>NW_027362764.1:708376036-709576036 GCF_046119375.1 Phyllobates terribilis
CATATCTGAGTTTGATGCGATAGGGTCACATGCGCAATAGTTAACTTCTTACAGATGCTCTGTATTTTCATTTGCACCTGCTCATACTTTGGCATATCAGTGCTGGATACGATATGACCACATGCGCACTATTCAATTACTGGCAAATGCTTTTGCCCTGATTACATCAGTTTGTTTTGTGCGCATGTGCTGGTATCCACTTCTGGCATTATTTGTCATGTCTCGCTGCATGAGACTCTGTCGTGACTATCACCAACGGTAAATCATTTATTCATTTACTATATTATATACAGTGGGGAAAAAAAGTATTTAGTCAGCCACCAATTATGCAAGTTCTCCCACTTAAAAAGATGAGAGAGGCCTGTAATTGACATCATAGGTAGACCTCATCTATGAGAGACAAAATGAGAAAACAAATCCTGAAAACCACATTGTCTGATTTTGAAATTTTTTTTTTCAAATTTTGGTGGAAAATAAGTATTTGGCCAATTACAAAAGTTCATCTCAATACTTTGTTGTATATCCTCTGTTGGCAATGACAGAGGTCAAACGTTTTCTGTAAGTCTTCACAAGGTTGGCACACACTGTTGCTGGTATGTTGGCCCATTCCTCCATGCAGATCTCCTCTAGAGCAGTGATGTTTTGGGGCTGTCGCTGGGCAACTGTTAGAATCTATGTTGTTTTACTTTTCGGCCATCTTTTTGTGGTTTGCTGGCTTCTAGTCTTTTCCTCTGGTGCTGGGTGTCTTGGTCATGTGATCTTCTCACTCTTTATTACTCAGCACCTGTCTCCCACTCCTTGCTGGACATCAGTGTTGCTACGCTTGTGCTCTGGCTAAGTTGCCTTGTTAGTTCTTTGTGCTTAGGACAATAGATATCCTGGGACTTCTGGTTCCACCAGTTTTGTTTCCTTTAATCTTCGTTTCTGCAACTAACTTCTCTTTTAGGAGGTCACCTGTGTTTGCTCCCAGTCCTTAGACCTTTTAGGGACTTCCTCCCCCTTCCTTCAGGTCTTCGTTTGAGTTCAGTGCAGGATCGTTGGTGGGGCTATTCACAAGGAATAGGGCACCCACCCCAGCGTAGGGTTTAAGCGGAGTCTCAGTGCAGGGACAACTTTTCCCTTCTATTCCTTAGTTCCTAGTTGCAGAACATAACAGCAACACGGACTTTCAACTCCCTTCAAAGGTTTTGTAAAGGGTTTAGATCTGGAGACTGGCTAGGCCACTCCAGGACCTTGAAATGCTTCTTACGAAGCCACTCCTTCGTTGCCCTGGCAGTGTGCTTGGGTTCATTGTCATGCTGAAAGACCCAGCCACGTTTCATTTTCAATGCCCTTGCTGATGGAAGGAGGTTTGCACTCAAAATCTCACGATACATGGCCCCATTCATTCTTTCATGTACACGGATCAGTTGTCCTGGTCCCTTGGCAGAGAAACAGCCCCAAAGCATGATGTTTCCACCCCCATGCCTCACAGTAGGTATGGTGTTCTTTGGATACAACTCAGCATTCTTTCTCCTCCAAACATGCCGAGTTGTGTTTCTACCAAACAGTTCTACTTTGGTTTCATCTGACCATATTCCATTCTCCCAATACTCTTCTGGATCATCCAAATGCTCTCTAGCAAACTTCAGATGGGCCTGGACATGTAATGGCTTAAGCAGGGAGACACGTCTAGCACTGCAGGATCTGAGTCCCTGGTGACGTAGTGCGTTACTGATGGTAGCCTGCGTAACGTTGGTCCCAGCTCTCTGCAGGTCATTCACTAGGTTCCCCCTGTTTGAGGTTGCGGACAGGTGTCTTTTATACTGATAACAAGTTCAAACAGGTGCCAGTACTACAGGTAATGAGTGGAGGACAGAGGAGCCTCTTAAAGAAGAAGTTACAGGTCTGTGAGAGCCAGAAATCTTGCTTGTTTGTAATTGACCAAATACTTATTTTCCACCAAAATTTGAAAAAAATTTCTTTCCAAATCAGAAAATGTGATTTTCAGGATTTGTTTTCTCATTTTGTCTCCCATAGTTGAGGTCTACCTATGATGTCAATTAGAGCCTCTTTGATCTTTTTAAGTAGGAGAACTTGCACAATTGATGGCTGTATGTGTGTATATATATATATATATATATATATATATATATATATATGTTGTAATGCAGCAGGTTGCTAGCATTACTGTAAATGGTCCAGGATGTGCTTACCGGACCATGTACCTTCCCCTTTATCTGACTGGTCACATGACTGTGACATCACCCAGGTCCTGCATGCACAGTAAAGCTCTGTATACATGACTGGGACAGCACACAGGACCTATACACACAGCTGACTGATCACATGACTGTGACATCAGCAAGGTCCTGTCAGTATGTGGCTGTCTGTGCACAGCATATATAAACCTGCTTAATTTGAGACAGGTGTGTTCGGTGTGAGAGGCGTGAGGCCTGTTCCCCATGTGTGTGGGATACCGTGATACCGTGAAGCCTGGCAGCCTGAAGGCAAAGACTAGATCCTGTGTGGATGCTGGTGGCCTTGGAAGGCAGCGGCTTTGAAGTGAAGCCTGGTACCTGAAAGGTCGAGCCTGGATCCTGTGCGGATGTCAGTGGCCTTTGAGGGAGAGCCGGCTTGAGTAAGAGTCCTGGAAGGCAGAGCCTGGATCCTGTGTGGATGTCAGTGGCCTTTGAGGGAACGATGGCTGGAGACCCCTACCTGGGAAGCCGCAGAGCCACAGTGGTGGCAGAGTAACGGACTGAGACAGCTATACCCGGCAAATGTAGCACCCTGAGGATTCGGCTGCTACAGGGGTATTGCACCTCAACCCAGAGGTGTGATATTCCACTCCCGGGTAAGGAAGGAGTGTGGAACTGAGCTCAGATAGACTGCATGCACTACATACATCCCATTCCAGAGGAGCAGGCCGACGGCACTCCCACTTAGAAATGTGCAGGTGCGACCGAGCCTGTTCCTGGCTGGAGTGGGAGGGGGGAGGAACATCCCATGTAGTGTAGGGGCAGATAGGGGGAGCAGTCTGGGTAGTGATAGGAGCTCATTGGGTGCTGGTCACCTGAGCTCACACATAGAGGGTGTATATAAGGTGGGCACCATCAAAGATCAGGGTCAGACGCAGAGAGGAAGTCAGATGCAGAGGACAAGCCTGCAGCAAGAGAGAGAAAGAAACAACAGCCCTGGAGAGAGAGTGGAGTGCAGAAAGACCCAGAGGGGGACAAAGAAGGGACCCAAGAACCCAAATAAGAACACCGGGTGAGGAGTCAGCAGAAGGGTACCGGAACCCAAGCTGGTGGGGGCAAAGACATTCCCCAGCCAGAGACCGGAGACCGTGGGCAGTGTCTGTCACGGTCACCCACTACATTCACCCTGAAGGCACACCACATGGAGGGTCAGGGAACCTTAGGCCAAAGGTTGCCCAACAGAAGGCCCGAGGGAGCTGGATTTAGGTGAATCACTGGTGGGGACGGCTGAAGAAAGGACAGAGGGAGAGCTCAGGGCCACGCTCCGGACTTGTTTGGGGGTTGGCTGGATCCAGGACCTGGTGGACGCAGCACGGCTCGGGAGGTCACTTGGAGCTAGAGTGACCAGGAACATCTGCAGTAAGTAAAGACCCTTAACTGCACAACCCGAGTCTGTCATCATTACCGGCTGCACCGCACCACCACAACCCCCATCCTCTGCGCCTGTCCCCTCTGAGGCTATACCCCTCCCGTTGGGGGTTATCCCACCAAGCTGCGCACCCACCATCAGCCTCAGCGGACCCTGCAGCAGCGGCGGCCACAGTGACCGCATCACAACGGGTGGCGTAGTCGACACAACGAACTTTAATAACATCAGTAAGGACTGCCACATAACACTGAGCTTGACGCCCTGGGCACGGGACCGGGTCACAGCCGCTCGGAGACTACAACCCCCCCCATCTGATCCGGTGCCGGGTATTCCCCTCAAAAAGGAATATGTCCCAGGGGGCGCGTCAACTTTGGCGTAGTCGGCAGGATTACGTGCCCGCAACACCCGGGTACTGCGTGCCTGAAGAAAAGTGCAAGTTTACCTCAGAAAGAAGACTCCTGCCGGTTCCGGAGGGTCCACGCCATCGGACTCCATCACCAGTCGTTTCCCGCCGATTGTCCGCCATTTCCAGCTTGTTCCCGCCATCTGCAGAGTTTCCCGCCACTGGGCGACGCTTCCCGCCAAAACCGCAGATTTCCCGCCTTGGAAGAGCAGCGGACGCCATTATGGGCGTGCCAAAGGAGGGCAAGAGGCCGCCTCCCATCGTGGGCCAGGACAGAAAATGGCGCCAAAAGTGGAAACCGCCCCCACCAACAGAGACTGTGATGCTGGAGGTGTCTGTCAGCGTGAAAGAACTCCCCCTGGAGCTGACAGTCACCGAGTTGCCCCGGGACCGCCCTCGAAGTGGGAGGAGACGAAAGAAAAGAGAAAAGATGGGTGTCGCTTGGAGCAGCCTAGAACGAGCGCACCCGGAGGCAAGGTGTCTAGAGCGAGAGCACCCGGAGTCGAGGAGAGAAAGAGTAGACCCGGGAATGGAGCGGCAGCAGAGCAGCACCGGCCCGCTGGCCAGGAGCCTGCTGGAGGAAGAAGGAGGAGAGCAGAGCAGCACCGACCCGATGGTCAGGAGCCTGCTGGAGTCAACAACCCCGCTAGGCTTAGCGGAGATCCTGGCGCAGCTTCCCCGAGACCGGGAGTGCGCGCGGAGTGCCCTGGAGGGCCTCGCGGGAAGGATGGCCCGAGTGCAGAGGGAGATCCTGGCGGAGTGGGGCCGGGAGATGGCCCAGCAAGCTGGAACCCGTCCACGGAGCCCGCTCCCTTGGAAGAAGACATCGACTGCCTCTGCGGATGACGCGGGAGGACCCAAGGCCGGAGACGGCGCAGAAGAGGGAGCGAGACGTATGGCAGCAGGTAAGGGGGACGCCTATACCCCATACCGGAAGACCGCTTACCTGCCCCAGCTCCCCGTCGCAGAGCCCGAAGGTCCCCCGGCCGTACCCGAGACCGCCATGACACCGCCACCGACTAGGCCCCGACCGGAAGCCGCCGTCGCGACCCCGGTGACGTCACGCGTCGTGACCCGGAGCGTGGCGAAGAAGGAGGAGCCTCCGGCCTGGTCGCAGGGCCTAGCGTTTCCGGGCGCCGCATCCCCAGCAGAGCCATCTACCTCCGCGGAGCCTCCGGCCTGGTCGCAAGGCCAGGTAGCCCAGGGCGCCGCCGTCCTAACAGTTCCATTTACCTTCCAGATGCCCCCGGCCTGGCCGCAAGGCCTGGGCAACCTGGGTGCCCCCACCATCGCGCCCGCACCCGCAACACCAAGGGTGCCATATCTGGGAGAGGACCCCTTCAGCCAGCTAACGTGGCCGGACGGGCGGCCTTTCATCTGGCCCAAAGAATTCTTGGAACTGGAGCGACAAAAGAAGTTGGGGCCCTTGTGTGAGCCCCTAATCCCGGCTCCGAAGCCCGTGACTCGGGTCTCGCCTCCACTCGAGGAAGCCCAGTTCGTGTGGGACCCCACGGGAGAAGATTTGATGGGGTTCACCGGAGAGACTCGGGCAGCTGCAGCAGAGCGTACCGAGTGTTGCCGTCAACAGCTGGCAGAGTTTAAGAGAGAACGGGAGGAGAGGCGGGTCAGAGAACAACAGGCCCAGACCCGCAGCGCGGAGCAAAAGAGTCGGACCAGAAGGGACCCCTATGCAGCAGATCGTCCCCGTACCATCGGGACGGTAATAAAGTTTAATGCGCAGCATGGGTGGGGCTTCATAAAGGACCGGAACACCATGGGTGACGTCTTCGTTACCCGACGGGATGTCGAGTCTCACCTGCCAGAGGGTCACAAAGGCCGTGACCTCTACGTCGGTGACGAGGTAACGTTCACCCGGCACAAGTGTGCCAAGGGACCTTACGCCCTCCACGTGCATCGCCTGACAGAGGAGGAGTTGCGGTGTAGGGAGGAGGAGCCAGAAGACCCGGACGGGTTCAAGGCTAGAAGGTACTATGACTGAAATAGTACAAAGGACTGTATATAGTTACCTGTCGGGGTACCCAAGTAACCGTGGCTGCTTTAAAGTTTAGTCCCCGTTGGGACCAGTGAACAGTTTAACCCGTGTGTCCCCTACCCAAACCAGGCTGAGGACTGTGAGCAGCCATCCCTTTCCCTTTACCTGGCCGGGGACTGAGAACGGCCAAAATTTCCCTGTACATAGTTGCGCTTCCTAAAGCGCCCCCTACCGGTTTTATATGAGAAACTGTTTTTCAAAAGACTGTCGCACTTTACCTGGTCACGAGTTGCACGGTGACCAGAGGAGGAAGAAAGAAAAAGACGACGAGAAAGTTTTATATATATATGTTTTATGTGTTTTACCTGTTTATAAAAATTTGTATGTTTTGGTGTTTTATGTCTTGCAGCCCGAGGACGTGCTGTGATTTACCAGGGGGGAATGTAGCACCCTGAGGATTCGGCTGCTACAGGGGTATTGCACCTCAACCCAGAGGTGTGATATTCCACTCCCGGGTAAGGAAGGAGTGTGGAACTGAGCTCAGATAGACTGCATGCACTACATACATCCCATTCCAGAGGAGCAGGCCGACGGCACTCCCACTTAGAAATGTGCAGGTGCGACCGAGCCTGTTCCTGGCTGGAGTGGGAGGGGGGAGGAACATCCCATGTAGTGTAGGGGCAGATAGGGGGAGCAGTCTGGGTAGTGATAGGAGCTCATTGGGTGCTGGTCACCTGAGCTCACACATAGAGGGTGTATATAAGGTGGGCACCATCAAAGATCAGGGTCAGACGCAGAGAGGAAGTCAGATGCAGAGGACAAGCCTGCAGCAAGAGAGAGAAAGAAACAACAGCCCTGGAGAGAGAGTGGAGTGCAGAAAGACCCAGAGGGGGACAAAGAAGGGACCCAAGAACCCAAATAAGAACACCGGGTGAGGAGTCAGCAGAAGGGTACCGGAACCCAAGCTGGTGGGGGCAAAGACATTCCCCAGCCAGAGACCGGAGACCGTGGGCAGTGTCTGTCACGGTCACCCACTACATTCACCCTGAAGGCACACCACATGGAGGGTCAGGGAACCTTAGGCCAAAGGTTGCCCAACAGAAGGCCCGAGGGAGCTGGATTTAGGTGAATCACTGGTGGGGACGGCTGAAGAAAGGACAGAGGGAGAGCTCAGGGCCACGCTCCGGACTTGTTTGGGGGTTGGCTGGATCCAGGACCTGGTGGACGCAGCACGGCTCGGGAGGTCACTTGGAGCTAGAGTGACCAGGAACATCTGCAGTAAGTAAAGACCCTTAACTGCACAACCCGAGTCTGTCATCATTACCGGCTGCACCGCACCACCACAACCCCCATCCTCTGCGCCTGTCCCCTCTGAGGCTATACCCCTCCCGTTGGGGGTTATCCCACCAAGCTGCGCACCCACCATCAGCCTCAGCGGACCCTGCAGCAGCGGCGGCCACAGTGACCGCATCACAACGGGTGGCGTAGTCGACACAACGAACTTTAATAACATCAGTAAGGACTGCCACATAACACTGAGCTTGACGCCCTGGGCACGGGACCGGGTCACAGCCGCTCGGAGACTACAACCCCCCCCATCTGATCCGGTGCCGGGTATTCCCCTCAAAAAGGAATATGTCCCAGGGGGCGCGTCACAAAGGTAATACCCGGTGCTATATGGACATTGTGATATGAACATTGCTACTTTATTACCTTGCCGTAAGCTGTACCCTGGAGCAAGTGGGCCGGTGTGCCACTTGGCTCATGAATTGTTTATGTGTGT
This sequence comes from Phyllobates terribilis, assembly GCF_046119375.1. NCBI lineage: Eukaryota > Metazoa > Chordata > Amphibia > Anura > Dendrobatidae > Phyllobates > Phyllobates terribilis. The sequence continues at coordinate 708,383,825 of NW_027362764.1, forward strand.
AAACCTGCCGGTGGCGGACTAAGTTGAACTGTGTGTGAACAGCGGTTTATGAAGTGCCATAATAAACTGCAACACTGTGTGAAAAACGTAAAGACATTGCACGTGTGCATTGATTGACGCAGCGAAGCGAGTTACCCCCAGTATGATGACGAGCGCTGCCTTACATATGGTGGAGAATGCGGGCAACGGCAGCCCGGTTGCTAGTGGCAACGACAACCCCGGTTGCTAGGGGCAACGGCACAGGACGACGAGTGTGGATAAAGCATCTTGCGGCAACTCGGCGGGGTTGCGAAGATTGGCGTCGCACTCAAACCTGGTTTGCTGTGGCTCGGCGGGGCTCACGAAGTATAAAGCATCTTGCGGCAACTCGGCGGGGTTGCGAAGATTCTCATCGCACTCAAATCCGGTTTTGTGGTGGCTTGGTGGGGCCACGAAAATTTTCCGGGAGAGCGATGAAGTGCTAGTGTGAACAGTGTACCGCGATGGCTGTGAGCAAAGCAGCAGATCTGTCTGGAGCTATTGAGCGGTTGAAGGGCCGGTTGGGACCGGAGCAGGTATTTGGGAAACTTTTACTGGACATGGTGCAGGAACCGCAGGAGCTGTGGGCACCATATGGAATGGCGGCAGTGGACCATTCTATGGACTCTCCGGGGGTGCCAGTGTTGTCCCAGAGTGCCCGGGGAGGTGGTAAGAGATGTTGTGAACTGAGTCCTAAGACTACTGCTGATTTTTTGTGTAAAAATTACCCTGCCGGTGTGGTTGTTAAAAAGGGGGCGGAGTCTAAAAAAGGGGCGGATTTTCACAAGAGTGTGGAGTGTAGAAAACTGAAAATTTTTACTGGTGGTGGGTTGGTGCCTCCTAAAAATGACAATGTGACCGTTGATAACGGGGTAACTCCAGTAGAAGGGGGTGACGTCAAAGTGGGAGGTGACCTGTTAGTCCACAACACCATGGGTAGTGACACAGACCCCGTAGCTGACTGTGACACTATTAAAGTAAAAAGTGAGTTCAGTCAGGAGGGGCTAGACGAGGTGAGAGAGTCCCCATCTCGTAGACGACGCAAGGGCCACAAAAAGGTTGCTCCTGTAGACTTGGCTGAAAATGAAAATAAAAAGAATGTAGTACTGTGTGCCTATGCTTCAAGTGTGGATCCTCCTTTAGAGGTAGAAGAGGAGGTGACGTTTCCAGTAGCAACCTCCGGTACGGTACTGAGACTGACGGATCAGGATCTGACAGCCCCGAAAGAGAAGGTGGCCAGTCATGACCAGGAACTGGAGCCTATCAGGCAACAGTGTCAGAGTGACGTGTCCGCAGACCAGCTGAACCTGGAGTCTGAACAGCAGAAAATATACCAGGTTATGAGGAACTGGCAGCAAGACGTGGAGGGAAGCAACGCGGAAATTAACCATTGGAAGGAAATGTTCTACGCAATTAAGGAGGACCGCCGCAAAATCAAGGAAGAGGTTTTGCAGTTGAAGCTTGAGAAGGAGGCGCGGCAGGATGGTGTTTCTGGACGTGAACAAATCCTAGAACGACTGCGCAAACAGCTCAACCAGGAGCTGTGTGACTCCAAGAAGGTGTGTGGTGAACGCAGTAGGGAACTGCAACAGAGTAAGAGAGATTATGAGGATCTCCTCAAGGTGAAGGAAAAACTAGAGGAGGATAAGGCGGGTGCAGAGCAAGTGCGCCAAGTGGTTGAGACCACTCTGCAAGACACCCGTGAGGAGAATGATGGTCTCCGGGGAAAGACCCTAGATCTGGAAGCTCAGGTGAAGGAGCTACAGATGTCCTGTGATACTCTCCAGAGGGCGGAGACGTGCCTTAAAGAAACAGTCAGCAAGATGGAAGCTGAGCGGAAAAAGATGGAGGAGTCCGTCAGAGAAGCCACAGACCAGGGCCAGGAGTTGGCCGCTGGTGAGGGGAGGTGTGAAACAGATACCTCCTCGAGTGATGCGAGCTTGGATGATTCGGTGGAAGTAAGAGCCGAGATCAGGGAGCTCAAGGAGTTGCTACAAACCCAGTGGACGCAAGAGAAGCGTGAGAGACTGGCTATTGAGAGCCGAGTGGGCACATTGGAGACGGAGAGGTCTGAGAGAGCTCTGCTGCTGGAAGAGCAGTTGAAGCAGGAAGAGCTTCAGAGACGGGCCGCTGAGAGGCGAGTAACTGAGCTGGAAGGAGAAGTTTTAGAGCTCAAAGGTCGCCTAGCAAAGTGTCACGTGGTGAATGAGGTCTCCTTGGAGAAGGGAAAAGGCAAACAAGTTGCACTTACTCCCTTAGACCCTGAGAAGGTGGACCTGAGGAGAGCTAAAAGTATGGTGTTGGAAGATAAAGGTGAAGTGGAGGTGGTCAAGACGAAAAGTTGTGAAGTGGTAGCTGTGAGTCAGCTCAGGGGAAGCGTCCAGGGTGAAGAAGCTGGAAGTCAGTTGTCCCTGAAACCTGAGCTGGTTGATCGTCTGGAAACCACTGGTGAGACCGAAACGTCTCGGTACAAGTGCCTCGTAGATGTACCCGAGGACTTGAGGGAAGAATGCACCCGTGAGTCCGTGCATGAAGAGTTTAAGAAGGCTGTGGGAGCCTGTAAGGTGTACTTGACCTCAGAAGCTAAACAGCTGGTGGTCCTGTCCACGACCGAAGTCACAGTGAAGAGGGTGGCGATCCTAAGTGATATGCACTGGCGATGTATTCGCACGAAGCGGTTTCTCCGGTTGAAGACGGAGCAAGCCGTTAGACAACTGGAGCTTAGGAGGAAAGCTCACAGTATGCGTGAAGAGGTCATCCGGGTGCCTCATGTTCTGGTGAGAAAGCTCATTGGGAGAAGCGGTCGAGCCATGCAGATGATGGTCAAAAAGTCTGGTGTGATGAGAGTAAGCAGTCCACGTGATCAACAGGACTGGATACCAGACGAAGACGGCATGGTGTCCTTCTCCGCTGTAGGAACAGAAGAAAGCCTAGAATATATACGCATGCTGATTGAGTACCGAGTGACCTACCTGCAGGAGGTAGAACAATTGAATCTCGCTAGACTGCGAGTAGATAGACAGCATCATCTGAGCAGCAGAAGATGGAAGCCGTCTAGAAATAGTGAGACCCGACAGAGAAAGGGCCACCTAAATAACAGAACAGCTACAGCTGAAGTTAGGGACCTTTTAGGATGTCCTGAGAGTAGTGGGTGTGGGTTTAGAGGTAGTGAGACCTCCAGTAACTCAGGTTTGAGCAGTCCGTACAAACGACCCAATAGAGGACAGGACAGTACGGAGTCGAACCGGACCTTAGATACCAGGGCATGTGAGTCGCACTGCTGTATTGACCGCTGGGAGCGGGGAAGACCTGACAGGGTTTTGATTGACCGCTGGGAGCGGGGGAGAGCTGACAAGGTTACAACTGACCGCTGGGAGCGGGGGAGACCTGACAAAGTTACGACCCGGAAAGGTGACCTGACGAAGTCAGTGACAGTGACAAATGGTAGGTCCCTAAGGAATGGGCTAATGTCATTGACTAAGGTTCCAGGGGCTGAGTAGCACAATTGTAAAGTTCATGGTCTATATGTGAGCTGGGGGTTATAATGTTATTGTGTATATTATGTGTTCAACCCCACAAGTTTGAACAGAGGGGGGGGATATGTAATGCAGCAGGTTGCTAGCATTACTGTAAATGGTCCAGGATGTGCTTACCGGACCATGTACCTTCCCCTTTATCTGACTGGTCACATGACTGTGACATCACCCAGGTCCTGCATGCACAGTAAAGCTCTGTATACATGACTGGGACAGCACACAGGACCTATACACACAGCTGACTGATCACATGACTGTGACATCAGCAAGGTCCTGTCAGTATGTGGCTGTCTGTGCACAGCATATATAAACCTGCTTAATTTGAGACAGGTGTGTTCGGTGTGAGAGGCGTGAGGCCTGTTCCCCATGTGTGTGGGATACCATGATACCGTGAAGCCTGGCAGCCTGAAGGCAAAGACTAGATCCTGTGTGGATGCTGGTGGCCTTGGAAGGCAGCGGCTTTGAAGTGAAGCCTGGTACCTGAAAGGTCGAGCCTGGATCCTGTGCGGATGTCAGTGGCCTTTGAGGGAGAGCCGGCTTGAGTAAGAGTCCTGGAAGGCAGAGCCTGGATCCTGTGTGGATGTCAGTGGCCTTTGAGGGAACGATGGCTGGAGACCCCTACCTGGGAAGCCGCAGAGCCACAGTGGTGGCAGAGTAACGGACTGAGACAGCTATACCCGGCAAAGGTAATACCCGGTGCTATATGGACATTGTGATATGAACATTGCTACTTTATTACCTTGCCGTAAGCTGTACCCTGGAGCAAGTGGGCCGGTGTGCCACTTGGCTCATGAATTGTTTATGTGTGTAAACCTGCCGGTGGCGGACTAAGATGAACTGTGTGTGAACAGCGGTTTATGAAGTGCCATAATAAACTGCAACACTGTGTGAAAAACGTAAAGACATTGCACGTGTGCATTGATTGACGCAGCGAAGCGAGTTACCCCCAGTATGATGATGAGCGCTGCCTTACAATGTATATATGGGCATTAACCATGGCACTCATACTACCCCTGATGAAGCTGTTATATGGCAGCAATACGCATGGGGCTTATCCCCACTGATACTACATTGCTTGGTACACTGGATTCCTCAGTCAGGGGCTCTACATGTTTATGGTGTTCTCTTATGCATTTTCTAGGTGGGGTATTTATCGGCACTAGCTTGCGCTTAGTATGAATTAACCCTTTACAGCACCTTTACATCAGGGACCAATGGATGTCTTGATTTATCATTACTGCTGACCTCTATTGTACTACTTTGTGGACCTTATATTTTGGTCATTTATGTTATATATTTACCTTTAATTGGTCTATGATTGCTACTTTTAAGGGGTATCATTTTTTGGATCATTTAGTTATTATACTGTTCTCTTATATCTGGTGTTATTGTTATCAGCTATGTGTTCTTTGGGGATATTTGGTTTTTATTTATTTTTTATTTAATATGGTGTTTTATCCTTAATAAAATTTTTACATTTTATATCACTGGTGTGCTAGTCATTAGGAAATCCTTTCTTTTTGCCATGACTGTGATCCTGACACTTGGGGTCAGCTGCTGCAGCACCAGGGACTGTCCTAGCAGTGGTATCTGGTGGCTAACCTGCAGCACAAGCTTAACTCCACCATCAGGAGCTCTAGCGGAAACCAGGTGGCCGCTTAGCCATGCCCCTCCAAGGTAAGCCCCGTCTGTGGCGCAGTGGGTCCACTATCCCACCAGCGTGACAGTGGGGTACTGCTTTGCAATGGTATTATTAAAAATGTGCAAGTTGCACTTTTTCTGGTTGAAGATGGAAAATCAACTCCCAAACCTACTGCCAGTTTTTAGAAGACACTTTCTTCAAGCAGTGTGTTCCGGATCCGGGTGGTGGAACCTCTGTGCTACGGTGCAAGGAGGGACCAGAGGGGCGTAACTAGGTATCAACTCCGACTGACCAAGGTCGCACGGCGGCTCAATCGACTCCTTGAACCAGGGAAGGACCGAGCAGAGGGACCAGGTGCTACTCTAGGCCAGTCCTTGTATGAAAGCAGGTGACTTCCACGGGTCAGAAGGCAGGGACTGACCGGTACAGCAGATGAGCATAGCAGGCAGGCTGATGGGTGATCCGGGTAGACGGACTGGCAGACACCACGGGTAACTGGCAGGAGCCTCCAGGTAGGCTGGCTGGTAGTCATGGCAGGTAACTGGTACGTTCTCTGGGTAGGCAGGCAAGCCTGGCCCATAGACAGACTGGCAGGTTTGGAGAGTGTACTTGGCTGGCTGAGACAGGTAGTCAGGCTGGCGGACTGGACTGGTAGTCAGGCTGGCGGACTGGACTAGTAGTCAGGCTGGCGGACTGGACTGGTAGTCAGGCTGGCGGACTGGACTGGTAGTCAGGCTGGCTTACTGGACTGGTAGTCAGGCTGGCGGACTGGACTGGTAGTCAGGCTGGCGGACTGGACTGGTAGTCAGACTAGTAGCGGGACCTGAGGGCTGAAGCAGAGTTTAGAACACAGAGCTACAACTTTGCACGGGGACCTCCATTTTGGAGGAGGTGCCTTTTATATAAGAAGTCCTCCGGCCATTGGCCGGGGACTCCTTAGGATGGCGCACTCGGCCCCTTTAAGAGGGAGGGAGCGCGCGGTCCCTAAGCACAGTGCCCGGGAAACTGCGTGCGCCGGCAGCAGCAGGAGAGCCGGAAGACGCCGGGCCAGGAGCGCGGCGGTAAGGGGGACGGCGTCTCTGCCTGTCAGGGGGCAGAGATGCCGATGCTACACAATGGTCTGCAGCTTTCAAGAAAACCATGATTATTATGCAGGACAATGCTCCATCGCAGCATCAAAGTCTCCTCTGTTTGGCTGCCAAAAAAGACCTTAAAGGAGTATTCCCATCTCCAAGATCCTATCTCAATACGTAGCAGGTGTAATAATGATAATATTAGCAAATAGTTCCAATTAGAAATGTAGTAAAGTTTTTCTGATTCGCTATGTCTCTTTCCTCATGTGCAGGCATTGCAGGATCTTAGGTATCCATGATTACGATCACTGATATAGTGACAGTTAGCTAGTTGCTAGTGGTCGTAACCATGGATACTTAAGGTCCTGCAATGCCTGCACATGAGGAAAGAGGCATAGTAAATCAGAAAAACTATACTACATTTCTAATTGGAGGTATTTGCTAATATTAATTAGTAATATTATTACACCTGCTACGTATTGGGATAGGATCTTGGAGATGGGAATACCCCTTTAAAGATGAAAGAATAATGACATAGCCCCTTCCTCAGCTGAGTTAAACCCTATGAAGAACTTGTGGGCATTTATTAAACAGGAGATTTACGGTGATGGAAAACAGTCACCTCTCTGAACAGTATTTGGGAAGCCGTGGTTGGTGCGGCCCAAAAAGTTGATCGTCAACAGATTAAGAAGCTGACAGACTCCATGGATGGCGCTTATGACGGTTATTGAAGAGTAGAGATGAGCGTTGTTCTACTCGAACTGTTCGCCAATCTCAAATTCGAGCTGTTTTGGGCGGTGTTCGAGCCGGTCGGCGAACACGAACAATTTGAGAAAAATTCGGCTGTTCGAGGTTATGTTCGATAACTGTTCGTGCACCAAAATCATAACTGGATTTTTTCTCAGTAATGATGAAAATTAATGTTAATACGCAGTTTGAGTGTACAGCGGGGTGGGGGGAGGGGCAGGGGATGGATCTCTGCAGGAACAATGAAGATCTCCATTTTTTTTCTCTTTCCCGCATTTGCAGTGGGGAGGTGCAATCTGTCAGCCTATCAGCAGCGCACACACGGAGCGAAGTGCTTTTTTTCACACAAGCAAGGGCATGTGTCATTGGCAGTGTATGTCACATGTCCTTGCCCTATAAGACCAAGCCATTTTCCCCGTCGCCACCATTTTCTCACTGCTGCAGCTGCGTGTTAGACGGCACCGCTGTTGCTGTGTGCGCTATACCTTGTTAATTTCAAGCCAATTTTCGCACAAATATACAGATAGCTTGGGAGTAGGGAATAGTTGTGATTGCAGTCCTTTTAAGGACTAGGTTACAGCATTTCCTACGACTTTTATCAGGGAGGTCTGTGCTCTTAAATAGATAGGTTGTGGGAGTAAAGACTAATTGTAATTGGAGTCCTTTTCAGGACTAGGTTACATGAGTTCCTATCAGTTTTTGCCAGGCAGGTCTGTGCCAGTGCTGTGCAAGTTTTTTTCACAGCATTTGGCTGAATCTAGCAAAGCTAATCCTTTTTGGCCTATTGCAGAGTGTGTTAGTCAGTGGAGTAGCCTATCTGTGTTGCAAGATATAACACCTGTGTATAGAATACCAATTTTTTTACTGCACCTAGTGAAGTAAAATCTTTTGGGCATAGCATCATTCTATTAGTCCATCTATACTGACCTCCATCAGGTTGCAAACTGAATATAATTTTTTTCTGCATCTAGCTCTGAAAAAATATTTGGGCTTCTAGCAGTGTGTGGGACTTGGTCTATTAGTCCATCTATACTGACCTCCATCAGGTTGCAAATTAAAAATAATTTTTTTCTTCATTTAGCTCTGAAAAAATATTTGGGCTTCTAGCAGTGTGTGGGACTTGTTCTATTAGTCCTTCTATACTGACCTCCAGCAGGTTGCAAATTGAATATAATTTTTTTCTGCATCTAGCTCTGAAAAAATAGTTGGGCTTCTAGCGGTGTGTGGGAGTTGGTCTATTAGTCCATCTATACTGACCTCCATCAGGTTGCAAATTAAAAATAATTTTTTTCTGCATCTAGCTCTGAAAAAATATTTGGGCTTCTAGCAGTGTGTGGGACTTGGTCTATTAGTCCATCTATACTGACCTCCATCAGGTTGCAAATTAAAAATAATTTTTTTCTGCATCTAGCTCTGAAAAAATATTTGGGCTTCTAGCAGTGTGTGGGACTTGGTCTATTAGTCCATCTATACTGACCTCCATCAGGTTGCAAATTAAAAATAATTTTTTTCTGCATCTAGCTCTGAAAAAATATTTGGGCTTCTAACAGTGTGTGGGACTTGGTCTATTAGTCCATCTATACTGACCTCCATCAGGTTGCAAATTAAAAATAATTTTTTTCTTCATTTAGCTCTGAAAAAATATTTGGGCTTCTAGCAGTGTGTGGGACTTGTTCTATTAGTCCTTCTATACTGACCTCCAGCAGGTTGCAAATTGAATATAATTTTTTTCTGCATCTAGCTCTGAAAAAATAGTTGGGCTTCTAGCGGTGTGTGGGACTTGGTCTATTAGTCCATCTATACTGACCTCCATCAGGTTGCAAATTAAAAATAATTTTTTTCTGCATCTAGCTTTGAAAAAATATTTGGGCTTCTAGCAGTGTGTGGGACTTGGTCTATTAGTCCATCTATACTGACCTCCATCAGGTTGCAAATTAAAAATAATTTTTTTCTGCATCTAGCTCTGAAAAAATATTTGGGCTTCTAGCGGTGTGTGGGACTTGGTCTATTAGTCCATCTATACTGACCTCCATCAGGTTGCAAATTAAAAATAATTTTTTTCTGCATCTAGCTCTGAAAAAATATTTGGGCTTCTAGCAGTGTGTGGGACTTGGTCTATTAGTCCATCTATACTGACCTCCATCAGGTTGCAAATTAAAAATAATTTTTATCTGCATCTACAGTACCTCTGAAAAAATATTTGGGCTTCTAGCAGTGTGTGGGACTATTTGTATTAGTCCATCTATACTGACCTCCATCAGGTTGCAAATTCAAAATAATTTTTTTCTGCATCTAACCCAGCCAATAGTTTTGGCCTAATACCACAGTTTGGCCACTCAGCTCTGCTCGGTTACCATCCATTGTTTTTTTGTGCAAACAACTCCAGAGTTGTGAATTAGTTAACCACCAAAATGAATGGAAAAAGGCCTGCTGCTGGTGGAAAGGGGAATAGGCGTGTTGGGAAGGGGAAAAAAGGTTGTGTCCGTGGGGTAGGTGTTAAAGCAACAGTAACATCTGCAGAAGAAAGACCATCTTCCAGCCAAACTAAAATGTCTACTTCTTTTAGCGGACAATGTGATAAGATCCCTTTCTTACGGCCACGCCAATCGCTACAAATTCCAGATGAGGCACAAAAACAGCAGGTGCTTCAACGGATATCAAGTGCTCCTTTAAGTGGGCTCTCCTCCACATCAACTTCAACATCACAAATACTCCAGTCCTCAAAGGTGTCACCCAAATCGCACTTGCTTCCTCACAGCTCCCAAATCTCCAGCTGCCCGTCTGAGTATGAGGTAGAACAGATGGTTGAGTCTGCAGAGCTGTTTACTCATACTATAGCCTGGGAATCAGAGGTCGACTCCAGCGCTTCTGTGAATCCAGACGAGGAAATGATCTGCACTGATGCCCAGAATCTTTATGAGTCGGATCCAGGACCAGACGCAGAAGGTTCTGACCATAATGTAGACCCTCATTCCCAAACTGTAACTCCTGTTGGTGGAGACAATGAGGAAGACGATGATAAGACTCAAATACCTGATTGGAGCGACAACTTTAGTTTTTTGTCAGGGCAGGAACAGGTTGGCTCTGAGGACGACGGGTGTGATAACGCACAGGGTGATGATGATGAGGTCGGAGATCCCACTTACTGTCAACCCACAGTCAGCCAAGAGATGAGGTCAGCAGAGGAGGTGGAGGAAGATGCTAGTGACGACGAGGTCAGGTTGCGCCTTCCTGGACAGAGACGTAGTACTGGAAGCACGTCAACAACTGCATCCTCAAACACAACTCTGCCTCTCACCACAAGTCGTGGTGGCTCTTCAGGTCGCATGGGTGCTAAGCCTTGCATAGCCTGGGCATTTTTTCAGATCGATAAAGATGACCCAACTCGTGTTATCTGTAACATTTGTCAGCAAAAGCTAAGTAGAGGCCAAAAAATACATAGTTTGAGTACTTCATGCATGAACCGGCACATGGACATGAAGCATAAGTTGCAGTGGGAAGCTCAGTGTGCTACAATGCGGCCTAGCCGGCCGGGCCAATCACCGTCTGCCATATCTTGTGCATCCGCGGCCTCTTCATCCTCTGTGACTGGGGGGACAGCAGTCACACCTGTTTTGGGGCGCAGACCTGCCACCTCTTTACCCGCAACAGCCAGCGTGATTGGCAGGTCATCATTTTCTTTGGAGGTGGTAACACCAGCTGGTGTTGAGCGCTGTCCGACATCGATAGCACCACCTTTGGATCAAGGCAACCTAACATGTCCGCCTGCATCTTCCTCACAGACCGGCAGTTTGCCGGGGACACCCTTATCAACCCCGTCTAAGCACAATAGCCAGCCCTCGGTCCCTCAGATGTGGACAAGTAAAAGACCATTTCCTCCTAGCCATGAGAAAGCTAAGAGGTTGAATTTCACCATCTGCAAGCTCTTGGCTACAGAAATGCTGCCTTTCCGCCTGGTGGACACAGAGGATTTTCGAGACCTTATGTCCGTCGCAGTGCCCCAGTACCAGATGCCCAGTCGGCACTACTTCTCAAAGAAAGGTGTGCCTGCGCTCCACCAGCATGTCGCACACAACATCACCGCTTCTTTGAGAAACTCTGTGTGTGACAGGGTGCATTTCACCACAGACACTTGGACGAGTAGGCATGGACAGGGGCGTTACATGTCGCTGACTGGGCACTGGGTAACTATGGTGACAGCAGGACAAGGGGCTGCTGTCCAAGTCTTGCCGTCCCCACGAGTTGTGCGTCAATCCTCTTTATGTCAAAGTTCCTCCACTGCTTCTGCCTCCTCAACCTCCTCTCGGTCTTCCACCTGCACCCAAAGCCTGTCTGGTCATGCCACAAGCTTTCTAACTGCGCAGAAGGGATCCTGCACACCTCCTTACTATGCTGGCAGTAGGGCTCAACGTCATCAGGCAGTTTTTACATTGAAATGTCTGGGAAATGTGAGTCACACAGCTGAGGAGTTGTGGTCAGCTCTGGAGAACCAATTTCATGAATGGTTGTCTCCACTGGACCTGAAACCAGGGAAGGCCGTGTGCGACAATGCTGCAAACCTGGGTGCGGCCCTTCGCCGGGGCAATGTCACACACGTGCCTTGTATGGCTCACGTGTTGAACCTGGTTGTCCAGCAATTTTTAGCCCACTATCCCAGACTAGATGGCCTTCTGCAGAGGGCACGGTCGCTGTGTGCTCACTTCCGCCGTTCGCATCCCGCAGCTCAGCGACTTACATCTCTACAGAAGTCGTTGGGCCTGCCACTTCACCGGCTAAAATGCGATGTGCCTACCCGGTGGAATTCAACTCTGCACATGTTGCAGCGACTGTGGCAGCACCGACAAGCCCTGGTGCAATACGTTCTGACGTATAGCCAGGGCCAACGAGATTCAGAGGTGGGGCAAATCACGCTGGAGGAGTGGTCTCAGATCAGGGACCTATGCACCCTTCTGCACAGTTTTGAAATGGCGACGAAGATGTTTAGTGCTGACGATGCCATTATCAGCATGACTATTCCGGTGATTTACATGCTGGAGCACATGTTAAACAGAATTCGGAGTCAGGTGGTGGCACAAGAGGAGGTGGAGGAAGTAGAGGAGGAGGAGTTGTATGCGGAAGGGCTAACATCTGCAAGGTCCAGACGGTCGGCAGCACCAAGGCGGCAGGCATGTGAGGGTGGGGGAGATGGTTTTACCAGGGCGCATGGTAGCAGCCAAACTAGTGAGGAAGGTGCAGGAGCCCAGGAAGAAGTGGAGGACGAACTGATGGAAGACTCATCAGATGAGGGAGACCTTGATCACATTTCTGTTGTGCGAGGTTGGGGGGAGAGGACAGAGGAAGGAAGCATGATTGTTACCTCGCCACCAACACAACAGGGACTTGGTGCTCCTGGATGCGCAACACACATGAGTGCCTTCTTGCTGCACTACCTGCAACATGACCCTCGAATTGTGAGAATTAGAAATAATCCTGACTACTGGGTTGCCACACTGTTAGATCCCCGGTACAAAAGTAAATTTGCAGAAATTATTCCTGCCATAGAAAGGGATGCACGCATGCAGGAGTATCAGCAGAGACTGTTGCAGAATCTTACATGTGCTTTTCCACAAAATACCAGTGGTGCACGTAGTGAATCTCACAGTTCCAACTTGCCAACCGTGGGACCGTCAAGTGTTCAGCACTCAAACCGTAACAGTACCACAGTATCTGCTGGTAACATCAATTTTGCGGAATCATTTCACCACTTTTTTAGCCCATCCTTTGCAAGGCCACAGGAGACAAGAAGTCTGACACATAGTCAACGCCTAGAGACGATGGTACAGGAGTATCTCCAAGTAAACATTGAAGCCACGACTGTGTCACTGGACCCTTGCTCTTTTTGGGCTTCCAATCTGGATAAATGGCCGGAGCTAGCCACTTACGCCTTGAAGATCTTGTCATGCCCCGCAGCCAGCGTTCTGTCTGAACGTGTGTTCAGCGCTGCTGGTGGTGTGCTGACAGATAAGCGCACGCGGCTCTCCACTGATAATGTAGACAGACTCACGTTCATAAAGATGAACAAATCATGGATCCGAAACGACTTTTCTACCCCTGTGTCATCCTGGGGAGAGTAAAAGCTTGATGATTGGTTAAAATCACCCTACCAACCGTTTTAAGCTTTCAAATTACTAATCATGTTTATCTGTATCTTGACTGGAAAATAATTTGGGCTTTGTAGCAGTGTGCAGCACTGATCCTATTAGGCCATCTATACTAAAGCTTCACCAGATTTAAAATTGAAAATAATTTTTAGCTGCATCTAGCCCGGAAAATAATTTTGGGGCTCCGAGATGCGCAAGGCACATAAGTGCCTTCTTGCTGCACTACCTGCAGCATGACCCTCATATTGTCAGAATTCGAAGTAATCATGACTACTGGGTTGCCACACTCTTAGATCCCCCAAACTTTTCTATCAACCTTTTCATTTTAATAAAGACCCAAAAAATGGTCATTTTTGAAATTATAAGCATTAGCAGGTTGTTAGAAACTGAAATCAAACAGTTTTCAACTCAAAACTTTATTCTAGGTGATGTTACATTTTCACATAGGACCCCTTGTTCGAAAGGAGCTTCTGAACTCTCTCGTCCATTGAATTTGTCAGGTTTTGGATGGTTTCTGCTTCAATTGTTTTGCATGAGGACAGAATACCCTCCCAGAGCTGTTGCTTAGATGTGAACTGCCTCCCGCCATCATAGACACTCCTTTTAATGATGCTCCAAAGGTTCTGAATGGGGTAGAGGTCAGGGGAGCATGGGGGTCACACCATAAGTTTGTCCCCTTTTATGCCCATATCAGCCAGAGATGCAGATGTTTTATGTGCAGCATGAGATGGTGCATTATCATGCAGAAAAATGATCTTGCTGTGAAATACACGGTTCTTCTTCTTGAACCATGGCAGGAAGTGCTGTTTGAGAAAGTCCACATACATTATGGAGTTCATCTTTAGCGCCTTCAGGGATCCTAAAGGGGCCGACAATCTCTCTCCCCATGATTCCAGCCCAAAACATTACTCCACCTCCTCCTTGTTGGCGCTGTAGCCGTGTTTGCGTGGGGTGTCCATCAACCAGCCATCCTCCACTCCATCCATCTGGACCATCGAGTGCTGCACGGCATTCATCCGTGAACAAAACAGTTTTGAAATCAGTCTTCATGTAATGTTTGGCCCACTGGAGCCGTTTCTGCTTGTGTGAAGTGGATAGAGGAGGTCGACAGGATGGCGCATGCACAGCTGCAAACCTCTGAAGGACCCTGCATCTTGTTGTTCGGGGGACGTTGGAGGCACAAGCAGCTTCAAAAACTTGTCTGCTGCTATGACAAGGCTTTTTTGCCGCTGCTCTTTCAACCTGACGTAATTGCCTGTAGGAAAGAGTCCTCAATTTGCCCTTATCAGCACGCACACGTGTGTACTGTGAATCAGCTACATACTTCTTGATTGCCAAGACACTTCATCCTGATCATCGCACAATGTTGATTGTAGTCATGCCTTGACCTAAACACTCCACAATTTGTTGCTTCTCAGCAGCCGACACATCCTTTTTCTTTCCCATTTTGGCAGAAAATGTAGGCTGCTTAATAATGTGAGAGAGCCTTCTTAAGTGTAACATACCTGGCGGCGTCCTTGCATAGTGGTCCATCTCCCACTGTGCAAGAGCGCGCACTTGATCTCCTGTCCAGAATGTCTTTCTGGCTTCCCTCCATGCTGTCTGTTTGTGTCTGTTTCTGCTGCTTAAGGGCGGCGCCCGATCACTTCCTGCTTTTTGTACCTGCTGTGGGTCACACCCCTTGTGCGTCCTCAGCCTATTGCTGTCTGTCACCTGGTATATAGCTCAGCTGCGCCCATCTATCCCTGCCTGAGCATAGTGTTTCTTTCAGTGTGTGCTTGCACTCTGAAGGTGCCAGGTCCCGTTCTGTGTTCTCTTTTCTGCCTATCCTGGAGGCTGTATTTCCAGGCCTGTCTGAACACGCTCCTAGCCTGTTCCTCCTGCCTTCTAGGGGCCGATTACCTAGACCTGTTCCTGTATCTTGTCTGACCTGTCTGAACACGCTCCTAGCCTGTTCCTCCTGCCTTCTAGGGGCCGATTACCTAGACCTGTTCCTGTATCTTGTCTGACCTGTCTGAACACGCTCCTAGCCTGTTCCTCCTGCCTTCTAGGGGCCGATTACCTAGACCTGTTCCTGTATCTTGTCTGACCTGTCTGAACATGCTCCTAGCCTGTTCCTCTCGCCTTCTAGGGGCTGATTTCCTAGACCCGCTTCTGTATCTTGTCTGTCCTGTCTGAACACGCTCCTTGCCTGTTCGTCCTGCCTCTCTGGGGGCCGTATTCCCAGACCCGCTCCTGTATCCCGCTGCAGTGTCGGTCTCTCCGTACACTCAGTTCCAGTCTGAACTCTCTCCTATCCTTTACCTGTTTTGCCTCTATGTCCGTTCCCTTCCTTTTTCTGCAGAGTCTGAACTCGTACCTAACTCCTGCTTGTTGTCTCTGTACTCCCGTTTGTGAGTTTGTGGTCCACTCGCTACTTCACTGCAAGTACCCTGTGGGTGTCTGGCTCTGCCTTTCCCTTCCTGTCTGTTCCGTGTGAACAGAGCCCTGTCCCCCCTACTCAGCCTAGCCTGCTCTGACTCCTTTGCCCGCTGCTCCGGCAGTCCTGTCCTGCCCTGCTTCTGCCCGCTGCTCCGGCAGTCCTGTCCTGCCCTGCTTCTGCCCGCTGCTCCGGCAGTCCTGTCCTGCCCTGCTTCTGCCCGCTGCTCCGGCAGTCCTGTCCTGCCCTGCTTCTGCCCGCTGCTCCGGCAGTCCTGTCCTGCCCTGCTTCTGTCCGCTGCTCCGGCAGTCCTGTCCTGCCCTGCTTCTGCCCGCTGCTCCGGCAGTCCTGTCCTGCCCTGCTTGTGCTCGCTGCTCCTGCAGCCCTGTCCTGCTCTGTTCTTGCCCACCGCTTCGGGCGTTCCCTCTCTGCTGTGGTTGTCTACCGCATCTGCGGTTCTGTGACCCAGTCTGTACTGGGTCTTAACCTTTCTGTGCTCCAGCCCGTCCTTTCGGCCAGTACCTCCCTGCCTGCATACTCGCCTGTATCCACCCATCTGCATACCTGCCGTGTTTGCTTATATCCACCAGTCTGTGCCAGCCTAACCTGCCTGTTCCTGAGTCCCAGTGTGTACTGGGTCCTATCCCGCTTGTGTTCCTACCTGCTAGTGCCTCCCTGTCTGCACTCTAGCTGTGCTTGCCTGTACCCCTCTACCTGTATTGTTCCTGAGTCCCAGTGTGTACTGGGTCCTATCCCGCCTGTGTTCCTACCTGCTAGTGCCTCCCTGTCTGCACTCTAGCTGCGCTTGCCTTTACCCGCCTGCCTGCATACCAGTCGTGCCTGCCTATACCCTCCAGTCTGTGCGCCAGCCTAACCAGCCTGATCCAGTAATCCCTGTGTGGGTCAACCCCCGTGTCCGGAGTTTGACCTGGAGTAGCACCTGGTCCCTCTGCCCGGTTTCTCCCTGGTGCACTGGCGTCGTATGCCGTCGTGCCATCTTGGTCGGATCGGCCAGATACTTAGTCACGCCCCTCCAGGCACTCTCCGGTTCATGGTCCAGTGGAATCACTACAATCACACGCACACGCCGCTCAGCCCGGGCGTGTGCATAACAGCATGCTCAGGCCATGGTTCCCGTTGAGCCCCACGGCCTTCGCTCTCTGAGAAGTTTTCCAGCGAATACATGCATTAAAATAAATAAATAAATATTTTTTTTTTCCTTTAGCTGAGTTCCAGGCGAATTACGCACCCGTCCAGATGGATCTATCTGCTCTCGTTCCCGCGGACCCGCTACGTTATTATGGGGATCCTAGACAAAGTCGTGCATTTGTGGAGCAATGCATGCTACACTTCAAGTTCTACCCTCTATGTTTTCCCACCGATCGGGTTAAGGTGGGATTCATTATGTCTTACCTGGCGGGTGATGCCTTGGAATGGATCAACCCCCTATATGAAACACAGGATCCGATCCTCCTGGACCTAATGGCCTTCCTGGTGGCCTTTCTAATGGTCTTCGATGATCCTAACCCAGAGGCTCCTGCTGAAGCTTCACTTCCCAATATCCCGGAGCAGCCCCAATGGGTAATGTGTGTGGGTAGCGCAATAGTCCTCCAGCCCAATGAGACTACTACCCACCCAGAATCCTCACAGGGTGACTACGCTTTCTGGAATACTTCTCCCAACCTCAAGAGGCAGTCCAGACGTGCTAGACGTAGAGGCAAGCCGTCACGCCAGGGTCTGTCCTCCCTGAGACCTCCTGACCCCAACCTTGAAGTCCCTACTGAAGCTTCATCTCCCTGTATCCCGGAGAAGCCCCAACGGGTAATGTGCGTGGGTAGTGCACCAGTTCTCCTGCCCGAAGAGACTTCTGCCCATCCAGACTCCACACAGGAGAACTTCCTGCACCCGGCATCAGATGCTTCACCCACTTTAACCGGTGTGCATGTCCAAGGATGCTCCAAAGCTGTGGTTACCTCAGAGTCTGTGCACCTCTACTACCTGGCGGAGGACCCCCTGTTGCCTCCTGAATCCTCCGGGATACCACTCGATGACAAATGGAGAGAGAATTCTCTACACCCGGTACTCGATACTTTGTCCGCTTCGTCCTGTGAGCCTGACAATGGGTACCCCAAAGTGGTAGTTACCCCCGAGTCTCTACACCCCTCCGACCAGGCGGAGGACCTCCAGTTGTCTCCTGAACCCTTCGGGGTGCTACCTGGTAGCGAAAGGACAGAGACTCTCCTATACTCTGTACCTGATACCTCGCTCGCTTCGTCCAGTGAGTCCAACCTAGTGTACTCCGAAGCAGAGGTTACTCCCGAGTCTCTACACCCCTCCGACCAGGCGGAGGACCTCCAGTTGTCTCCTGAACCCTTCGGGGTGCTACCTGGTAGCGAAAGGACAGAGACTCTCCTATACTCTGTACCTGATACCTCGCTCGCTTCGTCCAGTGAGTCCAACCTAGTGTACTCTGAAGCAGTGGTTACTCCCGAGTCTCTACACTCCTCTGACCAGGCGGAGGACCTCCAGTTGTCTCCAGAACCCTTCGGGGTGCCACCTGGTGGTAAATGGACAGAGACTTTCCTATATCCTGGATCTGATACCTCGCTTGCTTCGTCCAGTGAGTCCGACCTAGTGTACTCTGAAGCAGAGGTTACCCGTGAGTCTCTACACCCCTCTGACCAGGCGGAGGACCGCCAGTTGTCTCCAGAACCCTTCGGGGTGCCACCTGGTGGAGAATGGACAGAGACTTTCCTATACTCGGTACCCGATACCTCGCCTGCTTCGTCCAGTGAGTCCGACCTAGTGTACTCTGAAGCAGATGTTTTCTCTGAGCCTCTGCACTCTTCTGACCCGGCGGAGGACCTCCAGTTGTTTCCTGAATCCTCCGGGGTACCACCAGAAAACAAAGAGACAGTGACTTTTCCTCATTATGTACCTGATAACCCGTCTATTTCTTCCTGTGAGCTTGTCAAGATGTACCTCGAAGCAGAGATTACCCACAAGTCTCTGTCCCCCTCCAACCCGGTGGAGGACTTCCAGTTGTCTCCTGTACCCTCTGGGGTGCCACCTGAAAATATGTGGAGAGAGACTTCCTTGTGTGCTGTTCCTGGTACTCCACCCGTTTCGTCTGTTGCTATGGGTGGCTGGATGGGAGGTAGCATCCTAGCTACCCAGAGGAGACCAGTTTTTCCGGTGGACAGTGGAAGTGATCTCTTCGAAGTGAAGAATTGGCCCTCGAATTCCCTGCGGAAGATTCTGGCAGGCCTGAAGAAGAGGGGGCGTAAGGGGGGGGTACTGTAACATACCTGGCGGCGTCCTTGCATAGTGGTCCATCTCCCACTGTGCAAGAGCGCGCACTTGATCTCCTGTCCAGAATGTCTCTCTGGCTTCCCTCCATGCTGTCTGTTTGTGTCTGTTTCTGCTGCTTAAGGGCGGCGCCCGATCACTTCCTGCTTTTTGTACCTGCTGTGGGTCACACCCCTTGTGCGTCCTCAGCCTATTGCTGTCTGTCACCTGGTATATAGCTCAGCTGCGCCCATCTATCCCTGCCTGAGCATAGTGTTTCTTTCAGTGTGTGCTTGCACTCTGAAGGTGCCAGGTCCCGTTCTGTGTTCTCTTTTCTGCCTATCCTGGAGGCTGTATTTCCAGGCCTGTCTGAACACGCTCCTAGCCTGTTCCTCCTGCCTTCTAGGGGCCGATTACCTAGACCTGTTCCTGTATCTTGTCTGACCTGTCTGAACACGCTCCTAGCCTGTTCCTCCTGCCTTCTAGGGGCCGATTACCTAGACCTGTTCCTGTATCTTGTCTGACCTGTCTGAACACGCTCCTAGCCTGTTCCTCCTGCCTTCTAGGGGCCGATTACCTAGACCTGTTCCTGTATCTTGTCTGACCTGTCTGAACATGCTCCTAGCCTGTTCCTCTCGCCTTCTAGGGGCTGATTTCCTAGACCCGCTTCTGTATCTTGTCTGTCCTGTCTGAACACGCTCCTTGCCTGTTCGTCCTGCCTCTCTGGGGGCCGTATTCCCAGACCCGCTCCTGTATCCCGCTGCAGTGTCGGTCTCTCCGTACACTCAGTTCCAGTCTGAACTCTCTCCTATCCTTTACCTGTTTTGCCTCTATGTCCGTTCCCTTCCTTTTTCTGCAGAGTCTGAACTCGTACCTAACTCCTGCTTGTTGTCTCTGTACTCCCGTTTGTGAGTTTGTGGTCCACTCGCTACTTCACTGCAAGTACCCTGTGGGTGTCTGGCTCTGCCTTTCCCTTCCTGTCTGTTCCGTGTGAACAGAGCCCTGTCCCCCCTACTCAGCCTAGCCTGCTCTGACTCCTTTGCCCGCTGCTCCGGCAGTCCTGTCCTGCCCTGCTTCTGCCCGCTGCTCCGGCAGTCCTGTCCTGCCCTGCTTCTGCCCGCTGCTCCGGCAGTCCTGTCCTGCCCTGCTTCTGCCCGCTGCTCCGGCAGTCCTGTCCTGCCCTGCTTCTGCCCGCTGCTCCGGCAGTCCTGTCCTGCCCTGCTTCTGTCCGCTGCTCCGGCAGTCCTGTCCTGCCCTGCTTCTGCCCGCTGCTCCGGCAGTCCTGTCCTGCCCTGCTTGTGCTCGCTGCTCCTGCAGCCCTGTCCTGCTCTGTTCTTGCCCACCGCTTCGGGCGTTCCCTCTCTGCTGTGGTTGTCTACCGCATCTGCGGTTCTGTGACCCAGTCTGTACTGGGTCTTAACCTTTCTGTGCTCCAGCCCGTCCTTTCGGCCAGTACCTCCCTGCCTGCATACTCGCCTGTATCCACCCATCTGCATACCTGCCGTGTTTGCTTATATCCACCAGTCTGTGCCAGCCTAACCTGCCTGTTCCTGAGTCCCAGTGTGTACTGGGTCCTATCCCGCTTGTGTTCCTACCTGCTAGTGCCTCCCTGTCTGCACTCTAGCTGTGCTTGCCTGTACCCCTCTACCTGTATTGTTCCTGAGTCCCAGTGTGTACTGGGTCCTATCCCGCCTGTGTTCCTACCTGCTAGTGCCTCCCTGTCTGCACTCTAGCTGCGCTTGCCTTTACCCGCCTGCCTGCATACCAGTCGTGCCTGCCTATACCCTCCAGTCTGTGCGCCAGCCTAACCAGCCTGATCCAGTAATCCCTGTGTGGGTCAACCCCCGTGTCCGGAGTTTGACCTGGAGTAGCACCTGGTCCCTCTGCCCGGTTTCTCCCTGGTGCACTGGCGTCGTATGCCGTCGTGCCATCTTGGTCGGATCGGCCAGATACTTAGTCACGCCCCTCCAGGCACTCTCCGGTTCATGGTCCAGTGGAATCACTACAATCACACGCACACGCCGCTCAGCCCGGGCGTGTGCATAACATTAAGTAGTCTTGCCTTTCATTGGACACACCTGCCAAACTAATTAGCACAGGTGTCTGCAATTGCTTACAGTGATATAAAGAGCCCTGACACACATCACCATCAATGAGTTTAACTGACAAACAAACAAATTCTTCCCTTATCACTCCTAAACACTTTTTGTATAATAATTTGGAACGCAGTGTACATGTGCTTTTCCACAAAACACCAGTGGTTCACGTAGTGAATCTTACAGTTCTAACTTGCCAACCGTGGTCTGTATGGAGTTGTTCAATAAAGGGCCCAAAATTAAGATAACATAGATGGGAGAGGTCTCTATGAATAGGAATTCCTAAGTATTTGATACCCTGTGAGGGCCAGGCAAAGGGAAAGTTGGACTGGATGGAATCCTATATGGATTTGGGGAGGGAGACATCGAGGGCCTCAGACTTCGCTGCATTGATTTTAAAATTTTACCATGTAACAAAGTGATCTATTTCAGCCATAACAGCATGGATGGATATATGTGATTGAGTGATATATACTAGGACATCATCAGCAAATAGAGAGCACTTGTACTCGGTGCCTCCCACCTCAATCCACCTAATATTGGGGTTATGGCGAATTGATGAGAGCAGGTGCTCCGTCACTAGGATGTATAAGAGAGGGGACAGAGGACATCACTGCCTTGTCCCATTGGTGATTGTGAAAGGTGATGAAAATGTTCTGACGCACCCCCTGGGCCTTGGGACACCCGGAGCCGGACCCTTTTTGGTGGATGCTGGTGGTTGTAGTCTTCGTGGCGGCGACCCAGTTCCGTGGCTCAGGGCGGTCAAACCAGTGGCGGAACTATTTATGTGGTTTTCATGTTTAAATGTCCGACTACGCCACCCGTGGATTGCGGTCAGAGTGAACCGCCGCTACAGGGCAGACCACCGAGGCTGGTGTTGTGGGTGCAGCAGAGCGTAGCATAACTCCCCACGGGAGGAGTATAGCCTCAGGGCAGTGTATGCGGAGGATGGGGGTGATGGTGCAGGGCAGCAGCAGTAACGACACGGAGTCAGTGATGCAGTTCAGGGCCTTTACTCACAGTTCTTATTATCCAGACCACGTCTGCAGGTAACGGCTGCCCACGTCGTACTGTGCTCACCAGGTGAGGGGCTCAGACAACTCCCAGATAACTTTGGAGCACTTCACAGGACCCCCTTTGTGTGTCCTTTGTCTGGCCTTTCTTACCAACACTTCTGTCCGGCTGCCTCGGGCCTCCTCTTGGTAAACTTGGCGCCAGTTTCCCTGACCCTATGTGGTGCCTTCCTAGCGGGTGTAGCGAGGGGCTGCGCCACATAAAATGTCAGAGCCTCCGGTTTCTAGCTGAGGGTCGTTTCCTGCCTCCACTAGTTCGGGGACCGGTCTCCCCCTTTGGCCTGACCCCTCCACGCAGGTGGATTCGGGCGTGCGGTGGCGACTCGCCCGTTCGCACCCCTGGGATCCCTTCATTCCTCGTTCCTGGAGCCTTCTCCGCTCCTCTTCCTTCCTTCTCCCTCTTCCAGGCCTGGGCCTCTGTTACTAGGCCCGCCTCCGGAGCAGAGCTCATGCAGAGCCCCTGCTCCCTGCCACTTCTGCTCAGACTTCTCTGCACTGAACTAAGATGGTGCCCACCTTTTATACTCCCTTCTCAATGCACCCAGGAACTGCTTCCTCCCTGCTCCTGCACTACAGGGTTCCCCTTCCTCAGTGTTCCCTCCCCCCACTCCAGCCAGGGACAGGGACTGTCGTGCCCATCTCAGGGGCATATTGGTCGCCCTGCCCCACGGCAATGTGGTGTAATGCATGCAGGTGTCGGGTCCTGATCCACACTCCATCCTTACCTGAGAGTGAGATATCACACCTCTGGGTGAGGTGCAATACGTCTGTAGCAACCGAGCCCTCAGGGTGCTACAGTTCCATTTATCTTCAGCCTAGGTGACGTATTGCGATACAGGGCCGTGATTTTGGCTATAAAAGGGTCCCCTAGACCCCTACCCCAAGCTTTTTAAGAGAATCATATATGGCGTGCCAGGAGACTCTATGGAATGCTTTCTCAGCATCCAACGAGAGTATCTAATTACAAATTTTTAACTGCATCTAGCCCAGGAAATACTTTGTGCCTAGTAGCAGTGTCTGCTAGTGAGCGGATTATCCCGGCTGTTAAGCAAGCTGCACCACCTGTAGTTTAGACACTTAATTTTTTCAAAGGAAATGCTTCGGGACCATGGGATACTTAGTGAAGAGCATCAGGAGGCACCCCAAGGCATAGGGGCTGGGACTGGCAGTAGGATGCCTTGCGGTGGACAGCCGAGCTCGATCCTTATAAAAGCTTTTTAACTGCAGCAGCTTTAGTGGACGCTACTGGAGCTGGAATTACCGCGGCTGCTGGCATGAGACTTGCCCTCCAATAGATCCTTGTAAATGGATTTAAAGTGTATTCATTCAAATTAGAGAGACAATTTAAATTAAAAAGCTTAGAGCTGCCTCCACCACAGGGGGGCTCGCTTGACCCACCAGCGGACAGGCACCAGTATTGGGAGAGGGGGGCTGGCCGTCAGGGTTCACCGCGGCTCTGGCACAAACCCGGCGACACGGAGGTGGCACGGGCAGGAGCGGACTGGCCGTGTCGGCTTCTCACTTTTTGGATTTTAGAAGGGCATGACATGCCTATATCTGTGTCTCCCCCTCCTTTTACTCCTCCACCTCTTTTATTTTCGCATGACTATATGTACTTGTCACTTTTCCATGTGTTAGTTATGCCTTCTGAGCAGTTTGTCAGCTTTTGGACACCTTTGAAGGTGTTTTCTATGTGTTTCTATGTGTTTTTGTTTGCCTGCCATTGGTTTTAACGGTGTTCGAAGGTGTTCGACGAACAGTTCGACGAACAGTTCGGCGAACACACGGGTGTTCGACGAACCGAACCGAACTCGAACACTACGGGGGTGGCTCAACACTATTGAAGAGAAAGGCAGCTATATTGGTTACTGATTTTTTATTTTTTTCTGAAATGTCAGAAATATACTTTTGTACATTTTGAGTTGTTGGTTATTATTCTCACCTTAACAGATGAAAATAAACAATCGAGGTGGGAAAATTTACATTTTTCATTTAGTTGCATAATAATTTTGCATCCTAATAGTTGGCCAATAATTCTGCACACATAGCTATTCTAAGAAAAACAAAACCTCAGTTTTTATTTTTAAAATATTCAAGTTAAGTTTTATTAACCTTTTTGATTGATCATCAGCCCTATAGTTGTTCAATAATATAATTAATTTTCAAAAAATAAAAATTGTGTAATAATTGTGCACACAGTGTAGAGCCAAGCTGAAAACTGAGCTGCCGATATCGAGACATATTAGCCTGTTGTCAGTGGTGTAAATGTCGTGGGCCCCAATGCAAAATCTCCAACAAGGGCCCCAAATATTAATATTATTAATATTTATATTATATTTATATTAATATAATATGTATCCAAGTTTGTGTTGGGATATCTGCATGATGTAGTTTGCAGGAATCGGCCCTTTTCAGTTATTTATTGCACCACATTTCTTTTATAGGAAGAAAACTTGACAATCCATAAATTGAATATACAGTGTATATATATATTGTGTATATATATGTATTCCAGCTCTCTCTTATTTTCTAGATAAAGTGTGAATCGAATGAAATAAATGAAGAGTGGCTTACTCATTGTTGCCTTTAGCAATTTCAATGTGTGTTTTGTTTTTTTTTTATTCCCAGTGGATAGTCAGGATTGGTTAGGTAACTGCATCTCAAAGAAAAAAGCCTCAATATAAATTTTATGAAAAAAATTATATATATTTTTCATTGAAACAATGGATTACCAAAACAGAATGGAAAATGGAAGAAAAAGATTGAAGTGTATTTCCAGTTATGTGTTACTTTTCTTGCAGAGATGTGCCTCGGGGTGCACAACTAACACAGAATCTATCTATAGATATATATCTATATACTGTATATAGATGTATGGGAATATATGCCGTATAATAGAAATGAGTGAATACATTTGCAGGACCCAAGTTCAACAACCAGATCAGTATTCCATGGCTGTTGGACTGGAGCGACATTGCATGTGCATCACACCACAACCATAAAGTCATGCCTGGCTGGCTAATCAAAATAGCCGTGGATGTTGGGTTTGCAGGCCTCCTGTCCAGTAGCCATGGAATACTGACCTGGTCGCTGGACCAGGGCTATGCGAATCGATTTGCTTAATGTATACCCACTTTGAATTCTACGGTTTTATGTATAAGGTCATTAATAAAATGAAGGTAAATACAACCTTAGATGAACAGCAACACATGACAAATTATACCATGTCATTAATTACACAGGTATGCAGAATTTGGGTTTATGAAAATTTTTTCAAACCCAATGACTAATTATTATCCTTATGCCCTGATTTAAAAAATCCCTTCTATTTTTAACCATCACATATGGATTTTCCACAAAACGAACGTACAAGTGAGATGAACAAGAAATATCTTTATTGTAGGCAGAAATGTACACAATATTATATATAAAAATTTATTGAACATTAATTTTGCAACTTTATTGGAAATTAATTCTTGCGCCTTTTCCTTTTCTCTTCAAAGCTTCTCTTGATACCTTTTCTCTTATAGAAGGCCTGCGGATCTTCTCTGTGAAGCATCCAGCAGTAGTCGTCCGTCAAGTTCACGTTCCATCTACCTTGATATCTTCATTCCATCTCCTTGATATCCTGATGAAATCTTTCTCCTTGCTCTTTGCTAACAGTACCAAGGTTTTCAGGAAAGTAGTCCAAATGCGAATGTAAAAATTATAACTTTAAATTCATCAGACATCTCAAAGCTTTGAAACTTTTCAGCATGTTCTCCATGATGGAATTAAATTTTGGATCTTTGTCATTACTTCGAAATTTCTTCACGACTTCTGTAAAAGAATCCCAAGCCCTTTTCGCGACAGCTTTCATCTTTGTTTCGAACGTCATTCTTCGTGAGTTTCTGAATATCCGGACCCACAAAAATGTCTTAATTCAGTTTCGCTTTGGACAATCCCTGAAACTTGGTACACAGGTGCTAAAAAATCTCTCCTTCTTTCAGTAGAGCTTTCACAAACTGCTTCATCAGTCCAAGCTTAATGTGGAGTGGTGGCAGGAGAACTTTAGTGAGGTCAACTAAACTTTCCACAACTGTGTTCTTGAGTCCAGATTGCAAAGATGCAATCATACAAAATACAATCACCAAACAACAAAGTGGAACACAGGGGAGGGTAAGGTAGGTGAAACCAAAGGATGAGCATGAACACGCAAACAAACTCCAATCAGAAATCTGCAGAAAAACTGTCCAAACGCCAACTCCGAACACCGAACAACTCCTCCAACTCCAAACCAGGCAGAATGAACTAACGCTGGCAATTCCCAAATGCCAGTGGCAAGTATGTATACCAGAGGGGAGTCTCCAACACAGAACAGCTGAGGCAATCCATGATGGAAAGCTCCAGGAGATCAACTGAACTGATTAACCCTAGCAATGACAGAGCAAAAAAAATCTGCACTGTTTAGTATGGTGGTGAAGCAGTTCTAAACAGTGCAGGAGTTCGGGTAACAAGATACCACGATCTTCTGGCCCCTCTCTGTTGCGGTATCCCCGTGAGACACCACATATTGACTATCTTTGATCTTTGTAGTTATGTTTCCTGAGAATAAAGTCTAAATTCTCATTGCTTTATTTCAAGTGCACAGAATGCCCTACAGGCACTGAAGCATACTTGCTGCCATTGTGCAGTAGCACAGCTTTCAGATTTTTTTTGTTGATGAATCAATAAAGAGTCTCTACTTGCTCACATTGTACTTAATGTAAAATTGTTCTTTCAACCCAGGAATATCGCTGCAATACACTAGAGCACCGTCTTTAGAAAAATATGGAAGGAATTCCTTTTCTCTGCTTCTGTACCATGAAAAATCAGCATCTTTAGTCTAGAGCCTATATCTTTTCCTTTAGTCTAGAGCCTAAAAGTTCTGCAGAATGTTTATGAAGAAGATCCAAGCCCCTAATTAAATCATTTAATTCAAGCAGCCAATCGCAGCACAGCGTCCATTAATTTCTAACCATTCTAATGACACTAAAATCATCCACCAAAGGTCACGCAAAGGGGTTAAAGTATGGTGCAAGAAAAAGCCCACGGAGTCAGTGTTTGTAAAAAAAAACTGTACATGATGGAATTTTTTCAATATTATAGTTCTGTGATCAAAAGTATATGAAAATCACCTGTTACTTTTCAAACAGTTTTACCCTTGCAGAACTGTGTTATTTATCAAAGCTTAGGCCAAAATGCATAACCAGTGTATGAATAATTAAGTGCACCCCATGAAACAGTGGCTTGTAGAATCACTTTTAGAAATAATAATTTTAAAGTAATCATATTATTTTGTGACTTTAACCATCTCCCCTATCACTCTGGAGGAATTGTGCCCAGGCTTCTTTACAACTTTGCTTAAGTTCATTGATGTTTATTGCCATTTGTTTATGCACAGCGCTCTTAAGCTCCCGCTTCACCATTTCTGTTGGTTTGAGGTCTGGACTTTGACTTTTCCATTGCAACACCTTGATTCATTGTGATATAGATTAATTTGCTGATGTGCTTCAAATAATTGTCCTTTTGCATGTCTCAGCCAAGCTTTAGCTTTCGGCTAGATGATCTCACATTGACTCTGGACTACTTTGGTATACAGAGGAATTCATAGTCTACTCAGTGACTTTAAGGTGCTCAGTTCTTGTGGTTACTAAACCATCCAAATCATCACCCTTCCACCACCGTGTATGACAGTTGGTATGAGGTGTTTACGCTGTGATATGCTGTGTTTGATTTTTGCCAAACGTGACGCAGGGCATTATGACCAAACATCTCCACTCTGTTCTCATCTGTCCAAAGGACATTTTTCCAGAAGTCTTGTCGTTTGTTCAGATGTAGCTTTGCAAATTTTAGCTATGCTGCCATATTCTTTTCATAAAATAGAGGCTTTCTTTGAGATCACTATAGCCTTTTCTAAATAAGGTTTTAGTACAGGGTTCCTGGTAAATCCCATCGATAAGCCATCAATCATTTATTATTGCCCCCCCAAATTCCATCCATAGGGGATAACTTGCTGATGAGCCTTTCATTGACCCAGAGAACGAAGCTCTGGAATCTCGAGAATGGGACTGCAGAGCCCTATCTTGTATGGATCAGAGGTGCACATGCTAGACCTCCCCCTCCATTCATTGTCTATGGGAGTGTAAGGGGATGAAGAAGAGAAGAGACACATATAATAGTATTTAGGCTGAGTGTCTGTAAGCGAACACCACCATCTGCTGGTCAGAGAAAGTAAAAGTAAAAAGAATTGTGTTAGTAGGAACCCAAGAGTGAAGTGCATTTTCCCCGAAGAAGGATATTGGAGAGGACACTGGTTCAGGTGACAGCTGTGGTGCAGTTAGTAATTATAAAAGGCCTAGGAGGGCAGTGAAGGGGAGGAGTCTGCGCCTGGCCCTGTAGCAGGACTGATGTGTGGTGCAGTGGAGTTGGCTTATGGCTGCCATTACCAGTACCCAGCTCGGGGATAGGGATTGAGTGACAAGATCCGGATGACCAGCGTCCAGGCTGAGGGTTCCCAATTGAGTAAACTGAACCAGGGCCAAGGAAGACTGCCAGGCCGCAGAAGGGGATGTGCGTGTGAACTGTTATTTCCAGTGCAGATGTACGGTACAAAGTGTGAACCGGGGCTGTGCTTCAGAGAACGAAGACGGCAGGGTGTCGAGTGCTGACTCCCCCATCCAAGACTTGCAGCCTTGCGGGAAATACCGGTGACCCCTGTTAAGTCCTGTGTGACATTTTAAGCTGCCAAGAGAAAGATAATGGTGACGTGCCGAGTAGTGAGAAAGATGCTGTTAGGTTGGGGAGTCAGAACTAGCCAATACCTACGGTAATAGTCCCTTAACTGTGAATATAAAGAAGAGTGTGCATATATATATATAGAGAGAGAGAGAGAGAGTACTGTATAGATTATCTTATATAATTGTGCTGCTGTGTTCTAATTGTGCCATATATTGGCGTATTGTAATTGTTCCTTGTTACCCTTGGCAACGTGCCTATATATATATACTGTATATATATATATATATATATATATATATATACATATATATATGTATATATATACCGTATATTTACAGTGGGTACGGAAAGTATTCAGACCCCTTTAAATGTTTCACTCTTTGTTTCATTGCAGCCATTTGGTAAATTCTAAAAAGTTCATTTTTTTTTCTCGTTAAACTACACTCTGCACCCCATCTTGACTGAAAAAAAACAGAAATGTAGAAATTTTTGCAAATTTATTAAAAAAGAAAAGCTGAAATATCACATGGTCATAAGTATGCAGACCCTTTGCTCAGACACTCATATTTAAGTCACATGCTGTCCATTTGCTTGTGATCCTACTTGAGATGGTTCTACTCCTTCATTGGAGTCTATCTGTGTTTAATTCAACTTATAAGACTTGATTTGGAAATACACACACCTGTCTATATAAGACCTCACAGCTCACAGTGCATGTCAGACCAAATGAGAATCATGAGCTCAAAGGAATTGCCCAAGAGCTCAGAGACAGAATTGTGGCAAGGCACAGATCTGGCCAAGGTTACAAAATAATTTCTGCATTACTCAAGGTTCCAAAGAGCACAGTGGTCTCCATAATCCTTAAATGGAAGAAGTTTGGGACCACCAGAAGTCTTCCTAGACCTGGCCATCCAGCCAAACTGAGCAATTATGGAAGAAGAGCCTTGGTGAGAGAGGTAAAGAAGAACCCCAAGATCACTGTGGCTGAGCTTCAGAGATGCAGTAGGGAGATTGGAGAAAGTTCCACAAAGTCAATTATCACTGCAGCCCTTCACCAGTCTGGCCTTTATGGCAGAGTGGGCCGACAGAAGCCTCTCCTCAGTGCAAGACATATGAAAGCCCTCATAGACTTTGCTCAAAAACACATGGAGGACTCCCAGACTATGATAAATAAGATTATTTGGTCTGATGAGACGAAGAGCTTTTTGGTGATAATTCTAAGCGGTATGTGTGGAGAAAACCAGGCACTGCTCATCACCTGCCCAATACAATCCCAACAGTGAAACATGGTGGTGGCAGCATCATGCTATGGGGAGTTTTTCAGCTGCAGGGATAGGACGACTAGTTGCAATTGAAGGAAACATGAATGCAGCCAAGTACAGAGATATCCTGGATGAAAACCTCTTCCAGAGTGCTCTGGACCTCAGACTTGGCCGAATGTTCACCTTCCAACAAGACTATGACCCTAAGCACACAACTAAAATAACAAAGGAGTGGCTTCAGAACAACTCTGTGACCATTCTTGACTGGCCCAGCCAGAACCCTGACCTAAACCCAATTGAGCATCTCTGGAGAGACCTGAAAATGGCTGTCCACCAACGTTCACCATCCAACCTGATGGAACTGGAGAGAAACTGCAAGGAAAAATGGCAGAGGATCCCCAAATCCAGGTGTGGAAAACTTGTTGCATCATTCCCAAGAAGACTCATGGCTGTACTAGCTCAAAAGGGTGCTTCTACTCAATACTGAGCAAAGGGTCTGAATACTTATGACTATGTTATATTTCAGTTTTTCTTTTTTAATACATTTGAAAAAATTTCTACATTTCTGTTTTTTTTCAGCAAAATCGGGTGTAGAGTGTACTTTAATGAGAAAATAAATGAACTTTTTAGAATTTACCAAATGGCTGCAATGAAACAAAGAGTGAAACAAATAAATAAATAGTCGCTTCTAAAGTACCATTGTCTCCTCATTGTCTGCTCTGTTGCATTCGCTTACCTGTTTACAGTAGTGTAACGTGGCATGGGGTGGTAGCTGTGGGCAAGGTACTTGTCTATTGTGCCCTGGCATGTTGCATGAAAGTGGAGGTCCTGGCTGGGTGTGTGGACTTGTGCTTTGAGGCCACTACGCCCATGAGACCGCATGTATCCGATGTTGCTGGTTTGCCAGGACCAGATGTTTCCATAGTTCAATGAGGGATACCATCAGGGAAAAATAAACTTTTTATTGAACGGGAACTTGGTAGGGAATATATACGATAACAGGTACACAGTCTTATGAACGTTTCCTTTACAACTCATAGCATTTTCCGCACAGTTTCCTTTTTTCTTTTCTCTATTGTTCTCTATCTTCATATTTCTCTTTACTCTCTATATTGGTCCTCTTTATTTATTGTTCCTAACTGCACCACAACCCAGCTTGACATTACAGTCCTGCTTAGCAAGAGTCATTTACTCGTCCAATGGTTCTGCATCTCCTTTCCCCTTCCTAGTATGGCCAGTACTTATCTTCTATGATGCTGACACTCTTGAACTCCGGCTACTTTACTCGTCTCATGTACTCAGTCTTGTCTAGGCCCGTTACCTGTTGGAGTTATAAACTCTGGGCAATGCAGCTAGGCATCCTCTCTCAGGACCCATCTCTGGCAAATCACTCTTTCACTCAGTCACTTTTGCTCCAGATCTCGCTATCCCTTTCCTTTAGTCTCCACTCACTTTTTTACAACCCAGAATATGTCTCTGCTCACATTGAACCTTAGGTCCTCTCTCTATGCACACTGAGCTCTATTTGCCTCACTACCAGGAAGTCCTCTCTGATCTTGCTATATAACCCCTTCCTCTCTGGGCTAGGCCCAACTCTTAACTCTCACTGTCCCTGTCAACCTGTTGCTGGGCAGAATACAGTTCATCACTGACAATGCAAATCACTACACATGCAAACATCATTAATGTATAACACTATTCACATTACACAGCACAACATCACTCTTGTTCTTCAAGGGGGAACATTAGCAGTATGTCCATCTCCTTACAGGAGCACTGTAGTTGACTATTTCCTGCTGTCCCATTGACTTTGGATGGGGATAACTTGTTTTATTTTTTATTTTTTTTAGAATGGCCCATTAAGTGTATGTTTTCATAGGATGGATACACTGCAGATTATCTATCCAGACTTGCTTGAGTAAAATCCATCCTGTTTAACAGTAGCAGCAAAGTCTATATGATTTCAACAAATTTCATCCACGCGCCATGGGAAAAAAATCTTAGCGGGGCACAGAATGTCAGATTTTATTTTGCAGGATTTCATGTCAGATTTCACCAAATCTGATGCATCAAGTGAGATATGGGCCAAATCCATGTAAAAAACCATTATAATATCTACATGTAAAACATAGATGCATTATTGATTATCATAGCTCACTTTGGGAATTCGATTTGGTGACCTGTTGTTTTGTGTTCGGTTCTTCTGCCTGTTGAGCTATGGCTCTTTTACTGTCCAAATGCTGATTCTTCCTTTGTCTTTATTTTCTGTTCTTGGTTTGTTCCTTTCAAGGTTTTTTTCATTTTCCCATTTTGGTTTTCCCTATCACATTCTGGGTGATGCTTTATATACAGTAGTATCCCTTCACTGCACTTCCTTGCTGGCTATAATTCTTGTTGGATTTATACTTAGGAGTTCCAGCTCATTATCTTAAGGGTTTACCTTGCTGGGTAAACTCCAGTTGTATTCTTGCTGCAAGTTGGTCTGCTTTCCTTCCCAGCACCTTTACTTTTACAACTGTTACGTACTTAGGAGGTCCTTCTAATTCCTTTTATTTTTGGTACTATTTAACTGTAACCCCTCCACCTTATTTTGAATGTGTCTTAGTTTCTCACTTTGAGTTCTTGTATTTCTCCTCACATTTTCCATTCCCCTTGTTGGTAGTGTGTTGTGGTCTCCCCTCTGATTCCTCAGGAGGTACGAGAAACCCCTCGATGGCTTTTTAGGGAGCCAGGTCTGAGGTGGTGTTTTTTAGTTGTGCGGCTGCGGCCTTTCTAGTCTGTACAGGGACTAGTTGGGTCTAGGTGTGGGGTTTCTTTAGTGAAAGTGTGAACAGATTCATAACAGATTCATAACACTGATTTGCTGCTAAATCTGCTGTGTGTGTATGTTCATCAAAAGACACAGAAAACATGATATCCATGGTGTGTTGCTTGATGTTATTCAGCACAGAGCCTCTGCTGCAAAACTACTATTATTCCAGTGTGCTCACTCCATCTGTCTCTGCTTGCATTTCTAAGCATTATCCCCAGCATGGAGCATAAACATAACCTAAACATTTTATGAAACATATGGCAATCTGACACTATAATCTAAGTCTTATGTGATATGAGTTTTTTTGGGTGCTTGAGTGACTACTGTTACACTAAAAGTAACAAATAATGCACGCTGTGTTATGTAGAAGCACCGTATGACGGCATATGGAGTTTCTCCAGGTCCTTGTTGCCATAAAGTGTAGAAGAAGCCTAAAATAATTTCCTATTTTATTATTTGTTGCAAATTAATAACATATAAACCAAGAATCATAACCCAGAATGGGGTAGTGAGTCCCAAAAGCACTAGCACAAAGAAAACAATAATAATAAAGTGCAGGGCAGAGAAAATAATAAACAATAAAATTTATAACTTTTATTAAAAAATTAGTTTAAAGGACACAAAATGATGAATATTCCAACACAATAGACACAAATTACAAGTGTTATTGAATGAGTTAAGAAGAAAAGCACCCCTCAAAATGTAAAGAGATGGTAATGAGTCACAATATAGAAAAAATATATAAGCAATAAATAATTAAATATACCCAGGCAAGATGGTGTACCAAACAAAAATTATAACATATAAATAATATTATGAAAATCAAAATTAAAGTATGATAGTATACATAATGGCACCCCAGGAAAGAAGGCTCACAAACCAAGCACACCTGACGCGCGTTTCACAAATGCTTGTCATTTGTGTCTATTGTGTTGATGTACAATATAAAGTTATATTATGGTACCGTGTTAGCCAGAAAAATCGATGTAAATACTTTTATGCCCAAAAATGACAAAAGTATTCTTGCAGTGATACCTTGGCTAACCTGAAAAATATATATACAGTATGTATGCAAGCTTTCAGAGCACAGAGGCTCCTTCTTCAGGCATATTACAAATGAATTGATAAGACAAAAGGCACAACATTTAAGAGATGTTACAGCAAGACATTTGTTCATGAGGTGTAAGGGGTGATGCCTCCTAATGATAAGTCAAAGAGATCAAATTTACGGTTTTTAGTTGCAAACAGCAAGTCTGTGGGAATGTTTAATTATCTGGAGATAGTCTGGTGGAGGTGTGAATCCATGTAGTGAGTCATAAATCCAGGTGTTAGATTGAGTCCTGTTGTGAAGGAATTGAACATTCTTATCAATTTGAATTCCCAAATATTTCTCTCTCTGTCATCCTTGAAATGACCTTTTAGTATTAAAACTTTTAGATCTGTCATACAGTGTCCCGGGCCAGAGAAATGTTTTCCCACAGGCGTGTCCAGTTCATTCTTAATTGTGCGTCTGTGTAAATTCGTTCTCGTTTGCAGTTTTTGCATAATTTCTCCAATATAAACTCCTTCCGGGCACCTTGTACATTGTATCATGCACACCACATTGGAGGATGTACATGAAAAGACATCCATGATTTTGTAGTCCTGATTTGTGTTTGGTATGCAGACTGTATTTGATGGTAATATGTGGGTACAAGTTTTGCCTTTCTTAGTTTTTACATGGGAGTGTGCCTGTCACTGATGGTGATGAGAGGACACTTCTGACAAGGAGATTCCTTAGGTTAGGGGGCTGTTTGTAGGAGAGAAGTGGTAGTTCTGGGAATATGTCTATTGTGTTGGAATATTCATCATTTTGTGTCTTTTCAAGTAATTTTATAATAAAAGTTATCCATTTAATTTCTTATAATTTTTTTCTGTCCTACACTTTATTATTATTGGTTCCATATTAATAGTATAAACAAATCAGTTTCTTTCTTTTCATATTTGTTATTTTTCGTTAGCTATGGACAGAAGCTGTAAACATTTCCTTTACAGCATAAGAAAGCTAAAAATGAATGTGACGCATTGATTTCTATGTGGGCACACTGTGACAGGTGCAGGAGGAGGGAGGAGGTGAGCTGTGTCCAATACCTCCAGCTTTATAATATTTGTATACCTTTCATTGTACTCCTGAGATGATTGTTGGGGAAAAAACTCTACAAAACCGGAAGTTTATAATATGAAATTCGGTTTAAATTTTTTCATATAAATATTGAAAACATATAACCAAACAAATAATAAAAATACCATAGAAAAAGATGTTTTCGAATAATATATTGGAAATTAATACTTTTAAATGAAAAATTTGCTGTGTTGAAAATATAGTGCAGAGTATATCTCAGAAAAAAAAGTGCAGCTATCTTTGCTATCAGCAATTTTTTATCTTTTTTGGATATAGGAGTAGAAAAGAGAAAACTGCTGGTATCATGTAAAGATTTTCAGTGTCTTTATGGATATCATTCTGAATTATTCTGCTGCACAGGGAGAGGGAATATCTGCACAGTAGCTCTATAATAGAGCTCCATGCTGTTTGTAACTAGCGAGTAAATAACTCATACGATCTGTTTGCAGCCCGATCTTTTAAAAGTCCACGAAAATAGAAATTAAATTGAAATTTTTGTTCCCCAAGTTTACAGTTTCATTCCTTTAAACTTCACTTTGAACAATTTTACCTGGATTTCATTCAAAGTAAATTATCTTTAAAGGGAACATGTCATCAGATTTCAATGATCCCTTGTTTAAATCAGGTTTTTATATTACATTTTTTTTTATATTTGTTTATATTTGCTATTTTTGTTTCATATTACAATTTTTTAAAAAAAATCTAAAATCTTGCATTTTCACACTAACCCCTTTTCCTGATTTTAGACTCCTGGCATCGCCCCAAAACACGTGTCTGCAAATTGAGATTCTGGTTTGGCTTTTATCCTAGGTTGTGTGACAAGGCTGGTTAAAGGGTCTATATTGATTTTTAGGATTGCTACTTCCAATAAATGGAACTAGAGTTAAAGTCCTCTTCCTCCCTAAAAGGCAATTTTCAAATTGAATTTCCCAGAAGAGCATTGTATGACCTATAAGTCTCTTTACAGCATGTCACTCTCCTCAGGAAGAGACATTACCCCTTAAACCCCAGTCAGATGCCTCTTATACAACCAAATCAAATCTCTTGCTTTGCATTGAGGAGGGGCAAACACCTCGAAACATGTGACTGCAAATTGAGATTCTGGTTTGGCTTTTATCCTAAATCATGTGACAAGGCTTGTAAAAGGATCAATTTTGACTTTTAGGATTGCTACTTCCAATAGGTGGCGCTAGAGTTCAGGTCCTCTTCCTCTCTGAAGAGAAAATTTGTATATTTAATTTTCAAAAGAAGCATTGCATGGCCTATAAGTCTGCTTACATTGGCATGTCAGGCATGTCACTTTCCATAAGGAGAAACGTTACCCCGTAGACCCTATTCTTCACTGAAAAAGACTGACTCAGACCCTGTTTGTATAGAAGTCTAAACTGAGCATGCTCTAATCTTGTGTAGGGTGTGGGAGGAGGTGAGCTGTGAATAGCAGATCCTATTGTAAATTATGAATCCTGTGTTATCTACTGTATTTAGAGGTGTTATCTGTCATTATATTCCTGTCGCTAATGATTATAAGACTGATGAAAAGTCTTCTGTACAAAAACAGGAAGCGTGAATCTGTTATTAGGCCTAGTGTTCAGTCTGAAAATTTCAAGATTTCTGTATTATTTTTAAATACAGAAAAAGTTGTAAAATCCATTTTGCTGCCTGGTGGAATTACGGTAAATTAATTTCCTCCTGGTAGCGGGGCTCTCGGCACTGGTGGCCGCACTGTGTCAGAACGCTATTAACCAACAGATTAACCCCATATCTGCAGGTTAATAGCGTTATTTTACATGACAGATTGCCTTTAAACAATGGATAATTTCTGATGACACATTACCTTTACAGCTCAGGCACTTGCTCCAAAATACATAATGTGAAGAATACATAAGCAAAGTGTCATACTCACTATTTATAGAAATAATGGGGCAGACTTTCTAAAATTGTCTTAACATTTAGTGTATAATTAGAATAGGTGCACCAAGTTATCACAATGGATCATGCTGGATCATACATATTGCACATTTTTAAATCCATTGAAAAGATCTAAATAGCCAAAAAGTTTAAAAATGATGTGGATAATGGAGCTGTGAGGGATGCACACAGG
Source organism: Phyllobates terribilis (assembly GCF_046119375.1). Classification (NCBI taxonomy): domain Eukaryota; kingdom Metazoa; phylum Chordata; class Amphibia; order Anura; family Dendrobatidae; genus Phyllobates; species Phyllobates terribilis. The sequence continues at coordinate 708,420,952 of NW_027362764.1, forward strand.
TTGATTAATGGAGGGAGCTCGGTAGAAGCTGCAGTCAGGATTCTTTCATAGGTGAGGGGTATCGACTTCCTTCCTGGTGGGCTCATATATTTAGATGGGAGATGCAGAAATTAGGAGGGTGAGATACTCACTGATTTCGGTGGGTAGATAGTGGTTTACCTGTGACTTCAGGTTTTTATGGGAAGGTCCAATAGAATGAGAAAGATTCAATTGACTAGAAGTGTAGGTGTCCAAGAACTGTAAGGAAAAAGTACATTTGCACATATGATCAGGGTCGGTCTGGGCTGGCGGGATACCGGGAATTTTCCCGGTGGGCCCCGCCCCCTGCTGCAGAGGAGAGGGGGGAGAAGAGAGCAAAAAAAAATCCTCCGGTTTTAAGGGGCACGGGCCCTTTAAAAGCGCAGGCACAGTGTATGCAGGGACGAGTGCACGCGGCGTTCATTACCTGAACCACCGCGGCGCACGTCCCTGTGAAGCAGCTGAAGCTGCGCGTCTCCCTTCGCTGGCCGGCATATGACGTCATCGTCATGCGCCTGCTGTGAAGGAGGCGCGCAACTCAGGAGAAGGAGGACACCGCACGGGAGCGCAGGAAGGTAAGAGGTGTGTGTGTGTAATGGTCTGGGCACCTGGCTGGACACACAAGGGGGGGCCCAGCTGGACACACAAGGGGAAGCCCAGCTGGACACACAAGGGGAAGCCCAGCTGGACAGACACACAAGGGGGTAGCCTGGCTGGACACACAAGGAGTTAGCCGACTGGACACAAAAGGGGGAGTCCTGGCTGGACACACAGGGAGGGAACCCTGGCAGGACACACAAGGGGGGCCCAGCTGGACACACAAGGGGTTAGCCGACTGGACACAAAAGGGGGGGTCCTGGCTGGACACACGGGGGGGAACCCTGGCTGGACACACAAGGGGGGCCCAGCTGGACACACAAGGGGGGCCCAGCTGGACACATAAGGGGGGAACCCTGGCTGCACACACAAGGGGGGAACCCTGGCTGGACACACAAGGGGGGAACCCTGGCTGGACACACAAGGGGGGAGCCGAATGGACACACAAGGGGGAAGCCGACTGGACACACAAGGGGGGGCCCTGGCTGGACACACAAGGAGGAACCCTGGCTGGACACACAACGGGGGGCCCGGATGGACACACAAGGGGGGGCCTTGGCTGGACACACAAGGGGGGGCCCTGGCTGGACACACAAGGGGGTGCCCTGGCTGGACACACAAGGGGGGACCCTGGCTGGACCCAGGCAAAGGGGGGTGGGCAGGATGGGTATATGGGGGGCAGGCTGGACACATGGAGGCCAGGATGGATATATGGGGGGGCAGGATGGACACATGGAGGCCAGGATGGATATATTGGGGGCAGGCTGGACACATGGAGGTCAGGATGGATATATGGGGGAGCATGCTGGACACATGGAGGCCAGGATGGATATATGGGAGGTCAGACTGGACACATGGAGGCCAGGATGGATATATGGGGGGGGCAGGCTGGACTCATGAAGTCCAGGATGGATATATGGGGGGGCAGGCTGGACTCATGGAGGCCAGGATGGATATATGGGAGGGGGCAGGCTGGACACATGGAGGCCAGGATGGATCTATGGGGGGGCAGGCTGAACACATGGAGGCCAGGATGGATATATGGGGGGGGCAGGTTGAACACATGGGGGGCTAGGATGGATATGTGGAGGGGCAGGCTCAATACACGTGGGCTAACAAATATATGGAGGGGCACGCTGGATATATGGGGGGTGTCAGGATGGATATATGCAGTGGGTAAGGGCAGGATGGATATATGAGGAGGCAGGCTGGACACATGGAGGCCAGGATGGATATGTAGGGGGGGCAGGCTGGACACATGGAGGCCAGGATGGATATATGGGTGGGGCAGGCAGGACACATGGAGTCCAGGATGGATATATGGGGGGGCAGGATGGACATATGGGGGGTGTCAGGATGGATATATGCAGGGGGGGAGGGCAGGATGGATATATGAGGGGGGGAGTCTGGACACATGGAGTCCAGGATGGATATATGGGGGGGCAGGCTGGAAACATGGAGGCAAGAATGGATATGGGGGGCAGGCTGGCCACATGGGGGGCTAGGATGGGTATATGGGAGGGGGCAGGCTCGATACACATGTGCTAGAATAAATATATGGAGGGGTCACACTTGACAAATGGGGGCCAGAAGGGATATATGCAGGGGGGTGTCAGGATGGATACATGGAGTCCAGGATGGATATATGGGGGGGCAGGCTGGAAACATTGAGGCAAGGATGGATATGTGGGGGGGGCACGCTGGCCACATGGGGGGCTAGGATGGATATATGGGGGGGAGGGCAGGCTCGATACATGTGGGCTAGGATAAATATATGGGAGGCCACCCTGGACATATGGGGGCCAGAAGGGACATATGGGGGTGCCTGGCTGGACAAGGGACTTAATTACTTTTGGGGGCCAGATTGAGGAACATACTTTATTAGTTTATGGTGGCCAGTGGGGAACATTATTACTTTAGATTCCAATTATTATTATTACATTATTACTTCTGTAATATAATTTACTTTTTAGGAAACTGTTTTCCATGGGATGGGACAAAAGAGGAGTCCTGTTACTGTGCAGGATGGCACTATGTTGCTTTTTTTATTCAACTGGTATAGTGTAGAAGTCAGGGGGGAAAAGTGGGAATATTCTCTAGAAGAGATCAGTTATTGGTAACTGTGTGTTATTTTCTGCAGAGACGATTCCTGGCTGGAAGAAGTGATGGCCGTCTGTGCCTGATGAAGAAGAAAAGTGAAGATGAAGGACTTCACCTAGAGACGTCACTGGTGAGTCAGTGTATTACATGTACACTTACACTACACACGTGGTCAAAATTGTTGGTACCCCTCGTTTCATGAAGGAAAAACCCACAATGGTCACACAAATAACTTGAATCTGATAAATTAAAAATTTTTGAAAATGAACAAATGAAAGTCAGACATTGCTTTTCTGCTTCCACAGAATTTAAAAAAAAATTAACCTCATGAAATAGGCCTGGACAGAAATGATGGTTCTTCTTCACTTAATATTTTGTTGAACAACCTTTTGAGGCAATCACTGCAATCAAACGATTCCTGTAACTGTCAATGAGACTTCTGCACCTCTCAACAGGTATTTTGGCCGACTCCTCATGAGCAAACTGCTCCAGTTGTCTCGTGTTTGAAGGTTGCCTTTTCCAGACGCCATGTTTCAGCTCTTTCCAAAGATGCTCAATAGGATTTAGGTCAGGGCTCATAGAAGGCCACTTCAGAATAGTCCAATGTTTTCCTCGCAGCCATTCTTGGGTCATTATCCTGTTGCAAGACCCATGACCTGCGACTGAGACCAAGCTTTCTGACACTGGGCAGCACATTTCTCACTAGAATCCCTTGATAGTCTTGAGATTTCATTGTACCCTGCACAGATTCAAGACAGCTTGTGCCAGATGCAGCAGAGCAGTCCCAGAACATAACAGCCTCCCCCATGTTTCACAGTAGGGACAGTGTTCTTTTCTTGATATGCTTCATTTTTCCATCTGTGAACAAAGAACTGATGTGCCTTGCCAAAAACTTCCATTTTTGTCTCATCTGTCCATAGTACATTCTCCCAGAAGCTTTGTGGCTTGTCAACATGTAGTTTGGCAAATTCCAGTCTGGCTTTTTTATTATTTTTTTTTTTTCAACAATGGTGTTCTCCTTGGTCGTCTCCCATGAAGTCCACTTTGGATCAAACAACGATGGATAGTACGATCTGACACTGATGTTCCTTGAACTTGAAGTTCACCTTTAATCTCTTTAGAAGTTTTCCTTGACTCTTCTGTTACCATTCATATTATCCGTCTCTTTGATTTGTCATCAATTTTCCTCCTGTGGCCACGTCCAGGGAGGTTGGCTACAGTCCCATGGATCTTAAGTTTCTGAATAATATGTGACACTGTAGTCAAAGGAACATAAAGCTGCTTGGAGATGGTCTTATAACCTTTACCTTTAGCATGCTTTTCTATAATTTTCTTTCTAATCTCCTGAGACAACTCTTTCCTTTGCTTCCTCTTGTCCATGTTGAGTGTGGTACACACCATGTCACCAAACCTCACAGTGAGTATCTGTAGCCCTATATACAGGCCCACTGACTGATTACAAGATTGTAGACACCTGTGATGCTAATTAGTGGACACAACTTGATTTAACATGTCCCTTTTGTCACATTATTTTCAGGGGTACCATAATTTCTTTCCAGGCCTATTTCATGAGTTTAATTTTTTTTAAAATTCTGTGGAAGTAGAAAAGCAATGTCTGACTTTCATTTCTTAATTTTCATAGATTTTTAATTTATTATTACTTTTGTCAGATTCAAGTTATTTCTGTGACCATTGTGGGTTTTTCTTTCATTAAACGAGGGGTACCAACAATTCTGACCACGTGTGTATATAGTATATACAGAGCTCCTGTGTATGTCACTGGTGATCACTGTATTACGTATACACTATATACAGAGCTTCTGTGTATAATGTCACTGGTGACCACTGTATTACCTGTACACTATATACAGAGCTGCTGTTTATAATGTCACTGGTGATCACTGTGTTACCTGTACACTGACACAATATACAGAGCTCCTGTGTATAATGTCACTGGTGATCACTGTATTACCTGTACACTGACACTATATACAGAGCTCCTGTGTATAATGTCACTGGTGATCACTGTGTTACCTGTACACTGACACTATATACAGAGCTCCTGTGTATAATGTCGCTGGTGGTAATAACAGGGTTGTTAGTATTGTGGTTTGTATTTATGATCAGTATTGTAGTATTTGGTCACTTTGGGGTGGTAATATGTGGTCTGGTCATGGTGTGGCCATATTTGTTCCTTGTATGTGGTATTATTCGGTCACTATGTGGTGGTAATATGTGGTCTGGTCATGGTGTGGCAATATTTGTCCCTTTTATATGTGGTATTATTGGTGTTGATATAGTGAACTGTGTTGTGTATGGCGGTCATTTTGTTCTTGCTGATATTAACTAGGAAAATATTTTTTTCCATTAGGCCACAGCCCCACCATTAGTATTTGGTTAGAATTTTTTCTCAGGAGTCGCTGCCAAATCAAGTAGTGGGTGATAAATGCAGAATTGGTGACTTGTTTCTATTATACCTTTTCTCTGATTGTTCCTCACCTGGTTTTGGCTCCCACTCCTGAAAAAAAATACTGACCGGATACTGACCAAATACTGATAGTGGGGCCGTGGCTTTAGAGATTAAATATTTGGACCAGAGCAGCAGAGATGCACTTACAGGGGTTCTACGATGAAAACAAGCAATCACCTCTCCACAGGATCAGTGATAATATTGATTGGTGGGGTCTGACTGCTGGGACACAATTGACAGAATGTGGAGCTTTTCTCCCCATTAGACTGGAGCGGCATGTGAGATGCGACCACTGATCCATTCATTCCTTCAGTGGCTGTGAGCGCTGCTCTTTTTTGGAAGCCCCCAAGAGAATGAATGGAGCTGCGGTCAGACGTCCCAGCTGTCGCTGCATTTTAAAATGGGGATAAGTGTCCTGTCAGGGATAAAACTTCCCCATTCTTCCGATAGGTGCGTTTTCCAATGTTCGGACCGAAACGATCAATCAGTGACCACCGATCCTGTAGAGCCCATGGATCGGTGATAACTTGTTTTAACCAAAGAAGCCCTTTAATGCAAACTACAGTAATTCTACATCCCAGTTCTAGCATGTGCACAGTAGATGTGCAGGAGCCACCAGTCAATGCTCCACTATAACAGGGATAGCGGATAACAGATATTTGCATATGGCTGTAGGTGGGCCCGTAGAGTCAGTTCTCCCTGTGGGCCCCAGACACCCCAGTCTGACCCTGCATATGATTATGGATATATCTTAGTAGGAGAATAAGTTAGTTTGCCTATATAACAGTGTTTACCTGTAGATGGTATTAGTGTCTCCTGACGGATGCTACGTAGAGCAGGTTTAAGGATGTTGGAGTCTAAATACTAAAATAAATAGGCACTATCTAAAATGCATGAATAAAGCGTAGAAATGTTTTAAGATGGTAAGAGAGAAAGAGAGCAGGTTGTACCTGTATTGCTGGTTTTTGGTGTCTTATTGCAGATTGCTAATGTGCTGCAGGATTGCAGAGTGTGTAGTAGTAAAATAGCCCCAAATCCTTATGGATCAGGAGTATTTGTAAGGTAGATCATTTTTTGGGGGCTACTTAATGCCCGCTGGGGGTATTCAGTGAAATGAGTAAGTCCCCTTCTCCGGCTTTGGGGCTGCTGCAAGAGAAAGCCCAGTTGCTGATAAATGATAAGAAAAAACGCAGCACTACTGGACCTGGGTGCTTGAGTAGGGTCCAAAGCCTTGAGATATAGTGATAACCTCAGCACACCAATTGATATAAAAGGTACTTTTATTAGCAGTCCACAGTAAAGACGTTTCGGTCAACACGACCTTCATCAGTGTACTGCATATAAACAGAAATATACAGAAATAGAGACATTATAGTGATTGTAAAATTACAATATATATTATGAGACATATATAAAGAGACAAGAGGTCTATGTGTCTATGTAACCTTTATCCAGCAAATAAAATAAGAAGAACGGAGCAACCTACCAAATTACTGGGATGGGAGCAGGAAAGAGGAAGGAGATGGGACCCAATACTGGGGATCCTATGGAGAGAGTGCATACCATGAAGATATGTGGAACTGGAATAGGGTGAGGGCTATAAGAGAGGAAAACATACCGTGTAGGTGAAGAGCCTGAAGTAAAGTGCTGCCTGGATCGCGGTATACACCGCTGGATATTAGCAGGGTGTGTGTATAGAGGGACTGGCTATAAGTATGGGTGTAGGGGAGGAGGATTTGGCAGTCAGCCAATGAGAGCAGTGAAAGTGCCGGTGAATAGCGCTGGATGCGGTGACGTCACAGGAAGTGACGCGAGGCGGGGAGGTGCCGGCTTCTGATTGGTCCGGTGCCGCGCATGCGCACATGCGTGCGTGTCAGCCGGCGTGCAGGTGCGTTCCAGGGACCAGGAAGTGGTTTCTGTATTTGGAGTATGTGATATACTGCCGGAAAAAAGAAGCAGGAAGCGTTTCACCATCGGGAGGGAGGGTTGGAGAGGTATGGAAGGACGAGGGTGGGTATGGATCCATAATCTGTAACATGAAATAAATTGTCAGTTGAAGTTACATGGCACAACACAGTCAAAAGCACATCACAATATTGTTATGATATCCTGTAATAGGTAGGTATGCATCAATCATGGATCTCATGATAAACAACAAATAAGGATTAAATGTTAATCCATTAAAGAGTGAGAGGGATATCCATACATAAACTAAGGTCCCTGCTTGAGCAATATGTGACCAGGTGAATTTAAATAAAATAAGTGAAGATCATAATCGTAGTGTGGTCAAGATACCATATAATAGGTGAATGTACGTCAATCATGATCCTACTGATAAAAAAGCAAAATAAAGATTAGATATTGACCCATTGTGGAGTAGGAGGGATATACTCATATAGGCTGGGGTCCCTACTGGAGTAATACCGGATCAGGTGAATTTAAATAAATGAGTGAAGATCATAATCCTTATTGAGCCCTTTGGGATAAAGGGACTGCAGTTGATGAATCCAAAATGCCTCTCTCTGTTTGAGGGTTTGGATTCGATTGCCCCCACGGCGGAGTGGTCTGATTTGTTCTATGACTTGGAATCGCAATTGGGACACATTGTGTCCTGCTGCTATGAAGTGTTGGGGAATAGGTAAAAGTAAATTTTTGCATCTGATGGTGGATTTGTGTTTGGAGATTCTGTCTTTGATAGGTTGAGTTGTTTCCCCTACATAGACCAGGCCACAGGGGCATTTCACTAGGTATACAACAAAATTCGTGTCGCAGGTATAGTAACCCTTAATGTTGTATTTCTTGCCTGTTTGTGGGTGATGGATAGTATCCCCTCTAAGGATATTGTGACACTGATGACAATGTAGACATGGAAAGGTTCCTTTCTTAGGGGTTTGTAGAAATCTTTGCTGGGGACCAAGGGACGATGTCCCTATGTCAGCTCGGACTAATGAATCTCTGATGTTAGGTGCTCTTTTAAAGCAAGGTAGAAAAGGTTGATGAAAAGATTTGATGGTAGGGTAGCCTGTTTGAAGAATATTCCAATGTTTCCGTATCGTGCGGTGTATGGTGTAAGCTAGAGGATGATATGTATGTACAAATGGAATACGATCGGATGTCTCTCGTCGTGGTTGTGTATGGTGGTCCTGTGATTCATGAAGGAGGTCCTGAGGATATCCTCTTTCTACGAATTTCTGTGTCATTTCTTTTACTCTGACTTCTCGTAATGTCATATCTGTCACAATACGTTCAACCCTCCGGAATTGTGATTTGGGAATGGCATGTTTCATGGGGGTTGGGTGGTTGCTTGCAAAATGTAGAAGTGTATTGCGATCTGTGGATTTCCTATAGATGTCAGTGGTCAATAGTCCTGAGGCATCTTTGATAACTAGAGTATCTAGAAAGTTGATCTGATGCGGGTGGTGGTTGAGAGTAAAATGTAAACCTGGACAGGAGGTATTAAGAGCCATAAAGAATTCATCTAAAGTGTCCTGGGAACCTGTCCAGATACAAAAGACGTCGTCTATGTATCGTTTCCATAGAATGGAATGTTCTTGAAACAATGGATTGCTGTATACATACTGTGTCTCAAAAGTGGACATGTAGGAGTTTGCGTAAGGGGGGGCTACATTAGAGCCCATTGCGGTCCCCTTGGTCTGTATGTAAAATGTATCCTGAAAGAGGAAGTAGTTATGTGTAAGGACTATTGTTAGGAGTTCTACGGTTAAGTCAATTATAGATGGGTTGGTATCTGAGTCCCTCAACATTTGTGTGACAGCTTGGATACCCCGATCATGGGGAATTGAGGTATAGAGGCTGGTGACGTCTAAGGACACTAAGATGGCTTCTGGAGGAACTTGTTTGAGTGTTTTGATGATCTCAAGAAAGGCACCTGTATCTAATAGATAAGATGGACTTTTTTGGGTGAGTGGTGTGAGGATCTTCTCTAAAAAGATTGCCAGAGGTGATAAAACGGAATCTGTAGAGGCCACAATAGGACGCCCGGGGGGTTGGGTAAGACTTTTGTGGATTTTGGGTAAGACATAAAATACCGGTTGCTGATAAATGACACAGTAAGGGTGCTTGCGTAGACCAGTGGATAACATCTCTATTGATGAGTCCTTGTGGAGCGTGGTGTCCTGATTGCAGAGGACCCACGGGGAGCGCGGTCCGGCTGATGAAGCTTCTTGCGGCGTAGAGGGTGAGTGGGTACTCTGGGAAGGAGAGGGAGGAACAGGGTCCCGGCCGGTGACTAACCTATTCCTAGGCGGCTCTCCCAGCGTCAATGCGTCCGCGTGTCAGCGCTTGGCGCGCGGTCAGAAAAGACCAACGTTGGCACGTGTCAGCAGCTTGAGCACCTGCATGACGTCAGCGCATGTGATTGGTACTTCCAGTACGAGGGCCTGGATAGAACAAAAACAAAACAAAACAGAATAAATTAAATAAATTTGCAATTTTAACCATTTATTATGTTGAGAAACCCCTTTTAGTTACATAGATATTGTGGTAGACCGGCTCACTCGACAGCACACAGAGGTAGACATGGGAACACTGTCTCTTTAAATTCTTCCCAGGTTTATTATACAGGCAGCATAAACTATGGTAAAGTAAAAATAAACACAGCCCTTTGGGCAAAAAGAGGAAAACAAAGCAAAGTTGTAGCACAAAGCACAGTCCTTGTGGTAGCGGGGATCCGCTCACACAGATTTTAGCAAAAAAACGGTTCAGCTTTTCCTTGTCAGAACACAAAATGCTGGAGTTCCTCTCTCCAGCCCTGCTGAACACTGAATGACTCAAAAGGCTGGCTATTTATAGCCCAGGCCACAACCTTTGATGGATATATGGTGAATAGCCTCCCACCCGCTCTACAGCTGTTCACATAAAATCCTAGCCCATTAAAAATGGCCAATTCACCCCTTGACACAGTGTGCTGGAGCAAACTTCTAGGTTTCAACTCACTGAAGCTAATAGCCTCAGTGAAACATATCTCCCCTACGGTAATTTTCCAATGACTTTGTCACATATCCCCTTCGTCTGTCCAAAGCCGGGGGTTTTGGCACCTTCAGTAATTAAACAGGGAAGTCTAAACAGGGCATCTGCATTACCGTGTAGCTTCCCGGGCCTGTGCTCCACATGAAAACTAAAGTCCTGAAGGGCTAGAAACCACCTTGTCACCAGGGCATTCATCCTGTTTCTTTCCCTCATCCATTTCAGGGGCGCATGATCTGACACTAGCCTGAACTTTCGGCCTAACAGGTAGTACCTCAGGGTGTCAATTTCCCACTTGATGGCCAAGCACTCCTTTTCCACGATGGCGTAGTTTTTCTCACAGAGAGTTTTCTGTTCAGGATGCGATGTTCCTCCCTGTTTACTTCTTGGGACCACATGGCTCCTAACCGAACCTCTGAGGCATCCGTCTGGGCTACGAACTCCAGTGCGACCAAGATCGGCTGCTTACACAAGGCGAGTTTAAACTCTTGGAATGCCATCTCTGCTTCAGAAGACCATTTGGCCATCAATGTCTTCGTGTCTTTAAGAAGGTTGGTTAGGGGTGCAGCTATCATGGCAAAATTTGGGATAATTCGCCGATAGTATCCCACAATTCCCAGAAATGCACGAACCTGTTTCTTCGAGACCGGTTGCGGACAATTTTGGATTGCCTCCACTTTTTTCACTTGCGGCTTTATTTCGCCTCTTCTGATGATGTAGCCCAAGTATTTTGCCTCTTCTTTTCCTATGGCGCACTTGTTTGGGTTTATAGTAAACCCTGCCTTCCCCAATGCCTCCAGTACCACCTGGACCTTCTGCAGGTGCCTTCCCCAATCCGAGCTGAAGATCACAATGTCGTCCACATAAAGCCGGTTTCACATTAGCGTTTTTGAGCGCAGTGTGGGCTGCGTACTTATTTTCTAAAATCCGCAAGCGTATTGCGCACCTATCTTTAACATGATGTGCGCAGATGTACTCAGGGACTTGCGTTGGCGTCTGTATGTCTTCGTATACCGCCCTGTGCGTGGTTTCGTGACGCACGGTGAACGCAACATGTTGCATTTTTTGATGCTTGGAAAATGCGCAGCCATGCGCATGCGTACGCGTGCGTAGAAACAACGCATGATTGTCTATGGGTACGCATTGGTGCGCAATGGCTTGCGAATGGCTTTGTTCGATGCGCATGCGGATGTCACACTGAGCATGCCCAGGAAATGATTTTCAGGCCCTCCCAAATCCCAGCTGTATAAAAAGGGGGTGTGGAGAAAAGGAAGTCCAAGACTCAGGATCTCAAGGCTCAGGATCTCAAGACGCTGGATCTCAAGACGCTGGATCTCTACACGCTGGATGTAAAGTATACAAGGTTTTGAAATATTTTTATGTCTATAATTTCTTTTTATTTTTTTCTTTTTGGTGTATTTTTCTTCTGTCTTTTTCTTCTGTCTTTACTTTTTTGTCTGTTTTTTCTGTCTTTTTTTTTCCTTTTTCTGTCTTTTCTTTCTTATTTTTTTCTGTCTTTTTTTATTTTTTTTTCGCTCTTGTTTTTTTTAATTTTTTTAATCTGTGTTTTTTTCTGTTTTTCTGTGTGTTGTTATGTCTCAATGCAGCCTGTAGTCTGTGTCTCTGTTTTGCATTATGAACTCTATACTCTGTCTCATGCACTGCAGTGTGTACTCTGGGTCTGTCAGTGCAATGCTGTGTTTGCTTTGTGTATCTCAATGCAGTCTCTACTATGTCTCATGCGCTGCAGTGTGTACTCTGGGTCTGCATGAGTACTGTAATTTTTTTTTTTGAGTCTGTGACTGACTTTGTGTCAAGTCTCACACTCTCTCCACTATAACACTCTGTCAACTGTCAGTCTTTGTCACTGTTTTATGTTTTTATTTATTTTCCTTGTAGACTGTGTGTAGCTCCGGTCTGCTGCTCTACGGTCCCACTGGTCTCTGGTCTCGCTGGTCTCTGGTCTCGCTGGTCTCTGGTCCCGCTGGTCTCTGGTTCCGCTGGTGTGCTGTACTCCGGCCCCTCTCGGCTGCAACTAATTGTAAGTATGAGTGATGTACTTTGCACTCACTAGCTTGCTTTGTCATTGACACTCTGCCCAGTCTGACACTCTGCCCAGTCTGACACTGTTTCTTTTGTTTTTATTTCTGTTCCATGTAGACTGTTGTGTGTTCCTCTCCTGCTGGTGTGCTACTCTCCCGCTGGTGTGCTCCTCCCGGTGCTGTGCTGCTGCCCTGGTTCAGTGCTTCCTGAGTGCTCAACTTTTGGACTGCTGCCCGGAATGTAAGAATTGTTGTGCTTTTTTTTTTTTTTTTTTTGGGTTGTTATTTATTTTTTTCTTTGTCCACAGTTTATTATACTATTGTTAAAAAGCATTATTTTTTCCAAAAGTGTTCCACTTGACTGCTGCCTGCAATTCAAAGATGTCCCCCAGTGAAGAGCTGCATCCTTTCCAGATTGGACATGAGACTGATGAAGTAATCAAATTTGCTGTAATTATTGGTATGTTTTGACTGTGAAAACTACCCATGTTGTAATGATGAATTTTGTTTGCAGGACAGTTCCAGTGTGGAAGAGCAGGAGCAGTTGAGTGGAAATTAATCTTCCCTGGGTTGTCGTGCTCAAGTTCCTGAGGAGGAAAGATGGGGTGTAAGTATTTTATTATCACAGTTGGAATTCATTAGCGTTAACTTTAGCATGTTTCAAAGTCTGTGTGTTACAAATTTCATTTTGGCTAACTATTTTTGTGTTTCTTTCCTTTATAGGTTCCACAACATAAAGAAGTAGGCAAACCCTTCATCGATAACGATCTACTCATTCCTCTGATTCAAGAACGAGTACCGTTGTGGGACCCCCGTGATCGTCAGCATTCCGACTCAGGATTGACTCAACGACTCTGGGAAGAAGTGGCCAAATCGCTGTTGGATGATTGGGACCGTGCCACCCCACAAGACAAAAAAGATTTTGTTAAGTATTGCAATGTATTGTGACGCGGCAGTGAACCTGTCAATGTTGTTCCATTGTTTGATTTTTTTTTTCCCCATTAACAGTGAATAGAATAAAAGTTTGTTGGCGTTAGATTAAGGATCGCTTCAATAGGGATATGAGAGAGGAGATTCACGTTTGCAGTGGTGCTGCTCCACAAGTGACTAAATACAAATACCATTGCCTGCTGGGTTTCCTAAGGCCCGCGGTCGGTCATCAACTGTGAGTATCTTTGGGTTGTATTACTATACACTGTATGCATGGCCGTGTTTCATGTTTTTAGTCCTGCAGGTGTCAAATTAAGTTTGAAAAAATCCAAAAAGGAAAAAAAAATTTTGTACAATTCTCACTATGGGAAAAAATACCCGCCACTGTTCTGGATCAACATACATTGACTTTTTAAAGCACCCAAATTTTTTTTACATTTTTTTTGGGGTTGCCATTATTGTATTTAAAGATCTATTTGTTTTTGATTCTATAACATATACAGTTCTGTTGGTTTGTGTTACCTAACTTGTGAATTTTTTCTTTGCAGATTATGTTGGGAAGTTCATTGATTTTATTTGTAATTTTTTTTTTTGTTTCCACACATAACTTAGAGTAGCACCGCCGAACATGCATCATCCTCAGTTGGAGCGGCCCTCATCGACCAGCTAATGAACAGTCAGGAACGTCCCAATCATCCATCAGTGAAGGAGCAACCTGTCAGGCATCGCAGGCTGGGGATCAGGTAGCCGGCACATCAGGTTATCCCCTATCCCAGCCCTCTGCCACTGGTTTTGTTGGTTCTCCTCGCAAGCGGCAGAGGGCCTGGGAGAAGTCAGTCATGCCCGAGTTTATTCACTTAAGCTTGGTCTTCCAGGAAGGGATGAGGTTTCTTGGTGAACGAGTGGATAGTGGGTTCGCTCATGTGAACACACTTTTCACGGAAGTCAACAGACTCTTTGACTGCCTGGAAGCCAACCTTGAGAGACCGGCAAGACATTTTTTTTCGTCGATAGAGCGCGGCGTGTCGGATAACCTTACGCCTGAACTCCAACTGCATGTGATGAAGGCCTGTCGGGCTGCTTACAGCGAGGCCCTGCAGCAGTCACAAAGCTACCATCCACAGCAGTCAGGGTATTACCAACAGCCTCACGTGAGTTTGTCAACACGTCAACAAGGGCCAGCACAGCAGCAGTGACATAACACGCCAGTATGACTGCAGACTGCGTCATCAACACTCCATAGAACACAAGGAGTCGGATACATGCCAGCACAAACCAACTTGTCTCCACCACCACCGATGGACATCACGCCAGTTCAAGTGCCAAGCTACACCACGCTACAGAGTGCGGGAGCACTGCAGCATCAAGGTACCACAACACTCACAATGTCAGCACACCAACAACATGGAAGTACTACCACGCAACCAATGTCTGCACACCACCAGCATGGAGGTACTACCACGCTGTCAAGTAATGCACCCCACCAGCATGGAGCTATGACCACACTGTCAAGTACTTCAGCACTGCCGAGTCCAGCAGCCCGCAAGTGACTCGCCCCCTGGGCCGTGGGGCACCCGGAACCGGGCTTCGGTGCAATGTTGGGGGTAGTAGTGGCAACCCGATCCCGTGGCTCAGGTGGTCAGACCAAATGCTGTGGCAGTCTATTTATCAGTGTTTTGAATGTCCGACTACGCCACCCGTGGATTGCGGTCAGGGAGGACTGCCGCTGCAAGGCAGACCTCTGAGGCTGATGTAGATATGCAGCACAGGGATAGGATGACTCCCCACGGGAAGAGTGTAGCCTCAGGGCAGTGTAATAGGATGCTGGGGGTGATGGTGCAGGCGCAGCATAAATCACACAGAGTCAGTGATGCAGTCCAGGGTCTTTTACTCACAGTTGTTATCCGAGTCACTTCTGCAGGGAATGACTGCCCGAGCCGAGCTGCGTCCACCAGGTGAGGAGCTCGGTCAACCCCCAGGCAATTCAGGAGTATGGCACAGGACCCCCTTCTGTCCTTTCTCTGGCCTCTCGTGCCCCACCAGTGACCACACTTCTGTCCAGCTGCCTCGGGCCTTCTCTTGGTGAAACCTGTCACCGGTTTCCCTGACCCTATGTGGTGCCTTCCTAGTGAGTGTAGCAGGGGGTCGCACCAATAGATGATCACGACCTCCGGTCTTTGGCTGAGGGATAATTTACCTCCACCAACTTGGGAATCCGGTACCCTTATTCTGCCCGACCCTTCACCCGTTATCTCGTGGGTTCTTAGGGTCCCTTCTGCCTTCTTGTTTCTGGAGCCTTTCTACTCCTGTTTCTCTCCACCTTTCTTCCTTCTCCTTCTCCTCTTCTCCCTTCTGGCTCCGGCCTTCACCCTAGGCCAGCCTCGTGGAGCTGAGCTCAGGCTGAGCCACAGCTCCCTGTCAGCCCTCTCTGGCTGAACTCCTTCTCTCTCTCAACTCACTCCTAAGATGGCCCCCACTTTTTTATCTGCTTCTCTGTGTCTGAGCTCAGGTGACCTGCACCCAATGAGCTCCTTCCTATGCTCCAGAAACCGTCCCCTTCTGCTCCTACATCACAGGGTTCTCTCCCCCCTCCCCACTCCAGCCAGGGACATGGTCAGTTGTGCCTGCATATATATATATATAAATGGGAGCACCGTCGAGCTGTCCCCCGGAAATGAGGAGTGTGTGTATGCAGCTACTGAGTCCTGGTCCATACTTCATCCTTACCTGGGAGTGGAATATCACACCTCTGGTTGAGGTGCAATACCCCTGTACGAACCGAACCCTCGGGGCGCTACACAGGCACACTGAGGGACCAGAGGCCAGCACTCCAAGTTGCCCGATAAATATTCTTTCAGCAAGAAAAATGAAGTGCCCAGGACAGAGACACTAGCTCTGTAGCCCATAGGACAGCCCGCTAAAATAATAGGTCGCCCAAAGAAAGTGCCCCAACCACCTACACCCTCACCTCCTAATGTGTCTCTTCCTTCCAATGTGTCTCTCCCTTCCATCTTTTTTTTCTAGTCGTAGCATCTCTTCTTCCCCCAATGTTATGTCTACTGCGTTTTCGTCTACTTCCAATGTGTCAGCCAATGTTTTTAGTCCCCTCCCTGAAATGGACCCTACCATCCAGGACTCTATTTTAAATTATATTGGACTTTCATCTGTAACCGCTTCCTCCCCTACTCATACCCAATCCTCCAATATCCACACCCCCCAGGTCCAAAATGTTACCCCATCTGGCACACCCACCACCTATACCCATCTATAATTTTATTCTCATTTTCTTTCCCCCTTATTATAATATTATATTATTATATAATATTGTGCTATTCTACAAAAACATTAATGTAACAAAATTGGGGATGAGGAAGTGGAATCACATGCCCGAAGCTTAATTATTCCACAAACACAATAGAGAATATGGTTTGACACCTTCAACAAATTAACTATTTTCAAAAACAGTAATATAACATTGGGGATAGTTGGGTAAGTGGATTATCTGTCAATAAGCTTTACTTATTCACAATCAGAATAATCAAAGGGAAGGGGAGGTGGAGAGTGGGTTAACAATCAGCAAACATTGTCAGCAATATTTAAGGTACTGTAGTGCAGCGGCTTGTGGCATTACTGTAATGGTCCAGGGTGTGTTTTGGCCGATCATGTACCTTCCCCAGGTGACTGGTCACATGACTGTGACATCAGCACAGGTCCTGTCTGTGCACTAGAGGATATATAAACCCTGGTAGATTTGAGACAGAGTGTAAGGCGTGAGGCCTGTTCCTGTGTGGGACACCGTTAGCCTGGAGAGGCTTAGTGAGGCCTAGTGAAGCCTGGTGAAGCCTGAAATGCAGAGGCTGGATCCTTAGCTGTAAGCGATACCAGTAACCTTGGAGGGCCAGAGGCTTGGAAGGCAAGAGTCCTGGGAGGCAGAGGCTGGATGTTAGGTGAGACAACATACCAGTAGCTTTTGAAGGAACGAGGGCTGGAGACCCCCATCTGGGAAGCCGTAAAGCCACAGTGGTGGCAGAACAAAACTGACTGAAGCAGCTAAAAACCCGGCAAAGGTAAAACACTGCATTATATGGACATTGCTATGAGTGACTTTGCTGGAGGCTGTAACTGGAGCCAAGTGGGCCTGTCTGCCACTTGAAAGGCTCCTGGACATTATATGTGTATGTCGGCGAGCCACTGAGTTGGACTCGGTGATAAGCAGTAGTGAAGTATAATAAACTGCTGGATTGTGAAATACTGGAAAACATGGCTGGTGTGCTTTAATTGACCCGGTGCAGCGAGTGTCCCCCAGCATGATGACTAGACATGTGGTTGGAGAATGCGGGCAACGGCAGCCCGGTTGCTAGGGGCAACTGCAGCCCGGTTGCTAGGGGCAATAGGGGCAACTGCAGCCCGGTTGCTAGGGGCAACGGCACAGGACGACGAGTGTGGATACAAGCATCTTGCTGTGGCTCGGTGGGGTCATGAAAAATTTCTTCGCACTCAAACCTGGTTTGCTGTGGCTCGGCGGGGCCACGAAAATTTTCCGGCGAGAGCGGTGTGAAGTGTCTAGTGTGAATAGTGTACCGCGATGGCTGTGAACGGAGCAGCAAAAGAAAATGAAGCTATTGAGCGATTAAAGTGCCGGTTAAAACCACAGCAGGTATTTGAGAAATGTCTACAGGACATGGTGCAGGAATGGCAGGAGCTGTGGGCACCGTATAGAATGGCAGCAGTGAACCATTCTGTGAACTCTCCGGGGGCGCCAGTATTGTCCCAGAGTGCCCGGGGAGGTGGTAAAAGATGTTGTGAACTGGGTCCTAAGACTATTGCTGATTTTTTTTGTAAAAATTCCCTTACTGGTGTGGTTGTTCAAAAGGGGGCGGAGTCTAAAAAAGGGGCAGATTTTCACAAGAGCGTGGAGTCTAGAATACCAAAATTTGTTACTGGTTGTGGGTTGGTACCGCCTAAAAATGACAATTTGACCGTTGATAACGGGGTAGCTCCAGTAGAAGAGGTTGATGTCAAAGTGGGAGGTGACCTGTTAGTCCACAAAACCATGGGGAGTGACACAGACCCCGTAGCTGACAGTGACACTACGAAAGTAGAAGGAGAGTTCAGTCAGGAGGAGCAGATGAGGAGAGAAAGTCCCCCTGTCGTCGTCGACGGCGCAAGGGCCACAAAAAGGTTGCTCCTGTAGTCTTTGCTGCAAGTAAAAATAAAGAAAATGTAGTACTGTGTGCCTTTGTTTCAAGTGTGGATCCTCCTTTAGAGGCAGAAGAGGAGGTGACGTTGCCAGTAGCAACCTCCGGTACAGTACTGAGACAGAAGGATCAGGATCTGACAGCCCTGAAAGAGGAGGTGGCCAGTCATGACCAAGAGCTGGAGCCTATCAGGCAGCAGTGTCAGAGTGATGTGCAGCAACTATGGGAAAACCTGGAGAACGTGTCCTCAGACCAGCGGAGCCTGGAGTCTGAACGGCAGAAAATATACCAGGTTGTGAGGAACTTACAGCGAGACCTGGAGGGAAGCAACGAGGAAATTAACCAATGGAAGGAAATGTTCCAGGAAATTAAGGAGGACCGCCGCAAAATCAAGGAGGAGGTTTTGCAGTTGAAGCTTGAGAAGGAGGCGCTGCAGGATGAAGTTTCTGGGCGTGAACAAAACCTAGAACGACTGCGCGAACAGTTCAACCGGGAGCTGTGTGAATCCAAGAAGGAATATGGTGAACGCAGTTGGGAACTGCAACAAATTAAGAAAGTCTATGAGGATCTCCTCAGGGTTAAAGAAAAACTAGAGGATGATAAGGCGGATGCAGAGCACATGCGCCAAGTGGTTGAGACCACTCTGCAGGACACCCGTGATGAAAACGGTGATCTCCGCAGAAAGACCCTAGGTCTGGAAGCTCAGGTGAAGGAGCTGCAGACGTTCTGTGACAATCTCCAGAGGGCAGAGACGTGCCTTAAGGAAAGAATCAGCAAGATGGAAGCTGAGCGGAAAAAGATGCAGGAGTCTATCGGAGAAGCCACAGACCAGGGCCAGGAGTTGGTCACTGGAGATGGGAGGTATGAAACAAATACCTACTTGAATATTGAGAGCTCGGATGATTCGGTGGATGTAGGAGCTGAGATCAAGGAGCTCAAGGAGTTGCTACAAGCCCATTTGAAGCAAGAGAAGCTTGAGAGACTGGCTGTTGAGAGCCGAGTGGGCGCACTGGAGACAGAGAGGTCTGAGAGAACTCTACTGTTAAAGGAGCAGTTGAAGCAGGAAGAGCTTCAGAGATAGGCTGCTGAGAGGCGAGTAGCTGAGATAGAGGAAGAAGTTTTTGAGCTCAAAGGTCGCCTGGCAAAGTATCACTCAGTGAACGAGGCCTCCTTGGAGAAGGAAAAGGGAAAGAAAGTTGCACTTACTCCTTTATACCATGAGAAGGGGGACCTGAGGAGAGCTAAGAGTGTGTTAACAGAAAATAAATATGAAATGGAAGTGGTCAAGACGAAAATTCGTGAATTTGTAGCTGTGAGTGAGCTCAGGGGAAGTATACAGGGTGAAGAAGCTGAAAGTCAGTTGCCCCTGAAACTTGAGCCAGATGATCATTTGGAGTCCACTGGTGAGACAGAAACCTCTCGGTACAAGTGCCTCATAGATGTACCCGAGGATTTGAGAGAAGAATGCACCAGTGAGTCCGTGCATGAAGAGTTTAAGAAGGCCGTGGGAGCCTGTAAGGAGTACTCGACCTCAGAAGCTAAACAGCTGATGGTCCTGTCCACAACCGAAGTCACAGTGAAGAGGGTGGCTATCCTAAGTGACATGCGCTGGCGATGTATTCGCACAAAGCGGTTTGTTCGGTTGAAGACGGAACAAGCCATTAGAACACTGGAGCGTATGAGAAAAGCTCAAAGTCTGCGTGAAGAGGTCATCCGGGTGCCTCATGCTCTGGTGAGAAAGCTCATTGGGAGAAATGGCCAAGCCATGCAGATGATGGTAAAGAAGTCTCGTGTGAGAGTAAGCAGTCCACGTGATCGACAGGACTGGATACCAGATGAAGACGGCATGGTGTCATTCTCCGCTGTAGGAACGGAAGAAAGTCTTGCATATATACGCATGCTGATGGAGTACCGAGTGACCTACCTGCGAGAGTTAGAACAGTTGAATCTCGCTAGACTGCGAGTGGAAAGACAGAATCGCCTGAGCAGCAGAAGATGGCAGCCGTCTAGAAATTGTGAGACCAGACAGAGAAAGGGCCCCCTAAATAACAGAACAGCTACAGCTGAAGTTAGGGTCCTTTCAAGATGTCCTGAGAGTAGTGGGCTTGGGTTTAGAGGCAGTGAGACCTCCAGTAACTCAGGTTTGAGAGGCCCATACAAACGACCCAATAGAGTACGGGACAGTACGGAGTCTAACCGGACGTTAGATACCAGGGCGTGTGAGTCACACTGCTGTATGAACCGCTGGGAGCGGGGGAGGTCTGACAAGGTTATGACTGACCGCTGGGAGAGGGGGAGGTCTTACAAGGTTACGACCTGGAAAGGTGACTTAACGAAGTCAGTGACAATGACAGATGGTAGGTCCCTAAGGAATAGGTTAATGTCGATGACTAATGTTCCAGGGGCTGAGCAGCGCAATTGTCAAGTACATGGTCTCTGTGTGAACTGTGGGTTATAAGGTGATTGTGTATATTATGTGTTCAACCCCACAAGTTTGAACAGAGGGGGGGGATATGTAATGCAGCGGCTTGCGACATTACTGTAATGGTCCAGGATGTGTTTTGGCTGACTATGTACCTCCCCCAGGTGACTGGTCACATGACTGTGACATCAGCACAGGTCCTGTCTGTGCACTGAGGATATATAAACCCTGGTAGATTTGAGACAGAGTGTAAGGCGTGAGGCCTGTTCCCGTGTGGGACACCGTTAGCCTGGAGAGGCTTAGTAAGGCCTAGTGAAGCCTGGTGAAGCCTGAAAGACAGAGGCTGGATCCTTAGGTGTAAGCGATACCAGTAACCTTGGAGGGCCAGAGGCTTGGAAGGCAAGAGTCCTGGGAGGCAGAGGCTGGATGTTAGGTGAGACAACATGTTAGGAGGGCGGTTGCAGACAACTTTAATATAATGGAACGCAACCGACCCCGGGGTCCGCAATGCAGCCTGGTGGACTGCTGCCGAACACTTTCCGGGTGGAAAGGGAAGCAACCAACTTAAATGTAAAACCCTTCCGTGTTTCTGCTCACTAGAACGGGTATAGCAATTCGCACTATCTCCGTTAGCTGCACGACAGATAGGCAGAGAAAAACTATCTGTAGTCCTGTTACAGCACAGGGACTACAGTGGCGGCACTAGGATGCGTGTGTGACTATGCCAACAGGTACACGTGCCCCAGCCGGCGTGCTACCGGACTGAAGGGTTCAACTCCATGTGGCGGACAGGCGTTAGCCGTGCACAGGACGTCTGCAGACTGCTCGGGGTGATAGGCGACCCCTTTGGCTGAGTCAGGCTGCTAGACGAAGCTACCTGCCTCTATGGAGCTAACCTGCGTCTATGGAGCTAACCTGCCTAAGCGACCTGTGCTGATTAGCCGAGTGAACTCTGGCATCGGCAGGTCATGGAGTGAACAGCTAGGGAGCACGTGGAACAAAGCTGTCCACACAACAGCATCACTTGCTCAAATGATCCGAGCGCGCCGCCATGTTTGTGGGCGGGCCTTTTAAAGACTAAGCCCTGCCCACCGAGGCGCCATTGGTGATGTTACCCGTGGACCAATCAGGCGGTGCCAGGTCACCGGGTCAGGTGGGTGCCAAACCACCAATCACGATCCGCCAGGTCACGGACATGCTCAGTACGGCAAATCCTGAACTTAAACTCCAAGCACCCTGTCTCCCTCTGCAACCTATGCTTAACTTTGCTAGGTGCCAATACATGGGAGACAATCTGTATGTCTCGTGGACCAGCTAGGTGTTGGGGCTGATGATGATGCTGAGCAGCATCTCCCCTGGCTGGACTGAAATGGGAGACCACAAAAGGTCCTGGACCCATTTTGAATCCAGAACCAGGCCGACGCCTAACATTATCCCCCCCTCTAACATCTCCCTCCACTTGACGCTCATTTTCCTCCATGAGCCGGGGGGCAAGGATGTGGTCCATCGGGTTACAGAGAGGATTCACGAAACTGTGACCCCTCCGGTGTACAGGATACCCTTTTTTAGGGCGAGAAGCAGGATGGCAAGAGGTGACAACTGGTTCTCTATGTGTGGGATCCTTCACGGGTGACAGAGGGAAAGGACCCGCCGGTCTCTGGCAGAAATATTTATCTCTTGCACAGACGGAACACGCGAGAGCAAAGTCCTTGATGTCCTGGCACCACCGGGGCCACCAGTAGGACCGTTGAAGGGACTTAGTGGTACGTTTGACCCCCAGGTGAGCTCTGGCTTTAGGGGCATGAGTCCAGGAGAGCACCATACTCCGTAGATTAGGGGAAACAAATGTCCTCCCCGACGGAACCGGGTTGGAGGACACTGCAGCCACCCTCTCTTCCTGAGAGTTCTTTGCGACATAATCTGACAAGACCCGGGTCCTGGAAACAGACAAGGAATCTGTACCGGATGTCGCAATGATAAGAGGATCAGAGACTACACTCTGGGTGACTTTGACCCAACACGGAGATGCACAATTCTCACTCCAGGAAGAAATTCTCCCTGTATTCCAGTCAATGTGTGGAGTATGACAACGTATCCAGGGGAGACCCAATAACACCTCGTCTAATCCACCAGGAATAATAAGAAAAGAGATAACCTCCCGGTGGCCCTGAGGAAATGACATGGTGAGAGGGATCGACTGATGGGTGATCTGCACATCCAGGAGTGAACCATTGGCAACACTAATGTTCATTGGACTAGAGAGTAGCTCAATAGGGATGGCATGCCTCTGGGCAAACGTAGATGATAAAATATTGCCCTCAGCACCAGAGTCCACCCATGCCTTGGCAGAAACTGCAGATTTACCAAAGGACAATGTCACATTATATGATAACTTGGAGGAAGAAGTCCCGGAATTTAATATACCTCCACCAACGGTGGTAAGACCTACCCGTTTTACCGACTGCTTGGAACCCTTATTTACGGGATGCTCCAAGAGATGTGCAGGTCGGAAACGAGAGGGACTAGACTCAGTCCGAGATATATCCATAGCCTCAGGCTCCGGGTCGAGAGTCTTGGATTTGGATCTAAAGACGCCTGGTGCCAACAGATACTGAGGACTGCCAACCTCTAGCTCTAACTTGTGTTCTGCATGACGCAAGTCTATACGGTCAGCGAGAGAAATTAACTCCTCCAGAGAGGTTGGAATCTCTCTGGTAGATAAAGCATCTTTAATATGCCCAGCCAGACCCTTCCAGAACACCGGGATAAGCGACCGCTCAGACCAATCCAGTTCAGCCGCTAAGGTTCTGAACTGGACGGCATAGTGACTGGCGGTGGCCGAACCCTGGACCAACGCAAGGAGCTTAAGAGCTGTATCATGCGTGACCTGAGGACCCAGGAAAACACTTTTTAGGGTCTTAAGGAAAAGACCCGCATTTACTACAACCGGGTCGTTCCGCTCCCATAGAGGAGTAGACCACTCCAGAGCCCTGTGAGAAAGCAATGAGATGATATATCCCACTTTGGCTCTTTCGGAGGGGAACCATGCCTCCATCATCTCCAAATGAATGGAGCATACATTAATAAAACCCCTGCAGAGTTTACTATCCCCAGAAAATTTCTCCGGGAGAGCAAATCGGGGTAATGGGGTACTTGCAGTGGTTGCAGTATTCACCGCAGCCGAGTTAATAATATTGGCTGCTAGAGTAGCCGCCTGGGAAGCTACTGCAGTGATATCAGCGACTGGAGCTGTTTGTTCCAGAGTTCTAAGTCTGGTCTCCAGTTGCTGTATATAACGCTGCAGTTGTTGATTGTCGGCCATGTTCGGCAAGACCCTGGCGCTCGGATACTGTTAGGAGGGCGGTTGCAGACAACTTTAATATAATGGAACGCAACTGACCCCGGGGTCCGCAATGCAGCCTGGTGGACTGCTGCCGAACACTTTCCGGGTGGAAAGGGAAGCAAGCAACTTAAATGTAAAACCCTTCCGTGTTTCTGCACACTAGAACGGGTATAGCAATTCGCACTATCTCCGTTAGCTGCACGAGAGATAGGCAGAGAAAAACTATCTGTAGTCCTGTTACAGCACAGGGACTACAGCGGCGGCGCTAGGATGCGTGTGTGACTACGCCAACGGGTACACGTGCCCCCAGCCGGCGTGCTACCAGACTGAAGGGTTCAACTCCACGTGGCGGACAGGCGTTAGCCGTGCACAGGACGTCTGCAGGCTGCTCTGGGTGATAGGCGACCCCTTTGGCTGAGCCAGGCTGTTAGACGAAGCTACCTGCCTCTATGGAGCTAACCTGGCTCTATGGAGCTAACCTGCCTAAGCGACCTGTGCTAATTAGCCGAGCGAACTCTGGCATCGGCAGGTCACGGAGTGAACAGCTAGGGAGCACGTGGAACAGAGTTGTCCACACAACAGCATCACTTGCTCAAATGATCCAAGCGCGCCGCCATGTTTGTGGGCGGGCCTTTTAAAGACTAAGCCCTGCCCACTGACGCGCCATTGGTGACGTTACCCGTGGACCAATCAGGCGGTGCCAGGTCACTGGGTCAGGTGGGTGCCAAACCACCAATCACGATCCGCCAGGTCACGGACATGCTCAGTACGGCAAATCCTGAACTTAAACTCCAAGCACCCTGTCTCCCTCTGCAACCTATGCTTAACTTTGCTAGGTGCCAATACATGGGACACATTCTGTATGTCTCGTGGACCAGCTAGGTGTTGGGGCTGACGATGATGCTGAGCAGCATCTGCCCCAGCTGGACTGAAATGGGAGACCACAGAAGGTCCTGGACCCATTTCAAATCCAGAACCAGGCCGATGCCTAACACAACATACCAGTAGCCTTTGAAGGAACGAGGGCTGGAGACCCCCATCTTGGAAGCTGTAAAGCCACAGTGGTGGCAGAACAAAACTGACTGAAGCAGCTAAAAACCCAGCAAAGGTAAAACACTGTATTATATGGATGTTGCTATAAGTGACTTTGCTGGAGGCTGTAACTGGAGCCAAGTGGACCTGTCTGCCACTTGAAAGGCTCTTGGACATTATATGGGTATGTCAGCAAGCCACTGAGTTGGACTTGGTGATAAGCAGTAGTGAAGTATAATAAACTGCTGGATTGTGAAATACTGGAAAACATGGCTGGTGTGCTTTAATTGACCCGGTGCAGTGAGTGTCCCCCAGCATGTTGACTAGCACTGCCTTACAGTACATTTACTCAAGTCTTGAATGATGTAGGTGGCAAAAGCGGCTTAAACCATTTGGTCCTGCCATGCAACACGTCCAATGTCCAAAACGAAATAAGTGCAAAGTTATCCCTCATTTGGGCAACTTCAACTGTAGTCCCCTGAGTGTGATCTCGGTAGTCCTGCAATGTGGTAGCAACAGGTTCCTCGAGCTCAAAGCAGTGTCGCTCTCTCACCAGGATGAAATTGTGCAGAACAACACACGCTTTGACAACCTCATCAATTGTCTCAGTTTTTAGATTGATGGCAGTTCCTAAAATGTGTCATTTTGATGCCCGAAAACCAAAGGCACACTCCTCAGTCCTTCGTGCCCTTGTCAGTTGGTAATTGTAAATCCTTTTCGTGTGATTCAAGTCACGAATAGAGTACGGTTTGATGAGGTTGCCACACATTTGAAACGCCTCGTCCCCAACCACAACAAACGGCATTGTCGGTCCTTCAGTGTTTGGCAGGGGTCATGGCGGTGGAAAGTTGAAATTGTTCCCATACAAACGTTGGCCCATGTCAGGGTCTTTGAAAGTCTGCGAGTCATTTCCTCATTCAAATAAGCCAACGTCCACAGCGACAAATCGACAGTCAGCATCCGCAATCGCCATCAAAAGGATCAAAAAGTATTTTTTATAGTTGAAATACTCGGATCCGCTTCCAAGCAGGTTTTAGGATCCGAATATGTTTGCCGTCCACGGCCCCCAAACAGTTCGGAAATTGACAAATCTCCTGGAATATTGCTGCATTGTCCAGCCAGAGTTGAGTTGTGGGATGGGGGAGGAATTCTTGTTGCAGATTTTCACAGATTGCACGGCAGATCTCTTCAACAATCCCAAACAGTGTCGACACTCCAATACGGAACTGGAAATGTAGCGATGATAATGTCTCTCCGGTCGCCAGGAATCTGCCAAACAGAAAAGGAAAATAAAGTAAATTCATTTGTTTTGCAACAATAAAATCATAATGACATGTGTTGACATGAGTTTGTTTGTAAAAATTAACATACCGCAGGGTCACCAAAAGACGTTTCTCCGCAGGAATTGCTCGTTGTAGTTGTGTGTCCTGCCTGTTGATTGATCCTCGGACACTTCGCAGCAACTCATCTAAGCTTTCTTTGGACATCCTCGTCTAGTCGAAGAACTTCTGCGGGTTCTCTCGAAGTTCGCTGTACAACTAATGGTACGCTCCGCGGCTCTCTTGCACTTCAATGATGGGGTGTTGCCAGAAATGACGAAGTCTTCTCCCTCTTGCTCTTCTCCTTTCTTCTTCACACGCCACAGTGAAGGAAAATGCCATTTTCAACAATAAATCCAGGTTACAATAGTAGCTTTTGCATTTGCCGTCATGCATACGCTGATGCGGATAAACAACGCTGCGCAAGCATGCGATTGCATGCGTTATGGCATGTCATGCGCATGGTACGCAGCATACCGAAGCGCTAATGTGAAAGTAGCCTAAGCTGCGGTGTACTTTTTTTGAGAGACTAGGATCCGTTCTATGGCCCTCTGTAAGGTAGCTGGGGCTCCCTGCAGACCGAACGGCATCCTGGTGTATTGAAAGCACCCGTCAGGTGTATAGAAGGCCCTCTTCTCCTTGGCACTTGGAGATAGGAGAATTTGCCAGTATCCTTTTGTTAGGGCTAGGGTGGTGATGAATGTGGCTGGATCTAGCCTCTCAATGAGCTCATCCACGCGGGGCATCGGATACATGTCGAACTTGAAAAACTCATTTAGCTTCCTGTAATCAGTGCAAGAGCGACACTGGCTTCGGCACTAGGACAGTGGGGCTGGACCAGCCACTCTTGGATTCCTCGATGACGCCCAGGCTCAATATTCTCCTCACCTCCTTTGAGATTACCTCACGACGGGGCTTAGTAATCCGATATGGCTTGAGGTTCACCCGTACATACGGTTAAGTCAGTATTTCATGCTCCACAACCTGCTCACATCCTGGAAACTCCGAAAACAGGTCCCGGTTCCGCTGAAACAGTTCTCGGCACTGTTGCTACTGGTCTGGTGACAGTATCTCAGCCACTGTGACATCCGCGATCCTGGCTTCAGGATTGGCCCCCAGACACGTAGCTTCCACCGATTCCCTGTCTCGTCACAGTTTAAGCAGGTTGATATGGTATACCTTGTAGTTGACATCACTCAACTTTTTGACCACCTCGTATGGCTCTTGCCACTTGGCCACCATCACTCTCCACCGTGGGGACCAACACCTCATCTCCAGGGCTGAACTGTCTCAGTCTCACCGACCGGTTGTAGACCCTTGCTTGGGCCTCTTGGGATCGGAGGAGGCTCTCCCTCACAATCTGCATCACCTTCGCGATCCTGTCCTGCAACTGGACCACATGTTCAATGACGCTCTGGTAGGGTGTTACCTCAGCTTCCCAGGTCTTCTTCACAATGTCCAGAAGTCCCCGAGGGTGCCGTCTGTAAAACAGCTTGAAGGGGGAGAATCCCATAGAGGCCTTTGAAACTTCCCTAATCAAGAATAGCAGGTAGGGGAGTAGGCAATCCCAGTCTCGGCCATCCTTCTCCATGACCTTCTTCAGCATGTATTTTTGGGTCTTGTTGAACCTCTCCACCAGGCCGTCTGTCTGCAGATGGTACATGGATGTCCTGAATTGTGTAATTTGGAGAGCCTTAAACAACTCCCTCATCACTTTGGACATGAAAGGAGTTCCTTGGTCTGTCAGCATTTCGTTTGGCAGGCCCATCCGGGAGAAAATATGCACTAGCTCTCGGGCTATATTCCTGGCAGAGGACTTTCTCAGAGGTACCACCTCCGGGTACTGTGTTGCATAGTCCATCACCACTAGAATGTACTGGTGCCCTCTGGCAGGCTTAACCAGGGGTCCGACAAGGTCCATGGCAATCCGGTCGAATGGGACCTCTATAATGGGCAACGGCACTAGCGGACTGCTGAAGTGGGATACTGGAGCAGTTAACTGACAGGTAGGGCAGGATCAGAAGAAATTAACAATGTCTCGGTGACATTCAAGCCAGTAGAATCTCTACAGGACCTGCTCTTGTTTTTTTTTATACTCCCAGATGCCCACCCAAGACATGAGAATGGGCCAAATCTAATACCCTACGCCTATAGGAACCCAGCAGCAATAATTGCCCTGTCACTTTTTCTCTTAGTTTAGTGACCTGATATAACAACTCCTCATTTAAAGCAAAATGTGGAAACCTGGTGTCAGCCCCCAGCTCTTGAGTGACCCCATTTATCACAGACACATGGTCAAATGTCCCTTTTAAAGTAAGATCCCACATTTGAGCAGTCCCAAAAAT
This sequence comes from Phyllobates terribilis, assembly GCF_046119375.1. Lineage (NCBI taxonomy): Eukaryota > Metazoa > Chordata > Amphibia > Anura > Dendrobatidae > Phyllobates > Phyllobates terribilis. Next base: position 708,449,754 of record NW_027362764.1, read on the forward strand.
TCCCCCCAGAAACACCCAATTCAGGAATCTTGACCTGATCGGTCACCGTCTTATCCTCGTCACCAGCAAGGACACACAGGGTGAACTCATCTGCCTCTGACTTTGATGGGGATTGATCATGGTTGACCCGGCTCCTGTCTGAGTTACTTGGCACCCTCCCTTCCGCCACAAGTCCCAGAACAAGCTAAAGTCCCACCCTATTATCACTGGGTGTAGCAGTTAGTTTTTACAGTCACTCTGGCAACAAGATTGTCTTTGGCGTCCCCGTCAATACAGCGTACACCCACGTTTTTCCCGGGGATCAACTGGTGGGGAAGTGTGGCCCTTATCAGAGTCACCAAACTTCCTGAGTCCAAGAGTCCCATCACCAGTATCCCATTTATTGTTACAGGACATGACTGTGGTCCCTCACTGGGCTGACAGTCCACACTGCAGGCTGGATAGGCATAATACGAACAGCGCCCCCCCATTCTACAATCCATCTGTTCGCAGGACATATGACAACGGGCGGCTATGTATTCAGGACAATGACATCTCCAACTGGTCAAGTCCTTTGGTAGTGCATTGAGCTGTAGGGTGGATTGCTGTTAAAAGGGAAAAATAAAACAAAAACAAAAAACCTCTTTAAATCTTCTTCCTTAGCGAGTGTGAACGAGCTGAGTGTGACCGGAGTGTAAGTGCAAACGGAAGTAAGTGTGTGACTTGTTTTTCAGTGACTTTGGATTCAGGGAGTTTGGAAGGGAGGAGTTTGGACTGAATTGCTGTCTGTATTTTATTAATTCTTTACATTTCTTTTTACTTAACATTTCTGTCTCGGGCAATCCCCATTAGGAAATGAGCTCCATTATTGATAATGCTATCCAGTGTACATCTTGCCACATGTATGCAATCCTTGAACAGCCAGTCATAGATGCATACTGCTGTGCGAGATGTGTGCACGTTGTGCATTTGGAAGCCCAGGTACTGGATCTAAATGAGCAGCTGGCAACACTGAGATCCATTGACAATATGGAAAGGAGTCTGCTGCTCACTGGGGTAGATGTGGGGGAGGGTGGTAGTAAGGAGCTGCAGGACAGTGAGGCAGCTAGCTGGGTGACAGTTAGAAGGGGGGGGGGTAGAGGGAAGAGTGCCAGGGAAGCTAGTCCTGATCTGGCACACCCCAATAAGTTTGCAAAGTTGGCAGATGAGGGGGGTATCGGTACAGGGGTAGCACTGCTGCAGCAAGGCATGTCCTCTGAAAGCCGGAGGAGTGTCAGCTCCAGTAAGGGGGGAAATAGGAGAGCAGGGCAGGCCAGGCAGGTGCTGGTAGTGGGGGACTCAATTATTAGGGGAACAGATAGTGCAATCTGTCACAAAGACAGGGATCGTCGAACAGTGTGCTGCCTACCTGGTGCTCGAGTTTGGCACATCGCTGATCGGGTTGACAGATTACTGGGAGGGGCTGGTGAGGACCCAGTGGTCATGGTGCACATTGGCACAAATGACAAAGTTAGAGGTAGGTGGAAGCTCCTTAAAGATGATTTCAGGGAATTAGGCTGCAAGCTTAAAGCAAGGACCTCCAATGTGGTATTCTCTGAAATACTACCTGTACCACGTGCCACGCCAGAAAGGCAACGGGAGATTAGGGAGATAAATAAGTGGCTCAGGAACTGGTGTAGGAAGGAGGGGTTTGGGTTTCTGGAGAACTGGGCCAACTTCTCAGTTGGCTACAGATTCTACACTAGGGACGGGCTGCACCTCAATGGGGAGGGTGCAGCTGTGCTGGGGGAGAAAATGGCTAGAAGGTTGGAGAAGTGTTTAAACTAGGGATTGGGGGGGAGGGTATTCATTTTATAGGTGGGGAAGATAGTGCAGATAGTGACCTGGGCACAAATAAAGAAATTGGGCGTGGGGTTAGAAGAGTCAATATAGTAAGAAGGAATAGAGGTACAGAGAGATACATAAAATGCATGTACACTAATGCCAGAAGCCTCACCAACAAAATGGAGGAATTAGAATTAATTTTGTTGTAAAATAATTATGACATGGAGGGGATATCTGAGACATGGCAGGACGACAGCCATGACTGGGCGGTTAATTTACAGGGCTATGGTTTGTTCAGAAATGACCATACAAACAAGCGAAGGGGGGGGGGGGTGTGTTTAAATGTAAAATCATCCTTAAAACCCATCTTGCGTGAGAATATATGTGAATCAAATGAAAATGTAGAGTCCCTGTGGGTGGAGATAAGGGAAGAGGGAAAAAATAATAAATTACTGAAAGGCGTTTGTTATAAGTCTCCAAAAATAATGGAAGCAGCGGAGAATATCCTCATAAAGCAAATAGATGAAGCAGCGACTCAAGGAGAAGTCATTATTATGGGAGACTTCAACTACCCTGAAATACATTGGGGGACAGAAACATGTAGTTCAAGCAAAGGTAATAGGTTTTTGACAACTTTGAGAGACAATTACCTTTCACAACTGGTTCAGGACCCAACAAGAAGGGGAGCACTGCTAGAGCTAATATTAACCAACAGGCCAGACCGCATATCAAATTTACGAGTTGGGGGTCACTTGGGTAATAGTGATCACAAAATAATAAGTTTTCATTTATCCTTTAATAAGATGTGTAGTAGAGGGGTTACAAGGACACTAAACTTCAGGAAGGCAAATTTCCAACGGTTGAGAGATGAACTTAGTGCAATAAACTGGGACGATATCCTGAGACATAAAACTACACAAAGCAAATGGGAGACATTTATTAGCATCCTGAATAGGACTTGTGCACAATATATAACCTATGGGAATAAACATGCTAGAAATAGGAGGAAACCACTATGGCTAAATAGAGCTGTAAGGGGTGCAATAAGTGACAAAAGAAAGCATTTAGAGAACTAAAGCCAGTAGGTAGTGATGAGGCATTAAATAAATACAGAAAATTAAATAAATTCTGTAAAAACCAAATCAAGGCAGCAAAGATTGAGGCAGAGAGAATCATTGCCAGAGAAAGTAAAAATAATCCCAAAATATTCTTTAACTACATAAATAGTAAAAAACCAAAAAATGATAGTGTTCGCCCCCTTAAAAATAGTCTGGGTGAAATGGTGGATGAGGATGAGGAAAAAGCCAATATGCTAAATGATTTTTTTCAACATTATTTACACAAGAAAATCGCATGACAGAAAACATGATTAGTGATGACAAAAATTCTCCATTAAATGTCACTTGCTTAACCCAGCAGGAAGTACGGCGGCGTCTAAAAATCACTAAGGTTGACAAATCCCCTGGCCCGGATGGGATACACCCGCGAGTACTGCAGGAATTAAGTAACGTCATAGATAGACCATTATTTTTAATCTTTAAAGATTCCATAATAACAGGATCTGTACCACAGGACTGGCGTATAGCAAATGTGGTGCCAATATTCAAAAAGGGGACAAAAACCGATCTTGAAAACTACAGGCTAGTAAGCTTAACCTCTACTGTGGGTAAAATCCTGGAGGGGTTCCTAAGAGATGCTATACTAGAGTATCTGAAGAAGAATAACCTCATGACCCAATATCAACATGGGTTTACGAGTCACTGTTCTTGTCAAACTAATCTGATCAGCTTTTATGAGGAGGCAAGTTCCGGACTGGACCAAGGAAATGCAGTGAATGTTGTGTACATGGACTTTTTCAAAAGCTTTTGATACGGTTCCACACAAAAGGTTGATACATAAAATGAGAACAATGGGGATAGGGGAAAATGTATGTATGTGGGTTAAGAACTGGCTCAGTGATAGGAAACAAAGGGTGGTTATTAATGGAAAACACTCAGACTGGGTGTCAGTTAACAGTGGGGTACCACAGGGGTCAGTATTGGGCCCGCTTCTTTTTATCATATTTATTAATGACCTTGTAGGGGGCATACAGAGTAGTATTTCAATATTTGCAGATGACACTAAACTCTGCAGGGTAATCAATACAGAGGAGGACAATTTTATATTACAGGAGGATCTATGTAAACTAGAAGCTTGGGCTGATAAATGGCAAATGAGCTTTAATGGGGATAAATGTAAGGTAATGCACTTGGGCAGAGGAAATAAAATGTATAATTATATGCTTAATTGTAAAACACTGGGCAAAACGGTCACTGAAAAAGACCTGGGCGTATTGGTGGACGACAAGCTCACGTTTGGTGGTCAGTGTCAGGCAGCTGCTGCAAAGGCAAATAAAATAATGGGATGCATTAAAAAAAGAGGCATAGATGCTCATGAGGAGAACATAATTTTACCTCTATACAAGTCACTAGTGCGACCACACTTAGAATACTGTGTACAGTTCTGGTCTCCGGTGTATAAGAAAGACATAGCTGAACTAGAGCGGGTGCAGAGAAGAGCGACCAAGGTTATTAGAGGACTGGGGGGTCTGCAATACCAAGACAGGTTATTACACTTGGGGTTATTTACTTTGGAAAAACAAAGGCTTAGGGGTGATCTTATTACTATGTACAAGTATATGAGGGGACAGTACAAAGACCTTTCTACTGATCTTTTTACTCTGAGGCCTGAGACAGGGACAAGGGGGCATCTTCTACATCCGGAGGAAAGAAGGTTTAATCATAATCACAGATGCGGATTCTTTACTGTAAGAGCAGTGAGACTATGGAACTATCTGCTGCATGATGTTGTAGTGATTGATTCACTAATAAAATGTAAGAAGGGCATGGATGCCTTTCTTGAAAAGTATAATATTACAGGTTATGTATACTAGATTCATTGATAGGGCATTGATCCAAGGAACTAGTCTGATTGTCGTATGGAGTCAGGAAGGAATTTTTTTCCCCAATGTGGAGCTTGGTGTTTGCCACATGTTTTTTTTTTTGCCTTGCTATGGATCAACATGTTAGGCTATGGGTTGAACTAGATGGACTTAGTCTTCCTTCAACCTTAAAAACTATGTTACTATGTAAATCTTTACAAGCGGCTTTTGGCAACCCCGCAGTGACCCCTTGGGACCTCAAACTCTCCCCAGTTGTGGCTCTACTATCCCTTTTTTGAGATTTGGGCTACTTCTTGGTACCCCAGTATGGGGATGCAACAACGGCGTGCTTCCTTAGGGACCTCTCGACCACCCGGTACCTTTCTACTAGGCCAACTAGGTTGTCTGCATTTCGAGGGTCCCCCTGGGCAGCCTAGGTCTGCATCGGCCTTGTAAGGGAATGGATGGATCTGTCTACAACAACTCACTCGACCATCTGGTGTAGAGTGGAGGACACCGGCTGCAACCACTTTTGTACCAGATGCAGTAAGTCAAACATCTGGGAACGAGGGGGTTTGTCACCGCAATACGCCCAGTGGTGAACTCTTTGGGCTCTGACCGACATAGTCACTCCAGCTAGTGCCAAAATTTCAGTTTTCAATTTGGCATATTCCTGTGCATCCTGTAATATCAGGTTATAATAAGCCTTTTGGGGCTTGCCAGTTAGATAGGGGGCCAACACCTCCACCCACTTTTCTCATTCTGCTATCTGTTCAAAAACAGTCAAAATGCCTCCACATCATCCCCTGGGGTCATCTTTTGCATGTCTCGTCTTACCGCTTTCCGGACGTATGAGTCATCACCTGGACTTGGGGTAGTGGCCGCCGGCCTCCCACGAACTGCCTCTGTGAGCAACTCAATCTGCTGCTGCTGTTGTCGGTACTGGTCTTGTTGCTGCTGCTGCTGTTGTCGGTACTGGTCTTGTTGCTGCTGCTGTTGTAATTACTGGTCTTGTTGCTGCTGCTGCTGTCACTGCTGTTGTTGGATCTGTTGCATTAGCAGCTTACTTGTCTCTTATTGTGCCAGCTGTTTCTGCAGTTGGGCCAGCTGTTGCTGCTGTTGAGCTTTCACCAGGTGCTTAATCAGGTCCTCCATGCTGTCTGACTTCGCTTTCTGGCTCACTGCTGACTTCACCCATGACATTCAGGTTATCCGTAGCCATCAGACGTGCTCCCTGGGGAAATTGCCTGCACTTCTCCACCACCTGTGGTAGACCGGCTCACTCGACAGCACACAGAGGTAGACACAGGAAAACTGTCTCTTTAAATTCTTCCCAGATTTATTATACAGGCAGCATAAACCATGATGAAGTACATATAAGCACAGCCCTTTGGGCAAAACCAGAAAAACAAAGGAAAGTGGTAGCACAAAGCACAGTTCTTGTGGTAGCGGGGATCCGCCCCCACAGAGGTTAGCAAACAACGGTTCAGCTTTTCCTTGTCAGGACATAAAAGCTCTAGAGTTCTTCTCTCCAGCTCTACTGAACACTGAATGATTCAAAACGCTGGCTAGTTATAACCTAGGCACACCCTGGGGTTGGAATATGGTGAACAGCCTCCCACCCGCTCTAAAGCTGTTCACATAAAATCCTAACCCATTAAAAATGGCCAATTAACCCCTAGACACATAGTGTGCTGGAGCAAACTTCTAGGTTTCAACTCACTGAAGCTAATAGCCCCAGGGAAACATATAGTGCATTGTGAAAGTATTTGGCCCCCTTGAACTTTTCTTCCTTTTGCCACATTTCTGGCTTCAAACATAAAGATATAAAATTCTAATTATTTTGAGAAGAATCAACAACAAGTGGGATACAATCATGAAGTGGAACGAAATTTATTGGATATTTTAAACTTTTTTAACAAATTAAAAACTGAAAAGTGGGGCGTGCAATATTATTCGGCCCCCTTGAGTTAATACTTTGTAGTGCCACCTTTTGCTGCGATTACAGCTGCAAGTCACTTGGGGTATGTCTCTATCAGTTTTGCTCATCGAGAGGCTGAAATTCTTGCCCATTCTTCCTTGCAAAACAGCTTGAGCTCATTGAGGTTGGATGGAGGGCGTGTGAACAGCAGTTTTCAGCTCTTTCCACAGATTCTCGATTGGATTCAGGTCTGGGCTTTGACTTGGCTTTATGTTTGGGATCATTGTCTTGTTGGAAGATAAATCTCCGTCCCAGTCTCAGGTCTTTTGCAGATTCCAACAGGATTTCTTCCAGAATGGTCCTGTATTTGGCTCCATCCATCTTCCCATCAATTTTAACCATCTTCCCTGTCCCTGCTGACGAAAAGCAGGCACTGACCATGATGCTGCCACCACCATGTTTGACAGTGGGGATGGTGTTTTGAGGGTGATGAGCTGTGTTGCTTTTACGCCAAACATATCGCTTTGCATTGTGGCCAAAAAGTTCGATTTTGGTTTCATCTGACCAGAGCACCTTATTCCACATGTTTGGTGGGTCTCCCAGGTGGCTTGTGGCAAACTTAAAACGAACTTTTTATGGATATCATTGAGAAATGGCTTTCTTCTTGCCACTCTTCCATAAAGGCCAGATTTGTGCAGTGTACGACTGATTGATGTCCTATGGACAGACTCTCCCACCTCAGCTGTAGATCTCTGCAGTTCATCCAGAGTGATCATGGGCCTTTTGGCTGGATCTCTGATCAATCTTCTCCTTGTTCGAGATGAAAGTTTAGAGGGATGGTCGAGTCTTGGTAGATTTTCAGTGGTCTGATACTCCTTCCATTTCAATATGATCGCTTGCACAGTGCTCCTTGAGATGTTTAAAACTTGGGAAATCTTTTTGTATCCAAATCCAGTTTTAAACTTCGCCACAACAGTATCTCGGACCTGCCTGGTGTGTTCCTTGGTCTTCATGATGCTCTCTGCACTTGAAACAGAACCCTGAGACTATCACACAGCAGGTGCATTTATACGGAGACTTGATTACACACAGGTGGATCCTATTTATCATTACCAGTCATTTAGGACAACATTGGATCATTCAGAGATCCTCACTGAACTTCTGGAGTGAGTTTGCTGCACTGAAAGTAAAGGGGCCGAATAATATTGCACGCCCCACTTTTCAGTTTTTAATTTGTTAAAAAAGTTTAAAATATCCATTAAATTTTGTTCCACTTCACGATTGTGTCCCACTTGTTGTTGATTCTTCCCCAAAAAATTAGAATTTTATATCTTTATGTTTGAAGCCAGAAATGTGGCAAAAGGTAGAAAAGTTCAAGGGGGCCAAATACTTTCACAATGCACTGTATCTCCCCTCCAGTACTTTTCCAATGACTTTGTCACAATATAAAAATAGATGAATCACTTTGAGATGATCTTCACCTAAAATTACAGCGGAAACTGATCTTCTTAGAGCAGTGGCTTTCAAAAATTAGATGTATAGCTATTGAACGCATACAATAGAATAATTTGGTCTAGATCATAGCTGTTCTTTTGGAAAGATTTCACTATATTTATCAAACTGAATCATAACCATTCAATTATCGGGGGTCTAAGTATGAATGCAGTAAATCCATCCTTGTTAAAAGGGGATTTTTTAAAAAAAATTGGCCAACTGCAGTAATTATCAAACAATCTCTACTTATCTGTTCAGTATTCTTCCACTCCAGCAATGATATCTCATCCATTGTTCATGTGACTTTTGCAGCCAATCACTGGCCTCATCTTGCATGTAAGGCTGTGACTGCAATGTTTATGTTTCTGTTGGATCTGCAGGAATTGCCAGACCGATTGAAGGGCATTCAATTCGACATTATTATTTTATAATATTTCTTGTAGTGCAACTTTTTGAAAATTCCAGGCATCCCTTTAAAACAATAGCCCTTGTCAGGATCCTATTGTGTTTGTATCTTCTTACACTTTAGAGGTGATTTATCATCCAAGGAATTTAAGTTGGCTTTATTGGATTGCTTGTTGCCTTTATTTTCACTAAATTTATCAACGTGTCAAATGATTTTTGACGTATTTGACACATCTTTAGATATAACACACCAGATGTTTTTCCAGCTTCTACACCCCCTACTACACCTACAGGATTGAAAATTGATACTTTTTTAAAATTTTTTTTAAAAAATGCATCTTTTTCACGCAAGAAAAAAAAGATGGATCAGGAGGGGAAAAGTTAAGTTCTGGTGCAAACAATTCATACTTATGCCTGAAAAGCAAGGCAAAAAGAAAAAAAAACATGCAAAGGGGAATAAAAAAATGCTGCTAGAAGAATGATTAAGGCTATGTGCCCACGTAGCAGATTTGATGCAGAGCGTTTTCGCCTCTCTCTAGCAGAAAAAAACGGATGCAGATTTACATGCATTTTTTCTGCCAGAGAGAAGCGTTTTTTCAGCATTTTTACATGCGTTTTCGCATGCGTTTTTTCAAGCACTTTTCCAAGCGATTTTTAGCATCACTTGGAAAAGTGCTTTGACAAGTTGGTCACACAATATGAATCCATGCAACCGGCATGGATTTATATTGTGTGACCAACTTAGATGCTTTAAATGCAGCATCAATAGTAAAAAAAAAGAAAGAATTAAAAAGTTAAAAATAAATAAAACCTGTATACTCACCTCTCCAGTCTCCTCCCGGCCTCGATCCTCTCTTCTCGGCGTCCCACGGTGTACTTGCAGGACCTACGGTGACGTCATTTAGTCAGCTGATGGTCACGCGACCATCACCTGACCGCTGACGGTGATGTTACGCAACCACTTAGATTAGCTATTGGTTGCAACAGTTACTTGCTGGGTCGCTGGCAGCTTGTAAACAACAATGGCAATCAATTAGGATTGAAGCATTGTGTAGTGTTATTTATTTTTATTTTTTTAATTGTACAACTATTGCAACTCGTCTTTTTTCCCCAAGAATCCAATATCCATTTTAGGATCAGTTGCTCCTTTTTAGGCTATGTTCACACATGTTGGGTTTTTCAGCGTTTTTTGCTGCAGATTTTTATGCAAATTTTCAGCTGTGTTTTGCAATACTAGCAAAGTCTATGAGAAACCAGAATTCTCTGTTCACACATCTTGTTTTTTTTGTTGTTACGTATTTTGTGCCTTGGTTGGGTTTTTGGAAAATAGAGCATGTCACTTCTTTCAGCGTTTTTTTCAGCGTTTTTCACCCATTGGAAGTAATAGGTAGTGAAAAAATGTTAAAAAAAAACCATGATGTGTAAACATGGCTATCAGGTTTTGCTGCGTTTTTAGTGAAAATAAGCAAGTACAGCAGTATGTGAAAGTCCTTTATTTTTGCTATTTTATCATCTTGTTTTGGTCACTGAGATAGTTGTTTGTATTAGTACAGTATAATTAAATTAATTATGTGTATAGTATAAACATTGGCTGAGCTAAGTGGGAGATTGAACAATACCTGTGGCACAGGCAGGTTTGAAATTGAACAATGCCCTGAGCAACTCAATGGCAGACCCCATAGTTTCATACATAAATAGTGTCATACAAACTCTATACACTGCCAGTGTCTAAACTATTACTGAGCAATTCACCTCCCCACTATGCCAAAACCAACATTTTTTTTTTCACAGAACTTTATGTACATACATAAATAGAGACAGAAGGACAGTAAAAAAAATGCTGAAAAAAAGCACAAATAATGACGCGCCCCCTGGGCCATATTCTTTAGGGGAATACCCGGAGCCGGATCAGATGGGGGTTGTAGTCTTCCGAGTGGCTGTGACCCGGTCCGTGCCCAGGGTGTCAAGCTCAGAGTATGTGGCAGTCCTACAGATGTTATAAAGTTCTTTATGTCGACTACGCCACCCGTTGTATTGCGGTCACTACGGCCGCCGCTGCAGCAGGGTCCGCTGAGGCTGATGGTGTTGGTGCAGCTTTTGATAGTATAACCCCCAACGGGTGGGGTATAGCCTCAGGGGGTCAGGTGCAGAGGATGGGGGTTGTGGTGGTGCAGCATAGATGGTAATTAAAGACAGAGTCGGGTTGTGCAGTTTAGGGTATTTACTTACTGCTGATGTTCCGGTCACTCCAGCTTCAAGTGACCACCCGAGCCGTGCTGCGTCCACCAGGTCCTGGATTCAGCCAACCCCCAAGCAAGTCCGGAGCGTGACCCTGAGCCCTCTTTCCTGTCCTGTCTTCTGGCCGTCCCCACCAGGGATCCACCTAGGTCCAGCTCCCTCGGGCCTTCTGTTGGGAAACCCTTGGCCTTGGGTTCCCTGACCCTACACGTGGTTTGCCTTCAGGGTGGATATGGTGGGTGGCCGTGGCAGATCCTGCCCACGGCCTCCGGTCTCTGGCTAGGGTGTGCTTTTGCCCCCACCAGTTTGGGATCCGGTACCCTATTGCCGACTCTTCACCCGGGGATTGAATTTGGGTTCTCAGAGTCCTTTCCTTTTTCCCCCTCTGGGTCTTTCCTTCTCTGCTCCACTCTCTCTCTGCAGGCTCATCTGGACCTCTGCTTCTTACTGACTCTGACAGACTGACCCTGATCTTAGATGGTGCCCACCTTAAATACTCCCTCTATGTGTGAGCTCAGGTGACCAGCACCCAATGAGCTCCTATCTTTACCCAGGCTGCTCCCCCTATCTGCCCCTACACTACTTGGGATGTACCACCCCCCTCCCACTCCAGCCAGGAACAGACTCGGTCGTACCTGCACATTTCTAAGTGGGAGTACCGTCGGCCTGCCCCTCGGAAATGGGATGTGTGTAGTGCATGCAGCCTACCGAGCTCAGGTCCACACTCCATCCTTACCCGGGAGTGGAATATCACACCTCTGGGTTGAGGTGCAATACCCCTGTAGCAGCCGAATCCTCAGGGTGCTACATTCCCCCCTGGTAAATCACAGCACGTCCTCGGGCTGTAAGATATAAAACATCCACAAACATACAATTTTTTTTTTTTCATATAAACATATAAAACATATAAAACAACATATATTAGCAGCAATAAACTTTTCATATTAACATTCTCGTAGACTTCTCTTGTCTCTGGTTCCTCCTCCGGACACTGTGCAACGTGTGCCCGGGAAAAGTGCAACAGTCTTTAGAAAAAATGGTTTTCCTATAAAACCGGTAGGGGGCGCTTTAGGAAGCGCAACTATATACAAGGGATATGGCCGCTCTCAGTCCTCGGCCAGGTATAAGGGAGGAATGACCGCTCTCAGTCCTCGGTCAGTGGGATTTAAGGGATAAACGGGTAAACAGTTCACACTTGCTGGTCCCAACGGGGACTATAATAGCAGCAACAGTTTCTTTGGTACCCCTACGGGTAACTATATACAGCTTCTACTCTGCCGTACTCAACGACGACGTCCTCCTGCTCTTTCTTTGTGGTTACCTTTAGCTTCAGACCCGTCCGGGTCCTCTTGTTCTTCCTCCTCACACCGCAGCTCTTCCTCCATCAGGCGATGCACATGGAGGGCGTAGGGTCCTTTGGCACACTTGTGCCGGGTGAAGGTGACCTCGTCCCCGATGTAAAGGTCACGACCTCTGTGTCCCTCCGGTAGGTGGGATTCAATGTCTCTCCTGGTTACGAAGACGTCGCCTGGGGTGCGGTGGTCTCGGATGAAGCCCCACCCATGCTGCATGTTAAACTTGATCACAGTCCCGGTGGTGCGGGGACTATGCGCTGCACGGGGGTCTCTCCTGGCCCGGCTCTTCTGCTCCGCGCTCCTTATTTGAGCTTGCTGTTCCCGGACCCGCCTCTCTCTCCGCTCCCTCTCAAAGACCTCGAGTTGTTGGCGGCAGCACTCAGCACGCTCCGCTGCGGCTGCCCGAGTCTCCTGAGTGAACCCCATGAGATCTTCTCCGGTGGGGTCCCACTCAAATTGGGCCTCTTCTAGCGGGGGCGAGATCCTCTTTACGGGCTGTGGAGCCGGGATCAGGGGTGCACACATGGCCCCAGCCTTCCTCTGCCGTTCCAGTTCATGATATTCCTGGGGCCAGATGAAAGGCTGCCCATCCGGGCACGTGTGTTGGGTAAACAGGTCCTCTCCCAGGTGCGGCACTCTTGGTCTTATGGGCGCGGTGGTGTTAGCGCCCGGGTTGCCCGGGCCTTGCGGCCAGGCCTGGGGTATCTGGAAGGTGAAGGGCACCGTAAGGACAGCGGCGCCCTGGGCTACTTGGCCCTGCGACCAGGCCGGGGGCTCCGCGGAGGTAGGGGGCGCTGTTGGTATTGCGGCGCCCGGGGGTACTAGGCCTTGCGACCAGGCTGGTGGTACTTCCTGCTTGGTCACGCTCGGGGTCGAGGCGTGTGACGTCACAGGGGTCGCGGCTCCCGTTTGAGGCCTAGTCTGCGGCGGTGACGTTGCGGCTACGGGCACGGCAGGGGGTACTTCGGGCTCTGCGACGGGGAGCTGGGGCAGGTACGCGGTTTCCCGGTTTGGGGTAGAGATGTCCCCTTTACCTGCCTCCTTTCGTTCGGCTCCCTTCTCGGCGCCGTCTCCGGCCTTCAGTCCTCCTGCGCCATCCTCAGAGGCGGTCTGTCTCCTCGTCTCGGGTGGCGTGCTCCGCTGACAGGTCTCGGTCTGCTGGGCCATCTCACGGCTCCACGCCGCCAACGTCTCTCGCTGCACCCGGGCCATCCTCCTTGCGAGGCCCTCCAGAGCGGTCTGTGCACACTCCCGGTCTCGGGGGAGCTGTGCTAGGACCTCCACTAGGCCTAGTGGGGTCGTTGCTTCTAGCAGGCTCCTGACCAACGGGTCGGTGCTGCTCTGCTCTCCTTCTGTTGTCTCCAGCAGGCTCCTGGCCAGCGGGCCGGTGCTGCTCTGCTCTCCCTCCTCTGTTTCTAGCAGGCTCCTGGCCAACGGGCCGGTGCTGCTCTGCTTTCTCGCCATCTCCGGGTAAGCTCCTCCGATACTCTTCTCCAGGCTTCTTGCCTCCGGGTGCGCTCTCTCCAGACTGCTCCAGGCGGCACCCATCTTTGTTCTCTTCCTCTCAGTCCTCCCACTTCGAGGGCGGTCCCGGGGCCACTTGGTGATTGTCAGCTCCAGGGGCAGTTCTTTCACGCTGACAGACACCTCTAGCATCACAGTCTCTGTTGGTGGGGGCGGTTTCCACTTTTGGCGCCATTTTTGGTCCTGGCCCACGATGGGAGGTGGCCTCTTGCCACCCTCTGGCACGCCCATAATGGCGTCCGCTCCCCCAAGGCGGGAAATCTTCGGAAATGGCGGGAATCGTCTCCCAGTGGCGGGAAACTCTGCAGATGGCGGGAAAAAGCTGTTAATGGCGGACAACCGGCGGGAATCGACCTGTGATGGAGTCCGATGGCGGGGACCCTCCGGAACCGGCAGGAGACTTCTTTTTGAGGTAAACTTGTTCTTTTCTTCAGGCACGCAGTACCCGGGTGTTGCGGGCACGTAATCCTGCCGACTACGCCAAAGTTGACGCGCCCCCTGGGCCATATTCTTTAGGGGAATACCTGGAGCCGGATCAGATGGGGGTTGTAGTCTTCCGAGTGGCTGTGACCCGGTCCGTGCCCAGGGTGTCAAGCTCAGAGTATGTGGCAGTCCTACAGATGTTATAAAGTTCTTTATGTCGACTACGCCACCCGTTGTATTGCGGTCACTACGGCCGCCGCTGCAGCAGGGTCCGCTGAGGCTGATGGTGTTGGTGCAGCTTTTGATAGTATAACCCCCAACGGGTGGGGTATAGCCTCAGGGGGTCAGGTGCAGAGGATGGGGGTTGTGGTGGTGCAGCATAGATGGTAATTAAAGACAGAGTCGGGTTGTGCAGTTTAGGGTATTTACTTACTGCTGATGTTCCGGTCACTCCAGCTTCAAGTGACCACCCGAGCCGTGCTGCGTCCACCAGGTCCTGGATTCAGCCAACCCCCAAGCAAGTCCGGAGCGTGACCCTGAGCCCTCTTTCCTGTCCTGTCTTCTGGCCGTCCCCACCAGGGATCCACCTAGGTCCAGCTCCCTCGGGCCTTCTGTTGGGAAACCCTTGGCCTTGGGTTCCCTGACCCTACACGTGGTTTGCCTTCAGGGTGGATATGGTGGGTGGCCGTGGCAGATCCTGCCCACGGCCTCCGGTCTCTGGCTAGGGTGTGCTTTTGCCCCCACCAGTTTGGGATCCGGTACCCTATTGCCGACTCTTCACCCGGGGATTGAATTTGGGTTCTCAGAGTCCTTTCCTTTTTCCCCCTCTGGGTCTTTCCTTCTCTGCTCCACTCTCTCTCTGCAGGCTCATCTGGACCTCTGCTTCTTACTGACTCTGACAGACTGACCCTGATCTTAGATGGTGCCCACCTTAAATACTCCCTCTATGTGTGAGCTCAGGTGACCAGCACCCAATGAGCTCCTATCTTTACCCAGGCTGCTCCCCCTATCTGCCCCTACACTACTTGGGATGTACCACCCCCCTCCCACTCCAGCCAGGAACAGACTCGGTCGTACCTGCACATTTCTAAGTGGGAGTACCGTCGGCCTGCCCCTCGGAAATGGGATGTGTGTAGTGCATGCAGCCTACCGAGCTCAGGTCCACACTCCATCCTTACCCGGGAGTGGAATATCACACCTCTGGGTTGAGGTGCAATACCCCTGTAGCAGCCGAATCCTCAGGGTGCTACATTAACGTATAAACAAAAATGCAGCAAAACTTGCATTTTTGACGCAGCTGATTTCCTGCCAGAGTTGGGTTTTGCTGCAGATTTGTGACGCTGAAAAAACTCAACATGCATGAACATAGCCTTAATATCAGAGGCTATCTCATAATTCATTTTAATAATAAAAGCGTAACTGCCATTTTACTTTTTCATTTTATAAATCAATAGTTCACGTGAAAATAAGCAACTTTGTGATATACAGCGTGTGAAATAAATATTGAACACGTCACAAACTTTCAAAGTAAATATATTTCTAAAGGTGATATTCACATAACATTCTCACCAGATGTGGGTAACAACCTATCCAATACTTATTTTACCCACTGTGTCTTATTTTAGAGAAATCTTCTGTCATGTTGATCATGGTACCTGGTCTGCATGCAGGATGTTACAGAGCGGGAGGAGCTGACCAGATTGACGTTGGAAAGTGTTCAGTAAAACTTGCATTTTATTCATTTAAATCCCTGATGTTTCAAAGCATAATGAGTCCAGTGATTGATACTATTCTGTGACTGACAGTCTTCCCTACATGACTGTGCATGCAGAGGAATAGCTGTCAATCACTAGTAGGACCGCCCACTAGACGCAATGGCATTCAAACACCAAGGATTTCAATGAATAAAATACAAGTAATACTGAATCTTTACCAACAAACCAATATATCATTCTGCTCAGCTTCTCTATACTGAGCAGTCCACATGTCGGACTGCACGTATTATTAAACTGATGATCATGCAGAAATGAGTGGTGCTACCTAGCACTGCTCATCTCTTCCTGCAGGAAGGCTCTGCCACAAATCGCTTTTATAGGAAGTCCCTTCAACTTTGTTGGAACTGATTTCTTGCTATCTCTTTCAAAAGAGGTTCTTCAGCAGCTTCATTGAATATTCTATAATGCTGAGCCCCGTCTACTGCAGAACTTCTTTACAAAAAAAGTTTCATATCAAGTAATTAATGATGGAATTTCCTCCTTTTTCTTGAAAATGAAAATGTTCTGCAGCTGAGCATCTAGAACATATAGTATGTGGCATTGTTGGAGTCCATGCCTGCAGCCAGTGTTTGAGATTTCTGGGAGTGTTCTAGGCATGATCACTTGTCATGGAAGATGAGAAACATGTCTCATCATTATGTTTTCTTCCATGAATCTGGAACAACTCAACATCACCAGTATCTCTGTGTTTTGCCATAGGGTTCACAGTGTCTCTAATCAGATGTCTTCCAATGTACTATTTCTGGAATTATTAACACCTCCAGTAACAACACTTGTAGTTGCGATCCGAAGCCGTGTGAATCACGGGCTACATCTGGAGAACAGAAAATAAGAACCAACAACATTAGAACTATTCATGTTATCGTACTTATGCTACACATCAGGGTACACAGAGATTTGGCTGGCTTTCATAGGCATTGGACAAGTTACATACAGCAGAAGAGATGTACATGCATTAATCACTTGTTTCTTCTGTGAGGTCTGTTGGAATTTACAGAAATCAGTAAAAATATTGAGATCAAGTCCTAAATATTTATAACATATAACTTTTTGCTATGTACAGTATGAATAAAAACTATAGATAACTACAGAGAGACATTAGGTATTCAGGTAGAGCTTGATGTACCCAAATTATACCCAGATCTATGGTACTGTTATTATACCTAAAGGTGGACATATCGCTGGTGCAGCGGGTGCATCTGCACTGGCGCCCAGAGGTGGAGGGTTGCCCCCTGCAGGGCGGTTAATAATGAAGGCAATCTGGCCTGTTGCTTGGAACCTGAGGCTCAACGGGGCCCATGGCTAGATTGTCCTCTTCATAAGCGGCGTGCCGGGCAGTGGGCGATCCTGCAGCTCCTCTGCCTATAGTAGAAAATGGCGGGGGAGCCGCAGGAATCCATCCTTAGCTTTCTGGCCGGTGCTTTCTCTGTGACACAGACGCATGCAGCTTGATGACATTGGCACACCGCGCACTTGTGTCATTTATAAAGTTCCCAGCGAAGAAGAAAGAGGCGATGTCGTGGGGAACGCATGGAGAGGTGAGTGTTTGGGGAGAGACAATGATGGGGATTGGGGGTGGGGAATTGGGATGGAAGTAAGAGGTGGAAGAGAGACTTTGGGGACTTATAATGAACAGGGGGTGGGGAGGAAAATGTTAGATATGGATTTAAAATTAATTGGGTGGAGGGGAAGGATGTAAATCCCTGATAGCATGCTCCCCTACATCACAATTCATTATAAGGCTCTGATAGCATTTTCACCCACCCCCCAATTCATTATAAGACCCTGATAGCGTCCCCCTCCACTCCACAATTTATTATAAGCCCCCCCACAATTCATAATGATGCTATCAGGGAGTGGGAGAGGAGTGGGAAAGGGGGAGGACACTTTTAATGAATTGGGAGATGAAGGAGGATGCAAGTGCCTGATAGTATCCTCTCCCACCCCCAATCCATTATAAGGCCCTGATAGCATTTTCTCCCATCCCCTAATTCATTACAAGACCCTGATAGCATTTTCTTCCACTCCCAAATTCATTATGACACTATCAGAAACTTATAATGAATTGTGGGGGAAGGACCAAGGACAGGGACTAAGGCTATTTGCACACAATCAAAATGCTGCTGCAAATCCTGATATGTTTGCAGGAAGAACATTGAGTAAAATACGCGTTTTTGCTATATTTTTGACATGTAGTTTTGTTGCTTATTTTTCCCCACTTATTAGTATGGGTGAGTTAAAAAAAAGCGGCAAGAATTGAATCTGCAAAGAAAAATAAGCGACGTGTGAGTGAGAATTCAGAAATGTCATTCACTTTGCTGGTACTGTAAAATGCTGCATATTATCTGCAACAAAAACGCAACGTGTGCACATAGCCTTACAGTTAATTGAGGGTGAGTCATAAAGACTGATTAATTTATATTTATAGGGCAGCGAAAATTATAGCCAATTGGGGGCACAGCTCTGGCTTATAAATTTATATTTTGAATGGTGCGTGGCTAACATATATTAATGATATGGTACATAATTGTATTCAGGGGTGCAGTGTGGGGGATTTTTTTATTCAGGAGACAAATGTATCTATACAATATATTTGACTTTGTTATTTTCAGGGCTGCAGTGATCAGTGTGACAAGAAAATGACACTGATCAGACGAGACGTCAACGGTCACTGGATATAAATATTCAGTATCTGTACTGTATGACTTGGATTTACTTGTAAAATCCATTAGGCTACATTCTCACATTCATGTGAAATGTCTATGTGTTGCCTGACTGTTTTATCAGATGTCACGCGTTTTATAGATCCATTCACATATCTGTGAAAATCACGGATCTGAGATTGAGATCTTCAAGACTCAGAGCAAGTCCTATTGTGATCCGATTTTAAGGATATACTTAATGGGTCTGTGTGCTATCTAAGAAATAAAATCGGGCAGAACACCGACATTTCACAAGGATACAGTAGTGTAACCTTATTATGTATAGCGCTGTCCCTTAGTATATAGTGTACTTTCTTGTTATATATAGCGCCATCCTTAATTACATAGTTTCCTCTTTTATTGTGTATTCCTTATTATGTAGCATCCTCTCTAGTTATGAATGACATCTACCCTTATTATATAGTGTCCTATGTTGTTATGTACAGCCCTGTCCCATTATTACATGATATTATCTCTTGTTATGTACAGCACCGTCCCTTACATAGCGTGTTCTAGTTATTTTTGTTATTCACAGCACCCTCTCTTGATTACATAGTCCTTTCTTGTCTCATCAGTAGTCATTTAATTTTATATCAAGTGAAGACACTATGAAGTCAAGATAGGGTGCTATAAATAACAAAAATAGCGAGAGAATTCGATGTGTAAGAGACAGTATTGGATATAACAAGAGAGGGCACTATACAATATATTTATATCTGTAGCTTGGTCATCACAAAAGGGGGGGCCTAGAACATTTCTAGCACAAGGGCCCCAAGCTGTCAGTGTCCACCTCTGGTTATACCAATAGACCCAGATATCATAGGTGAAGACTGAATGTTTTATAATCATACAGAACAAATGGGTAGGTGCCAAAGCAGGTGGGCAGCTGTAAGATCATTATTTTTTAGAAGTGTTGAGCAAAAAGATTCAAAGTACGCTGGTCAAGGAGCCACATTGGTAGTCTATAGCCACTGGACGTCAGACCTGTGAACCTCTGGCTACTTGAGGGCATTGCTGGCTCTTCTGATTACTTGGCCCTGTGTGATGTCAAGCGTTTGTCATACCACAACATAAAGATGTCACAGGATCTATGAATCAGAAGAAGTGTTGGGGATGCCATCAGGTAGTAGGAGGTTCACAGGGCTCTGGTCTGACAGCTACGGACTACTGACGTGACTGCTGGACCAGAGTCCTGCATATCTTTATGCTCAACTAGGTTGCATGGTGACAAATATGGAGGTTGACACATTTCTCAAAGCGCCTTTTCTTGGCTTTTATACCTTGAGTAAGGCGCCAGTCTGGCGCAGAAATGCGTTGGTATTAATAAAAAACATTTTGGAATCTGCATGTTATGATCTGCAACAAGCACTAAGGAAAGAAAGGGGAAAGCTATCCCTACAGCTAGACTAAGCTGAATCCCTATGATGTAGTGGGCTGCCTGTTCCTTGCGAACAGACCTGCCTTAGTCCTCGGCTAGTCTGAACGAAGACCTATAGCATAAAGGAAGGGGTCCCTAAAAGAACTAAGGACTGGAAGAAAAATTGGACACCTCCTGAACAGAAAAGGTTGTTGCAGAACACAAAAAGATAAACTGACAAAAAGGTACTAGAGGTCCCAGAAGGACCAAGCAAACTGACAGAGATAGGCACAGAAGCACCTGGCTAGAAAAACAGTCAAACAACACTGAAGTCCAGCACAGCCAAAAGGGCGGAGCTGGAATATATAGGCAGATGGTCACGTGACCGCAAAACACAAGATGGAAAAAACAAACAGGAGGGTTCTAACAGTACCCCCTCTTTTATGAGGATCCTCTGGATCCTCCAGGCCCAGGCTTATCCGGAAACCTCTTGTGGAAAGCTCTAACAAGCCTAGGAGCAGAGACATCATCCACCCTTACCCAGGAGTTATCTTTGGGACCTTCCAGGAGACGAGATACTGTAATCTCCCTCTATGCCATCTAGAATTCAAGATACGAGAAATTTCATATTCGCCGTCTTCCACCACAGGAGGAATTGAGACACAGGCATCCCTATCTGATACATCCGCCTTTTTCAACAAGGAAACATGAAACACAGGATTAATCTTCCAGGAAGTAGGGACATCCAACCTAGCCGCAGACGGGTTAACAACCTGAAGCACTTTAAATGGACCCACAAACTTAGGACCCAGTTTTTTAGAGGGAGTCCTCAACCGCAAGTTCCTTGAGGACAACCAAACCATGTCACCCACAGTAAACAAAACCTCCTTACGTTTCTTGTCAAAATACTTGCAACGTTGCAACGTACATTAGTCCAAACTCTCTTCAAATCACGGAAAAATTCTCCTCCTCCGGCACCGCCGACCCCAATTTGGAGAACGAACCAAAAGACGGATGTCTCCCAGTACAACAGAAAAAAGGAGAACACCCAGCTGAGGAGGATGTATGATTGTTCAGAGCAAATTCTGCGAGAGGCAGAAACTCAGACCACACCTCTTGATTGTCCGCCATAAAACATTGCAAAAACTGTTCGGCATCCTGGTTCTTTCTTTCAGTCTGTCCATTAGACTCAGGGTGATACCCAGACGAAAATGACAAATGGACTCCCAACCTGTCACAAAAAGCATGCCAAAAGCGAGCCACAAACTGAGGTTCTCTATCAGAAACAATATCCGTGGGAACGCCATGAAGCTTGACAATCTCCTTAACAAACGCCTTAGCGAGTGTCTTGGCGCAGGGCAACTTAATGAATGGAACCAAATGACACATCTTACTAAAACGGTCCACGACCACCCAGATGACAGTAAAACCCTTGGACACAGGCAGATAAGTAAAAAAATCCATTGTGAGATGCGTCCAAGGCGCACTAGGAACCTCCAGAGGGCAAAGCAACCCCGCAACAGGAGTATGTGAAGCCTTTGACCTAGCACACACAGTACATTGACGCACCCACTTGATGACTTCTTTCTGCCATCCAGGCCACCAAAAACTGCGACTGATAAGTCTCTTAATCTCAGAAATTCCTGGATGACCTGCCAACCGAGACTCATGACACTCCACAAACCAATCTCTCCTAAAGGTTCTAGGCACGAACAACCTCCCATGGGGAGTGTTAGATGGAGCATCATCTTGAGCTTTCAGAATCCCATTCTCCAAAACGGAGTCCAATGCCGCCACCACAACTCCTTTCTGTAAAATGCTCTCCTCCTCCTCAGGCACTGACCGTAGGAGAGAAGCTGCGAGACAAAGCATCAGCTTGAACATTCTTAGTACCAGGGATATAGGTAACAGAAAAATGAAACCGAGAAAAAAAAAGTGCTCACCTAGCTTGACGGGCATTCAAGTGCTTGGCAGCATCCAGAAAAATCTGAATAGGAAATCTAGCGCCGTCCAAAAAATGATGTCAATGTTCAAACGCGAGTTTTATAGCCAGCAACTCCTGATTTCCAACATCATAATTCAGTTCGGTTTCCGAATTTTTTTTTGAAAAGAAGGCACAAGGATGTACTCCATCCCTGTTCTCCTGAGACAAAACTACTCCGACCCCCACCGATGAAGCATCGTCCTCGACCAAAAAAGGCTTGGTCTCATCAGGCTGCATAAGGATAGGGGCAGAACTGAACCTCTCTTTGAGATACTTAAACGCTTCAATGACCTCAATAGTCCACTGGACCGTATTCCCACCTTTCCTGGTGAGATCGGTTAGAGGCTTAACAAGTACAGAAAAATTCTTAATGAATTTCCTGTAATAATTGGCAAAACCCAAAAAATCTCTGTATAGATTTCAAACCAATAGGCCTAGGCCATTCATGCACAGCCTGAACCTTCACCCGGTCCATCTCAAAGCCCTCGCTGGAGACAATGTAGCCCAAAAAACTAATTTTCTGCACAGCAAACTCACATTTCTCCAGCTTAGCAAAGAGTGAATTATCACTCAATAACTGCAAAACTTCACGTACACTCTGCCAATGGGACTCTAGATCAGGCGAATAAATCGAAATGTCATCTAAATATACAACCACATTCTTACCAATCAATGGTCTCAGGATGTCATTACTAAGGTTCTGAAAAAATGCAGGTGCATTAGTAAGACCAAAAGGCATCACCAGATTCTCAAAATGACCTACCGGAGTGTTAAGAGCAGTTTTCCATTCATCACCCTCCTTTACTCGTAACAAATTGTATGCCCCCCAGAGATCAATCTTAGAGAACCACTTGGCCCCCACTAACTGGTTAAACAAGTCAGGACTTGATGGCAATGGGTAGGAATTGCGTATGGTAATGTTATTAATTTCACGAAAATCCAGACATGGACGTAAACCCCCATCCTCTTTTTTAACAAAGAAAAATCCAACTGCGACTTAGAAGTTCTAATGTGACCAGCAGCCAGGCTAGTCTGTATGTACTCCTCCAAGGCTTTTCTTTCAGGGATAGTCAGATTAAACAAGCGACTCTTGGGAAGAGTAGCTCCCGGAACAAACTCAATGGCGCAATCATAATCCCTATGAGGAGGTAAAACTTGCGACTCCTCCTCTGAAAAAAACATCCAAAAATCTTGAATAGGTACAGGTAATTCCCCTTTTTCCACAGCCGCAATGTGACCATTAAAACATTTATCATAGCACTTCGGACTCCAAGACTTAATCACATTAGTAGACCAGTCCAGCAAAGGATTGTGCAGTTTTAACCAAGGCAATCATAGAACGACCGGAGAGGGTAAATTATTTAATACAACCAAGTCCAAAATTTCTTGGTGAAGTCCATTGATAGTGAGAGGAAATGCAGCAGTCTTGTGAGTAATACATTTCAAGGGAGTGTTATCAATTTCAACCACAGAAATAGGTGATGACAAAGGTCTGAATTTCAATTTAAGTTTTTCCAAAAACCCTTTATCAATCACATTAAGTGTTGAACCATAATCCACAAATACCTGAAATTCAATCAAATTTTCCTGCAAAGTAGTACTCCCTGAAAGAAATACTCCTGCAGAGCGTAAACAAGCTATATGTACATAGACCTTTTTTTTCCTTTACTTAAACGAAGCTCACAATACTTAATCAAATGGTCAGCTTTACCACAATAAAGACACAATCCCTCTGCGAGCCTCCGGTCTCTTTCCTGAGAGCGGAGCGAAATCGCCCCAACCGCCATCTGAGCAGATTTTCTGGGAACTAGGCCCTGGCATTACAGGAGTCTTTACTTCATTCTGCCTAGATCTCAGCCTCCTATCCACACGAACAGCTAATTGCATGGCATCCTGCAGAGTCTCAGGTGCAGGGAATGCAATTAGCAAATCCTTAACCCTTTCACTCAGACCAGCAAGAAATAGACATTTCAGAGCAGGATCATTCTCTTTGACTTCTGAAGACCATCTTCTAAATTGTGTGCAATAATTTTCAACATCACCTGACCCCTGATTCAAACGCCTGAATTCTGCCTCAGCAGATGAGATTCGATCAGGATCGTCATATAATAGACCCATAGCAGAAAAAAATTCTTCTACCGACCTTAAGCATGGATCATTAGGTTAGAGAGAAAAGGCCCACCCTTGTGGTTCATTGCGCAAAAGTGACATAATAAAACCAATGCGCTGTGATTCATTCCCAGAGGACCTTGGTCTCAAACGAAAAAAATAACAAACAAGCATTTTTAAAGGAAAAAAAATGTTGCTGTTTACCATAAAAAACATCAGGCAGTCCTACCTTGGGTTCCACAAAATGCGCTCCAGAACAGCTACTCACGTGTTGCTGGAGCTCGGCCACCTCCAGAGACAATCCCTGCAAGCGTTGAGCCAAATCCTGGATGGAAGCCATACTGATCCCCGAATTTCCTTCCTTTTAGTTTTTTTTGGGCTGGACTTACTGTTGTGATCTGCAACAAGTACTAAGGAAAGAAAGGGGAAAGCTATCCCTACAGTTAGGGCCCCGTCACACTAAGCGATGCAGCAGCGATCCCGACAACGATACGACCTGTCAGGGATCGTTGCTGCATCGCTAATACATCGCTGGTGAGCTGTCAAACAGGCAGGCTCACCAGAGATCAGGGGAGCACCGATATCGTGGAAAGAATCGTTCCACGATGTCCTGCTCCCGTTACCAGCCTGCTGCAAGCAGGAGCAGGCTGGTAACTATGGTAAACATCGGGTTACTAAGTGCGCGTGTGCCCCTAGTAACCCGCTGTTTACCATGGATACCACTCTGCTACGGTGCGCCGGGAGCCTCCGCGCACCGTAGCAGAGTGGTATCCATGGTAAACAGCGGGTTACTAAGTGCGCGCGTGCCCCTAGTAACCCGATGTTTACCATAGTTACCAGCCTGATCGCTGGTCCCGCTGGTCACACACAGCGATGTGTGCTGGCCAGCGGGAGGCCAACGACCAAAAAATGGTCCAGGACACTTTGCAACGATCAGCAACCTCACAGCAGGGGCCTGATCGTTGCAAAGTGTCACACACAGCGACATCGCTGGTGAGGTCGCTGGTGAGTCACCAAAACCGTGACTCAGCAGCGATATCGCTAGCGATATCGCTATGTGAGACGGGGGCTTTAGACTAAGCTGAATCACTACGATGTAGCAGGCTGCCTGTTCCTTGCAAACAGACCCGCCTTAGTCCTCGGCTAGTCGGAACGAAGACCTATAGCATAAAGGAAGGGGTCCCTAAAAGAACTAAGGACTGGAACAAAAATGGGACACCTCCTGAACAGAGAAGGTTGTTGCAGAACACAAAAAGATAAACTGACAAAAAGGTACTAGAGGTCCCAGAAGGACCAAGCAAACTGACAGAGATAGGCACAGAAGCACCTGGCTAGAAAAACAGTCAAACAACACTGAAGTCCAGCACAGCCAAAAGGGCGGAGCTGGAATATATAGGCAGATGGTCACGTGACCGCAAAACACAAGGTGGAAAAAACAAACAGGAGGGTTCTAACACTGCAGGCTCTTCATTTCTGCAGCACAGCCCGCCTAAAAGTTCCAGCTTCCATTTTTGCCCTTATACCTCTGGAAAAACAATTTCCTGCAGCCACTGGGCAGCAACAGTGGCTTTCCATGCTTTTATAGGTGTAGTGCCTGCACACAACACCTTTAGGTGAATGCTATCATCGATTATACCTAGCCCTTACCAGACGGTATTTGTCACACAGTGCCCAAGGACTATCCCTGTCCCCCCAGATAACTCCTGAAGGTGGAGATGCCTTGCTGTGCTCCTGTATAAACCCTTATCTGTCCCCTTCCCCACCCAGGGAGATGGGAAGCCAAAGTGTATAGAAATACACTAACCAGACCAACAAGGGAAGACAGACAGGGATAAATAAAAATAACAATCATACAAAATACACTCACCAAACAGCAGAGTGGAATACTCCCCTCTGTTGCTTGGAGTTTGTTTTGCTTGTGTGCACATCCTCATTCTCTCCTATTTGGTTTCTCCTTCCTTTAACTCCCCTGTGTTAAAGGAAACAGAAACCAAATAGGAGAGAGAGAGCAAAAGTCTCCTGAACAAATCTTCAAACACCAACTCCAACCACAAACTACACCTCCAACTCCAAACCAGGCAGTAAGAACTAACACTGGTAATTCCTAAGTGCTAGTGGTGGGCATATATAGCAGAGGGGAGTGGCCAACTCTCAACAGTTGAGACAATCCAGGTAGGAAAGCTCCAGGAGCTTCAACTGAACAGATTAATATCTGCATTGATAGCAAGGAAAAAATCTGCAATGTTTAATAAATTGGTGAAGTACTTCTAACCTGTGCAGGAGTTCATGAATCCAAATGCCACAATTTTCTGGCCCTTTTCTGTTGCGGTATCCCGGTGACAGTATTTTGTGTGTGCTGCTGTCCCTCTCCAGAGCTTCTCAACTAGGTTTTATAGCTCCTCGGTGTGCACAATTATTCGACAATATGTATGTTTGTGATGGAAGGAAACACCAGCTCACCTGTGCACTAGCATCCTGAAGCGCGGAACACGAGGAACCACTTCGGAGGGCAAATGTGCAAAAGAAAAAGCCTTTCATGGACATGTGCTTTGGCATCTGTTTTTAATTTAATAAAGAAGAATTTTTTGGACTTACCTGCAGCTGGAGCTTCTTTTTCTTTTGAAAATATGTACAGTATGTTTGCTGATTACTTTTATTATAAAACAATTATAATGCTGTCAGCCAATTCAAAAGGTTAAGAAACCTGAAAACTGAAGATTTAAGAAAATAAAAGTGAAAGTTGGTCTTTCTCATGAGAATATCTATGTGTGCAGAATTATTGAGCAACTATTATTGTGCAGAATTATTATGCAACTAAAGGAAAAATGTAAATTTTCCATTTCAGTTGTTTATTTTCCTCTGTTACAATGATAATAATAACCAAACAACTAAAAATGTACAAAATGCATTTCTGCCATTTCCCCCCCAAAAAAATATCAGTGACCAAAATAGACGCCTTTTTTTCCTCTAACAGTCATAAGCTCCATCCATGGAGTCTGTCGGTTTCTTAATCTGTTGATGATCAACTTTTTGGACCGCACCAACCACAGCCCCAAACACTGGTCAAAGAAGTGACTGTTTTCCTTCGCAGTAAATCACCAGTTTAACAAGGGCCCACAAGTTGTCAACAGGGTTTAGGTCAGTGAGGAAGGGGCTGTGTCGTTATTCTGTCATCTTTAAGGCCTTTAATGGCAGCTGTGCAGGTAAGGGTATGGCCTCCCTTTCTTTTAGCTAATTTATAATTTATATAACATCTCATTTTGCAGGGTACTCATATTCGAAATCCGGTCCTGCTTGGCCCTTATTCACTTTGGCACATGGTAAGGTTTTAATACTAGAGGTTAGGACCATCCTGATTTGGGTACACCGTGTTGCGGTTGGATGGCTTTTACATTTTTTTTTTAAATCAAAAACAGTGTCTACTAAGTAGTAAGTATCCTACATTATTTATATGCATTATCGCTTTTACTTACTTACAGCAGGGTATGTGTTGATTTTGTTTCTGTCTAAGGTTTTGTCTCTTTAATTGCCAATGTGAACATGCTCCTATTTTGCATGCATACCAACTTATACTCCAGTTCATTTTTTTCGTTTACTTTTCAGAGTCAGTCAAATCTCTTTTTTTGACTATTTTTCCTGATGAAAAAAAGCTGTCCAATAATTCTGCACGCTTTGATAAAGGGCGTTGTATCCTTAGGCCTCACCCTCCTCATTACACACATACACATCATCTGATCTGCTTCATCAAATAAGCATTCAAGTTTATACAGCATGGATTTGTAAAATCTGCAGAAAAATGATGATAAGGTCAAAATACTAACTTGCCTAATAATTCTGCACACAGTGTATAGGCGATGACTACAGAGTTTTGATTAAGGGAGTTAAAGTCTGACAACCGCTGCTGCCACTTTATAACTGTAATTAGAAAGATAGCCCAAGTACTACAAGTTGAGTGTGGGTAAGGGAACAAAATCCCCCCCGACACTCTCAAATACCGACTCCAAGGCAACATTTTTTTACTAAGAGAAAAACAGAGTCATCATGGTTTAAAAAAGAACACATATTTTATTAACAATTAGTTAAGACAAGTGTCGTAATCAAAAGAGAGAAATTAGTAAAGAGCAAGTAGAAAGCAAGGTGAACAATGAGATATCCAAATAAGCCCAAAACAGACCTGCCTCAATATTAGATGCTCAGAGAATAGACACAACTCTTATGACTGAAAAAAAGGGTTTTTCCATCAAAGTAGAAAAACCGCTGCACCTAAAATTCTCAACCAATACAGTGAAAATTGTATGAATAATGAGCTTATAATTTATCTCAATGAAATATCAAAATTGGTGAGCTGTCATTAAGTAGAGCACCTAGTGGCGCACTGTGGTATATTGAGAAGAGAGCACAAGCATCAAAGACAAGCCCATCAATTAAAGTGCAGCGTGCATATTAATATAAAGTATAGATTTGGACAAATGGACGAGCATCTCCATACATTCCCTCCCTTCCCCCGATCCCCCACTCCTACAGAATGAAAGGAGAGGAGAGTAACCTCTCAAGCATATTGAGATAAAGTGCCAGAAGGGGCATGTCACTCAAGATGGCAGTGGGGGGGATATCGTTCTTACCAGGGGTGGTGGTGAGCAGTCAGTGGGCTTTAAGGACAAACCACATGCGTCCCCGACGCGCGTTTCGCGGCAGCTGAGGCCGCTTTCTCAAGGGGCGGTAACAGTAATGGGAAGCAAACACCCTTTTTGAATCATTAGCGCCGGTCACGTGGCCAATCACGTGACCGGTCTCATGTGTGATGGAGGCGTGCACTGGTGCCCTAGCGACGCGAAGCTGGCGCATGCGCCCGCCACAACCCGCGCCAGACCACGCCCCCAAGCCGTCAGGACACCACCGCGCACGCGCGGGCACGCCGCTCAAAGAGCGGAGGTGCCCGACCGCGCGCGGACGCCACACAGACAGCCGGAGGCGCGCCCAACAGGAGAGAGGCCGGCGCATGCGCACCACGTCCCAGGGCAGCAGTGCACGCATAAAAGGTACATATACACAGAGGCTGAGGAGGACAGAGCAGGAATTAAACAGGGAATATCATATATCGTTTACTTTTCAGAGTCAGTCAAATCTCTTTTTTTGACTATTTTTCCTGATGAAAAAAAGCTGTCCAATAATTCTGCACGCTTTGATAAAGGGCGTTGTATCCTTAGGCCTCACCCTCCTCATTACACACATACACATCATCTGATCTGCTTCATCAAATAAGCATTCAAGTTTATACAGCATGGATTTGTAAAATCTGCAGAAAAATGATGATAAGGTCAAAATACTAACTTGCCTAATAATTCTGCACACAGTGTATAGGCGATGACTACAGAGTTTTGATTAAGGGAGTTAAAGTCTGACAACCGCTGCTGCCACTTTATAACTGTGCAGCAGAGGTTTCTCCGCTTGGAGTGTTCATGATTATTTTACATTTCCTCCCCCCAAAAAATATAATTTGGGGTAATTTACTTGCCACATAAATATCAAAATGTGTTACACTTGACACTGACTATCAAAATGTGTAAGGACCTTTTCCATTGGAAAGGGGGAATGGTAATGTCAGGAGAATGGACTGAAGAACAGAACAATGCAAAATTCTAAGTTATTTATGTAGATGTTTTGCAATTTATGATGAAAATTCTTCCTACTACTAGATACATAAATAACAGCACCCATATCTGGGTGTCAAATGTTAATTATTTTTTGTTTTTTCACATTCTCTAAGGCAGCCTGTCACTCTTGTAAATGTTTCCAGTTTTTATTGGTTTACAGGGCTTCAGCACATGACCACTGCAGCCAATCATCAGGCTCAGAAGTCTTGTGCTACTAGCATCACCACTAAGCCCAGTGATGACTGCAATGATCACATGTTGTAGACCAGTGATGATGTTTGGTAAAGCCCACTGCTTGGTTTTTTGAACCCTGTCTAAACTGTGTGTACTGATGCCAAGACATTTATTCTTGCATCAGTCTTCATCCAAAACACAAGTGTAAACCCAACCACAACCTTTTTTAAATTTTGATGCACAGAAGGTTCAACCTCCTAAATCATCTCCATGTAAAGTCACTAATCCTCTCCTGTTGTCCTGAGTTTTTATTATTTTGCATCGTGTTTTAAAAGGAATAGTCTCCAGCATGAGATCATGGAGTAATAGTAATAGTTTCCAGACTGTTTAGAAAATCCCTTGATTCATGCAGCATTTGCACAGAAGATAACTAGGTTATGTTATCTCCAAGGAATTTATACCGTCATTTGTAAACATGATGAAGCGCTTACTTGGAAAACTTATCTGAACTTCTCAGCAAGTCGAACAAAATGATCCCAAGTGATCATCAAGGGCTGCAGAGTACAATCACCGAGACTTGGGGTGAGCACATATACCCATAGCAGCCTGTGTGTGGTGAAAACCTACACTTAGATGTTTCTGCAACAGGTGCTGAAAAATTATCAAAAAAAAAAGATGAAATGTGCAAGTCATAAAAATTGAATGGGGGCACCGAATGTTTAGGAAGCATCAAGAAGCCATGATAAGAGGGTATTTTTGTATTTTTACACTAGAGACACTGATCTTTGTCACACAGAACCGTAGACTATACAGACCAACAGGCCATAGATGTATGCGACAAGAGCGGACAACTAGGTTGCATTGACCACACTGCCTACAAGAAAACAGGCGGGTACAATTTCCATCTTATGTAAAAAAATATACATATTTTATTAATGTGTAAATAACAAATATTAAATATACCATTATTATTAGAATAATATGGGCAAACTTAATTTTGAATCCCCACCCATTACATTAGAAAGCATAGAAAGAGCATGCCCACCCCCCAATAGGGCGCATCAGCCACCCATGTTGATGGGGGCACTACGAATGACCTACTATTACCTCTAATATTGATCCTAAATAATAATCTAGTTATTTTTTTATTTTCTAACCTGTTAGCAATCATTGTTGTGTACACAATTCATGCAGTAGGAAATTTGCTGATAGCCGCCTTCTGCTGGTTTCATCGCTGTTCCGGTCCTCTTCTGCACTAGGTGACCATCAACGTGACTAGCTGGATCACAGGACATCTTCTTTGTGGACTGGAAGTTATTTTCTGAATGGCGATATGCATACTTCTGGCCACAATCCGACTAGACTATTTCCGGCCTCGCTCAATACACTTGCATTGAGTGAGGCCGATCCTATCTAGTCTGAACGTGACCGGGCGTATGTGACGCGCCCCCTGGGCCTGTGCTGCTGCTGCTGCTGTGCAGGGGGAATACCCGGAGCCGGATCTGATAGGGGTAGTAGTCCTCGTGGCGGTGACCCGGTCCGTGCCCAGGGTGTCAAACCAAGTGGCAGAACTTAGAATAAGATGTTATATTGTTCGACTACGCCACCCGTTGATTGCGGCTATGAAGCCGCCGCTGCAGGGCAGACCGCTGAGGCCGGTGGTACGGTTGTGCAGCGTGGATAGTATAACCCCCAACGGGAGGGGTATGGCCTCAGGGCAGCGGACGTGGATGATGGGGATAGCAGAATCGCACGCAGGCACTAGGAACCACTCAGAGACGGTGCGGTGTAGTTCAGGGTCTTTACTGGTGGCAAAGGTAGACCCTCCCGGGAGTACTGGCTAGCGATCGGGGCCTGGTCAGTCTGTGAGCAGATAGGATCTCCCCCGGCCAGGCGGAGTTGTAGGCCTCCCCAACTTATTGTACTCTCCCTGGCTACCTTGCTAGAAGCGGGTAAAAGTAGCCCACGTCCCTGAGTGTACCGTGTGGTGCTCACCCGTATGGCCGGTGACTCGGGGCCTTCTGGTAGCCTCCGCTCCACAACGGCGGTGCTGGTCCCTTGCGTGTGACCGTGCCTTCGGGTTTCTTGGCCAGAGGACCTGAAATCCCCTGCCGGTCGGTTTTTGCTGCTGGGTATGGATCAGTCCCCACTGCCTCGGACTCCGTGTCCGGTGAGATCTCTTCAGTCAGGACGAGTTCTACAGCTTCCAGTCTCTGACCCCTTTTATCACTGCTCCCACATAGCTCCTGATCTTGCTCTCCCTGTATCTGCTCCACTCCAGACCAGACTGTGTCTCTGTCTGGGACTCCTCTTCTTCTCCTCCTAACCCCGCCTCAGCCCCAGTTTATAGGGGAAGTTCTTCCCCTCCCAGGACTGGGCAGGAGGTGTGGCATGCTTAGGGCACCTGACCAGGAGACCTCCCACCTGCTCTCAGACGTAATATTGCTATTACTGTGGTAACCAGACCCCTGGGGTTCCACATTCCCCCCTAGTAAAATTTAGTACTCCGGGACTAAACATATTTTTGAAAACATAACAGGGTATAAACAGAAACAATACAATAAGGAAAAACACGTTAGGGTGGTCACGGCGTGTCCGCAACCGGGTGCAGTTTTTGAAGCAATAAGGGTGTCCATTTCACCAAAGAATAGGGAGCCGTAACCAGGTGGGGGTCTGTCCTACCCAGAGTCTTTAGCAGTCTTAGTCCATTCCTGGGTTATGCTCCAAACATATATACAAAGAATTCCGATTAATCCACAAAAGACACCTATAAAAATAACTGGAAAAGCATAATTATTTACAAGCAACAGTAAACAGGTAAATACCAATAAAACAGTCTGAACACTTTAGATCCTCCAACGTACTGGCAACTGGCCTCTAGTGGCCCTAGTAGACCTACGGAGCTTACTGACCGGTCCTAAGCTACAGGGTGTAGGAGCTGTCAAAGGTAAGCTGGGCAGCTGTCTACGGGTTCTTTGGCTCACTAGGGGCACGGCAGGCTCACTATAAGCAGAAGGTCGATTCTCCTGGTCTGCTTGTGTGGGGTCTTCTGCCTCCTGGACCGGCTGCTCTTCCAGCTCTACCTGTTTTTCCGTAGGAACTTGGGATGCTGGCTGGAGGAAGGTGAGGACGGGTACCACAACAGCGCCATTTACTTGTGTCCAAGACCAAGGGAAGTCTCCGAGTACAGTACTGACCATTTCTTCCCTTTCCTCTGCGGGTCCAGGGTTTTCTTGATCTTCTTCAGGGTTTCGTAGCTGCTCGGGACACTTCTTCAGGTGATCTCAGGAGACAATGGCTGTGGTTTCTCCTCCATCCTTACTGATTGCGCAGATTTTTGGGTTTTCATGGCTTGATGGCAGTACGGTGTACGGGTCCTTCTCCCACTGGTCGTCCAACTTGTGGAGCCGTCTCTTCCTTTTCAAGACCTGCTCTCCAGGTACCAGGGGAACAGCGGGAGCATACTGGTTGTAAGTCTTCTCCTGTCTTTCTCTTGCTTGACAGAGACTTCGCTCAACGCTCTCCTGTACTTTCCGGTACTGCTGCTGCCTCTCTGTGTCCCAGTCTGCTTCTGGTGAAGTGTCCTCGGGTGTCAGGACTCCCATATCCAGATCAACAGGCAGCTTACCAGGTCTTGCTCTCATTAGGTAAGCCGGGGTACAGTTGGTAGAACCTACAGGGATGTGGTTGTATAGGTCCACCAGATCAGGCAGTTTCTCAGGCCACAGACTGCGTTCTTCCAGGGGCAACGTTTTCAGAAGGTCTATCACCACCTGGTTCATCTTCTCGCAGAGTCCATTGGTTTGCGGATGATAGGGTGTTGTTCTTATCTTCCGGCAGCCATACAGAGTGCAGAACTCCTGGAAGACTTCCGCTTCAAAGGCAGGTCCCTGGTCCGTCAGCACCTGCTCTGGGTATCCGTGTGGACGGCAGAAGTGCTGCTGAAAGGCTCTAGCTGCTGCTTGAGCCGTTAAGTCCTTGACGGGGACTACAACCAAGAACCGGGAGTAGTGATCCACGATGGTTAACGCATAGACGTAGCCACTTCTGCTGGGGGTCAGTTTTACATGATCCAAGGCTACCAGTTCCAACGGCTGCCTGGTGACGATGGACTGCAGGGGAGTCTTCTGACTGGCACGGTCCTTCCTTCTTAGGTTGCATGGGCCACAGTCTCTGCACCACCTCTCGATGGTTCCTCTCATGCCTACCCAGTGGAACCGCCCGCGCAGCAGGAACTCCAGCTTCTTCCATCCGAAGTGCCCAGCTCCGTCGTGGTATGCCTCCAGTACCATAGCCGCGTCTCTTCTTGGCACCACTACTTGCCAGATCAGTTCATGCATCCGGGAGTTAACCATTCTACGGCACAACTTCCCCTTGTAAAGGAACAGTCGACTCTTCTCAGCCCACAGTTGCTTGGTTTCCTCCGGAGCGTCTGGGTCAAGGCGAGCATCTGGCTGAGTCAGCATCTCCTTCACCAGTCGGACGGCGGGGTCACTGTCTTGCGTTTCCGCCCAGTTGTAATGAGGTAAGGGGTTGAACGTAGCGGATTGCTTACCCCTTACACGGTGGGAATACTGGGTAGTCCCATGACGGTGGAACGCGGGGAGTTCAACTTCTTCCAGTTCCTCTGGATCTTCCCCTACGTCCGGTAGGTTCGGCATTCTGGACAAGGCATCCGCGTTGGTATTGGAGCGTCCTGCCCGGTATTTGATTGTGAACTCATAGTTGGACAGGCGGGCCATCCATCTCTGCTCCAGGGCACCGAGTCTTGCAGTGTCCAGATGTGTCAACGGGTTGTTATCCGTGTACACGGTGAACCGGGAAGAGGCGAGGTAGTGCCTAAAGCGTTCGGTGACTGCCCACACCTCTGCCAGGAACTCTAGCTTGAATGAGCTGTAATTCTCAGGGTTTCTTTCGGTGGGTCGCAGTTTTCGGCTGGCGTAAGCAATTACCCGTTCTCTCCCCTGCTGGATCTGGGACAGTACGGCTCCTAGCCCGATGTTACTTGCGTCGGTGTAGAGGATAAAGGGCTGGCTGTAATCAGGGTATGCCAGGATTTCATCCACCGTGAGGGCCATCTTCAGCTGGCGGAAGGACTCTTCTTCCAGCTTCTCCCATCTGAAGGGCGGCTTCTGGTTCTTGGCCTTCCTGGACTGGCCTATCAGGAGGTCCTGCATAGGAGCTGCCTTTTTGGTGAAACCGGGAATGAATCTTCGGTAGTAGCCTACCAACCCGAGGAACTGCCGTACTTCCCTTACGCTGGAGGGTCTTGGCCATTCCTTAATCGCGGTGATCTTATCAGGGTCGGGAGCCACTCCGTCAGCACTCACCACGTGTCCCAGGTACTGCACTTTTGGTTTTAGCAGGTGACACTTCGACGGTTTCACCTTCAGACCGTAGTTTGCCAGGGCTTCAAACACTTCCGCCAGGTGTTTCAGGTGGTCCTCGTAGGTTTTGGAATAAACTATAACATCGTCCAGGTACAGCAGGACCGTCTCAAAGTTCCGGTGTCCCAGACAGCATTCCATCAATCGTTGGAAGGTTCCTGGTGCGTTGCAGAGTCCGAACGGCATGCAGGTAAACTCGCTAAGTCCCATCGGGGTGGTGAATGCGGTCTTCTCCCGGTCCGCCTCTGCTACAGGAACCTGCCAGTACCCGCTAGTGAGATCCAAAGTGGAGAAGAAGTTAGCAGATTTTAAAGCAGCCAAAGACTCCTCTATCCTTGGTAAGGGGTACGCATCTTTGTGTGTGATACGGTTGATTTTCCGGTAATCTACACACATTCTCATGGTGTTGTCTTTCTTTTTAACCAAGACTAGTGGAGCTGCCCAGGGGCTACAGCTATCCCTGATTACCCCAGCCTCCTTCATGTCTCTAAGCATCCCCTTGGCGTGTTGGTAGTGTGCAGGGGGTACGGGTCGGTATCTCTCCTTTATGGGAGGATGTTCTCCCGTCGGGATGTGGTGTTCTACCCCCTTTACTCGCCCGAAGTCTAACGGATGTTTACTAAACACTCTCTCATACTCTTGAACCACCCGATAGACTCCCTGTTTCTGGTGTGAGGGAGTGGAGTCAGTACCCAAATGTAGTTGCTGACACCAGTCCTCCATTTGTTGCTTAGAGCCGTTACCTTCCTCTGGTTGAGATGGAGGCAAGGGTTCCACGGCCTGTACAGAATTATGGTTTATGGTGAACAATTTGGCTAGCGTGGCATACCGGGGCAGGTGTACTTCTCTCTCCCCGATATTTATGATGCGAACGGGCACCCTCCCATGGCGTACATCGACCACCCCCCGTGCTGTCAAATGGTGGGCCTACTGTCTGAGTAGACTGGTTCTACCATTGCCTGGTAATCTCTACCTCTCAGACCAATAGCTGCCCGGCACCAAATCATCATTTCACTTTTCGGGGGCATGGCAATAGGGAAAGGGTCACACATTCTCACGCTACCAATCTCACCACCGGAGAGTTCCACCTGTTGCCGTCGCATCAGTGCCCGGATCTCTTTTTGGAGCACTCGCTGCTGGCCGGAACTGGCGTTCTTGGCAACCTGCTGTAAAATGAGAATCACCTCTGCAAGACAATTTTCAATCACATTAGTTCCTAGAGTTATCTTTGGGTGACTCTCGCGCTTGTCAATGTCCACAATGATCAGTCCCTGTGCTGCCAGTTCGACTTTACCGATTTTAATGGTCACCTCTTTAAATCCGATCTGTGGCACGGGCTGACCATTGCTGGCGATGATACTCAAGTCGTCGTCAGGGTAGCGGGTTATATCCGAGTCATTCCAGTACTGCTTGAAGAGCACGTACGGGATGGTGGTGACCTGTGACCCGGTGTCCAGTAGGGCACTCATAGGAATGCCATCCAGTACCACAGGCAAGACTGGACGTCCTCCCACGTATTTGTCACGCCAGTTCAATGGGCCTGGTGATCTTATTCCTGGCGGTTGGCCCTCTACCCCAGGTTGTGCCAGTTTAAAGGACAGTACCTTGCCATATGTCCGGGTTGATTGCAGCGGCGGCAGATGGGTTGTCCGTCCTCGTTGTATCGGTCGCTGGGTCTTCCTCTGGCCGGTGGGGTCCTCCTTGGTCGTCGCCACGGGATATCCTCCGGTCCGGATGCCAGCTGAATCTTCCCTGGAGTAGAAACCTGTAAAGACTGCACAGTTCGGGTTAGCGCAGCAACGCTTTTAGTTAGCTCTTGGACCTGATGGTGCAGGTCTGTATCTGGGTCATTGTTTAAAGCCTGCGCATCAGCTCCCAAAGGCCCTGCCGACAAGGGCGCCGTCTCCTGGTGGTAAGTGGTAGTAGGGCGTCTGTGGGTCACAGCGCCACCTGGTGCCGGTTCTCGGAGCACCCGGATGGCTCTGTCCTTGAACTGTGTAAAGTCCAGATGAGGGTCCTGTAAGGCCATTGCCCGCAACTGGGTTCGGTGGGCATTGCAATGTAGACCCTCTATAAATTGTTCAGTCAACAACTTGTCTTCGTTTCCCAGGCCGTCAGGGTCGGCCTGCTTAATGGCTCTCAGGGCCTCTTGTAGGTTTAGTGCATAGTCCCTTATATTCTCATGTGCTCGCTGCTTGCACCCGTAGAATCTAAGCTTGATCTCGGCTGAGGTACGGGTATCAAAGGTGTCCTTCAGCCGGGCTAGTATCTCTGCGACAGTCCTCCTCCTCCCAAGTGGCCAGGACTTTACCTCCCTTTGGGCTGCCCCTGTTAATTGAGCCACCAGGATGCTCACTTTTTGCTCTTCTGTGAGGGGGTACACCTGGAAGAGGCTATCCAGCTTTTCTCTGAAGTCAGTTAGGGTATGTGACTCCCCTGAGTACTGGGGTAGCCAGGCTGCCCCCGGGATATAGGGCATAGTGAAAGGCATGACCGCAGCAGCGGTGGCGCTGGCGGTGGCTGTGGCAGTGAAGCTCTCCTCTGTATCCGACATCCTCCTCCCCCCTAGTGGACCGTGGCCTACCTTGCGATGATCCTCTTCCGTAGGCCGCGGCTCCGCAGTGGATCGTCAGGGTTGAGGACCTTCCGTCGCGCTCCTGTGACGTCGGCGTCTGCTGGGCTCCTTCCAGGACCTTACGCAACGTCCGGACGTGAGGCGGAGCTTCAGTTCTCGCGCGCTTTCGGAGTCCACGCCCCTCTTCTTCCCGCGCGGCGTCCTCAAGATGGCGTCCAATGGCGGGAAAACTCCACGGATGGCGGGAAGAAGGCAGAAGATGGCGTCGGATGGTGGGAAAACTCCACGGATGGCGGGAAGAAGGCAGAAGATGGCGTCGGATGGCGGGAAACTTCACCACAGGTAAGTATAAAAGTCTCTTTTTCAGGCACGCAGTACCCGGTGGTTGCGGGCACGAGATCCTGCCGACTACGCCAAAAGTTGACGCGCCCCCTGGGCCTGTGCTGCTGCTGCTGTGCAAGGGGAATACCCGGAGCCGGTTCTGATAGGGGTAGTAGTCCTCGTGGCGGTGACCCGGTCCGTGCCCAGGGTGTCAAACCAAGTGGCAGAACTTAGAATAAGATGTTATATTGTTCGACTACGCCACCCGTTGATTGCGGCTATGAAGCCGCCGCTGCAGGGCAGACCGCTGAGGCCGGTGGTACGGTTGTGCAGCGTGGATAGTATAACCCCCAACGGGAGGGGTATGGCCTCAGGGCAGCGGACGTGGATGATGGGGATAGCAGAATCGCACGCAGGCACTAGGAACCACTCAGAGACGGTGCGGTGTAGTTCAGGGTCTTTACTGGTGGCAAAGGTAGACCCTCCCGGGAGTACTGGCTAGCGATCGGGGCCTGGTCAGTCTGTGAGCAGATAGGATCTCCCCCGGCCAGGCGGAGTTGTAGGCCTCCCCAACTTATTGTACTCTCCCTGGCTACCTTGCTAGAAGCGGGTAAAAGTAGCCCACGTCCCTGAGTGTACCGTGTGGTGCTCACCCGTATGGCCGGTGACTCGGGGCCTTCTGGTAGCCTCCGCTCCACAACGGCGGTGCTGGTCCCTTGCGTGTGACCGTGCCTTCGGGTTTCTTGGCCAGAGGACCTGAAATCCCCTGCCGGTCGGTTTCTGCTGCTGGGTATGGATCAGTCCCCACTGCCTCGGACTCCGTGTCCGGTGAGATCTCTTCAGTCAGGACGAGCTCTACAGCTTCCAGTCTCTGACCCCTTTTATCACTGCTCCCACATAGCTCCTGATCTTGCTCTCCCTGTATCTGCTCCACTCCAGACCAGACTGTGTCTCTGTCTGGGACTCCTCTTCTTCTTCTCCTAACCCCGCCTCAGCCCCAGTTTATAGGGGAAGTTCTTCCCCTCCCAGGACTGGGCAGGAGGTGTGGCATGCTTAGGGCACCTGACCAGGAGACCTCCCACCTGCTCTCAGACGTAATATTGCTATTACTTTGGTAACCAGACCCCTGGGGTTCCACATATGCATATCACATACTTGAGGTCCCTGAGAATCCTGACAGTGCGCTCTGTGAGTGTTGTGTGAGGATTCACATGTCTGCAGTCACATAGAGTAACTGCAGACTTGTAGCTTAAGACCGGACCAGACAACTCCTTTAACTAAACTAATTGGCTGCGATAGGTAACAATAAGTTTTGCTTTTAGATAATTTAAAAATTTCTTGTTTAACAGTAAATCACCTTTAAGGCATCCTACACACACACACATACACACATTCACACACACACACACACACACACACACACACACACAGACACACACACACACACACACACATTCACACACAATCACACACACACACACACACACATACACACACACACACACGTTATTTATAAAATATAATTATTATTATTTTCAAATAATATGTTTTAGTACCTAGATTTTTTTGTTTTTTTTAAGCATTTTCGCATTACAAATCGCTATTCATAAATCGGTTAAGGAAAACCCCAATAATTTTACAAGTACAGTTTTATACATCATTTTTTTTTGTGTGTGCCATCCATTATTTTTGCAGATTGATCATGGATCCATTGCCTTTTCACATATACTTTTTTTTTCACGACTGATTGCCCATAAAAAAAATGAAAAAAATGGAGAAGAGTCATATTTAGATACATGTTGCAGATCAAACTTGCCAGTGCAAGTTAATGGTCCTGTGAAAGAAACCTGGATTTTAGTGTTTAACCTCTTAACTATGAGCGTCGTAACTGTATGGCACTCATCGGGAGTGGGTGTATGGAGCGGTCTCAGGTGATGAACCTACACCATTATTATCACATGATGGCTGTTATTCAGCCATCATCTGCCTCTAACAGCTAGGGGTGTAGCTGAGCTCCATCCACTGCTGTCAACCTGTAAATGCCACTGTCGTTCTCTGAAAGTGGCACTTACAATGCATGGCACGTTCTAAGTGCCCCTGCGATCATGAGGTGCTGATTGACAGCCATGACAGCCAGTGCTCTGCTGATGACCCCTGTGCCTGTCATGGTATATAAATCTTATGAAAACCAGCCTATTATGTCTGGCATTCATAGGAGACCATGATTTGTGTTATACACTACAATACATTTGTATTGCATTATATATTCTAAGTGATAGCATATAGTTGAGTGATCAGGGGACTAAAAAATGAAAGTAAAAAAAAAAACCCTGAAAACTTCGATTCACCCCCTTTTCCACCATTGAAAATAGATTAAAAAAATTAACATACATGGTAACGCTAAAAGTCTGATCTATTAAAATACGAGATTAATTGATTGGTAAAAAAAAAATTAAAAACTAAAAATCAGCCTAATAGCAAACATGTTGCCACAGCTTTTTTTTATCTGCGACAAACTTGGCGAAAAACATCAGGAAAATCTTCATTAAATAAAAAGTCCTAAATCTGTAAAGAACAACAACAACATATTGCTGTACATTGTGTAATTTGTATAACCTGTGACAGCCCTTGAGCAAGTGAAGAAAATCTGTTTAGGAATCATTTATCATGTTCTAGATCCCGTGTCCTCTCGGGCATATTGTGTGAAGTAACAGGATTTACTAGTAGGCGGATGATTTACCACTTGTTATATAAACTACATAAGGAAATGAAATGGCCTGGAGGGAATAGGCCGGGTGCAGGCAGGTGCGTCAGCTCCAGCTCTGCTCATAGCTGCAGTTAGTACAGATCTTTGTAAATAGGATTGCATGTAATATTATACTTACAAAGTACATATAATTATCATATCTGTCGTGTAGATCACTTTTCAGAGTAAACTATTATGTGTGTGCATGAGGAATAACACTATTTCTGCTCATTATATGACTTGTACCTTGCATTGTCACCAGTTTTCCCCTCTGCAGGCTTCTTCTGTAATTTTCAGTTGTCTCTAAGCTGGTGGGTGGAGAATAGCTGCTCTGATGTCTCCCATAGAAAACACTGAAAAGAGAAGATCTGGCTCCCTAGTCACTCAAAATCATTAATATCATAGAAGACATTATATTTATATACAGGTGCATCTCACTAAATTAGAATCTCATCAAAAAGTTAATTTATTTCAGTTAGTCAATACAAAAATTGAAACTCGTATATTATATAGAGTCATTACAAACAGAGTGATCTATTTCAAGTGTTTATTTCTGTTAATGTTGATGATTATGACTTATAGCCAATGAAAACTCAAAAGTCATTATCTCAGTAAATTAAAATAATTAACAAAAAACACCTGCAAAGGCTTCCTAAGCGTTTAAAAAGGTCCCTTAGTCTATTTCAGTAGGCTTCACAATCATAAGGAAGACTGCTGACTTGACAGATGTTATATTTACAAGGATTTTCTGGGGCCCTAATTTCAGCATTAGAGGTGAACGTTGCCGATTTTGTTACAACCCCACATACCTCCCGATACAGGACATACACGTGACAGCTGCCGATCGTGCTCATGCCTGGTGCAGGTATGTGGGGTCATAACGTGATTGGCACCGTTCACCTTCAATGCAGAAGTGAATTGCACTGGACAACCCCTCTGAAGTTAGGATTGTCCCAGTTTAATGAACTGTAAGAACCTGTATTAACAATCATATTGTGGGTGGAGAGAATGGTGATTTCAAACTGTTTTATTTTGAATTTTGAATTAAATCACTTATACATTTATAAAGGGGATTTGCCCACTATAAAATTCATAACAGCAGTATACATTTTAGTGGTTTAGTGGCATAAAAATTGGCTTATATTTCATATGCAAATGATGGCACTTTGGTGCACCCTTGGCATGACCAAGGGCTCAATGCAACGTTACACTGTCCAATTTGCATATCGAGCACTGACTGAGCCCAGCGTTACACACACAGTGTAGGTGCAGAAACATTCTGATCCCTGGCTCCTCTCTGAAGCTGCATCCTGGTGTATAAGTGTACGTTTTTTAGGAGTGGGAGCCAAAACCAGGAGTGGGTCATAAATGCAGAATTGGTGACTTGTTTCTATTATACCTTTTCTCTGATTGTTCCACTCCTGTTTTTGGCTTCCACTCCTGAGAAAAAATACTGACCGAATACTGACCCAATACTGATAGTGGGACCGTGGCCTAACAACTAAAATTCCTTTTCCTTCTGTCCTCCAATGTTTGCCTTTGATATGTGAGCATGCGTGTTTGTTCTCAGGAGACTGCCATACACATTAGATAGTTGACCAACCATTATCCTTTGTGTATGTTGGAGAGGCTCTCCTAGTGAAGTAATAGACTAAAAGTCATCAAGAGATCACAGGTCAGGTCTCCAGAGACAGTGGTGAATGTCCTACCTGATATTAATATAACTGAAATATTTCCAAAAATGCCTTAAGGGGTTTTCCAGGACTTTGCTATTGATGGCCTATTCTTCAGATAGATCAATAATATCAGATCAGTGGCAGTCTGACATCCCGGACCCCTGACACCAATCTCCTGTTTGCAGTTCCTGTGGCTTCAGGATGTACACAGGGTAGAGCGCTAGAATAACCCAGCTTCATACACTTGTAGTAGTTGTGCTCAGCTCCAATTAAAGTGAATGAAAACTGAACTGCAGTACCTGAGAATGGCCACCAGACTGGGTAAAGAGCCATGCTATGCACTGTACATCTGGCCACATTGGGAGCTGCAAACAGCTGATTGTCAGAGTGACGCCCACTGGTGTGATATTAATGAAAAAGTAGGTCATCAATATGTCCTGGAAAACTCCCTCAATACAAATTAGCCTGGACTATATTATTTTTTACTATGTGCCAAAATGCTAACAGGTAGGTAGTTGCTAACCACCTGCCTGGTGTACTCGGTGCCAACTCAGAGCAGT
This sequence comes from Phyllobates terribilis, assembly GCF_046119375.1. Classification (NCBI taxonomy): domain Eukaryota; kingdom Metazoa; phylum Chordata; class Amphibia; order Anura; family Dendrobatidae; genus Phyllobates; species Phyllobates terribilis. Next base: position 708,492,857 of record NW_027362764.1, read on the forward strand.
CACTGACCGCTCGTACTCGTGATTCAACTGCTCCACGTCAACAGAGCAACTCTTCTTCTTCCGAACTGCTCTGCCAACAGGGCGAGACTGCCGACGTCATGATAATTGGCAGACGGCTCCCTGTAGTTAGGCAGCGGGGAGCCGGCTGTCAATCAGCATGGCGTCGGCAGTCACGCCCCGCCAACAGAGCAGAAGGAAAGAGAAGCAGCTGCTCTGTAGACATGACGTCAGCGGAAGCCGCTGAATCACCAGGAGAGGTCCGTGACTGCACTTTTCCGGCAGAGATCAGCGCAGGGTAGAACAGGCAGGTATTTAGCAACTACCTACTTGTTAGTATTCCTGGATAACCCCTTTAAGAATGCATTAGTCTGTATTTTTTTAGTGCTTTTTGCTAGATCAATTATTTGTGTTTCTGCTCTGAGCCAAGAGGTCCTGCTGATACTGTATGCTGAGATGTAATCCATGACCTCTTACATTTTTTGGACTTCACTTACATTTCCACTGATATTTGGATTGTTATGTTTATATAGCAAACATGTCCATGGGGTTATGTACAAAGTATTCCAATGTTGCAACTTGACTTTGGCATTCAGACTGGTGCTATGTCTGCTTATTGTATATCTGCATTGTGCAAGTTATGTGTGTAATCATTTACATGTTATCGCAAACTGATGTTTAAGAGATGCAATCGCAGGGCCCTGATCCAAGATAACAATCAAATCTTCATTAAAGTATTTACAACTCTTTCCCTAATGGGCATAGATTCAAGTAATTATGCATAGAGAGAAGGATGGAAGTGAAAAGACTGATTGCCAGTGAGACCTGAGAGATGTAGGGGGAACACTGTGTGACTGACCAAGTGACGGAGAAATTAGCCCAATGTAATGTAAAATGACAGACAACTACATCAGAAAGTTGGCATTAAACGGGACAGTTGGTACAATAATATGTTTCTAAAAATAATAAAAGATCCTATTGTCACAATTTTAATCCTCAGCATTGCTGCTTGACATCCCATTCTAGATGCGGGTCCATGGCACCTACAGCCAATGGTTGTGTCCAGTCCATTCTGTGCGATGTAAATTGAAGCTCTTCAAGAATCATTTATACTATTGGTGTTCCTTTTGGACTCGTTAGGTCTGGTGCCTTTGGTTCATAATTGGATGCATACATTCAGAATAGCATCGCATCTTATCATGCCCAGACTGACCATCTGACCTAAAGGGCAGATTCTCGGTGGGCCACTGCTCCTGAGCAAACAATGGGCTGGCCACTTGCCTGCAACCCACATCTCTCCTCCTGTTTTTTCTGTACTCGGCTGCTCAAACAGGCACACAAGGTCCTGATGTTAAAATCAGGATGCTGTGTTGGGAGGTCGCAAGCTTACAGACATGAACAACATTTGTTGGTATCTTCTGTTAATAAACAGCAAAAACATACAAATCTCAAAAAAAGGCCATCTGGCCACAAAAAATCCGCCAACAAGAATCGGACATATACAGCAAAAAATGGCAGAATTAAAATATAACTTTTAATGGGATAATTAAATCTAAAATAGTATCTAGATACACACAAACAAACATAAATAGGGATGTTATTCACCCAGTGGGGTGGACTAGTTCAGAAAATACAACAGGAGATATATGTTCCTTAATTTACTACAATAATGTTTACTCCTTAATAGTAGAGAGAGACTATCATATGCAAACAGTGGAAATTCATAAGTAGAAAGAAAAGGAACAATCTCACCGGTCCTGCAGCACGAATTTCTCCACAGAATAGCACAGGGTTAATCCAGCGGTCATCCACCTCTGACCCTATAATGCCCTGTTCTCATATGCTGTCCCTAGGACCCCAAAGCTCCCACCCTGACAAGGGCAGTCCACAGCTGACCCTAAAAATCTGATCAGCCCTACATAGACCCTACAAAAGTTTCCCAACGCGTTTCCTCACCATCAAGTGATTCATCAGGGGAGTAACAGAAAAATTATTATCAATGGTCTAGGGTATGGTAAGCCTCCATGCAGGTATATAGAAAAGGCAGTGGCAAAATGGCCACAGGTTGATTGCCTTAAGTATGTTCAGGTACAATTAATCCAAATAATTCCCATGTGTGTACCTTGAGATACATCTGGTCTCATTGGATAACACCGTAAATAGCAGCGAACTTTAGCCAATTAAAGCTCGTATATGCAAATGCCCCCTGCAGGAGCTAAACCCACCCACACATACATGCCCCAGCGATCCACAAACGCCCCATAAGGGGCAGACAGCGATCCCCTACCCCCCAAGGCAGGATCCCCCCGAGGAGACACATCTAAGACCCCCACAAAGAAAAATCCATTATAAGACCCCCTGAAAACGAGACAATCTAACACTTCCCATGCAGTATGCTCCATTCCCACGCCGTGGAACGCTGTTTGCGCTCCACCGATGTCACTTCCGGTCATGTGATCCACACCGCGGCGTCACTTCCAGTTTCTTGGAACGCAAGCCTGCGCTCCACCGCCGTCATTTCCGGTTTCGTGGAACGCAAGCCTGCGCTCCACCGCCCCATAGCCATCTCACAGACCCAAAATCAGTGGTCTCAGCAAACATAGCACAATGACCGACCACAAAGAGCATCCCCACTATGTCATAAAGCCTGCACAATGCCCCTAAAGAGGGAATGTGCAAATGACAAAAAGGGGGAAGGGGGGGGGGGGGGGAACGCCTCGTATACATAAGATCTATAAGACACACCCCCTATATATATATATACACCTCATAAGCTTAAAGCCACGCAACCTCCAGTGGGAGGATAAAAATGCAAAGAGTGAGGATATGTACAGGGGTTTATAAACGATCTTAGATAGCATGGGATAAGAGGGCATAATCAGTACATTAGAAACGAATAAGTGGTGAAAAGGGGGGGAGGGGGGGGTGAAGATGGAGAGGAGGGGGGGAGGGGAAAAGGAAGAAGGGAACAGGAGGGGGACAAAAAAGCTCAACTCACAGGGAGAATATATAAGTAGATTTGCATATAGGGATTCAGAGCCATATCCCTGTTCACTCTCTCATACACATATGAAAGAGAAAAGGTGTATTTATACATTGATGTCCAAGCAGGTTCAAAAGAAGGTTATGTAATATCTAGTTCCAAAGAGTAAGAGAAAGTCCAAGGCTAAGGAAGCCAACAGTATCGGGAGAAAAATATACAAGAGTTTACTCATGTATAAAGCAGTTGAATGTAGGTTGTTCATTCAGCCCCATAGGGGCCATAGTTTTAAGTCGGAAAATCCACCTTGTTTCCTTCTGTAGGATTACACGATCCCAGTTACCTCCCCTATGGGGTTTAGGGACCTTTTCTATCCCCATGAACAAAATGGCCTTCTTGTCCCCTCCATGAAACTCATTAACGTGTCTCGCAATGGGTGTTTCCCTATGATGTTCAATGTCCCCCAGATGCTCGCCTATCCTCCGTCTCAATTCACGTTTTGTTTTACCAACGTACTCAAGGCCGCATTTACAGGTACCTTTATAAACCACCCCTTGTGTACGGCAGTTAATAAAGTCCAGCACCCGAAATTCCCTGTCAATGTTATTGCCTCGGAATGTTTTACCACACTGTATCGATGAGCAGACCACACATTTTCCACATTTATAGCATCCCTTCGTCAAAGAGCCAAGCCAATTATCCTGTCTAGGTGCAGAGTAGTGACTATGTACCAAACGGTCCCGGAGAGAGCGGCCTTTTTTATATGTAACATGGGGGAACCCCCCAAGGTATGGAGATATATCTCCATCCATTTCCAAGATAGGCCAATACTTGTTAAGGATCTCCTTCGCCTCCCTAGCTCCGTTTCTAAAGGTTGTAATAAACCTAACCACTTCTCCATCATCACCCTTAGGTTTAGAAGTCAACAGGCTGGACCTTCTTCTGGACCTACTCTTGAGGTATGCTTGATGTACCACATCTCTAGGGTAACCCCTTTCATGGAATCTATTGTGGAGGTCGGCAGCCTGCTCCTCAAAAGCAAGATTGGTGGTACAATTTCTGCGAACTCGCAGATATTGGCCTGTAGGGATACCTCTCTTCAGGGGAACAGGATGATGACTTTCCCATCGAAGCAACGAGTTGGTCGCTGTAGGTTTTCGAAACGTACTCGTTTCCACAAGACCACCTCTACCCTTGCGAATCAAAACGTCAAGAAAAGGAAGACAAGTAGAGTCTGCTTCACACGTAAATCTCAGGCCAATCGGATTTTTATTAAGCCCCTCAACGAAGAGCTGAAATTCCTGAACGGAGCCCCTATATATGACAAATACGTCATCTAAATACCGTGCCCACATTTCAATCCTCTCTACGCCTGAGCAGACTCCCTCCCCAAAGACCATTGTTTCCTCCCACCATCCCAGGAGCAGATTAGCGTAGGTCAGGGGCGGACACAGACTGTAGTGGGCCCCTGTGCAAGAAATTTTTGGGGGCCCCCCCCCTGCGCTTCATAAGGCAACAAAGTTATGTAAACATAACCCCCCCATATGCAGCTCTCATCCCCCCCATGTGCAGCTCACCCCCCCGATGCATCTCTCATCCCCCCCGTGCATCTCTCATCCCCCCCCCGTGCATCTCTCACCCCCCCATGTGCATCTCTCACCCCCCCATGTGCATCTCTCACCCCCCCATGTGCATCTCTCATCCCCCCATGTGCATCTCTCATCCCCCCCATGTGCATCTCTCATCCCCCCCATGTGCATCTCTCATCCCCCCCATGTGCATCTCTCATCCCCCCCATGTGCATCTCTCATCCCCCCCATGTGCATCTCTCATCCCCCCCATGTGCATCTCTCACCCCCCCTCATGTGCATCTCTCATCCCCCCCACTCCTAGTTAATTAATTGTATTTAAGAAAAATAAAACTTGTTATACTTACCCCCATGCGATCCCTGCAGAATCCTGGCGCTCGTCCACGTCGCTGCCACCAGGCTCTCCTGACGTTCGGCCATGTGACGGTGCCACATACATAGCCAACAGCTTTTGTTTTGGCCAAAAGATTTTTAAAGCTGCCACTACGATAAGGTAGACTCTTCTGGCCGGGCCCTACTCTAACCTATTAAAATTTTCTTAAAATATCCAATACTCTTTTTAGATATATTTTTATTTAGTTTTCTTTAAGGGAATGTGTCATATACATTTTTTTTTTAAATGACCAATAATACCACATACAGGGAATACCGCCACACCATCACCAGACCACATATTACCACAACATAGTGACCGAATAATACCACACAGAAGGGAGAAAAACTGCCACACCATGACCAGACCACATATTACCACCACATTACTAATATTACCACCACATTACTAATATTACCATAAGTGTCATTATACACGGGAGCTCTATACATGGTATGTATAATGTAAGTGTCCAGGTAATCTAGTGATCACCAGTGACATTATACACAGGAGCTCTGTATATAGTGTCAGTGTACAGGTAATACAGTGATCACCAGTGACATTATACACAGGAGCTCTGTATATAGTGTACAGGTAATACAGGGATCACCAGTGACATTATACACAGGAGCTCTGTATATAGTGTACAGGTAATACATGGATCACCAGTGACATTATACACAGGAGCTCTGTATATATTGTCAGTGTACAGGTAATACAGTGATCACCAGTGACATTATACACAGGAGCTCTGTATATAGTGTCAGTGTACAGGTAATACAGTGATCACCAGTGACATTATACACAGGAGCTCTGTATATAGTGTACAGGTAATACAGGGATCACCAGTGACATTATACACAGGAGCTCTGTATATAGTGTACAGGTAATACAGGGATCACCAGTGACATTATACACAGGAGCTCTGTATATATTGTCAGTGTACAGGTAATACAGTGATCACCAATGACATTATACACAGGAGCTCTGTATATAGTGTCAGTGTACAGGTAATACAGTGATCACCAGTGACATTATACACAGGAGCTCTGTATATAGTGTACAGGTAATACAGTGATCACCAGTGACATTATACACAGGAGCCCGGTACATAGTATATAGTGTAAGTGTACATGTAATGCACTGACTCACTGGTGGCGTCTCTAGGTGAAGTCCTTCAGCTACGCTTTCCTCCTTCATCCAGCACAGACCGCCATCACGTCTTCCAGCCAGGACTCGTCTCTGCATAAAATAACACAGTTATCTAGAGCACATTCCCCAACTTCTACATTACGCAGCTGAATACAGACGTGCATCCACCATCAATATATGGTTAGTTATTATGCAACCTACCATTCCAAATATAAATTGTAATCCACCACGGTGCCCCCATTAACTGTAAATAGGCACTTAATATATAATTTAATTAGAACCTCTACTCTATACTTCCTGCTCCCCGCATTCATTATTTACATGCACCCCCTGCCCCAATTCATTATATCATGTCCGTGCTCTCCCCACCCCATCGTCATTTATCATTTACTCTCCCCCACCCCACATTCATTATGTGCAGCTCATTATCCCCCTACTCCTAATTCCCCCATGTGCAGCTCATTTTCTCCCAATTCCCCCATGTGCAGCTCTCACCCCCCCATGCACATCTCTCATCCCCCTCCCCCACATGTGCCCCTCTCTCATCCCCCTCCCCCACATGTGCCCCTCTCTCATCCCCCTCCCCCACATGTGCCCCTCTCTCATCCCCCTCCCCCACATGTGCCCCTCTCTCATCCCCCCCATGTGCATCTCTCATCCCCCCCATGTGCATCTCTCATCCCCCCCCACATGTGCACATCTCTCATCCCCCTCCCCCCCATGTGCATCTCTTATCTCCCCCCATGTGCATCTCTTATCTCCCCCCCATGTGCATCTCTTATCTCCCCCCCATGTGCATCTCTTATCCCCCCCCACATGTGCACCTCTCTCATCCCCCCCACCCCATGTGCATCTTTTATCATCTCCCCCCCCACGTGCACCTCTCTCATCCCCCTCCCCCCACGTGCACCTCTCTCATCCCCCTCCCCCCACATGTGCACCTCTCTCATCCCCCCCACCCCATGTGCATCTTTTATCATCTCCCCCCACCCCATGTGCATCTTTTATCATCTCCCCCCCCCATGTGCATCTCTTATCTCACACACACACACACACACACACACACGCACACACACACACACACCTCCCATTCCCCCCACTCCTAGTAAATTGTATTTTGAAAAAAACAAAACTTGTTATACTTACCCCCATGCGATCCCTGCAGAATCCTGGCGCTCGTCCAAATCGCTGACACCAGGTTCTCCTGACTTCCGGCCATGTGACGGCGCCGTCACATGACCGGAAATCAGGGGAATCATGAAGGCGCTGCCGCAGGAGCGCAGCGCAGCGCTGAGATGTCCCGGACCCGGCGCTTAGCATGGGGCCGGGGGCCCCATGAGGAGAGAGACTCACAAGAGGGGGCCCCCAACGGGGCTCCAAGGGGGCCCCTACCGGCTGGGCCCCACACTGGAGTCAGGGCAGACATGCCCTGATGGCGGCCCTGCTGGAGGCTGGAGGGGCCCCCTCTCCCTCGGGGCCCCCGTTCAATGAACCGGCTGCACGGGCGGTAGTTCCGCCCCTGGCGTAGGTAGGCGCACAAGGGCTACCCATCGCAGTGCCCCTGAGCTGGTGGAAGTACTTATGGTCAAAAGTAAAGAAATTTTTAGTCAAACAAAATTCAAGCGCTTTCAGCAGAAACCCATTATGGGCCCGACACTGCATACTCCTTGTGGATAGGTAGTACTGTACTGCCTTCAGACCCATATCATGTGGTATGGAGGAATACAGTGCCTCTACATCCACACTTGCCAAAATGACCTCGGGTCCCAGTGTCACCCCATCCAACTTACGAAGCAAGTCTGCTGTATCTCTGGTGTAAGATGGTAATGCAAGAACAAAAGGGCGTAGCACCTGATCGAGGTATATGCCTAGGTTCTGACAAAGACCACCCACCCCCGATACTATCGGCCTACCTCTAAGGGGATTAATTCCTTTGTGTATTTTAGGTAGGCAATAGAATGTCGCCATCACCGGATGTTGAGGCAGCATAAAATCAAATTCATTTTTGTCAATCAGTTTATCTCTCAGGCCTTTTTTCAATAACTCTGTTAATTCACCCAGAAAGGCCGACATTGGGTTTTCAGAAAGGATCGCATACCCCTGCCTGTCCTTTAACAAATCCAAACACATCCTACAGTATTTTTCGACATCCATGACCACCACATTACCCCCTTTATCTGAAGGTTTGATAACGATGTGGTGGTCCTGTTCAAGATGTCTGATAGCCATTATTTCATCTCTACTACAGTTATACTTATAGAATGTGTTTGTTCTATCAAGTGAAAACAGTTCTCTAGTAACCATATTCACAAACGTGTCAATTGAAGACACGTCTCTCTGTACAGGTGGCATCCTAGTACTCTTCTTCTTAAGGGTAGAGAAAGGTCCCAGTCCCCTAGAATTAGGTTCGGGGATTTCTAGGTTACTGAGGAGGCGCACATCAGGCAAGATATCAAGAGGAATATCAAACTCCTCACATGATTTTTGATCCTGTCTTGCGAAGAATTTTCGCCACCTCAATTTCCTCGCAAAGAGATGCAGGTCCTTTATATATTCAAAGTTATCAAAATCAGAGGTGGGCACAAATGAGAGACCCTTATTAAGTACTGCTAATTCCACGGATCTCAATGTTCTCGATGAGAGATTTATAACTCTTGTATCAGATTCAGAGGTTAGGGTCTTCCCTGATTGATCCGATTCCTCAGGGGGTATGTTGAATCTAAAAAATGAGTATTTTGTACTACATATTGTTGTCTCCCCCTGCCCGGACCACGAGCACGTCCCCCAACCCTCTGTCGCCCCCTACCTGATTTACTCCTACTATCAGTATCTGAGAATTCAGTATCAGTAGAGGAGATATCTGTCTCTCGTTCAACCGATACAGGTTTATTATTCAGAAAAAGGTAGGCCTTATTTTCTTTAAAGTCCTGTGAATCTCTCAGAAATTGTTTGTGTTTCCTTTCTTTAATATGATACTGGAACCTTTCAATATCAGCTTGAAGTTTAGCCTCCCTTGTCCCAAAGTCAGTCTCCTGTGAGAATTTTTTGGTGAGTTCTATTTGCTCCCTCAATTTATCATCGAGAGTCAGTAAGGTTTGTTTCTCCTCCTCCAACAATAATGTCATAAGACGTAGGGAGCTAGCAGTCACCTCCCGTTCCCATCTAGAGATAAACCCTGTATTTCTGTGTCTATTGCCCGGATTAAGAGTGATTCTAAGTCCCCTTGGTACAATCCCTGCCTTGATATAGTTATCCAAACTCTGTACTTCCCACCAGGAGGATATTTTATCCTTATAGGCCCTAGTCAGCTCTCTGAATGCAGCCTTATACGTGGGTGTATATTTCTTTTGAGTAAACACTTGTTCTGAAAAGACCTCCTTAGCCTCCACTAGCCACTGTTCTGTGTCAAAATTCATGGAGAGAAAACCTGCCATACCAATATCAGATTCTATACAATAAACAGCAAATACATACAAATCTCAAAAAAAGGCCATCTGGCCACAAAAAATCCACCAACAAGAATCGGACATATACAGCAAAAAATGGCAGAATTAAAATATAACTTTTAATGGGATAATTAAATCTAAAATAGTATCTAGATACACACAAACAAACATAAATAGGGATGTTATTCACCCAGTGGGGTGGACTAGTTCAGAAAATACAACAGGAGATATATGTTCCTTAATTTACTACAATAATGTTTACTCCTTAATAGTAGAGAGAGACTATCATATGCAAACAGTGGAAATTCATAAGTAGAAAGAAAAGGAACAATCTCACCGGTCCTGCAGCACGAATTTCTCCACAGAATAGCACAGGGTTAATCCAGCGGTCATCCACCTCTGACCCTATAATGCCCTGTTCTCATATGCTGTCCCTAGGACCCCAAAGCTCCCGCCCTGACAAGGGCAGTCCACAGCTGACCCTAAAAATCTGATCAGCCCTACATAGACCCTACAAAAGTTTACCAACGCGTTTCCTCACCATCAAGTGATTCATCAGGGGAGTAACAGAAAAATTATTATCAATGGTCTAGGGTATGGTAACCCTCCATGCAGGTATATAGAAAAGGCAGTGGCAAAATGGCCACAGGTTGATTGCCTTAAGTATGTTCAGGTACAATTAATCCAAATAATTCCCATGTGTGTACCTTGAGATACATCTGGTCTCATTGGATAACACCGTAAATAGCAGCGAACTTTAGCCAATTAAAGCTCGTATATGCAAATGCCCCCTGCAGGAGCTAAACCCACCCACACATACATGCCCCAGTGATCCACAAACGCCCCATAAGGGGCAGACAGCGATCCCCTACCTCCCAAGGCAGGATCCCCCCGAGGAGATGTAGCACCCTGAGGATTCGGCTGCTACAGGGGTATTGCACCTCAACCCAGAGGTGTGATATTCCACTCCCGGGTAAGGATGGAGTGTGGAACTGAGCTCGGTAGGCTGCATGCACTACACACATCCCATTTCCGAGGAGCAGACCGACGGTACTCCCACTTAGAAATGTGCAGGTACGACCGAGTCTGTTCCTGGCTGGAGTGGGAGGGGGGTGGTACATCCCAAGTAGTGTAGGGGCAGATAGGGGGAGCAGCCTGGGTAAAGATAGGAGCTCATTGGGTGCTGGTCACCTGAGCTCACACATAGAGGGTGTATATAAGGTGGGCACCAACTAAGAACAGGGTCAGTCAGTCAGCCACAGTCAGTCAGGCTGTGAGTCTTTGCAGAGAGAAGTAAGAGGAGCAGAGAAGCCCCAGAGAGAGAGAGAGGAGAAAGAAAGAGAGACCCAGAGGGGGAAACAGAAGAAGAGGACTCTAAGACCCCAAATCCAATCCACGGGTGAAGAGTCGGCATCAGGGTACCGGAACCCAAGCTGGTGGGGGCAAAAACACACCCCAGCCAGAGACCGGAGGCCGTGGGCAGCGTCTGCCACGGCCACCCACCACATCCACCACGAAGGCATACCACGTGGAGGGTCAGGGAACCCAAGGCCAAGGGTCTCCCAACAGAAGGCCCGAGGGAGCTGGACCTGGGTGGATCAATAGTGGGGACGGCCAGTGAAAGGACAGAAGGAGAGCTCAGGGTCACGCTCCGGACTCGCTTGGGGGTTGGCTGGATCCAGGACCTGGTGGATGCAGCACGGCTCGGGAGGTCACTCGAAGCTGGAGTGACCGGAACATCAGCAGTGAGTAAATACCCTTAACTGTCCTGGAGAAGAATATCGGAGGAGCTTACCCGGAGATGGCGAGAAAGCAGAGCAGCACCGGCCCGTTGGCCAGGAGCCTGCTAGAAACAGAGGAGGGAGAGCAGAGCAGCACCGGCCCGCTGGCCAGGAGCCTGATGGAGACGACTGTAGGAGAGCAGAGCAGCACCGACCCGTTGGTCAGGAGCCTGCTGGAAACAACGACCCCACTAGGACTAGTGGAGGTCCTAGCACAGCTCCCCCGAGACCGGGAGTGTGCACAGACCGCTCTGGAGGGCCTCGCAAGGAGGATGGCCCGGGTGCAGCGAGAGACGTTGGCGGAGTGGAGCCGTGAGATGGCCCAGCAGACCGAGACCTGTCAGCGGAGCACGCCACCCGAGACGAGGAGACAGACCGCCTCTGAGGATGGCGCGGGAGGACTGAAGGCCGGAGACGGCGCCGAGAAGGGAGCCGAACGAGTGGAGGCAGGTAAAGGGGACGTCTATACCCCAAACCGGGAAACCGCGTACCTGCCCCAGCTCCCCGTCGCAGAGCCCGAAGTCTATCCTGCCGTGCCCGTCGCTGCAACGTCACCGCCGCAGACTAGGCCTCAAACGGGAGCCGCGACCCCTGTGACGTCACACGCCTCGACCCCGAGCGTGACCAAGCAGGAAGTACCACCAGCCTGGTCGCAAGGCCTAGTACCCCCGGGCGCCACAATACCAACAGCGCCCCCTACCTCCGCGGAGCCCCCGGCCTGGTCGCAGGGCCAAGTAGCCCAGGGCGCCGCCGTCCTTACGGTGCCCTTTACCTTTCAGATACCCCAGGCCTGGCCGCAAGGCCCGGGCAACCTGGGCGCCACCACCACCGCGCCCATAAGACCAAGAGTGCCGCATCTGGGAGAGGACCTGTACGCCCAGCATACGTGCCCGGATGGGCAGCCATTTATATGGCCACCGGAGTTCCACCATCCCCGACTCCGGAGAGAGAGACCCCTGGATGAACCCCTGATCCCGGCTCCAAAGCCCGTAAAGAGGATCTCGCCCCCGCTAGCGGAAGCACAGTTTGAGTGGGACCCCACCGGAGAAGATCTTATGGGGTTCACTCAAGAGACTCGGGCAGCTGCAGCGGAGCGTGCTGAGTGCTGCCGCCAACAGCTCGAGGACTTCGAGAGGGAGCGGAGAGAGAGGCGGGTCCGGGAACAGCTAGCTCAAGTAAAGAGCGCGGAGCAGAAGAGCCGGGCCAGGAGAGACCCCCGTGCAGCGCATAGTCCCCGCACCACCGGGACTGTGATAAAGTTTAACCTGCAGCATGGGTGGGGCTTCGTCCGAGACCACCACACCCTAGGCGACGTCTTCGTAACCAGGAGAGACGTTGAGTCCCACCTACCGGAGGGACACAGAGGTCGTGACCTTTACATCGGGGACGAGGTCACCTTCACCCGGCACAAGTGTGCCAAAGGTCCTTACGCCCTCCATGTGCATCGCCTGACGGAGGAAGAGCTGCGGTGTGAGGAGGAAGAACAAGAGGACCCGGACGGGTCTGAAACTAGAGCCAAAGGTAACCATAAAGCAAGAGCAGGAGGACGCCGTCGCTAAGGACAGCGAAGCAGAAGCTGTATATAGTTGCCCGTTGGGGCACCGTGAACTGAAACCGTGAACTGAAACCGTGAACTGAAACTGAAACCATGAAACTGAAACTGAAACTGAAACTGTTGCTGTTGCTAATATAGTCCCCGTTGGGACCAGCATGTGTGAACTGTTACCCGTATTTCCCTTAATCCCACTGACCGAGGACTGAGAGCGGTCATTCCTCCCTAATACCTGGCCGAGGACTGAGAGCGGCCATATCCTTGTATATAGTTGCGCGTCCTAAAGCGCCCCTACCGGTTTTATAGGAAAACCAGTTTTCCAGAGAGACTGTCGCACTTTACCCGGTCACACGTTGCACAGTGACCGGAGGAGGAGCCAGAGGCGACGAGAATGTTTTATATTGATATATATATATATAATGTTTTATATGTTTTATATGTTTATGCAAAAATTTGTATGTTTTTGGTGTTATGTCTTACAGCCCGAGGACGTGCTGTGATTTACCAGGGGGGAATGTAGAACCCTGAGGATTCGGCTGCTACAGGGGTATTGCACCTCAACCCAGAGGTGTGATATTCCACTCCCGGGTAAGGATGGAGTGTGGAACTGAGCTCGGTAGGCTGCATGCACTACACACATCCCATTTCCGAGGAGCAGACCGACGGTACTCCCACTTAGAAATGTGCAGGTACGACCGAGTCTGTTCCTGGCTGGAGTGGGAGGGGGGTGGTACATCCCAAGTAGTGTAGGGGCAGATAGGGGGAGCAGCCTGGGTAAAGATAGGAGCTCATTGGGTGCTGGTCACCTGAGCTCACACATAGAGGGTGTATATAAGGTGGGCACCAACTAAGAACAGGGTCAGTCAGTCAGCCACAGTCAGTCAGGCTGTGAGTCTTTGCAGAGAGAAGTAAGAGGAGCAGAGAAGCCCCAGAGAGAGAGAGAGGAGAAAGAAACAGAGACCCAGAGGGGGAAACAGAAGAAGAGGACTCTAAGACCCCAAATCCAATCCACGGGTGAAGAGTCGGCATCAGGGTACCGGAACCCAAGCTGGTGGGGGCAAAAACACACCCCAGCCAGAGACCGGAGGCCGTGGGCAGCGTCTGCCACGGCCACCCACCACATCCACCACGAAGGCATACCACGTGGAGGGTCAGGGAACCCAAGGCCAAGGGTCTCCCAACAGAAGGCCCGAGGGAGCTGGACCTGGGTGGATCAATAGTGGGGACGGCCAGTGAAAGGACAGAAGGAGAGCTCAGGGTCACGCTCCGGACTTGCTTGGGGGTTGGCTGGATCCAGGACCTGGTGGATGCAGCACGGCTCGGGAGGTCACTTGAAGCTGGAGTGACCGGAACATCAGCAGTGAGTAAATACCCTTAACTGCATAACCCGACTCTGTCTTCATTACCATCTATGCTGCACCACCACAACCCCCATCCTCTGCACCTGACCCCCTGAGGCTATACCCCACCCGTTGGGGGTTATACCATAAAAAGCTGCACCTACACCATCAGCCTCAGCGGACCCTGCTGCAGCGGCGGCCATAGTGACCGCAATACAACGGGTGGCGTAGTCGACATTAAGAACTTATTAACATCTGTAGGACTGCCACATACAACTGAGTTTGACACCCTGGGCACGGACCGGGTCACAGCCACTCGGAAGACTACAACCCCCATCTGATCCGGCTCCGGATATTCCCCCTAAAGAATATGGCCCAGGGGGCGCGTCAGAGACACATCCAAGAAACTGGAAGTGACGCCGCGGTGTGGATCACATGACCGGAAGTGACATCGGTGGAGCGCAAACAGCGTTCCACGGCGTGGGAATGGAGCATACTGCATGGGAAGTGTTAGATTGTCTCGTTTTCAGGGGGTCTTATAATGGATTTTTCTTTGTGGGGGTCTTAGATGTGTCTCCTCGGGGGGATCCTGCCTTGGGGGGTAGGGGATCGCTGTCTGCCCCTTATGGGGCGTTTGTGGGTCGCTGGGGCATGTATGTGTGGGTGGGTTTAGCTCCTGCAGGGGGCATTTGCATATACGAGCTTTAATTGGCTAAAGTTCGCTGCTATTTACGGTGTTATCCAATGAGACCAGATGTGTCTCAAGGTACACACATGGGAATTATTTGGATTAATTGTACCTGAACATACTTAAGGCAATCAACCTGTGGCCATTTTGCCACTGCCTTTTCTATATACCTGCATGGAGGGTTACCATACCCTAGACCATTGATAATAATTTTTCTGTTACTCCCCTGATGAATCACTTGATGGTGAGGAAACGCGTTGGGAAACTTTTGTAGGGTCTATGTAGGGCTGATCAGATTTTTAGGGTCAGCTGTGGACTGCCCTTGTCAGGGCGGGAGCTTTGGGGTCCTAGGGACAGCATATGAGAACAGGGAATTATAGGGTCAGAGGTGGATGACCGCTGGATTAACCCTGTGCTATTCTGTGGAGAAATTCGTGCTGCAGGACCGGTGAGATTGTTCCTTTTCTTTCTACTTATGAATTTCCACTGTTTGCATATGATAGTCTCTCTCTACTATTAAGGAGTAAACATTATTGTAGTAAATTAAGGAACATATATCTCCTGTTGTATTTTCCGAACTAGTCCACCCCACTGGGTGAATAACATCCCTATTTATGTTTGTTTGTGTGTATCTAGATACTATTTTAGATTTAATTATCCCATTAAAAGTTATATTTTAATTCTGCCATTTTTTGCTGTATATGTCCGATTCTTGTTGGTGGATTTTTTGTGGCCAGATGGCCTTTTTTGAGATTTGTATGTATTTGCTGTTTATTGTATAGAATCTGATATTGGTATGGCAGGTTTTCTCTCCATGAATTTTGACACAGAACAGTGGCTAGTGGAGGCTAAGGAGGTCTTTTCAGAACAAGTGTTTACTCAAAAGAAATATACACCCACGTATAAGGCTGCATTCAGAGAGCTGACTAGGGCCTATAAGGATAAAATATCCTCCTGGTGGGAAGTACAGAGTTTGGATAACTATATCAAGGCAGGGATTGTACCAAGGGGACTTAGAATCACTCTTAATCCGGGCAATAGACACAGAAATACAGGGTTTATCTCTAGATGGGAACGGGAGGTGACTGCTAGCTCCCTACGTCTTATGACATTATTGTTGGAGGAGGAGAAACAAACCTTACTGACTCTCGATGATAAATTGAGGGAGCAAATAGAACTCACCAAAAAATTCTCACAGGAGACTGACTTTGGGACAAGGGAGGCTAAACTTCAAGCTGATATTGAAAGGTTCCAGTATCATATTAAAGAAAGGAAACACAAACAATTTCTGAGAGATTCACAGGACTTTAAAGAAAATAAGGCCTACCTTTTTCTGAATAATAAACCTGTATCGGTTGAACGAGAGACAGATATCTCCTCTACTGATACTGAATTCTCAGATACTGATAGTAGGAGTAAATCAGGTAGGGGGCGACAGAGGGTTGGGGGACGTGCTCGTGGTCCGGGCAGGGGGAGACAACAATATGTAGTACAAAATACTCATTTTTTAGATTCAACATACCCCCTGAGGAATCGGATCAATCAGGGAAGACCCTAACCTCTGAATCTGATACAAGAGTTATAAATCTCTCATCGAGAACATTGAGATCCGTGGAATTAGCAGTACTTAATAAGGGTCTCTCATTTGTGCCCACCTCTGATTTTGATAACTTTGAATATATAAAGGACCTGCATCTCTTTGCGAGGAAATTGAGGTGGCGAAAATTCTTCGCAAGACAGGATCAAAAATCATGTGAGGAGTTTGATATTCCTCTTGATATCTTGCCTGATGTGCGCCTCCTCAGTAACCTAGAAATCCCCGAACCTAATTCTAGGGGACTGGGACCTTTCTCTACCCTTAAGAAGAAGAGTACTAGGATGCCACCTGTACAGAGAGACGTGTCTTCAATTGACACGTTTGTGAATATGGTTACTAGAGAACTGTTGGCACTTGATAGAACAAACACATTCTATAAGTATAACTGTAGTAGAGATGAAATAATGGCTATCAGACATCTTGAACAGGACCACCACATCGTTATCAAACCTTCAGATAAAGGGGGTAATGTGGTGGTCATGGATGTCGAAAAATACTGTAGGATGTGTTTGGATTTGTTAAAGGACAGGCAGGGGTATGCGATCCTTTCTGAAAACCCAATGTCGGCCTTTCTGGGTGAATTAACAGAGTTATTGAAAAAAGGCCTGAGAGATAAACTGATTGACAAAAATGAATTTGATTTTATGCTGCCTCAACATCCGGTGATGGCGACATTCTATTGCCTACCTAAAATACACAAAGGAATTAATCCCCTTAGAGGTAGGCCGATAGTATCGGGGGTGGGTGGTCTTTGTCAGAACCTAGGCATATACCTCGATCAGGTGCTACGCCCTTTTGTTCTTGCATTACCATCTTACACCAGAGATACAGCAGACTTGCTTCGTAAGTTGGATGGGGTGACACTGGGACCCGAGGTCATTTTGGCAAGTGTGGATGTAGAGGCACTGTATTCCTCCATACCACATGATATGGGTCTGAAGGCAGTACAGTACTACCTATCCACAAGGAGTATGCAGTGTCGGGCCCATAATGGGTTTCTGCTGAAAGCGCTTGAATTTTGTTTGACTAAAAATTTCTTTACTTTTGACCATAAGTACTTCCACCAGCTCAGGGGCACTGCGATGGGTAGCCCTTGTGCGCCTACCTACACTAATCTGCTCCTGGGATGGTGGGAGGAAACAATGGTCTTTGGGGAGGGAGTCTGCTCAGGCATAGAGAGGATTGAAATGTGGGCACGGTATTTAGATGACGTATTTGTCATATATAGGGGCTCCGTTCAGGAATTTCAGCTCTTCGTTGAGGGGCTTAATAAAAATCCGATTGGCCTGAGATTTACGTGTGAAGCAGACTCTACTTGTCTTCCTTTTCTTGACGTTTTGATTCGCAAGGGTAGAGGTGGTCTTGTGGAAACGAGTACGTTTCGAAAACCTACAGCGACCAACTCGTTGCTTCGATGGGAAAGTCATCATCCTGTTCCCCTGAAGAGAGGTATCCCTACAGGCCAATATCTGCGAGTTCGCAGAAATTGTACCACCAATCTTGCTTTTGAGGAGCAGGCTGCCGACCTCCACAATAGATTCCATGAAAGGGGTTACCCTAGAGATGTGGTACATCAAGCATACCT
Source organism: Phyllobates terribilis (assembly GCF_046119375.1). Classification (NCBI taxonomy): domain Eukaryota; kingdom Metazoa; phylum Chordata; class Amphibia; order Anura; family Dendrobatidae; genus Phyllobates; species Phyllobates terribilis. The sequence goes on from NW_027362764.1 coordinate 708,510,937, forward strand.
CAAGAGTAGGTCCAGAAGAAGGTCCAGCCTGTTGACTTCTAAACCTAAGGGTGGTGATGGAGAAGTGGTTAGGTTTATTACAACCTTTAGAAACGGAGCTAGGGAGGCGAAGGAGATCCTTAACAAGTATTGGCCTATCTTGGAAATGGATGGAGATATATCTCCATACCTTGGGGGGTTCCCCCATGTTACATATCAAAAAGGCCGCTCTCTCCGGGACCGTTTGGTACATAGTCACTACTCTGCACCTAGACAGGATAATTGGCTTGGCTCTTTGACGAAGGGATGCTATAAATGTGGAAAATGTGTGGTCTGCTCATCGATACAGTGTGGTAAAACATTCCGAGGCAATAACATTGACAGGGAATTTCGGGTGCTGGACTTTATTAACTGCCGTACACAAGGGGTGGTTTATAAAGGTACCTGTAAATGCGGCCTTGAGTACGTTGGTAAAACAAAACGTGAATTGAGACGGAGGATAGGCGAGCATCTGGGGGACATTGAACATCATTGGGAAACACCCATTGCGAGACACGTTAATGAGTTTCATGGAGGGGACAAGAAGGCCATTTTGTTCATGGGGATAGAAAAGGTCCCTAAACCCCATAGGGGAGGTAACTGGGATCGTGTAATCCTACAGAAGGAAACAAGGTGGATTTTGCGACTTAAAACTATGGCCCCTATGGGGCTGAATGAACAACTTACATTCAACTGCTTTATACATGAGTAAACTCTTGTATATTTTTCTCCCGATACTGTTGGCTTCCTTAGCCTTGGACTTTCTCTTACTCTTTGGAACTAGATATTACATAACCTTCTTTTGAACCTGCTTGGACATCAATGTATAAATACACCTTTTCTCTTTCATATGTGTATGAGAGAGTGAACAGGGATATGGCTCTGAATCCCTATATGCAAATCTACTTATATATTCTCCCTGTGAGTTGAGCTTTTTTGTCCCCCTCCTGTTCCCTTCTTCCTTTTCCCCTCCCCCCCCTCCTCTCCATCTTCACCCCCCCCTCACCCCCTTTTCACCACTTATTCGTTTCTAATGTACTGATTATGCCCTCTTATCCCATGCTATCTAAGATCGTTTATAAACCCCTGTACATATCCTCACTCTGCATTTTTATCCTCCCACTGGAGGTTGTGTGGCTTTAAGCTTATGAGGTGTATATATATATATATATATAGGGGGTGTGTCTTATAGATCTTATGTATACGAGGCGTTTCTCCCCCCCCCCCCCTTTTTGTCATTTGCACATTCCCTCTTTAGGGGCATTGTGCAGGCTTCATGACATAGTGGGGATGCTCTTTGTGGTCGGTCATTGTGCTATGCTTGCTGAGACCACTGATTTTGGGTCTGTGAGATGGCTATGGGGCGGTGGAGCGCAGGCTTGCGTTCCACGAAACTGGAAATGATGGCGGTGGAGCGCAGGCTTGCGTTCCAAGAAACTGGAAGTGACGCCGCGGTGTGGATCACATGACCGGAAGTGACATCGGTGGAGCGCAAACAGCGTTCCACGGCGTGGGAATGGAGCATACTGCATGGGAAGTGTTAGATTGTCTCGTTTTCAGGGGGTCTTATAATGGATTTTTCTTTGTGGGGGTCTTAGATGTGTCTCCTCGGGGGGATCCTGCCTTGGGGGGTAGGGGATCGCTGTCTGCCCCTTATGGGGCGTTTGTGGATCGCTGGGGCATGTATGTGTGGGTGGGTTTAGCTCCTGCAGGGGGCATTTGCATATACGAGCTTTAATTGGCTAAAGTTCGCTGCTATTTACGGTGTTATCCAATGAGACCAGATGTATCTCAAGGTACACACATGGGAATTATTTGGATTAATTGTACCTGAACATACTTAAGGCAATCAACCTGTGGCCATTTTGCCACTGCCTTTTCTATATACCTGCATGGAGGCTTACCATACCCTAGACCATTGATAATAATTTTTCTGTTACTCCCCTGATGAATCACTTGATGGTGAGGAAACGCGTTGGTAAACTTTTGTAGGGTCTATGTAGGGCTGATCAGATCTTTAGGGTCAGCTGTGGACTGCCCTTGTCAGGGCGGGAGCTTTGGGGTCCTATGGACAGCATATGAGAACAGGGCATTATAGGGTCAGAGGTGGATGACCGCTGGATTAACCCTGTGCTATTCTGTGGAGAAATTCGTGCTGCAGGACCGGTGAGATTGTTCCTTTTCTTTCTACTTATGAATTTCCACTGTTTGCATATGATAGTCTCTCTCTACTATTAAGGAGTAAACATTATTGTAGTAAATTAAGGAACATATATCTCCTGTTGTATTTTCTGAACTAGTCCACCCCACTGGGTGAATAACATCCCTATTTATGTTTGTTTGTGTGTATCTAGATACTATTTTAGATTTAATTATCCCATTAAAAGTTATATTTTAATTCTGCCATTTTTTGCTGTATATATCTTCTGTTAATGTAAGAAAAACCCACAAGCGTCATTGATATAACTTGAAGCTGACAAAAGCAATTTTCAAGGGGACCTGTCACCAGGTTTATCCCATATGAGATAAGGCTACCACCTTTCAGCCCTGATGTACAGCATTCTATAATGCTATATATATGCCCCCAATCCGGCTTGCAAGACAAGAAAAAGACCTTTTATAATACTGATCTACGGGGCGGTCCGGTCCAATGGGCATCGCTGCTCTAGGTCTGGTGCCTCCCTTCTTCTTGTGATGCCGTCCTCCTTCATGCTTCATGTGGATGATGTGTCCTACGTCATCCACACAGTGTTTCCGGCATCGTGCTCCTGCGTAGCCGTAATTCTCTGCCCTGACTTTGCATACCCCAAAAAAGATCAATTTTGATTACGTTTTTTTTTAACAGATTTTAAATTTATTTTTTGGTCAGTGTATCAATTTAAAAAAAAATATGAAGGCATCTAAATTTTCAAAATCGGACATGTCTTATATTTTTTTGGGAGTCAATGGTCCAAATCCCCACCAAAAAACAGACATGTGAACGGCCTCATAGACTATAATTTTCCTGTACTTTAGAAAACTGACAAGAATACTATATGAATGAAAGGAATCCAAAGGTGGTTGTAGAATCCAACAACACCCACTTTTTTTTTTTTTATTAGGGACTCCTTAATACACCCCTATATTCATAGGCCCCTCTGATCTAAATGTTTAGATTTCTAGTCTGGACCAGTAAAAAATGTCTGGGAAGGGGATGTTGATGACCGATCCATTGGGTAGATAATTAATATTAGATTGGTTGGAGTCAAACACTGGGCACCCCCACCGATCAGCTGTTACAAGCAGTCAGATGCAAACACATGAAATGCAGCTGCACTGCACAGCTCCATTTATTGCATAGCCGATACTGCAGAGCAGCTTCTAGACTTAAATAAGAGCATGGTGGCTCAGTGGTTAGCACTGCAGCCTTGCAGTGCTTGGGTTCATTATGAGCACTGGCCCTAATGGGGACAGTGCTCATAATGTCTGTAAATTGTCTGAATTGTAAAGCGCTGCGGAATATGTTGGCGCCATATAAATAAAAAGATTATTAGTTGTGCTCCTCTACTCCATGTGTTTGCATCCGGCTGCTGCTGAAGCTTATGCTCGGCAACTCCAACATGACCTATCATATGGATAGGTGGATCATCAATATCACTTGACCAGATAATCCCATTGAGGCTGAATTCACATGTCTGTGTGATCTACGTTATGTCTGTAAACTTCCTGGACCCATTCATTGATGTGTGAGTTTCGTATGCAAATCGTACCAAAGTCAAATGTGAAAATAGCCATTGGTTACAATGTGTTTGTGTAGCTTAGGCTGGCTTCAGACTTCCAAGTTCTGAACCTGGCACTGGTCTTTTGAAGCTTTTCATTTTGGGTCAGAAGATACCACGGCTGGTTCAGTCTGTACATGGAGTGTGAAACTTGGACTTGTGAAGCCAGCCTTCCATACAAAAGGGGGTAAGAGTGTTGGGGGGCTAGACCAAGGAAAGCAAAATTTGCTGTGGCCATATTTCTTTGATATGAGAAGTGGTTGAGCAGCAGTCTACGTGGGCAGCTGAGGTTTGTGTGTCAGGGATGATTTTTTTTCTCTGTCTGGCCCTGGATCTCATCATTCTGCATAGGCAGTGATCCCAGAAGGGCACAGCCATATAAATCGGACCAGGATCAGATCGCAAAGCATGGACTGGTCGGCGGCTCTCCCAAACCGAGCGTGACAGCTTCATGTATTTCTATGCAGCTGTCATACTCGGGTTAGGAGAGCCGATGGCCAGTCCGTGCACTGCTTTCCGATCACAGTCCATTTATACGGCCGTCTGATTGCGCCATAATGAGTATATATTTTGATACCTACACAATGACCCATTGTTATCCTCACCTTGATTAACCCTACGCTCATCCAGGACTTGATATTGTCAGTTTTGTTTTGTTTCGAAAGCAACTTTGATTAGAAGCCACCATGTTGAGCTTCAAAACAAGCCTGCCACGTATATATATTTACTATGGTAAAAATAATAATGCCTGTACACATAGTCAGCGTGAGCTCCATTCATGAGAAACATTAATGTATATAATTATGTGCTGTATTTTAAGGATACCAGCAATGTACCTAAAATGTAATGCACCGCGGACATCGTCAATCTTCCCACAACCCTTTAAATATATATATGTAGCTTACAAAATATTTTCCATCACAAATATAAAAAATCCAATTTAGCAATATAAATAGTTACACAGCATAATATTACCACAGCACAGGAACTCACAAATTATTTACTTTTCATTCTGGTTGCTTTCTGAATTATATTTTGCCATATTTGTTTCTCTTTTTTACTTCTCTAATAATTTTTCTAATAACATGATTTTATGTATCCATTATTTTATTATTCAGGCTGTTTAAAGAGTTTTTTCTTGTCAAAATTAAAGAACTCCGAAACCAGAATGAATGTACGATACAGGTTTATTAACTATCTACTTTTTAAAGGGCTTGTCCACCTCCTTTTTCAAGGGACCTAGCAAGGTGTCAAAAAATAAATAATTACCGATCCTTCATCTTTTTCTATAGCAATATCCATGACTTTGCCTGTCACCTGATATTTTAGCCAATCTGAGATTTTTTTTTAAATTTTTTTTAGACTGTGACGAGATCCCACACGGCAGCTGTCAGACTGTATATACTTGGACTCATGAGTTCATTGGACTCATAAGATTTTCATTTCATTCTGACATGGCATTTCAAAATAAATACACCAACTTCATCAGGTCTAAATATCTAGATAAGTAGTAAAAAACCCTTTTTTTAAATTTTAGTTAATTCTTTTTTTTTAAGTTGTGTCCCGTGTTTATACGTCATCCCATTGTCCTTTTGTCTCAGAACCAGTGGACTGCAGCATAGGCCGGCACTGCTCCTACTTTACCTACCCTGTCTGCAGTGCTGTTCCTCATCCTAGTGAGTGACCTCAGGCATGCCAGGTGACTGTAAATGGTGTCCAAGTGACTGGACCCCTGAACTCAGGAAGTTTGGTGACCCTGGAAATGGCCACACTTTCGCTTGTGCTATTCCCTGGGGAGGGGGTGAGGGTAAGTTTTGTCCATGGACATGCCAAGCACTATCCCATGACCTGGGTTGACATGCGCACAGACTGTGGGTTTGTTTCCCATGAAGTGGATGTGGTGCATGTTATTGTTATCGGATGTGACTATCCATTGTTCTGGGACTTATGGGCTAAAGCTATGGTAACGAGGTCACATGATGTAAATGGTGAATTTCCTTCCACTGTACTCGCTAGGAAAGAGGCTGAGGAAGCATCCCCTGAAGCTAATGTCTCTGACCTGGAAGAGTCCCAGGACAACTTTGGGACTGCCCAGTTCAGGGACTTATTGGTAAAAGATACTTTGGAAAATGTAAGTGTATGAAATAGTGTTCCCCAGGAGCCTGGAGCCAATAATCATTTTCCGCATTTGGCTAGGCATAAAGAAATGTTATGTTGAGGGACCAAAGTGAGGGGACAGGTAAAAGAGCGCCTCCTCAAGGTACAGGAGGTACAATCCAGGGAGTATAATCGATTGGCTCGAGTCAGACAATTTAGTCCTTAGAGTTGGGTACTTGTGTTAGTGCCTGTTACGGGTCCGGGAGGTGGAACCTCTGTGCTACGGTGCAAGGAGGGACCCAGAGGGGCGTAACTAAGTATCAACTCGGACTGACCCTGGTCGTACGGCGGCTAACGACTCTGTGACCAGGGAGGGACCAAGCAGAGGGACCAGGTGCTACTCTGGGAACGACCTTGTAAGGGAGTAGGTGACTCCCACGGTACAGATGGCAGGGACTGACCGGAATAGCAGGTAGGCACAGCAGGCAGGCTGGCGAGCAGAAGCCTCCAGGTAGGCTATCAGGTAGACACGGAAAGTGACGGCAGGAGTCTCTAGGTGGGCTGGCAGGTGGTCACGGCAAGTGACGGCTGGAGTCTCTAGGTGGGCTGGCAGGTGGTCACGGCAAGTGACAGCAGGAGCCTCCGGGTAGACACGGCAGGTAACAAGCGGGTAACAGGCAGGTCACAGGCAAGTGCTCCCAGGTGAGCGGGCTGGCAGACACGGCAGGAAACAGGCAGGCAACAGGTAAGTGCTCCCTGGTGAGCGGGCTGGCAGGCACGGCAGGTAACAGGCAGGCAACAGGCAAGTGCTCCCAGGTTAGCAGGCTGGCAGGCACGGCAGGTAACAGGCAGGTAACAGGCAGGTAACAGGCAGGTAACAGGCAGGACTGATAGTCAGGCTAGCAGCGGGACCTGAGAGCTGAAGCAGAGGTAAGAAACACTGTGCAACAACTTTTGCTCGGGCACCTCCATTTTGGAGGAGGTGCCTTATATATGGGAGGTCCTCCGGCAATTGGCCGGGGACTCCATAGGACGGCGCGCGCGGCCCCTTTAAGAGAGAGGGAGCGCGCGCACCCTAAGCACAGTGCCCGGGAAGCTGCGCGCGCCGGCAGCAGCAGGAAGAAGAGCGCTGGAGGACGCCGAGCGAGGAGCGCGAGGAGCGAGGAGGTGAGAGGGACGGTGTCTCTGTCTGGCAGGGGGCAGAGATGCCGATGCTACAGTACCCCCTCCTTTACGCCCCCTCTTTTTTAGGCCAGAAAAATTTTTTTCAAGGAGAAGCGGGGCATGAATGTTCTCCCTGGGTTCCCAAGTTCTCTCCTCTGGGCCAAACCCCTTCCAATCCACCAGAAAAAAGTTTTTTCCTCTTACCCTCTTGGTGGCCAGACTGTTCTCTACCTCAAAAACGTCCTCAGCGGAAACCGGAGCAGGGGGAGTACCTGGATTGTTGGAAAAAGAATTAAACACAACTGGTTTGAGGAGAGATATATGGAAGGAGTTGGGAATCCGTAAGGTGGCCGGGAGTTTTAACTTGTAGGCCACTGGGTTGATTTGTTTGAGAACTTCAAATGGACCGATGAACCGAGGACCCAACTTGTAGGAGGGTATTTTGAGTCGGACATGTTTGGAAGAAAGCCAGACTTTATCTCCCGGGTGGAATTGAGGCGGATCCAAACGTCTCTTGTCAGCATGTTTCTTCATCCGCTCGGAGGACTGAAGAAGTGCGGACCTAGTATTTTCCCAAATGGTGGAGAATTCGCTGACAAGAGCCTCCGCGGCAGGGTTGTCCACAGAAGCGGACATGGGAAACGGAATCCGGGGAAGTTGACCGTAGACCACGAAGAACGGGGAGTTAGAAGTAGATTCGCTCTCATGGTTGTTGTAGGAGAATTCGGCCCATGGTAGGAGCTCCACCCAATCGGTATGGTGAGCGTTAACAAAGTCCCGGAGGTAGCTGGTAAGGATTTGGTTGATACGCTCCACTTGGCCATTGGACTGTGGATGGTAGTCGGAGGAAAAATCCAGGGTGACATCCAGTAGCTTACAGGTAGCTCTCCAGAAACGTGAGGTGAACTGAACCCCTCGATCCGACACAATGTGGAGGGGTAGGCCATGGAGACAGAAGATATGACGGAAGAAATCCTTGGCCAGCTCCGATGCACACGGGAGACCAGGCAGAGGGATGAAGTGGGCCATCTTAGAGAAGCGGTCGGCGACCACCCAAATGACTGTACAACCGGCAGAAACAGGGAGATCAGTAATAAAGTCCATGACAATGTGCTGCCACGGGGCAGCAGGTATGGGAAGAGGCAGGAGGCGACCGGCTGGAAGATGTCTGGGAACTTTGTTGCGGGCACAGGACGAACAGGCCGAGATGAAGTCTACCACATCCTTGCGCAGGGTAGGCCACCAATAATGCTGGGTAATGAGTAGGAAGGTTTTCTTTTGTCCAGCATGGCAGGCTAGTGTAGATGAATGACCCCAGTGAAGAACCTTCTCACGATCTGGTACCGCTACAAACGTCTTACTGGGTGGAAGACGAGTCAGATCCAAGGGGGCCACATTCATCACTTTGGAGGGGTCGATGATGTGCATAGGCTCCTCCTCTTGATCGGAGGACAGGAAGGATCGGGACAAGGCGTCACCTTGACATTCTTGTCCGCCGGGCGGAAGTGTAGGACGAAGTCGAAGCGGGCGTAGAACAAAGACCACCGGGCCTGACGCGGATTGAGTCTTTGGGCATTCTGGAGACATGCCAGGTTTTTGTGATCCGTATAGATGATCACCGGGTATAGAGCCCCTTCAAGCAGGTAACGCCACTCCTCCAGTGCCAATTTAACGGCTAACAGTTCTCGGTCTCCTATAGAGTAGTTGCGCTCAGTCGAGGAGAAAAGTTTGGAGAAGAAGCCGCAGGTTACCATTCTCCCGGAAGAGGACTTTTGGGTGAGCACCGCTCCGGCTCCGGAGGAGGAAGCATCAACCTCCAGGTAGAACTGTTTGTTGCAGTCCGGACGGTGCAGCACTGGGGCAGAGGAGAAGGCTTGCTTTAAGGAAAGGAAGGCCTCCTCAGCTTCGGGCGACCATTCTTTGGGATTTGCTCCCTTACGGGTGAGCGCAGATATGGGAGCAGTCCGGGAAGAGAAGTGCGGGATGAAGAGACGATAGTAGTTGGCGAAGCACAGGAATCGCTGAATCTCCTTCAACCCCTCCGGACGGGGCCACTTTAGGAGAGCAGAGAGCTTCTCAGGATCCATTCGTATGCCTGTCTGGGAGATAACATAGCCCAGGAAAGGAAGAGGGGTCTGCTCGAAGAGGCACATCTCGATTTTACATAGAGGTGATTCTGCCTGAGCCTAAGCAGGACCTGACGAACATCCCTCCAGTGTGTGGGAAGATCCGAAGAGAAGACCAAGATATCGTCCAGGTACACCACCACGCAAGAATAAAAAAGATCACGGAAGATGTCGTTGACCAATTCTTGGAAGACGGCAGGAGCATTGCTGAGGCTGAAGGGCATCACACGGTATTCATAGTGACCGTCCAGGGTATTGAATGCCGTCTTCCACTCGTCTCCTTGACAGATTCGGACCAGGTTGTACGCCCCACGTAGATCGAGCTTGGTAAAGATCCTAGCTCCCTTAAGACGGTCAAACAACTCGGAGATGAGCGGCAGGGGGTATTTGTTCTTTACCGTGATTTGGTTGAGTCCTCTATAGTCAATACAGGGGCGTAATGAACCATCTTTCTTCTTGACGAAGGAGAATCCGGCTCCAGCCGGGGAGATATATTTTTTTCAGATGAATCCCCTGGCCAGATTCTCCTCGATGTACATGGCCCGGGTTTCGGCCGACGACAATGGGTAAATACGCCCACGGGGTGGAGTGGCGCCGGGTACCAGGTCGATTGGGCAATCATATGGCCTATGAGGTGGCAGTGTCTCTGCTTCCTTTTTACCGAAGACATCTGCATAGGACCAGTAAGGTGCCGGTAGACCGGGTAAATTATCCGGGGTAGGCGCAGGACGAGCCGGGTGAACCGGAACCAGGCAGGTCCTATGGCAATCTTGACCCCACCGGAGTACTTCACTGGATTACCAGTTCAGCATGGGTTCATGAGTCTGGAGCCAGGGTAGACCTACCAATAGGGAGTGAGAGAGTCCGGACAGCACATGGAAGGAGATCTTCTCAGAGTGCATTCCCACCTGCAGGGTTATGGGTTCAGTGACGAGCAGGATGGTCACCAGAAGGAGTCTTCCATCCACGGAGGTGACTGACAATGGTTCAGCCAGAGGTTTGGTGGGAATCCGGTATCTCTCTACCAGGGACTGGGAAATGAGGTTTCCAGCAGCTCCAGAATCCAGGTGAGCAATTTCAAAGTGACGGTTCTCTCCCCAGGAGATAGAGACAGACAAAGTCAGGGATAGAGAGGGCTTACTTTTGCCTAGGACGACCTCTCCGAGCGGTCCTAGACACTGGAGTTTCCCGGCTTCTCCGGGCAGGAGCGGATGAAGTGCTCCTTACTGCCACAATAGAAACAGCTCCCCTCGGCTCGGCGTGACTCTTGCCGAGATTTGACCATCTTGGTCTGGTTGATCTGCATAGGTTCAGGCGAGTGCGCCTGGGGAGTGACTGGTTGAGAGGCAGGTCTCTGGAAAGTAGGAGCAAGGCGAGGAAACTTTCTCTCCCGGGTAGTCTCTTTGGCACGTTCTTGGAACCGGATGTCAATCCGGGTAGCTAGTGACACCAGGTCATCCAGGGTGGTAGGAATGTCTCGACCGGCTAACTCGTCCTTAATCCGACCGGAAAGACCCTCCCAGAAGACGGACACCAGGGCCTCGTTATCCCAGGCAAGCTCAGAAGCGAGGGTACGGAACCGTATGGCATATTGGCCCACAGTGAGACTCTCTTGGTGGAGACGTAGCAGAGAGGAGGCTGAAGAGGATTTTCGCCCTGGCTCATCGAAGACTTTCCAGAAAGCAGCGAGGAAAGACGATAGGTTGGACACCAGGGGGTCCCCTCTCTCCCACAGGGGATTTAGCCATACCAGTGCTTCCCCAGTGAGATGGGACATGATGAATGCCACCTTGGCCCGGTCGGAGATGAACTGATGTGCCAAGAGTTCAAAGTGAAGGGTGCACTGGTTTATGAAACCCCGCCCTAGAGCGGGGTCGCCTCCAAAACGAGGAGGTGCAGAAAGCCGGGGCCCTGGGTTGGATGCCGTGGTATTGGTGGGCAGCGGTGCTGCCGGAGCGGGTGTTGCTCGACTTGGGGCGGACACAGGTGGTACAGACAGCGTGTCCAGGTGAGTGTTGACAGACCGCAGGTAGGTCAGGATGGTTTCCTGTTGGGATCTCTGATGAGAAACCTCCTGGTACAGGTCAGCAAGCGAAGGGGCCTGGCGGCCACCGGGTTCCATGGCCCGAGCAAACTGTTACGGGTCCGGGAGGTTTAACCTCTGTGCTACGGTGCAAGGAGGGACCCAGAGCGGCGTAACTAAGTATCAACTCAGACCGACCCTGGTCGTTCGGCGGCTAACGACTCCGTGACCAGGGAGGGACCGAGCAGAGGGACCAGGTGCTACTCTGAGGACGACCTTGTAAGGGAGCAGGTGACTCCCACGGTACAGATGGCAGGGACTGACCGGAATAGCAGGTAGGCACAGCAGGCAGGCTGGCGAGCAGAAGCCTCCAGGTAGGCTATAAGGCAGACACGGCAAGTGACGGCAGGAGTCTCTAGGTGGGCTGGCAGGTGGTCACGGCAAGTGACGGTTGGAGTCTCTAGGTGGGCTGGCAGGTGGTCACGGCAAGTGACGGCAGGAGCCTCCGTGTAGGCACGACAGGTAGCAAGCAGGTAACAGGCAGGTCACAGGCAAGTGCTCCAAGGTGAGCGGGCTGGCAGGCACGGCAGGTAACAGGCAGGCAACAGGCAAGTGCTCCCAGGTGAGCGGGCTGGCAGGCACGGTAGGTAACAGGCAGGTAACAGGCAGGTAACAGGCAGGTAACAGGCAGGACTGATAGTCAGGCTAGCAGCGGGACCTGAGGGCTGAAGCAGAGGTAAGAAACACTGTGCAGCAACTTTTGCTCGGGCACCTCCATTTTGGAGGAGGTGCCTTATATATGGGAGGTCCTCCGGCAATTGGCCGGGGACTCCTTAGGACGGCGCACGCGGCCCCTTTAAGAGAGAGGGAGCACAGGAAGAGGAGCGCTGGAGGACGCCGAGCGAGGAGCGCGAGGAGCGAGGAGGTGAGAGGGACGGCGTCTCTGCCTGGCAGGGGGCAGAGACGCCGATGCTACAGTGCCCATAGAGGGGAGCAAATGACAGAGGTGATAGAAAAGGTGGGAAAGTTCAACTATAAAGTACATCGACCAGGGAAAAAGAAGCCCTTTCCCATATATTATAGCATCCTGCTAAAACTCTAGAAGGTTAGGGAACCCTATCCCTTGCTTGTTGGCCCAGTCAGAAGCCAACATTGTGCGTGTCAAACAGGCAGAAACTTTGTAACCTTTCTAAAAACAGCACAGCTGGAAAACTGTTTCCGAAAATAGGGGAAAGTTCTCAGAGTTAATAGGTTACACTCTTTTCATCAAGCATGAGCCTTACGCTCAGGTCAATTTAAAGTCCAATAGGAGTCCTAAGAATGGTAAGCTATTTCAGGAGCTTAATCTGTTCTCCTGTAGACCCTATGGGTTGGCACGCGGTGACCAGCTTCCCCGGTTTTGGGAGGAGGGGGAGAGGGGGTGTGTAGCAATTCCAGATTGGCTAGGGTTAAATCCTAGCACTACAGGTTCTGCACCTGATTAGCTATGACTTGAACAAGACCATGTGTTCAATGGCCAGTCAGCTGGTGAAGCTGAACAGAGTGGGCTTTGTTTTAGTTGGAGAGAGAAAAACTGGGACAAGCTCAGTTGTGTCTGAGTAGCTAGGGTCTGTATTGTTTTGTCAGTGCCTGGACAAGGCTAGGGATTTTATGTTTATGGTTTTGTTTTGGTACTGTACATCTAGTGGAAATAAACGCTATTCAATGTGTGATATAACAAAACCCTATGGCTTCATGTTCCAAGCGGCTACCCGAGAGGGTGAACTCCTACAATATATAAGGATCACAACTATTATAATCTTTTACTGCAGCGAAATCTAAATGACTGGTTGATTATTTCAGAATGTCATGTTTTGTTTCTCATTTACATCCTTCTTTCTTATTTCCTGCAACTCTTGAAAAGAAGGAAAGACAAACCTAATAAGTATAACTCAATTTTCAATGAACTCCATGGACCCATGTTGGATTGACATCTTATTTTCTTAGAACAGGAGCTTTGATAAATGTCTGTTTCCTACTATGTATAAATAATATTCCTTGGGAAAGTAGCAGCTGAACTCTATGGTAAAGTCAATCGTTGGGAGACTGAAAAATGTTACTAATTTCCTTCTGTATCCCACTGCCATTCATACTATAAGATATCCGTATATTTTTGTCCTCTGGAGTTAAAATGACTGGTTTTGATTACTGGAATGCCTGCTCACTTACTCATGTGAAAACACTGGCGCCTGGGAACGTTCATTGAATAAACCAGAATACCTTTTAAATGTGCTCCATCCCTCTGTAATACTGCACCCCAGTGTAGGCACCATTAACAGACATATGTTTTCTGCTTCACATGTTTATATGATATCTCCAGTTCCCAGCTCTGCCACATTTCCCACATCCCCCTTTTTGCATTTTCACGTGCTCAGTATTGTGTATTGAATAATGCTAGTTATTATAGAAAATCAAAGCTTATCATTTGTTGGCAATGCTAGTCAGCGGACAGCACCAGAAGGAAATCCCACAAATATGGAGAACATACAAATTCTTTGCAGATGTGATCATTAGTTGGATTTGAACCCTGGACTCCAGTTCTCTAAAGCAGCAGTTCTAACCACTGAGCCACCCTGCTGTCATTACATGGTATTATAAGAGTTATGGCAAGGGGAAAATACCCTTCTAAACATTGTTCAACATTTTATTTGTAGCTATAACTGACGTATACATTGCTTAGGTGATCTTGTGCTTAGAATCCATTTTAAGACATTCATTTGATCTGATCTCTTAGGGCGTCCCCTACCGAATCAATGATTGCATATGGCTTGCTTTGCATTTTGGGGAGTGAAGTCTGGGTACAATAAAAACTAATATTGCATTTTTTTCACTATTCTGTGGGTCTCCTGAAGAAGTCAGTGCGAAACATTTTGAGAATAAACTGCAACTACTTCTAACTTAAGGCTAAGACCCCACTATCAGTATTATGTCAGTATTTTTTCTCAGGAGTGGGACCCAAAACCAGGAGTGGGTGATAAATGCAGAATTGGTGACTTGTTTCTATTATACCTTTTCTCTGATTGTTCCTCACCTGGTTTTGACTCCCACTGCTGAGAAAATATACTGACCGAATACTGACCAAATACTGATAGCGGGGCAGTAGCCTAACAGATGAACTGGAAAATAAATTGGTATGCATGCAACGTGTAGGTGCATGTTCACAGTGGCCAATAAATATACAAAACCTAAGATAAAAACAAACTGTGAAAATTCATCTCTTTAGGTTTCTGTTTCAGGTTTTTGCACACAAGGGTGTGACCTCCCTTTTCTTTGAGTTGGACGTTACGTTTATATAGCTCCCCATGGCTGGGTGTCCATTAGTCGGGGTCTCGGTCCTGCTCGGCCCTTATTCACATTTACGTCATTTGACATAAGAATAGGTTTTAATACTAGAGGTTAGGACTAGTGTTGAGCGAGCACTAAAATGCTCGGGTGCTCGAAGCTTGGGCCGAGCTCGCCGTGATACTCGGGTGCTCGACCCGAGCAACGAGCCCAATGTTAGTCTATGGGAGACTCGAGCATTTTTGCGGTGGCACCCCCAGTAGTCTTTTAAAAGCCTAAGAAGTGCCCAAAACGATAGTGACAGTGCTCAACTGACATGGGGACAGCATGGGGATCGCCCCAGGAAGCATTTCCGACCCCCAGGTCACTGCTGTCAACAACGTGGTCAGATGTATTAAGCCACTTTTAAGGGTCCACAATAAAACGTTCAAAAACGAAACTGAAACTGCTTTCCTGTGAAATATGTTAAGGAATTTCCTTTCCAGGGTAAAGACTTGTGTATAAGGTAAAATAAATAACCAAAAAAAAAATACTCCTCCACACCTTGGGCTATGTTCACAAGTAGCATTTTTTATGCGTTTTTGCACTTTTGTATTGCTTTCAACCGTGACAAATGCATTCACCGGGAAATGTCATTTTAACATTTTACAACCTCATCAGGCCATGTGCTGTGTGACACATGCATACAGTGCTGAAAAGACATGGGAACAGCATGGGGAAGACCCCTGGAAGCATCTCTGACACCCAGGTCACTGCCTAAAAGTTTGCCCATCAGAAGTCATCCTTTCCGCATCAGAAGATGCAGACTTGCAACTATCCCCGTACAAGTTCTTGTCCCAGGGCAGTGTTCAATTGTACCTCCCTCATTCCTTGCAATGCAAGCGTAAGTGTGCAGCCTGCCACCCACTCACCCCCAGGCTGCAATACCATACTGCTTGCTTGCACTTGAAATTGGGCCTTTTAGGCATGTGGAGGCGGAATCTGGCCACCACGTCATGGCTGCGTTGGCAGCCTGGTATCCATACTCAGTCCCCAGCCACCCGGCGGCCGGGTGTCCACACTCGGTCCCCAGCCGCCAGGGGGCGGCCGGGTGTCCATACTCGGTCCCCAGCTGCCCCGCGGCCGGCTGTCCACACACGGTCCCCAGCCGCCTAGGGGCAGCCGGGTGTCCATAAACGGTCCCCAGCTGCCTCTATTTCTCCTGTGAACTTCCCCCCACACACTTTTCTTAGCCCGGCCTGCTTTAGGGCAGCATTGGACGAGCCCACCAGAGAACCAGACTCCTCTGGTGGGCCCTGGCTTCTCCATCAGGGGAGTTGAGAGTGCCAAGGTGAGGAGCATGATGATGATGATAGAAGTTAGCATCTGCTTTGTTTTCTTGGAATGCAAGCGCATGTATGTAGTAGCGGCTAGGCCTGAGGTGGTCAGCGTTTTGGCGCATATCCTACCTCCTCCGAGGATTGCTGGATGTTTTCCTGCTACTATCCCAGTTCTATGACTCTCGTTAAAACAAAGCTTCAGGTGATAAATGATGGATGAGGTAGTGGCAAAGGAGAAAGAGCAGGAGGAACAGGGACCATTCACATCAATATCAGGCCAGTCAACCACATATGTCTTGTAGGATATGTTTCTGTAACAAAAGGAGCGGTTCGGCTACACAGTTATAGGGCATACAGTGAGTGCAATGCCTACCAAAAATTTTGAGGCACTCCAATGTCCCATGGAAATGACATGGAGGTCAGTGGGCCTTAACTAAACCGTTTTTTCCATTTATAGCAACTGGGTCTCCTGTACACTGTTGGCCTAAGCAGTGAATGGAAGACTTTCCAAAAATTATGAGGAACTGCAATGCCCCTTGAAACAGACGTGGATTACAGCGTACTAAAAACCTTCTACCCATTATTGGGGAGTGGGTCTCCGTTAGTTTTCGCCTTTGCATTGAAAAGCGAAAGCTGACTAAAATTAGGAGAAAATGCAATGCCCGTTGGAAGAGTCGTGGAGGTTAGAGGTAATTAAAAACAACATTTCAATGCCCCTTGGAAGAGCTGTGGAGTTCAGAGTGGCTTAAGAAGACGCTTTTAATGCCCCTTTGAAGAGACGTGGTGGTCACAGTAGCTTAACAAGACGGTTTTAATGCCCCTTGGAAAAGTGGTGGAGGTCGCAGTAGCTTAACAAGATGGTTTGAATGCCCCTTGGAAGAGACATGGAGGTCCCAGTAGCTTAACAAGACGGTTTGAATGCCCCTCGAAAGAGACGTGGAGGTCCCAGTAGCTTAACAAGACGGTTTTAATGCCCCTTGGAAGAGACGTGGAGGTCCCAGTAGCTTAACAAGACGGTTTGAATGCCCCTCGAAAGAGACGTGGAGGTCCCAGTAGCTTAACAAGACGGTTTTAATGCCCCTTGGAAAAGTGGTGGAGGTCGCAGTAGCTTAACAAGACGGTTTGAATACCCCTCGAAAGAGATGTGGAGGTCCCAGTAGCTTAACAAGACAGTTTTAATGACCCTTGGAAAAGTGGTGGAGGTCGCAGTAGCTTAACAAGAAGCTTTTAATGCCCCTCAGAAAAGTGGTGGAGGTCGCAGTAGCTTAACAAGACGCTTTTAATGCCCCTCAGAAGAGATGTGGAGGTCCCAGTAGCTTAACAAGACGCTTTTAATGCCCCTCGGAAAAGTGGTGGAGGTCGCAGTAGCTTAACAAGACGCTTTTAATGTCCCTTACAAGAGCCATACAGTACAGCATCTTAAAAATATTATTCCCATTATTGGGGAGTGGGTCTCCCACAGTCTTTGCTTATGCCTTCCAAGCAAAAGCTGCCAAAAATAAGGACGGAGGAACTTTCAATAAAGGCAACACGGACCACGGTCACCCTGGTGGTATAGTGGTGGTGGAGGCTGAGGATAAGGAGAAGAACATAAAACAGCCGAAATGAAGAAACGTATACCCATGTGTGGGTGTGAAGTGGTGCATGTGAATACACCTCCCGAAATAACACAGTGGATTTGACTTTATGTTACTGTGCTGTCATTTGGTGGTGATGAGAAGTCTGGCCCAATCCAGCCCTTGTTCATTTTGATAAGGGTCAGCTTGTCAGCATTGTCAGTTGACAGGCGAGTGCGCTTATCTGTTATAATTCCCCCAGCGGCACTAAAAACACGCTCCGAAAACACGCTAGCGGCAGGGCAGGCCAGGACCTCCAAGGCGTACATAGCGAGTTCATTCCAAGTGTCCAGCTTGGATACCCAATAATTAAAAGGCACAGAGGAATCACGGAGGACGCTGGTACGGTCTGCAAGGTACTCTCTCACCATCTTTTGAAACTTTCCACTCCTTGTGAGAGTACCCCGCGCCTCAGGGCCTGTAAGCTGGGCGGATCTCAGAAAACTGTCCCAGAACGTTGACAGTGTTCCCCTGCCTCTGCTGGATTGGAGTTGCCTCTCTCTCGCTTGTACGCCTTGGTTGGTCAACGAACTGTGACCTCTGCCGCTAGCGTTTTCAGATGGGAATATTTTTAACAGTTCTGCAGCAAGGGCCTTCTGGTACCGCCCCATTTTTGTAGACCTCTCCACCTCAGGAATAAGAGAGTGAAAGTTCTCCTTGTAGCGGGGGTCTAAAAGTGTCACCAACCAGTAATAACTGTCACCCAACATTTTGACAACGCAAGGATCACGGCTAAGGCAGCGTAACATAAAGTCAGCCATGCATGCCAGACTGGTAACGGGCAAGACTTCCGTGTCCTCACCAAGATGACGACAGACCATGCTCTCCTACTCCTCCCCCCTGTCCTCAGGCCACCCACGCTGAACCGACGGTATGACAGTTGTACAGGTACTACCGTCTACAGCGCATGATACAAGCTCCTGTTATTCTTCCTCCTCCTCCTCCTCTCCCTCATTGTCCCCCAATGCACGTTGGGATGAGATGAGGCTGGGCTGTGTGTAATCGACCGCTACGGCTTCTTGATCCATCTCATCATACTCTGGCTGCAATGCCTCCTCTTTAATTCTCTGCAGAGAGCGTTGCAAAAGACAGACAAGTGGAATGCTGACGCTAATGATGGCGTCATCGCCACTCACCATCTTGGTGGACTCCTCAGAGTTTGTCAAGATGGTACATATGTCAGACATCCAGGTCCATTCCTGAGGTCTTATGTGTGGAGTCTGACCTGAATATCGACGGCCTTGTTGCAGCTGGTACTCCACAACTACTCTCTTCTGCTCACAAATCCTTTGCAACATGAGGAGGGTAGAGTTCCAACGTGTGGGGACATCACACACCAGTCGGTGTGCCGGAAGCTGCAAACGCTGCTGCAACACAGCAAGGGCGGCGGAAGCTGTAGCCAACTTGCGAAAATGAGCTAACAGGCGGCGTACTTTGACGAGCAGATCTGGCAACTCGGGGTACGATTTAAGAAACCGCTGAACCATGAGGTTAAGCACATGAGCCAGGTATGGTACATGTGTGATCTCGCCTCGCCTCAGAGCCGCCACCATGTTACGGCCATTGTCACACACGACCATGCCTGGATGTAGGTTCAGCGGTCTCAGCCACAGATCTGCCTGCTCTTTCACAGCTGTCCACAACTCACAAGCAGTGTGAGGTTTCTCACCTAAGCTTATGAGTTTCAGCACAGCCTGTTGCCGCTTGGCGGAGGCAGTACTGCAGTGCTTCCAGCTTGGAACTGATGTGGTGATATCTGAGATAGAGGCTGAACATGAGGAGGAGGAGGAGGATGATGCGCAGGAGCTGTACACTGTGGGGGCAACTCTGACTGACATAGGGCCCGCAATAGTCGGTGTGGGGAGGATGTGTTCCGTCCCAAGGTCCGACTGGGTCCCGGCATCCACTATGTTTACCCAGTGTGTCATCAGGGAGATGTACTGTCCCTGGCCACAAGCACTTGTCCACGTGTCCGTTGTCAGGTGGACTCTCCCAGTAACTGCGTTGTTGAGGGCACGGCAGATATTTTGGGACACGTGCTTGTGTAGTGCGGGGATGGCACACCAGGCAAAATAGTGTCGGCTGGGGACCGAGTACCGAGGGACGGCCACCGCCATAAGGTTGCGGAAGGATTCCGTCTCCACCAGCCTAAAAGGCAGCATTTCCAACGCAAGCAGTCGTGAAATGTGCGAATTTAGGACTGTGGCCGGTGGGGCGTTGGCTGCGTATTTGCGCTTTCGTTCAAAGGTCTGGGATATGGACAATTGAATGCTGCGGTGGGACGTGGACGTGGACGTTGATGCTGTTTCTTGAGAAACTGCCATAACAAGTGAAGACTTGTATTTTTCGGGCCTGCACCAGACTATTTTCAACAGATATATTTGTGTCTGAACAATCAGGAGACACTACTGTTTTTCTTTACTGCAAAAAATGCAAAAAAGCAGGATAATACTGAGATTTGACCCGTGGAACTGCAAAACCACACTTGTATTTCTCGGGCCTACACCATACTATTTTCAACAGATATATTTGTGTCTGAACAATCAGGAGACACTACTGTTTTTCTTTACGGCAAAAAATGCAAAAAAGCAGGATAATACAGAGATTTCACCCATGGAACTGCAAAACCACACTTGTATTTCTCGGGCCTACACCAGACTATTTTCAACAGATATATTTGTGTCTGAACAATCAGGAGACACTACTGTTATTCTTTACGGCAAAAAATGCAAAAAAGCAGGATAATACAGAGATTTGACCCGTGGAACTGCAAAAACACAGTTCTAGTAATCTGGCCTACACCAGAGTATTTTCAACAGATATATTTGTGTCTGAACAATCAGGAGACACTACTGTTTTTCTTAATAGCAAAAAATGCAAAAAAGCAGGATAATACAGAAATTTGACCCGTGGAACTTCAAAACCACACTTGTATTTCTCGGGCCTACACCAGACTATTTTCAACAGATATATTTGTGTCTGAACAATCAGGAGACACTACTGTTTTTCTTTACGGCAAAAAATGAAAAAAGCAGGATAATACAGAGATTTCACCCATGGAACTGCAAAACCACACTTGTATTTCTCGGGCCTACACCAGACTATTTTCAACAGATATATTTGTGTCTGAACAATCAGGAGACACTACTGTTATTCTTTACGGCAAAAAATGCAAAAAAGCAGGATAATACAGAGATTTGACCCGTGGAACTGCAAAAACACAGTTCTAGTAATCAGGCCTACACCAGAGTATTTTCAACAGATATATTTGTGTCTGAACAATCAGGAGACACTACTGTTTTTCTTTACAGCAAAAAATGCAAAAAAGCAGGATAATACAGATATTTGACCCGTGGAACTTCAAAACCACACTTGTATTTCTCGGGCCTACACCAGACTATTTTCAACAGATATATTTGTGTCTGAACAATCAGAAGACACTACTGTTTTTCTTTATGGCAAAAAATGCAAAAAAGCAGGATAATACAGAGATTTGACCAGTGGAACTGCAAAAACTCAGTTCTAGTAATCTGGCCTACACCAGACTATTTTCAACAGATATATTTGTGTCTGAACAATCAGGAGACACTACTGTTTTTCTTTACAGCAAAAAATGCAAAAAAGCAGGATAATACAGATATTTGACCCGTGGAACTGCAAAACCACACTTGTATTTCTCGGGCCTACACCAGACTATTTTCAACAGATATATTTGTGTCTGAACAATCAGGAGACACTACTGTTTTTCTTTACGGCAAAAAATGCAAAAAAGCAGGATAATACCTAGATTTGACCCGTGGAACTGCAAAACCACACTTGTGTTTCTTGGGCCTACACCAGACTATTTTCAACAGATATATTTGTGTCTGAACAATCAGGAAACACTACTGTTTTTCTTTATGCCCAAAATGCAAAAAAGCAGGATAATACAGAGATTTGACCCGTGGAACTGCAAAGCCACACTTGTATTTCTCGGGCCTACACCAGACTATTTTCAACAGATATATTTGAGTCTGAACAATCAGGAGACACTACTGTTTTTCTTTACGGCAAAAAATGCAAAAAAGCAGGATAATACAGAAATTTGACCCGTGGAACTGCAAAACCAGAGTTCTAGAAATCTGGCCTACACCAGACTATTTTCAACAGATATATTTGTGTCTGAACAATCAGGAGACACTACTGTTTTTCTTTACAGCAAAAAAAGCAAAAAAGCAGGATAATACAAATATTTGACCCGTGGAACTGCAAAACCACACTTGTATTTCTCGGGCCTACACCAGACTATTTTCAACAGATATATTTGTGTCTGAACAATCAGGAGACACTACTGTTTTTCTTTACGGCAAAAATGCAAAAAAGCAGGATAATACAGATATTTGACCCGTGGAACTGCAAAACCACACTTGTATTTCTCGGGCCTACACCAGACTATTTTCAACAGATATATTTGAGTCTGAACAATCAGGAGACACTACTGTTTTTCTTTACAGCAAAAAATGCAAAAAAGCAGGATAATACAGAGATTTGACCCGTGGAACTGCAAAACCACAGTTCTAGTAATCTGGCCTACACCAGACTATTTTCAACAGATATATTTGTGTTTGAAAAATCAAGGAGACACTATTAGTTTTTTTTTACGGCAAAAAATGCAAAAAGCAGGATAATAGAGATTTTTTACTTTGGAACAGCAAAACAACAGTTATAATTTACTGGTGTATACCAGACTTTTTTAAATATATATATTTGCGGCTGAACAGTGAGCGACACACTCAAACTGGTTTTTTTTAGATACAAACGGCCCAAAAGTGGATAATACAGAGGTTTGAACCGTGGAACTGCAAAACCACACTTCTGTTTCTCTGGCCTACACCAGACTATTTTCAACAGATATATTTGTGTTTGAAAAATCAGGGAGACACTATTAGGTTTTTTTTTACGGCAAAAAATGCAAAAAGCAGGATAATAGAGATTTTTTACTGTGGAACAGCAAAACCACAGTTATAATTTACTGGTGTATACCAGACTTTTTTAAATATATATATTTGCGGCTGAACAGTGAGCGACGCACTCAAACAGTTTTTTTTTAGATACAAACGGCCCAAAAGTGGATAATACAGAGGTTTGAACCGTGGAACTGCAAAACCACAATTCTGTTTCTCTAGCCTACACCAGACTATTTTCAACAGATATATTTGTGTCTGAAAAATCAGAGACACACTTTTTTTTGGGGGGGGGGGGGGGGTGGTGACACCAAAAGCTTAATAAGACGGGTATTTGTACAGTGTGAAGGAGGAAAAAAAAGAGGATTTAGATGAAAAAAAAAAGGATTTTTCCTGGCCCCCGGGACCTGGAGATAAGTCCAGCAATTTCAGCAACAGGAGCACACAGGACTGTAATGCAGCGTTTGCTGGTATAACTACTGCGTCTCCTATACAGCCTGCCTGCCTGCCTGCCTGATATCTGGGATGGATATTAGTCCTGAGTAGTGTTGAGCCACCCCCGTAGTGTTCGAGTTCGGTTCAGTTCGTCGAACACCCGTGTGTTCGCCGAACTGTTCGTCGAACTGTTCGTCGAACACCTTCAAACACCGTTAAAACCAATGGCAGGCAAACAAAAACACATAGAAACACATAGAAAACACCTTCAAAGGTGTCCAAAAGCTGACAAACTGCTCAGAAGACATAACTAACACATGGAAAAGTGACAAGTACATATAGTCATGCGAAAATAAAAGAGGTGGAGGAGTAAAAGGAGGGGGAGACACAGATATAGGCATGTCATGCCCTTCTAAAATCCAAAAAGTGAGAAGCCGACATGGCCAGTCCGCTCCTGCCCGTGCCACCTCCGTGTCGCCGGGTTTGTGCCAGAGCCGCGGTGAACCCTGACGGCCAGCCCCCCTCTCCCAATACTGGTGCCTGTCCGCTGGTGGGTCGAGCGAGCCCCCCTGTGGTGGAGGCAGCTCTAAGCTTTTTAATTTAAATTGTCTCTCTAATTTGAATGAATACACTTTAAATCCATTTACAAGGATCTATTGGAGGGCAAGTCTCATGCCAGCAGCCGCGGTAATTCCAGCTCCAGTAGCGTCCACTAAAGCTGCTGCAGTTAAAAAGCTTTTATAAGGATCGAGCTCGGCTGTCCACCGCAAGGCATCCTACTGCCAGTCCCAGCCCCTATGCCTTGGGGTGCCTCCTGATGCTCTTCACTAAGTATCCCATGGTCCCGAAGCATTTCCTTTGAAAAAATTAAGTGTCTAAACTACAGGTGGTGCAGCTTGCTTAACAGCCGGGATAATCCGCTGACTAGCAGACACTGCTACTAGGCACAAAGTATTTCCTGGGCTAGATGCAGTTAAAAATTTGTAATTAGATACTCTCGTTGGATGCTGAGAAAGCATTCCATAGAGTCTCCTGGCACGCCATATATGATTCTCTTAAAAAGCTTGGGGTAGGGGTCTAGGGGACCCTTTTATAGCCAAAATCACGGCCCTGTATCGCAATACGTCACCTAGGCTGAAGATAAATGGAACTGTAGCACCCTGAGGGCTCGGTTGCTACAGACGTATTGCACCTCACCCAGAGGTGTGATATCTCACTCTCAGGTAAGGATGGAGTGTGGATCAGGACCCGACACCTGCATGCATTACACCACATTGCCGTGGGGCAGGGCGACCAATATGCCCCTGAGATGGGCACGACAGTCCCTGTCCCTGGCTGGAGTGGGGGGAGGGAACACTGAGGAAGGGGAACCCTGTAGTGCAGGAGCAGGGAGGAAGCAGTTCCTGGGTGCATTGAGAAGGGAGTATAAAAGGTGGGCACCATCTTAGTTCAGTGCAGAGAAGTCTGAGCAGAAGTGGCAGGGAGCAGGGGCTCTGCATGAGCTCTGCTCCGGAGGCGGGCCTAGTAACAGAGGCCCAGGCCTGGAAGAGGGAGAAGGAAGGAAGAGGAGCGGAGAAGGCTCCAGGAACGAGGAATGAAGGGATCCCAGGGGTGCGGACGGGCGAGTCGCCACCGCACGCCCGAATCCACCTGCGTGGAGGGGTCAGGCCAAAGGGGGAGACCGGTCCCCGAACTAGTGGAGGCAGGAAACGACCCTCAGCTAGAAACCGGAGGCTCTGACATTTTATGTGGCGCAGCCCCTCGCTACACCCGCTAGGAAGGCACCACATAGGGTCAGGGAAACTGGCGCCAAGTTTACCAAGAGGAGGCCCGAGGCAGCCGGACAGAAGTGTTGGTAAGAAAGGCCAGACAAAGGACACACAAAGGGGGTCCTGTGAAGTGCTCCAAAGTTATCTGGGAGTTGTCTGAGCCCCTCACCTGGTGAGCACAGTACGACGTGGGCAGCCGTTACCTGCAGACGTGGTCTGGATAATAAGAACTGTGAGTAAAGGCCCTGAACTGCATCACTGACTCCGTGTCGTTACTGCTGCTGCCCTGCACCATCACCCCCATCCTCCGCATACACTGCCCTGAGGCTATACTCCTCCCGTGGGGAGTTATGCTACGCTCTGCTGCACCCACAACACCAGCCTCAGCGGTCTGCCCTGTAGCGGCGGTTCACTCTGACCGCAATCCACGGGTGGCGTAGTCAGACATTTAAACATCAAAACCACATAAATAGTTCCGCCACTGGTTTGACCGCCCTGAGCCACGGAACCGGGTCGCCGCCACGAAGACTACAACCACCAGCATCCACCAAAAAGGGTCCGGCTCCGGGTGTCCCAAGGCCCAGGGGGTGCGTCAGAACATTTTCATCACCTTTCACAATCACCAATGGGACAAGGCAGTGATGTCCTCTGTCCCCTCTCTTATACATCCTAGTGATGGAGCACCTGCTCTCATCAATTCGCCATAACCCCAATATTAGGTGGATTGAGGTGGGAGGCACCGAGTACAAGTGCTCTCTATTTGCTGATGATGTCCTAGTATATATCACTCAATCACATATATCCATCCATGCTGTTATGGCTGAAATAGATCACTTTGTTACATGGTAAAATTTTAAAATCAATGCAGCGAAGTCTGAGGCCCTCGATGTCTCCCTCCCCAAATCCATATAGGATTCCATCCAGTCCAACTTTCCCTTTGCCTGGCCCTCACAGGGTATCAAATACTTAGGAATTCCTATTCATAGAGACCTCTCCCATCTATGTTATCTTAATTTTGGGCCCTTTATTGAACAACTCCATACAGACCACGGTTGGCAAGTTAGAACTGTAAGATTCACTACGTGAACCACTGGTGTTTTGTGGAAAAGCACATGTACACTGCGTTCCAAATTATTATGCAAAAAGTGTTTAGGAGTGATAAGGGAAGAATTTGTTTGTTTGTCAGTTAAACTCATTGATGGTGATGTGTGTCAGGGCTCTTTATATCACTGTAAGCAATTGCAGACACCTGTGCTAATTAGTTTGGCAGGTGTGTCCAATGAAAGGCAAGACTACTTAAGAAGGCTCTCTCACATTATTAAGCAGCCTACATTTTCTGCCAAAATGGGAAAGAAAAAGGATGTGTCGGCTGCTGAGAAGCAACAAATTGTGGAGTGTTTAGGTCAAGGCATGACTACAATCAACATTGTGCGATGATCAGGATGAAGTGTCTTGGCAATCAAGAAGTATGTAGCTGATTCACAGTACACACGTGTGCGTGCTGATAAGGGCAAATTGAGGACTCTTTCCTACAGGCAATTACGTCAGGTTGAAAGAGCAGCGGCAAAAAAGCCTTGTCATAGCAGCAGACAAGTTTTTGAAGCTGCTTGTGCCTCCAACGTCCCCCGAGCAACAAGATGCAGGGTCCTTCAGAGGTTTGCAGCTGTGCATGCGCCATCCTGTCGACCTCCTCTATCCACTTCACACAAGCAGAAACGGCTCCAGTGGGCCAAACATTACATGAAGACTGATTTCAAAACTGTTTTGTTCACGGATGAGTGCCGTGCAGCGCTCGATGGTCCAGATGGATGGAGTGGAGGATGGCTGGTTGATGGACACCCCACGCAAACACGGCTACAGCGCCAACAAGTAGGAGGTGGAGTAATGTTTTGGGCTGGAATCATGGGGAGAGAGATTGTCGGCCCCTTTAGGATCCCTGAAGGCGCTAAAGATGAACTCCATAATGTATGTGGATTTTCTCAAACAGCACTTCCTGCCATGGTTCAAGAAGAAGAACCGTGTATTTCACAGCAAGATCATTTTTCTGCATGATAATGCACCATCTCATGCTGCACATAAAACATCTGCATCTCTGGCTGATATGGGCATAAAAGGGGACAAACTTATGGTGTGACCCCCATGCTCCCCTGACCTCTACCCCATTCAGAACCTTTGGAGCATCATTAAAAGGAGTGTCTATGATGGCGGGAGGCAGTTCACATCTAAGCAACAGCTCTGGGAGGGTATTCTGTCCTCATGCAAAACAATTGAAGCAGAAACCATCCAAAACCTGACAAATTCAATGGACGAGAGAGTTCAGAAGCTCCTTTCGAACAAGGGGTCCTATGTGAAAATGTAACATCACCTAGAATAAAGTTTTGAGTTGAAAACTGTTTGATTTCAGTTTCTAACAACCTGCTAATGCTTATAATTTCAAAAATGACCATTTTTTTGGTCTTTATTAAAATGAAAAGGTTGATCGAAAAGTTTGGGGGATCTAAGAGTGTGGCAACCCAGTAGTCATGATTACTTCGAATTCTGACAATATGAGGGTCATGCTGCAGGTAGTGCAGCAAGAAGGCACTTATGTGCCTTGCGCATCTCGGAGCCCCAAAATTATTTTCCGGGCTAGATGCAGCTAAAAATTATTTTTAATTTTAAATCTGGTGAAGCTTTAGTATAGATGGCCTAATAGGATCAGTGCTGCACACTGCTACAAAGCCCAAATTATTTTCCAGTCAAGATACAGATAAACATGATTAGTAATTTGAAAGCTTAAAACGGTTGGTAGGGTGATTTTAACCAATCATCAAGCTTTTACTCTCCCCAGGATGACACAGGGGTAGAAAAGTCGTTTCGGATCCATGATTTGTTCATCTTTATGAACGTGAGTCTGTCTACATTATCAGTGGAGAGCCGCGTGCGCTTATCTGTCAGCACACCACCAGCAGCGCTGAACACACGTTCAGACAGAACGCTGGCTGCGGGGCATGACAAGATCTCCAAGGCGTAAGTGGCTAGCTCCGGCCATTTATCCAGATTGGAAGCCCAAAAAGAGCAAGGGTCCAGTGACACAGTCGTGGCTTCAATGTTTACTTGGAGATACTCCTGTACCATCGTCTCTAGGCGTTGACTATGTGTCAGACTTCTTGTCTCCTGTGGCCTTGCAAAGGATGGGCTAAAAAAGTGGTGAAATGATTCCGCAAAATTGATGTTACCAGCAGATACTGTGGTTCTGTTACGGTTTGAGTGCTGAACACTTGACGGTCCCACGGTTGGCAAGTTGGAACTGTGAGATTTACTATGTGCACCACTGGTATTTTGTGGAAAAGCACATGTAAGATTCTGCAACAGTCTCTGCTGATACTCCTGCATGCGTGCATCCCTTTCTATGGCAGGAATAATTTCTGCAAATTTACTTTTGTACCGGGGATCTAACAGTGTGGCAACCCAGTAGTCAGGATTATTTCTAATTCTCACAATTCGAGGGTCATGTTGCAGGTAGTGCAGCAAGAAGGCACTCATGTGTGTTGCGCATCCAGGAGCACCAAGTCCCTGTTGTGTTGGTGGCGAGGTAACAATCATGCTTCCTTCCTCTGTCCTCTCCCCCCAACCTCGCACAACAGAAATGTGATCAAGGTCTCCCTCATCTGATGAGTCTTCCATCAGTTCGTCCTCCACTTCTTCCTGGGCTCCTGCACCTTCCTCACGAGTTTGGCTGCTACCATGCGCCCTGGTAAAACCATCTCCCCCACCCTCACATGCCTGCCGCCTTGGTGCTGCCGACCGTCTGGACCTTGCAGATGTTAGCCCTTCCGCATACAACTCCTCCTCCTCTACTTCCTTCACCTCCTCTTGTGCCACCACCTGACTCCGAATTCTGTTTAACATGTGCTCCAGCATGTAAATCACCGGAATAGTCATGCTGATAATGGCATCGTCAGCACTAAACATCTTCGTCGCCATTTCAAAACTGTGCAGAAGGGTGCATAGGTCCCTGATCTGAGACCACTCCTCCAGCGTGATTTGCCCCACCTCTGAATCTCGTTGGCCCAGGCTATACGTCAGAACGTATTGCACCAGGGCTTGTCGGTGCTGCCACAGTCGCTGCAACATGTGCAGAGTTGAATTCCACCGGGTAGGCACATCGCATTTTAGCCGGTGAAGTGGCAGGCCCAACGACTTCTGTAGAGATGTAAGTCGCTGAGCTGCGGGATGCGAACGGCGGAAGTGAGCACACAGCGACCGTGCCCTCTGCAGAAGGCCATCTAGTCTGGGATAGTGGGCTAAAAATTGCTGGACAACCAGGTTCAACACGTGAGCCATACAAGGCACGTGTGTGACATTGCCCCGGCGAAGGGCCGCACCCAGGTTTGCAGCATTGTCGCACACGGCCTTCCCTGGTTTCAGGTCCAGTGGAGACAACCATTCATGAAATTGGTTCTCCAGAGCTGACCACAACTCCTCAGCTGTGTGACTCACATTTCCCAGACATTTCAATGTAAAAACCGCCTGATGACGTTGAGCCCTACTGCCAGCATAGTAAGGAGGTGTGCAGGATCCCTTCTGTGCAGTTAGAAAGCTTGTGGCATGACCAGACAGGCTTTGGGTGCAGGTGGAAGACCGAGAGGAGGTTGAGGAGGCAGAAGCAGTGGAGGAACTTTGACATAAAGAGGATTGACGCACAACTCGTGGGGACGGCAAGACTTGGACAGCAGCCCCTTGTCCTGCTGTCACCATAGTTACCCAGTGCCCAGTCAGCGACATGTAACGCCCCTGTCCATGCCTACTCGTCCAAGTGTCTGTGGTGAAATGCACCCTGTCACACACACAGTTTCTCAAAGAAGCGGTGATGTTATGTGCGACATGCTGGTGGAGCGCAGGCACACCTTTCTTTGAGAAGTAGTGCCGACTGGGCATCTGGTACTGGGGCACTGCGACGGACATAAGGTCTCGAAAATCCTCTGTGTCCACCAGGCGGAAAGGCAGCATTTCTGTAGCCAACAGCTTGCAGATGGTGAAATTCAACCTCTTAGCTTTCTCATGGCTAGGAGGAAATGGTCTTTTACTTGTCCACATCTGAGGGACTGAGGGCTGGCTATTGTGCTTAGACGGGGTTGATAAGGGTGTCCCCGGCAAACTGCCGGTCTGTGAGGAAGATGCAGGCGGACATGTTAGGTTGCCTTGATCCAAAGGTGGTGCTATCGATGTCGGACAGCGCTCAACACCAGCTGGTGTTACCACCTCCAAAGAAAATGATGACCTGCCAATCACGCTGGCTGTTGCGGGTAAAGAGGTGGCAGGTCTGCGCCCCAAAACAGGTGTGACTGCTGTCCCCCCAGTCACAGAGGATGAAGAGGCCGCGGATGCACAAGATATGGCAGACGGTGGTTGGCCCGGCCGGCTAGGCCGCATTGTAGCACACTGAGCTTCCCACTGCAACTTATGCTTCATGTCCATGTGCCGGTTCATGCATGAAGTTCTCAAACTATGTATTTTTTGGCCTCTACTTAGCTTTTGCTGACAAATGTTACAGATAACACGAGTTGGGTCATCTTTATCGATCTGAAAAAATGCCCAGGCTATGCAAGGCTTAGCACCCATGCGACCTGAAGAGCCACCACGACTTGTGGTGAGAGGCAGAGTTGTGTTTGAGGATGCAGTTGTTGACGTGCTTCCAGTACTACGTCTCTGTCCAGGAAGGCGCAACCTGACCTCGTCGTCACTAGCATCTTCCTCCACCTCCTCTGCTGACCTCATCTCTTGGCTGACTGTGGGTTGACAGTAAGTGGGATCTCCGACCTCATCATCATCACCCTGTGCGTTATCACACCCGTCGTCCTCAGAGCCAACCTGTTCCTGCCCTGACAAAAAACTAAAGTTGTCGCTCCAATCAGGTATTTGAGTCTTATCATCGTCTTCCTCATTGTCTCCACCAACAGGAGTTACAGTTTGGGAATGAGGGTCTACATTATGGTCAGAACCTTCTGCGTCTGGTCCTGGATCCGACTCATAAAGATTCTGGGCATCAGTGCAGATCATTTCCTCGTCTGGATTCACAGAAGCACTGGAGTCGACCTCTGATTCCCAGGCTATAGTATGAGTAAACAGCTCTGCAGACTCAACCATCTGTTCTACCTCATACTCAGACGGGCAGCTGGAGATTTGGGAGCTGTGAGGAAGCAAGTGCGATTTGGGTGACACCTTTGAGGACTGGAGTATTTGTGATGTTGAAGTTGATGTGGAGGAGAGCCCACTTAAAGGAGCACTTGATATCCGTTGAAGCACCTGCTGTTTTTGTGCCTCATCTGGAATTTGTAGCGATTGGCGTGGCCGTAAGAAAGGGATCTTATCACATTGTCCGCTAAAAGAAGTAGACATTTTAGTTTGGCTGGAAGATGGTCTTTCTTCTGCAGATGTTACTGTTGCTTTAACACCTACCCCACGGACACAACCTTTTTTCCCCTTCCCAACACGCCTATTCCCCTTTCCACCAGCAGCAGGCCTTTTTCCACTCATTTTGGTGGTTAACTAATTCACAACTCTGGAGTTGTTTGCACAAAAAAACAATGGATGGTAACTGAGCAGAGCTGAGTGGCCAAACTGTGGTATTAGGCCAAAACTATTGGCTGGGTTAGATGCAGAAAAAAATTATTTTGAATTTGCAACCTGATGGAGGTCAATATAGATGGATTAATAGAACAAGACCCACACACAGCTAGAAGCCCAATATTTTTTCAGAGGTAGATGCAGGAAAAAAATATATTCAGTTTGCAACCTGATGGAGGTCAGTATAGATGGACTAATACAACAAGTCCCACACACAGCTAGAAGCCCAAATATTTTTTCAGAGGTACTGTAGATGCAGATAAAAATTAGTTTTAATTTGCAACCTGATGGAGGTCAGTATAGATGGACTAATAGAGAAAGTCCGACACACTACTAGAAGGCCAAATATTTTTTCAGAGGTAGATGCAGAAAAAAATATATTCAGTTTGCAACCTGATGGAGGTCAGTATAGATGGACTAATAGAGAAAGTCCGACACACTACTAGAAGGCCAAATATTTTTTCAGAGCTAGATGCAGAAAAAAATTATATTCAGTTTGCAACCTGATGGAGGTCAGTATAGATGGATTAATAGAACAAGACCCACACACAGCTAGAAGCCCAATATTTTTTCAGAGGTAGATGCAGAAAAAAATATATTCAGTTTGCAACCTGATGGAGGTCAGTATAGATGGACTAATACAACAAGTCCCACACACAGCTAGAAGCCCAATATTTTTTCAGAGGTAGATGCAGAAAAAAATATATTCAGTTTGCAACCTGATGGAGGTCAGTATAGATGGACTAATACAACAAGTCCCACACACAGCTAGAAGCCCAAATATTTTTTCAGAGGTAGATGCAGATAAAAATTAGTTTTAATTTGCAACCTGATGGAGGTCAGTATAGATGGACTAATAGAGAAAGTCCGACACACTACTAGAAGGCCAAATATTTTTTCAGAGCTAGATGCAGAAAAAAATTATATTCAGTTTGCAACCTGATGGAGGTCAGTATAGATGGACTAATAGAGAAAGTCCGACACACTACTAGAAGGCCAAATATTTTTTCAGAGCTAGATGCAGAAAAAAATTATATTCAGTTTGCAACCTGATGGAGGTCAGTATAGATGGATTAATAGAACAAGACCCACACACAGCTAGAAGCCCAATATTTTTTCAGAGGTAGATGCAGGAAAAAAATATATTCAGTTTGCAACCTGATGGAGGTCAGTATAGATGGACTAATACAACAAGTCCCACACACAGGTAGAAGCCCAAATATTTTTTCAGAGGTACTGTAGATGCAGATAAAAATTAGTTTTAATTTGCAACCTGATGGAGGTCAGTATAGATGGACTAATAGAATGATGCTATGCCCAAAAGATTTTACTTCACTAGGTGCAGTAAAAAAATTGGTATTCTATACACAGGTGGTATATCTTGCAACACAGATAGGCTACTCCACTGACTAACACACTCTGTAATAGGCCAAAAAGGATTAGCTTTGCTAGATTCAGCCAAATGCTGTGAAAAAAACTTGCACAGCACTGGCACAGACCTGCCTGGCAAAAACTGATAGGAACTGATGTAACCTAGTCCTGAAAAGGACTCCAATTACAATTAGTCTTTACTCCCACAATCTATCTATTTAAGAGCACATACCTCCCTGATAAAAGTCGTAGGAAATGCTGTAACCTAGTCCTTAAAAGGACTGCAATCACAACTATTCCCTACTCCCAAGCTATCTGTAGATTTGTGCGAAAATTGGCTTGAAATTAACAAGGTATAGCGCACACAGCAACAGCGGTGCCGTCTAACACACAGCTGCAGCAGTGAGAAAATGGTGGCGACGGGGAAAATGGCTTGGTCTTATAGGGCAAGGACATGTGACATACACTGCCAATGACACATGCCCTTGCTTGTGTGAAAAAAAGCACTTCGCTCCGTGTGTGCGCTGCTGATAGGCTGACAGATTGCACCTCCCCACTGCAAATGCGGGAAAGAGAAAAAAAAATGGAGATCTTCATTGTTCCTGCAGAGATCCATCCCCTGCCCCTCCCCCCACCCCGCTGTACACTCAAACTGCATATTAACATTAATTTTCATCATTACTGAGAAAAAATCCAGTTATGATTTTGGTGCACGAACAGTTATCGAACATAACCTTGAACAGCCGAATTTTTCTCAAATTGTTCGTGTTCGCCGAACGGCTCGAACACCGCCCAAAACAGCTCGAATTTGAGATTGGCGAACAGTTCGAGTAGAACAACGCTCATGTCTAGTCCTGAGAAGGACTGTTTGTTTGATCTGGCAGCCTTTACAGACCCTACACTAACTATTTTGCAGGATATATCTCTCCCTAAATCAGTAGCGCTGTCCCTACACTGTCTGATCCAGAGCGACTGTGTCCAAGATGGCGGCGCCTGGTTTTAAATACTCGAGGTGACGCTGTGCGGCCAGCCAATCACTGTAATGCCCACAAACAACATGGCTGCGGCATTACAGTGACTGGCTGCCAATCCCTGCATGTTCATTGGCTCTGTAAAGAGCACCAAACATGCAGGGCGGAGACCCGAGCTCCCGCCCGAGTAACTCGGAAATGCTCGGTGCTCACCGAGTAGTGTGATGCTCGGGCGAGTACCGAGCAGTGTCGAGCATGTTCGCTCAACACTAGTTAGGACCATTCCGAATAGGGTCACCTTGATGTAGTGGGATAGCTTTTATGTTTTTTTTTTATCAAAATGATGTCAACTAAGTACCCTATGTTATTTTCATGCACTATTGCTTTTTATTTATTTACTGCAGGGTATTTGTTCATTTTGCTTTTATCTTAGGTTTTACTTCTACCTTAATTGTCTTCTGTGTTATTACCAGCAGCACAGCAGCTATTCCGCATATTCCGCATCACTTTCCTTTGAAGTATATCCACATTGGATTAATCTAACCAGCAGAACAGCAGCAGCAGGATTATTCTATTTTGAGCCTAATAAGTGCTGTGTCCCTCACAGCCTTACCATATGAGCACAACAAAACATACTACTAACATGTGGTGTCTGGTTAATGCCCTATCGTGCCCTCTTGTTAATTTTCTAACATCCAATATCGTATTTTTGGTGATCAGTTATGCTGGACATAACTATTAGATAGCAGTTGGCCAAACTAACATTCATATAACAGCTTTCTCTCCTGATTCCGCCATACTGAGGAAGGTTCTTGTGTTTTCTATGACTATGTACACGCAGAAGAAAGGGATTTTGCAATTGAACCAATCCGATCCTTATGGCCACAACACAATCTGTAGGACGACAGTCAGGAAACTGCCATGCACATGTGGCACCCCAGGGGTCTGGTTTCCACAGTAATGTAATGTTATGTCTGAGAGCAGGTGGGAGGTCCTTTGGTCAGGGATCCTGTGCATGCCACACCTCCTGCCCAGTCTTGGGAGGGGAAGGACTTCCCCTATATAGACCTCGGGCTGAGGCAGGGTTAGTGAGTTCTGAGAGGAGAAGACAGGGAGCAGAGCTGCTCTATGGGCTCTGCTCCACAGGCAGGCCCTGTCGAGGGGCCTGAGCCTGGAGTCCAGGAGAGTAGAGACAAGAAACAGTCATAGGAAGAAACAGCTGGAGCTCAGTGGGAGCAATACTACTACGAGTCAGGGGCTGGCAGCTGCAGAGCTCGCCCTGACTGAGAAGCTTTCTTACCGGACCCGGCGTCCGAGGCTGTGGGGACTAACTCTTACCCAGCAGCAGAAGCCGACCGGCAGGGGATTTCAGGTCCTCAGGCCCAGAAACCCGAAGGCACGGTCACACGTGTGGGACCAGCACCGCCATCGTGGAGCGGAAGCCAATAGAAGGCCCCGAGTCACCGGCCATACGGGTGAGCACCACACGGTACACTCAGGGACGTGGGCTACTTATATCCGCTTCTAGCAAGGTAGCCAGAAGAGTACAGTCAGTTTGGGAGGCCTACAACTCCGCCTGGCCAGGGGAGATCCCATCTGCTCAAGGACTGACCAGGCCCCGTTCGCTAGCAAGTACTCCGGGAGGGTCTATCGTTGTTACCAGTAAAGACCCTGAATTACACCGCACCGTCTCTGAGTGGTTCCTGCTACCCCCATCTTCCACGTCGGCTGCCCTGAGGCCATACCCCTCCCATTGGGGGTTATACCATCCACGCTGCACCATCCTTCCACCGGCCTCAGCGGTCTGCCCTGCAGCGGAAGCTCCATAGCTGCATTCAATGGGTGGCGTAGTCATCCACCATCTACTGCTAATAGACTGCCGTCCAGTTTGACTCCCTGGGCACGGACCGGGTCACCGCTACGAGACTACAACCCTCAACAGATCCGGCTCCGGGTAAGCTCCCGCGTGCGCAACGCAGCGCGACACAGGCCCAGGGGCGCGTCAACTTTGGCGTAGTCGGCAGGATTTCGTGCCCGCAACCACCGGGTACTGCGTGCCTGAAAAGCAAAGACTGTTCAAACTTACCAGTGGTGAGGTTTCCCGCCATCCGGCGCCATCTTCTGCCTTCTTCCCGCCATCCGCGAAGTTTTCCCGCCATCCGGCGCCATCTTCGGCCTTCTTCCCGCCATCCGTGGAGTTTTCCCGCCATTGGACGCCATCTTGAGGACGCCGCGCGGGAAGAAGAGGGGCGTGGACTCCGAAAGCGCGCGAGAACTGAAGCCCCGCCTCACGTCCGGACGTTGCGTAAGGTCCTGGAAGGAGCCCAGCAGACGCCGACGTCACAGGAGCGCGACGGAAGGTCCTCAACCCTGACGATCCACTGCGGAGCCGCGGCCTACGGAAGAGGATCATCGCAAGGTAGGCCACGGTCCACTAGGGGGGAGGAGGACACCAGGAACGGACAGCAAGATGGCGGACCGGCAGCAGACTAAGCTGCCCAGCATCGGCAGCGCCCCAGCCGTCGCGGGCCCCGACCAGCACCAGGAGAAGACGCGTGACGCAGGAGCGGTCGCGGGAGCAGGTAAGAGGAGTCTCCCTGTCCCGGACGCTGCCAGCGTCAGCCTGCTCCCGGGCCCCCTGGTGGAGCCGCTGACCCCGGGCGCTGCGAACACCGACCTGCTCCAGCCCCCGCAACAAGCCCTGCGGCCGAGCCCTCCAGCCCTGGGCACCGCCACCACCAGCCCGTGCCCAGGCCCAAAGTCGCACTCTCTGACCCCGGGCGTCATCAACGGCGACCCTCTCCAGGCCCGGTCGCAAGGCCTAGTGAACCAGGGCGCCGCTGTTCCAACAGCGCCCTCTACTTCCAAAGCACCCCCGGCCTGGTCGCAAGGCCGAGTACCCCCGGGCGCTGCCGCCCCTGCGGCGCCCTCAACCTCCACAGTGCCACCCCTGGGCGCAGATCTTTTCGCACAACATACCAGCCCGGACGGGCACCGCGGACGTGATCTCTATCCGGGTGATGTGGTTACCTTCACCCGGCATAAGGGTGCCAAAGGACTGTACGCCCTCCATGTACACCGTCTGACTGAGGAGGAGCTGCGGTATCGTCCAGACACATACTACCCTGAGGATCCGGACGGGTCTGAAGAGTACAAGGAGGAAGCATCAGGAGGACACCGTTACTGAAGTATGGTAAAGTGGAACTGTACATAGCTACCCGTCAGGGTACAAGGACTGCTGCTAATTAAAATATGGTCCCCGTTGGGACAAGTGTGAATTGTTCCCCGTGTGTCCCTATCCCTTACCAGGCTGAGGACTGTGAACAGCCATCCCTCATCCCCACTGGCCGAGGACTGAGAGCGGCCATATCCTGTAAATAATAATGTGTTTCTAGTTATTTATAGGTGTCAGTTTGGATTATCCGGAATCCTTTGTACATAGTTGGAGCGTAACCCAGGATGGACTAAAGACTGTTAAGGACTTGGGGCAGGACAAACCCCTACCTGGTTACGTCTCCCTGTTTTGGTGAAATGGACACCGTCTCCCTGTTTTGGTGAAATGGACACCTTGTTTTTCCTCAAAGACTGCACCCGGTTGCGGACACGCCGTGACCATCGTTATGTGTCTCTTTATTATAATGTTTTGGTTGTACTCTGTTATGTTTACAAAAATATGTTTAGTCCCGGAGTACTAAATTTCACTAGGGGGGAATGTGGCACCCCAGGGGTCTGGTTTCCACAGTAATGTAATGTTATGTCTGAGAGCAGGTGGGAGGTCCTTTGGTCAGGGATCCTGTGCATGCCACACCTCCTGCCCAGTCTTGGGAGGGGAAGGACTTCCCCTATATAGACCTGGGGCTGAGGCAGGGTTAGTGAGTTCTGAGAGGAGAAGACAGGGAGCAGAGCTGCTCTATGGGCTCTGCTCCACAGGCAGGCCCTGTCCAGGGGCCTGAGCCTGGAGTCCAGGAGAGTAGAGACAAGAAACAGTCATAGGAAGAAACAGCTGGAGCTCAGTGGGAGCAATACTACTACGAGTCAGGGGCTGGCAGCTGCAGAGCTCGCCCTGACTGAGAAGCTTTCTTACCGGACCCGGCGTCCGAGGCTGTGGGGACTAACTCTTACCCAGCAGCAGAAGCCGACCGGCAGGGGATTTCAGGTCCTCAGGCCCAGAAACCCGAAGGCACGGTCACACGTGTGGGACCAGCACCGCCATCGTGGAGCGGAAGCCAATAGAAGGCCCCGAGTCACCGGCCATACGGGTGAGCACCACACGGTACACTCAGGGATGTGGGCTACTTATATCCGCTTCTAGCAAGGTAGCCAGAAGAGTACAGTCAGTTTGGGAGGCCTACAACTCCGCCTGGCCAGGGGAGATCCCATCTGCTCAAGGACTGACCAGGCCCCGTTCGCTAGCAAGTACTCCGGGAGGGTCTATCGTTGTTACCAGTAAAGACCCTGAATTACACCGCACCATCTCTGAGTGGTTCCTGCTACCCCCATCTACCACGTCGGCTGCCCTGAGGCCATACCCCTCCCGTTGGGGGTTATACCATCCACGCTGCACCATCCTTCCACCGGCCTCAGCGGTCTGCCCTGCAGCGGCAGCTCCATAGCTGCATTCAACGGGTGGCGTAGTCATCCACCATCTACTGCTAATAGACTGCCGTCCAGTTTGACTCCCTGGGCACGGACCGGGTCACCGCTACGAGACTACAACCCTCAACAGATCCGGCTCCGGGTAAGCACCCGCGTGCGCAACGCAGCGCGACACAGGCCCAGGGGTGCGTCACACACCAATCCCGCCAATTGCTATGAGTAAATGTACATGTATGTCGCGATTACAGCTCTGAAGTATAAACACATGATATAACTCAGGGTCCCTACAGGATAATGCAATTTTTTTACAAAGTTACTTGTTAAGAAGCATATATCTGTATATAAACTGTAAAAATGTCATTAACATAACCTTTTAATGAAATCGAATGACCTGGTATTTGTATAATAGTAGAAGAATCATATCCTATATACTGATTGTATTAATTACAGTATATGCTGTTGCTATAATCTGGCACATTCAGTTGCTGAAGGCCGTTTTATCGCCACATTATATAATCTGCCTGCTATAGCTGGGGTTGCCAGAGTTTTCAAGGAAAAACACCTATTGTTACATTGCAGCAATACACAGATCGCACAGTTTATTTGCCCCCCTGAGTCTTGTTTGCACCCCATTATGTGTAATGAGTATGTGACGCCTACTTCGCTACTCGCTAGCCCACCCTGAGAGATGAGGGTACTTGGAGCCGGGTCAGATGTTGGGGGTTGCAGTCGTGGCCTGGACCTGTTCCGTTCCTAGGGTCGTCACATCAAAATAAGGGCTAGAAGGGACGGTGGTAATCGAGTGGATGTATTGACTATGTGGCACCCCAGGGGGTCTGGTTGCCACAGTGGTAGTAATACCATGTCTGGGAGCAAAACAGGAGTTTCCTGGTCAGGGAATACATTACATGCAACACCTCCTGCTCCAGACCAGAAAAGGTGAGGATCCTGCCCTATATAACTGGATCTGGAGGTGGGGTTAGCTCGGACAGAGTCTAGTGTCAGGAGTCAAGTAGGACACAGGAGCAAGGAGCTGAGGACTGGAGCTGGCAGAGCTCGTCCTAGCTGGAGGACATACAGAGGACCGGACACCGGAGTCCGAGGCTGTGGGACCCTTCAAGCCCAGCAGCAGATACCGCAGGGCAGGGGATTTCAGGTCTCCTGGCCCAACAGAAGCCCGGAGGCTCAGCCACACGAAAGGACCAGTACCGCCACAGAGGAGCGAGGAATACACGGGATCCGAGTCGCCAGCCATATGGCTGAGCAGCACGTCACACTCAGGGACGTGGGCTACAACACGACTATAAGCGGGATAGCCAAAGAGTTCAGTCAGTACGGCAGGCCTACAACTCCACCTGACCAGGGGAATTCTAGGATTGCTCCCAGACTGACCAGGCCCTCATCCCTAGCAAGTATTCCCGTTGGGGCCTATATAATTGTCACCAGTAAAGACCCCAGGACTGCACTGCAAAGACTCCGTGTTATTATTACTGATCCAGGCACTATCACCACCATCATCCATACACGCTGCCCTGAAGCTACACTCTTCCTGTGGGGAGTTACACTACCTTGCTGCACATATCACCAGCTTCAGTGGACTGCTCCGCAGTGGCTGTTCCCAATAACCGCATTCCACAGGTGGCGTAGTCGGACTATTTAAACCAGATACACATAGACTACCTTGGTTTGACCGCCCTGGGTCACGGACTGGGTCACCGCCACGGTGACTACAACTCCCAGCATCTACTGGCCCGGCTACGGGTGCCCCACGGCCCTGGGGGCACGTCAACTTTGGCGTAGTCGGCAGGATTACGTGCCCGCTACCACCGGGTACTGCACGCCTTCACAGACTGTATCACATACCATGGTGAAGATTTCCCGCCATTGCCGCTGTTTTCCCGCCATTGCCGCTGTTTTCCCGCCATTGGCCGCCATTTTCGGGTCGCCGAGCGGGAAGAAGAGGGGCGGAACCGCTGGAAGCGCGCGAAGTCCAAAGCCCCGCCCCGCGCACTGACATAACGCCAGGTCCTGGAAGGAGCCCAGCGAGCACTGACGTCAGACACGTGCGACGCCAGGTCCTCGATGGGGATCATCACCTGCGGAACTGCGGCCTACGGAAGAAAAGTGAAGGAAGGTAGGCCACGGTTCACTAGGGGGGAGGAAGACGCCAGATATGGAGGGAACTTCCACCGTCAGCGTGGCCGCTGCCGCAGTAATGCCATTCACAATGCCCTATATCCCGGGAGCGGTGTGGCTGCCCCAGTACTCAGGAGAGTCGCACACCCTGAGTGACTTCAAAGAGAGACTAAGCAGCCTGTTTAAGGTATATCCCCTGTCCGAGGAGCAGAAAGTGAGCATCCTTATAGGCCAGTTGATTGGTGCAGCCCAGAGAGAGGTAAAATCCTGGTCAGCCAGAGAAAAAGGGACTGTAAAGAGATACTGGCCCGCCTAAAGGACACTTTTGACACCCGCACCACTGCAGAGATAAAAATAAAGTTCTATGGGTGCAAACAACGGACACAGGACAGCGTACGGGACTATGCTTTAAACCTGCAGGAGGCGCTGAGGGCCATCAGACAGGTAGACCCTGACAGTGTGCGTGATGAAAATAGACTGTTGACTGAGCAATTTATTGAGAGTCTACTGTCCAGCGCCCACCGAACCCAGCTGCGCATAATGGCTCTGCAAAACCCTGATTTGGACTTTGTTCAATTTAAGAACAGGGCCTTCTGGGTGCTACGAAAACCAACGCCAGGTGGCGCCACAGCTCACCGGCGCCCAGCTATCACCTACCACCAGGAGGTGGCACCCTTTTCCCCGGAGCCTGTAGGAGCTGATGCGCAAACTCTGGACAGTGCCCCGTCAACAGACCTGCACCATCAGGTCCAAGAGCTAACTAAAAGTGTAGCAGCACTAACCAAAACTGTACAGTCCTTGCAGGTGTCTCCCAGAGGAAAGATCCAGCTGGCTTCCAGTCCGGAGGACGTCCCGTGGCGCCGACATAAGAGGATTCCACCATCCAGAGGGAGGAACAGCGACCGCTACGACCAGGACGGACAACCCATCTGCCGCCACTGCAACCAGCCAGGACATTATGCAAGGTACTGTCATTTAAATGAGTAAAACCTGGGGCAGAGGGCCAACCCCCAGGCATAAGACCACCAGGCCCATCAAGCTGGCGAGACAAATATGTGGGAGGACGACCGCTCCTACCTGTCGTGCTGGACAGCTTTCCAATGAGCGCGTTGCTGGACACTGGATCCCAGGTGACCACCATCCCCTACATTCTTTTCAAACGGTACTGGACTGACTCTGACATCACCCGCCGTCCAGATGAACATTTGAGCATTTATGCCAGCAATGGTCAACCCGTGCCTCAGGTGGGGTTCAAAGAAGTGACCATAAAGGATGGCAAAGTCGAACTGCCAGCACAAGGACTGATTATTGTCGACATTGATCGCCGAGAAAGTCATCCTATGATAACTTTAGGCACTAATGTCATTGAAAATTGTCTTGCAGAAATAATTGTCTTATTGCAGCAGGTTGCAGAAACCGCCAGATCCAGCAAGCAGCGGGTTCTACAGAGGGAGATTAGAGCCCTGATGAAAAGACAGCAGGTAGAACTGTCTGGTGGTGAAATTGGTAGTGTTAGGATGAGTGACCCATTCCCAATCGCCGTGCCCCCAAAAAGTGAAATGATGATATGGTGCCGGACAGCTATTGGTCTAAGGCAGGGTTCCCCAACTCCAGTCCTCAAGGCCCACCAACAGGTCATGTTTTCAGGATTTCCTTAGTATTGCACAGGTGATGGAATTATCACCTGTGTAATACTAAGGAAATCCTGAAAACATGACCTGTTGGTGGGCCTTGAGGACTGGAGTTGGGGAACCCTGGTCTAAGGGGTAGAGATTACCAGGCCATGGTAGAGCCCGTCTACTCTGACAGTAGGCCCACCATTTTGACAGCCCGGGGGGTGGTTGATGTCCGCCATGGGAGGGTACCCGTCCGCATCCTAAACATTGGGGAGAGAGAAGTCCATTTGCCCCGGTATGCCACCCTAGCCAAACTGTTCACTGTCAACCAGAATTCTATAAAGACAGTGGAACCCTTACCTCCATCCCAACAGGCGGAGGATAACGGCTCCAAGGGACAAATGGAGGACTGGTGTCAGAAGCTGCATGTGGGCACTGACTCCACCCCTCCACACCAAAAACAAGGAGTATACCGGGTGGTACAGGAATACGAAAGGGTCTTCAGTAAACATCCACTTGACTTCGGGCAGGTAAAAGGGGTTCAACACCATATCCCCACGGGAGACCATCCACCCATTAAAGAAAGGTACCGGCCTGTACCCGCTGCACACTACCAAAATGCCAAAGGGATGTTGCGAGAAATGAAGGAGGCTGGGGTAATAAGAGACAGTTGTAGCCCCTGGGCAGCTCCATTAGTTCTTGTAAAGAAAAAGGATGGCACTATGAGAATGTGTGTAGACTACAGGAAAATCAATCACATAACGCACAAAGATGCATACCAGTTACCCAAAATAGAGGAGTCACTAGCTGCATTAAAGTCTGCTAACTATTTCTCCACTTTGGATGTTACTAGTGGGTATTGGCAGGTTCCTGTAGCAGAGGCGGAT
Organism: Phyllobates terribilis; assembly: GCF_046119375.1. Lineage (NCBI taxonomy): Eukaryota > Metazoa > Chordata > Amphibia > Anura > Dendrobatidae > Phyllobates > Phyllobates terribilis. Next base: position 708,553,712 of record NW_027362764.1, read on the forward strand.
AAGGAAAAGACCGCATTCACCACCCCGATGGGCCTCAGCGAGTTCAACTGCATGCCATTCGGGCTCTGCAACACCCCAGGAACCTTCCAGCGGTTGATGGAATGCTGTCTGGGACATAAGAATTTCGAGACAGTACTGCTGTACCTGGATGACGTCATTGTATACTCCCAGACATATGAGGACCATCTGAAGCACCTGGCGGAAGTGTTTGACGCCCTGGCAGGCTTTGGCCTAAAGGTGAAGCCCTCAAAATGTCATCTGCTGAAGCCCAAGGTACAGTACCTGGGGCACGTGGTGAGCGCTGACGGTGTAGCTCCAGAACCCGATAAAATCACAGCAATCAAGGACTGGCCAAGACCCTCCACTGTAAAGGAAGTACGGCAGTTCCTCGGGTTGGTAGGCTACTACCGAAGATTTATTTCATGCTTCACCAAGATGGCGGCACCCATGCAGGACCTCCTGATAGGCCAGTCCAGGAAGGCCAAAAAACAGAAGCCGCCATTCAAATGGGACAAGCTGGAAGATGAGTCCTTCCACCAGCTGAAAATGGCCCTGATGGGGGACGAGATCCTGGCTTACCCTGATTATGGCCAGTCCTTCATCCTCCACACGGACGCGAGCAACGTGGGACTGGGAGCGGTGCTGTCCCAGATCCAGCAGGACAGAGAACGGGTAGTCGCTTATGCTAGTAGGAAGCTCCGGCCCACAGAAAGGAATCCTGAAAATTACAGCTCCTTCAAGCTAGAGTTCCTCGCAGTGCTATGGGCAGTGACAGAGCGCTTTAACCATTACCTCGCCTCTTCCAAGTTCACCGTATTCACAGACAACAACCCGCTGACACACCTGGACACTGCGAAACTTGGTGCCCTGGAGCAGAGATGGATGGCCCGACTCTCCAATTATGAGTTCACCATCAAATACCGGGCTGGGCGCAAGAATGTCAATGCAGACGCACTGTCCAGGATGCCTAATTTGCCAGATGGGGGAGAAGACCCAGAAGAACTGGAAGAGAAGGGATAACTCAGTGCTCCCACTGTGTGAAAGACAGGTACTCTGCCACCAAAGAGGCCACGTTCAATCCCTTGCCCCACCATGGCTGGGCAGAAACACAAGACAGTGACCCGGCCGTCCATCTAGTCAAAGAGTTGCTGACACGAGCCGACTCATACCCTGACGCAGATGCTCCAGAGCAGACCAAACAGCTGTGGAAAGAGAAGAGTAAGCTGCTCATCTATGAAGGGAAGCTGTGTCAAAGAACTGTCAACTCCCGGACACATGAGCTGGTCTGGCAGGTGGTAGTCCCGAGACTGCGGACCGTGCAACCTGAGAAGGTCACCAAGCAGCCACTCGAACTGGTAGCCCTGGACCATGTGAAGCTGACCCCGAGCAGGTCAGGCTATGTCTACGCTCTCACCATCGTAGACCACTACTCCCGATTCCTGGTAGTAGTGCCAGTCAAGGACCAAACGGCCCAGACAGCAGCCAGAGCTTTCCAACAGCACTTCTGCCGCCCGCATGGTTACCCAGAACGTGTGCTAACTGACCAAGGTACGGCCTTCGAAGCGGAGGTATTCCAGGAATTCTGCAACCTGTACGGCTGCAAGAAGATCCGGACAACGCCTTATCACCCCCAGACCAACGGGATGTGTGAAAAGATGAACCAGGTGGTGATAGACCCACTGAAGACGTCGTCCCTGGAGGAACGTAGCTTGTGGCCAGAAAAGTTGCCAGACCTGGTAGATCTCTACAATCACATCCCAGTGAATTCCACCAATTACACACCTGCTTACCTGAGGAGGGCAAGACCTGGTAAGCTGCCCATCGACCTGGATATGGGAGTCCTGAAACCAGAGGATGCCTAACCAGATGCAGATTGGGATACTGAGCGGCAACCGCAATACCGCAAGGTACAGGAAAGTGTTGAAAGAAGTCTGTCCCAAGCAAGAGAAAGGCAAGAGAGGACTTACAATCAACATGCACCTGCTGTTCCCCTGTCACCTGGAGTGCAAGTCCTAAAGAGGAAAAGGCAACTCCACAAGTTGGATGACCAGTGGGAAAAAGAGCCGTACACCGTTCTACCCTCAAACCATGAAAACACCAAGGTGTGCCTCATAAGTAAGGACGGAGGTGAAACAACAGCCACATTTTCCAGAGACTACCTGAAGAGATGTCCCGAGCAGCTGCAGCATGCTGAAGAAGACCAGGATATCCCTCAACCCGCAAAGGAAGTGGAAGAAATGGTCATCACAGTACTCGGAGAATTTCCACGGTCATGGACACAAGTGAATAATGCCATTGTTGTACCAGTCCTTACATTCCTCCAGCCAGCTCCTCAAGCGCCTACAGAAGTCCCAGTAGAGTTGGAAGAATCGTTGGCCCCGGAGACAGAAGATTCCTCATCAGCAGACCAGGAGAATCTACCCTCTGCTAGTAGCGAACCTGTCACGCCCATGGTAAGCCAAAAGATCCGTAGGAAGCTGCCCAACCTACCAGAGGTACCTTCACACACCTGTAGTGCAGTCCATGCAGAGCCCACCATACCAGGGGTAAATGCAGGGGACCAAGGTAGAACACAGACAGACAGTGTGTTACGCAGGTCTACCAGGAGCACCAGAGGTCAAATTCCTGCTCGTTGGAAAATTTAAGTGTAATGTATAACTGTAATGTTGAATTGTTTTATGTGGGTATTAACCATGTTTTCTCAGTTACCCATCAGGGTTAAAAAGACTTTTAGGTTATGGACAATGGATAACCAAAAACTTTACCTTGTAAATAGTTGCACCTGTAAAATGCCCCTTTTGTGCCAGACCACAGAATGAAAACCCGTGGAGGTGGCTGAAGACGTGGTCCAACTCCGGATCATCAATGCCCTGTAGCCACCCCATGGCCTAAGTTGAGGGTTTGGGACAGGTCCCTCAAATTGCACCTTGTTTCCGTGGAAAGGACACCTGGTTACGGATGATACCGTGACCTATAAAGACTTTAATGATTGTAAATATGCTACTGTATTGTTATTGCCTGTTGTATTTTTGCAAAATATGTTCAGTCCCGGAGTACTGTTATTTATTAGGGGGGAATGTGGCACCCCAGGGGGTCTGGTTGCCACAGTGGTAGTAATACCATGTCTGGGAGCAAAACAGGAGTTTCCTGGTCAGGGAACACACTACATGCAACACCTCCTGCTCCAGACCAGAAAAGGGGAGGATCCTGCCCTATATAACTGGATCTGGAGGCGGGGTTAGCTCGGAGAGAGTCTAGTGTCAGGAGTCAAGTAGGACACAGGAGCAAGGATCTGAGGACTGGAGCTGGCAGAGCTCGTCCTAGCTGGAGGACATACAGAGGACCGGACACCGGAGTCCGAGGCTGTGGGACCCTTCAAGCCCAGCAGCAGATACCGCAGGGCAGGGGACTTCAGGTCTCCTGGCCCAACAGAAGCCCGGAGGCTCAGCCACAAGAAAGGACCAGTACCGCCACAGAGGAGCGAGAAATACACGGGATCCGAGTCGCCAGCCATACGGGTGAGCAGCACGTCACACTCAGGCACATGGGCTACAACACGACTATAAGCGGGATAGCCAAAGAGTTCAGTCAGTACGGCAGGCCTACAACTCCACCTGACCAGGGGAATTCTAGGATTGCTCCCAGACTGACCAGACCCTAATCCCTAGCAAGTACTCCCATTGGGGCCTATATAATTGTCACCAGTAAAGACCCCAGGACTGCACTGCAAAGACTCCGTGTTATTATTACTGATCCAGGCACTATCACCACCATCATCCATACACGCTGCCCTGAAGCTACACTCTTCCTGTGGGGAGTTACACTACCTTGCTGCACATATCACCAGCTTCAGTGGACTGCTCCGCAGCTCCGGTTCCCAATAACTGCATTCCACAGGTGGCGTAGTCGGACTATTTAAACCAGATACACATAGACTACCTTGGTTTGACCGCCCTGGGTCACGGACCGGGTCACTGCCACGGTGACTACAACTCCCAGCATCTACTGGCCCGGCTCCGGGTGCCCCACGGCCCAGGGGGCGCGTCAACTTCGCCACCTGTGGAGTCTGGTGATTCGCCACCAGCGCTCCCCACAGGCGGAGCAGGGTCTCAGGGCAGAGGGAACAGGAGGATGGGAGAAGTAGTAGGAAGTTCTGGTGTGGTGCCGCGCAGAAATAAAGGACTAGAGGCCATAGGGGTAGTCTTCCAAGCTTTACTCACGGTAGAACGCACAGCTGCAAGGCTTCTCCCTGCTACTCACGGTGGGCTGCGGCCACCAGGAAGGGGTTCAGCACACTCCGGGTAGTTCGGGTGCATCAATCAGGACCCCCGCACCAGAGTGTTCCTAGACTTTCCCACTAGGTCCTCTCCTGTCCGTATGTGGTGCGTGTTACAAGGCTGGGTCTCCCTCTGGACTATGCACAGAACAAGGGTACGGGTGGCGACTCGGCTCCGTCCGTTACCCGGTGGGATCCTCTGAGCCTCCGGGCTTCTCTGACTAAGACTTGAAGTGACAGAGTCATATATCGGGGGCCGGTACCCCTTTTGCAGCAGGAGTCCCTCTGGCTAGGCCAGAATAGTGAGGACAGGTGGCGTATGCCGCTCCGTCTGCACCCCCCTGGGATCCTTTTGCCTGTGGAGCTTGTCTCCTCTGCTCCCCTCCAGGCCTTCTTAGGTAGGGACCTTGACCGGGTAGAGACAGCCGTTAACTCCTCGCCTCAAGGCCAGAGCATGAGGACCGTGTATCCTCAATCAGCTGCAGGTTCACACAGAAAGCCACGTTCAGTGATGAAGATCACAATCAAAGACCATAAGCCCAAGATGGCCGTTTATTAAATATGAGTTTGGTGGTGTAACCTAAAGTGCGTCCTCCACCCTCTCCCACTACATGGTTCCCCCTATCTCCTCTTATCCCGACTGGGGCAGCACTCTGGTGCATATAAGCCCCCCTCAGGTGGGAGAGGTGTAGTGTTGGATGGATGGCTGAGTCCTGAGAGGTGCTCCTTCCTTACCTCGGAGAGGAGATACCACACCTCGGTCTGAGGTGCAGTACCCCTGTGGCGACTGAACCCTCAGGGGTGCCACAGTGACATTGAAAATACAACTCATAATGCAAAGAGCAAGCTTCAATAACAAAAAAAAAAAAAAAAAAAAAAGAAACAACTATTAACACTAGGTGTAACATAATGAAAAGGCAAAAAAATAAAGGTGTTAAAAAGTTTTTTTTTCCCCCCAAGATCTTTCTTCAGGGGCGCAACACTCCCCTGACAATTTGGGAAGGTCACATGGTTGCACTGCTAGCCCAAATTGTGCGCTCTCCGATGCTGCAAGTAGAGGCAAATGTCCGTCTACAGCAGAGTGCACCTGCTCCGGCCAGCTTCAGAACAGACCGCCCACCTCTGATCAAATGTAGAAGCGGTCTGTAACTTAGAAAATTAACTGTGAACTTTAGAATTAAAGATCCACCAGTTCCACAGAGAGGATTTTTTAATAATAGGTGAATAGCAAAGTTACTTCTTTTATAAGCACTTTGCAAATTTATTTATTTGTGATGTTGAAAAAGGATTCCTCTTATTTCAGCCACTTACGGCTCCGACAGGGAAACCTGCATCCACAAGCCAGCCATGGGAAATCGTCTACAAAAACAGGCGAGAGCACATGTGTTAGACTACATGCCCTCAAACCTATAATACTGTCCATACATAGACCTCAATGCTTGGACCCAACACGGATCTCCTGACACAAACGATCAGTCCCATTAACATATATCAAGCTGTTCATGACTCGCCCCCTGGGCCGTGGGGCACTCGAGACCGGTCTTCAGGGCAATGCTGGGAGTAGTAGTGGCGACCCGGTCCCGTGGCTCAGGGTGGTCAGACCAGTGGTAGTCAATGATGTGTTTTTAGGTAATGTCCGACTACGCCACCCGTGGATTGCGGTCAGGGAGGACCGCCGCTGCAAGGCAGACCGCTGAGGCTGGTGTTGAGGATGCAGCAGGGAATGTTACAACTCCCCACGGAAGGAGTGTAGCCTCAGGGGAGTGTGATAGGATGCTGGGGGTGATGGTGCAGGCGCAGCAGTAACCACACAGAGTCCAATAATGCAGTCCAGGGTCTTTTACTGCAGATCTTATTATAGACCCAACAGGAGTACAGGGTAGGAATGGACCTGGGTGTCTGAGGGCATTCAGGCGAGCTCCGCTGGTCAGGGTGAGTGGGTAGGCCTACCGTTCTCTCTCTGCCTTTGCTGACTATCTCCCCCTTTAGTGGTATGATAGCCCACGTCCCTGAGCTTGCCGTGTACTACGCCTGTATGGCTTGCGACTCGGGCCTTAGGTACCTGTAGCTTCTCCGTGCTGTACCGGTCCCTCTGTGTGGCGGAGCCTCCAGGCTTCTTAGGCCAAGGGACCTAAAATCCCTCGCGGGTAGATGATCTGCTGCAGGACTTGCAATCCTGACAGCCTCGGACCCCAGTGTCCGGTTGTGTGGTCTCTCTCTGCCAGGACCGGCTCTCGTCGCCTCTGTCCCTGGCTTTCTGTTCCTCCTTTGCCTCCTGGACTCCTCAGCTGCGGCTGACCTGTCCCTCTGCTTCTGGGAACCCTTCTGGATACTTCAGAAGTGGGTCCTGGTCTCTCTAACCCTGCCCTCAGTACCAGTTTTTATAGGGGCAGCCTGCTCCCCTTACTGGCCTGGGACAGGAGGTGCGGCATGTAAATGGTCCATGACCAGAGAACCTCCCTCCTGCTCTCAGACACAGCCTTACTAGTTTGTGGCATCCAGGCCTGGGGTGACTCGTTCAGATCTGGAGACCCACGCTGTGTCCAGGCATTGTGATGTGTACACGAACCATATAATATGTTCAAGTGAACATAGCCTCACTTTACTTGGTTCCTTCCTTTACCTCCAAAACAGTGGAGCTTTGCTGTCTCTGTAACACTCATTCATGTCTGTATGAGTTAAAGGGAACCTGACAGCTGGTAAATGCTGCCCAATCCACAGGCAGCATATATTCGACACAGGCTCCACAATTTTAGCCATATATATTCAACTCTGAAACACTGCAGTGGGTTCCCACTGTCCTGGAGTAACAGGTGCAAAGCCTTTACAGGCAACCCTGCATGTTCTGACGTCTTCCCCCCATGCAGGGACGCCGGCATACTCACCACCCCGACCTCACTGCGTGGTCCCCAGTGCGTTTCTTGCCTCCTGTTTCCGGCTTTGGGTCTGCACACTGCACTGTCTCCTGGCAGCATGCCTGGTGCGCACGTGCTTCCCTGCTTTAAAGGGGCAGCGCACATAGTGTTATGCACCCAGCCAGCAACTGGGAGGCATTTAGTAAATGACTTAACCTGCAAGATGCCTCCTAGCCAATAGCTGGGAGGCATCTTGTATAAAAGGCACCCCCCCTATGGAGGTGCCTGAGCGCCCCCTTTGGTTAGTTTATTAGTGGTGTTGGTGTGTGCAACTGTATGTTGTCAGTTCCCTGTCCTTAGTCCATTTAGTTATTCCCTATCTTGTACTGTCCCTGTAGTCATGTGTAGTTTATATGTTATCCTGAAGCCTCGTCGGCGGTACCTGAACCCTGTGGCCGCATCGGCGGTACCTTAATCCTGTGGCCACATCGGCGGCACCCGAACCGTTTCCCGAAACCTGTGTGTGTGTAACTATCCCAAGTGGCTGTCCTGCCTACTATCCAGAGCCTCACAGTCAGTTCCTGTCCCAAGTGGCCGTCCTGCCCTGTCTAGAACTCTTTATCCAAATTAACGTCTCTTACCCTTGGGGTGAACTGCTACTGCTGGACTCTGCCCTGAAGTGGCACTTGGCAGCCACCTGTCATACAAGCCTAACCTCACCACTAGAGGCTCCAGTGAACACCAAGGTAGCTGCTTACTTACGCCCCTCCAGAGTAAGTCAGGTCCTTGGACAGCGGACGGGGAGAAGCCGCTGAGTACCCGCCTGTCTGTTTTTCATTGAAACCCCACAGCGTTTCAGAGTTGAACAGATTGGGCAGCATGTATCAGATGTCAAGTTTCCTTTAAGGTAGCAGAAGAGCACAAGTGGGCTGAACTGTTTGTAGACAACGACTTCCTTGGCCAGTGCTTGGAAGTAGAGATGATCGGATCAGGCAAAATTCAAATTTGGCTGTTTGCACGCTTTTTTCCAGGAGATTTGATTTTCAGAGAATAACTCTCTTCTACTCACCTTACCACTCAACTTTCTGTCCCCTTAGCTACTCATCACCACTCTTTCATGTGCATGCGCAGAACCCTCCTGGGCCTTATGAATGTGAGAAGTCAAAGCTAGATGTGAAGGGTCCAGGGATTCATCACAAGTGGCGATGGAATCAGAAGATGCAGTGAGGATCGGACGGGGGACAGTTAGTAGAGGAGGGTCCAAAAAAATGAGTGGTAAAGCGAATATATGGATTTTTTTATTTATTCAATCTTTTGATAGACCTTTATGGTCCATGACTGCCATTTTGCTGATTTCACATGGAAATGAATTACAAAAAAATCTGCATTTTGGCACGTGTGGATTTTTGAAAAATTCGAGCTGAATTCAATTCCACTCAAATTTATTCGCTCAGCTTGGTAGACATGAACAGCTGAGATGGGAATATCACTTTAAATCACTGAGTTTTCACACATGACTGTATGTAGGAGTTATAAGGAAAATGATTGAAACCTTATATTACAGAAGCAACAAGGCAAATCATTTGTATGAGGTCTGAGTAAAATTTCTGGCATATGGATCTCTGAGCTCAGGCCCCTACCTGTGGCAGAAGCCTCGAGTCATAAAAGGGAATACTACATTATTAAACGAAGTTCCTTGCCTTGATGGTAGCTATATAAATGTAAAGTATCTATGTAGACAGGCTATAGCTGGGAGATAGGAAAACGCAGAAGAGGAAATGTATATCAGATGTGTATCAGAGATTTTCATTTAATTTCCTGTGAGATCTTCTACTTCAATGTCCATAAACTATAATTTATTGAAAATAGGATCGCTCATTATGTGAGGAATGTAGAAGTAGATGCGAGGCACGAGCAGCATTGTAGAATGGAACTCACGCTGGTAAATAATCAATATTAAATTATTAGAAAATGATATTCATTGAAATATCATTAGGACTCAGCGCAGGTTATTGAATATACCTCCTACTATATCACATTTATATGAATTATATTCATCTGCTAATACTGAAATGGTACGAGAAGGAAAATCTGCAACATGAGCCAAACATAATCTGATACCGAGAACAGAAATTGAAACTAATGGTCGCAAACATTTTAAAAGAATGTTCTGATTTGTAGCAAACAAGCTGAACAAGAACATCCAGTGTGGATACTGCTTAGTGAGACTTTATAGGATTCATTTAATATTTAGTGTGTGCTCACAGATGCAAGTCCCTTACAGCTGTGCATTAGGATATAAGCGCTGGTGTATGTGCAATTAGTCTACTTAAAAAATATAATATTTCTTTTGTGTAATTAGATTTATGCCCAGATACTCCAGGCAGGTCAGATGCAAACAAGTCACACTGAATTGGCGGGGGCACTTAGGCACTTAGGCAGCAAACTATGCATATATTGGATCTAGAAGAAAGAAAATTTAGATAAGTCTATTGCAGACACTATCTGATGGTGGGAGGGTGGGAGTTGCTATACTGTGTAGCCGGGCATGGTGTTAGTTCTGTCTTTGATCAACTGGCCACACCCCCCGTGATCTTACCAGCTGCTAATTTATCCACAAGCAGCTCCCACAATGCCCCTCACCTGATGATTTCGTCTCTCCTATAAATTTAAAAGCTGCTTACGGGGTGCCAAGTGTGGGCAGTTATTTCATTTGGCAATTAGTCATTGCAGGAGTCAGGTAACCACACTTTATACCCTATTTAACTACGCACAGAAAAGATAGTACACATTCATACTAAGCAATGTTTCTTTATGCTTTCACTTTCTCCCCTATAGTCCTTCACTTTCTACTAACTCCCCTAATACCTCATAATGAACTGTTCATCTCTCCTTCCATCCTACCCTTCCATCTCACCTCCTCCTCAGAATTGTTCTTCTTCAATCTTGTTCATATTCTATCCTGTGTCTCCATACAGACAGCCACCTCATGCTCTGTCCTGCTCCCACCTACTAACATTTTTTCTGCTCCTCCTCAGTGCTGTGATATCTCACCAAACCCTGGCCCTCCTCACCACATCTCCACAGTCACTTCTACCTCTTATCCACGACGTTCCACAAATTTCCGTAAACTCTCTAACCTCACACCCATCCGCCCAGCTTCCCCCTTCCCCAGTACCACTAGCAGGAGCTCTATTGAACGCTCGCTCTGTCTGCAACAAACTTTTCTGCATCCATGATCTTTTCATTACTAGCAAACTCTCCTTCCTAGGTGTAGCATCGATGTCTCTGCCTCCTGCCGGGCAGAGACGCCGTTCCCCTCACCGCCGCGGTCCCGGTCCAGCGTCCTCCAGCTCCTCTGCTCCTGCTGCTGCTGTTGCGCGCACCGCGCACAGCTTCCCGGACTCTGTGCTTAGGGCGCGCGCCATCCTAAAGAGTCCCCGGCCAATGGGCAGAGGACCACTCCTATATAAAGCACCTCCTCCAAAATGAAGGTGCCTGTGCAAGGTTGTTGTTTGTGTGCTAACACTTTCCTCAGCCCTCAGGTTCCAGTGCCTGCCAGCCTGTCTGTTAGCCGTGCCCGCCAGCCTGTCTATCAGCCGTGCCCGCCAGCCTGTCTATCAGCCGTGCTTGCCAGCCTGTCTATCAGCTGTGCTCGCCAGCCTGGATAACCTGTCAGGCCACCTGCCATGTCCACCTGCTTGCCTACCCTGATCACTTGTCTGGCTACCTGCCGTACCCGCCTGCTTGCCAACCCGGATCACCCATCTGGCTACCTGCCATGCCCGCCTGCTTGCCAACCTGGATCACCCATCAGGCTACCTGCCGCGCTCTCCCGCTGTACTTGTCAGCTTTAGCCATCTGACCCGTGGGAGTCGCCTGCTCTCACACAAGGTCGGTCCCAGAGTGGCACCTGATCCACCTGCCCGGTCCCTCCTAAGCCGCTGTGCGACCAGGGTCGGTCCGAGTAGGCACTTAGTTATGCCCCTCTGGTCCCTCCTTGCATCCCAGCACAGAGGTTCCACCACCCGAATCTGTAACAGCTTGCACAGGCCATGGAACCCGGTGGCTCCCAGGCTCCTTCGCTCTCTGACCTGTACCAAGAGGTCTCTCGTCAGAGATCCCAACAGGATACTATCCTGTCCTATCTGCGGACAGTCAACTCCCGCCTGGACGCACTGTCCACCCCGACTGTGTCCGCCTCTAAACGAGCGGCACCCGCTCCGGCGGCACCTCAACCTAGTGGCGCTGTGGCACCCGGCTTTGGACCCCGGCTCTCTGCACCTCCACGTTTTGGTGGTGACCCTGTCCTATGTCGGGGCTTCATAAATCTGTGCACGCTTCTCTTTGAATTCCTGGCACACCAGTTCACCTCCAATCAGGCCAAGGTGGCATTTATTATATCTCACCTCACTGGAGAGTCGTTGGCGTGGCTTAAGCCTCTGTGGGAGAGAGGGGATCCTCTGGTGTCCGATCTTCAGGCTTTCCTCGCGGCCTTCTGGAAGGTGTTCGATGAGCCCGGACGAAAATCTTCTACTGCCTCCTTGTTATGATCTGGAACAAGTACTAAGGAAAGAAGGGGAAAGCTTTCCCTACAGTAAGACTAAGCTGAATCCCTACGATGTAGCGGGCTGCCTGTTCCTAGCGAATGGACCCGCCTTAGTCCTAGGCTAGTGTGTCACCCCAGGCCTGGATGCCACAAATATTAAAGGCTGTGTCTGAGAGCAGGAGGGAGGTTCCCTGGTCAGGGACAATTAGCCTACAGCACCTCCTGTCCCAGGCCAGTAGGGGGAGCTGGCTGCCCATATAAAAGATGGTACTGGGGGCAGGGTTAGGGAGAACTGGACGACCTAGCTCAGGGCTGAGACTAGTCCCAGAGAAGAGGGACAGTTCAGCTGTAGCCGAGGAGTCCGTGAGGCAGAGGAGAAGCTGCGAGCCAGGGACAGAGGTGACGAGAGCCGGTCCTGGCTGAGAGAATCACCACCGGACATTGGGGTCCGAGGCTGTCAGGGTTGCAAGCCCAGCAGCAGAGAACCAACCCGCGAGGGATTTCAGGTCCCTTGGCCTAAGAAGCCTGGAGGCTCCGCCACACAGAGGGACCAGTACAGCACGGAGAAGCAAAAGGTACCTAAGGCTCGAGTCGCAAGCCATACAGGCGAAGTACACGGCCAGCTCAGGGACGTGGGCTATTACACCACGAAAAGGAGGATAGTCAGCAAGGGCAGAGAGACAACGGTAGGCCTTCACACTCACCCTGACCAGTGGGGCTCGCCCGAATGCTCTCAGACACCCAGGCCCATTCCTGCCCGTTACTCCTGTTGGGTCATTAGTAATACCAACAATAAAGACCCTGGACTGTTTGAAGAGGACTCTGAACTCTTATTACTGCGGCCTGCACTATCACCCCCAGCATTCACATACGCTGCCCTGAGGCTACACTCTTCCCGTGGGGAGTTATCCTACCCCTGTGCTGCACACCAACATCAGCCTCAGCGGTCTGCCTAGCAGCGTCGGTCATCCCTGACCGCAATCCACGGGTGGCGTAGTCAGACATTCATAACTCTACAAATAGACAGCCACAGCATTTGGGGAAACCAAAGACAAGAAAAATACCCAAATGATTAAAAGTAAATGTAAAAATCGCACAGTGCAAAAATAATAATAAATAATAAAGGGTATTTAGTTAACATAATTTTGATCAAAATAATGTAAAAGCTGTCCCGCCACGTCACGGCATCCCTTATGGGACAGTCCTAACTCTAATATTAAAAACCTTACCATTTGTCAAGTGACATACATATGGACAAGGACAGAGAGACTGGATCCCTAGTGCAAGCATAAAACCGAGGCAGGATCAGCGTCCCAGCCCAGACAAAGGGCAGCCACACCCTTTTATATGCACTCAAGCATACTAACTGCAAAGAAAAAACCTGAAGGTGTGAACTGGAACATAAATTGATGTGCATGCAAAATGTAACTGCATGTTCACACAAGGCCATTAGACAAAGAGAAACCAAAGACAAGAAAAATACCCAAATGATTAAAAGTAAATGCAGAAATCGCACAGTGCAAAAATAATAATAAATAATAAAGGGTATTTAGTTAACATAATTTTGATCAAAATAATGTAAAAGCTGTCCCGCCACGTCATGGCATCCCTTGTGGGACAGTCCTAACTCTAATATTAAAATCTTTACCATTTGTCAAGTGACATACATATGGACAAGTACAGAGAGACTGGATCCCTAGTGCAAGCATAAAACCGAGGCAGGATCAGCGTCCCAGCTTTTTTTTTTTTTTGTTTAGCCACAGCATTTGGTCTGACCACCCTGAGCCACGGGATCGGGTTGCCACTACTATCCCCATCATCGCACTGAATCCCGGTTCCGGGTGGCCCACGGAGTGAGTCAGCTTTGGCGTAGTCGGCAGGATTGTGACCAACCCGCCACAAACGGATATTGCGTGCCTGAAAAAGACTGTATCCGTACCTTAAAAAGAGGCTTCCCGCCATCTTCAGCCGTTTCCCGCCATCCTCAGCTGTTTTCCCACCATCGGGCGCCATCTTCGGGACGCCGCGCGGGAAGAAGAGGGGCGTGGACGTCCAATCCGCACGAGACCTGAAGCCCCGCCCTACGCACCGACGCTGCGCAATGTCCTGGAAGGAGAGAGAGCGACGCTGACGTCACCAGGACGCGACGCAAGGTCCTCACCCGGAGCAGCACCAGCGGAGCCGTGGCCTCCAGAAGAGGATCGTCGGAAGGTAGGCAACGGTTAACTAGCGGGGAGGAAGATGTCGGAAGCGGAGGCCCCCTCTACCACCAGCGTGGCTGCAGCAGCGGTGATGCCGTTCTCCATGCCCTACATCCCCGGAGCAGCCTGGCTGCCCCAATACTCAGGGGAATCCCATACATTAACTGACTTTAAGGAAAGACTGCACAATTTATTTAAAGTTTATCCCCTGACAGAAGAACAGAAAGTGAGCATACTGACGGGTCAGCTAACCGGTGCAGCCCAGCGGGAAGTGAAATCATGGTCAGATGAGGAGAAAAGGACTGTAAAGGACATTCTGACCTGGCTGCGGGGTACCTTTGACACCCGTACCTCAGCAGAGATCAAAATACGGTTCTATGGCTGTAAGCAGCGAGCCCAAGATAGTTTCAGAGACTATGCCTTAAACCTGCAAGAAGCTCTGGGAGCAATTAAGCAAGCTGACCCTGGCAGCCTGCAGGACACCAATAAACTGTTGACTGACCAGTTCATAGAAGGTCTGCTGTCCAGCGCCCACAGAACCCAGCTGCGCCTCATGGCCCTACAGAACCCTGATTTGACTTTTGCGCAGTTCAAGGATAGGGCCATCCGGGTGCTCCGAGAACCCGCACCAGGTGGCACTGTAGCTTCCCGGTGCCCTGCCATCACTTACCACCAGGGAGCGGCGCCCTACCCCGCAGACCTTGTGGGGGCTGATGCACAGGCCCTAAATCCATCCCAGCCTGCAAACCTGCACCATCAGGTCCAAGAACTAACAAAGAGTGTGGCTGCACTGACCAGGACAGTACAGTCATTGCAGATGGAACCGTCAAGACCAATCAAGCTGGCTTCCAGTCCGGAGGATGTCCCGTGGCATTGACAGAGGAGGATCCCGTCGTTCAGAGGGAGGCCCGCCGACCATTACACCGAGGATGGACAGCCGATTTGCCACCGTTGCAGCCAGCCAGGACACATAGCCAGGTACTGTACTTTAAATGGGTCCAACCTGGGGCAGAGGGCCAACCCCCAGGCATAAGGTCATCAGGCCCGTCTAATTGGCGCGATAAGTACGTGGGGGGACGCACGATCTTACCCGTAGTGCTGGATAGTATCCCCATGAGTGCACTGCTGGACACCAGGTCTCAAGTGACTACCATCACCTACGTACTTTTCAAGCGGTACTGGAGTGACGCTGACATAACCCGCTATCCAGACGATGACTTAAGCATCATCACCAGCAATGGCCAACCCGTGCCGCAGGTGGGGTTCAGAGAGATGACCATCAAGATTGGTAAAGTTGAACTGCCGTCACAGGGAGTGATCATTGTGGACATTGACCATCGAGAAAGTCACCCTAAAATAACCTTGGGTACTAACGTGATTGAAAATTGTCTTTCAGAAGTGATTGTAATTTTGCAGCAGGTGGCGATGAATGTGAGCTCCAGCCAACAGAGGGTCCTCCAGAAGGAGATAAGAGCCCTGATGAGACGGCAACAGGTAGAACTGTCTGGTGGTGAGATCGGTAGCGTGAGGATGAGCGACCCGTTCCCCTTTGCCATGCCTCCCAAAAGTGAAATGATGATCTGGTGTCGGACTGCAATCGGGTTAAGAGGGAGAGACTACCAAGCCATGGTAGAACCCGTGTACTCAGACAGCAGGCCCACCATTTTGACAGCCCGGGGGGTGGTTGATGTCCGCCGTGGAAGGGTGTCCGTCCGGATCTTAAACATTGGGGAAAGGGAAGTACTCTTGCCCCGGTACGCTACATTAACCAAATTGTTTGCTGTCGAACACAATGCTCTCAGGGTCGTGGAACCCTTGCCTCCATCTCCACCGGTAGAGGATAATGGCTCCCAGAAACACAAGGAGGACTGGTGCCAGAAACTCCACGTGGGTGCTGACTCCACTCCCTCGCACCAAAAACAAGGAGTCTACCGGGTGGTTCAGGAGTATGAGAGAATCTTTAGTAAGCACCCGCTAGACTTCGGCAGGGTGAAAGGGGTAGAACACCACATCCCCACGGGAAGCCACCCACCAATAAAAGAGAGACACAGACCTGTACCCCCCGCACATTATCAGAATGCAAAGGGCATGCTGAGAGAAATTAAAGAAGCCGGGGTCATTAGAGACAGCTGTAGCCCCTGGGCAGCCCCCTTGGTTCTGGTAAAAAAGAAAGACGGTACCATGAGAATGTGCGTGGACTATAGACAAATCAATCGTATCACCCATAAAGACGAATACCCATTACCTAGGATAGAGGAGTCTTTGGTCGCACTAAAATCAGTTAATTTCTTCTCTACTTTGGACCTTACTTGTGGGTACTGGCAGGTTCCTGTGGCAGAGGCTGACAATGAGAAGACCGCCTTCACCACCCCGATGGGATTAAGTGAATTCAACTGTATGCCATTCGGGCTCTGCAATGCACCCAGGACCTTCCAGAGGCTGATGGAATGCTGTCTAGGGCACCGAAACTTCGAGACGGTCCTCCTTTACCTGGACGACGTGATTGTCTATTCGAAGACTTACGAGGACCATCTAAAGCACCTGGCCGAGGTGTTCGAAGCCCTGGCAGGCTATGGCCTGAAAGTGAAGCCCTCAAAGTGTCACCTGTTAAAACCGAAGGTACAGTACCTAGGACACGTGGTGAGTGCAGAAGGAGTAGCCACCGACCCCGACAAGGTCAAAGTAATCAAGAACTGGCCAAGCCCCTCAAGCATCAAAGAAGTGAGGCAGTTCCTCGGGTTGGTAGGCTACTACCGAAGGTTCATCCCCGGGTTCACTAAGATGGAAGCCCCTATGCAGGACCTCCTGATAGGGCAATCCAAGACCAGAAGCCAAAAGCCACCCTTCAAGTGGGACAAGCCGGAAGAGGAGTCCTTCCGCCAGTTGAAGATGGCCCTCACGGGGGATGAGATCCTGGCCTACCCCGATTATGGCCAGCCTTTTATCCTCCACACAGACGCCAGTAATGTGGGGCTGGGAGCCATACTGTCACAAAACCAACAGGGCAGAGAAAGGGTGATCGCGTACGCCAGCCGGAAGCTGAGGCCCACCGAGAGAAACCCGGAGAATTACAGCTCCTTCAAGCTAGAATTCTTGGCAGTGGTGTGGGCCATCACAGAACGGTTTAAGCATTACCTGGCCTCCGCAAAGTTCACTGTGTACACGGACACACCTGAACAATGCAAGACTAGGTGCCCTAGAACACCGGTGGATGGCCCGGCTATCAAATTATGACTTCATAATCAGATACCGGGCAGGCAGAACCAACGCCAACGCAGATGCCCTATCAAGAATGCCCCACCTACCCGAAGGAGAAGAAGACTCGGAAGAGCTGGAGGAAGTAGAGCTCCCTGCGTTCCACCGGTATGGGGCCATTCAGTATTCTCACCGAGTAAGAGACAAAGACCTCACCACCGTCATGTTCAACCCATTACCCCACCACGGCTGGGCTGAAACGCAAGATAGTGACCCTGCAGTTCGCCTGGTGAAAGACCCAGGCAGACGCTAGCCCTGGCCCGGACGCTCCAGAGGAAGCCAAGCAGTTATGGAAGGAGAAAAGCAGGCTATTCCTCTACGAAGGTAAGCTGTGCAGAAGGCTTGTCAACCACCGGACGCACGAGCTGACCTGGCAGGTAGTGGTCCCGAGATGGGATGCAGCAATGGTCCTGGAGGCCTACCATGACAGAGCGGGACACTTCGGGTGGAAGAAACTGGAGTTCCTACTGAGAGAGAGGTTCTACTGGATCGGTATGAGAGGGGCCATAGAGAAGTGGAGCAGGGACTGCGGCCCATGTAACCTCAGAAGGACCGTACCAGCCAGAAGACACCCTTGAGGCCCATCGTCACCAGGCAGCCTCTTGAGCTGGTAGCTCTGAACCATGTGAAGTTGGCTCCAAGCCTGTCCGGCTACATCTATGCCCTCACGATTGTGGACCATTACTCCCGGTTCTTGGTGGTGGTCCCGGTTAAAGACTTGACTGCCCAAACGGCGGGCAGAGCCTTCCAACAACACTTCTGCCGTCCACACGGGTATCCGGAACAGGTCTTGACAGATCAAGGTCCAGCGTTTGAGGCAGAAGTCTTCCAGGAGTTCTGCAACCTCTATGGCTGTAGGAAGATTCGGACAACGCCTTACCACCCGCAAACCAACAGGCTGTGTGAAAAAATGAATAATATCATCATTGATCTCCTTAAGATGTTGCCCCTGGAAGAACGCAGCCTGTGGCCGGAGAAGCTGCCAGACCTGATAGACTTGTACAACCATATCCCGGTGAATGCTACCAACTGCACCCCGGCTTACCTGATGCGAGCAAGACCAGGTAAGCTGCCTATGGACCTGGAGATGGGAGTCCTGACACCCGAGGACACCTCCCCAGATGCGAACTGGGATACGGAATGGCGGTTACAGTACAAGAAGGTACAGGAGAGTGTGGAGAGGAGTCTGGCTCAAGCGAGAGAAAAGCAAGAGAGGCTCTTCAACCAACACGCCCCTGATGGTCCCCTGGAACCTGGTGAGCAGGTCCTGAAGCGGAAGAGAAGGCTTCACAAGCTGGACGACCAGTGGGAGAGAGATCCGTACACAGTACTGCAGTCCGACCACAACAACCCGAAGGTAAGTGTGATTACTAGTGTTGAGCGATACCTTCCGATTAGTGTTGAGCCACCCCCGTAGTGTTCGAGTTCGGTTCGGTTCGTCGAACACCCGTGTGTTCGCCGAACTGTTCGTCGAACTGTTCGTCGAACACCTTCGAACACCGTTAAAACCAATGGCAGGCAAACAAAAACACATAGAAACACATAGAAAACACCTTCAAAGGTGTCCAAAAGCTGACAAACTGCTCAGAAGACACAACTAACACATGGAAAAGTGACAAGTACATATAGTCATGCGAAAAGAAAAGAGGTGGAGGAGTAAAAGGAGGGGGAGACACAGATATAGGCATGTCATGCCCTTCTAAAATCCAAAAAGTGAGAAGCCGACACGTTCAGTCCGCTCCTGCCCGTGCCACCTCCGTGTCGCCGGGTTTGTGCCAGAGCCGCGGTGAACCCTGACAGCCAGCCCCCCTCTCCCAATACTGGTGCCTGTCCGCTGGTGGGTCGAGCGAGCCCCCCTGTGGTGGAGGCAGCTCTAAGCTTTTTAATTTAAATTGTCTCTCTAATTTGAATGAATACACTTTAAATCCATTTACAAGGATCTATTGGAGGGCAAGTCTCATGCCAGCAGCCGCGTAATTCCAGCTCCAGTAGCGTCCACTAAAGCTGCTGCAGTTAAAAAGCTTTTATAAGGATCGAGCTCGGCTGTCCACCGCAAGGCATCCTACTGCCAGTCCCAGCCCCTATGCCTTGGGGTGCCTCCTGATGCTCTTCACTGAGTATCCCGTGGTTCCGAAGCATTTCCTTTGAAAAAATTAAGTGTCCAAACTACAGGTGGTGTAGCTTGCTTAACAGCCGGGATAATCCGCTGACTAGCAGACACTGCTACTAGGCACAAAGTATTTCCTGGGCTAGATGCAGTTAAAAATTTGTAATTAGATACTCTCGTTGGATGCTGAGAAAGCATTCCATAGAGTCTCCTGGCACGCCATATATGATTCTCTTAAAAAGCTTGGGGTAGGGGTCTAGGGGACCCTTTTATAGCCAAAATCACGGCCCTGTATCACAATACGTCACCTAGGCTGAAGATAAATGGAACTGTAGCACCCTGAGGGCTCGGTTGCTACAGAGGTATTGCACCTCACCCAGAGGTGTGATATCTCACTCTCAGGTAAGGATGGAGTGTGGATCAGGACCCGACACCTGCATGCATTACACCACATTGCCGTGGGGCAGGGCGACCAATATGCCTCTGAGATGGGCACGACAGTCCCTGTCCCTGGCTGGAGTGGGGGGAGGAAACACTGAGGAAGAGGAACCCTGTAGTGCAGGAGCAGGGAGGAAGCAGTTCCTGGGTGCATTGAGAAGGGAGTATAAAAGGTGGGCACCATCTTAGTTCAGTGCAGAGAAGTCTGAGCAGAAGTGGCAGGGAGCAGGGGCTCTGCATGAGCTCTGCTCCGGAGGCGGGCCTATTAACAGAGGCCCAGGCCTGGAAGAGGGAGAAGGAAGGAAGAGGAGCGGAGAAGGCTCCAGGAACAAGGAATGAAGGGATCCCAGGGGTGCGGACGGGCGAGTCGCCACCGCACGCCCGAATCCACCTGCGTGGAGGGGTCAGGCCAAAGGGGGAGACCGGTCCCAGAAACTAGTGGAGGCAGGAAACGACCCTCAGCTAGAAACCGGAGGCTGTGACATTTTATGTGGCGCAGCCCCTCGCTACACCCGCTAGGAAGGCACCACATAGGGTCAGGGAAACTGGCGCCAAGTTTACCAAGAGGAGGCCCGAGACAGCCGGACAGAAGGGTTGGTAAGAAAGGCCAGACAAAGGACACACAAAGGGGGTCCTGTGAAGCGCTCCAAAGTTATCTGGGAGTTGTCTGAGCCCCTCACCTGGTGAGCACAGTACGACGTGGGCAGCCGTTACCTGCAGACGTGGTCTGGATAATAAGAACTGTGAGTAAAGGCCCTGGACTGCATCACTGACTCCGTGTCGTTACTGCTGCTGCCCTGCACCATCACCCCCATCCTCCGCATACACTGCCCTGAGGCTATACTCCTCCCGTGGGGAGTTATGCTACGCTCTGCTGCACCCACAACACCAGCCTCAGCGGTCTGCCCTGCAGCGGCGGTTCACTCTGATCGCAATCCACGGGTGGCGTAGTCGGACATTTAAACATCAAAACCACATAAATAGTTCCGCCACTGGTTTGACCACCCTGAGCCACGGAACCGGGTCGCCGCCACGAAGACTACAACCACCAGCATCTACCAAAAAGGGTCCAGCTCCGGGTGTCCCAAGGCCCAGGGGGTGCATCAGAACATTTTCATCACCTTTCACAATCACCAATGGGACAAGGCAGGGATGTCCTCTGTCCCCTCTCTTATACATCCTAGTGACGGAGCACCTGCTCTCATCAATTCGCCATAACCCCAATATTAGGTGGATTGAGGTGGGAGGCACCGAGTACAAGTGCTCTCTATTTGCTGATGATGTCCTAGTATATATCACTCAATCACATATATCCATCCATGCTGTTATGGCTGAAATAGATCACTTTGTTACATGGTCAAATTTTAAAATCAATGCAGCGAAGTCTGAGGCCCTCGATGTCTCCCTCCTCAAATCCATATAGGATTCCATCCAGTCCAACTTTCCCTTTGCCTGGCCCTCACAGGGTATCAAATACTTAGGAATTCCTATTCATAGAGACCTCTCCCATCTATGTTATCTTAATTTTGGGCCCTTTATTGAACAACTCCATACAGACCACGGTTGGCAAGTTAGAACTGTAAGATTCACTACGTGAACCACTGGTGTTTTGTGGAAAAGCACATGTACACTGTGTTCCAAATTATTATGCAAAAAGTGTTTAGGAGTGATAAGGGAAGAATTTGTTTGTTTGTCAGTTAAACTCATTGATGGTGATGTGTGTCAGGGCTCTTTATATCACTGTAAGCAATTGCAGACACCTGTGCTAATTAGTTTGGCAGGTGTGTCCAATGAAAGGCAAGACTACTTAAGAAGGCTGTCTCACATTATTAAGCAGCCTACATTTTCTGCCAAAATGGGAAAGAAAAAGGATGTGTCGGCTGCTGAGAAGCAACAAATTGTGGAGTGTTTAGGTCAAGGCATGACTACAATCAACATTGTGCGATGATCAGGATGAAGTGTCTTGGCAATCAAGAAGTATGTAGCTGATTCACAGTACACACGTGTGCGTGCTGATAAGGGCAAATTGAGGACTCTTTCCTACAGGCAATTACGTCAGGTTAAAAGAGCAGCGGCAAAAAAGCCTTGTCATAGCAGCAGACAAGTTTTTGAAGCTGCTGGTGCCTCCAACGTCCCCCGAACAACAAGATGCAGGGTCCTTCAGAGGTTTGCAGCTGTGCATGCGCCATCCTGTCGACCTCCTCTATCCACTTCACACAAGCAGAAACGGCTCCAGTGGGCCAAACATTACATGAAGACTGATTTCATAACTGTTTTGTTCACGGATGAGTGCCGTGCAGCGCTCGATGGTCCAGATGGATGGAGTGGAGGATGGCTGGTTGATGGACACCCCACGCAAACACGGCTACAGCGCCAACAAGGAGGAGGTGGAGTAATGTTTTGGGCTGGAATCATGGGGAGAGAGATTGTCGGCCCCTTTAGGATCCCTGAAGGCGCTAAAGATGAACTCCATAATGTATGTGGATTTTCTCAAACAGCACTTCCTGCCATGGTTCAAGAAGAAGAACCGTGTATTTCACAGCAAGATCATTTTTTTGCATGATAATGCACCATCTCATGCTGCACATAAAACATCTGCATCTCTGGCTGATATGGGCATAAAAGGGGACAAACTTATGGTGTGACCCCCATGCTCCCCTGACCTCTACCCCATTCAGAACCTCTGGAGCATCATCAAAAGGAGTGTCTATGATGGCGGGAGGCAGTTCACATCTAAGCAACAGCTCTGGGAGGGTATTCTGTCCTCATGCAAAACAATTGAAGCAGAAACCATCCAAATCCTGACAAATTCAATGGACGAGAGAGTTCAGAAGCTCCTTTCGAACAAGGGGTCCTATGTGAAAATATAACATCACCTAGAATAAAGTTTTGAGTTGAAAACTGTTCGATTTCAGTTTCAAATAACCTGCTAATGCTTATAATTTCAAAAATGACCATTTTTTTGGTCTTTATTAAAATGAAAAGGTTGATCGAAAAGTTTGGGGGATCTAAGAGTGTGGCAACCCAGTAGTCATGATTACTTCGAATTCTGACAATATGAGGGTCATGCTGCAGGTAGTGCAGCAAGAAGGCACTTATGTGTCTTGCGGATCTCGGAGCCCCAAAATTATTTTCCGGGCTAGATGCAGCTAAAAATTATTATTAATTTTAAATCTGGTGGAGCTTAGTATAGATGGCCTAATAGGATCAGTGCTGCACACTGCTACAAAGCCCAAATTATTTTCCAGTCAAGATACAGATAAACATGATTAGTAATTTGAAAGCTTAAAACAGTTGGTAGGGTGATTTTAACCAATCATCAAGCTTTTACTCTCCCCAGGATGACACAGGGGTAGAAAAGTCGTTTCGGATCCATGATTTATTTATCTTTATGAACGTGAGTCTGTCTACATTATCAGTGGAGAGCCGCGTGTGCTTATCTGTCAGCACACCACCAGCAGCGCTGAACACATGTTCAGACAGAACGCTGGCTGCGGGGCATGACAAGATCTCCAAGGCGTAAGTGGCTAGCTCCGGCTATTTATCCAGATTGGAAGCCCAAAAAGAGCAAGGGTCCAGTGACACAGTCATGGCTTCAATGTTTACTTGGAGATACTCCTGTACCATCGTCTCTAGGCGTTGACTATGTGTCAGACTTCTTGTCTCCTGTGGCCTTGCAAAGGATGGGCTAAAAAAGTGGTGAAATGATTCCGCAAAATTGATGTTACCAGCAGATACTGTGGTTCTGTTACGGTTTGAGTGCTGAACACTTGACGGTCCCACGGTTGGCAAGTTGGAACTGTGAGATTCACTACGTGCACCACTGGTGTTTTGTGGAAAAGCACATGTAAGATTCTGCAACAGTCTCTGCTGATACTCCTGCATGCGTGCATCCCTTTCTATGGCAGGAATAATTTCTGCAAATTTACTTTTGTACCGGGGATCTAACAGTGTGGCAACCCAGTAGTCAGGATTATTTCTAATTCTCACAATTCGAGGGTCATGTTGCAGGTAGTGCAGCAAGAAGGCACTCATGTGTGTTGCGCATCCAGGAGCACCAAGTCCATGTTGTGTTGGTGGCGAGGTAACAATCATGCTTCCTTCCTCTGTCCTCTCCCCCCAACCTCGCACAACAGAAATGTGATCAAGGTCTCCCTCATCTGATGAGTCTTCCATCAGTTCGTCCTCCACTTCTTCCTGGGCTCCTGCACCTTCCTCACTAGTTTGGCTGCTACCATGCACCCTGGTAAAACCATCTCCCCCACCCTCACATGCCTGCCGCCTTGGTGCTGCCGACCGTCTGGACCTTGCAGATGTTAGCCCTTCCGCATACAACTCCTCCTCCTCTACTTCCTCCACCTCCTCTTGTGCCACCACCTGACTCCGAATTCTGTTTAACATGTGCTCCAGCATGTAAATCACCGGAATAGTCATGCTGATAATGGCATCGTCAGCACTAAACATCTTCGTCGCCATTTCAAAACTGTGCAGAAGGGTGCATAGGTCCCTGATCTGAGACCACTCCTCCAGCGTGATTTGCCCCACCTCTGGATCTCGTTGGCCCAGGCTATACGTCAGAACGTATTGCACCAGGGCTTGTCGGTGCTGCCACAGTCGCTGCAACATGTGCAGAGTTGAATTCCACCGGGTAGGCACATCGCATTTTAGCCGGTGAAGTGGCAGGCCCAACGACTTCTGTAGAGATGTAAGTCGCTGAGCTGCGGGATGCGAACGGCGGAAGTGAGCACACAGCGACCGTGCCCTCTGCAGAAGGCCATCTAGTCTGGGATAGTGGGCTAAAAATTGCTGGACAACCAGGTTCAACACGTGAGCCATACAAGGCACGTGTGTGACATTGCCCCGGCGAAGGGCCGCACCCAGGTTTGCAGCATTGTCGCACACGGCCTTCCCTGGTTTCAGGTCCAATGGAGACAACCATTCATGAAATTGGTTCTCCAGAGCTGACCACAACTCCTCAGCTGTGTGACTCACATTTCCCAGACATTTCAAAGTAAAAACCGCCTGATGACGTTGAGCCCTACTGCCAGCATAGTAAGGAGGTGTGCAGGATCCCTTCTGCGCAGTTAGAAAGCTTGTGGCATGACCAGACAGGCTTTGGGTGCAGGTGGAAGACCGAGAGGAGGTTGAGGAGGCAGAAGCAGTGGAGGAACTTTGACATAAAGAGGATTGACGCACAACTCGTGGGGACGGCAAGACTTGGACAGCAGCCCCTTGTCCTGCTGTCACCATAGTTACCCAGTGCCCAGTCAGCGACATGTAATGCCCCTGTCCATGCCTACTCGTCCAAGTGTCTGTGGTGAAATGCACCCTGTCACACACACAGTTTCTCAAAGAAGCGGTGATGTTGTGTGCGACATGCTGGTGGAGCGCAGGCACACCTTTCTTTGAGAAGTAGTGCCGAATGGGCATCTGGTACTGGGGCACTGCGACGGACATAAGGTCTCGAAAATCCTCTGTGTCCACCAGGCGGAAAGGCAGCATTTCTGTAGCCAAGAGCTTGCAGATGGTGAAATTCAACCTCTTAGCTTTCTCATGGCTAGGAGGAAATGGTCTTTTACTTGTCCACATCTGAGGGACCGAGGGCTGGCTATTGTGCTTAGACGGGGTTGATAAGGGTGTCCCCGGCAAACTGCCGGTCTGTGAGGAAGATGCAGGCGGACATGTTAGGTTGCCTTGATCCAAAGGTGGTGCTATCGATGTCGGACAGCGCTCAACACCAGCTGGTGTTACCACCTCCAAAGAAAATGATGACCTGCCAATCACGCTGGCTGTTGCGGGTAAAGAGGTGGCAGGTCTGCGCCCCAAAACAGGTGTGACTGCTGTCCCCCCAGTCACAGAGGATGAAGAGGCCGCGGATGCACAAGATATGGCAGACGGTGGTTGGCCCGGCCGGCTAGGCCGCATTGTAGCACACTGAGCTTCCCACTGCAACTTATGCTTCATGTCCATGTGCCGGTTCATGCATGAAGTACTCAAACTATGTATTTTTTGGCCTCTACTTAGCTTTTGCTGACAAATGTTACAGATAACACGAGTTGGGTCATCTTTATCGATCTGAAAAAATGCCCAGGCTATGCAAGGCTTAGCACCCATGCGACCTGAAGAGCCACCACAACTTGTGGTGAGAGGCAGAGTTGTGTTTGAGGATGCAGTTGTTGACGTGCTTCCAGTACTTCGTCTCTGTCCAGGAAGGCGCAACCTGACCTCGTCGTCACTAGCATCTTCCTCCACCTCCTCTGCTGACCTCATCTCTTGGCTGACTGTGGGTTGACAGTAAGTGGGATCTCCAACCTCATCATCATCACCCTGTGCGTTATCACACCCGTCGTCCTCAGAGCCAACCTGTTCCTGCCCTGACAAAAAACTAAAGTTGTCGCTCCAATCAGGTATTTGAGTCTCATCATCGTCTTCCTCATTGTCTCCACCAACAGGAGTTACAGTTTGGGAATGAAGGTCTACATTATGGTCAGAACCTTCTGCGTCTGGTCCTGGATCCGACTCATAAAGATTCTGGGCATCAGTGCAGATCATTTCCTCGTCTGGATTCACAGAAGCACTGGAGTCGACCTCTGATTCCCAGGCTATAGTATGAGTAAACAGCTCTGCAGACTCAACCATCTGTTCTACCTCATACTCAGACGGGCAGCTGGAGATTTGGGAGCTGTGAGGAAGCAAGTGCGATTGGGGTGACACCTTTGAGGACTGGAGTATTTGTGATGTTGAAGTTGATGTGGAGGAGAGCCCACTTAAAGGAGCACTTGATATCCGTTGAAGCACCTGCTGTTTTTGTGCCTCATCTGGAATTTGTAGCGATTGGCGTGGCCGTAAGAAAGGGATCTTATCACATTGTCCGCTAAAAGAAGTAGACATTTTAGTTTGGCTGGAAGATGGTCTTTCTTCTGCAGATGTTACTGTTGCTTTAACACCTACCCCACGGACACAACCTTTTTTCCCCTTCCCAACACGCCTATTCCCCTTTCCACCAGCAGCAGGCCTTTTTCCACTCATTTTGGTGGTTAACTAATTCACAACTCTGGAGTTGTTTGCACATTAAAACAATGGATGGGAACCGAGCAGAGCTGAGTGGCCAAACTGTGGTATTAGGCCAAAACTATTGGCTGGGTTAGATGCAGAAAAAAATTATATTCAATTTGCAACCTGATGGAGGTCAGTATAGATGGACTAATAGAACAAGTCCCACACACAGCTAGAAGCCCAAATATTTTTTCAGAGGTAGATGCAGAAAAAAATTGTATTCAGTTTGCAACCTGATGGAGGTCAGTATAGATGGACTAATAGAACAAGTCCCACACACAGCTAGAAGCCCAAATATATTTTCAGAGGTAGATGCAGAAAAAAAATATATTCAGTTTGCAACCTGATGGAGGTCAGTATACATGGACTAATAGAGAAAGTCCCACACACTGCTAGAAGGCCAAATATTTTTTCAGAGCTAGATGCAGACAAAAAATTATTTTTAATTTGCAACCTGATGGAGGTCAGTATAGATGGACTAATAGAGAAAGTCCCACACACTGCTAGAAGGCCAAATATTTTTTCAGAGCTAGATGCAGAAAAAAATTATATTCAGTTTGCAACCTGATGGAGGTCAGTATAGATGGACTAATAGAACAAGTCCCACACACAGCTAGAAGGCCAAATATTTTTTCAGAGGTAGATGCAGATAAAAATTATTTTTAATTTGCAGCCTGATGGAGGTCAGTATAGATTGACTAATATAAAAATATTTGGCCTTCTAGCAGTGTGTGGGACTTTCTCTATTAGTCCATCTATACTGACCTCCATCAGGTTGCAAACTGAATATAATTTTTTTCTGCATCTAGCTCTGAAAAAATATTTGGGCTTCTAGCAGTGTGTGGGACTTGTTCTATTAGTCCATCTATACTGACCTCCATCAGGTTGCAAACTGAATATAATGTTTTTCTGCATCTAGCTCTGAAAAAATATTTGGCCTTCTAGCAGTGTGTGGGACTTGTTCTATTAGTCCATCTATACTGACCTCCATCACGCTGCAAATTCAAAATAATTTTTTGTCTGCATCTAGCTCTGAAAAAATATTTGGCCTTCTAGCAGTGTGTGGGACTTTCTCTATTAGTCCATCTATACTGACCTCCATCAGGTTGCAAATTAAAAATAATTTTTATCTGCATCTACCTCTGAAAAAATATTTGGGCTTCTAGCTGTGTGTGGGACTTGTTCTATTAGTCCATCTATACTGACCTCCATCAGGTTGCAAACTGAATATAATTTTTTGTCTGCATCTAGCTCTGAAAAAAATATTTGGCCTTCTAGCAGTGTGTGGGACTTTCTCTATTAGTTCATCTATACTGACCTCCATCAGGTTGCAAATTAAAAATAATTTTTATCTGCATCTAGCTCTGAAAAAATATTTGGCCTTCTAGCAGTGTGTGGGACTTTCTCTATTAGTCCATCTATACTGACCTCCATCAGGTTGCAAATTAAAAATAATTTTTTGTCTGCATCTAGCTCTGAAAAAATATTTGGCCTTCTAGCAGTGTGTGGGACTTTCTCTATTAGTCCATCTATACTGACCTCCATCAGGTTGCAAATTCAAAATAATTTTTTGTCTGCATCTAGCTCTGAAAAAATATTTGGCCTTCTAGCAGTGTGTGGGACTTTCTCTATTAGTCCATCTATACTGACCTCCATCAGGCTGCAAATTAAAAATAATTTTTATCTGCATCTACCTCTGAAAAAATATTTGGCCTTCTAGCTGTGTGTGGGACTTGTTCTATTAGTCCATCTATACTGACCTCCATCAGGTTGCAAACTGAATATAATTTTTTTCTGCATCTAGCTCTGAAAAAATATTTGGCCTTCTAGCAGTGTGTGGGACTTTCTCTATTAGTCCATCTATACTGACCTCCATCAGGTTGCAAATTAAAAATAATTTATATCTGCATCTAGCTCTGAAAAAATATTTGGCCTTCTAGCAGTGTGTGGGACTTTCTCTATTAGTTCATCTATACTGACCTCCATCAGGTTGCAAATTAAAAATAATTTTTTGTCTGCATCTAGCTCTGAAAAAATATTTGGCCTTCTAGCAGTGTGTGGGACTTTCTCTATTAGTCCATCTATACTGACCTCCTTCAGGTTGCAAACTGAATATATTTTTTTTCTACATCTACCTCTGAAAAAATATTGGGCTTCTAGCTGTGTGTGGGACTTGTTCTATTAATCCATCTATACAGACCTCCATCAGGTTGCAAACTGAATATAATTTTTTTCTGCATCTACCTCTGAAAAAATATTTGGGCTTCTAGCTGTGTGTGGGACTTGTTCTATTAGTCTATCTATACTGAACTCCATCAGGTTGCAAACTGAATATAATTTTTTTCTGCATCTAGCTCTGAAAAAATATTTGGCCTTCTAGCAGTGTGTGGGACTTTCTCTATTAGTCCATCTATACTGACCTCCATCAGGTTGCAAATTAAAAATAATTTATATCTGCATCTAGCTCTGAAAAAATATTTGGCCTTCTAGCAGTGTGTGGGACTTTCTCTATTAGTTCATCTATACTGACCTCCATCAGGTTGCAAATTAAAAATAATTTTTTGTCTGCATCTAGCTCTGAAAAAATATTTGGCCTTCTAGCAGTGTGTGGGACTTTCTCTATTAGTCCATCTATACTGACCTCCATCAGGTTGCAAACTGAATATATTTTTTTTCTACATCTACCTCTGAAAAAATATTGGGCTTCTAGCTGTGTGTGGGACTTGTTCTATTAATCCATCTATACAGACCTCCATCAGGTTGCAAACTGAATATAATTTTTTTCTGCATCTACCTCTGAAAAAATATTTGGGCTTCTAGCTGTGTGTGGGACTTGTTCTATTAGTCTATCTATACTGACCTCCATCAGGTTGCAAACTGAATATAATTTTTTTCTGCATCTAGCTCTGAAAAAATATTTGGCCTTCTAGCAGTGTGTGGGACTTTCTCTATTAGAAACCTGATGGAGGTCAGTATAGATGGACTAATAGAATGATGCTATGCCCAAAAGATTTTACTTCACTAGGTGAAGTTAAAAAAATTGGTATTCTATACACAGGTGGTATATCTTGCAACACAGATAGGCTACTCCACTGACTAACACACTCTGCAATAGGCCAAAAAGGATTAGCTTTGCTAGATTCAGCCAAATGCTGTGAAAAAAACTTGCACAGCACTGGCACAGACCTGCCTGGCAAAAACTGATAGGAACTGATGTAACCTAGTCCTGAAAAGGACTGCAATTACAATCAGTCTTTACTCCCACAATCTATCTATTTAAGAGCACAGACCTGCCTGATAAAAGTCGTAGGAAATGCTGTAACCTAGTCCTTAAAAGGACTGCAATCACAACTATTCCCTACTCCCAAGCTATCTGTAGATTTGTGCGAAAATTGGCTTGAAATTAACAAGGTATAGCGCACACAGCAACAGCGGTGCCGTCTAACACGCAGCTGCAGCAGTGAGAAAATGGTGGCGATGGGGAAAATGGCTTGGTCTTATAGGGCAAGGACATGTGACATACACTGCCAATGACACATGCCCTTGCTTGTGTGAAAAAAAGCACTTCGCTCCGTGTGTGCGCTGCTGATAGGCTGACAGATTGCACCTCCCCACTGTAAATGCGGGAAAGAGAAAAAAAAATGGAGATCTTCATTATTCCTGCAGAGATCCATCCCCTGCCCCTCGCCGCACCCCGCTGTACACTAAAACTGCGTATTAACATTAATTTTCATCATTACTGAGAAAAAATCCAGTTATGATTTTGGTGCACGAACAGTTATCGAACATAACCTCGAACAGCCGAATTTTTCTCAAATCGTTCGTGTTCGCCGAACGGCTCGAACACCGCCCAAAACAGCTCGAATTTGAGATTGGCGAACAGTTCGAGTCGAACAACGCTCATCTCTACTTCCGATATCAGGAAATATCGGATCGGATTGGATCGGGCCGATACCCAAAAAGTATCGGATATCGCCGATTCCGATACCGGAAACCAATGCAAGTCAATGGGACACAAATATCGGAATGAAAATAAACCCTTTCTTTCCTTGTAGGTTAATTCTACATGAAGGAAAACAACTAACAATAATGTAGAATGTATTGGGGGAGGTGGTTGCCCAAATCGATGGGAACAGTGCTCACAGTGAAACATGAAAAGCCGGCAATTCAGCAGCGGCATACACCGGTACCCGACAATTTAGAACAGAAAGAATAGAGCATCACACATAGATTAGATAGATAGAACATGTCAGTCACATATATAAGAAGTACAGTGACAATGTTGGTTACTGTACTTGTCATTTAGTGTAAAGGATTTATTAAAAAAAATAACAGTGTTTTCATGCACCATCTCTTTAAAAAAGCCGGCCGGCAATTCAGCAGCGGTACCTGACAATTTAGAATAGAAAGAATAGAGCTTCACACATAGATTAGATAGATAGAAACATGTCAGTCACATATATATGAAGTACAGTGACAGTGTTGCTTACTGTACTTGTCATTTAGTGTTAAAATAAAGGATTTATTTAAAAAAAATAACAGTGTTTTCATGCACCATCTCTTTAAAAAAGCCGGCCGGCAATTCAGCAGCGGTACCCGACAATTTAGAATAGAAACAATAGAGAATCACACATAGATTAGATAGATAGAAACATGTCAGTCACATATATATGAAGTACAGTGACAGTGTTGCTTACTGTACTTGTCATTTAGTGTAAAGGATTTATTTAAAAAAATATTAGTGTTTTCATGCACTGTCTCTTTAAAAAAGCCGGCCGGCAATTCAGCAGCGGTACCCGACAATTTATAACAGAAAGAATAGAGCATCACACATAGATTAGATAGATAGAAACATGTCAGTCACATATATAATAAGTACAGTGATAGTGTTGATTACTGTACTTGTCATTTAGTGTTAAAATAAAGGATTTATTAAAAAAAAAAATTGGCGTGGGGTTCCCCGTAATTTTAGTCTCTAGCGGAGGTTAAGCCGACGGCTGGGGCAGATGTTTGAAGCCTGGGAAGGGGGTAATACCCACGGAGCTCCCCAGGCTACTAATATCAGCCCCCAGCTGAATACCTAGCCTTTACTAGCTATTAAAATGGGGGACTCCCCCCAAAAAATGACGTGGGGTCCCCCCTATTTTAATAGCTAGCAAAGGCTAGGCAGACAGCTGGGGGCTGATATTAATAGCCCAGGAAGGGTGCCATGAATATTGGCCCCCTCCCAGGCTAGAAACACCAGCCGTCAGCTGCCCCAGAAATGGCGCATCCATAGGATGCTCCATTTCTGGCACTTAGCCTCGCTCTTCCCACTGCCTTGTAGCGGTGGCAGTGGGGTAATAGGGCTGGGGTTGATGTCAGCTTATAATGCCAGCTGACATCAAGCCCAGGTTGTTAGAACCTTGCTCTTAGGTTTTTTCTATTGCTGGTCACATGACCTTGTTGGCCTATTTAGTCCTGCTCCGCCCTTCTGGCTTTGCTGGACTTCATTGTATTACTACTCTTTAGCTAGCCTGTGCTCTGTATCTAACTCTGTTGGTTTGCTTGGTCTTCGGACCTCTGTGTTCTATATATTTTGTTCGTTTGTCTGTCTGCTACTATTTCTGTTAGGAGGTGTCCATTTTGCTCCCAGTCCCTAGTACTTGTAGGGACTCCTTCCCCACATCTATAGGTCTCCGTACAGACTAGCTGAGGACTTTAGCAGGTCTGATCGCAGGATCAGGTTCCCTGTTACATTGTAGGGATCAAGCTGAGTTCTATCGTAGGGACAGATCTCCTCTCTTTCCTTAGCTCTGGTAGCAGAACATAACAGTAAGTCCAGCCTGCAAATTCTCTAAGGAAAGATTTTTCTGTTCCATCATGGTGTCGGTTCTGGATTTGGCTAAACGCCTGCAGGGACTCTCTCTGGAGGTGGCCGAGCTCCATCAGCACGTGAGTAACTGTCCCGGAGCACATTTCTTGGAGCCTAAGGTACGTTTGCCTGATTTATTTTTTGGTGAACACCAAGAGTTTTTTTCATTTAAAAATGCTTGTTTATTGTATTTTCGTTTGAGACCCAGGTCCTCTGGGGATGAATCCCAGCGCATAGGGTTCATAATGTCACTTTTGCGCAAAGAGCCTCAGGAGTGGGCCTTTTCTTTGCAACCTAGTGATACATGCTTTAGATCAGTGGATAGTTTTTTTTCTGCTTTGGGGCTATTATATGATGATCCTGACCGTGTCTCATCTGCTGAGACTGAGTTGAGACGTTTGAGACTGGGATCAGGTAATGTGGAAAAATATTGTACTCATTTCCGTCGGTGGTCTACTCAAATAGGGTGGAACGATTCTGCTCTGAAGAGTCTGTTTCTTGCTGGGCTTAGTGAAAGGGTTAAAGACCTGCTAATTGCTTATCCCACACCTGAAGATTTGCAACAGGCTATGCAATTAGCTATACGGGTGGATAGGAGACTGCGTGCAAGGGTTAATGAGAGCAAATCCTCTGCTATGTCAGTTTCTGGTCATGGGAATGTGTGTACTGACAGTGGAGAGCCGATGGAGATTGTAGCGATGGCACCTCGCTCTCAAGAAAAGGACCGCAGATTTTCTGAAGGTTTGTGTTTCTATTGCGGAAATTCTGGTCATTTCATTAAAAGCTGTGTGCTTCGTATGAAGAAAGAAAAAAAAATGGTCAGTCATGCCCGTATTGCCTGTTTAAATTCCAAGGGTGTATTTTTAGCTGCTTCCACTATTGCTCAGGAAAAATTAATGGAATTTCGGGTGTTTGTCGATTGTGGGTCTACTCTGAATGTAATTGATGGGGGATTCTTGGAAAAACTCAATTTAAAACCCGAACCTTTGTCATCCCCCATTGCTGTGGTTTCTGTGGATGGCTCCCCTTTGAAGAATGTTACTCTCAAGGTCTGTGAATTTCCTCTCACTATTAATGGTGTTCACCATGAGAAATTGGATTTGGTAGTTTTGAATAACTTGCCTTCTCCGGTGGTGTTGGGATTGCCCTGGTTAAAATTGCACAATCCTGTACTGGATTGGTCTACCAATGAAATTAAATCCTGGAGCCATAAATGTTATGACAAGTGTTGTAACAGGCGTATTGCAGCTGTGGATAGGGGGGAATTGCCTGTTCCTATTCAGGATTTTTGGAGAGTTTTTTCTGAGAAGGAATCGCAGGTTTTGCCTCCCCATAGAGACTATGATTGTACTATTGAATTTGTCCCTGGAGCGACTCTTCCTAAAAGTCGTTTATTTAACCTTACTATTCCTGAGAGAAAGGCTTTGGAGGAATACATACAGACAAGTTTGGCCGCCGGTCACATTAGGCCCTCCTGTGGCGGTTGGATTTTTTTTTGTAAAAAAAAAGGACGGCGGTTTACGTCCTTGTCTGGATTTTCGTGAGATTAATAAAATTACTGTACGCAATCCTTACCCACTGCCATTGATTCCTGATCTGTTTAACCAGTTAGTGGGGGCCAAGTGGTTCTCTAAAATTGACCTTCGGGGGGCATACAATCTGTTGCGCGTGAAGGAGGGTGACGAATGGAAGACTGCTTTTAACACTCCTGTGGGTCATTTTGAGAATCTGGTTATGCCTTTTGGTCTTACTAATGCTCCTGCATTTTTTCAGAATCTTATTAATGACATCCTTAGACCTTTGATTGGCAAAAATGTGGTTGTGTATTTGGATGACATTTTGATTTATTCGCCGGATCTGGAGTCTCATTGGCGGAGCGTACGTGAAGTATTACAGTTATTAATTGACAATTCGCTTTTTGCTAAGCTGGAGAAATGTGAGTTCGCTGTACAGAGAATTAGTTTTTTGGGCTACATTATCTCCAGCGAAGGTTTTGAGATGGACCCGGTGAAAGTTCAAGCTGTGCAGGAATGGCCTAGGCCTATTGGTTTGAAATCGATACAGAGGTTTTTGGGTTTCGCCAATTATTATAGAAAATTCATTAAAAATTTTTCTATTATTGTCAAACCTCTGACCGATCTCACCAGGAAAGGTGCTGATGCGGTTCAGTGGACTTCTGAGGCCATTGAAGCTTTTGTGTATCTCAAGGAGAGGTTCACCTCTGCTCCCATCCTTATGCAGCCTGATGTGACTAAGCCGTTTTTGCTTGAGGTTGATGCTTCCTCTGTGGGGGTTGGCGCAGTATTGTCTCAGGATAACGGGGATGGAGTACATCCCTGTGCCTTTTTTTCAAAAAAATTTTCGGAGACTGAACTGAATTACGATATTGGTAATCGGGAATTATTGGCTATTAAACTCGCATTTGAACACTGGCGCCACCTCTTGGAAGGTGCTGAATTTCCCGTTCAGGTTTTTACGGATCATAAAAATCTGATATATCTTGATGCTGCCAAGCGCCTGAATGCCTGTCAGGCTAGGTGGGCACTGTTTTTCTCGCGGTTTAATTTTTCCGTTACTTACATCCCAGGTACTAAGAATGTTAAGGCGGATGCCTTGTCTCGCAGTTTTTCTCCCATAGTCGGTGCTGAGAAAGAGGAGAACATTTTACAAGAAGGTGTTGTGATAGCTGCTTTGGACTCCGTTTTGGAAGATGAGATTCTTAAAGCACAGGAGAATGCCCCATCTAAGACTCCCCATGGGAGGTTGTTTGTGCCTGGGACCTTTAGGAGAGATTTGTTTGTTGAGTGTCACGAATCTCGGTTGGCAGGTCATCCCGGAATCTCTGAGACCAAGAGACTGGTGGGTCGCAGTTTTTGGTGGCCTGAATGGTAGAAGGAAGTCATTAAGTGGGTGCGTCAATGTACTATATGTGCTAGATCTAAGTCCTCACATACTCCTTCTGCGGGGTTACTTTGCCCTCTGGAGGTTCCCAGTGCTCCTTGGACACATTTGGCTATGGACTTTATAACTGACCTTCCCCCCTCTGAGGGTTTTACTGTCATCTGGGTGGTCGTGGACCGTTTTAGCAAGATGTGTCACTTGGTTCCCTTCGTCAAACTGCCCTGCGCTAAGACTCTCGCTAAGGCCTTTGTCAAGGAAATTGTCAGACTTCATGGCGTTCCTACTGACATTGTTTCTGATAGGGGACCTCAGTTCGTGGCTCGTTTTTGGCGCGCCTTTTGTGACAGGTTGGGAGTTCATTTGTCGTTCTCATCCGGATATCATCTTGAATCTAATGGCCAGACAGAAAGGAAAAACCAGGATGTTGAGCAGTTCTTGCGTTGTTTTGTGGCAGACAATCAAGAGGGGTGGTCTGAGTTTCTGCCACTTGCTGAATTTGCTCTGAACAATCATACATCTTCTTCTGCTGGTTGTTCGCCTTTTTTTTGTTGTTCTGGGAGACATCCGTCGTTTGGGTCGTTCTCCAAGTTGGTATCTGCCGTGCCTGAGGAGGAGAATTTTTCCGGCGATTTGGAGAGAGTTTGGACGGATGTGCGTGGTAATCTTCAGGAGGCTAACAGAAAATCTAAAGACTACTTTGATAGGAAACGACAGGAGGTTTTGTTCGCTGTTGGTGACATGGTTTGGTTGTCCTCTAGGAATCTGCGGTTGAGGATTCCTTCTAAGAAATTGGGTCCCAAGTTTGTAGGGCCCTTTAAGGTGCTTCAGGTTGTCAACCAATCTGCTGTTAGGTTGGAGGTTCCTACCTCCTGGAGAATTAATCCGGTGTTTCATGTCTCTCTGTTGAAAAAAGCTGTTGTGTCGGATTGTGACGCCTCTGCCTCTGTTCCTCCGGTGGTGGAGGACGGGGAATATGAAATTTCTCGCATCCTTAATTCTAGACGGTATAGAGGTGGTTTGCAGTATCTCGTGGCCTGGAAAGGTTTCAGACCCGAGGATAACTCATGGGTGAGGTCGGATGATGTTTCCGCATCCAGACTTATCAGAGCGTTTCACAGGAGATTTCCTGATAAGCCTGGTCCTAGGGGATCCGGAGGATCCTCTTAGAAGGGGGGGTACTGTTAGAACCTTGCTCTTAGGTTTTTTCTGTTGCTGGTCACATGACCTTGTTGGCCTATTTAGTCCTGCTCCGCCCTTCTGGCTTTGCTGGACTTCATTGTATTACTACTCTTTAGCTAGCCTGTGCTCTGTATCTAACTCTGTTGGTTTGCTTGGTCTTCGGACCTCTGTGTTCTATATATTTTGTTCGTTTGTCTGTCTGCTACTATTTCTGTTAGGAGGTGTCCATTTTGCTCCCAGTCCCTAGTACTTGTAGGGATTCCTTCCCCACATCTATAGGTCTCCGTACAGACTAGCTGAGGACTTTAGCACGTCTGATCGCAGGATCAGGTTCCCTGTTACATCGTAGGGATCAAGCTGAGTTCTATCGTAGGGACAGATCTCCTCTCTTTCCTTAGCTCTGGTAGCAGAACATAACACAGGTTAGTAATGGAGAGGCGTCTATAAGACACCCCCATTACTAACCCCATAGTCAAAGTTAAAAAAAACAAAACACCCAGAATAAAGTCCTTTAATTGAAATAAAGACACAATTCTTTATTGTTCTAAATTAAACCATACTTACCATCACGCCCATTCCAGCTGAAGCCAACGGTCTCCTGCAATAAAAGAAAAATAATAAAGCAACATCATCCTTACCTTTCCATGGTTCCCAGGACGGCTTCAGCTCTGCTACATTCACATGACAGGCTCGACCGCAGCAGAACGCTGCCATCCAGCCTGTCATGCCGCAGACACTGAGAAGCGCAGGCATGCTTGCGCTCCTCAGTGTCTGGCTGTGACGGCATCCAGATAAGCCGACAATGAACTCAGCTCACCTCATGCACGTCACTGACAGCGTGGGAGAATTCTCCTGCGCATGCGGTGAGCGTGAGAGACTCGGGTCATCTGGTTGCCATCACAGCCTGACACTGAGGAGCGCAAGCATGCGAAGCCCATGTTTTTTTGTTTGTTTTTTTACTTATTTCATGAAATTCATGAAATAATAATAAAAAAAAGGGCTTCCCTATATTGTTGTGTCCGGCCAGGTACAAATAGGCAGCTGGGAGTTGGGGGCAGCCCGTTCCTGGATGCTGTACCTGGCTGGCATACAAAAATATGGCAAAGCCCACGTCAAAATTTTTGGGAAAAATGTATTAAAAAATAAATAATAATTTAGGGACTGCATCTTTATTAACCCCTCAAGTGTCATTTAGTGTTAAAATAAAGGATTTATTAAAAAAAAAATTGGCGTGGGATCCCCCATAATTTTAGTCTCTAGCGGAGGTTAAGCAGACGGCTGGGGCAGATGTTTGAAGCCTGGGAAGGGGGTAATACCCACGGAGCTTCCCAGGCTACTAATATCAGCCCCCAGCTGAATACCTAGCCTTTACTAGCTATTAAAATAAGGGACCCCCCAAAAAAAATGACGTGGGGTCCCCCCTATTTTAATAGCTAGCAAAGGCTAGGCAGACAGCTGGGGGCTGATATTAATAGCCCAGGAAGGGTGCCATGAATATTGGCCCCCTCCCAGGCTAGAAACACCAGCCGTCAGCCGCCCCAGAAATGGCGCATCCATAGGATGCGCCTTTTCTGGCACTTAGCCTCGCTCTTCCACGCTGCCCTGGTGCGGTGGCAGGGGGTAATAGTGGTGGGGTTCATGTCAGCGCCAGCTGCCATGAAGCCCAGGTTAGTAATGATGGGCGTCTAAAAGACACCCCCATTACTAACCTACAAAGTGTTAAAAAGAAAAAACACACACTACACCCAGAAAAAAATAATTTATTTGAAATAAAACACACAATTTTATTTCATTCTTAGTTTACTAAAAAAAAAATAGTTACCTGTCCACGTTCCTGCGCTGATCTCCCATGCACAGCTGTCACATCTGGAGATGGTGACAGCTGTGCATGGCTGCTGTAAGCTCACACTGCCGGGAACACGTCCGCTCCCGGCAGCGTGAGCCCCTGACTGAGGTCATCGGAGTGCATTCAGGCAGCGCAGCTCCGGAGACCTCCTTTACGGCACTGCTGTACCGTGGGAATTTCTCACGGTACAGCGGGGCCGTAAAGGAGCTCACCGGAGCAGCGCTGCCTGAACTCCGGCGAACTCGCTTATGCAATGACGGGGCTGCTTTACGGCACCGTCATTCTAGCGGCGGCAGCGGTTCAGAGCGGTCACATTCTATGTGGCTGCTCTAAACTGGAGATCATCGTGGGACACTCGTGGACTACTATGGAGGGGTAAGGATAAGGTTGTGGTTTATTATTTTATATTTTACTGCAGGAGATCAATGGTTTCGGGGAATTAGGTGTCTAGGTGAGTAAAGGTGTAGTTTTTTATTTTTTACTTTATTTTAGGTGGCGATCGGCGGGGACAGTAATGTATAAACTAATTTATTTTAGGTAACCACTGGCCACCAATGACATGTATTTAAAATTTATTGGGGACCAAAAACAAATATATATGGGGGCCTAAAAAATAAAATACGTATAGGGGCAAAAATAACATATGGGGCAGTTTAAATAGCAGGATCAGGCTGATGGGAACTACTGCTCCCATCAAGCTGATCCTGCTGGCACGAATGGACGGGGGACAGACATAGGCCGATGGGAGTAGTAGTGTCACATCGGCCTATGTCTGCCTGCACGCATACACCCGCAGACATCGCACAGACACCGCGCACACACCCGCAGACATCGCACAGACACCGCACACACTCGCAGACATCGCACAGACACCGCGCACACACCAATCATGATGGGCTGATGGTCTGGGAGGTGAGGCTGACCTGTGCGGCCGTGGGAAAGTTCATGTGAGTTCATGCAGTCAAGCATGAACTCACATGAACCCTCTGAGGGCACCGCGGCTACTTCAAATGAACAGCTGATCGGCATCACCTGATACCTCAGCTGTTCATTTGAAATAACCGGCGGGAAAGCACAGCACAGAACAGGAAAGCCGGCGGTGAAGTCTTTTCACTGCCGGCTTCCCCGCCTGGGTCCTTCTCTCCCCGCTCCCTGGTGCTGCGCTCCCCGCCCGGTCCTAACTTACGATCAGGATGGGAGGAGCGGAGGATCGGGGTGGGAGGCTGCGGGGAAGCAGTATGGGGCTGTGTGATTGTTTAAAAGCCGTCGGCTTTTTACCGCCCGCCGGTTTTTAAACAATCAGGAGAATTCTCTCACGCTGGGATGGCATTCTGATGACAGGCTGGATCGCAGCTGAGCGCTGCCATCCAGCCTGTCATCCCGCGGACACTGAGAAGCGCAGGCATGCTTGCGCTCCTCAGTGTCAGGCTGTGACGGCATCCAGATGAGCCGAGTCTCTCACGCTCACCGCATGCGCAGGAGAATTCTCCCACGCTGTCAGTGACGTGCATGAGGTGAGCTGAGTTCATTGTCGGCTCATCTGGATGCCATCACAGCCAGACATTGAGGAGTGCAAGCATGCCTGCGCGTCTCAGTGTCTGCGGGATGACAGGCTAGATGGCAGCTTTCTGCTGCGATCCAGCCTGTCATCTCGATGTAGCAGAGCTGAAGCTGTCCTGGGAACCATGGAAAGGTAAGGATGATGTTGCTTTATTATTTTACATTTATTGCAGGAGATCGTTGACTTCAGCTGCAATGGGCGTGACGGTAAGTATGGTTTAATTTAGAACATTAAAGAATTATGTGTTTATTTCAATTAAAGGACTTTATTCTGGGTGTTGTGTTTTTTTTAAATACTTTACTAGAAATTGATGGCGGTCATGTCTAATATTGGCGTGACCCCATGAATTTCGGGCTTAGGGCCAGCGGATAATACAAAGCTGGCCCTAACCCCTTTATTACCCAGTGAGCCACCGCACCAGGGCCCTGGATGAGCTGGATACAGCGCCAGAAGATGGCGCTTCTATGAACGCGCCATTTTCTGGGGTGGCTGCGGACTGCAGTTCGCAGCAGGGGGGGCCCACAAAGCTTGGGCCACGCTGCGTTGTGGATTCCAGCCCCCAGCTGCTTAGTTGTACCTGTCTGGACACAAAAAGAGGGCGAAGCCCCACGTATTTTTTTTTTTTACTTATTTCATGAAATTCATGAAATAATAATAAAAAAAAGGGCTTCCCTATATTGTTGTGTCGGGCCAGGTACAAATAGGCAGCTGGGAGTTGGGGGCAGCCCGTTCCTGGATGCTGTACCTGGCTGGCATACAAAAATATGGCAAAGCCCACGTCAAAATTTTTGGGAAAAATTAATTAAAAAATAAATAATAATTTAGGGACTGCATCTTTATTAACCCCTCAAGTGTCATTTAGTGTTAAAATAAAGGATTTATTAAAAAAAAAATTGGCGTGGGATCCCCCATAATTTTAGTCTCTAGCAGAGGTTAAGCAGACGGCTGGGGCAGATGTTTGAAGCCTGGGAAGGGGGTAATACCCACGGAGCTTCCCAGGCTACTAATATCAGCCCCCAGCTGAAGACCTAGCCTTTACTAGCTATTAAAATAGGGGACCCCCCCAAAATAATGACGTGGGGTCCCCCCTATTTTAATAGCTAGCAAAGGCTAGGCAGACAGCTGGGGGCTGATATTAATAGCCCAGGAAGGGTGCCATGAATATTGGCCCCCTCCCAGGCTAGAAACACCAGCCGTCAGCCGCCCAAGAAATGGCGCATCCATAGGATGCGCCAATTCTGGCACTTAGCCTCGCTCTTCCACGTTGCCCTGGTGCGGTGGCAGGGGGTAATAGTGGTGGGGTTCATGTCAGCGCCAGCTGCCATGAAGCCCAGGTTAGTAATGATGGGCGTCTATAAAACACCCCCATTACTAACCTACAAAGTGTTAAAACGAAAAAACACACACTACACCCAGAAAAAAATAATTTATTTGAAATAAAACACACAATTTTATTTAATTCTTAGTTTACTAAAAAAAAAATAGTTACCTGTCCACGTTCCTGCGCTGATCTCCCATGCACAGCTGTCACATCTGGAGATGGTGACAGCTGTGCATGGCTGCTGTAAGCTCACACTGCCAGGAACACGTCCGCTCCCGGCAGCGTGAGCCCCTGACTGAGGTCACCGGAGTGCATTCAGGCAGCGCAGCTCCGGAGACCTCCTTTACGGCACTGCTGTACCGTGGGAATTTCTCACGGTACAGCGGGGCCGTAAAGGAGCTCACCGGAGCAGCGCTGCCTGAACTCCGGCGAACCCGCTTATGCAATGACGGGGCTGCTTTACGGCACCGTCATTCTAGCGGCAGCAGCGGTTCAGAGCGGTCACATTCTATGTGGCTGCTCTAAACTGGAGATCATCGTGGGACACTCGTGGACTACTACGGAGGGGTAAGGATAGGTTGTGGTTTATTATTTTATATTTTATTGCAGGAGATCGATGGCTTCGGGGAATTAGGTGTCTAGGTGTGTATAGGTGTAGTTTTTTATTTTTTACTTTATTTTAGGTGGCGATCGGCGGGGACAGGTAATGTATAAACTAATTTATTTTAGGTAACCACTGGCCACCAAGGACATGTATTTAAAATTTATTGGGGACCAAAAACAAATATATATGGGGGCCTAAAAAATAAAATACGTATAGGGGCAAAAATAACATATGGGGCAGTTTAAATAGCAGGATCAGGCTGATGGGAACTACTGCTCCCATCAAGCTGATCCTGCTGGCACGAATGGACGGGGGACAGACATAGGCCGATGGGAGTAGTAGTGTCACATCGGCCTATGTCTGCCTGCACGCATACACCCGCAGACATTGCACAGACACCGCGCACACACCCACAGACATCGCACAGACACCGCACACACCCGCAGACATCGCACAGACACCGCACACACTCGCAGACATCGCACAGACACCGCGCACACACCAATCATGATGGGCTGATGGTCTGGGAGGTGAGGCTGACCTGTGCGGCCGTGGGAAAGTTCATGTGAGTTCATGCAGTCAAGCATGAACTCACATGAACCCTCTGAGGGCACCGCGGCTGCTTCAAATGAACAGCTGATCGGCATCACCTGATACCTCAGCTGTTCATTTGAAATAACCGGCGGGAAAGCACAGCACAGAATGGGAAAGCCGGCGGTGAAGTCTTTTCACTGCCGGCTTCCCCGCCCGGGTCCTTCTCTCCCCGCTCCCTGGTGCTGCGCTCCCCGCCCGGTCCTAACTTACGATCAGGATGGGAGGAGCGGAGGATCGGGGTGGGAGGCTGCGGGGAAGCAGTATGGGGCTGTGTGATTGTTTAAAAGCCGGCGGCTTTTTACCGCACGCCGGCTTTTAAACAATCAGGAGAATTCTCTCACGCTGGGATGGCATTCTGATGACAGGCTGGATCGCAGCTGACCGCTGCCATCCAGCTTGTCATCCTTCAGAGACACTGCAGAGCGCAGGCATTATGGGAACTTCCGATTCCGGTATCCGATATTCTAAAAGTATCGAAATTAAGTATCGGAATTCCGATACCGCGAATATCGTCCGATACCCGGTATTTCAGTATCGGAATGCTCAACAGTAGTGATTACCAAGGATGGAGGAGAAACCACTAGCACCGTCTCCAGAGACCACCTAAAACGGTGCCCCGAGCAACTGCAGAGTCCAAGTGAAGATCAAGATGGCCTTGAACCCGCAGAGGACAAGGAAGAAATGGTCAGCACCGTTCTCGGAGAGTTCCCCCGGACCTGGACTCGGATTAACGATGCGATAGTGGTACCCGTCCTACACTTCCTTCAGCCTACCCAGCAGGAGCCTACAGGAGAGCAGGAAGAACAAGAGGAACAAGCAGCCCAGAGGCAGAAGAACCCTTGCCAGCAGCCCAGGAGAGTCAACCCTCTGCTGATAGTGAGCCTGCCATGCCTGCAGTAAGCCAAAGAACCCGCAGACAGCTGCCTGCCCTGCCTGTAAACCCAGCTAGTAGCTGTACCCTAAATGCTAGTGGGGAAAGCCAGGGTAGACCACCACCAGACAGTGGGTTACGGAGGTCAACCCGGAGCACTAGGGGTCAAATACCAGCTCGCTGGAAGATCTAAATGCACAGTGTATATATTTAATGTTTTATGTTTGTACCCTGGTTATTAATACTGTTTTCCCAGTTTTTCTAGATATATGGAATAACAGGCTATGAATAGTGTTGAGCGAACATGCTCGACACTGCTCGGTACTCGCCCGAGCATCACGCTACTCGGGATGTTCGGCGAGCACCGAGCATTTCCGGGTTACTCGGGCGGGAGCTCGGGTCTCCGCCCTGCATGTTTGGCACTCTTTACAGAGCCAATGAACATGCAGGGATTGCCAGCCAGTCACTGTAATTCCGCAGCCATGTTGGTTGTGGGCATTACAGTGATTGGCTGGCCGCACAGCGTCACCTCGAGTATTTAAAACTGGGCACCGCCATCTTGGACACAGTCGCTCCAGATCAGACAGTGTAGGGACAGCGCTGCTGATTTAGGGAGAGATATAAACTGCAAAATAGTTAGTGTAGGGTCTGTAAAGGCTGCCAGATCAAACAAACAGTCCTTCTCAGGACTAATATCCATCCCAGATATCAGGCAGGCTGTATAGGAGACGCAGTGGTTATACCAGTAAACGCTGCATTACAGTCCTGTGTGCTGCTCCTGTTGCTGAAATTGCTGGACTTACCTCCAGGTCTCAGGGGACAGGAAAAATCCTTTTTTTTTTCATCTAAGTCCTCTTTTTTTTTCCCTCCTTCACACTGTACAAATACCCGTCTTATTAACCTTTTGATGTCCCCCCCCCCAAAAAAAAAGCATGTCTCTGATTTTTTAGACACAAATATATCTGTTGAAAATAGTCAAGTGTAGGCTAGAGAAACAGAAGTGTTGTTTTGCACTTCCACAGCTCAAACCTCTGTATTATCCACTTTTGGGCCATTTGTATCTAAAAAAAAACAGTTTGAGTGTGTCGCTCACTGTCCAGCCGCAAATATATATATTTAAAAAAGTCTGGTATACCCCAGTAAACAATAACTGTGGTTTTGCCATCCCACTGTAAAAAATCTCTATTATTCAGGTTTTGGTATATTTTCCGTAAAGAAAAACAGTAGTGTCTCCTGACTGTTGTGACACAAAAATATATCTGTTGAAAATAGTCTGGTGTAGGCCCGACAAATCCCAGTGTGGTTTTGCAGTTCCACGGGTCAAATCTCTGTACTATCCAGTTTTGGGCCTTTGGTATCTAAAAAAACACAGTTTGAGTGTGTCGCTCACTGTTCAGCCGCAAATATATATATTTAAAAAAGTCTGGTATACCCCAGTAAACAATAACTGTGGTTTTGCCATCCCACTGTACAAAATCTCTATT
This sequence comes from Phyllobates terribilis, assembly GCF_046119375.1. NCBI lineage: Eukaryota > Metazoa > Chordata > Amphibia > Anura > Dendrobatidae > Phyllobates > Phyllobates terribilis. The sequence continues at coordinate 708,598,664 of NW_027362764.1, forward strand.
ATTCAGGTTTTGGTATATTTTCCGTAAAGAAAAACAGTAGTGTCTCCTGACAGTTGTGACACAAAAATATATCTGTTGAAAATAGTCTGGTGTAGGCTCGACAAATCCCAGTGTGGTTTTGCAGTTCCACGGGTCAAATCTCTGTACTATGCAGTTTTGGGCCTTTGGTATCTAAAAAAAAAACAGTTTGAGTGTGTCGCTCACTGCTCAGCCGCAAATCTATATATTTAAAAAAGTTTGGTATACCCCAGTAAACAATAACTGTGGTTTTGCCATCCCACGGTAAAAAATCTCTATTATTCAGGTTTTGGTATATTTTCCGTAAAGAAAAACAGTAGTGTCTCCTGACTGTTGTGACACAAAAATATATCTCTTGAAAATAGTCTGGTGTAGTCTCGACAAATCCCAGTGTGGTTTTGCAGTTCCACGGGTCAAATCTCTGTACTATCCAGTTTTGGGCCTTTGGTATCTAAAAAAACACAGTTTGAGTGTGTCGCTGACTGTTCAGCCGCAAATCTATATATTTCAAAAAGTCTGGTATACCCCAGTAAACAATAACTGTGGTTTTGCAATCCCACGGTAAAAAATCTCTATTATTCAGGTTTTGGTATTTTTTACGTAAAGAAAAACAGTAATAGTTTCTCCCTGATTGTTCAGATTGTTTAAAAGAGTCGGGTGTAGGCCAGAGAAATAGAACTGTGGTTTTCCTCTTCCATGGTTCTAATCTACTTTTTATTACCCTTTTTCCATTGATAGTGCAAGTGTAAGCTATTTTACTTCCTTTACAATGGGCAAGGCGCGTGGCAAGGGACGTGGAAGTGGACGTTCTGGTGATGGTTTGTGCAGAGGACGGGGCCGTGGCCAAGGTGAAAATGTGCCACAACCAACAGCCACATCTTCTCGCTCCCACTTCTTGACCGAATTACTAGGGAAGCACAGAACAACACCAGTATTGAGAACTGATCAGTGGGAACAGGTTTTTAATTGGATAGCAGATAATACTTCCAGTTACCTGGGCACCACCACCTCCGGTCTGTCTTCCACACGGTCAACTCTTAGTAGCCATGAGTCTCGACCGCATACTCCTCCTCACCCTGATGCTCCTTCCTCCCACCATGCCGAGTGTCGTCAGACAGCAATTGATCCCACACTTGGACACTCTGAAGAGCTGTTCACTGGTCCATTTCCATATTTGTGCCCCTCGCCTGATACGCTTGAAGTGGTGGAAGAGGTGATTCCATGTAGCGATGCCCAAATATTTGAACAGCCACGGCCACAGGAAGTCAACGCTGGCAATTTGTGACAAGAGGTGGACGATGACGAGACACAATTGCCAGGAAGTGAGGAGGAGCATCGTGGTGCGCAAGTGGAAGAGGAGGAGGAGGTGGATGATCTAGTAACTGACCCAACGTGCAGGAGGACATGCAGAGTGAGGCCAGCAGCACACAGGGGGAGGGAGGCAGAGTACCCCAACAGGCAGGAAGAAGCAATGTGGTGGCCGCAGACAGAAGGCGGGCAACCGTTCCCCGTAACACCAACACGAGGGACGTTGCCAGTACAAGCGGTAGGTCTTCAGAGTCTGGAATTTTTTAAAGACTCTGCTGATAACCCCAAAAAGGCCATATGTTCCACCTGCCCTGCCAGCATCAGCAGGGGTGACAAAACTACCAGCCTGACCACCACCAGCATGATCAGGCACATGGCAGCAAAGCATCCGACTTTGTGGGGCGAAACCCAGGGTCCACGACCAGTGTCAGCGGGTGTCACCACTGCTTCTTCCACTGTTGTGCGTGCAATAGAACCCCCTGTTGTGTGTGCAAGGCAATCCCCTGTCCATACTGCATGTAAATATGCCCCCTCCTCTCAGTCTTCACTTGTTATGGCAGTTTCTCAAGAAACAGCATCAATGTCCACGTCCACGTCCCACTGCAGCGTTCAATTGTCCATATCCCAGACCTTTGAACGAAAGCGGAAATTCGCAGCTAACGCCCCACAGGCCACAGTCTTAAATTCGCACATTTCACGACTGCTTGCGTTGGAAATGCTGCCTTTTAGGCTGGTGGAGATGGAGTCCTTCCGCAATCTTATGGCGGTGGCCGTCCCTCGGTACTCGGTCCCCAGCCGACACTATTTTGCCCGGTGTGCCATCCCCGCACTACACAAGCACGTTTCCCAAAGCATCTGCTGTGCCCTCAACAACGCAGTTACTGGGAGAGTCCATCTGACAACGGACACGTGGACAAGTGCTTGTGGCCAGAGACGGTACATCTCTCTGACGGCACACTGGGTAAACATAGTGGAAGCCGGGACCCAGTCGGACCTTGGGACGGAACACGTCCTCCCCACACCGAGGATTGCGGGCCCTATGTCAGTCATAGTTGCCCCCACAGTGTATAGCTCCTGCGCATCATCCTCCTCCTCCTCCTCCTCATGTTCAGCCTCCATCTCAGATATCACCACATCAGTTACAAGCTGGAAGCACTGCAGTACTGCCTCCACCAAGCGGCAACAGGCTGTGCTGAAACTCATAAGCTTAGGTGATAAACCTCACACTGCTTGTGAGTTGTGGACAGCTGTGAAAGAGCAGGCAGATCTGTGGCTGAGACCGCTGAACCTACATCCCGGCATGGTCGTGTGTGACAATGGCCGTAACCTGGTGGCGGCTCTGAGGCGAGGTGAGATCACACACGTACCTTGCCTGGCTCATGTGCTTAATCTCGTGGTTCAGCGGTTTCTTAAATCTTACCCCGAGTTGCCAGATCTGCTCGTGAAAGTACGCCGCCTGTCAGCTCATTTTCGCAAGTCGGCTACAGCTTCTGCCACCCTTGCTGTGTTGCAGCAGCGTTTGCAGCTTCCGGCACACCGACTGGTGTGTGATGTCCCCACACGTTGGAACTCTACCCTCCACATGTTGCAAAGGATTTGTGAGCAGAAGAGAGCAGTTGTGGAGTACCAGATGCAACAAGGCCGTCGATATTCAGGTCAGACTCCACACATAATGTATAGATAGATTGTGGTCAAATTCGGGCGCCTGGAACTGGATAAAGAGACTGGAAGGATATTTAAAAGAAAACGAACATAAGACCTCAGGAGTGGACCTGGATGTCTGACATATGTACCATCCTGACAAACTTTGAGGAGGCCACCAAGATGGTGAGTGGCGATGACCGCCATCATTAGTGTCAGCATCCCACTTGTCTGTCTTTTGCAACGCTCTCTGCAGAGAATTAAAGAGGAGGCATTGCAGCCAGAGTATGATGAGATGGATCAAGAAGCCGTAGTGGGCGATTACACACAGCCCAGCCTCATCTCATCCCAACGTGCATTGGGGGACAATGAGGGAGAGGAGGAGGAGGAGGAGGAAGAACAGGAGCTGCTATCATGCGCTGTAGACGGTAGTACCTGTACAAGTGTCATACCGTCGGTTCAACGTGGGTGGCCTGAGGACAGGGGGGAGGAGGAGGAGGAGGAGAAGGAGGAGGAGGAGAGCATGGTCAGTCGTCATCTTGGTGAGGACATGGAAATGTTGCCCGTTACCAGTTTGGCATGCATGGCTGACTTTATGTTACGCTGCCTTAACCGTGACCCTTGCGTTGTCAAAATGTTGGGTGACAGTCATTACTGGTTGGTGACACTTTTAGACCCCCGCTACAAGGAGAACTTTCACTCTCTTATTCCTGAGGTGGAGAGGTCTACAAAAATGGGGCAGTACCAGAAGGTCCTTGCTGCAGAACTCTTAAAAAAATTCCCATCTGAACACGCTAGCGGCAGAGGTCACAGTTCGTTGCCCAACCAAGGCGTACAGGCGAGAGAGATGCAACTCCAATCCAGCAGAGGCAGGGGAACACTGTCAATGTTCTGGGACAGATTTCTGACACCCGCCCAGCTTACAGGCCCTGAGGCGCGGGGTACTCTCACAAGGAGTGGAAAGTTTCAAAAGATGGTGAGGGAGTACCTTGCCGACAGTACCAGCGTCCTCCGTGATTCCTCTGTGCCTTTTAATTATTGGGTATCCAAGCTGGACACTTGGAATGAACTCGCTCTGTACGCCTTGGAGGTCCTGGCCTGCCCTGCCACTAGCGTGTTTTCGGAGTGTGTTTTTAGTGCCGCTGGGAGAATTATAACTGATAAGCGCACTCGCCTGTCAACTGACAATGCTGACAAACTGACCCTTATCAAAATGAACAAAGGCTGGATTGGGCCAGACTTCTCATCACCACCAAATGGCAGCAGAGTAACATAAAGTCAAATCCACTGTGTTATTTCGGAAGGTGTATTCACATGCACCGCTTCACACCCACACATGGGTATACGCTTCCTCATTTCGGCTGTTTTATGTTCTTCTCCTTATCCTCAGCCTCCACCACCACTATACCACCAGGGTGCCAGCATTGCAAGTTCCTCCGTCCTTATTTTTGTCAGCTTTTGCTTGGAAGGCATAAGCAAAGACTGTGGGAGACCCACTCCCCAATAATGGGACTTATGTTTGTAATATGCTGTACTGCATGGCTCTTGTAAGGGGCATTGCAAGTTTCTCCGTCCTAATTTTTGGAAGCTTTTGCTTGGAAGGCATAAGCAAATCCTATGGGAGATCCACTCCCCAATAATGGGACTTATGTTTGCAATATGCTGTACTGCATGGCTCTTGTAAGGGGCATTGCAAGTTGCTCCGTCCTAATTTTCAGAATCTTTTGCTTGGAAGGCATAAGCAAATCCTATGGGAGACCCACTCCCCAATAATGGGACTTATGTTTGTAATATGCTGTACTGCATGGTTCTTGTAAGGGGCATTGCAAGTTGCTCCGTCCTAATTTTTGGAAGCTTTTGCTTGGAAGGCATAAGCAAATCCTATGGGAGACCCACTCCCCAATAATGGGACTTATGTTTGTAATATGCTGTACTGCATGGCTCTTGTAAGGGGCATTGCAAGTTGCTCCGTCCTAATTTTTGGATGCTTTTGCTTGGAAGGCATAAGCAAATCATATGGGAGACCCACTCCCCAATAATGGGACTTATGTTTGTAATATGCTGTACTGCATGGTTCTTGCAAGGGGCATTGCAAGTTGCTCCGTCCTAATTTTTGGAAGCTTTTGCTTGGAAGGCATAAGCAAATACTATGGGAGACCCACTCCCCAATAATGGGACTTATGTTTGTAATATGCTGTACTGCATGGCTCTTGTAAGGGGCATTGCAAGTTGCTCCGTCCTAATTTTTGGAAGCTTTTGCTTGGAAGGCATAAGCAAATCCTATGGGAGACCCACTCCCCAATAATGGGACTTATGTTTGTAATATGCTGTACTGCATGGCTCTTGTAAGGGGCATTGCAGTTCCTCATAATTTTTGGAAAGCCTTCCATTCACTGCTTAGGCCAACAGTGCACAGGAGACCCAGCTGCTATAAATGGAAAAAAAGGTTTAGTTAAGGCCCTCTGACCTCCATGTCATTTCCAAGGGGCATTGGAGTGCCTCGAAATTTTTGGTAGGCATTGCACTCACTGTATGCCCTATAACTGTGTAGCCGAACCGCTCCTTTTGTTACAGAATCATATCCTACAAGACATATGTGGTTGACTGGCCTGATATTGATGTGAATGGTCCCTGTTCCTCCTGCTCTTTCTCCTTTGCCACTACCTCATCCATCATTTATCACCTGAAGCTTTGCTTTAACGGGAGTCATAGAACTTGGATAGTAGTAGGAAAACATCCAGCAATCCTCGGAGGAGGTAGGATATGCGCCAAAACGCTGACCACCTCAGGCCTAGCCACTACTACATACATGCGCTTGCATTCCAACAAAACAAAGCAGATGCTAACTTCTATCATCCTCATCATGCTCCTCACCTTGGCACTCTCAGCTCCCCTGATGGAGAAGCCAGGGCCCACCGGAGGAGTCTGGTTCTCTGGTGGGCTCGGCCAATGCTGCCCTAAAGCAGGCCAGGCTAAGAAAAGTGTGGGAAAGGTTACCGGGACAAATAGGGGTGGCTGGGGACCGAGTATGGACACCCGGCGGCCCCCTGGAGGCTGGGGAGCAAGCGGGGACATCCGGCCACCGGGCGGCTGGGGACTGAGTATGGATACCAGGCCGCCGACGCAGCGGTGGCCAGATTCCGCCTCCACATGCCTAAAAGGCCCAATTTAAAGTGCAAGCAAGCAAGCAGTATGGTATTGCAGCCTGGGGGTGGGTGGGTGGCAGGCTGCATACTTGCGCTTGCATTGCAAGGAATGGGAGAGGTACAATTGAACACTGCCCTGGGACAAGGACTTGAACGGGGATAGTTGCAAGTCTGCAACGACAGGTGCAGGGTGGGAGGCATCTTCGAATGTACCATGAACAGGGGTTTGGCATGCACACACTACAGCGGAATAGGCTCTCCTTCCCACTAAATGCACTGGGGAGGGCACAGGTAATGTTTTGGTATACGCGCTTAATCTTATGTATAAGGCACACCAGGACAAATAGGGGTGGCTGGGGACTGAGTATGGATACCTCGCTGCTGAAGCAGGCATGAGGTAGTGTCCAGCTTCGGCCTCCTCCAAACTAAAAGGCCCCATTTCAAGTGCAAGCTAGCAGTATGGCATTGCAGTCTGGGGGTGGGTGGGTGGCAGGCTGCACACTTACACTTGCATTAAAAGAAAACAAAGCAGATGTTAACTTCTGTCATCATCATCATGCTCCTCACCTTGGCACTCTCAACTCCCCTGATGGAGAAGCCAGGGCCCACCGGAGGAGTCTGGTTCTCTGGTGGGCTCGTCCAATGCTGCCCTAAAGCAGACCGGGCTAAGAAAAGTGTGTGGGGGGATGTTCCAAGGAGAAATAGGGGCGGCTGGGGACCGTTTATGGACACCCGACTGCCCCCAGGCGGCTGGGAACCGTGTGTGGACACCCGGCCGCGGGGCGGCTGGGGACCGAGCATGGACACCCGGCCGCCGGGCGGCTGGGGACTGAGTATGGATTCCAAGCCGCCAACGCAGCCATGACGTGGTGGCCAGATTCCGCCTCCATATGCCTAAAAGGCCCAATTTCAAGTGCAATCAAGCAAGCAGTATAGTATTGCAGCCTGGGGGTGGGTGGGTGGCAGGCTGCATACTTTCGCTTGCATTGCAAGGAATGGGAGAGGTACAATTGAACACTGCCCTGGGACTAGAACTTGCACGGGGATAGTTGCAAGTCTGCATCTTCTGATGCGGCAAGGATCACTTATGATGGGCACACTTTTAGACAGTGACCTGGGTGTCAGGGTCTTCCCCATGCTTTTCAGCACTTTATGCATGTGTCACACAGCACATGGCCAGATAAGGTTCTAAAATGTTAAAATGACATTTCCCGGTGAATGCATTTGTCACAGTTGAAAGCAATACAACAGTGCAAAAACGCATAAAAAAAATGCTACTTGTGAACATAGCCCAAGGTATGGAGGAGTATTTTTGTTTTTGGTTATTTATTTTACCTTATACACAAGTCTTTACCCTGGAAAAGAAATTCCTTAACATATTTCACAGGAAAAAAGTTTCAGTTTCGTTTTTGAACGTTTTATTGTGAGCCCGTAAAAGTGGCTTAATACCTCTGACCACGTTGTTGACGGCAGTGACCTGGGGGTCAGAAATGCTTCCTGGGGCGATCCCCATGCTGTCCCCATGTCATTTGAGCACTGTCACTATCATTTTGGGCACTTGTTAGGCTTTTAAAAGACGGCCCGGGGTGCCACCGCAAAAATGCTCGGGTCTCCCATAGACTAACATTGGGCTCGTTGCTCGGGTCGAGCACCCGAGTATCACGGCGAGCTCGGCCAGAGCTTCGAGCACCCGAGCATTTTAGTGCTCGATCAACACTAGTTATGAACTTTGAGTAACTGGAACTTCCTTGTAAATATGTTCGGAGCCTAACCAAAGGAATGAATAATGAATAAAGACTGTCAAGGATTCGGGGCAAGGACAGACCCCCACCTGGTTAAGGCTCCCGTTGTGTTGGTGATATGGACACCCGGTCACAGACCACACTGTGACCTAAAGAACTCAATATGTGATGTCGTTCGTTATTTCCTTCCCTGTTGTGTTTATGTTCATGCATTTATACCCTGTATTTGTGTTTCCTGTTTAGTCCCGGAGTACTAAATTTTACTAGGGGGGAATGTGTCACCCCAGGCCTGGATGCCACAAATATTAAAGGCTGTGTCTGAGAGCAGGAGGGAGGTTCCCTGGTCAGGGACAATTAGCATACAGCACCTTCTGTCCCAGGCCAGTAGGGGGAGCTGGCTGCCCCTATAAAAGCTGGTACTGGGGGCAGGGTTAGGGAGCACTGGACGACCTAGCTCAGGACTGAGACTAGTCCCAAAGAAGAGGGACAGTTCAGCTGTAGCCGAGGAGTCCGTGAGGCAGAGGAGAAGCTGCGAGCCAGGGACAGAGGCGACGAGAGCCGGTCCTGGCTGAGAGAATCACCACCGGACATTGGGGTCCGAGGCTGTCAGGGTTGCAAGCCCAGCAGCAGAGAACCAACCCGCGAGGGATTTCAGGTCCCTTGGCCTGAGAAGCCTGGAGGCTCTGCCACACAGAGGGACCAGTACAGCACGGAGAAGCAAAAGGTACCTAAGGCCCGAGTCGCAAGCCATACAGGCGAAGTACACGGCCAGCTCAGGGATGTGGGCTATTACACCACGAAAAGGGGGATAGTCAGCAAGGGCAGAGAGACAACGGTAGGCCTTCACACTCACCCTGACCAGTGGGGCTCGCCCGAATGCTCTCAGACACCCAGGCCCATTCCTGCCCGATACTCCTGTTGGGTCATTAGTAATACCAACAATAAAGACCCTGGACTGTTTGAAGAGGACTCAGCAATCTTATTACTGCGGCCTGCACTATCACCCCCAGCATTCACATACGCTGCCCTGAGGCTACACTCTTCCCGTGGGGAGTTATCCTACCCCTGTGCTGCACACCAACATCAGCCTCAGCGGTCTGCCTAGCAGCGGCGGTTATCCCTGACCGCAATCCACGGGTGGCGTAGTCGGACATTCATAACTCTACAAATAGACTGCCACAGCATTTGGTCTGACCACCCTGAGCCACGGGATCGGGTTGCCACTACTACCCCCATCATCGCACTGAAGCCCGGTTCCGGGTGCCCCACGGCCCAGTGGGCGAGTCACTAGTCTGAACGAAGACCTATAGAATAAAGGGAAGGGGTCCCTAAAAGATCTAAGGACTGGAACAAAAATGAGACACCTCCTGAAACAAGAAACTTGTTGCAGAACATAAAAAGATAAACTGACAAAAAGGTACTAGAGGTCCCAGAAGGACCAAGCGAACTGACAGAGAAAGGCACAGAAGCACCTGGCTAGCAAAACAGTCAAACAACACTGAAGTCCAGCACAGCCAAAAAGGCGGAGCTGTAATATAAAGGCAGATGGTCACGTGACCGCAAAACACAAGATGGAAAAAACAGGAGGGTTCTAACAGTACCCTCTCTTTTAAGAGGATCCTCTGGATCCTCCAGGCCCAGGCCTATCGGGAAACCTCTTGTGGAAAGCTCTAACAAGCCTAGGAGCAGAGACATTATCCGTCCTTACCCAGGAGTTATCTTCGGGACCGAAACCCTTCCAGGAGACGAGATACTGTAATCTCCCTCTATGCCATCTAGAATTCAAGATACGTGAAATTTCATATTCGCCGTCTACCACCACAGGAGGAACTGTGACAGTGGAATCCCTATCAGATACATCCGCCTTTTTCAACAAGGAAACATGAAACACAGGATTAATCTTCCAGGAAGTAGGAACATCCAACCTAACCACAGACGGGTTAACAACCTGAAGCACTTTAAATGGACCCACAAACTTAGGACCCAGTTTTTTAGAGGGAATCCTCAACCGCAGATTCCTTGAGGACAACCAAACCATGTTACCCACAGTAAACAAAACCTCCTTACGTTTCCTGTCAAAATACTTCTTGGACTTCTTGTTAGCCTCTAGAAGGTGCAACGTACATTAGTCCAAACTCTCTCCAAATCACCGGAAAAATTCTCCTCCTCCGGCACCACCGACCCCAATTTGGAGAACGAACCAAAAGACGGATGTCTCCCAGTACAACAAAAAAAGGAGAACACCCAGCTGAGGAGGATGTATGATTGTTAAGAGCAAATTCTGCGAGAGGCAGAAACTCAGACCACATCTCTTGATGAACTTAATGAATGGAACCAAATGACCCATCTTACTAAAACGGTCCACGACCACCCAGATGACAGTAAAACCCTCGGACACAGGCAGATCAGTAATAAAATCCATTGTGAGATGCGTCCAAGGCGCACTAGGAACCTCCAGAGGGCAAAGCAACCCCGCAGCAGGAGTATGTGAAGCCTTTGACCTAGCGCACACCGTACATTGACGCACCCACTTGATGACTTCTTTCTGCCATCCAGGCCACCAAAAACTGCGACTGATAAGTCTCTTAGTCTCAGAAATTCCTGGGTGACCTGCCAACCGAGACTCATGACACTCCACAAACAAGTCTCTCCTAAAGGTTCTAGGCCGAACAACCTCCCATGGGCAGTGTTAGATGGAGCATCACCTTGGTTTTTTGAATCCCATTCTCCAAAACAGAGTCTAATGCCGCCACCACATCTCCTTTCTGTAAAATGCTGTCCTCCTCCTTGGCACCGACCGCAGGAGAGAAGCTGCGAAATAAAGCATCAGCTTTAACATTCTTAGTACCAGGGATATAGGTAACAGAAAAATGAAACCGAGAAAAAAAAAGTGCCCACCTAGCTTGACGGGCATTCAAACGCTTGGCAGCATCTAGATAGATCAAATTCTTATGATCTGTGAAAACTTGAATAGGAAATCTAGCGCCTTCCAAGAAATTACGCCATTGTTCAAACGTGAGTTTAATAGCCAGCAACTCCTGATTTCCAACATCATAATTCAATTTGGTTTCCGAAATTTTTTTCGAAAAGAAGGCACAAGGATGTACTCCATCCCTGTTCTCCTGAGACAAAACTGCTCTGACCCCCACCGACGAAGCATCGACCTCGATGAAAAAAGACTTGGTCTCATCAGGCTGCATAAGGATAGGGGCAGAACTGAACCTCTCTTTGAGATACTTAAATGCTTCAATGGCCTCAGTGGTCCATTGGACAGTATTCGCACCTTTCCTGGTGAGATCGGTTAGAGGCTTAACAATTACAGAAAAATTCTTAATGAATTTCCTGTAATAATTGTCAAAACCCAAAAATCTTTGTATAGATTTCAAACCAATAGGCCTAGGCCATTCCTGCACAGCCTGAACCTTCACCGGGTCCATCACAAAGCCCTCGCTGGAGACAATGTAGCCCAAAAAACTAATTTTCTGCACAGCGAACTCACATTTCTCCAGCTTAGCAAAGAGTGAATTATCACTCAATAACTGCAAAACTTCACGTACACTCTGCCAATGGGACTCCAGCTCTGGCGAATAAATCAAAATGTCATCCAAATACACAACCACATTCTTACCAATCAAAGGTCTCAGGATGTCATTAATAAGGTTCTGAAAAAATGCAGGTGCATTGGTAAGACAAAAAGGCATCACCAGATTCTCAAAATGACCTACTGGAGAGTTAAAAGCAGTTTTCCATTCATCACCCTCCTTCACTCGTAACAAATTGTATGCCCCCCGGAGATCAATTTTAGAGAACCACTTGGCCCCCACTAACTGGTTAAACAAGTCAGGAATTAACGGCAATGGGTAGGAATTGTGTACGGTAATCTTATTAATTTCACGAAAATCTAGACATGGACCCCCATCCTCCTTTTTAACAAAGAAAAATCCAACTGCCACAGGCGACTTAGAAGGTCTAATGTGACCAGCAGCCAGGCTAGTCTGTATGTACTCCCCCAAGGCCTTTCTTTCAGGGATAGTTAGATAAAACAAGCGACAGTTGGGAAGAGTAGCTTCCGGAATAAACTCAATGGCGCAATCAGAATCCGTATGAGGAGGTAAAACTTGCGACTCCTCCTCCGAAAAAACCCTCCAAAAATCTTGAATTGATACAGGTAATTCCCCTTTTCCCACAGCCGCAATCCGACCATTACAACATTTATCATGCATTTCGGACTCCGAGACTTTATCATATTAGTAGACCAGTCCAGCAAAGGATTGTGCAGTTTTAACCAAGGCAGTCCTAGAACGACCGAAGAGGGTAAATTATCTAATACAACGAAGTCCAAAATTTCTTGGTGAAGTCCATTGATAGTGAGGGGAATTGCAGCAACCTTGTGAGTAATACATTTCAAGGGAGTGTTATCAATTGCAATAACAGAAATAGGTGATGACAAAGGTTTGGATTTCAATTTAAGTTTTTCCAAAAACCTTTTATCAATCACATTAAGTGTTGAACCACAATCCACAAATACCTGAAATTCAATCAAATTTTCCCGCAAAGTAGTACTCCCTGAAAGAAATACTCCTGCAGAGCGTAAACAAGCAATACGGGCGTACCTGCCTTTTTTTTTTTTTTTACTTAAACGAAGCTCACAATACTTAATCAAATGGTCAGCTTTACCACAATAAAGACACAATCCCTCGGCGAACCTCTGGTCTCTTTCCTGAGAGCGGAGTGACATCGCCCCAACCTCCATCGGTTCTCCGCCATCTGAGCAGATTTTCTGGGGACTAGGACCTGGCATTACAGGAGTCTTTACCTCATTCTGCCTAGATCTCAGCCTCCTATCCACACAAACAGCTAATTGCATGGCATCCTGCAGAGTCTCAGGTGCGGGGAATGCAATTAGCAAATCCTTAACCCTTTCACTCAGACCAGCAAGAAATAGACATTTCAGAGCAGGATCATTCCATCTGACTTCAGAAGCCCACCTTCTAAAGTGTGTGCAATAAGTCTCAGCATCATCTGACCCCTGATTCAAACGCCTGAGTTCTGCCTCAGCAGATGAGATTCGATCAGGATCGTCATATAATAGACCCATAGCAGAAAAAAACTCTCCTGCATGGAAGCCATACTGATCCTCGTATAAATTTTTTTTTTTGGGCTGGACTTACTGTTATAACCTGCAAAAAGTACTATGGAAAGAAGGGGAAAGCTTTCCCTACTGTAAGACTAAGCTGAATCCCTACGATGTAGCGGGCTGCCTGTTCCTAGCGAACGGACCCGCCTTAGTCCTAGGCTAGTCTGAACGAAGACCTATAGAATAAAGGGAAGAGGTCCCTAAAAGAACTAAGGACTGGATCAAAAATGGGACACCTCCTGAAACTAGAAAGTTGTTGCAGAACACAAAAAGATAAACTGACAGAAAGGTACTAGAGGTCCCTGAAGGACTAAGCGAACTGACAGAGAAAGGCACAAAAGCACCTGGCTAGCAAAACAGTCAAACAACACTGAAGTCCAGCACAGCCAAAAAGGCGGAGCTGTAATATAAAGGCAGATGGTCACGTGACCGCAAAACACAAGATGGAAAAAACAAACAGGAGAGTTCTAACATTCCTCACTTCTCCGACTCCGCCAAGGGAGTCTCAGTGTGGGCCAGTACGTTTCCGAACCCTTGCATGTGAACTTGGCTGGAACAATAAGGCCCTGGTGTCCACCTTTTAGGAGGGCCTGTCTGGACGGATCAAGGATGAGCTAGCCGGTCGTGACATACCTCCCTCCCTGGATGACCTGGTGTCATTAGCTACCCGGATTGACATCCTGGAATGCGCTAAGGAGATAACCCGTGAGAGGAAACCTCCGCGCCTCGCTCCCATCCTCCAAAGTCCAGTCTCGCAACCTGCACTCCCCCGGGTGTCTTCTCCAGAGCCGATGCAAATTGACCAAGTCAAGATGGTCAAGTCTCGCCAGGAGACCCGTCGTGCCAAGGGGAGTTGCTTCTATTGTGGCAATATTGAGCATCAGATCCGCTCTTGCCCGGTGAGACCGGGAAACTCCAGTGTCTAGGATCGCTCGGAGAGGTCGTCCTAGGCAAGAGTTCTTCCTCTCCGCCCTTGACTCTGTCCGCTTCCGTTACCAGTGGTGAGACCTGCTTCTTCGAGACTGCCCATCTGGATTCCGGAGCCGCTGGGAATCTCATCCAACAAGTCGTTGTGGAGCGTCTTCAGATTCCTACCATACGTCTGGTGGATCCTTTAGCAGTTTCCTCTGTGGATGGACAGCTTCTCCCTAAAACCATCTTGTTGGTCACTGAGCCGGTAACTCTTCAGGTGGGAATGCTGCACTCGGTGAAGATCTCCTTTTACGTACTGTCCGCTCTCTCTCATCCCATCTTGCTTGGCCTGCCTTGGTTACAGAGACATGAGCCCGTCCTGAACTGGAGCTCGGGAGAGGTGCTCCGTTGGGGTCAGGAATGCCATAAGACCTGTTTGGTTCCAGTTCGTCCTGCTCGACCCCCGTCTACTCTGGCTAACCTACCTGGCCTGCCAGCACCCTACTGGTCCTATGCGGACGTTTTTGATAAAAAGGAGGCAGAGACGCTACCACCTCATAGGCTGTATGATTGCCCTATCGACCTAATACCAGGTGGTTCACCTCCTCGCGGGCGAATCTATCCCTTGTTGCTGGCCGAGACCCATGCCATGTCTGAATATATTGAAGAAAATCTTGCTAGGGGATTTATCCAGAAATCCACCTCTCTGGCTGGAGCAGGATTCTTCTTCGTCAAGAAGAAGGACGACTTTCTTCGTCCTTGTATCGACTATAGGGGCCTAAACCAGATTACCATCAAGAATAAGTACCCCTGGCCTCTCATCTCGGAGCTGTTTGACTGCCTAAAGGGAGCAAAGGTTTTCACTAAGCTTGACCTGCGTGGGGTGTACAATCTGGTCCGGATCCGCCAGGTAGACGAGTGGAAGACGGCATTCAACACCCGGGATGAGTACCGCGTGATGCCCTTCGGTCTCTGTAATGCTCCAGCTGTCTTCCAGGAGTTGGTAAACTATATCTTTTGAGATCTCCTGTATTCCTGCGTGGTGATGTACCTGGACGATATCTTGGTGTTCTCCCCTGATCGGCCCTCTCACCGGAGGGATGTTCGTCAGGTACTGCTGAGGCTCCGGAAGAATCGCCTGTATGCTTAGTACGAGAAATGCCTCTTTGAGCAGACCTCCCTGCCATTTCTCGGCTATATCATCTCGGAGACCGGACTGCGGATGGATCCTGAGAAGGTGTCTGGCGTCTTAAAGTGGCCCTGACCTGAGGGGTTGAAGGCTATTCGGTTTCTGGGATTCACTAACTATTACCGCCTCTTCATTCCTCATTTCTCCTCCCGGACAGCTCCCATCTCTGCTCTTACCCATAAGGGAGTAAGGGAGCAAATCCCAGGTAGTGGTCTCCCGAGGCAGAGAATGCCTTTATCTCTCTTAAACAAGCCTTCTCCTCCACTCCTGTGCTACACCATCCTGATGGCAATAAACAGTTCTTTCTGGAGGTTGATGCCTCTTCCTTTGGAGCCGGAGCAGTGCTCACCCAGAAATCCTCGTCCGGGTGAATGGTGACCTGCGGCTTCTTCTCCAAACTCTTCTCTCCGGCCGAGCGTAATTACTCCATAGGAGATTGAGAACTGCTGGCCATCAAATTAGCGCTGGAGGAGTGGCGCTACTTGCTTGAGGGGGTTCTGCACCTGGTGGTCATCTACACTGACCATAAAAACCTTGCATATTTGCAGACCACCCAGAGACTAAACCGGCGTCAGGCCAGATCGTCTTTGTTCTTTGCTCGATTCTGCTTCAATCTCCATTACCGCCCGACAGACAAGAACATTAAAGCCGACGATCTATCCCACTCTTTTCTGTCTTTCGACCTGGAGGAGGAGCCTCTACACATCATTGATCCCTCCAGAATAATGACTGTTGCTCCGTTTGACCTGTCTCATCTACCTCCTGGTAAGACCTTTGTAGCGGCTCAGAATCGGAAGAGGGTCTTACCCTGGGGCCATTTGTCCAAACTGGCTGGCCATGCCGGCCAGAGGAAGACACTTCTGCTCATTGCCTGGCACTATTGGTGGTCCACCCTGTGCAAGGATGTTGCGGATTTTGTCACAGCTTGTTCCTCTTGTGCCCGTAACAAGATACCTAGGCACCTTCCAGCCGGTCGTCTCCTTCCTCTTCCCGTGCCTTCTGCTCCGTGGCAACATATTGCAATGGATTTCATCACGGATCTTCCGGTATTGGCCGGTTGTACTGTCATTTGGGTGGTCGCCGACCGCTTCTTCAAGATGGCTCACTTCATTCCTCTGCCTGGTCTTCCGTCTCCACCTGTTCTGGCTAAGGACTTTATCAGTCACATCTTCCGTCTCCACGGCTTACCCCTCCACATTGTCTCGGACCGAGGAGTTGTAAGCTGCTGGATGTCTCTTTGGATTTCTCTTCTGCCTATCATCCTCAGTCCAATGGTCAAGTGGAACGTATCAATCAGATCCTTACCAGCTTTCTTCGGCACTTTGTCAACGCTCACTACAGCGATTGGGTTGAGCTCCTGCCCTGGGCCGAGTTTTCCTATAACAACCATGTGAGTGAGTTCTCTGCTAAATCTCAGTTTTTTGTGGTCTACAGTCAACACCCCCGGATTCCGTTTCCCGTCTCCGCTTCAGTGGACAATCCTGCCGCGGAGTCTCTTGTCAGTGAATTTTCTGCGATTTGGGAGGACACTAGATCTGCGCTTCTTCAGTCCTCCGAGCGGATGAAGACGCATGCTGATAAGAGACGTCTGGATCCGCCTCAATTCCGTTCGGGAGACAAGGTCTGGCTTTCCTCCAAATATGTCCGTCTCAAGATACCATCATATAAGTTGGGTCCGCGGTTCATCGGTCCGTTCGAGATTCTGAACCAAATAAATCCAGTGGCTTAGAAGCTGAAACTCCCGGCCTCCTTACGGATTCCCAACTCCTTTCACATGTCTCTCCTCAAACCTGTTGTCCTTAACTCTTTCTCTGACAATCCAGGTACCGCTCCAGCTCTGAGAACATTTTGGTAGAGAGGTAGAGGTAGAGAACATTTTGGCCATCAAGAGGGTAAGAGGAAAGAGTTTCTTTCTTGTGGATTGGAAGGGGTTTGGTCCCGAGGAGAGATCTTGGGAGCCCAGGGAGAACATTCATGCCCCTCGTCTTCTTGAAAAATTTCTTGCGGGCCTAAACAAGAGGGGGTGTAAAGGTGGGTTGTACTGTAGCGTTGGCGCCTCTGCCTCCTGCTGGGCATAGACGCTGTTCCCCTCACCGTCGCGGTTCCGATCCGGTGTCCTCCAGCTCCCCAGCTTCCCGGGCACTGTGCTTAGGGCGCTCGCTCCCTCCCTCTTAAAGGGGCTGCGCTCGCCATCCTAAAGAGTCCCCGGCCAATGGCCGGAAGACCACTCCTATATAAAGCACCTCCTCCAAAATGGAGGTGCCTGTGCAAGGTTGTTGTTTGTGTGCTAACACTCTCCTCAGCCCTCAGGTTCCAGTGCCCGCCAGCCTGTCTGTTAGCCATGCCTGCCAGCCTGTCTATCAGCCGTGCCCGCCAGCCTGTCTATCAGCCGTGCCCGCCAGCCTGTCTGTCAGCCGTGCCCGCCAGTCTGTCTGTCATCC
Source organism: Phyllobates terribilis (assembly GCF_046119375.1). Taxonomy (NCBI): domain Eukaryota; kingdom Metazoa; phylum Chordata; class Amphibia; order Anura; family Dendrobatidae; genus Phyllobates; species Phyllobates terribilis. Next base: position 708,616,198 of record NW_027362764.1, read on the forward strand.
GTGCCCGCCTGTCTGTCTACCTGGATCACCTGTCAGGCCACCTGCCGTGTCCACCTGCTTGCCTACCCAGATCACTCGTCTGGCTACCTGCCGTGCCCGCTTGCTTGCCAACCCGGATCACCTGTCTGGCTACTTGCCGTGCTCTCCCGCTATACCTGTCAGCTTCAGCCATCTGACCCGTGGGAGTCGCCTGCTCTCACACAAGGTCGGTCCCAGAGTGGCACCTGGTCCACCTGCCCGGTCCCTTATTGGTTCATGGAGTCAACTAAGCCGCCGTGCGACCAGGGACTGTCCGAGTAGGCACTTAGTTACGCCCCTCTGGTCCCTCCTTGCATCCCAGCACAGAGGTTCCACCACCCGGATCCGTAACACTAGGCATCACAGAAACCTGGCTCACCCCCTCTGACACTGCCTCTCCAGCTGCACTTTCGTATGGTGGATTCCATCTTTCCCACACAACCCGCTCTAATGGCAAGCATGGTGGAGGAGTTGGTATCCTCCTGTCAGATAACTGCTCCTTCTCCCCAATTCCACTGCCGCCCTCTGTTATTTTCCCCTCTTTTGAGGCACACTGTGTGCGCATCTACTCCCCTCTAACCTCCAACTGGGTGTCATTTACTGCCCCCCAGGGCCAGCCACCACTTTTTTTGACCACTTCTCCACCTGGCTGCTTCACTTCCTTTCCGCTGACATCCCCACTATCATCATGGGTGACTTCAACATCCCCATTTACACTTCCCACTCATCTGTCTCCAAGCTTCTATCCCTCACTTCCTCCTTCAGCCTTGCTCAATGGTGTTCTGCCCTCACTCACAAAGATGGCCACAAACTGGACCTCACCTTCACCCGCCTCTGTTCCCTATCTAACCTCTCCAGCTCACCTCTCCCTCTTTCTGACCACAACCTACTCACATTCTCTTCCCTCTCCTCTCCAGGTGCACAAGCCCCACTCCACAAACTTGCTCACCCTCGCAGAGATCTCAAACACCTTGTCCTACACTCACTCTCTGAATTCCTTCTCCCTCTCACAGGCATAAGTTTATTACACGATGCAAATGCTGCCGCCACTTTATATAACACCACAACAGCTGCAGCTATCAATTCGGACGCCCCCTCACACATACCAAAGCTTGCACAATCAACAGGCAACCCTGGCACACCAGCCTGACTAAAGAACTGAGGAGGGCCTCCAGGGTTGCTGAGCGGAGATGGAAAAAGTGCCACTGCAACGAGCACTTCATCACATTCAAACAGTCCCTCGCTACTTTCATGATCACACTCACTGCTGCAAAACAAACATACTTCTCATCTCTCAAATCCTCCCTGTCACACAACCCTGAACAGCTATTCAACACTTTCAATTCTCTCCTCTGTCCCCCAGCGCCTGCTCCCTCTCCTCTCATCTCAGCCGAGGACTTTGCCTCATTCTTCAATCAGAAGATTGATACCATCAGACAAAGCTTTTGCTTAAAGTCCCCACAGCGCCTCCTCATATCTACTCAATCCTCCTCCAAAACCAGCTTCTCCGCCATTACAGAGGATCAACTTTCCTCCTTACTCTCCAAGTCACACCTCACCACCTGTGAACTTGACCCTATCCCGTCGCATCTCATCCCTAACCTTACTACGGTCTTCATCCCAACTCTAACCAATCTCTTCAACCTGTCACTAACTACTGGTGTCTTCCCCTCATGCTTCAAATATGCCTCGACCACACCCATCGTCAAAAAGCCCTTCCTTGACCATCCTCTCTGAAAAGCTATCGCCCCATATCACTTCTCCCTGACGCCTCAAAACTACTGGAACAATATGTCCATTCTGAATTGTCCTCCCACCTCTCCTCCTGCTTCATCTTTGACCTCTTACAATCTGGCTTCCAACTGCATCACTCCACTGAAACTGCCCTGACTAAACTCATCAATGACTTACTGACCGCCAAATCCAAGCGACATCACTTTGTCCTCCTCCTCTTGGACCTGTCATCTGCCTTCGACACAGTGGACCATTCCCTCTTACTACAGACTCTCTCATCTCTTGGCATCAAAGACTTGGCCCTATCTTGGATCTCCTCATACTTAACAGACAGGACCTTCAGTGTTTCTCACTCACACATCACCTCCTCACCTCGGCCCCTATCTGTTGGTGTCCCCCAAGATTCAGTACTAGGACCTCTGCTCTTCTCAATCTACACCTTCAGCCTGGGACAGCTCATAGAGTCTCACGGCTTTCAGTATCACCTCTATGCTGACGACACACAGATCTACGTCTCTGGACCCGATATCACCTCCTTACTACATCAAAGTTGGATCAGCCTGTAGTGTGTTTTTCCACTTTAATTTTAGGGGTGACTCCAAATCCAGACCTCCATTGGTTAATAAATTTGATTTCCATTGATGATTTTTGTGTGATTTTGTTGTCAGCACATTCAGCTTTGTACTGAACAAAGTATTCAACGGAAATATTTCATTCATTCGGATCTAGGATGTGTTATTTGAGTGTTCCCTTTATTTTTTTGAGCAGTGTATATATTCTTGCTCTGCTTATTATACATAATTAATTCTGTATTGACTATGCCTTATGCTGTACACTAGGACCATATTTTGCTTCTTCAGGGGTGGTTTTCCCTTTGGTTCACTCACCAACATGTGTCAATTGTGTACTGTGTGTTGGGACTATTATCATTTTTCACTTTTTTGTCTTTTAGTATTTCTTGCAAATAAAGTGTTTCATTTTTATTGCTTATTTTTCTCTGTCCTGCACTTTATTATGATTGGTTTTCCCTTTTCATGTAGCTATGTAAGAGCTTGTTTTTGGTGTGATGAGTTGTTTTTATAATATATATATATGTATGTGTGTATATTAGTGATGAGCGAGTGTGCTCGCCACTGCTCGTTCCCTCGCCCTAGCATCTCACTGCTCGAGATGCTCGGCGAGTATTTCCGGGATGCTCGGGCAGGAGCTCGGGTCCCCCAAAATTGGCGGTTTATTAGTTAGGTATAGGTATTCCACAGCAAGATATATATCCACTGGTGATAGCAGGAGTTAGGCAGGCAGAGTTTGTTGACACTGTATACAGCACAATAGGGTCCATTGCACGTTCTGTCTGCAACTGCTGTTACAGATATCTAAATTACAGATTACTAAATATCAGGACTAATTTTTTTTTGCTTTTAATCCTGATTATTTGCTTAAAAAGCAATATACAGTGCACCATTTTACTGCTTTATTTGCTTGTTAGCAGATTACAGACAGATTTTTTTGATTTTATTCGCATTGCTGTATTGTGGAAGCAGAGAAACTTTTCCATCATCAGACGTGATCCCATATTACTGCGGTAATAATACAAACATTTTGTGGAGCGTGCTAAATATTACCCTCCATTTAAAGTCAGCCAGCTGCGTTTTGTTAAACCTATTCACACTTGATCGCTGATCAATACCACATCTATAAGGCCACTTCCCAAAACCATGGTTATCACACGTCATCCCATATTACTGCGGTAATAATGCAGACATTTTTTGGAGCGTGCCAAATATTACCCTCCATTTAAAGTCAGCCAGTTGTGTTTTGTTCAACCTATTCACACTTGATCGCTGACCAATACCACATCTATAAGGCCACTTCCTAAAACCATGGTGATCTCACGTGATCCCATATTACTGCAGTAATAATACAGACATTTTTTTGAGAGTGCCAAATATTACCCTCCATTGAAAGTCAGCCAGCTGTGTTTTGTTCAACTTATTCACACTTGATCGCTGTCCAATACCACATCTATAAGGCCACTTCCTAAAAACGTGGTCATCACACATGATCCCATATTACTGTGGTAATAATACAGAAGTTTTTTGGAGCGTGCCAAATATTACCCTCCATTTAAAGTCAGCTAGTTGTGTTTTGTTGAACCTATTCACACTTGGTCGCTGACCAATACCACGTCTATAAGGCCACTTCTGAAAACTGTGGTCATCACACGTGATCCCATATTACTGCGGTAATAATACAAACATTTTTTGGAGCGTGCCAAATATTACTCTCCGTTTAAAATGGTCAAGGTGCGTGGCAAGGGAAAGGGAAGTGGACGTGATGGTGAGGGTGCACGCAGAGGCCGAGGCCGTGGGCAAGATGAAGCTGTGCCTGCTGAGGGAGCACAACAAACACCCACAGCATGCCGAACTACCTTCCTGTACCAGTTACTAGGGGCCGCGGAACACCACTCTTGAAGCCAGAGCAGTGTGAAAAGGTTGTTGTTTGGATAGCAGATAATGCTTCCAATCAGTTTGCCACCACCACCACCCTGTCTTCCACATAGTCCAGTCTCAGTAGCCGTGAGTCGGGTTCACATATTCCTCACCCTGATCCTCCTTCATCCTACCATGCCGGGTGTCTGGAGACAACTGATGCCACTCTTGCACACTCTGAAGAGCTGTTCACTTTTATAGATTTGGGCCTCCCACCTGGCCCGCTTCAAGCGGGGAAAGAGGAGATCGTATGTAGCGATGCCCAAATATTTGAGTAGCCACTGTCACACAAAGGCAATGGTGGGAAATTGTTGCAAGAGGTGGATGATGATAATGAGACACAATTGCCACCAAGTAAGAAGGAGGCCCAGGGAGCGTACGTGGAAGACGAGGTAGTGGACGATGAAGTCACTGACCCAACCTGGCAAGGTGACATGCATAGCGAGGACAGCAGCACACAGGGGAAGGGAGGTGTAGCACCACAACAGGCAGGAACAAGCAGTGGGGTGGCCACAGACACAAGGTGGGCAACTGTTCCCCAGAACACCAACACGAGGGAAGTTGCCAGTCCAAGTGTTAGGTCTTCCCGAGTCTGGCTCTTTTTTAAAGACTGTCCAGATAACCCCAAAAAGGCCATTTGTAGCCTCTGCTATGCCAGCATCAGCAGGGGCAGCAAAACTACCAGCCTGACCACCACCATTATGCTCAGGCACATGACAGCAAAGCACCTGACTAGTTGGGCCAAATGCCAGGGTCCAGAAACATTGTCTGCGGGTAACACCACTGCCTATTCCGCTGTTGTGCGTGCACACCAATCCCCTGTCCATGGCACAGGCAAAGATGGCTCCTGCCCTGCACCTGTTGTTGCACACTTGCAACTATCACCGTCAGCATCTATGTCCTTGTCCCAGCGCAGCGTTCAGTTGTCCCTACCCCAGTCCTTTGAACACAAGTGCAAATACGCAGAAAATTCACCACAGGCCACACTACTAAACTCACACATTTCACGAATGCTTGCACTTGAAAGGTTGCCTTTTAGGCTCATAGAGACTGAATCTTTCCGCAACCTGATGGTGGTGGCCGTCCCTCGGTACTCGGTCCCCAGCCGCCACTATTTCTCCCGGTGTGCCATCCCCGCATGACACAAGCACCTGTCCCAGAACATTAGCCTTGTCCTCAACAACGCAGTTACTGGGAAGGTCCACTTAACCACGGACACGTGGACAAGTGATTGTGGCCAGTGACGGTACATCTCGCTGACGTCACACTGATTTAATATAGTGGAAGCCGGGACCCAGTCGTACCTTGGGACGGAACACGTCCTCCTGACGCTGAGGAATGCGGGCCCTGGGTCAATCAGGGTTGCCCCCACATTCTACAGCTCCTCCACCTCCTCCTCCTCTTAAAGCCTTCATCTCTGAAATGACCACATCAGTCTGAAGTTGGAAGCACTTCAGCACTGCCTCGGCCAAGTGGCAACAGGCACTGGTGAAGCTAATATGCTAAGGGGACAAACCGCACACCTCTGAAGAGTTCTTGACAGCTGTAACAGAGCAGGGAGATCTGTGGCTGTCACCACTGAACCTACAGCCAGGCATGGTCATGTGTCAAAATGGCCAGAACCTGGTGGAGGCTCTGAAGCTAGGCAACCTCTCACACATACCATGCCTGGCACATGTGCTCAACCTAGTGGTTCAGCAATTTCTCAAAACCTAACCGGATCTGCCTGAGGTGCTTGTCAAAGTTCACCATGTGTGTGCCCATTTTCAAGAATGTCATCTACAGCTTCCGTCGCCCTCGCCGTGTTTCAGCAGTGTTTGCAGCTCCCAGCTCACCAACTGGTGTGCGATGTCACCACGCTTTGGAACTCAATGTTGCAGATGTTGGGAAGGATTTGTGAGCAGCAGAGGGCAGTTGTTGAGTATCAGCTTCAACACGCCCATCATTATTCAGGTCAGCCAAGAACTGATGTCTGATGGATGTCAGACATCTGTGCCGTCCTCCAAAACTTTAAGGACTCCACCAAGATGATGACCGGCGATGATGCCATAATTAGCGTCACCATCCTGCTTCTCTGTCTTTTGAAACGCTTGCGGCTCACAATCAAAGAAGATGCATTGCAGGCGGAGCACGATGAGATGGAGCAAGGAACCATACAGGGTGATGCCACACAGCCCAGCCTCATCTGATTCCCAATGTGAATTGGGTGATAATGAGGAGGAGGAAGAGGAGGATGAGGAAAAGGAGCTGATTTCCTACGCTACACACGGTACTACCTACACAACTGTCATACCGTCTTTTCAGCGTGGATGGCCTGAGGAAAAGGAGAATGAGGAGGATGAGGAGGAGAGCATGGACAGTCGTCCTCTTGGTCAGGACAGGGAAGACTTGGCTATTATCAATCCGGCTCGCATGGCTGACTTTATATTCCTCTCCCTTTCCCGTGACCCTTGCATTGTACGCATTTTGACCAACAGTAATTACTGGTTGGTCACACTTCTAGACCCACGCTACAAGGAGAACTTTGTATTTCTCCTTCCGGCGGTCGAGAGGTCTAGTAAAATGTTGCAGTACCAAAAGGCCCTTGTTGCGGAATTATTAAAAAAATTCCCATCTGAAAACGCTGGCAGCAGAGGTCACAGTTCCTTGGACAACCAAGGAGTACAGGCGAGGGAGACACAAATATGACACAGCAGAGGTAGGGGAACACTGTCAAAGGTTTGGGACAGTTTTTTCAGACCCTCCCAGCGCCCAGGCCCTGATGCGCGGGGTACTCTGACAAGGAGGGAAAAGTTTTGGAAGATGCTGAAGGAGTACCTTACCCAGGGCCGGCTCCAGGTTTTTCTGGGCCCCGGGCGAAAGAGTCTCAGTGGGCCCCTTTAACACATACCACGATTCATGATGCTCAGATACTGCAGAGAAATATAGGTATAGTACAATGCAAAGATTTCACTTCTTACATTTTCTATTGCAAATTCCACAATAGCACAGAAACCGGCGAATCGCTCCATACAGTATACTGGCCCCCATAAAATGCTCCATACCGAATACTGGCCCCCATAAAATGCTCCATACGGAATACTGGTCCCCATATAATGTTACATATGGATTACTGGCCCCCATATAACAATCCATACAGAATACTGGCCCCCATATAACACTCCATACAGAATACTTGTCCCCATATCATGCTCCATACAGAATACTGGCCCCCATAAAACGCTCCGTACAGGATACTGGCTCCCATATAATGCTCCATGCAGGCTGTTCCCCCACACAATGCCCTATGCAGGCTGTTCCCCCCTTATAATGCACCATGCAGGCTGTTCGCCCCCTTATAATGCCCCATGCAGTATGTCACCCCCCATATAATGCCCCATGCAGCATTTCACTGCCCCCATATAATGCCCCATGCAGGATATCACTTCTCCCCCCATATAATGCCCCATGCAGGATGTCACCCCTCATATAATGCCCCATGCAGGATGTCACCCCTCATATAATCCCCATGCAGGATGTCACTTCTCCCCCCATATAATGCCCCGTGCAGGATGTCACTTCCCCCCCATATAATGCCCCATGTAGGATGTCACTTGCCCCCCCATATAATGCCCCATGCAGGATGTCACTTGTTCCCCCCCATATAATGCCCCATGCAGGATGTCACTCCCCCCACAAATATAATGTCCCATGCATGATATCACCTCTCCCCCCATATAATACCCCATGCCATGCAGGATGTCACCCCCCATATAATGCCCCATGCAGGATGTCACTTCTCCCTCCCATATAGCGCCCTATGCAGGATGTCCCTTTCCCCCCTATATAATGCCCTATGCAGGATGTCCCTCTCCCCCCCATATAATGCCCCATGCAGGATGTCACTTCCCCTCCATATAATGCCCCATGCAAGATGTCCCTTCCCCCCAAATAATGCCCCATGCATGATGTCACTTGTCCCCCCCCATATAATGTCCCATGCAGGATGTCCCTTTCCCCCCCATATAATGCCCCATGCAGGATGTCCCTTTCCCCCCCAAATAATGTCCCATGCAGGATATCTCCCCCCTCTCTTTAAAATGCCCCATGCAGGATGTCATCCCCCCTCTTTATAATGCCCCATGCAGGATGTCACCCCCCCGTATAATGCCCCATGCAGGATGTCACTCCCCCCATATAATGCCCCATGCCTCCATACATATAAAAAAAAATCAAATATTTACCTCACTCCTCCTCATCTGCTGCCACTGCTCTGGTCCGGACTCCAGCGTCACCGGCGTCATTCCGCTCTGTGCTGCCTGTGACGGCTCAGGGGAGGGCACAGTGGAAAGACGTCACCACACCCTCTGACCTGAGAATTCACAGGGAGCGCATAGCAGGAAGACAGCGGATCTGCGGAGGCATGGGGAGAGGTAAGTATCTGGCTTCCGGGGCTCTGAGCAAACGGGGGGAGGCGGGCACTGGCACAGACACCGCTTTCCTCCGCTCACGGGTCCCATAGCGCACAGGGGTGCCCAACGGTGGGTGGGCCCCCCTGCCTGCTCAGGGCCCTGGCATTTGCCTGGGTGCGCCGGGTGCTGACGCTGGCCCTGACCATACCCACCGTACCAACGTCCACTGTGATTTCCTGTGTGCCTTATTATTGGGTATCCAAGCTGGACAAATGGCATGAACTGGCTCTCTATGCCTTGGAGGTCCTGGCCTGCCCTGCCGCCAGCGTTTTGTCAGAGCGAGTTTTTAGTGCTGCCAGGGTCATTATAACAGATAGGCACATCCGCCTGTCAACTGAAAATGCTGACAGGCTGACTCTTATAAAAACGAACCAGGACTGGATTGGGCCAGACTTCTCAACACCACTAGATGATAGCAGCAGAACATAAAGTCAAATCCAGTGGCTTTTTTGCGGGGGGTCTATTCCCATGCACCTCTTCACACCCAGACATGAGTATACGCTTCCTGATTTTGTCTATTTTCTGTTGTCCTCCTCCTTTTCCTTCTCCTCATCCTCCGCCACCATATCACCAGGATGACCATGATGCAACACCCATATAATTTTTTAAGGGTGTCCTTGATGCCAATAGGAATTTTTTTTAGAGGCCTACCTCTAACATTCTTTATGTTACACAGTATGTATATCGCCCAGGGGTAAATGTTTTCCCTGCATTACCAGTATAGGAGACCCACTCCTTAACATTGGTAACAATTTTTTAATGAGGACATCCTTTGCGTCTTTTCAAAGGGGTATTGGAGTTCGTCCAATTTTTGGGCAAGCCTTGCAGTCACTACATAGGCAATAACAGTATAGGAGACCTGCTCCTTTATAATGGGAACATTTTTTAAACTGAGACCCTCCTCTACGTCCTTCAAAGGGGTATTGGAGTGCGTCCAATTTTTGGGCAGTCCTTGCAGTCCCTGCATGGGCATTACCACTATAGGAGATCCGTTCCTTTATAATGGGAACATTTTTTTAACTGAGGCCCTCCTCTATGTCTCTTCAAAGGTGTATTAGGGTTTTTCCAAATTTTGGGAAGGCCTTGCAGTAACTACATATGCAATAATAGTATAGCAGACCCGCTTCTTTATAATGGGAACATTTTTTAAACTGAGGCCCTCCGCTATGTTTCTTCAAAGGGGTATTTGGGTTTTTCCAAATTTTTGTCAGCCATTGCAGTCACTGCATACACAAAAACAGTATAGGAGACCCGCTTCTTTATAATGGGAACATTTTTTAAACTGAGTCCCTCCTCTATGTCTCTTCAAAGGGGTTTTTCCAAATTTTAGGCAGGCCTTGCAGCCACTACATATGCAATAACAGCATAGGAGACCCATTCCTTTATAATGGGAACATTTTTTAAACTGAGGCCCTCCTCTACGTCTCTTCAAAGGAGTACTGGAGTTTTTCAAAATTTTTGGCAGCCCTTGCAGTCACTGCATACGCAATAACAGTATAGGAGACCCGCTTCTTTATAATGGGAACATTTTTTTACTGAGGCCCTCCTTTGCATTTCTTCAAAGGGGTATTGGGATTTTTCCAAATTTTGGGCAGCCCTTCAAGTCACTGCATACGCAATAACAGTATAGGAGACCGCTCCTTAATAATGGGAACAACAAAGCATAGCTGGCTGATGGCCCTCTAACAATAGTGAGGGCCAACTGCTGGCCCTTTAACAATAGTAAGGGCTGCCTGATGGCCCTGTAAAAATAGGCTTTGTGACTTTCAGAGTCCCTCCTTCATAAATAAAACAGGATGTGTCTGACCATGTCTCACACACCACATGGGCAGATAAGGTAGTAAAATGTTAAAATGACATTTACCGGTGAATGTATTTTTCACCATTTGGCTGTGTACTACAGTCTTCGTCCTGCTGCTGAGGAGATCAGATTGTCATAATAATATTGTGCAGATGTTGCCTGTGCACATGTTATGTATTTAAGCCAGCTTTATTCAAAATATAATAGTTTTCAATGCTCAATAAGAAGACTTACTGAAGATTTACTTTCAGAAACAAGGATCTTTACTTAACCTATGTGGTAGAAGCAAGTAGCAATAATATTCTCTTGTAATTGTTTACCTCATTCTAAAACCAACAAGAAAATATTTGCATCTTGTGGCAACTTTAGAAAAAGTTTCAGTTTCTTTTCTTAGTATCAGATATTCCTAGATTATTACAGATGTCGTTTGTCTAATAATCTCTGGACACACTGTGTCTATATACTTCTGTGAATGCAATGATTAAAGAGACTCTGTCAGCACAGAATGATGGTGTAAACCAAGTACAGGCGCTCGATGCACCCTTGGTTTGGCCAAACATTTAAGTGCACCTTCCCATCTGCTTGTTTTCCATCTAGTGCTACCCTACTCTGGCTCTATAAAGCCAAAAGTATCAATCAAAGAAGAAGGGTTTGTGTGTCTGGGGGGATGGGGGTGGAGATAGAGGGAAGACAATGTTTGGCCACACCAAGGGTGCATGTGGCGCCCCTGTGGGTTCAGTCACCACAGAGGTACTGCATCTCACCCAGAGGTGTGGTATCTCACTCTCAGGTAAGGAAGGAGTACTGCCCGGGACCCTAACACCTGCATCCAACACTACACTACTCCAGACCGGCAGGAGGGGCAAGATGCGCTGTTCCTCTGCTGAGCCCTGTCCCTGGTTGGAGTGGGGGGAACCAAAGTAGGGGAAACCATGTAGTGGGTGTGGGTGGAGGAAGTAGTTCAAGGGAGCTCAGTAAGAAGCGATATAAAAGAGAGGGTGGAACATTCTAGAGTCGGAGTCTGAGAGGGAGTCTGAGTCTGGGTCAGAGGACGAGTTGGGAGCAGGATCTCTGCAGGGGCTCTGCTCAGGGGAAGTGCGGGCCTGTGTGAGGAGGCCCAGAAGAAGGAGAGGAGGAAGGAACGGGAGCAGAGAGAAGGCTCCAGGAGTGAAGAAAGGATCCCATGGGTACGGGCAGTGCTGGAGGCCACCCGTACGCCCGAATCTACCAGGTGGTGGAGGGATCGGGTCGCAGAGGGGACCGGCCCCTAACTAGAATTTCAACGTTCAAGTAGGTAAACGGAGGGTGCAGTATTTCAGGTGCTGCAGCCAAAAGCCACATCTATCTCACTGAAAAGGTGGCCATAGAGGACCCAGGGGACAGAGGGACAGGGGACAGAGAAGACGTCGCCCGACAATGTCCGCGGTCACTGGATTGGGACACTGGGCGTGAGGTGCAGGGAGACGGCAAGAAGAAACACAAAGAAGGGGGTCCCGTTATGTACTCCAGAGGTACCTGAGGGTTTGCTGAACCCCTTCCTGAGTAAGCACAGGACGACGTGGGAAGTTATGATCTGCAGTTGTAACCAGGAGCAAAGTGAGAACTGTGAATAAATCTGGAAGACTGCACCCCACTGTCTTTGTGAATTATTACTGGTGCGCCATCACCCCCTGCACTACACTGTACCACAACCGCTACCTCAATATCTACAACATCTACACTGCCCTGGAGCTAAGCTCAGCCTGTGGAGAGCTGAACCAACTCTGTTGCATCAACAACAGCTCCAGCGGACCTGCTCAGCAGCGACAGCTCCCTTTAGCCGCATACCACAGGTGGCGTTACGAACGTTATATAAAAACTATAAATCCCCTGTAAATATTCCCTTTTATTGACTGCCCTGGGTCACGGACCGGGTCACCGCCACTGTGACATCTCCCATAGCAATGACCGACCCAGCACCAAGTACCCCGCGGCCCAGGGGGCGTGTCATATTTGGCGTCATGAACAGGATATGAACCCACCCATTATCACCAGGTATTGTGCGCCTAGAGACTGTGTTATTTGCTGAATGTGGCGCCCACCCCAGAAGAACGGGCGCCATTATGTGCGAGACCAGAGACAACAAGAAACCACCTCCCATCGTGGGCCGGGTTCCAGAATGGCGCCAAAAGCGGGGCCCGCCCCGAGCAGCAGTGGCCATGTATGTAGATGTGTCCATCAAGAAGGGGGGGCCGCCCCTAGGTGTGGCCGACAGCAAGCTGCCATGGAACCGCCCCTGAAAGGGGAGAGGAGAGAAGAAACCTGGGAGACAGGACGGAGTCTCCAGCAGTCTAAATAGACTGCACCCGGCAGGCAAGATGGAGAGAGGTCAGCCTGAAGCTCCGTCTTGTGGCCTGCAAAGGAGTGCATCACCCCTAACCTTGGAGGGAATGCTGTTGAAACTGTCCCTGGAGGATACTGGTTTCCTCCGAGATGAGGTGCAGGAGCTGGGCAGGAGAATGGAGGAGGCCCAGCAAGCTGCAATTGCTGCCTGGAGAGCGGAGCTTGTGGAGAAGATGATGACCCGGCAGCAGTCGGTGCTGCAAGTGACCGGCAGCGCCCCAGCCCCGGCAGAGCTGCTCCTGGACCAGGAGGTGTTGGGCCGAACTGAAGCGATCGGGGGAGCAGGTAGGAGCGATATCCCTATCCTGGACGCCGCTGGCGCTGATCCGTTCCTTGTGCCCCTGCAGGAACCTCCTTCCCCGGGCGCTTCAACACCGACCCTGGTGACAAGGTCGCCTACACCAGGCACAGAGGGGAACGCTCTCCGTGTGCACCGGGTAGAGGAGGATATGCCCCTGCAGGTTGAGGCTTTACTTGTGGTTAGGCAGACCAGGGCACGGGTACTAGCTGATAGTAGAGGTCCGGGCGGCCTGGAAGCAAGTTGGGAATCCACCTCGCCAGGTGAAGTTGTGGGCCTTCCCTTTACGCTAATCTCTTTGGCCCTGCTGCTTATAGCAGTGCTGCGGCCCTCGTCCCTGAGTAAAACATCTTTGTGCTCACCCGTATGGCAGGCAACTCGGGCCTTCCTGGAGTGTTGCTCCCACGTGGCGGTGCTGGGCCCTATGGTGCTGCTGAGCCTCCTGGCATATGATGGGGCCAGGAGACCTGCAGTCTCCTGCTCTCCGGTTTCTTCTGCTGGGCCTTCAGTGCCCCACAACCTCGGACTCCGGGGTCCGGTTCTTCTGCTCTACACTCCCCAGGTCTTTTCTCTTCACTGTCCTGACTTCAACTCCTCTCACTAACTTCAACTAACCCCGCCTCCAGATTCCAGTTGCTAAGGGGAGGAGCTCCCATTGCTGGTCTGGAGCCAGGAAAGTGTTGCATGCTAGTATACCTGATTAGGGGACCCCTGCTTGCTTCCAGGCATGGCATCAACCCTTGTGAGGGAGGCAATGCCACTGTGGCAACCGGAACCCTGGGGTGCCACATTCCCCCCTAGTTAACTTCAGTACTCCCGGACTGAGGATACCTTTTAAAATTAACAATTAACAATAACAATTCACATTACAAATAGTTTACAAAGTCAAAAATTACAAAAACCCAACCAAAATCGTATAGCAGTCACTGCGACGTTTAGTCTTTACGCCACAATCCGGATAACTGAAATTTGGCTGGTGGGAACCGCATCAACCCACTTTGTGTATCGTTCCTGGGTGTAGCTTCAGGGCACATTGTCATAGGGCCTGGTCTTCGGCCACGTCTGCGGTTTATTTTCAAGGCCACTTATTAACTATTTTCAACATTGTCCTGACCACACCCAGTCCTGTGGTCCAATTGTCCATAAATTTAACAAATATATATATCCAGGATTATTTAACGGTTACAACTATATATAATACACTTTTATTCTCTTACACTTTAGTTCCTCCAGCGGGCAGGGAGCTGACCTTTAGTACTCCGGGTCGATCTACGTAGTACATTTGTTGTCACTGACCTACCCTGGTCCCTAGTGTCTATCCCTGGTGTGGTGGGTTCAGTGTAAACTACACTACGGGTAGTCTGAGGTAACACCGGTAGGCTGGGTAATCTCCTACAAATTCTTTGACTCACCCTGGGTACGACAAGTTCACTGCTAGCAGAGGGTTAATTCTCCTGATCGGCTGCTGACTGGTCATCCAGATGTTCTGGAGCCTCTGCAGCTTCCGGTGAGGACGCTTGGAGAAAGGTCAGGACCGGTACCACAATTGCTCTGTTCACCTGCGTCCAAAACCGGGGAAATGCTCCAAGGACTGTCTGGACCGTTTCCTCCACTTTTTCTGTGGGCTGAGGGCTGTCTTGGTCTTCTTCTTTGTGTTTCAACTGTTCAGGGCATATCTTCAGGTGGTCTCTTGAGACTGCCGCTGAAGTTTCCCCTCCATCTTTACTGATGAGGCACACTTTGGTGTTATCTTAATTCGAGGGTAGGACGGTGTATGGCTCAACCTCCCACTGGTCATCTAATTTATGGACTCCAGATGATGTGGTTATATAGGTCCACCAAAGCTGGTAACGTCTCTGGCCACAGGCTACGTTCTTCAAGGGGCAACATCTTCAACAGGTCTATTACCACCTGGTTCATCTTCTCGCACAACCCGTTGGTCTGGGGATGATATGGCATCGTCCTTATTTTCTTGCAGCCGTACAAGTTACAGAATTCCTGGAACACTTCTGCTTCAAAGGTCGGACCTTGGTCGGTAAGCACTCGTTCAGGGTAACCGTGCGGGCGACAAAAGTGTTGTTGAAACGCTTTGGCTGCCGTCTGAGCCATCTGGTCTTTCACTGGCACTAGTACCAAGAACCGGGAGTAGTGGTCTACTATGGTGAGAGCGTAGACATAGCCTGACCAGCTTGGGGCTAGCTTCATGTGGTCCAAGGCTACCAGTTTAAGTGGTTGTTTGGTGATTATGGGCTGCAGGGGAGCCCTCTGGCTGTCACGGTCTTTCCGTCTCAGGTTGCATGGACCACATTCTCGACACCATCTCTCGATTGCTTTCCTCATGCCAACCCAGTAGAATCGCTCACGTAGCAGGACTTCCAACTTCTTCCACCCGAAGGGTCCTGCTCCATCGTGGTATGCTTCTAAGACCATTGGCGCATCCCGCCTTGGGACTACCACCTGCCAGACCAGTTCATGTGTCTGGGAGTTGATGCTTCTTCGACACAGCTTTCCTTCGTAGATGAACAGCTTGCCCTTCTCCTTCCAGAACTGTTGGGTCTCCTGTGGAGCATCTGGATAAGGGTGCGAGTCAGCTTGTGTCAACAACTCCTTTACCAGGCGGACAGCCTGGTCGCTATCCTGCATCTCTGCCCATCCATGGGGGGCAATGGGTTAAACATGGCCTCTCTGTTGGCAGAACACTTGTTCCTCACACAGTGGGAGCACTGGGTCAACCCGTGACGAAGGAAAGCGGGTAGCTCTATCTCCTCCAGCTCTTCCGGGTCTTCTCCCCCATCTGGCAAGTTGGGCATCCTGGACAGCGCATCAGCATTAGTGTTTTTATGCCCCGCCTGATACTTGATGGTAAACTCGTAGCTGGACCGTCAAGCCATCCATCATTGTTTTAGGACACCAAACATCGCAGTCTCCAGGTGCGTCAGCGGGTTGTTATCCGTGAAGACTGTAAATCTGGAGGAGACGAGGTAGTGTTTGAAGCGCTCTGTTACAGCCCAGACTATGGCTAGAAACTCCAACTTAAAGGAACTATAGTTGTCAGGGTTCCTGTCAGTGGGACGGAGCTTCCTGCTGGCGTAGGCAATCACTCTTTCTCTGCCCTGCTGTACCTGGGACAGCACCGCTCCCAATCCCACGTTGCTGGCATCCGTATGAAGTATAAAGGGTTGGCCATGACGCGCCCAGGGGATGGGGACGACTCGGCGCCCGGGCCTTGTTGTTGTATGACCTTGGGGGATGTCGCGGTGGTCGGCTCCCGGGCCCGTACCCTGGGGTCACTCTTTAAAAGAAAGAAGGAATGGGGGAAGTTATATGGGATAGGGGAAAGTGTTTGTGACGCCACCCGTGGTGTCTGGTGAGGACCACCAGCGCTGCTACAGTCCTCTGAGGCCGGTGGTCAGGCAGCTTAGTTGGTGCGGCTCCCCACAGGTGGAGCGGGGCCTCAGGGCAGCGTAGGAGAAGGGATGTAGGACAGAGGGGACCCAGTCGGGTCAGAGGAAGGGTAGAAGAATAGGCACGCACACCGGAGTTCGCTTCAGTACCTTTACTGGTGGTGTTTCAGGCACGATCCAGGGCACTGTAGGGTGAAGGGTGCATATCAGGACTCTCCCCAGTGAGTGGGTGTGGGGCCTCCTGTTTCTTGCCTTTTCCTGATAAGTTTATGACCTGCCTGGAGCTAGGCCTAACTTGGTCTCTGTCTTGCACCGGCTGACCTGGTGGTAGGGCCTTCTGTTGGAGATCACACTTCCCGATCTCTTGGGCCTCAGTGACTCCTGACCCTGGTACAACGGTCAGCTCTTGGTGTTCCTGGGACATATAGTTCGCCAGGGGTTCCGGTTGTTTCTGCTGGTCCTAGAGATCCTTGCAAACAGGGACCCGGTGTCCGGTATATGGTCTTGGGGTGAGCTGGCTAAGCTCCTCTGCCCCCTATGTAGCTCGCTTACTCCACTTGCCTTCGGCTGCGCTCGGGGCCCTCACTAGGCTTCACACTGGCAGTAAGCCTCGCTACTCTTCACCGCTCTTATGGCGTCGGCACGACTTAGGCTCACTAACCTGAGCTCAATGAGTCTGGGCTGGACTCACAACCTCTCTCTGGCTGCAGCAGACTGTAGACTCTAGACTGCAGACTCCAGACTTAGACTGTGTCTCCAGGCTGTAGATTCCAGAATGAACTGCCTAGCTCCACCTTCCCTATTTATATCCCTAACGGGCTCCCTCTGGTGGTCTGAGGTGGAAGGTGGAGGTGTGTGAATGCTATGAGGGCCTCTTGTGGAGGAATCCATCCATGCACCCCTCTAGGATCTGTGGCACTAATGCACAGCAGGGCGCCACATTCCCCCCTAGCAAAGCTCAGTACTCCTGGACTGAAGTACTTTTTATAACAACAACAATAACTCTTCCCTTTATGGGAGGCACTTTGCTTAAACGTTACATATAAAACATTATAAATAATAAATAGATATGTACAATTCAATAAGCAACCTCAGAATTCAAGTCTCTCCCGGAGAGGTTCCCCGACAGGATGTCCATCTCACAGGTTAGAGTACTTGGTAGCTTGAGGAACCTGTCCAAAGCAAACCCTCCACGTAGGCCCTGGGGTGGCTTCAGGGCATGGCAATCCTGAGTTGGACCTCCACTTGTGCCACACCAGACAGGTTTTTGTTCTGAGATCACCTAAAGGGGCACTCCAGGAAGTGCAATTATTTACAGCAACAGTTTTTGGGCTGCACATAGTCCTCAGCCACAAAGTTCTTTATGTACCCTGAAGGGTAGTTAGAGGCAAACAAGAAAAGTGTCCATTTCACTTAGATTGTCCATTATAAGGCAAAACACAAGTTAATAGATACATATACGAAAATACACAATACAATACCCCAAGGGCAACTATCTACACTGTCAGAGTTTACTTCTTTACTCTCTGTATCTGACAGGGGTCTGACCTCGTGTGCTACGTGTCGACCTACGTGGTACTGGGATGCGTGAGGCACTAGTATTTGCACTACCTCCCATTCTGTCAGTTCTAAGTGTTGGGGAACTGCAGGGTTGCCTTAGCCTCTCTACAGGACTGGCAAGTATACCATTGGTTGGGCCTTCTTGCTCTGCTCCAACCGGGGATCCTTCTTCCGGGGATTCTTCTTGAGCAGGCTCTTCTGAAGCACTTACAGGCTCTACTTGCTGTGGAGGGTCTTCTGGCTGTTGAAAGAAGTGGATCACAGGCATTATTACTGCTCCTCCTAGTTGAGGCCAATCTGCCGGGAAATCTCCTAAGTCAGTATGGAGTACTGCTTCTTTAGGCTCCTCCGGTACAGTGAGAGGCACTTCTTCTTGGGGCTTTAGCAGGTCTGGACACAACTTCAGATGGTCTCTAGATACAGTTGCAGTCGTTCTTCCTCCGTCTCTACTAATTAGGCAGGTCTTCCTATTATCGAATCTTGAATTTAACACAGTGTATGGTTCTCTCTCCCACTGGTCATCAAATTTGTGGTTTCTCCTTTTCCTCTTTAACACCACTTCTCCTTGTGTGAAGGGTTCTGCGGGCGCACTTTTATTGTAGTGGGCTTCCTGCTTGTCCCTTACCCGAGTGAGACTGTCTTCGACACAGGCCTGTATTCTTCTGTACTGCTCCTGTCTGGTCGTGTCCCAGTCCTCAGTGGACATATCTGCTTCTGGTTCTACTACACCAAGCTCCAGGTCCATGGGCAACTTCCCGGGTCTTGCTCGCATGAGATATGCTGTAGTACAATTGGTGGAACTCACAGGTATGTGGTTGTACAGATCTACCAGGTCAGGTAGTAGGTCTGGCCACTGATTTCTCTCCTCTAGTGGTAAGGTCTTCAGCAGGTCGATGACGATGTTATTCATCTTTTCACAGAGACCGTTGGTTTGGGGGTGGTACGGTGTAGTCCTGATCTTTTTACACCCGTACAGATGGCAGAACTCCTTAAACAGTTTGGCTTCAAAGGCTGGGCCTTTATCCGTCAGCACCTGCTCTGGGTATCCATGGGGCCTGCAGAAGTACGCCTGAAACGTCTTCGCCGCAGTTTCTGCCATCAGATCCTTGACGGGGGCGACCACCAGGAACCGGGAGTAGTGATCCACCATGGTCAGGGCATAGGAATATCCTGACCTGCTGGGTGACAGCTTGACATGATCCAGGGCCACGATCTCCAAGGGTCGAGTTGTCTTGATGGGTTGCAGGGGTGCCTTCTGGCTGCTGTAGTCTTTTCTTCTGAGGCTACAGGGTCCACAATTCCGGCACCACCTCTCAATGGAACTGCGCATTCCTACCCAATAAAACCGACACTTCAGCAGGGTTTCTAGCTTCTTCCAGCCAAAGTGCCCCACCTGATCGTGGTAGGCTTCCAACACCATCTGGATGTCTGTCTTGGGCACCACTATCTGCCATACCATCTCATGGGTTTTGGGGTTGACGTACCTCCGGCACAGCTTCTCTCTATAGATGAACAGCCGGCTCTTCTCATTCCACAGCTGCTTTGCTTGGAGAGACGCTTCCTTCTCCAGGGAGGAACCTTTCTGGGTTATCAGTTCTTTGATATGGCTGACAACCGGGTCGCTGTCCTGGGTCTCCTTCCAGCTGTGGTGAGGCAGGGGGTTTAACGTCTTACCACGTTGCCTCCTGGAGGCTCGTTGCTCGTGGACCATTCCATTCCGATGAAAGGCAGGTAGTTCAATCTCCTACAGGTCATCCACTTCTTCTTCAGTGTCCGACTGGTGAGGCATCCTGGACAGGGCATCGGCGTTGGCGTTCTTGCAGCCCACACGGTACTTAATAGTGAATTGGTAGTTTGACAGCCGAGCCATCCATCGTTGTTCCATGGCTCCTAGCTTGGCTGTTTCTAGATGAGTCAAGGGGTTGTTATCAGTGAAGGCAGTGAATTTACTGGAGGCTAGGTAGTGCTTGTGTGACACCCCAGGGGTCTGGTTGCCACAGTAATAGAGATATTATGTCTGAGAGCAAGTGGGAGGTTTCTCTGGTCAGGAGTCCTAAGCATGCAACACTGCCCGCCCAGACCTGGGAGGGGAGGAATCTGCCCTTATAAACTGGGTCTGGGGCGGGATTAGGTTAGACAGAGACAGAGCCTGCAGAACAAGCAGAGCAGTCAGAGCCTGGAGAGGGAAAGTGAGAACAGGAGCTCTGTAGGAGCAGCAGCAGAAGGACAGGGGCTGTGAGCAGAGATATAGCTCGCACTGGCTGAAGTTACTAAAACCGGACACAGGAGTCCGAGGCTGTGGGGACTGATATATACCCAGCAGCAGAAAGCAGCCGGCAGGGGATTCCAGGTCCTCTGGCCATAGAAGCCCGGAGGCTCAGTCACAAAGAAGGGACCAGCGCCGCCATCCAGGAGCGGAGGCTAACAGAAGGCCCCAAGTCACCAGCCATACGGGTGAGCACCACACGGTATACTCAGGGACGTGGGCTACTTGTAACCGCTGACAGCAAGGTAGCCAGGAAGACTGCAGATAAACGGGGAGGCCTACAACTCCACCTGGCCAGGGAACTCCTGCTTGCTCGCAGACTGACCAGGCCCCTTATACTAGCCAGTACTCCCGGGAGGGTCTGCCTTGTACCATCAGTAAAGACCCTGAACTGCACCTCATGTCTCTGTGATTCCTTGCCGCACCAGCACCATTAGCACTGGGACCCTCACACCATCACTCCCATCATCTCTCACATTAGCTGCCCTGAGGCAATACTTCTCCCATGGGGAGTTATCCCATACTCGGCTGCGCAAACAACATCAGCCTCAGCGGTCGGCAGCGCAGCGGCGGTCCCCACTGACTGCAATCCACGGGTGGCGTAGTCGGACATTTGCTATACATTAAGACTGCCACTGGTTTGACCACCCTGGGCACGGACCGGGTCACCGCCACACGGAGACTACAACCCCCAGCATTCTACAACAGGCCCTGTTCCCAGGGGGCGCGTCAACTTTGGCGTAGTCGGCAGGATTTCGTGCCCGCAACCACCGGGTACTGCGTGCCTGAAAAAGAGACTTTTATACTTACCTGTGGTGAAGTTTCCCGCCGTCCGGAGTCGTTTCCCGCCATCCGGAGCCGATTCCCGCCATCAGACGCCATCTTGGACCGTTTCCCGCCGTCTTCTGCCTTCTTCCCGCCATCTACAGCTGCTTCCCGCCTTCGGACGCCATCTTCGGGACGCCGCACGGGAAGAAGAGGGGCGTGGACGCCGAAAGCGCGCGAGATCCGAAGCTCTGCCCCACGCTCTGACGCTGCGCAAGGTCCTGGAAGGGAGGAAGAGCGACTCTGACGTCATCGGAGCGCGACGCCAGGTCCTCAACCCCGACGATCGACTGCGGAGCCGCGGCCTACGGAAGAAGAGCATCGCAAGGTAGGCCACGGTCCACTAGGGGGGAAGGAGGATGTCAGACACCGAGGGGAGCTCCATCACCACACCGGCCGCCAGTGCAACCGCTGCAGCGGTCATGCCATTCACCATGCCCTATATCCCGGGGGCAACCTGGCTACCCCAGTACTCAGGGGAGTCACATACTCTAAATGACTTTAGAGAAAGACTGGATAGCCTCTTCCAGGTGTACCTCCTCACAGAAGAGCAAAAAGTGAGCATCCTGGTGGCCCAATTAATCGGGGCAGCCCAAAGGGAGGTAAAGTACTGGCCACCTGGGAGGAAGAGGACTGTCAGAGAAATACTAGCCCGGCTGAAAGACACATTTGATACCCGCACCTCAGCCGAAATAAAGCTCAGATTTTACGGGTGTAAACAGCGGGCACATGAGAGTATAAGAGACTATGCTCTAAACCTACAAGAGGCCCTGAGAGCCATTAAGCAGGCAGACCCTGACAGCGTGGGAAATGAAGATAAGCTGTTGACTGAACAATTTATTGAGGGTCTACTGTGCAATGCCCACCGAACCCAGTTGCGGGCAATGGCCTTACAGGACCCTGACCTGGACTTTGCACAGTTCAAGGACAGAGCCATCCGGGTGCTCCGAGAACCGGCACCAGGTGGCGCTGTGACCCACAGGCGCCCTGCTATCACTTACCACCAGGAGACGGCGCCCTTGTCTGCAGGGCCTGTGGGAGCTGATGCGCAGGCTTTAAACAGTGACCCGGCTACAGACCTGCACCATCAGGTCCAAGAGCTGACTAAGAGCGTTGCCGCGCTAACCAGAACTGTGCAGTCTTTACAGGTCTCGTCTCCAGGAAAGATCCAGCTGGCATCCGGACCGGAGGAAGTCCCGTGGCACCGACTGAGGAGGACCCCACCGGCCAGAGGAAGACCCAGCGACAGATACAACGAGGACGGACGACCCATCTGCCGCCGCTGCAATCAACCCGGACATGTGGCAAGGTACTGTCTTTTAAACGGGCACAACCTGGGGTAGAGGGCCAACCCCCAGGCATAAGACCATCAGGCCCATCAAACTGGCGTGATAAATACGTAGGGGGACGTCCAATCTTGCCTGTGGTACTGGATGGCATTCCTATGAGTGCCCTACTAGACACTGGGTCACAGGTGACTACCATCCCGTACGTGCTCTTTAAACAGTACTGGAATGACTCGGACATAACCCGCTACCCAGGTGACGACCTGAGTATCATCGCCAGCAATGGTCAGCCCGTGCCGCAGGTGGGATTCAAAGAGGCGACCATTAAGATCGGTAAAGTCGAACTGGCGGCACAAGGACTGATTATAGTGGACATAGACCGTCATGAGAGTCACCCTAGAATAACCTTGGGAACTAATGTGATTGAAAATTGTCTTGCAGAGGTGATTCTCATTTTACAGGAGGTTGCCAAGAACGCCAGTTCCGGCCAGCAGCGTGTGCTCCATAAAGAGATCCGGGCACTGATGAAGCGGCAACAGGTGGAACTATCTGGTGGTGAGATAGGTAGCGTGAGAATGTGTGACCCGTTCCCTATTGCCATGCCCCCAAAAAGTGAGATGATGATTTGGTGCCAGGCAGCTATTGGTCTAAGAGGTAGAGACTACCAAGCAATGGTAGAACCCGTCTACTCAGACAGTAGGCCCACCATTTTAACAGCACGGGGGGTGGTCGATGTACGCCATGGGAGGGTGCCCGTTCGCATCATAAATATCGGGGAGAGAGAAGTACACCTGCCCCGGTATGCCACGCTAGCCAAATTGTTCACCATCAACCAGAACTCTGTACAGGCCGTGGAACCCTTGCCTCCATCTCAACCAGAGGAAGGTAACAGCTCTAAGAAACCAATGGAGGACTGGTGTCAGCAACTGCATTTGGGTACTGACTCCACTCCCTCACACCATAAACAGGGAGTCTATCGGGTGGTTCGAGAGTACGAGAGAGTGTTTAGTAAACACCCGCTAGACTTCGGGCGAGTAAAGGGGGTAGAACACCACATCCCCACGGGAGACCATCCTCCCATACAGGAGAGATACCGACCCGTACCCCCGGCACACTACCAACACGCCAAGGGGATGCTTAGAGACATGAAGGAGGCTGAGGTAATCAGGGACAGCTGTAGCCCCTGGGCAGCTCCACTAGTCTTAGTGAAAAAGAAAGACAACACCATGAGAATGTGTGTAGACTACAGGAAGGTCAACCGTATCACACACAAAGATGCGTACCCGTTACCAAGGATAGAAGAGTCCTTAGCTGCATTAAAATCTGCTAACTTCTTCTCTACTTTGGATCTCACTAGCGGGTACTGGCAGGTTCCTGTAGCAGAGGCCGACCAGGAGAAGACCGCATTCACCACCCCGATGGGTCTCAGCGAATTTAACTGTATGCCGTTCGGGCTCTGCAACGCACCAGGAACCTTCCAACGGTTGATGGAATGGTGTCTGGGACACCTGAACTTCGAGACGGTCCTGTTATATCTGGACGATGTCATCGTCTATTCCAAGACCTACGAGGACCACCTGAAACACCTGGCAGAAGTGTTCGAAGCTCTGGCAAACTACGGCCTAAAGGTGAAACCCTCCAAGTGTCACCTCCTGAAACCAAAGGTGCAATACCTGGGACACGTAGTGAGTGCTGATGGAGTGGCTCCTGACCCTGATAAGATCACCGTGATTAAGGACTGGCCAAGACCCTCCAGCATAAAGGAAGTGCGGCAGTTCCTCGGGTTGGTAGGCTACTACCGAAGATTCATTCCCGGTTTCACCAAAATGGCAGCCCCTATGCAGGACCTCCTGATAGGTCAATCTCGGAAAGCCAAAAACCAGAAGCCGCCCTTTAGGTGGGAAAAGCTGGAAGAGGAGTCCTTCTGCCAGCTGAAGATGACCCTCACGGGGGATGAAATCCTGGCATATCCAGACTACAGCCAGCCCTTTATCCTCCACACGGACGCAAGCAACATCGGGCTAGGAGCCATACTGTCCCAGATCCAGCAAGGGAAAGAACGGGTAATCGCTTACGCCAGCTGAAAGCTACGGCCCACGGAGAGGAACCCTGAGAATTATAGCTCATTCAAGCTGGAGTTCCTGGCAGTAGTGTGGGCAGTGACCGAACGTTTCAAGCATTACCTTGCCTCCTCCAAATTCACCGTGTACACAGATAACAACCCGTTGACACACCTGGACACTGCAAGGCTCGGTGCCCTGGAACAGAGATGGATGGCCCGCCTGTCCAACTTTGAATTCACCATCAAATACCAGGCAGGACGCTCAAATGTCAACGCGGATGCCCTGTCTAGAATGCCGAACTTACCGGACGTAGGGGAAGATCCATAAGATCTGGAAGAAGTTGAGCTCTCTGCGTTCCACCGTCATGGGATTACCCTGTATTCCCACCGTGTGAAGGACAGGCGCTCCGTGACGTTCAATCCCTTGCCCCACTACAACTGGGCGGAGACGCAAGACGGTGATCCCGCAGTCCATTTGGTGAAGGAAATGCTGACCCAGGCCGATGCCCGTCTTGACCCAGATGCTCCGGAGGAGACCAAGCAACTGTGGAAGGAGAAAAGTAAGCTGTTCCTCTACAGGGAGAAACTGTGCCGGAGAATGGTTAACTCTCGAACACATGAGTTGACCTGGCAGGTAGTGGTCCCAAGACGAGACGCGGCTATGGTTCTGGAGGCATACCACAACGGAGCAGGGCATTTCGGATGGAAGAAGCTGGAGTTCTTGTTGCGTGAACGGTTCTACTGGGTAGGCATGAGAGGAGCCATCGAGAGGTGGTGCAGAGACTGTGGCCCATGCCACCTGAGAAGAAAACACCGAGCCAGGCAGAAGACTCCCCTGCAGCCCATCATCACCAGACAGCCACTGGAACTGGTAGCCCTGGACCATGTGAAACTGGCTCCAAGCAGATCTGGGTATGTCTACGCCCTCACAATCGTAGATCATTACTCCCGGTTCCTGGTGGTGGTCCCGGTCAAGGACTTAATGGCTCAAACAGCAGCTAGAGCCTTCCAGCAGCACTTCTGCCATCCACACAGGTACCCGGACCAAGTGTTGACAGACCAAGGACCAGCCTTCGAAGCGGAGGTCTTCCAGGAGTTCTGCAACCTGTATGGCTGCAAGAAGATAAGAACAACGCCCTATCACCCTCAAACCAATGGACTCTGCGAGAAGATGAACCAGGTGGTGATAGATCTGCTAAAAACGTTGCCCCTGGAAGAACGTAGTCTGTGGCCTGAGAAACTGCCCGATCTGGTGGACCTGTATAACCACATCCCTGTAGGTTCCACCAACTGTACCCCGGCTTACCTAATGAGAGCAAGACCTGGTAAGCTGCCTATTGACCTGGATTTGGGAGTCCTGACGCCTGAGGACACCTCGCCAGAGGCAGACTGGGATACAGAACGGCAGCAGCAGTATCAGAAAGTACAGGAGAGCGTCGAGCGAAGTCTGTCTCAAGCTAGAGAAAGGCAAGAGAAGGCTTATAATCAGTATGCTCCCGCTGTTCCCCTGGTACCTGGAGAGCAGGTCTTGAAGAGGAAGAGGCGGCTCCACAAGTTGGACGACCAGTGGGAGAAGGACCCGTACACCGTACTGCCATCAAGCCATGAGAACCCAAAAATCTGCGTAATCAGTAAGGATGGAGGAGAAACCACAGCCATTGACTCCAGAGACCACCTGAAGAAGTGTCCCGAGCAGCTGCAAAGCCCTGAAGAAGATCAAGGAAACCCTCAACCCGCAGAGGAAAAGGAAGAAATGATCAGTACCGTACTCGGAGACTTCCCCCGGTCTTGGACACAAGTAAACGGCGCTGTCGTGGTACCCGTCCTCACCTTTCTCCAGCCAGCCCCGCAAATGCCTACAGAGGAACCGGTAGAGCTGGAAGAGCAGCCGGCCCAAGAGGCAGAAGAGTCCACACCAGCAGTACAGGAGGATCAACCCTCTGCTAGTAGTGAGCCTGCCGTGCCCCTAGTGAGCCAAAGAGTGCGCAGACAGCTGCCCAGCTTACCCATAACACCTCCTACACCCTGTAGTGCAGAACCAGTTAGTGAGCTCCGTAGGTCCACTAGAGTCACTAGAGGTCAGATGCCCGCTCGCTGGAGAATCTAAACTAATGCACTGTGAATTTATCTGTTAACTGTTTATGGTTTATGTTTGTTGCCTGTTATTAATTATGTTTCTCAGTTACCCTGCAGATTTTTATGGACTAACAGGTTATGGACGCTGGATAACCGGAACAGTTTTGTAGATAGTTGCACCTTGGTGCCTCTTGCGAAGACGGCCGCGGAAGAGAAAACCTGTCTGGCGTGGCCTCCTTGCGGCCCAAAGTAGTTAGTCTACCCTTGCAGCCACGCCCAAGGACAACGCAAGGGGTTTGCTTTGGACAGGTCCCCTACTTCGCTTAAAGCTTCACCTTGGGTGATATGGACACCCGGTTGCGGACACGCCGTGACCTTTAAAGAACTAAAGCTTCTTGTAAATATGTTATCGTATTATTGTTTATACCCTGTTATTATGTTTTAAAAATGTGTTTAGTCCCGGAGTACTAAAATTTGCTAGGGCGGAATGTGACACCCCAGGGGTCTGGTTGCCACAGTAATAGAGATATTATGTCTGAGAGCAAGTGAGAGGTTTCTCTGGTCAGGAGCCCTAAGCATGCAACACTGCCCGCCCAGACCTGGGAGGGGAGGAATCTGCCCTTATAAACTGGGTCTGGGGCAGGATTAGGTTAGACAGAGACAGAGCCTGCAGAACAAGCAGAGCAGTCAGAGCCTGGAGAGGGAAAGTGAGAACAGGAGCTCTGTAGGAGCAGCAGCAGAAGGCCAGGGGCTGTGAGCAGAGATATAGCTCGCCCTGGCTGAAGTTACTAAAACCGGACACAGGAGTCCGAGGCTGTGGGGACTGATATATACCCAGCAGCAGAAACCAGCCGGCAGGGGATTCCAGGTCCTCTGGCCATAGAAGCCCGGAGGCTCAGTCACAAAGAAGGGACCAGCGCCGCCATCCAGGAGCGGAGGCTAACAGAAGGCCCCAAGTCACCAGCCATACGGGTGAGCACCACACGGTATACTCAGGGATGTGGGCTACTTGTAACCGCTGACAGCAAGGTAGCCAGGAAGACTGCAGATAAACAGGGAGGCCTACAACTCCACCTGACCAGGGGAACTCCTGCTTGCTCGCAGACTGACCAGGCCCCTTATACTAGCCAGTACTCCCGGGAGGGTCTGCCTTGTACCATCAGTAAAGACCCTGAACTGCACCTCACGTCTCTGTGATTCCTTGCCGCACCAGCACTCCCATCATCTCTCACATTAGCTGCCCTGAGGCAATACTTCTCCCGTGGGGAATTATCCCATACTCGGCTGCGCAAACAACATCAGCCTCAGCGGTCGGCAGCGCAGCGGCGGTCCCCACTGACCGCAATCCACGGGTGGCGTAGTCGGACATTTGCTATACATTAAGACTGCCACTGGTTTGACCACCCTGGGCACGGACCGGGTCACCGCCACACAGAGACTACAACCCCCAGCATTCTACAACAGGCCCTGTTCCGGTTTCCCCTGCACAACACAGGCCCAGGGGGCGCGTCACTTGAACCGCTCGGTCATGGCCCAGACCAGGGCCAGGAACTCCAACTTGAAGCTGCTATAGTTCTCTGGGTTCCTCTCGGTCGGGCGGAGCTTCCTGCTTGCGTAGGCGATCACCTTCTCTCGGCCATTCTGCTTCTGACTCAGTACAGCTCCTAATCCTTCGTTGCTGGCATCTGTGTACAGCAGGAACGGTTGGCTGTAGTCAGGGTAGGCTAGGATCTCTTCGCTGGTCAGGATCTCCTTCATCACCTTAAAGGATTCAGCTTGCTCTTTACCCCACTGGAACTGGTTTCTGCCTCTCCCGGACTGTCCTACCAGGAGATCTTGCAAAGGCGCCGCTTTCTTAGTATAGTCCTTCACAAACCTCCGGTAATACCCAACTAGTCCCAGGAACTGACGTACCTCCTTGAGGATCTTCGGCTCTGGACATTTCTGGATGGCAGTGACCTTCTCCGGGTCTGGTGCTACTCCCTCTGGACTAACGATGTGCCCCAGGTACTGTACCTTCCTCTTGAGCAGGTGGCACTTTGAAGGCTTCAGCTTCATCCCATACCGGGAGAGCGACTCAAATACCTCCGCCAGGTGCTTCAAGTGGTCCTCATACATTTTGGAGTACACTATCACGTCGTCCAGGTATAGTAGTACAGTCTCGAAGTTGCGGTGTCCCAGGCAGCACTCCATCAATCTCTGGAATGTTCCGGGGGCATTGCAGAGTCCAAACGGCATACTATTGAACTCGCAGAGTCCCATTGGTGTGGTGAAGGCCGTCTTCTCCCGATCCTCCTCAGCAACAGCTACTTGCCAGTACCCACTAGTGAGGTCAAGGGTGGAGAAGTAATTTGCAGACTTTAAGGCAGCCAGGGATTCCTCTATACGTGGTAAAGGGTATGCATCTTTATGTGTAATGCGATTTACTTGTCTGTAATCTACACACATTCTCATGCTTCCGTCCTTTTTCCTGACTAGAACTAGGGGAGCTGACCAGGGACTACAACTATCCCTTACTACCCCTGCCTTCTTCATGTCGTGCAACATCTCCTTCGCCTTCTGGTAGTGTGCTGGTGGTATAGGCCTGTAGCGTTCTTTGATGGGTCGATGGTCACCTGTGGGGATATGGTGTTGAACCCCCTTAATCCTCCCAAAGTCAAGTGGGTGTTTACTGAATACCTGCTCGTATTCCTGAACCACCCGGTGTACACCCTGCTTCTGATGGGCAGGAGTGGTGTCTGTCCCAATATGGAGCTGTTGACACCAATCCTCCACCTGGGTTGCCAGGTCATTATCCTCCACTTCGTCTGGTGAGGTTAAGGACTCTGCCGTGTGTATGGAGTAGTTATTTACTGTGTACAGTTTGGCAACAGTGGCGTAGCGTGGTAATCTAACCTCATCCTCCCCATAGTTTAGGAGGCGTACAGGCACCCTCCCATTGCGTACATCCACTACCCCTCTGGCAGTCTAGAGTGTATGTCTATGCTCTGAGCTAAGGGGCTCTACTACTGCCTGGTAGCTCCGTCCTTTGAGATCTATTGCTGCTCTACACTAAATCAGCATTTCACTCATCGGGGGAATCACAATGGGTACCGGGTCTGTCACCCGTACATTACCAATTTCACCGCCTGTTAGCTTTACCTGTTGCTGGTACATAAGGGCTCGGATCTCTTTCTGCAGCGCCCTTCTCTGCCCTGGTCTGGCAGTGTCAGCTATCTGTTGGAGCAAGAACAACACCTCTCCCAAACAAGTCTGTATCATCAGGATTAGTCTCTACTACAATTAGTCCCTGGTCCTTCAGTTCCACTCTTCCCACCTTTACTGCCACATCCTTAACCCCGACTAGGTTAAGGGTGAGGCCGTTTGAGGCATAGACGGAAAGATTTGGATCTGGTGGGTGGAGTTCGTCTATGGACCAGAACCTCTTGTAGAGGACATCAGGCATTATGGTTACCTGAGATCCTGTGTCCAGCAGAGCGGGTGTCGCGATGCCGTCCAGCACAATGGACAGGAAAGGTCTTCTTCCCACGAACCTACGGTACCAGTTTGATGGGCCTGAGGGGTCTACTCCTGGGTGTCGGCCCTTGGCCCCAGGGTTTTCTCCTTTAAAGGACTGCTCTGGACGGCGTGACCTGTCTTGTGGCAGCGGTGGCAGACAGGGTCCCTCGGCGGGCGGCGTTGGTCACTGGTCCTCCCAGGGGATGGCGTTGTCCTTCTCCTCCTTCTCATCCAGGGGACATCCTCAGGGCTGTCGGCTAGCAGGATCCTTCCTTCTGCCTCGGGCTCCGTCCACAGCTGCAGGGCACTCAGTACAGTGGTCAGGGTTTTGCTCAACTGACGCACTCCAGAGCGCAGGCTGTCCAGCTCACTAGGGGACGTTGCTGGAACCTTGGCTTCAGCAGCCACCGGGGAAAAGGTGGACGCTGCAGGCACTGGGGTGGCCCCACCCTGGTAACATTGGATAGCAGTTGTTTCCAGGGGCTGCAGTCCTTTTATAGCCATGTCCTTAAGGGTGTCAAAGGTGGCATTGGATGATCCAGGGACCACCAACGCATGGTCCTGCTCTCCTCTTGAGACCTCAGTCCCCGGATAAACTGTTCCTTCAGCATTTTATTTTCATTATCGATGCTGGTTGCACTAACCTGTTTCAGAGCTCGCAGGGCCCCTTGTAAACGCCAGGCATAGTCCCGAACACTGTCCTCAGGTTGCTGAGAGCAGTTGTAGAACCTCATCTGGAGGTCTGTCTCAGTACGATTCTCAAAGACAGTCTGTAACTTTTTAAAGATTGCGGACACTGACTCCTGGTCTGCGGCCAACTAGGTTTCCACTTCTCGCTCCGCAGCACCGGTCAATTGTCCTAATACAACAGCGGCTCTTTGCTTGCCTGTCATAGAGTACATGTCCAGTATACCGCATATTTTCCTTTTGAATCCAGACAGGGTATCCGGTTTGCCGCTGTACTGGGGGAGCCACTTCGCTCCAGGGATGTACGGTAGGGCCATGGGTATGACAGGCGTTACAAGCCCTGCTGGTGGAGCGGCTGCTTCGGCCTGCTCGGCGCCGAGCGCGGGTTAAACATCAGGGCGGTTAACCAGTACTCCGGTGTTGTGCTGTTCTTCGGACATTCTGGCGCCCCCCTAGCGAACCGTGGCCTACCTACTTTTCTTTTCTTCCGATAGGCCGCAGCTCCGCAGGTGACGGTCTTCCTTCAGGACCTTGCGTTGCTCGCGTCCTACGTCAGAGCGCTCACCGGGGCTCCTTCCAGGACCTGGCGCTTCCTGGTTTGACGTCGAGGCGTGGGGCGTGTCCGGGGCTTCGCGCGCTTCAGCAGGTACGCCTCTCAGTTTCCCGCGGTTACGCCCTTCTTCCCGCTCGGCAGCACAACAATGGCGGCAATCTTCGCCACAGTTACACAGTTTTTGATTAAAGGCGCCCGGTGGCAACGGGCATAACACTCCGTTGTTGCAGCGGGCACAGAATTGTGTTCGTGATGCCAGGAAGAGATGACGCGCCCAGGCGATGGGGGCAACTCGGCGCCCGGGCCCTGTTGTTGCCTGACCTTGGGGGATGTCGCGGTGGTTGGCTCCCGGGCCCGTACCCTGGGGTCACTCTTTAAAAGAAAGAAGGAATGGGGGAAGTTATATGGGATAGGGGAAAGTGTTCGTGACGCCACCCGTGGTGTCTGGTGAGGACCACCAGCGCTGCTACAGTCCTCTGAGGCCGGTGGTCAGGCAGCTTAGTTGGTGCGACTCCCCACAGGTGGAGCGAGGCCTCAGGGCAGCGTAGGAGAAGGGATGCAGGACAGAGGGGACCCAGCCGGGTCAGAGGAAGGGTAGAAGAATAGGCACGCACACCGGAGTTCGCTTCAGTACCTTTACTGGTGGTGTTTGAGGCATGATCAAGGGCACTGTAGGGTGAAGGATGCATATCAGGACTCTCCCCAGTGAGTGGGTGTGGGGCCTCCTGTTTCTTGCCTTTTCCTGATAAGTTTATGACCTGCCTGGAGCTAGGCCTAACTTGGGCTCTGTCTTGCACCGGCTGACCTGGTGGTAGGGCCTTCTGTTGGAGATCACACTTCCCGATCTCTTGGGCCTCAGTGACTCCTGACCCTGGTATAACGGTCAGCTCTTGGTGTTCCTGGGACATATAGTTCGCCAGGGGTTCCGGTTGTTTCTGCTGGTCCTAGAGATCCTTGCAGACACGGACCCGGTGTCCGATATATGGTCTTGGGGTGAGCTGGCTAAGCTCCTCTGCCCCCTATGTAGCTCGCTTACTCCACTTGCCTTTGGCCGCGCTCGGGGCCCTCACTAGGCTTCACGCTGGCAGTAGGCCTCGCTACTCTTGACCGCTCTTATGGCGTCGGCACACTTTAGGCTCACTAACCTGAGCTCCATGAGTCTGGGCTGGACTCACAACCTCTCTCTGGCTGCAGCAGACTGTAAACTCTAGACTGCAGACTCCAGACTTAGACTGTGTCTCCAGGCTGTAGATTCCAGAATGAACTGCCTAGCTCCACCTTCCCTATTTATATCCCTAACGGGCTCCCTCTGGTGGTCTGAGGTGGAAGGTGGAGGTGTGTGAATGCTATGAGGGCCTCTTGTGGAGGAATCCGTCCATGCACCCCTCTAGGATCTGTGGCACCAATGCGCAGCAGGGTGCCACAGCCATAGTCGGGGTAGGCCAGGACTTCATCTCCAGTAAGAGCCATTTTCAGTCAAGTGAAAGATTCGTCTTCTGGTTTACACCATTTGAACGGAGGTTTCGGGTTCGTGGCCTTCTTGGACTGGCCCACTAAGAGGTCCTGCATGGGTGCCGCTATCTTGGTGAAACCCTTGATAAATCTCCGGTAGTAGCCTACCAGCCCAAGGAACTGCCGCACTTCCTTGATAGTGGAGGGTCTTGGCCAGTCCTTGATCACGGTGACTTTTTCAGGGTCTGGTGCTACACCTTCGGCGCTTACCACATGACCTAGGTACTGCACCTAGGGCTTCAACAGGTGGCACTTGGACTGTTTTACTTTCAGGCCATAACCAGATAGGGCTTCGAACACCTCGGCCACGTGCTCCAGTTGATCTTCATATGTCTTTGAGAAGACAATTACGTCGTCTAGGTACAGCAGGATGGTTTCGAAGTTTTTGTGTCCTAGGCAACACTCCATTAACCGCTGGAAGGTTCCTGGGGCGCTGCAGAGCCCGAATGGCATGCAGTTGAACTCGCAGAGGCCCATTGGTGTTGTAAACGCGGTCTTTTCTCTGTCCGCCTCTGCCACAGGAATCTGTCAGTACCTACTGGTGAGATCCAAAGTGGAGAAATAATTAGCAGATCTTAGTGCAGCTAATGATTCCTCAATTCTGGGCATTGGGTAGGCGTCCTTATGTGTAATGCGGTTAATCTGCCTGTAATCAACACACATCCTCATTGTACCATCTTTCTTTCTAACGAGAACTTATGGAGCTGCCCAGGGGCTACAACTATCTCTGATCACCCCAGCCTCATTCATCTCCCGTAACATTCCTTTGGCACATTGATAGTGAGCTGGGGGTACAGGCCGGTACCTCTCTTTAATGGGTGGATGATCTCCTGTGGGGATATGATGTTGGACCCCTTTTACCTGCCAAAAGTCTAGGCCGGCTCATATTCTTGAACCACCCGGTACACCCCCTGCTTTTGGTGCAAAGGGGTGGAGTCAGTGCCTATTTGTAGCTTCTGAAACCAATCCTCGACCTGCCCCTTGGAGCCATTATCCTCCGCCGGTTTGGACGGAGGCAAGGGTTCCACTGCCTTTATTGCATTGTTACTGACAGTGAACAGCTTAGCAAGAGTGGCATACCGGGGTAAATGGACCTCTTTCTCCCCACAATTCAGGATGCGTATCGGTACTCTCCCCTTGCGGACATCGACTACCCCCCTGGCTGTCAAGATGGTGGGCCTACTGTCAGAGTACACGGGTTCTACCAGGGCCTGATAATCTTGACCCCTGAGACCTATTGCTGCCTGACACCATATTAACATTTCACTCCTAGGGGGCATTGCAATGGGGAATGGATCACTCATCCTGACACTGCCGACTTCTTCACCAGACAGCTCTACCTGTTGTCTTTCATCAGTGCTCTGATCTCCTTCTGCAGAACTCGCTACTTACTGGAACTGGCACTGCGACCTGTTGCAACAAAACAATAATTTCCCCAAGACAATTTTCTATCACATTGGTGCCTATAGTTATCATAGGATGACTTTCTCGGCGATCAATATCAACAATAATGATTCCTTGCGATAGCAATTCTACTCGGCCAACCTTTATGGTCACCTCTTTATACCTCACCTGGGGCAAGGGCTGACCATTGCTGGCATAGATGCTAAGATGTTCATCTGGACTGCGATCAGTCCAGTCTGAATCAGTCCAGTATCGTTTATAAAGGATATATGGCATTGTTGTCACCTGGGAACCCGTGTCCAGCAACGCGCTCATCGGCATGCCATCAAGCACGACAGGTAGGACCGGTCATCCTCCCACGTACTTGTCTCGCCAGCTTTGTGGGCCTGGTCGTCTTACTCCTGGGGGGTTGGTCCTCTGCCCCAGTGGTTGCTCGTTTAAATTACAGAATCTTGCGACATGCCCCGCCTTTTGACAGCGGCGACAGATGGGTTGTCCGTTCTGATCGTAGCGATCGCTGTTTCTCCCTCTGGTCGGTGGATTCTTTCTCTGCCGTCACCACAGGACGTCATCTGGACTGGAAGCCAGCTGGATCCTTTCCTTTAGAGACACTTGCATGGCCTGCACAGTTTTGGTTAGCTCCTGGAGGCGTAGGTCTGCAGACGGGTCATTATCTAGGGTCTGAGCATCAGCCTCCACAGGTGCCGGGGAAAAGGACGCCATCTCCTGGTGGTACGAGATAGCTGGGTGCCGGAGGGGTGCAGTGCCACTTGGGGTTCGTTCTCATAGCACCCAGATGGCTCGGTCTTTAAATTGCGCAAAGTCCAGATCAGGGTTTTGCAGAGCCATAATGCGTAGCTGTGTCCGGTGAGCATTAGACAGGAGCCCCTCAATAAACTGCTCAGTTAGCAATCTGTCCTCGTCTCGCACACTGTCGGAGTCTACCTGTTTAATGGCCCGCAGCGCCTCCTGCAGGTTTAGAGCATAGTCCCATACACTGTCCTGCACCCTTTGTTTGCACCCGTAGAACTTCAATTTAATTTCTGCTGTGGTGCGGGTGTCAAAGGTATCCTTCAACCGGGCCAGTATTTCCTTAACAGTGCCTTTGTCCCTGCCTGGCCAGGACTTCACCTCTCTATGGGCTGCACCGATTAGCTGGCCTATGAGGATGCTGACTTTCTGCTCCTCAGACAGGGGGTATACTTTAAACAAACTGCGCAGTCTCTCCTCAAAGTCGCTCAGGGTGTGCTACTCCCCTGAGTACTGGGGCAACCACGCCGCCCCTGGTATATATGGCATTGATAACGGCATTACAGTGGCGGCGGCCGCGCCCGCGGCTGAATCCTCTCCCAGGTTGGGCATCTTCCTCCCCCCTAGTGAACCTCAGCCAGGTCCTGGGCTTCTGCTGAAGTACCAGTATCCTGCTCTGCAGGTCACTGTACAGCTGCACTCTCGTTGCACAGCTTCTCACACTTGCATTGTATTCACAGAGCTGCAGCAGCAGGATGGATGAGATCACACAGCACAGAGCTGCAGCAGCTGGGATGGATGGGATGGGTGGGATCACACAGCCCTCTGCAGGGGGAGGCGACAATCTCCCCCCTCAGTCTGATGCAAAGGGGAAGGCTGGTACCTTTCAGCCTGAGTGACAGACAACTCTGGTACAGTCTATGCAAGTGGGAGAAGCCTATTTTGGCGCTGTTTCTAAGGCTCCGCCCACGATGGGACACCCCACATATCATTAACTCTGCATGTGCTACAGTAATGGCTGCAGTTTATACAGTTATACTCAGTCATACAGGCATGTGGAGGCCACACACAATACTGAGCCTCATTTTGACTAGTTTTAAGGACATTACATCAAAGTTGGATCAGCCTGTAGTGTGTTTTTCCACTTTAATTTTGGGGGTGACTCCAAATCCAGGCCTCCATTGGTTAATAAATTTGATTTCCATTGATGATTTTTGTGTGATTTTGTTGTCAGTACATTCAACTTTGTACAGAACAAAGTATTCAATGAGAATATTTCATTCATTCAGATCTAGGATGTGTTATTTGAGTGTTCCCTTTATTTTTTTGAGCAGTGTATATACACCCTGTAGCATCATATTTTTAGTACCTCACCTCCTAGAATATTGGGCTGGATATCTGGTATGTTTTGTAGAGCAGTGAGACTACTCTACAGACAGAACTAGTGAAAAAGGCAAAAAGTTAAATCACTTTCTTTTACAGATGAGCGATTTGATCCAGAATTAATCAAAGTACGTTAAAAATGGCCTGAAAAATTCAGATTCTGGTTAAATAAACACCACTTTGCTGGTTTCTTTTGAGAGCTAGGAGGGAGATAAAATAAAAATACACTTACCTGTCCTAGGCCCTTCCCTGACAAGACTAATTTTGGAACCCATACTAGACCCCTTATTTTAGACCCCAGACCAAACCTCTATTTTGAGACCACAAAACAGAATCCCATTATAAACCTCAGACCAGGACTCTAATTTCAGACCCCAGACTAGACTTGGATATCTACCCTCCTTGATCTATAGATGCGGACTGGGGAATGATGCAATCCACTGCCAGGGCGTTGTTTTTCACCACCATCCAGCATCAAGACTCAACGTGGTAGTATCTGGATCTGACGATCAGTCTGGAAATGAGAAGGGTATTATCACGCTGTGAAATGTGACATGATGACCACTTTGGCTCATATTATAATCTGTTACTGCATGGACATGCCAGGGGCTCCAACTGCTGTAGCTGATAGATGAGGAACCCTAAAGTGGAACCATATAGTCCCACATAATCATAACCAGATAGCCAATTACTGATAATGTGGAAGGTCATTCACCGTAAATGAGATACTATAGTTATACAATGAGCTGCGACAAATGACAAGCTTTCAGCTACGTGACAAGCTCAGTTCTGAAAAATCTCTAGATGTAGAAAACCAAATGTCAAAGCTTGAATTATATATATTTTTAACTTCTTTTCATCACTACATCAGTAATTATCATTTGAAAAAGGCAACACTAAAGAAAACAGCTATGATTTTCTGTCATGTAAAAAAAATCATATCAAGGAGAATCATTTCAGAACGTTTTCCACCTTTAATATCACCCAAAATCTGCACAAATCCATTGAGAAACAAACTGAAATCATTTTGAGGGGGGAAATAAAAATAACAAGACTAAAATAATGTCGCTGCATGAGTTTGAACACCTTCCTATAATTAAGGATGTGGTTGTGTTCAGAATTAACCAATCACATGTTAAATAGGAGGCAGTGCACAGCTGTCATAATGTACAGTGATTCTGATTAACTCCATATAAAGTTTAGCTGTTGTAGGACTTTCCTGACATTTTCTTTGTTGCATTTTTACACCAAAGCCATGATCCATAAGCAGCTAGCAACACAGCAAAGCGATCTCATTGTGGAATGTTACTGTCATAAAGAAGTAGCTTAATATTGGAACAACAGTGACATTACCTAGAACTGAAAGTCCGTCAAAAATTTATGAAAACACAGAAAGAAAACTGGTCTGTGAGGCTGCCAAGATGCCTACAGCATCATTAAAGGAGTTACATGAATTTTTGGCAAGTACTGTTTGTGTACTGCATTTGACAAAAATCCTCCGTATGTGTTGCCAAAACCAACATCAAGTCGGCCAAAAGTATGTTGGAAAATGTGTTATGTTCTGATGAGACAGGATTGAACTTTTTGACTATAATTTCAAAAGGTAAGTTTGGCGCAAAGCCAACACTGTCCATCACCAAAACACCATACCCACAGTAAAGCATGGAAGAGGCAGCATTTTCTTTGGACTGATTTTTGGCAGCTGGAACTGGGGCTTTAGTTAAGATGTAGGGAATTATGAACAGTTTCAAATATTAGTCAATTTTGCATCAGGCTTCTGCTAAAAAAATGATGATTAGTTTCACCTTTCTGCATGACAACGTCCTCAAGTATCCCTCCATATCAACAAACAAAGCTTCTCAATAAAATCAAAGGTTAGTAATGGCCCAGCCAGTGCCCAGACCTACATCCAATTGAAAATCTCTGGGTGGCCTGAAGAGGGCGCTGTACACAGGTGATGCCCTCTCAGTCTGGCAGATTAGGAGCTACTACAAGGAAGAATAGGCAAGGATTGCCAATTCTAGATGTGCCATGCTAATAGACTCCTATCCAAAAAGACAGAACGCTGTCAAAAATTCAAAAGATAGTTCAGCAAAGTATTAGTTTAATGGTGTGAAATGCATATTTATGCAACCTCATTATCTTAGTTCTTTTTCCACTTGAAAAATATTTCATTTTTTTTTTTTATTGAATTGTACAAATTATGGTTGACATTAAAGATGGAAAAAGTTCTGAAATTATTCTATTGGTATGATTTTTTTTACATGACCAAAACCTGATATTTTAACAGGGGTGTGTAAACTTTATCTATCTATCTATCTATCTATCTATCTATCTATCTATCTATCTATCTATCTATCATCTACAGTATTTTATATTTGTATATTTTTCCACCTTTACTCCATAATGATTTACTGAGCATTATAAAAAGTCACTGATTCATGACAGATGTTGAAGGAAATGTTTTTCCATAATATCAGCATACGAGTCTCAAGACAAAACTGTAAAAATAAACTGAGAACTAAATGAAGGCTATAATAAAAAGATAATGATGACAAGCTGAAAGCGAATTTTCTGATTCATACTCGCAATGTCCAGAACATTACACAATATTGCTGCAATGCATGAGTCAGTGGGTGTGTGTTACATATTTTGTCTATTTGCTTTCTTACGCATCATTTTTTAATGTTACATGCATTGCCAGCTGTTGTCTCCTCTTCAGCTACAAACATCAATAAAATACAATAAAACCTTCATTTTCACTGGTTCAGTTTATTTAATTATTTGCATTACTTACTACAATGTCAAATACAGGAAAGACCTAAATCATCAGATTTGTGGGTTTGGGATTTAGATTAAAGGGGTGTTCCGACCACAAACATTCTTGGCATATTTACTGTGTATGCCATAAATACCTGTATGGAATGGATTATTGTTTGGATGGGTGGAGGTCCTAGCATTCTGAAAGACCCTGAATTAGTCTTGTAGAAATCCTGCAGAGAAGACAGGAGTTATCCCTCTTTTGATCAGTTCCATCTTTCGCTGCTTACTGGGTAAATCCCTTCAACACCAGCCATAAGGGGGCAATATTGAGCAATTTTCTGCCCTACTACAAACAGGGCAAAGGGGGGAGGCTCCTGCTGCCGGCAATAGTCTTACAGTCACTCACAGGACAGTGCGGAGAAAGGGAGACATGGCTCAGCTCTTCATATACAGAGAAGATTTCTTTATATCATTTTCAGTTTTAATAATACTAATAATAATAATAATAATATGAGACAAAATAAGATAAAGTGGATTGTTGGGATACATTAATATGGTTTATGCATTTTCATTGAATAGTTTTGACTAAATGACTGGAAACCAGGTGATTACTTGATTAATTACATTACTACAGGGAGTGATGTACAAAAACAGCACTTCCCCAATATGTATCTGTGGCGCCCCTGAGGGTTCAGTCGCCACAGAGGTACTACAACAGGTGGTGCCTCACTCTCTGATAAGGAAAGGAGTACAGCCCGGGACCCTAACACCTGCTTCCAACACTACACTGCTCCAGGCCGGCTGGAAGGGCGAGATGCGCTGTGTTCTGCTGAGCCCTGTCCCTGGCTGGAGTGGGGAGAACCAGAGTGAGGGGGAACCAAGTAGTGGGTGTGGGTGGAGGAAGGAGTTTAGGGGAGCATTTGTTAGGAGTATAAAAAGGGGAGCCATCTTAGTTAGTTAGGTCAGTAAGTAGAGTGAGAGTTCTGAGTCTAGTGAGAGGGGCAGGGGCTCTGCAGGAGCTCTGCTCCAGAGTGGGCCTAGTGAATGAGGCCCAGCAGAGGAGAGAAGAAGAGGGGAGCAGAGGAGGAAGGCTCCGGTAACTGAAGGTGTCCCAGGGGTACGGAAGGAGCAGGAAGCCACCCATACACCCTAATCTGCCAAGTGTCAGAGGGACCAGGCTGCAAGAAGGGAACTGGTCCCTGGGCTAGTTGTGTCACTTCAAGTCTCGGCTAGGAAACCGGAGGCTTCTGACCTTTATGGTGCAGTTGCCACACTTACATGCGAGTAGCCAAGAAAGGTAACCGTGTAGGATCAAGGAATTCCAGGTGACCCTGAAAGATCCGAGGACGCCATCTTGGGACTTGGTTTGTGAGGCGCAGGGCAGGAGGGAGAGACCCAGCGTGGGAAGTCGGCTGAGGAAAGGAACATATAGAAGGGGGTCCCGATAAGTACTCTCGGATTGCCAGAGGGACTTCTGAACCCCTGCTTGGTGAACGCAGCGTGACACGGGAAGCGGTAACCTCTGCAGTGTAACCTGAGGAACTTGTCAACTGTGAGTAAAATCAGAGGACTGCACTTCACTGTCTCTGTCGGTTATTGCCGCTACGCCATCATCCCTCCTACACTACATCTCTCACCAGCATCCCTTCCATCAACCCTGCCCCGGGGGCCCGCTCTGCCTGTGGGGAGCAGAAACATCCCAGCTGCCATCCCATCGCCCCCCGGAGGTCTGCAGCAGCGCTGGTAACTATTACCAGAAACCACAGGTGGCGTCACGAGACAAACTGTTAACAAAACCCCCTTTTAAAAAGTGACCCCAGAGGACGGGCCCGGGAGCCGACTGCCGTGATATCCTACAAAGAAGGTAAAGGCCCGGGTACCGAGAGTCCCCCATATCCCCCTGGGCGAGTCATATCTAGCAAAAAAGAAATAGGAAGGTGTTAAAAACAGGTATTTCCCTCACGGGAGTCAGGTTGTGAGTGACATCCGGACATCTAACCCTCTGGCCATAGACTTGTAACAGTAGTCATGCTTTCGTAGAAGAGAGAATTGTCATCATAATGAATCACCATCGTTATATGGATTAATAATCACCTTGCCCAATAAATATATCAATAACTGCTCTAAGTAATTATGCAAATTACCTCTTCAGAGAGGAAGAGGACTAGGACTGTAGTGCCATTTATTGGAAGTAGCAATCCCCTTAGATTCTACTCTAAGGAAGAAATTCTTACTAAAGTTACATGTATTATGTACATGGGGGAGATCTATACAAAACGGGCGCAAGAGAAAAATGGAGAAGGTGCTCATCATGGCTATGTAGTAGATGAAAATTGGAGTTGTCTCAACAGTGCGGTTCTGCTGGCAGTGCTGGGGGTGAGGGCTGGGGAGGGGGCACGCTCCTGATTGATTGACAGGTCAGACAATAGCATGGTTACATCACTAGCCTTGACTGTGTGGTCTCCAATGTTGCTAGCTAAAAAAGTTATAAGGAGATTTTTAGCGTGCACTCTGTCAGGGAGCGAGGTGCTGGTGTAAAGGGGTAGGTAATCCCCAAACAATCTAGAGAGTCAATTCACCACACACTCTCAAGTAAAAAGTGATGCAAATTTCATGATGCAAAGTGGTTTTATTATAGTCCGTGACAAGACAAATGTGTGGCGATACAGAGCGACTATATTACGAGTACATTACAGACGTTTCGACCCGTCCCGGGTCTTAATCATTATGTCATTGTTCATAGTAGAATGACATTTGGATATTAATTGAACAGGGGGAATAGACAGAGGAAATCCCCTGGCCAAGATGAGATATAGGTAATGCTGTATTGTCGTCAGTGCTTTACATTTGGTGGAGAGAGTGCTGATGGATCACGGTGCTCAGACGCAGCGGCAAGGCGCGGAGCGCCGCCTGAACACCGGAATGGAAGCTACAGTAGCTGCTATGAGCTGTAGTGTCAGCCGCAACCAAATGTACCAAATGGCGCTTATGTAGTATTCCAGAGAATTGGACCCCTATAATCAGATACTACTGACTTTTCCAAAAGATACACCTTAATATTATAATGAAGTAGTTGATTTGTTATCCTCTTATTAGGATCAATTTTGAATCCCTGGAAATGTGCATGGCATATAATGGGTAGAATTAAATAGAAGGAAAGGAGAAAAACATATCGATTAGTCAAATAAATTGGGCTTATCCTGTATTTAGATCTGAAATTAAATACATGATTCAAGTGTTACAAAGCATTCAGTGAAAGCTAATGAGTCATATAGCGCGCTGTGCATTTTATGATACTAAATTACAGAAAACTAGATGAAAAATTTATGAAGAGCTAATCAAACACTGAGTAATAGAACTATTGTCTCTCCAAACTGTGTACTCTTGAAATCAGACCCGGAGTAAATATTTGATTTATTCACTTGTCCCTGAACCAAATTTTTGACATTACTTATGATGATCCAGACCAGTTTCTCTCAGTGTTTCTGCCTAGAGGGCCACAATAAAAAATACTGAGTAAATACTCATGTGTAATAGATGTGCCATCAAATGTGACCTTATAGATGTCTTAATTTGGATTTTAAGAAGCCACTTCCCTTAAGACTGATACTTATGTACAGTAAAACATAAAAAAAAGTTTAAAAATATGGAAAAAAAACCCACAAAAGTTCAAATTGCCCCTCATTTGCCCCATTAAAAATAAAAAAATTTTAAAAAAAATTTAAAAATACACATATTTTGTATCACTGAGTTCACAAATGTCCGATCTATCAAAATATAAAGTGAATTAATCCCATCAGTAAACGGTGTAATGAGAAAAAATTCGAAACCCCAGAATTTTGTTTGTTTGGCTGTCGCATCATTGCTGTAAAATGCAATAAGAAGCGATCAAAACATCATATCTACCCCAAAATAGTATCAATAAAACTTCAGCTCAAGAAACAAAAAATAAGCCCTCATCCAGCTCTAGATAACGAAAAATGAGAATGTTACGTGTAATGGACAATGGCAACAAAAACAACATTTTTTTTTGTTCACAAATTTCCTCCAAAAATGTCACCACCTAAAATTTTCACCTCATGCAGTACACACCTGGATATATTGCATTTGACATGAGTCAGTCAATTATCTGTACTTACCTATACACTTTATTTGGAGTACTGCCTGTCATTATTTGTCTCAGGTTCTCCTCCTCCTCCTGTTAGTGTTGCCTTCCTCAAATACTGCACAGTTCTCCTCTTCTCAAAAAGGTTGACAGGGTAATATGTGAGCAGACCTGGTCGTCATCCATCTCCAATTGAAAAAGCTGAATATGGGAAAGCTGTTTTCCTATTGGAGGAGATTAATGGGCCGGTCTGGTCACATGCTCCTCCATCAGCCGCCATAC
Source organism: Phyllobates terribilis (assembly GCF_046119375.1). Lineage (NCBI taxonomy): Eukaryota > Metazoa > Chordata > Amphibia > Anura > Dendrobatidae > Phyllobates > Phyllobates terribilis. Next base: position 708,659,787 of record NW_027362764.1, read on the forward strand.
TGAGAACAGGAGAGCTGTGCCATCTGTGGTGAAGGAGGAGAACCTGTAATACTTATATATTAGTAAGTGTTACAAAATTATGTCTGTCCCCAATACAAAGTGGCCAACCCTTATGAGTTGAATGATATTTCAATGTTATTTAGTGAATGGTGAGGTGCTCCAGTTGTGCAGATTTATTACCAATTTTGACCTATTCTTTGGATTCGGGATAACTAGTCAACTGGTGGGGTTTAATCTATTGGACCCCCATCAATTGCCAGGTTGCAAGAATAGGATGTTCCGACTCCCCTTCATGAATGGAGCGACGGTCAAGCTTGTGTGCTGCTATCAATGAGATTGCTTGAGATACTCAAACTCTGTACAGAGGGAGATGGGACCCCCTTAGGTGATCATCGAAGGTCTCAGTAATCAGGCCCACACTAATGTTCCCGTTGTCACATATCCAATAGCTGAACACGTGAAAATTGGTAATAACTCATCATATCCTAAATACTCCTTTGATTACTAGAGAATGGATGGTTTATTGATCCAGGTTTTTTTTCTAATTTGGAGTCTGGAAAGATTTTTGTTTTTTGCCTTCCTCTGCATCAACATTGTGGTAGAATATTGTGAACTGAATGGACTTATGTCTTTTTTTCAACCATAGTTATTCATAGGCCCAGGGATGTAAATGCTTGACTCTCACTCCATTCATTGTCTTTGGGACTGTGGAGAAAGCACAGTGCTCAGTTTTAGTAGTCCCATTGACGATGAATGGAGATGAGGTTGAACATGTGCACCTCTGCTCCATATAAGATGGGGCTCTGTAGAGGTTGGTTCCATTGTTCCAGTACCCCATTCTCTGGAATGCTGGGGGTCTTAAGTGATCAGTAAGTTATTCCCTATCCTACAAATAGGGGACAACCTACTATATGAGGAATAACCCTTTAAAGAAGCACTTTCATCAAAATTTGTATCCTCTTAATATATTGCAATCATTATATTATACAGCACTGTGTACGTACAATTGCTCATTTTGCCTTTCTACCCAGCTAATTTTTCTCTTTTCCTTTGGGTCTATGCCATCACATGATTAAAACTACACTAGCTGAATCCTTCTAAGCGCTATGTAGAAACAGGAAGACTATTTTCCCTACAACAATCATCTCCCTTTTCAACTCCTGAACCAACTACCCCTCTCTTCTCCCCTGCCAGGGACTTTGAGAAGAGTAGAATTGTAGTTCTAGTGATGACACATGCAGGAAAAAGAGACCTCCAGTTTCTACATAGAGCTTTGAAGGATTCAGCTAGTCTGTTTTTAATCATGTGATATCATAGACCTAATGGAAAAGAGCAGAAATAACGGGGTAGAAAGGCAAAATGAGCAATTGTAAGCAAGGATGAAAATATATTAAGAGGATAAAAAATTTTATGTTAGGAGTGCTTCTTTAATGATAAATATGGTAAAAGGCCAACTGACAAAATAATGGACTTCACCAGCTTCTTCACATCTAGTAGACTTGGGACACACAAATGCAGTAGAGGAAGACCTAGGTAATGACAAAGCGAATTAGATAGCATTGCCATGGTTGGTGACATAGACCTACGCTGTGTGTAAGCATTATGTCATGATAGACGCCTTCTGTGACTTTTTATCTTTCCAGGAATCTCAGCTGCTGATGGAGACAGTGCAGCTGCCACTTTTCTCTTTCTCTTTTCTTGAGACCATTAGAGAAGCAGAAGAGAAAGTGTTTGACTCCAGATCAGAAGAATGCAAATCACTTGTGAGCGATCAGGTGACGACCACCATTAATGTGTGTACATTACACACTATTAGGATTCAGCATCAGGGTTGGCTTAGAAAACCCCTTCAAAGAGGTTGCACCAACTGGATCCCACCCTCTCAGAATGTAGCCACAGTCTGCTCCATGGAATGAGACATGGTAAACAGTAAGTAAATTCAATTTCGTGCATGCATGATATCCAAACAAAAACAGCTGGGTGTTACAATTTAATTCCACCAGCACTGGTTAGACAATCTTAGAGTATGTGGGGACACGCCGACCACTTGCTAACACCCAGTTCATTTATTTAAACATTTCTAGGAGGAATAATAGAGGGACAGCACAAAGCAGAATTCTAAGAAAAGATGTTCCACAATTGTGATTTCATAGGAAACACAAAGATTTACTAACATAGACATGTCAGGAGAGTTGATAAGTAAATATTGAATTTTCAGTGTTGTTTCATTCATATCTGTTATTTCAATAAAAACCAGAGTAAGAGTATGGTTTTGATGTTCTTATCCCCACAGCAAGTTAAATCTGTTTTTTGTAAAATTAAATTATCAATCTAATATGTTCAGAAACTGTCACGTTTCTCATTCTCTGTAACTTGTAATCAACAAGTGGTACCATTGTATCACTATTCTGGGAGAACTATAGGTGTTGGGATTTTTTCATTGCTCCTGCCATTGTGATATGTCTTGCCTGTCCTCAACTGAAAGTCTCTCTGTTGTGACTGTATGCAGTTTATCAAACAGGCGATCGTGAGCAGTGAAATAAAGACTTCTCTGCTGCTAAAGATGAATAACATTAAAAGGGTTGTCCACTTATATTGATGATATATCCCCAGGATAGGTCATCAATATCAGATCAGAGGGAGTGCGACATGCAACATCCCCACAGATCAGCTGTTCCCTGCATGTTATCTGTTGCGAAACTGCACAGCACAGCTCCATCAACTGTTTAGTGGCCGCGACCGGGTACTGCACATATGTCCCCACTGCGGCCACTATACAGTTTGATGAAGCTTTGCTTTTCCGCTCTACAACTAACATCCGTTCACTGCTGGCACCTAGAACAGCTCATCAGTGGGGGTGTCAGGTGTGGTCTCAACCACCAATCTGATATTGATGACCTATCTTAACACTAGGTAAATAATATAAAAATAATGGACAACCCCTTTTACAGTATCTAGTGAACAGCAAGGTAAACAGAAGGGGAACACCTAGTATACGGCAACTTAATGTGATTTTTTGGGGGGAGGCTGAAAAAAAGTTATTTTGGCTAAATAACTTTGCAATTTTGTTGGTCATGTCACTGGCCATTAGATGAGTCTAAAGTTATTGAAACCACAGTGACCATTTAACTCTTGGGGACGATTCCATGTGAACTCAATGATCCATGAGAATTACAGACATTTGTACAGTTCACCTCTGATCTGTATATATGAAAATAGTAGCAAGAATCCAGATGTATGAGCCCACATTTTCATTCTACCGGTCAAGTTCTGGAGTCAATAACTTTCATGATGTTGACCAGAGACTCTAAAGATCTCCTACAATTCCAGCACATTGTGAATATCAGCGACTCTGATGACGAAAGTCATATCCTATCCAGAAGCTTTTGAAGTGACATTGTTCACATATCTTTCCTTATCAATGTGGACTTTATTGTACATTTCCTGTCCTGAGCCTCGGAATAAGATGTAGTATGATATGAAGTTTGTATTCTAATGACTACACATCTGAGAATGTAGGTGCAGCGGTGATAAAAACATTTCCTGTACAAGCTTGAAAGTGTCTGCTCTTCTGCAAATGAATATGTCTGTAGGGATTAATCAAATCAGAAGCCAGAACATTTCCCAGGTTATATTGGTTTAGGCTGATAGTAGTAAAGGGCTTGTAATCTTATATTCTTTCATTAACCTCTTCACTATTAGTGACTGGTGTGATTCTTTTTTCTGGGTGAGGTTTAGAATAATGAAAACTTTTTTTTATTTATAAAGGTTTATTTCACTCTTTCATGATTTTTTTTTGCTTTTCTAATTTTATTACTATTAATGTGGTAAAAATAAATACCTTACAATACAGCTCTGGGGAAGAATTATATTAAAGGGGATATCTCAGGCAGAAAAATGTTTTCCATCTGCTCCATTAGAGGATAGGCAAATTAATATTTGGATATCTATTGATTTGCGACAGTGGATGATACTACACCTTTGGATGGACTTTTTATTTTTTTCATTTGATGCCTAGATGCAAAGTTAAACAAATTTCTTAACAGTCATAATTAAAAGAAAAAAACTACCATTTGTATATGTAAAATGTTACAAATCCATCAGAACTTTTAGTTCTGACTTCTCTCAGTTCTCACTTATCTCAGTGTTAGAGATAGCAGCAGGAATGAGATTGTACACAGATCTCAAGAGTGGAGACGGGGGACATTTTATACAGTCTCAAGGAGGGCAGAGAAAACAGGGCATAAATAAGGAAGAAAACACAAGAAGAGGAAGTAAGGGCAGGATACAGAGAAAAATCTAGGTTTTTCTGAACTAGGGGCAAAAATTTAGTTTGGCGCTCCTCCTATAGACAGCTTAAGCAGCTTGAGTAGTCATCAAGTGGCCACTCATGTGGGATTTGCAAATGTACCATCACATGCCGACTAGCTGCTAGCTGCTAAAGAACCGGAGGGCAGAGCAGAGTGTGAATTACCTATGAAAGGGAAAGTATGCAGAAATAAGGAAAAGATGCCAGAGTGATTAAAAATACAAAATAAAGCATAAAGTACGTACTGTTAGAAAATATGCCGCCTACTTCGTAAAAAGAAACAGAAGGCAGGTGCAGAATAAAGTACAGAAACAGCAAGAAGAAAAACCCTAGCTGGAATTTCACTGACTGGCTTTAAGCTACAGCAGAATGGCTGAACATCCACAAGAAACTATCACCAGAAGTGGGACAGAATATAAAGCCGAACCCGAAAGGTAATACTTATCTCAGTGTTAGAGATAGCAGCAGGAATGAGATTGTACACAGATCTCAAGAGTGGAGAAGGGGGACATTTTATACAGTCACAAGGAGGGCAGAGAAAACAGGGCCACTCCCTGACAGAAGTTATGTCGGTTATCCATGTTATGTAAATAAAAGCTAAACTGACGTTAAATTCATCCATTCGTTTTATAAATTACTCTTTTGAAAGCTGAAACCCTCCAAAATTTGGTTTAGGTTAAGAAAATAAATTGGCATCAATGCTGAAATATTGATCATTTAATGAACACAGAATGGTCAGATTTTGGCAAGACAAAAGTTTTGTCGCCTGGTCATATAATGCACCCAATCCTAGTTTACATCCTTACCAGTGCTCAGTAAATGATCGGTTAATTAGTGGGTGTGTATAAAAAGAAACCCAGCACCCCAGACCTTCACTTGAACTGCAACTTGAGCTCTGACAACATGCCAAAAATCCACCCTGCGACCAAAGCCTTGATTATCAAGAGGCTGAAGACCAGGTCCACTGCAGAGGTGGCTGGCACCTTTAATGTGTCTCAGCGTCAAGTACAAAAAATTAAAAAAAGATTTGAAGAGACTGGAGATGTGTTTGACAAGCCCAGGTCCGGCAGACCCCGCAAGACAACTGCCCGGTAGGAACGTTTGTTTGTTAGAAAATCCAAAGCAAGCCCCTCTTCCACTGCAGCAGAGCTCCAACAGGCCTGGTCACCTCAAGTCCCTGTGTCAACTAGAAGAGTTTGTAGGATTCTGTCTCGAAATGGCCTCCACGGTCAAATCAGTTCCCACAAGCCAGCACTAAACAGAAGGCAAATAAAAAACCGTGTGGCATTTGCAAAGTTCCACAACCTGCTAAACAGATGGACGCTGGAAATGTGGCCGAAGGTGGATTTCGCTGATGAATCTTCAGTAGAATTGCACCACAGCCGCCGCAAATACTGCAGGAGACCTACTGGAGCCCGTATGGATCCAAAATACACCCAGAAAACAGTTAAATTTGGTGGTGGAAAGATCATGGTCTGGGGTTACATTCAGTATGGGGGTGTGCAAAACATTTGCAAGGCGGAAGGCAATATCAATAGCCTAAAATATCAAGAAGTATTAGCTACCTCTTACATTCCAAATCATAAAAGGGGTCAAATTCTGCAGCAGGATGGTGCTCCATCTCATACATCGATCTCTACAGCAAAGTTCCTCCAGGCAAAAAAGATCAAGGTGCTCAAGGACTGGCCAGCCCAGTCACCAGACATGAACATCATTGAGCATGTTTGGGGTAGGATGAAAGAGGAAGCTTGGAAGACAAAACCAAAGAATCTAGATGAACTCTGGGAGGCATGTAAGACTGCATTCTTTGCTATTCCTGATGACTTCATTAATAAATTGTATGAATCATTGTTGAACCGCATGGATGCAGTTCTTCAAGCTCATGGAAGTCACACAAAATATTAAATATGACTCTAATAGCACCACAAATTCATTCACCAATTTTATGCAACATATATTTGTATTTTAAGATAATTATTTGTTTGAATATCACATTACTTTCTGTGGGCGACAAAACCTTTGTCTTGCCAAAATCTGACCATTCTGTGTTCATTAAATGATCAATATTTCAGCATTGATGCCAATTTATTTTCTTAACCTAAACCAAATTTGGGAGGGTTTCACCTTTCAAAAGAGTAATTTATAAAACCAATCAATGAATTTAACATCAGGCTATAAAATTTTATTTACATAACATGGATAAGCGACATAACTTCTGTCAGGGAGTGTCTCAGTGTTAGAGATAGCAGCAGGAATGAGATTGTATACAGATCTCAAGAGTGGAGAAGGGGGGCATTTTATACAGTCTGAAGGAGGGCAGATAAAAAAACAGGGCATATATAAGGAGGAAAACACAAGAAGAGGAAGTAAGGGCAGGATACAGAGAAAAATCTAGGGGCAAAAGTTTAGTTTGGCGCTCCTCCTATAGACAGCTTAAGCAGCTTGAGTAGTCATCATGTGGCCACTCATGTGGGATTTGCAAATGTACCGTCACATGCCGACTAGCTGCTAGCTGCTAAAGAACCGGAGGGCAGAGCAGTGTGTGAATTACCTATGAAAGGGAAAGTGTGCAGAAATAAGGAAAAGATGTGATTAAAAATACAAAATAAAGCATAAAGTACGTACTGTTAGAAAATATGCCGCCTACTTCCTAAAAAGAAACAGAAGGTAGGTGCAGAATAAAGTACAGAAACAGCAAGAAGAAAAACCCTAGCTGGAATTTCACTGACTGGCTTTAAGCTACAACAGAATGGCTGAACATCCACAAGAAACTATCACCTGAAGTGGGACAGAATATAAAGCCGAACCGGAAAGGTAATAGGACAGAAAAATGAAAACACCTGTGTTATACTAAACAGGCTGCAGCCAGAATAACAGAACGTAAACACCTGGAGAAAAGGTGTGTCTGCTGTGGCTCAGAGGACAGAGAAGCCGACCACAAAACACAGGCTCAAGTGTTGGAACTCAGGAGCGTGACACACTGTCCCCTCAAACTGTCTCCCCTACACTGCCTAGTCTAAATATTGTGCCCCCTCCTCAAACTCCCCGCTCTTCATACTGTGCCCTCCATGTTGTGCCATCTTACTGTCTTCACACGCTGCCGCTCTCTATGCTACCCTCCACAGTCTCTTTACTATGCCGTCTTACACTCCCCCATACTGTCTCCTCACACTTCCCCCATAATATCCCTTCCCATTTTCTACTCTTTACTGCCCCCTTAAACTTTTTTCCCCATACTGTTCCTTCACTCTTTTCTTCCCCATATAGTCCCCTCACACTATTTATACTTATACTGTCCCTTCACACTTCCCCCTATACTATCATCACACAATCCTCCTATACTGTCTCCTCACACTCACCCCATACTGTCCTTTCACACTTTTCTCCCCCCATACTGCCCCCTCATGCTCTACCCCTTATTGTGACTTCATACTTTTCTCTCCATACTGTCTCCTCAAACTTTTCTCCCCCATATTATCCCCTCATGCTCCACCCCTTATTGTCACTTCACACTTTCCTCCCCATACTGTCCCCTCGCACTTCCCCCCCCACACTGTTTTCTCACACTTCCACCCATACTGTCTCCTCACACTTTCCCTCCTTATACTGTCCTGTCACAATCTCTTTCCACATACTGTCCTCTCACTCTTTTTTCCTCTCATACTGTTCCTTCACACTTTTATCCCCCATACTGTCCCCTCACACTCCACCACTATACTGTCTCCTAACACTTTTCCTCCTTATACTGTTCTCTCACAATTTTTCCCCCCTACTGTCCTCTTACACTTTCTCCCCATACTTTCTTCTTTCACATCTCTCCTATCATACTGTTCCCTCACTTTTAAACCCCATATTGTCCCCTCACACTTCACCCCCATACTGTCTCCTAACACTTTCCTTCCCTATACCGTTCTCTCACACTTTTTTCCCCATACTGTCCCTTTACACTTGTCTACCCTCATACTGTTCCCTCATACTTTTCTTCCCTGTATACTGTCTCCTTATACTCCCTCCCCTATACTGCCCCCTCAAAGTTTTGTTTCCTCATAAGATTCCTCCCCCACCTCGCAAAATAAAACTCCTTTGTTTCTTTGGCTCCGTTAGAATGCTTAGCTTTTCAATAACTTCCTCCACTGTGGCACAAGAGTAACCTCATCACACTGCTGATGTCTACTTTACCCCAGAAGTGCCAGCGGTCAGGGAGCTGGCATTTTATATGTTTGACAACCATCTGGGAGAACAGCCAAATTCTAGTCCTGGTGGTGGCACTACTTGGGAGACACCTTGGACAGTCATATTGTGCGCCCTAATGGCGCCCCCCTGCTGCCACTGCCCGGGAAGATGCCACGCCTTCCCCTTCTAGATATTCCCCTGCAGGATAGAAGCTGTGTTGATATGTGAGCAGTGAAGCAGTCTGTGTAGAAACACTCCCATAAGAGAAATATATGAAACTTGGATCAGGCAGCAGACTGTATATCAGGGGGTCTGAATTAATAAAGTAATACAAATTTGAGACTGAAACTTAATGCAATTGTATTAACTGAAGATAACCACGAACATATGCAAAAAAATATTTTTTAAATGTAAAAAATGTCTAGAGACTTTAGACCTATAACCTTTAAATGAGCTTTCCTGGCATCCTGAATTTAATCACCCTATAGTAGGGAGATTCAGCTATAGATATGTTGTAGTATAATAATATTTTTCCTGCCGTAAGAATATCTTTTATGTGGCATGTCACTCAAGACCACTAGGAATTTTGCAAAGAATAATATTAACACATTAAAACCTTCCCTAAAAAATCTTGTGATGTAGTACATGTAACATTTTGGGAAAGTCTACAAACTCAAAAACAGCTATAATCGCAGGTAGGTTTTGTCATATTATTATTAGGGCTACACAACAAATTTGGCTCCAACACAGGTAGTTCTATGAGTCGATGATACATCATAGCACAATGCAAGTGAATTGGGTTCCTATTGCAACCCCGAGAGTACCACGACAAGCAAGGTGCGACAAATCAAACTGGGTCATATCTTTTGTGTCTTGCTTGTCGTGGTTGCAGTACCCTAGGGGTTGCAATGCGACTTCATTACTTCTAATGTGCTGCAATGTAGCAGGAGTAAATAACGATCTTTGGCGGCACAACCTGTCTCCCATCCAATGTCAGTATGTACACCAATCCAGGGCAATATGGTGGCACGTGTTGAACAACAGCAATTCTCAAACAAGTCGCGCAAACAAAAACATCTGTGTAACTTGTCTGCAAGTTGCTGTTACGCAACTATTTTAAAGTTGTGATTTTGCTGTAAAAAATGATCAAATCACAGAGATTTTCCAAAATATTTAAAGTCTATTCGTTGAAACCAGTTTGACCTACCTCATGGTAAATTTCATAGACACACTTTGTTACAGGTTTGACCTCTTGTGCCATAACCTTAGTCCTGTAAGCCAACATTTATAAAAGTGTGCAGTAAAGTTTAACCATCCAGTCTCGTAGTAAACCCATTTGTAAGACAATAGTTAAAACTGTTAAAAGCAGAGATTATTTCAAGAATTACGGTAGCTGAATTAATCTTCAAAGTGGTAGACATTGTAATTTCTCTTTAAAAGGTGTATCCGGTATTGCTGGTGTTCTCCGGGCAAAAATATAATCTGGTATGAACAAGTAGGAAAACCATATGCCCCTGAAAGGTCTGCTACTACTTTTGTTATTAGACTTAAAAGGGGTTTCCCACAAAGTACATTTTATCAAGAGATCTTGGAATAAAAAGAAGTTCCACAATTGGATGCGTTTAAATAAAATGTTCCTGTGCTGAGATAATCTTATAATGTGCCCAGGGGCGTACATAGGAATCATGGGGCCCATAGCAGAACCTCTAATTGCCCCCCCCCCCCCAAAAAAAAAAATGTAAATAATTGTCGGGGTCACCAAAGATCAGATCTCACAACTTTCCATCCTTTACATAGTAATTTTCCTCCTGCTGACGTCCTAGATTTCTCTTTCATTGCCCCATAAAGTGTGATGCCAATAAAAGGGCCCCCCAAACACAGTATGAAACCCCTGGTGAATTCCTCCACATGCACAGTATAATGACCTTACTGTACCCCACCTCAACTCCCAGGGCAAAGTATGGTGACCCCGACACAGTATGATCCCCCAACTGTGAGCCGCTAGAGAGGATGGTACATAATAAGGGACGGCGCTATACATAATAAAAGAGGAAACTATATAACTAAGGACGGTGCTATACATAATAAGTGAGGACACTATATACTAAGGGACTGTGCTATACATAATACGGCTGCATTCCTACATCTGTGTGCAGTGTCAGTGTGCTGCCCTGTTTTACTGACGCATTGAGCATGTCCTATTCTAATCCTCAAAATCGGATCAGAACAGGACATTCTCTGACCCTCTTAGATCTCATTCTCAGATACGTGATTTTCATGGATGTGTGAATGGATCTATAAAACTCTACGAGTCCGTGGACCATCCGATAAAAAGATCTGGCAGCACTCGGACATTTCACACAAATGTAAGAATGCAGCCTAAGGGATTTTACAGATAATATTATCACTCCAAGTCACACAGTGCAGATACAGAATAATATTTACATCCAGGCACTTACCGCTGACGTCTCATCTGATCGGAGTCGGTTTCTGCTGCTTTTTCTCCATCTGGTCAGACCTTCATGTCAACATCTCCCAGCCACGACTCGTCTTGTCACGATGATATCCAGCCTAGAAAATAACAAGGTCACATATTGTATGCATACATGTGTCTCCCCCACTCTGGGTCCTCGAATACAGGTATGTAACCCCCCCATTAATATACTATTAGCCACTTAGTAATCAAAATATAAAGTGATAAGCAGCACTGTGCCCCCCATTAACTGTAATCTGCACCGGCCAATAATATAAATTATTCAGTCTCTGTGACTCTCCCCAATTAACTGTAAGGCTATGTGCACACGGAAAACATACAAGGCTTCACAGTACAAGCAAAGTGAAACCCCCATAATTGCTCTCTCCCAGCACCCTCGTCATTGCTCTCTCCCAGCACCCCCGTCATTGCTCTCTCCCACCACCTCCATCACTCCATCATTGCTCTCTCTCAGCACCCCCATCATTACTCTCTCCCAGCATCCCCGTCATTGCTCTGTCCCAGCACCCCCGTCATTGCTCTGTCCCAGCACCCTCATCGTTGCTCTCTTCCAGCACCCCCATCATTGCTCTCTCCCAGCACCCCCATCATTCCTCTCCCCAGCCCCATCAACTCCATTATTCCTCTCCCCTGCCCCATCATTGCTCTCCCCAGCCCCACCATCCCCATCATTGCTCTCCCCAGCCCCATCATTCCTCTCCCCAGCCCCATCATTGCTCTCCCTAGCCCCACCATCCCATTATTCCTCTCCTCAGCCCCATCAACCCCATCATTCCTCTTCCCAGCCACATTATTGCTCTTCCCAGCCCCATTAGTCCCATTATTCCAATCCCATGCCCCATCACTCCTCTCCCCAGCCCCATCAGCCCCATTATTGCTCTCCCGAGCCCCATCAACCCCATTATTCCTCTCCCCAGCCCCATCAACCCCATTATTCCTCTCCCCAGCCCCATCAGCCCTCTCCCCAGCCCCAATATTTCTCTCCCCAGTCCCATCAACCCCATTATTGCTCTTCCCAGCCCCATCATTCCTCTCCCCAGCCCCACCATCCCACCATTGCTCTCCCCCCACCTCCCCTCCCCAGCATTTCAGTAAAAAAAAAAAAACAACAACAACTTACCTCAGCTCGCTCCCCTGCAGCAGCATCCTCCTGGTTGCCGGCAGCTTTCTTCCTGACCCAGGCGCGTGCTGCATGATGATGTCATCAAGCTGCGTGCGCCTGGGTCAGGGAGGAAGCAGAGGACGAACCCTCCAGCTCCGCTGCTATTCTCCTCCTGACAGCAGCAGAGCAGCAGGGATCACTCCCTGGCCGCGGCGTGCAAGGAGCAGCTGCACCTTGCGGGTCCCTTGGTGCAGCTGCATGGTGGGGACCCGGCGCAGCTGCACCGGCGGCGGTATGTCCACCCCTGGACTGCTATGGGGCCCCCCCGGCTCATGGGCCCATAGCAGTCGCGTGGTCTGCCGCCATTGGTGGTATGCCACTGAATGTGCCCCTGCTGTGTACTGTGTAATGGCTGTGTCTGACCCTGAAGGAGTATGGTCGGCATACACCACAGCTCCTGGGCAGGGGAGGTATCAAAAGAGTATAAAGACATTACAGCATGGTGTAATATTGGCGGACACCCTGGCCAAGGGTTGTTTCCGTATCTCTGGACACTACAATAAAATGGGGAGTGTGGGATTAGAGATGCGCCACTGCAAACCCCATGCTGCCACTTGATATGGCAGGCTAGTGTGACACCCCAGGGGTCTGGTTGCCACAGTGATAGAGATATTACGTCTGAGAGCAGGTGGGAGGTCCTTTGGTCAGGGATCCTGTGCATGCCACACCTCCTGCCCAGTCTTGGGAGGGGAAGGACTTCCCCTATATAAACCTGGGGCTGAGGCAGGGTGAGTGAGAAAGAAGACAGAACAAGAGTAGAGAAGAGAAGCAGGATAGCAAGAAACATCAGGAGCTCTGTGGGGAGCAGTGTTACAACGAGTCAGGGGCTGGCAGCTGCAGAGCTCGCCCTGACTGAGAAGATTTCTTACCGGACCCGGAGTCCGAGGCTGTGGGGACTAACTCCTACCCAGCAGCAGAAACCGTCCAGCAGAGGATTTCAGGTCCTCTGGCCCAGAAGCCCGAAGGCACGGTCACACGCGTGGGACCAGCACCGCCATCGTGGAGCGGAAGCCATTAGAAGGCCCCGAGTCACCGGCCATACGGGTGAGCACCACACGGTACACTCAGGGACGTGGGCTACTTATTCCCGCCTCTAGCAAGGTAGCCAGAAGAGTACAGTTAGTTGGGAAGGCCTACAACTCCGCCTGGCCAGGGGAGATCCCATCTGCTCAAGGACTGACCAGGCCCCTATCACTAGCAAGTACTCCGGGAGGGTCTATCTTTGTCACCAGTAAAGACCCTGAACTACACCGCACCGTCTCTGAGTGGTTCCTGCTACCCCCATCATCCACGTCGGCTGCCCTGAGGCCATACCCCTCCCGTTGGGGGTTATACCATCCACGCTGCACCATCCTTCCACCGGCCTCAGCGGTCTGCCCTGCAGCGGCAGCTCCATAGCTGCATTCAACGGGTGGCGTAGTCACCAACCATCTACTGCTAGTACATCGCCGCTCAGTTTGACTCCCTGGGCACGGACCGGGTCGCCGCCACGAGACTACAACCCTCAAGAGATCCGGCTCCGGGTAAGCTCCCGCGTGCGCAACGCAGCGCGACACAGGCCCAGGGGCGCGTCAACTTTGGCGTAGTCGGCAGGATTTCGTGCCCGCAACCACCGGGTACTGCGTGCCTGAAAAGCAAAGACTGTTCAAACTTACCAGTGGTGAAGATTCCCGCTATCCGTGGAGGTTTCCCGCCATCCGGCGCCATCTTCTACCTTCTTCCCGCCATCCGCGAAGTTTTCCCGCCATCCGGCGCCATCTTCGACCTTCTTCCCGCCATCCGTGGAGTTTTCCCGCCATTGGACGCCATCTTGAGGACGCCGCGCGGGAAGAAGAGGGGCGTGGACTCCGAAAGCGCGCGAGAACTGAAGCCCCGCCTCACGTCCGGACGTTGCGTAAGGTCCTGGAAGGAGCCCAGCAGACGCCGACGTCACCGGAGCGCGACGGAAGGTCCTCAACCCTGACGATCCACTGCGGAGCCGCGGCCTACGGAACAGGATCATCGCAAGGTAGGCCACGGTCCACTAGGGGGGAGGAAGATGTCGGATACGGAGGAGAGCTTCACTGCCTCAACCCCCGCCAGCGCCACCGCTGCTGCAGTTATGCCCTTCACCATGCCCTATATCCCGGGAGCAGCTTGGCTACCCCAGTACTCAGGGGAGTCACATACCCTGCATGACTTTAGAGAAAAGCTGGATAGCCTCTTCCAGGTGTACCCCCTCACAGAAGAGCAAAAAGTGAGCATCCTGGTGGCCCAACTAACCGGGGCAGCCAAAAGGGAAGTAAAATCCTGGCCACCTGGGAGGAAGACTGTCGCAGGGATACTAACCCGGCTGAAGGACACCTTTGATACCCGCACCTCAGCCGAGATTAAGCTTAGATTCTACGGGTGCAAGCAGCGAGCGCATGAGAGTATAAGGGACTATGCACTAAACCTACAAGAGGCCCTGAGGGCCATAAAGCAGACCGACCCTGATGGGGTGGGAAACGAGGACAGGCTGTTGACTGAACAATTTATAGAGGGTTTATATTGCAATGCCCACCGAACCCAGTTGCGGGCAATGGCCTTACAGGATCCCCATCTGGACTTTGCACAGTTCAAGGACAGAGCCATCCGGGTGCTCCGAGAACCGGCACCGGGTGGCGTTGTGACCCACAGGCGCCCAGCTATCACTTACCACCAGGAGGCGGCGCCCTTGTCGGCAGGGCCTGTGGGAGCTGATGCGCAGGCTTTGGACAATGACCCGGCTCCAGACCTACGCCATCAGGTCCAAGAGCTAGCTAAGAGCGTTGCTGCGCTAACCCGAACTGTGCAGTCTTTACAGGTTTCCACCCCAGGGAAGATCCAGCTGGCATCCGGACCGGAGGACATCCCGTGGCGTCGACCAAGGAGGACCCCACCGGCCAGAGGAAGACCCAGTGACCGATACAGCGAGGACGGACGACCCATCTGCCGCCGCTGCAATCAACCCGGACATATGGAAAGGTACTGTTCTTTAAACGGGCACAACCTGGGGTAGAGGGCCAACCCCCAGGAAAAAGATCACCAGGCCCATCGAACTGGCGCGACAGATATGTGGGAGGACGTCCAGTCTTGCCTGTGGTACTGGATGGCATTCCCATGAGTGCCCTACTGGACACCGGGTCACAGGTCACCACTATCCCGTACGTGCTCTTTAAGCAGTACTGGAATGACTCGGATATTACCCGCTACCCTGACGACGACTTGAGTATCATCGCCAGCAATGGCCAGCCCGTGCCACAGATCGGATTTAAAGAGGTGACCATCAAAATCGGTAGAGTCGAACTGGCAGCACAGGGACTGATCATTGTAGACATTGACAAACATGAGAGCCACCCAAAAATAACTCTAGGAACTAATGTAATTGAGAATTGTCTTGCAGAGGTGATTTTCCTTCTACAGCAGGTTGCCAAGAACGCCAGCTCCGGCGAGCAGCGAGTGCTCCAGAAAGAGATCCGGGCACTGATGCGACGGCAACAGGTGGAACTCTCCGGCGGTGAGATTGGTAGCGTAAGAATGTGTGACCCTTTCCCTATTGCCATGCCCCCAAAAAGCGAAATGATGATTTGGTGCCGGGCAGCTATTGGTCTGAGAGGTAGAGATTACCAGGCAATGGTAGAACCAGTTTACTCAGACAGTAGGCCCACCATTTTGACAGCACGCGGGGTGGTCAATGTACGCCATGGGAGGGTGCCCGTTCGCATAATCAATATCGGGGAGAGGGAAGTGTACCTGCCCCGGTATGCCACGCTAGCAAAATTATATACCATCAACCAAAACTCTATACAGTCTGTGGAACCCTTGCCTCCATCTCACCCGGAGGAAGGTAACGGCTCTAAGAAAGTAATGGAGGATTGGTGTCAGCAACTACACTTGGGAACTGACTCCACTCCCTCCCACCAGAAACAGGGAGTCTACCGGGTGGTTCAAGAGTATGAGAGAGTGTTTAGTAAACACCCGTTAGACTTCGGGCGAGTCAAGGGGGTAGAACACCGCATCCCCACGGGAGATCATCCTCCCATAAAAGAGAGGTATCGACCCGTACCCCCTGCACATTACCAACACGCCAAGGGGATGCTTAGAGACATGAAGGAGGCTGGGGTAATCCGGGATAGCTGTAGCCCCTGGGCAGCCCCGCTAGTTTTAGTCAAAAAGAAAGACAACACCATGAGGATGTGTGTAGATTACCGGAAAATCAACCGTATCACACACAAGGATGCGTACCCCTTACCAAGGATAGAGGAGTCATTGGCTGCTTTAAGATCTGCTAACTTCTTCTCTACCTTGGATCTCACTAGCGGGTACTGGCAGGTTCCTGTAGCAGAGGCGGACCGGGAGAAGACCGCATTCACCACCCCGATGGGACTTAGTGAGTTCACCTGCATGCCGTTCGGACTCTGCAACGCCCCAGGAACCTTCCAACGATTAATGGAGTGCTGTCTGGGCCACAGAAACTTTGAGACGGTCCTGTTGTACCTGGACGATGTCATCGTATACTCCAAAACTTATGAGGACCACCTGAAACATCTGGCGGAGGTGTTCGAAGCTCTGGCGAGTTACGGCCTAAAGGTGAAACCCTCCAAGTGTCACCTCCTGAAACCAAAGGTGCAGTACCTGGGACACGTGGTGAGCGCTGACGGAGTGGCTCCCGACCCCGATAAGATCACCGCAATTAAGGGATGGCCAAGCCCCTCCAGCGTAAAAGAAGTGCGGCAGTTCCTCGGGTTGGTAGGCTACTACCGAAGGTTTATTCCCGGTTTCACCAAAAAGGCAGCACCTATGCAGGACCTCCTGATAGGCCAGTCCTGGAAGGCCAAGAACCAGAAGCCGCCCTTCAAATGGGAAGAGCTAGAAGAAGAGTCCTTCCGCCAGCTGAAGATGGCCCTCACGGGGGATGAAATCTTGGCGTACCCGGATTATAGCCAGCCCTTCATCCTCTACACCGACGCCAGTAACATCGGGCTAGGAGCCGTACTGTCCCAGATCCAGCAGGGGAAAGAACGAGTAATCGCCTACGCCAGCCGAAAACTGCGACCCACCGAAAGGAACCCCGAGAATTATAGCTCATTTAATCTAGAGTTCCTGGCCGTGGTATGGGCAGTCACTGAGCGCTTTAAGCATTACCTTGCCTCTTCCCGGTTCACCGTGTACACGGATAACAACCTGTTGACACACCTGGACACGGCAAGACTCGGTGCCCTGGAGCAGAGGTGGATGGCCCGTCTGTCCAACTACGAGTTCATAATCAAATACCGGGCAGGGCGCTCCAATACTAACGCGGACGCCCTGTCCAGGATGCCCAACCTGCCGGACGAAGGAGAAGATCCGGAGGGACTGGAAGAAATTGAACTCCCTGCGTTCCACCGTCATGGGACTATCCAGTATTCCCACCGGGTAAGGAGTAAGCAGGCTGCTACGTTGAACCCCTTACCTCACTACAACTGGGCGGAAACGCAAGACAGCGACCCTGCCGTCCGACTGGTGAAGGAGATGCTGACTCGGCCGGAGGCTCGCCTTGAACCAGACGCTCCGGAGGAAGCCAAACAACTATGGGCAGAGAAGAGTCGACTGTTCCTTTACAAAGGGAAGTTGTGCCGCAGAATGGTTAACTCCCGGACGCATGAATTACTCTGGCAAGTAGTGGTGCCACGAAGAGACGCAGCCATGGTGATGGAGGCATACCACGACGGAGCTGGACACTTCGGGTGGAAGAAGCTGGAGTTCCTGCTGCGCGAGCGATTCCACTGGGTAGGCATGAGGGGAACCATTGAGAAGTGGTGCAGAGACTGTGGCCCGTGCAACCTGAGAAGGAAGGACCGCGCCAGCCAGAAGACTCCCCTGCAGTCCATCGTCACCCGGCAACCGTTGGAACTGGTAGCCTTGGATCATGTAAAACTGACCCCAAGCAGAAGTGGCTACGTCTACGCGTTAACCATCGTGGATCATTACTCCCGGTTTCTGGTTGTCGTCCCCGTCAAGGACTTAACGGCTCAAACAGCAGCTAGAGCCTTCCAGCAGCACTTTTGCCGTCCACACGGGTACCCGGACCAAGTGCTGACGGACCAGGGACCTGCCTTTGAAGCGGAGGTCTTCCAGGAATTCTGCAATCTGTATGGCTGCCGGAAGATAAGGACGACACCCTACCATCCGCAGACTAATGGACTTTGTGAAAAAATGAACCAGGTGGTGATGGATCTTCTAAAAACGTTGCCCCTGGAAGAACGTAGTCTGTGGCCTGAAAAGTTGCCCGATCTGGTGGACCTATACAACCACATCCCGGTAGGTTCCACCAACTGTACCCCGGCTTATCTAATGAGGGCAAGACCTGGTAAGTTACCTGTTGACCTGGAAATGGGAGTCCTGACACCCGAGGACACTTCACCAGAAACAGACTGGGACACAGAGAGGCAGCAGCAGTACCGGAGAGTACAGGAGAGCGTGGAGCGAAGTCTCTGTCAGGCTAGGGAAAGACAAGAGAAAACTTACAACCAGTATGCTCCCGCTGTTCCCCTGGTACCCGGAGAGCAGGTCTTGAAGAGGAAGAGACGGCTCCACAAGTTGGACGACCAGTGGGAGAAGGACCCGTACACCGTACTGCCCTCAAGCCACGAAAACCCGAAGGTCTGTACCATCAGTAAAGACGGAGGGGAAACCACAGCCATTGTATCCCGGGACCACCTGAAGAAGTGTCCCGAACAACTGAGGAACCCTGAAGAGGAACAAGAAGACCATCGACCCGTAGAGGAAAGGGAAGATATGGTTAGTACCGTGCTCGGGGACTTCCCTCGGTCTTGGACTCAAGTCAATGGTGCAGTTGTGGTACCCGTACTCACCTTCCTCCAACCATCATCCCAAGAACCTACGGAGCAACCGGTAGAGCTGGAAGAACAGCCGGTCCAGGAGGCAGAAGACTCTACACAAGCAGACCTGGAAAATCAACCCTCTGCTTATAGTGAGCCTGCCATACCCCTAGTGAGCCAGAGGGCCCATAGACAGCTGCCCAGGTTACCCTTGACAGCTCCTACACCCTGTAGTTCAGGGCCAGACAGTCAGCTCCGTAGGTCCACTAGGGCCACTAGAGGCCAGCTACCCGCACGTTGGAGGATCTGAATGTTTAAGCTATCTTATATGTTTACTTGTTTATAGTTGCTTGTGTATAATTTTGTGTTTCTAGTTCTTTTTAGGAGTCCTTGGTGGATTTACCGGGAATCCTTGTACATAGTTGGAGCGTAACCCAGGATGGACTAAAGACTGTTAAGGACTCGGGGCAGGACAGGCCCCTACCTGGTTACGTCTCCCTGTTTTGGTGAAATGGACACCTTGCTTTTCAAAACTGCACCCGGTTGCGGACACGCCGTAACCATCTTATGTGTTTTTCTTATTGTATTGTTATTGTTATACCTTGTTATGTTTTTCTAAAAAAAAAAAATATATGTTTAGTCCCGGAGTACTAAATTTCACTAGGGGGGAATGTGACACCCCAGGGGTCTGGTTGCCACAGTGATAGAGATATTACGTCTGAGAGCAGGTGGGAGGTCCTTTGGTCAGGGATCCTGTGCATGCCACACCTCCTGCCCAGTCTTGGGAGGGGAAGGACTTCCCCTATATAAACCCGGGGCTGAGGCAGGGTGAGTGAGAAAGAAGACAGAACAAGAGTAGAGAAGAGAAGCAGGATAGCAAGAAACATCAGGAGCTCTGTGGGGAGCAGTGTTACAACGAGTCAGGGGCTGGCAGCTGCAGAGCTCGCCCTGACTGAGAAGATTTCTTACCGGACCCGGAGTCCGAGGCTGTGGGGACTAACTCCTACCCAGCAGCAGAAACCGTCCGGCAGAGGATTTCAGGTCCTCTGGCCCAGAAGCCCGAAGGCACGGTCACACGCGTGGGACCAGCACCGCCATCGTGGAGCGGAAGCCATTAGAAGGCCCCGAGTCACCGGCCATACGGGTGAGCACCACACGGTACACTCAGGGACGTGGGCTACTTATTCCCGCCTCTAGCAAGGTAGCCAGAAGAGTACAGTTAGTTGGGAAGGCCTACAACTCCGCCTGGCCAGGGGAGATCCCATCTGCTCAAGGACTGACCAGGCCCCTATCACTAGCAAGTACTCCGGGAGGGTCTATCTTTGTCACCAGTAAAGACCCTGAACTACACCGCACCGTCTCTGAGTGGTTCCTGCTACCCCCATCATCCACGTCGGCTGCCCTGAGGCCATACCCCTCCCGTTGGGGGTTATACCATCCACGCTGCACCATCCTTCCACCGGCCTCAGCGGTCTGCCCTGCAGCGGCAGCTCCATAGCTGCATTCAACGGGTGGCGTATTCACCAACCATCTACTGCTAGTACATCGCCGCTCAGTTTGACTCCCTGGGCACGGACCGGGTCGCCGCCACGAGACTACAACCCTCAAGAGATCCGGCTCCGGGTAAGCTCCCGCGTGCGCAACGCAGCGCGACACAGGCCCAGGGGCGCGTCACTAGGACCCAATGAAATTGAGATGAATGAGGGAGACCAGGTTGCAAAAATAAACTTTTCTCTACTGAACAAACTGGTGAAATGTATATACATTAGATAGCAGATATGACAGTTAGAGAATACATCTGCACAATCTAGAGGCAGGAACTTCATGGTTACGTGTGGTGGCACATTTCTTCTGTTATATGTTGCAGTAAACAAACAAATCATTAAGGGGATGTTCATCTTCTCCTGTGAGGTACACATGGGTAGAGGTGGTTTGGTTTTCTATGGGCCCTCACAACTATTCTCAACTTCCAATTGACGTGGGCCACATGTCCCTTGGTGTGCCATTGCATTTTCGAACCTGTTCACACTTGTTGCAATTTCCCTTAAGAGAACATGTGTCCCAGCCTGGCCAGTCTTCTTCTCTATGACCCTTAGGTCTGGCTACACTCCATCTTCTTATCTACTATGGATAACGCTTGCTGTAGGCCCCCACTTGCCTGAGGTAAAAACTCCTTCTGCCACTTGATACTTGTTTACTTCAGTATCCATGCAGATCTGCTGGAACATAAGTCCTTCCCTTTTTGAGACTTTCCCCTAACTCCCTGACAAACAGGAAACTAAATTTTCTATGCCCACTTAACTTCTCCCGGCTAGACACAATAGTTAAAGGGAACCTGTCACCAGTTTTGTTATATATCAACTAAAACTATCACCTTATTTAGCACCTGTGCTGTATTCCATAAATGCTTATATAACCCCCTGACTCTCCCTGTATACCACCCGAAAACCCTTTGAAGTTCTCCCGGGCTGTATGTTAATCCTGTCGGTGTGGTCTGATAGGCGTCCTTTCTGTGATCTCTATCCCTCCTTCCAGCTGCTGCTCGCCCTCCTCCTGCTTTGATTGATGTGGAGGACGCCTCCTGTGTCAGCCACATTTCCAGGCAAAATCTCAAGTCTGCATAGAGAAATAGCGGCTCACGCCTGTGCCCTATGCTTTTCCCTCCTGCGGGCAGAGCCGAAAACATAAGTGCGCATGCGCGCAGTACGGCAAAACATATTGCGCAGGCACAAACTGCTATTTCTCTGCGCAGGCGCAAGATTTCGCCAGGAAATGTGGATGACGCAGCAGGCGTCATGAACGTCAATCAAGGCAGGAGGATGGCGAACAGCAGCTGGGAGGAGTGATAGGGAGCACAGAAAGGACGCCTATCGGACCGGACCAACAGGATTAACATACAGCGCGGGAGAACTTCAAAAGGTTTTTGAGGGGCTACAGGGGAAGTCAGGGGGTTATAGAACCATTTATGAAATGCCGCATGGGTGCTAAATAAGGTAATAGTTTTAGTTGATATATGACAAAACTGGTGACAGGTTCCCTTTAACCATGGCCACTGGTTAGCTAAATGCTGCAGGCTGCAAAACAAACAACTCAATCATATAGAACATGGCAATGCATTAAATTACAATAGGATCTTCAGGAACGTGTCAACAGTTTTTCCACTCCTTTAAAATGGGATCACAGCAGATTCTTTCTGTGACGTAAAACATTTCCCTGCCTGTTTTTAAACATGTTTTACATCACAGGAAGCAGCAGCTGTGATCTCGTGCTGTACTGTCGTATGTTCTCCCTGCCCAGGAGATGCGGTATGATCAGACCATGTCCCTGTACGGTCGGACACAGACAGTACATATAGCAGCAGGGGCACATTTATAAGATTATCTCAGCACAGGAACATTTTTTTAACATCCAATTGTGCAACTTAGTTTTATTCCAAGGTCTATCGATTAAAATTAACTTTATTCGTGAGAAAACCCCTTTAAACATCACAAGATATAAGATCACCATGGGGTAAATATTATACTGCTTCCTCCTGTAGTGTGGCATGTAATATAAGCACATCATATATGAGTCAGGCACCTTTAAATACACATATAGAGCTCATGTACCCGCATGATAACATTTTAGGAGTCTTTGATGTTCTTTAAACATGTTCTTTACATATATGTCTCTCTCGTATCATACAGGCTGGCCAGACCAAGCATAAAACATTTCATCACCATCCACATCTCGTTAGTCATGCTGATAAGACTTTGATATTTATCTGCCTCTTCCATAGCTCCAGGCTCCTATTTTTCCTGACTTACAAATGCTTAAACTCACAAATCTGAGAAGAAAAAGGGTTGGTGGCGAATGTGTCGTAAATCAATTACTATAATTATTCCAACTGACAAATGGCAGTATGGAAAAAGTTAAATTGCGTCCATGGATATTATGGAGCTGGCAATGTCTCAGAAGTAGGAGATGATTAATACCTTGGCTTTCACAGAAGAATGCTCGGCTTTGTTAATCTTGTTCTCTGACACTATAGAATTTAAATATCTCCAGCAATAAAACTATTCTGTATCACAAATCGGGTGTATTTCTTGTCTCTTTTTTATGCTGATAGCCATTTACCCTGCTGTAAGACACAGTGATATATACAGAAAGTTGATAATTTTGGAGCTGTCAATAGGAAACTAAATACTAAAGTTAATACTTTAAGTATAAAATACGTCACTCATTTAACAGTCCTGAACAACAGTAAACCAGGGTAAGAAATAAGACAGACTGAGATTCAGATGTAATATGTTTCTTCTCCATAGACACAGTGACTACATATATTTTTTTTCTTCAAAAACACTAATTAATCTATGATAGCAAACCTATGGGTAATATAGTTATCAAATAATACCACTACACAAGCACCAAATGTTACCACCATGCTGCTATTTAAAGAGGATCTGTCAAAAGTAGTCACTTTTTGCTATTTCTTCAATTGTGCTGCTCCCCTGAGTTTTCTCTCTCTTTTTTTTTTAAATCCGCCATACGGTTACAGCGATATTGGCCTTATTAGTTAGTTCTAATTTTAACAAGTGGGTGTGGCTCATGAGATTCTCTGGGGGCATGTATCTAAGTAATAACCCTGTGAACAATAGTCCCTTGGTACAGAACATAAAAAGTAGCACTAAACTAAAAGGCCTATATCTCTAGCACTGTATGGCAAATTTTAAGTAAAAACAAACAAAAAAACAGAATATTGTGGAGAGCAGAAGGATTAAAATAAGAGCAAAATCTGGTGACGTTTGACCTGGTGACAGGTTCTCGTTAACACAAAAGCCACAATACAAAGATGAATACTACCAAATATTACCAAAACATAATGACCGATATATCCACTATATAGTTACTAAACAAAATGCACTAAACATACAGTAGATGAATACCTATAATACCACCATATCGAAGCCTTATATTACCCCTACATTTACTTTTTCTCAGATACTCTGTACTCTGTATCTCATGGACTCTGTTCTCGCCTACATTTGCTCTAAAAATCACATCCAGTTGGAATTCTTTTCTTACTACTCGTATAAGATAAATTAAATCATACTTCAGGCCAATTATACATTTATTCACACCTACGTCCTCATGGACACCCACTGTGCCACCCTTACAACTTTCTACCCTCTTTAATCTAGGACTGTTCTATAAAGCCAAACACAAGGCCTACAGAGCATTAATTCTTCACTAAGGTTTCCACCATCTCACAGTTTACTATCTTTTCTTTCCTTTTTCTTCTCCTTTCAACCCAGACCATCATGAAGACCTCTCCCAGCTATTTCATGATCAATGTAATGATTACATGATCTTCTTTATATTTGATTTGATATTTCTGTGCCAATTGCTGCCAATGTTATCAAGAAGTTCAATCCCCGTGAGACACTAGATAACATTTCAAAATATGAACTAAGAGAAGTACCCTAGATGGCTGAGGAAGAATCAAGGATGACGTCGATACAGAACAAAAATGAATTTAAAGCTTATGATTTCCAATACCATTAATTTCTTGTTTTATGAAGATGAACTTACTTGTCAGATCATTAAGGAAGACTTTGCTTTAAGAAGAAAATACAACAAAGCCAGACTGAATTTTTGAACAACACCTGTTGCAATGTTAGTTTCTATTGTAGAGGACATTCTATGGAAGAATAAAACAAAATTGGAGATTTTTGGTAACTAAAGCTAAATATATGTTAACAAACACAAAACTTTCACCCAAAAAAAGATACGCTGTTATTTCTTTGTGGCTTGGGTCACTGGGAATCTATAAAGAACGTGGGTAAACTGAAAAAAATAAACTAAAATTGTCAATATGAACGTAGTGCCCAGTGCCATAAAGCTATGTCTCAGTTGTAAGGTATGGGCAGTTTAGCAGGATAATTCTTCTAAGAATATCTCACAATTGACCCCAGAACAGATGAAGCCTAACTGAAATCTGATAAGAACTGGAGCAATTTACTAGCAATTAAATGATAGAAATTTCACTTAAATATACGGAAAGTTTATTTTAAGAATTTGACTTGTTGAGATTTTACTTTGTTCCTTCTACTTTTGTAAAATGAGTCGAATAGTGGAAGTGGTTAGCTGGCCAAAGAGTTCTAAGCAAGATATATGAATTGTGACTGCTTAAAAAGTTGAACAAAAGTTGCAATTTTTAATCAAGTTAGGGGGGTGGCATAAAAAGTGGAGAAACAGTTCTAGACGTAAGTGATATGTTTGAAGATGTGACAAAAATTTTAAACATTGACACTGGTAAATTCGGCACAGAAGAAAGGTGACGCTTGAGCCCACTTAATACTGATATTTCTGACTGGAACCTGTTGACACTTTAACATAAAGACCCATGTTTGGAAAGCACTCGGACATGAATTAGCCTAAGGGCGCAGTCAGACGGCCGTATAACACGGACGATGATCGCATCGCAATGCTCGGACTGGCCAGCGGCTCTCCTGACAGCTGCACAGAAATACATATTTATACACCTATTCTTGTTTTCCAGTAGCGACTGAATTGAATAAGGCCGGTTCGGGCCGAAACGTCTCGCTATTCGCTATACTCGCTATATTGTCGCCACCCACCTCTGGTTTGGTTAAAGTATCTTAATTTATGCTGTTCAAATAAATTACACCTTTCAAAAATATGAGAGTGCGATGAATTAACTTTATTGTACTAGCTTGGGCTTACAAGCCCATTGCATCTGCACCTCGACTCGTGACAGAGTGCACGCCAACTTAACCCCCTATTGATGATTGCTTGGGCGTTTTGCACCAGTCCACCAATGACCTCTAATACCTTCGCATATGATAACGCCACCAGTAACAGTATATTATCACTTGTTACTACATCCAATGATTTCCCATCTGAAGAAATCCGTACAAGAGATGACCAAATGGAGAGACGGAGATTGGTCTCATATGATCTACATGCTTACCACCCTCGCAGAATATCCCCAGGGGCCTACGGAGTCATCTCCGCCCCACTCTTTTCTCTGATAATACCGAATACTGTGATACGTTTAAGAGAATCTTGAATAAGTGTTCACTTGACATAATCATCTTAACCATTGAACATCTGCAGAAAGCTATTAAGGACACGGAAAAAAGCATTGCAGCAACAGAAACACAACTTGCAGCAAATCTATCCCTATCTGACTGGAATAATCTCAGAACTAAAACAGACAAAATTATTCTGGAACATCAAAAAACACTGCAGGAACGAAAATGACACAAATTTCAGCGTGATAACGACGACTACGCCAATGACCGAGTCTACCGATGGAACACCTCCTCCGCCAACTACTCTTATCGACAACATACACAACGCAACCAAGGTTCTTTCAGTTCCAGGAGCGACTCCTCCACTGGCCAAAAGGGACAACGTTTTTTATGGAAGGGCAGACGAGGAGGGCGCCAACGCATAGACCCACCAGAAGATCTCGAAGGACAAAGGATGACCACCCGGGCCCAGGTAAGATGACTAACCTGGTGAGGAACATTTCAAGTCATACCCTTACTCCTACAGAATTACAAGTTCTGCAGAAAGGCCTTTCCTTTAGCCCTACACCCAACTGGGATGCTTTCCAGCTGGAGAAGGACCTACAGCAGTTTTACTGCTCTATACGCCTTAAGACTCACTTTGGACTTGCTGTTGAGACATCCGTTCACAGAGTTCCTCCAACAGGGGGCACACCTGTACCGGAACTCTCTATTACATCTCTAGGGTTACGTAATGTAAGCTCATTTATGCCACCATACACTAACCATGCAGGCGAAACCACAATAGCTCTCATTGATAAAGATATCAAAGGTCAGTTACACGAACAACGCCTAGGGTTCTACCGCACACACCAGAATCTCTCCAAAGATGAGAAACAAGCCCTAAAGACCCTCCAAATTAACAAACAGATAGTAATCAACCAGGCAGACAAGGGAGGGGCAACGGTCATCATGGACCAATCATACTATGTGGATTAAATCAATCGCCAATTAGCAGATACAGACACATATGTCAGAATTCACAACGACCCCACTAATACAATCCATTCTAAAATACAGGATGTACTCAAAAGATACCACACTCTTAATGTTATTGACTCTAAAACAGTCACATTCTTGACCAATTTACACCCTGTTATTCCAGTTTTCTATATACTACCCAAAATCCACAAGTCACTTACCAACCCACCTGGCCGCACCATTGTGGCCTCCACTGATTCCATCCTATCGCCCTTGGCTAAGTACCTGGAGAAAATCCTCACACCTTTGGTCCAGAAAACTAGGGCCTTTCTACTTGATACCAATCAATTCTTGGATGTCATAAGGAATATCCATAGCGTCCCTCCTGACAGTATATTGGTTACACTGGATGTTAACAGTCTATACACCTCAATCTCCCACGTAAGAGGGCTGGAAGCAACCTCATACCTACTGTCCCTATCTAATCTATCACCCAACTCTATTCAATTATGCTTGGAATTACTTTCCCTAGTACTACATGAGAACTATTTCATGTTCAGGGACGACTTCTATGTACAGAAGCGTGGTACCGCGATGGGTTCTAATATGGCACCAGCCTATGCAAGCGCATACATGCACAAATTCGAGGAAGACTTTGTCTACCCGAATGAACTGTTCAAACAATACAGCATCGTATACCACCGCTACATAGATGATATCTTCTGCATCTGGCAAGGACCAAATAATACGTTGTCCACTTTCTTTACCATACTCAATTCCGTCCGACCTGAACTTCAATTTACATTGAGTCATGACCCTACACAAATTTGCTTTCTGGACACGGTAGTCCTAAAAGATTCAGATGGTCACCTTACTACAGACCTATACACCAAACCCACAGATTGTAACAGTCTCTTACATTTTTCCAGTAGCCACCCTAGGGCTACTAAAAACAGCCTACCCCAGTCCCAGTTTCATCAGGTTGCACGTATTGTCAGCAATCCAGACGTCCTGCCTGAATGACTACAGACCATGTCACTAAAATTCCAAGACCGACACTATCCCACCAAACTCCTCAATGAAAAAAAATCAAGAGCACTACAACCCAGACAACAACGACCCCCCTCTCCTAAAATGGAACGAGTCCCATTTGTACATACCTACCATCCTCTAATGTCGAAATTACATACCACGATTAAGAAGCATTGGCCATTACTTTCTAGAGTCTACCCAGACATTACAGCTTTCTCCAACCCAGCCCTCATGTGCACTAGAAGAGCCCCCAATATCAGGGATAAAATCATTAAGGTTGACTTAGGTAGTTCACGAATTACTGCCACACAGCGCCTCCTCAGTGCAAGGAGACACGGTACCTTTCCCTGCCTTAACTGTGCAGCCTGCAAATCATTAAGGTTGACTTAGGTAGTTCACGAATTACTGCCACACAGCGCCTCCTCAGTGCAAGGAGACACGGTACCTTTCCCTGCCTTAACTGTGCAGCCTGCTCAAATATAACCAAGTCTGATACTGTTACGCACCCCAGGATGGGTAAATGTTACCCAATTAAGGGGTTCTTTACATGCGACTCTAACTATGTTGTATATGTCATTAAGTGTCCATGTGGCCTGCTCTACGTAGGTGAAACAACACAGCATATAAGGGACCGTATCGCCAGTCACAAATCCACTATTTGCTGTGGTAAAAACTGGCTCCCACTACCAGATCATTTTACTAAATACAAACATACCCTAGCACAATTACGATTCCAGGTCATAGAACAGGTCCCAAGACCAAGAAGGGGAGGAAATCATATCAGGTTGTTGAAGGACCGGGAGGCTTATTGGATCTACACCTTACAGACACTCTCCCCAAAAGGTCTGAACAGGGAAATGAATTGGATCAGCTAAAATATAAATTACCATATGCATTTCTCTCCTCTACGAACACAATGATCCATTAAATTATCAATAAAATGTAAATAACCTAATGCATTTCTCTCCCTTGCAGACACAATGATCCAACTTCTCCCTTGGGGTAAGTAGTCTAATCATCCCCCTCTCTAAATAATGCCAACTAGCATCTATACACCACTAACAATAAATAGATCCCTCCCATTAACCTGTGCTTTTCCTTAAATCGCCCCTCCCATATCTATTTACAGTACAGACCAAAAGTTTGGACACACCTTCTCATTTAAAGATTTTTCTGTATTCTCATGACTATGAAAATTGTACATTCACACTGAAGGCATCAAAACTATGGATTAACACATGTGGAATTATATACTTAACAAAAAAGTGTGAAACAACTGAAAATATGTCTTATATTCTAGGTTCTTCAAAGTAGCCACCTTTTGCTTTGATGACTGCTTTGCACACTCTTGGCATTCTCTTGATGAGCTTCGAGTGGTAGTCACCGGAAATGGCTTTCACTTCACAGGTGTGCCCTGTCAGGTTTAATAAGTGGGATGTCTTGCCTTATAAATGGGGTTGGGACCATCAGTTGTGTTGTGCAGACGTCTGGTGGATACAGAGCTGATAGTCCTACTGAATAGACTGTTAGAATTTGTATTATGGCAAGAAAAAAACAGCTATGTAAAGAAAAACGAGTGGCCATCATTACTTTAAGAAATGAAGGTCAGTCAGTGCGAAAAATTGGGCAAACTTTGAAAGTGTCCCCAAGTGCAGTTGCAAAAACCATCAAGCGCTACAAAGAAACTGGCTCACATGAGGACCGCCCCAGGAAAGGAAGACCAAGAGTGACCTCTGCTTCTGAGGATAAGTTTATCCGAGTCACCAGCTTCAGAAATCGCAGGTTAACAGCAGCTCAGATTAGAGACCAGGTCAATGCCACACAGAGTTCTAGCAGCAGACACATCTCTTCAACAACTGTTAAGAGGAGACTTTGTGCAGCAGGCCTTCATGGTAAAATAGCTGCTAGGAAACCACTGCTAAGGACAGGCAACAAGCAAAAGAGACTTATTTGGGCTACAGAATACAAGGAATGGACATTAGACAAGTGGAAATCTGTGCTTTGGTCTGATGAGTCCAAATTTGAGATCTTTGGTTCCAACCACCGTGTCTTTGTGCGACGCAGAAAAGGTGAACGGATGGACTCTACATACCTGGTTCCCACCGTGAAGCATGGGGGAGGAGGTGTGATGGTGTGGGGGTGTTTTGCTGGTGACACTGTTGGGGATTTATTCAAAATTGAAGGCATACTGAACCAGAATGGCTACCACAGCATCTTGCAGCGGCTTGCTATTCCATCCGGTTTGCGTGTAGTTGGACCATCATTTATTTTTCAACAGGACAATGACCCCAAACACACCTCCATGCTGTGTAAGGGCTATTTGACCAAGAGTGAGAGTGATGGTGTGCTACGCCAGATGACCTGACCTCCACAGTCACCAGACCTGAACCCAATCGAGATGGTTTGGGGTGAGCTGGACCGCAGAGTGAAGGCAAAAGGGCCAATAAGTGCTAAGCATCTCTGGGAACTCCTTCAAGATTGTTGGAAGACCATTTCCGGTGACTACCTCTTGAAGCTCATCAAGAGAATGCCAAGAGTGTGCAAAGCAGTCATCAAAGCAAAAGGTGGCTACTTTGAAGAACCTAGACTATAATACATATTTTCAGTTGTTTCACACTTTTTTTGTTAAGTATATAATTCCACATGTGTTAATTCATAGTTTTGATGCCTTCAGTGTGAATGTACAGTTTTCATAGTCATGAAAATACTGAAAAATCTTTAAATGAGAAGGTGTGTCCAAACTTTTGGTCTGTACTGTATGTGTATATGTACTGTTTCTTGCCGCAAATCTAACAGTGAACCTATTCCCTGTGATATGATGCCCCCCCTTTATGCATTTTGTATAAGGTGCTCCTCCAATAGTCTTACCCAATACCCTGCTATAGCATAACATTGAGCGCTACATACACTGCGCAAACACTGCAGAGCCCATTATTGCTCTGGTCCTCATAGCAACAGTCGGACCCGGCGGCCTGCCCCTTCCGGTCCAGCTATCGCACGGACGTTACAGGGCACTGAGATCCCCAGAGTAACACTCTGTACACATTGACGTCATATCCGACGACCCGCCCCTTCCGGTCCGGCTATTGCGCGGACGGCACAGGGCACTGGGATCCCCATAGCAACACCCTATACAGATGTACATCATATCCGACGACCCACCCTTTCCGGTCCGGTGATAACGGGGACCTTTAAAAAGGGCGACTCTCCACTGTGGGAACACAGCCTCTCCACAAGCTAGGTGCTAGTAGCACCGCTACCCGCCATTGCCAGCCAGACACCGGATATATATCGGCTTCCACTTGTAAGTATAGAGTTCTCCTAACGACCACCTGCATTGTATATTCACACTTGGTATTTTTTTGCAACCAATACCTACTGTCCCATTCCCCTAGGCTTATCCAAGCCAGCACTATTTGGATTAAGAGTAGTGTTGAGCATTCCGATACTGTAATATCGGGTATCGGCCGATATTCGCGGTATCGGAATTCCGATACTTAATTCCGATACTTTTACAATATCGGATACCGGAATCGGAAGTTCCCATAATGCCTGCGCTCTGTAGTGTCTG
The DNA here is from genome assembly GCF_046119375.1 of Phyllobates terribilis. Taxonomy (NCBI): domain Eukaryota; kingdom Metazoa; phylum Chordata; class Amphibia; order Anura; family Dendrobatidae; genus Phyllobates; species Phyllobates terribilis. The sequence goes on from NW_027362764.1 coordinate 708,691,346, forward strand.
TGAAGGATGACAAGTTGGATGGCAGCGCGATCCAGCCTGTCATCAGAATGCCATCCCAGCGGGGGAGAATTCTCCTGATTGTTTAAAAGCCGGCGGGCGGTATAAAGCCGCCGGCTTTTAAACAATCACACAGCCCCATACTGCTTCCCCGCAGCCTCCCACCCCGATCCTCCGCTCCCCTCGCCACCTCCCATCCCGATCGTAAGTTAGTACTGGGCGGGGAGCGCAGCTCCAAGGAGCGGGGAGTGAAGGACCCGGGCGGGGAAGCCGGCAGTGAAAAGACTTCACCGCCGGCTTTCCCGTTCTGTGCTGCGCTTTCCCGCCGGTTATTTCAAATGAACAGCTGAGGTATCAGGTGATGCCGATCAGCTGTTCATTTGAAGTCGCCGCGTTGCCCTCAGAGGGTTCATGTGAGTTCATGCTTGACTGCATGAACTCACATGAACTTTCCCACGGCCGCACAGGTCAGCCTCACCTCCCAGACCCGTCATGATTAGTGTGTGTGCGGGGTGTGTGTGCGGGGTGTGTGCGCGATGTTTGTGCGGGTGTGTGCGGTGTCTGTGCGATGTGTGCGGGGTGTGTGTGCGGGGTGTCTGTGCGATGTGTGCGGGTGTGTGCGGTGTGTGTGCGTGCAGGCAGACATAGGCCGATGTGACACTACTACTCCCATCGGCCTATGTCTGTCCCCCGTCCACTCCTGCCAGCAGGATCAGCTCGATAGGAGCAGTAGTTCCCATCAGACTGATCCTGCTATTTAAATTGCCCTACTGTGTCCCCAATAAATGTTAAATACATGTCATTGGTGGCCAGTGGTTACCTAAAAGAAATTAGTTCAGACATTACCTGTCCCCGCCGATCGCCACCTAAAATAAAGTAAAAAATAAAAAACTACACCTATACTCACCAAGACACCTAATTCCCCGAAGCCATCGATCTCCTGTAATAAAATATAAAATAATAAACCACAACCTTATCCTTACCCCTCCGTAGTAGTCCACGAGTGTCCCACGAAGATCTCCAGTTCAGAGCAGCCACATAGAATGTGACCGCTCTGAACCGCTGCCGCCGCTAGAATGACAGCATAAGCGGGTTCACCGGAGTTCAGGCAGCGCTGCTCCGGTTAGCTGCTTTACGGCCCTGCTGTATAGTGAGAAATTCCCACGGTACAGCAGTGCCGTAAAGGAGGTCTCCGGAGCTGCGCTGCCTGAATGCACTCCGGTGACCTCAGTCAGTGGCTCCCGCTGCCGGGAGCGGACGTGTTCCCGGCAGCGTGAGCTTACAGCAGCCATGCACAGCTGTCACCATCTCCAGATGTGACAGCTGTGCATGGGAGATCAGCGCAGGAACGTGGACAGGTAACTATTATTTTTAGAAAACTAAGAATTAAATAAAATTGTGTGTTTTATTTCAAATAAATTATTTTTTTCTGGGTGTAGTGTGTGTTTTTTCTTTTTAACACTTTGTAGGTTAGTAATGGGGGTGTCTTATAGACGCCCATCATTACTAACCTGGGCTTCATGGCAGCTGGCGCTGACATGAACCCCACCACTATTACCCCCTGCCACCGCACCAGGGCAGCGTGGAAGAGCGAGGCTAAGTGCCAGAGTTGGCGCATCCTATGGATGTGCCATTTCTGGGGCGGCTGACGACTGGTGTTTCTAGCCTGGGAGGGGGCCAATATTCATGGCACCCTTCCTGGGCTATTAATATCAGCCCCCAGCTGTCTGCCTAGCCTTTGCTAGCTATTAAAATAGGGGGGACCCCACGTCATTTTTTTGGGGGGGGTCCCCCATTTTAATAGCTAGTAAAGGCTAGGTATTCAGCTGGGGGCTGATATTAGTAGCTTGGGAAGCTCCGTGGGTTTTACCCCCTTCCCAGGCTTCAAACATCTGCCCCAGCCGTCTGCTTAACCTCCGCTAGAGACTAAAATTATGGGGGATCCCACGCCATTTTTTTTTTAAATAAATCCATTATTTTAACACTAAATGACATTTGAGGAGTTAATAAAGATGCAGTCCCTAAATTATTATTTATTTTTTAATTAATTTTTCCCAAAACTTTTGACGTGGGCTTCGCCATATTTTTGTATGCCAGCCAGGTACAGCATCCAGCTTCTATGAACGCGCCATTTTCCGGGGCGGCTGCGGACTGCAATTTTCAGCGGGGGGCAGAAAGCTTGGGCCTCCCTGCGCTGCAGATTCCATCCCCCAGCTGCCTAGTTGTACCTGGCTGGACACAAAAATAGGGAGAAGCTCCACGTTTTTTTTTTTTAAATTATTTCATGAAATTCATGGAATAATTAAGAAAAAAAGGGCTTCCCTATATTGTTGTGTCCAACCAGGTACAAATAGGCAGCTGGTGTTTGGGGGTAGCCCGTTCCTGCCTGCTGTACCTGGCTGGACCCAAATATAGTGCAAAGCCCCACGTCAATTTTTTTTTAATTATTTCAGGAAATTCATGAAATAATTAAAAAAAAATTATGTGGGGCTTCGCCCTATATTTGTGTCCAGTCAGGTACAGCAGGCAGGAACGGGCTACCCCCAAACACCAGCTGCCTATTTGTACCTGGTTGGACACAACAATATAGGGAAGCCCTTTTTTTCTTAATTATTCCATGAATTTCATGAAATAATTAAAAAAAAAAATACGTGGGGCTTCGCCCTATTTTTGTGTCCAGCCAGGTACAACAAGGCAGCTGGGGGCTGGAATCCGCAGCGCAGGGAGGCCCAAGCTTTCTGGGCCCCACCCGCTGCAAATTGCAGTCCGCAGCCGCCCCGGAAAATGGCGCGTTCATAGAAGCGCCATCTTCTGGCGCTGTACCCAACTCATCCAGGGCCCTGGTGCGGTGGCTCACTGGGTAATAAAGGGGTTAAGGCCAGCTTGGCATTATCAGCTGGCCCTAAGCCCGAAATTCATGGGGTCACGCCAATATTAGACATGACCACCATGAATTTCTAGTAAAGTATTTAAAAAAAACACAAACACCCAGAAAAAAGTCCTTTAATTGAAATAAAGACACAATTCTTTATTGTTCTAAATTAAACCATACTTACCATCACGCCCATTCCAGCTGAAGCCAACGATCTCCTGCAATAAAAGTAAAATAATAAAGCAACATCATCCTTACCTTTCCATGGCTCCCACGACAGCTTCAGCTCTGCTACATCGAGATGACAGGCTGGACCGCAGCAGAACGCTGCCATCCATCCTGTCATCCCGCAGACACTGAGAAGCGCAGGCATACTTCCACTCCTCAGTGTCTGGCTGTGACGGCATCCAGATGAGCCGAGGTCATGTCCAATGAACTCAGCTCACCTCATGTACGTCACTGACAGCGTGGGAAAATTCTCCTGCACTCAGCACTTCAGCGTGAGAATTTTCCCACGCTGTCAGTGACGTGCATGAGGTGAGCTGAGTTCATTGGACATGAACTCGGCTCATCTGGATGACGTCACAGAGAGACACTGAGGAGCGCAAGCATGCCTGCGCTTCTCAGTGTCTGCGGGATGACAGGCTGGATGGCAGCGTTCTGCTGCGGTCCAGCCTGTCATCTCGATGTAGCAGAGCTGAAGCTGTCGTGGGAACCATGGAAAGGTAAGGATGAGGTTGCTTTATTATTTTACTTTTATTGCAGGAGATCGTTGGCTTCAGCTGGAATGGGCGTGATGGTAAGTATGGTTTAATTTAGAACAATAAAGGATTGTGTCTTTATTTCAATTAAAGGACTTTATTCTGGGTGTTTGTGTTTTTCTTTAACTTTGACTATGGGGTTAGTAATGGGGGTGTCTTATAGACGCCTCTCCATTACTAACCTGGGCTTGATGTCAGCTGGCATTATAAGCTGACATCAACCCCAACCCTATTACCCCCTGCCACCGCACCAGGGCAGCGTGGAAGAGCGAGGATAAGTGCCAGAATTGGCGCATCCTATGGATGCGCCATTTCTGGGGCGGCTGACGGCTGGTGTTTCTAGCCTGGGAGGGGGCCAATATTCATGGCACCCTTCCTGGGCTATTAATATCAGCCCCCAGCTGTCTGCCTAGCCTGTGCTAGCTATTAAATTAGGGGGGACCCCACGTTATTTTTTTTGGGGGGTTCCCCCATTTTAATAGCTAGTAAAGGCTAGGTATTCAGCTGGGGGCTGATATTAGTAGCCTGGGAAGCTCCGTGGGTATTACCCCCTTCCCAGGCTTCAAACATTTGCCCCAGCTGTCTGCTTAACCTCCGCTAGAGCCTAAAATTAAGGGGAACCCCACGCCAATTTTTTTAAAATAAATCCTTTATTTTAACACTAAATGACAAGTACAGTAATCAACACTATCACTGTACTTCATATATATGTGACTGACATGTTTCTATCTATCTAATCTATGTGTGATTCTCTATTCTTTCTATTCTAAATTGTCGGGTACAGATGCTGAATTGCCGGCCGGCTTTCTTAAAGAGACGGTGCATGAAAACACTATTATTTTTTTAAATAAATCCTTTACACTAAATGACAAGTACAGTAAGCAACACTGTCACTGTACTTCTTATATATGTGGCTGACATGTTTCTATCTATCTAATCTATGTGTGAAGCTCTATTCTGTCTGTTATAAATTGTCGGGTACCGCTGCTGAATTGCCGGCTGGCTTTTTTAAAGAGACGGTGCACGAAAACACTAATATTTTTTTTAATAAATCCTTTACACTAAATGACAAGTACAGTAAGCAACACTGTCACTGTACTTCATATATATGTGACTGACATGTTTCTATCTATCTAATCTATGTGTGATGCTCTATTCTTTCTGTTGTAAATTGTCGGGTACCGGTGAATGCCGCTGCTGAATTGCCGGCTTTTCATGTCATTCTACATTATTCTTAGTTGTTTTACTTCATGTAGAATTAACCTACAAGGAAAGAAAGGGTTTATTTTCATTCCGATATTTGTGTCCCATTGACTTGCATTGGTTTCCGGTATCGGAATCGGCGATATCCGATACTTTTTGGGTATCGGCCCGATCCAATCCGATACGATATTTCCTGATATCGGAAGGTATCGCTCAACACTAATTAAGAGGTACCTACTTTTTACCCTATGCATATCGCTATGACTAGACTGCACAATGTCCTAATACCTCTGCTCCACAGTTTACCTTCAAAGGGGTCCTATCTGCTTGAACACACAGCCTAAATCCCACACATACATACCATCCAGTATAAAGTAAGTTTTTCTGTCTTTTTGTGTTTTTGCAATTTACAGTTATATGAAAAAGGTGGGGCACCCCTATTAATCTTAAGCTTAATGTTTTATAAAAATTGGTGTTTTTGCAACAGCTATTTCAGTTTGATATATTTAATAACTGTTGGACACAGTAATGTTTCTGCCTTGAAATGAGGTTTATTGTACTAACAGAAAATGTGCAATCTGCATTCAAACAAAATTTGACAGGTGCATAAGTATGGGCACCTCACCAGAAAAGTGACATTAATATTTAGTAGATCCTCCTTTTGCAAAAATAACAGCCTCTAGTCGCTTCCTGGAGCTTTTAATGATTTCCTGGATCCTGGATGAAGGTATTTTTGACCATTCCTCTTTGCAAAACAATTCCAGTTCAGCTAAGTTTGATGGTCGCCGAGCATGGACAGCCCTCTTCAAATGATCCCACAGATGTTCAATGATATTCAGGTCTGGGGACTGGGATGGCCATTCCAGAACATTGTAATTGTTCCTCTGCATGAATGCCTGAGTAGATTTGGAGCGGTGTTTTGGATCATTGTCTTGCTGAAAGATCCATCCCCTGCGTAACTTCAACTTTGTCACTGATTCTTGAACATTATTGTGAAGAATCTGCTGATACTGAGTAGAATCCATGCGTCCCTCAACTTTAACAAGATTCCCGGTGCCGGCATTGGCCACACAGCCCCAAAGCATGATGGAACCTCCACCAAATTTTACTGTGGGTAGCAAGTGTTTTTCTTGGAATGCTGTGTTTTTTTGCCGCCATGCATAACGCCTTTTTGTATGACCAAACAACTCAATCTTGGTTTCATCAGTCCACAGGACCTTCTTCCAAAAAGAAATTGGCTTCTCCAAATGTGCTTTTGCATACCTCAGCCGACTCTGTTTGTGGCGTGCTTGCAGAAACGGCTTCTTTCGCATCACTCTCCCATACAGCTTCTCCTTGTGCAAAGTGCGTTGTATAGTTGACCGATGCACAGTGACACCATCTGCAGCAAGTTGATGCTGCAGCTCTCTGGAGGTGGTCTGAGGATTGTCCTTGACTGATCTCACCATTCTTCTTCTCTGCCTTTCTGATGTTTTTCTTGGCCTGCCACTTCTGGCCTTAACAAGAACTGTCCCTGTGTTCTTCCATTTCCTTACTATGTTCCTCACAGTGGAAACTGACAGGTTAAATCTCTGAGACAGCTTTTTGTATCCTTCTCCTGAACAACTATGTTGAATAATCTTTGTTTTCAGATCATTTGACAGTTGTTTTGAGGAGCCCATGATGCCACTCTTCAGAGGAGATTCAAACAGGAGAACAACTTGCAAGTGGCCACTTTAAGTAGCTTTTCTCATGATTGCATACACCTGGCTATGAAGTTCAAAGCTCAATGAGGTTACAAAACCAAAAAAAGTGCTTTAGTAAGTCAGTAAAAAGTAGGTAGGAGTATTTAAAACAAGAAAATGATAAGGGTGCCCATACTTATGCACCTGTCAAATTATGTTTGAATGCAGATTGCACATTTTCTGTTAGTACAATAAACCTCATTTCAAGGCAGAAACATTACTGTGTCCAACAGTTATTACATATATCAAACTGAAATAGCTGTTGCAAAAACACCAATTTTTATAAAACATTAAGCTTAAGATTAATAGGGGTGCCCAAACTTTTTCATATAACTGTATGTGACCTGTATCATGGCTATACTATGAATATGTGAAATATGTGCTACTATATACTGATGTCTCTCACTCTCCTTGGTCTCTCCTCTTTCCATCCCGTCCCCTCTCCCCGTCCTTTGTTCCTGGTATTCACTGTATTCTCCTTACAATATGGATTTTTTTATATTTTCAATGCACTGTGATACTGAAACAGTTCCATATTAATATACTTGTATATATCACCTTGTACACCTATTCTTGCTTTCCAGTAGCAACTGAATTGAATAAGGCCGGTTCGGGCCGAAACGTCTCACTATTCGCTATACTCGCTATATTGTCGCCACCCACCTCTGGTTTGGTTAAAGTATCTTAATTTATGCTGTTCAAATAAATTACACCTTTAAAAAATATGAGAGTGCGTTGAATTAACTTTATTTTACTAGCTTGGGCTTACAAGCCCATTGCATCAGCACCTCGACTCGTGACAGAGTGCACGCCAACTTAACCCCCCAGAAATACATGCTGTCATGCTCAGGTCAGGAGAGCCGCTGGCCAGTCCGAGCATTGTGATACGATCGTCATTCCTTGTTATACAGCCATCTGATGGCACCCTCAGGCTAAGTTCCTGCAATGAGTATTTGGTGCAGAAAATCTGCAGCATCAAAAACTCACCACACAGCTTAATTAGCATTTTTTCAGCTGCGGTTTTTGTCTCTTTGGTATGTCATGTTTTAAGTAAAACTACTTTGTTTTGGAAACTTCCTGTTACTTAGCTTTCCTAAGACTTCATTGATAAAGTCATGTATGGGTTACATGCGCTTTTATTGCGTTTCCGCTGTGGAAAAGCACTAAAATATTTTTTATTTGTGGATTTTCCTCATCACATTCATGTCTATGGGTAAAATCTGCAAATAAAACGCATATTCATCGCAAAAGAAACAGACATGTTGCCGCTTTCAAAATTTCATGACGGTTCAGTTTTGGCAAAATAAAAATAAAGCCCAGTGGTCATGAGATTTCTATAAATCCCATACACCAAATGCTCACCTAGAGAACTTAGCCTAATATGTAAGCGGCCCCTGACAGATGATTGTCGGGTGATGTAGGGATCGGGCATGTCTACTATCCGACTGCTGATCCTTTTATTGTCTAAGAGATAGGTCCACCACCACCAGAGATGTCTGACAGCGGCTCTATCATAGAGAACACAGATGAACTCGGTGTATGGGAGACTCGTGCAAGACGCCTTGTTGTTGATAAATCATATTTTAGCACTTTATATAAATGACAAGCAACAAGGCATCTCATATGAGACACAGAGGTATCACTTTTTTCAGCAGTCTATAACCTGTATGCCCATATTAATAGTTTAGATACATCAATTGTGGTGACAGATTCCCTTTAAGCTTACTTAAATATCATTGTTCTCAGTAGCAGATCATCCTGTGTAAACGTGCTGCCGAGAACCTTTTTATTCTATGCGCACAGAGAGATCATATTAAAGATGGCTTTCTGCGCATGAAAGTGCAGTTGGCCGGTATAAACAGGCTAATAAACGACTGCCGATTGGCTTCATAAAACCGGTCAGTGGTCATTTAAGAGCCGCGAGTGACCAGTGTAAATGCAGCCTTAGATCCAGGTACTTAATAGGTGACATCTCCTCTGATTGAAGTTCTTATCTTCTTCTTCATCTGGTCCTGTTGGAATATGTTTAGTGCAACAACTCCATTCCTGTGTATGTAAATGTTCTATTGCTAGGTTTGTGTACTGTCTATAAAGTTTAAAAAAAAAAAAAACTCCCAGAGGCTCACACACAGAAAAGACCATGCGACTGTGTCCAGTTTCCTGTGTCTGTGCATGAGAGGAGAAGCAGCCTGCTGATGCTGCACAGAGACACTTCAGATATGTATATTCCTGATTCCACAAAGCCGATCATATCTGTACCTGTTTATAGCTAATTAAAGCTTTGTTCTGTTGTCAACACGCCTTGAGAGTATCCTGAATGATCCGCTGCCAACAGGTCCCGATGCTATAGCTCGTCTCCACAGATGTCCCTCTCCCCAAGTCTTCTGCAGCACATCATGACACAGTGCCCTTAAGATTAAAAAGTGTCATTATAATGCTGCCTGACGAAAAATAGCTGCCCCTGCTGAGTGCCCTAAATAAATAACTGCTGCTCACTCTGCTCTCTGCCCACAAAAGTGACGACACTATCCCTCTTATGATACATGTTCTCCACTCCTATAAAATATTGCCTCCACACCTTCCCCCTTATATATTATAATGCCACCCTATCCCTCCCCCATGAACTATGTCCGCCACGCTGTCCTTCTTATGAACAATAATGTAAAATCACCCTCCCTTAAAAACTATGGCCTATACACTGTCCACCCTCCACATTGTACCTGCGTTATGAACTATACCCTCCAAACTGTCACCAGCTTGAGTGCCCCTCCCATCAATGCTCCCTCTCCATACTGTGCCCCCTCGTCACATTGTACTAACTCCATGCTGTGACCTCAATAAATATCATCTCGATCACTGTCTACAGTAAAAATTCCTTCTATCTTCAGCTCCACTAAGGGGTGATTACCTTCCCCTACTTTGTGGCACTCTATCACTTACAGTCGACACCCAATGTACCGCGCACATACAGCCTGAACCCCCATGTAACCCTCTACAAACAGTCCACACCCCATGTACCACGCACATACAGCCTGCATCCACATGTACCCTCCCTACATACAGTCCAAACCCCATGTACCACGCACATACAGCCTGCACCCCATGTAACCCCCACATACAGCTTGCACACCCATGTCCCCCTACATACAGCCTGTACTCCCATGTCCCCCACACATACAGCCTGCCTGCACTCCCATGTATCCCCAACATACAGCCTGCACCCTCATGTAATCTCCACATACAGCGCGCACCCCCATATGTACTCCCACATATAGCCTGTACCTCCACATATAGCCTGCACCCCATATGTATGCCCACATATAGCCTGAACCCCCCATATGTACCCCTCACATATAGCCTGCACCCCCATATGTACCCCCATATATAGCCAGCAACCCCCATATGAACCCCTACATATAGCCTGCACCCCCATCTGTACCCCCACATATAGTCTGCACCCCCATTTGTACCCCCAGATATAGCCTGCACTCCCCATATGTACCCCCACATATAGTCTGCACCCCCATTTGTACCCCAAGATATAGCTTGCACTCCCCATATGTACCCCCACATAGAGCCTGCATCCCCATATGTACCCCCATATATAGCCAGCAACCCCCATATGAACCCCTACATATAGCCTGCAACCTCCATATGTACCTCCACATATATCCTGCACCCCATATGTATCCTCACATGTAGCCTGCACCCCCATATGTATCCTCACATATAGCCTGCACCCTCATATGTATCCTCACATATAGCCTGCACCCTCATATGTATCCGATTCCTTACATATAGCCTGCACCCCCCACATGTACCCCTACATATTGCCTGCACCCCCTATATGTACCCCCACATATAGCTTGCACCCCCATATGTACCAACACATTGGTAGGTACAAGGATGGAAAACCTTTTGCACTGCTATATCACACATTTTCTGTACTTTATATTCAGTGTTTTTTGCCTTTCCTTCCTATTTCTATTGCTAAGCTGTGAGCTGTGACTCACTAAACAGATTTACCCTAAAATAGTTGTTGCACTGCATTCCCTGCCTCAGCTTTTATACAGTTTATGATAGTCTGAGCTATGCTATATGACATGCTATACTAATATGATGGTTGTGCTATTCTATGTGATGTGATAGCTGCAAGGCATTATTAGGAAGCCTGCCCGGTCATGCTCAAGGTCATGTGAGTCTTCTCTAGCTGATGCAATCTTCAGCATTGTGTATAATAGCATTTTTGGCAATTTGAGCATATCTGGATGGCAAATTGTTTGAATTCTCCTCATCCAGTGGATTTCCTTAAAATCCACATGAATTCAATTCACTCAACTCTACAAACGGTGCATGATAATTGAGCTCTTGGTGGAATCTGCTAAGCATAAGCTGAAGTTGGCACAGGGAGTATGTGCAGCACTCACAGGAGCTTAACCCAAGCCATATGTAAGAGATGTCAGCTGCATATTACAGCTAACATTCTGTTGCAATAGCTGGGATACTAGGTAACTCTGATCCCCTCAAGTATCATGGTCAATAGGGTCATATCTGCTAAGTGACAAGAAAGGACCCACTTGTCACTCAAAAAAAACACCAAAACCTCAGACAGCTCTAATGGATCAATGACATAAAAAAAAGAGTTATATGTCTTGGAACACTATTTCTTTATTTTTCCCAGTCTGTTTTCCCTGGGAGAGACCTTGCTGATGCAGTATAACTACCTTGTGTCTTGTTGTTGTGCTCAGTCTCGCCATGGTGTATGATATGTGGCACGAAATGGTCTTCCATAACCTCATCTTTGTAATAGAGTTTGGCTGTTCTTCACCTCATTTTAAGTCTCATACGTAGCTGTTTCTGTTTCAGTTAATGACTGTGTTCCAACCTACATATGAAAAGGATGATCATTATCACCTGTTCCATAGACAGGTGCTTCTCACAAAATTAGAATATCATCAAAAAGTTAATTTAGTTCAGTTCTTCAATAGAAAAAGTGAAACTCGTATATTATATAGAGTCATTACAAACAGAGTGATCTATTTCAAGTGTTTATTTCTGTTAATGTTGATGATTATTGCGGCACCCCAGGGGTCTGGTTACCACAGTAATAGAAATATTACGTCTGAGAGCAAGTGGGAGGTTCCCTGTTCAGGAGCCCTTAAACATGCAACACCTCCTGTCCCAGACCAGATATGGGAGGAACCTGCCCTATATAAACTGGATCTGGGGCGGGGTTAGAGAGTCAGAGCCTGGAGTTAGTTCCAGACACAGAGAAAGTAACAGCAATGAGCTCTGTAGGAGCAGGAGCTGAAGACCAGGGGCTGGAGCTAAGCAGAGCTCGCCCTGGCAGAAGAATCTAAGAACCGGACACCGGAGTCCGAGGCTGCAAGGATCTTTAAGTCCAGCAGCAGAAACCAGCCGGCAGGGGATTCCTGGTCCTCTGGCCATAGAAGCCCGGAGGCTCAGTCACGAGCAAGGGACCAGCACCGCCATCGAGGAGCGGAGGCTATCAGAAGGCCCCAAGTCACCAGCCATACGGGTGAGCACTACACGGTACACTCAGGGACGTGGGCTACTTCCACTCGCTTACAGCAAGGTAGCCAGGAAGAGTGCAGACAGACGGGGAGGCCTACAACTCCACCTGGCCAGGGGAACTCCTATTTGCTCACAGACTGACCAGGCCTCTTATACTAGCCAGTACTCCCGGGAGGGTCTGCCTTATTATCATCAGTAAAGTCCCTGAACTGCACTGCAAAGACTCTGAGTCGTTCCTGCTGAGCTCATGCACCATCACTCCCATCATCCACACTCACTGCCCTGAGGCTATACTCCTCCCGTGGGGAGTCATCCCATTCTGTGCTGCGCATACAACACCAGCCTCAGTGGTCTGCCTCGCAGCGGCGGTACACCCTGACCGCAATTCACGGGTGGCGTAGTCGGACAATTAACCTAAAACCTATAAAAGACTGCCCCTGGTTTGACCACGCTGAGCCACGAGACCGGGTCGCCGCCACGGAGACTACAACCCCCAGAGACCTGGCTCCGGGAATCCACACACACTTGCACACACGGCCCAGGGGGCGCGTCAACTTTGGCGTAGTCGTCAGGATTTCGTGCCCGCAACCACCGGGTACTGCGTGCCTTCAAAAGACTGTCATACCTGCCGTGGTGAATTTTCCCGCCATCCGCAGCTGTTTTCCCGCCATCGGACGCCATCTTCGGGACGCCGCACGGGAAGAAGAGGGGCGTGGACGCCGAAAGCGCGCGAGACCCGAAGCTCCGCCCCACGCACCGACGCTGCACAAGGTCCTGGAAGGGAGAGAGAGCAACGCTGACGTCACCAGGACGCGACGCAAGGTCCTCGCCCGGAGCAGCACCAGCGGAGCCGCGGCCTACGGAAAAGGATCAACGGAAGGTAGGCCACACTTAACTAGGGGGGAGGAAGATGACGGACACGGAGGGACCCTCTACCACCAGCGCGGCCACTGCCGCAGTAATGCCGTTCACAATGCCATACATCCCCAGAGCGGCTTGGCTGCCCCAATACTCAGGGGAGTCGCATACCCTAAGCGACTTTAAAGAGAGACTGTACAGCCTATTTAAAGTATACCCCCTGACGGAGGGACAGAAATTGAGCATATTGATAGGCTAGTTAACTGGCGCAGCCCAGCGTGAAGTAAAGTCCTGGTCAGTCAGGGACAAGGAGACCGTAAAGGAGATCTTGGCCCATCTGAAGGACACTTTTGATACCCGCATCTCAGCCGAGATCAAAATGAGATTTTATGGGTGCAAGCAGCGAGCCCAAGACAGTATAAGAGACTATGCTTTGAGTTTACAAGAGGCCCTGGGAGCCATTAAACAGGCAGACCCTGACAGTGTGCGGAATGCAGATGAACTGTTAACTGAGCAATTCATTGAGGGTCTGCTGTCCAACGCCCACCGAACCCAGTTACGGGCAACGGCCTTGCAGAACCCTGGGCTAGACTTTGCAAAGTTCAAAGACAGGGCCATCCGGGTGCTCCGAGAACCGGCACCGGGTAGCCCTGTAACCCACCGGCTCCCTGCTATTGCCTATCACCAGGAAGCGGCGCCCTTGTCTGCAGAGCCTGTGGGAGCTGGTGCGCAGGCTTTGGATAAAGACCCGGCTGCAGACTTGCACCATCAGGTCCAAGAACTGACCAAAAGCGTTGCCGCATTAACCAGGACTGTGCAGTCGTTACAGGTATCCTCTCCAGGAAAGATCCAGCTGGCGTCCGGACCGGAGGACGTCCCGTGGCGCTGACAGAGGAGGATCCCGCCGTCCAGAGGAAGACCCAGCGACCGCTACAACGAGGACGGACAGCCCATCTGCCGCCGCTGCAATCAACCCGGACATATGGCAAGGTACTGTCATTTAAACGGGCACAACCTGGGGTAGAGGGCCAACCCCCAGGCATAAGATCATCATACCCATCGAACTGGCGTGATAAATACGTAGGGGGACGTCCGGTCTTGCCTGTGGTACTGGATGGCATTCCTATGAGTGCCCTACTAGACACTGGGTCACAGGTGACTACCATCCCGTACGTGCTCTTTAAGCGGTACTGGAATGACTCGGACATAACCCGCTACCCAGATGACGACCTGAGTATCATCGCCAGGAATGGTCAGCCCGTGCCGCAGGTGGGATTCAAAGAGGTGACCATTAAGATCGGTAAAGTCGAACTGGCGGCACAAGGACTGATTATTGTGGACATGAGAGTCACCCTAAAATAACCTTGGGAACTAACGTGATTGAAAATTGTCTTGCAGAGATAATTCTCATTTTGCAGCAGGTTGCCAAGAATGCCAGTTCCAGCCAGCAGCGTGTTCTCCAAAAAGAGATCCGGGCACTGATGAAACGGCAACAAGTGGAACTATCTGGTGGTGAGATTGGTAGCGTGAGAATGTGTGACCCATTCCCTATTGCCATGCCCCCAAAAAGTGAGATAATGATCTGGTGCCGGGCAGCTATTGGTCAAAGAGGTAGAGACTACCAAGCAATGGTAGAACCCGCCTACTCAGACAGTAGGCCCACCATTTTGACAGCACGGGGGGTGGTCGATGTACGCCATGGGAGGGCACCTGTCCGCATCATAAATATGGGGGAGAGAGAAGTATACCTGCCCCGGTATGCCACGCTAGCCAAATTGTTCACCATAAACCAAAATTCTGTAAGGGCCGTGGAACCCTTGCCTCCATCTCAACCAGAGGAAGGTAACGGCTCTAAGAAACAAATGGAGGACTGGTGTCAGCAACTGCATTTGGGTACTGACTCCACTCCCTCACACCAAAAACAGGGAGTCTACCGGGTGGTTCAGGAGTACGAAAGAGTCTTTAGTAAACACCCGCTAGACTTCGGGCGAGTAAAGGGGGTAGAACATCACGTCCCCACAGGAGACCATCCACCCATAAAGGAAAGATACCAACCTGTACCCCCTGCACACTATCAGCATGCAAAGGGGATGTTGCGGGACATGAAGGAGGCTGGGGTAATCAGAGACAGCTGTAGCCCCTGGGCAGCTCCACTAGTTCTAGTGAAAAAGAAGGACAACACAATGAGAATGTGTGTAGACTACAGAAAGGTCAACCGTATCACACACAAAGATGCGTACCCGTTACCTAGAATAGAAGAATCTTTAGCTGCATTAAAATCTTCTTCTCCACTTTGGATCTTACTAGCGGGTACTGGCAGGTTCCTGTAGCAGAGGCAGACAAGGAGAAGACTGCATTCACCACCCCGATGGGTCTCAGCGAATTCAACTGTATGCCATTCGGGCTCTGCAAAGGACCAGGAACCTTCCAGCGGTTGATGGAATACTGTCTGGGACACCGGAATTTCGAGACGGTCCTGTTATACCTGGACGAAGTCATCGTTTATTCCAAAACCTACGAGGACCATCTGAAACACCTGGCAGAAGTGTTTGACGCCCTGGCAAGCTACGGCCTAAAGGTGAAACCCTCCAACTGTCACCTGCTGAAACCAAAGGTGCAGTACCTGGGACACGTGGTGAGTGCTGACGGAGTGGCTCCCGACCCCGATAAGATCACCGTGATTAAAGACTGGCCAAACCCTCCAGCATAAAGGAAGTGCGGCAGTTCCTCGGGTTGGTAGGCTACTACCGAAGATTCATTCCCGGTTTCACCAAAATGGGAGCTCCTATGCAGGACCTCCTGATAGGTCAATCCAGGAAGGCCAAAAACCAGAAGCCGCCCTTCAGGTGGGAAAAGCTGGAAGAGGGGTTCTTCCACCAGCTGAAGATGGCCCTCACGGGGGATGAAATCCTGGCGTACCCTGACTACGGCCAGCCCTTTATCCTCCACACAGACGCGAGCAACATCGGGCTAGGAGCCGTACTGTCCCAGATCCAGCAGGGGAAAGAACGGGTAATCGCTTACGCCAGCCGAAAACTACGGCCCACAGAGAGAAACCCTGAGAATTATAGCTCATTCAAGCTAGAGTTCCTGGCAGTGGTGTGGGCAGTGACCGAACATTTCAAGCATTACCTTGCCTCTTCCAAGTTCACCTTGTACACGGATAACAACCCGTTGACACACAAAGACACTGCAAAACTTGGTGCCCTGGAGCAGAGATGGATGGCCCGGCTGTCCAACTATGAATTCACCATCAAATACCGGGCGGGACGCTCAAATGCCAACGCGGATGCCCTGTCCAGAATGCCAAACTTACCGGACGTAGGGGAAGATCCAGAAGAACTGGAAGAAGTCGAACTCCCTGTGTTCCACCGTCTTGGGATTACCCTGTATTCCCACCGTGTAAGGGACAAGCGCTCTGCTACGTTCAATCCCTTACCCCACTACAGCTGGGCGGAGACACAAGACAGTGATCCCGCAGTCCATCTGGTGAAGGAAATGCTGACACAGGCTGATGCCCGTCTTGACCCAGACGCTCCGGAGGAGACCAAGCAACTGTGGAAGGAGAAAAGTAAACTGTTTCTTTACAAGGAGAAGCTGTTCCGGAGAATGGTCAACTCTAGAACACATGAGCTGACCTGGCAGGTAGTGGTCCCAAGACGAGACGCGGCTATGGTTCTGGAGGCATACCCCGACGGAGCAGGACACTTCGGATGGAAGAAGCTGGAGTTCTTGTTGCGTGGACGGTTCTACTGGGTAGGCATGAGAGGAGCCATCGAGAGGTGGTGCAGAGACTGTGGCCCGTGCAGCCTAAGAAGAAGAGACCGTGCCAGCCAGAAGACTCCCCTGCAGCCCATCATCACCAGGCAGCCACTGGAACTGGTAGCCCTGGACCATGTGAAACTGGCTCCAAGCAAATCTGGGTACGTCTACACCCTCACCATCGTCGATCACTACTCCCGGTTCCTGGTGGTGGTCCCTGTCAAAGAGTTAACGGCTCAAACAGCAGCCAGGGCCTTCCAGCTGCACTTCTGCCGTCCACACGGGTATCCGGAGCAAGTGCTGACGGACCAAGGACCAGCCTTCGAAGCGGAGGTCTTCCAAGAGTTCTGCAATCTGTATGGCTGCAGGAAGATAAGAACAACGCCCTATCACCCTCAGACCAACGGACTATGTGAGAAAATGAACCAGGTGGTGATAGACTTGCTAAAAATGTTGCCCCTGGAAGAACGCAGTCTGTGGCCTGAAAAACTGCCTGATCTGGTGGACTTGTATAATCACATCCCCGTAGGTTCCACCAACTGTACCCCGGCTTACCTAATGAGAGCAAGACCTGGTAAGCTGCCTATTGACCTGGATATGGGAGTCCTGACACCTGAGGACACCTCGCCAGAGGCAGACTGGGATACAGAACGGCAGCAGCAGTATCGGAAAGTACAAGAGAGCATCGAGCAAAGTCTGTCTCAAGCAAGAGAAGACTTAAAACCAGCATGCTCCCGCTGTTCCCCTGGTACCTGGAGAGCAGGTCTTGAAGAGAAAGAGGCGGCTCCACAAGTTGGACGACCAGTGGGAGAAGGACCCGTACACCGTACTGCCCTCAAGCCATGACAATCCAAAAGTCTGTATAATCAGTAAGGATGGAGGAGAGACCACAGCCATTGTCTCCAGAGACCAACTGAAAAAGTGTCCCCAGCAGCTGCAAAGACCTGACGAAGATCAAGAGAACCCTCAACCCGCAGAGGAAAGGGAAGAAATGATCAGTACCGTACTCGGAGACTTTCCCCGGTCCTGGACTCAAATTAACAACGCGGTCGTGGTACCCGTCCTCACCTTTCTCCAGCCAGCCCCTCAAGGGCCTACAGAAGAACAGGTAGTGTCGGAAGAGCAGCCGGCCCAGGAGGCAGAAGAATCCATACCAGCAGCCCAGGAGAATCAACCCTCTGCTAGTAGTGAGCCTGCCATGCCCCTAGTAAGCCAAAGAGTAGCAGAAAGCTGCCAGGCCTACCCGCAACACCTCCTACACCCTGTAGTGCAGAACCAGATAGTGGGTTACGTAGGTCCACCAGGAGCACTAGAGGACAGATGCCCGCTCGCTGGAGAATTTAAACTATAATGTGAATTTGCCTGTAAATTGTCAATGTTGAAAATGGTTTATGTTTGTTGCCTGTTTATTGATTATGTTTTTCTAGTTACCCTGCAGGTTTATTTGGACTGACAGGTTGTGGACGCTGAATAACCGGAACTACATTGTAGATAGTTGCACTTTGTGCCTCTTGCGAAGACGGCCACGGAAGAAAAACCTGTCTGGCGTGGCCCCGTGTGGTCCAAAGAAATTAGCTTCGCCTTGCAGCCACGCCCAGGGCCAACGTTTGGGGTTTGCTTTGGACAGGTCCCCTACTCTGTTCTAAGACTTCACCTTGGGTGATATGGACACCCGGTTACGGAAGTGCCGTGACCTTAAAGACAAAATGTCCTTGTACATATGTTATGCTATTGTTATACCCTGTATTTGTGTTTTCTTAAAAATGTGTTTAGTCCCGGAGTACTAAAATTTCACTAGGGGGGAATGTGGCACCCCAGGGGTCTGGTTACCACAGTAATAGAAATATTACGTCT
This sequence comes from Phyllobates terribilis, assembly GCF_046119375.1. Lineage (NCBI taxonomy): Eukaryota > Metazoa > Chordata > Amphibia > Anura > Dendrobatidae > Phyllobates > Phyllobates terribilis. Next base: position 708,709,912 of record NW_027362764.1, read on the forward strand.
GAGAGCAAGTGGGAGGTCCCCTGGTCAGGAGCCCTTAAACATGCAACACCTCCTGTCCCAGATCAGATAGGGGAGGAACCTGCCCTATATAAACTGGATCTGGGGCGGGGTTAGAGAGTCAGAGCCTGGAGTTAGTTCCAGACACAGGGAAAGTAACAGAAAGGAGCTCTGTAGGAGCAGGAGCTGAAGACCAGGGGCTGGAGCTAAGCAGAGCTCGCCCTGGCAGAAGAATCTAAGAACCGGACACCGGAGTCCGAGGCTGCAAGGATCTTTAAGTCCAGCAGCAGAAACCAGCCGGCAGGGGATTCCTGGTCCTCTGGCCATAGAAGCCCGGAGGCTCAGTCATGAGCAAGGGACCAGCACCGCCATCGAGGAGCGGAGGCTATCAGAAGGCCCCAAGTCACCAGCCATACGGGTGAGCACTACACGGTACACTCAGGGACGTGGGCTACTTCCACTCGCTTACAGCAAGGTAGCCAGGAAGAGTGCAGACAGAAGGGGAGGCCTACAACTCCACCTGCCCAGGGGAACTCCTATTTGCTCACAGACTGACCAGGCCTCTTATGCTAGCCAGTACTCCCGGGAGGGTCTGCCTTATTATCATCAGTAAAGACCCTGAACTGCACTGCAAAGACTCTGAGTCGTTCCTGCTGCGCTCGTGCACCATCACTCCCATCATCCACACTCACTGCCCTGAGGCTATACTCCTCCCATGGGGAGTCATCCCATTCTCTGCTGCGCATACAACACCAGCTTCAGCGGTCTGCCTCGCAGCGGCGGTACACCCTGACCGCAATCCACGGGTGGCGTAGTCGGACAATTAACCTAAAACCTATAAAAGACTGCCCCTCATTTGACCACCCTGAGCCACGGGACCGGGTCGCCGCCACGGAGACTACAACCCCCAGAGACCCGGCTCCGGGTAACCACACACACGTGCACACACGGCCCAGGGGGCGCGTCAATTATGGCTTGCAGCCAATGAAAACACAAAAGTCATTATCTCAGTAAATTAGAATACTTTATAACAACAGCTTGAAAAATGTTTGTAAAATCCGAAATGTTGGCCTACTGAAATGTATGTTCAGTAAATGCACTCAATACTTGGCCGGGCTCCTTTTGCATCAATTACTGCATAAATGCGGCGTGGCATGGAGGCGATCAGCCTGTGGCACTGCTGAGGTGTTATGGAAGCCCAGGTTGCTTTGATAGCAGCCTTCAGCTCGTCTGCATTGTTGGGTCTGGTGTCTCTCATCTTCCTCTTGATATTACCCCATAGATTCTCTATGGGGTTGAGGTCAGGCGAGTTTGCTGGCCAATCAAGCACAGTGATACTGTTGTTTGTAAACCAGGTATTGGTACTTTTGGCAGTGTGGACAGGGGCCAAGTCCTGCTGGAGAATGACATTTCCATCTCCAAAAAGTTTGTCGGCAGAGGGAAGCATGAAGTGCTCTAAAATTTCCTGGTAGAAGGCTGTGCTGACTTTGGTCTTGATAAAACACAGTGGACCTCCACCAGCAGATGACATGGCTCCCCAAACCATCACTGATTGTGGAAACTTCACACTAGACCTCAAGCAGCTCGGATTGTGGCCTCTTCACTCTTCCTCCAGACTCTGGAACCTTGATTTCCAAATGAAAATTGGAACTCTGGGACCTTGTGGAGTGTGTCAATGACTGCCTTCTGGACATCTGTCAAGTCAGCAGTCTTCCCCAAGATTGTGGAGCCTGCTGAAACAGACTAAGGGACATTTTTAAACGCTTTTAATTTACTGAGATAATGACTTTTGTGTTTTTATTGGCTGTAAGCCTAAATCATCAACATTAACAGAAATAAACACTTGAAATAGAAAACTCTGTTTGTAATGACTCTATATAATATACGAGTTTCACTTTTTGTATTGAAAAACTGAAATAAATTAACTTTTTGATGATATTCTAATTTAGTGAGATGCACCTGTAACTGATTACTCATACACCTGACTATAATAATCCTGCCCAATCACTGACTTTGTGCAATGGTACCTAGAAGAATTGATGCTGTTTTGAAGGCAAAGGATGGTGACACCAAATATTAATTGATTTAGATTTGTTTTTTGTTAATTTACTTTGCATTTTGTTTTTTGATAAAGATAAACTATTAATACTTCTATTTTTCAAAGCATTCTTACTTTACATCATTTTTTTAACACCTGCCTAAAACATTTGCACAGTACTGTAGAGATGGGTGGACCAATTCATGGGACTCTGGTCCATTGGCCAGGTCACTAGTCTTTGACCACTGAATGGGAGGCTCACAAATCTCTTACCTTCTTTAATTAGCTCTCAATGGTCAATGGGGATGTTCTCCAGCACCAAAGGAAAGTAGTTAAAGCTTAGCCTTTAATCATATACAACAAAAAAAATTGGGAAAATGTGCACATATTAAAAAAGAAAACCCATAATGCTTATGCATTTTGGATAGAAAAACCCTTAATCAGAGCTTGACATCTTAAGGGTTTTTCTACCCGAAACGTGTTAACATTATGGGGTTTCTTTTTTAATATGTGCACATTCTCCCAATTTTTTTTATTCTATATGATGAAAGACTAAGTTTTAACTATTTTTCTTTGCTGTTGGAGAACTTTCCCTTTTGGACCATTGAGAACTATTTGATTTGGAAGTCAGACCAGTGCATACTCCGTGCACCACTCCTAGACAACAGACTGTCTACCCTGGAAGTCTTTTGGGATACTAATCTCTAAGACATATGTGATTAGCTGCATTGACACTTTTTCTACTTCTTTGATTAGCTTGACGGGAGTGATGTCATCTGCGTATTACAACACAATGATGACATCACACCAACCCGGCTAATAAAGTGCCGCACTGGGGATCTCAGAAGGCAAGAGATTTGTGAGCCTCCTGTCCAATGGCCAAAGGCTACCAACCTGATCAACGGATTAGAGTCCTGAAAGTTGTTCTGCTCATCTCTAGTACTATATATTTCCCCATCTGATTGCCTTTTGGGTATGTTTCTTCAATTTTGTCTATACAGTCTTCATCATGGAGAGAAGTTTTATATATCTCTTATATTTCTTCAAACGGTCAAACATGAAGCCGAGGAAATAATTTTTAAAGACTAATAATATTACATACAGTTGATTGTATAAAGAGTGAACTACATGTACTGTACATTCAGCATGACACTTTCACTCCGATACCTAAGTACTCTCTCTTTATATGTCTTTTTATACCACTTCTTTTTAGCCACGGTTCAAAGTGTCCTTTCATCAACTGAATGTATTGTGGGCAACGGCAGGGAACCTTGCACAGGCTATTTCCCAAATTGAACTATTTGTCTTGAGGTCTGAGCAATATACTTTTCTCAAACCGTTTAGAACTTATTTAGGTTACAGAAATGGAATGTAAGATTCCTTTTCCGCTCCCTAGGTGTGCATCCATATACCCGTTGCAATTTGGAACAATGCAAGTAAAATAAGTTTTGTACATGACAATTTGTAAACTATTCCTCAAAATAGTCTTCATACGGTCTTCAATTACATTCTTGTCATAATTTTGCTGTTACGGACCCGGGTGGTGGAACCTCTGTGCTGCGGTGCAAGGAGGGGCCAGAGCGGCATGATTAAGTATCAACTCGGTCCGACCAAGGTCGCACGGCGTCTCAGTCGACTCCGTGAACCAGGGAGGAACCGAGCAGAGGGACCAGGTGCCACTCTGGGACCGACCTTGTATGAGAGCAGGTGACTCCCACGGGTCAGAAGGCTGGAACTGACCGGTACAGCAGATGAGCTTCGGCTGGCAGGCTGACAGGTGGTCAAGCAGGCTGATTAGTAGTGTTGAGCCACCCCCGTAGTGTTCGGGTTCGGTTCGGTTCGTCGAACACCGGGATGTTCGAGGAACTGTTCGTCGAACTGTTCGTCGAACACCTTAGAACACCGTCGAACACCGTTAAAACCAATGGCAGGCAAACAAAAACACATAGAAACACATAGAAAACACCTGCAAAGGTGTCCAAAAGCTGACAAACTGCTCAGAAGACACTCTCTTTAAAAAAGCCGGCCGGCAAATTCAGCAGCGGCATACACCGGTACCCGACAATTTAGACAAGAAGGAATAGAGCATCACACATAGATTAGATAGATAGAAACATGTCAGTCACACATATAAGAAGCACAGTGACAGTGTTGGTTACTGCACTTGTCATTTAGTGTAAAGGATTTATTAAAAAAAATATTAGTGTTTTCATGCACCGTCTCTTTAAAAAAGCCGGCCGGCAATTCAGCATCTGTACCCGACAATTTAGAACAGAAAGAATAGATCTTCACACATAGATTAGATAGATAGAAACATGTCAGTCACATATATAATAAGTACAGTGATAGTGTTGCTTACTGTACTTGTCATTTAGTGTAAAGGATTTATTTAAAAAAATAATAGTGTTTTCATGCACTGTCTCTTTAAAAAAGCCGGCCGGCAATTCAGCAGCGGTACCCGACAATTTAGAACAGAAAGATAGAGCATCACACATAGATTAGATAGATAGAAACATGTCAGTCACATATATATGAAGTACAGTGATAGTGTTGGTTACTGTACTTGTCATTTAGTATTAAAATAAAGGATTTATTATTAAAAAAATTGGCGTGGGGTTCCCCTTAATTTTAGGCTCTAGCGGAGGTTAAGCAGACGGCTGGGGCAGATGTTTGAAGCCTGGGAAGGGGGTAATACCCACGGAGCTTCCCAGGCTACTAATATCAGCCCCCAGCTGAATACATAGCCTTTACTAGCTATTAAAATGGGGGACCCCCCCAAAAAAATGACGTGGGGTCCCCCCTAATTTAATAGCTAGCAAAGGCTAGGCAGACAGCTGGGGGCTGATATTAATAGCCCAGGAAGGGAGCCATGAATATTGGCCCCCTCCCAGGCTAGAAACACCAGCCGTCAGCCGCCCCAGAAATGGCGCATTCATAGGATGCGCCAATTCTGGCACTTAGCCTTGCTCTTCCACGCTGCCCTGGTGCGGTGGCAGGGGGTAATAGGGTTGGGGTTGATGTCAGCTTATAATGCCAGCTGACATCAAGCCCAGGTTAGTAATGGAGAGGCGTCTATAAGACACCCCCATTACTAACCCCATAGTCAAAGTTAAAAAAAACACAAACACCCAGAATAAAGTCCTTTAATTGAAATAAAGACACAATCCTTTATTGTTCTAAATTAAACCATACTTACCATCACGCCCATTCCAGCTGAAGCCAACGATCTCCTGCAATAAAAGAAAAATAATAAAGCAACCTCATCCTTACCTTTCCATGGTTCCCACGACAGCTTCAGCTCTGCTACATCGAGATGACAGGCTGGACCGCAGCAGAACGCTGCCATCCAGCCTGTCATCCCGCAGACACTGAGAAGCGCAGGCTTGCTTGCGCTGCTCAGCGTCTCTCTGTGACGACATCCAGATGAGCCGAGTTCATGTCCAATGAACTCGGCTCACCTCATGCACGTCACTGACAGCGTGGGAAAATTCTCATGCTGAAGCGCTGATTGCAGGAGAATTTTCCCACGCTGTCAGTGACGTGCAGGAGGTGAGCTGAGTTCATTGGACATGAGCTCACCTCATGCACATCACTGACAGCGTGGGAGAATTCTCCTGCACTCAGCACTTCAGCGTGAGAATTTTCCCACGCTGTCAGTGACGTGCATGAGGTGAGCCGAGTTCATTGGACATGACCTCGGCTCATCTGGATGCCGTCACAGCGAGACAGTGAGGAGCGCAAGCATGCCTGCGCTTCTCAGTGTCTGCGGGATGACAGACTGGATGGCAGCGTTCTGCTGCGGTCCAGCCATTCATCTCGATGTAGCAGAGCTGAAGCTGTCGTGGGAACCATGGAAAGGTAAGGATGAGGTTGGTTTATTATTTTTCTTTTATTGCAGGAGATCGTTGGCTTCAGCTGGAATGGGTGTGATGGTAAGTATGGTTTAATTTAGAACAATAAAGAATTGTGTCTTTATTTCAATTAAAGGACTTTATTCTGGGTGTTGTGTTTTTTTTAAATACTTTACTAGAAATTCATGGCGGTCATGTCTAATACTGGCGTGACCCCATGAATTTTGGGCTTGGGGCCAGCTGATAATACCAAGCTGGCCCTAACCCCTTTATTACCCAGTGAGCCACCGCACCAGAGCCCTGGATGAGTTGGGTACAGCGCCAGAAGATGGCGCTTCTATGAACGCGCCATTTTCCGGGGTGGCTGCGGACTGCAATTTGTAGCGGGGGGGGGCCCAGAAAGCTTGGGCCTCCCTGCGCTGCAGATTCCAGCCCCCAGCTGCCTAGTTGTACCTGGCTGGACACAAAAATAGGGCGAAGCCCCACGTACTTTTTTTTTAATTATTTCATGAAATTCATGAAATAATTAAGAAAAAAAGGGCTTCCCTATATTGTTGTGTCCGGCCAGGTACAAATAGGCAGCTGGTGGATGGGGGCAGCCCGTTCCTGCCTGCTGTACCTGGCTGGAAACAAATATAGTGCGAAGCCCCACTTCAATTTTTTTAAATTATTTCAGGAAATTCATGAAATAATTAAAAAAAAATTGACGTGGGGCTTCGCACTATATTTGTGTCCAGCCAGGTACAGCAGGCAGGAACGGGCTGCCCCCAACCACCAGCTGCCTATTTGTACCTGGCCGGACACAACAATATAGGGAAGCCCTTTTTTTCTTAATTATTTCATGAAATAATTTAAAGAAAATTGACGTGGGGCTTCGCCCTGTTTTTGTGTCCAGCCAGGTACAACTAGGCAGCTGGGGGCTGGAATCTGCAGCGCAGGGAGGCCCAAGCTTTCTGGGCCACCCCCGCTGCAAATTGCAGTCCGCAGCCACCCCGGAAAATGGCGCGTTCATAGAAGCGCCATCTTCTGGCGCTGTACCCAACTCATCCAGGGCCCTGATGCGGTGGCTCACTGGGTAATAAAGGGGTTAGGGCCAGCTTGGCATTATCAGCTGGCCCTAAGCCCGAAATTCATGGGGTCACGCCAATATTAGACATGACCACCATGAATTTCTAGTAAAGTATTTAAAAAAAACACAACACCCAGAAAAAAGTCCTTTAATTGAAATAAACACACAATTCTTTATTGTTCTAAATTAAACCATACTTACCATCACGCCCATTCCAGCTGAAGCCAACGATCTCCTGAAATAAAAGAAAAATAATAAAGCAACATCATCCTTACCTTTCCATGGTTCCCATGACAGCTTCAGCTCTGCTACATCGAGAAGACAGGCTGGACCGCAGCAGAACGCTGCCATCCAGCCTGTCATCCCGCAGACACTGAGAAGCGCAGGCTTGCTTGCGCTCCACAGTGTCTCTCTGTGAGGGCATCCAGATGAGCCGAGTTAATGTCCAATGAACTCGGCTCACCTCATGCACGTCACTGACAGCGTGGGAAAATTCTCCTGCACTCAGCGCTTCAGCGTGGGAGAATTCTCACACTGAAGCGCTGAGTGCAGGAGAATTCTCCCACGCTGTCAGTGACGTGCAGGAGGTGAGCTGAGTTCATTGGACATGAGCTCACCTTATGCACGTCACTGACAGCGTGGGAAAATTCTCCTGCACTCAGCGCTTCAGCGGGAGAATTCTCACGCTGAAGCGCTGAGTGCAGGAGCATTCTCCCACGCTGTCAGTGACGTGCAGGAGGTGAGCTGAGTTCATTGGACATGAGCTCACCTTATGCACGTCACTGACAGCGTGGGAAAATTCTCCTGCACTCAGCGCTTCAGCGGGAGAATTCTCACGCTGAAGCGCTGAGTGCAGGAGAATTCTCCCACGCTGTCAGTGATGTGCAGGAGGTGAGCTGAGTTCATTGGACATGAGCTCACCTTATGCACGTCACTGACAGCGTGGGAGAATTCTCCTGCACTCACCGCTTCAGCTTGAGAATTTTCCCACGCTGTCAGTGACGTGCATGAGGTGAGCCGAGTTCATTGGACATGAACTCGGCTCATCTGGATGTCGTCACAGAGAGACGCTGAGCAGCGCAAGCAAGCCTGCGCTTCTCAGTGTCTGCGGGATGAGAGGCTGGATGGCAGCGTTCTGCTGCGGTCCAGCCTGTCATCTCGATGTAGCAGAGCTGAAGCTGTCATGGGAACCATGGAAAGGTAAGGATGAGGTTGCTTTATTATTTTTCTTTTATTGCAGGAGATCGTTGGCTTCAGCTGGAATGGGCGTGACGGTAAGTATGGTTTAATTTAGAACAATAAAGGATTGTGTCTTTATTTCAATTAAAGGACTTTATTCTGGGTGTTTGTGTTTTTTTTAACTTTGACTATGGGGTTAGTAATGGGGGTGTCTTATAGACGCCTCTCCATTACTAACCTGGGCTTGATGTCAGCTGGCATTATAAGCTGACATCAACCCCAACCCTATTACCCCCTGCCACCGCACCAGGGCAGCGTGGAAGAGCGAGGCTAAGTGCCAGAATTGGCGCATCCTATGAATGCGCCATTTCTGGGGCGGCTGACGGCTGGTGTTTCTAGCCTGGGAGGGGGCCAATATTCATGGCTCCCTTCCTGGGCTATTAATATCAGCCCCCAGCTGTCTGCCTAGCCTTTGCTAGCTATTAAATTAGGGGGGACCCCACGTCATTTTTTTTTGGGGGTCCCCCATTTTAATAGCTAGTAAAGGCTATGTATTCAGCTGGGGGCTGATATTAGTAGCCTGGGAAGCTCCGTGGGTATTACCCCCTTCCCAGGCTTCAAACATCTGCCCCAGCCGTCTGCTTAACCTCCGCTAGAGCCTAAAATTAAGGGGAACCCCACGCCAATTTTTTTAATAATAAATCCTTTATTTTAATACTAAATGACAAGTACAGTAACCAACACTATCACTGTACTTCATATATATGTGACTGACATGTTTCTATCTATCTAATCTATGTGTGAAGCTCTATTCTGTCTGTTATAAATTGTCGGGTACCGCTGCTGAATTGCCGGCCGGCTTTTTTAAAGAGACGGTGCATGAAAACACTATTATTTTTTTTGATAAATCCTTTACGCTAAATGACAAGTACAGTAAGCAACACTGTCACTGTACTTCGTATATATGTGGCTGACATGTTTCTATCTATCTAATCTATGTATGATGCTCTATTCTGTCTGTTATAAATTGTCGGGTACCGCTGCTGAATTGCCGGCCGGCTTTTTTAAAGAGACAGTGCATGAAAACACTATTATTTTTTTTAATAAATCCTTTACACTAAATGACAAGTACAGTAATCAACACTGTCACTGCACTTCTTATATATGTGACTGACATGTTTCTATCTATCTAATCTATGTGTGAAGCTCTATTCTTTCGGTTCTAAATTGTCGGGTACAGGTGTATGCCGCTGCTGAATTGCCGGCTTTTCATGTTTCACTGTTGGCACTGTTCCCATCGATTTGGGCAATCACTGTAATGCCACAACCACCATGGCTGTGGCATTACAGTGAGTGGCAGACAATCCCTGCATGATTGGTGCTCTAAATAGCGCCAGACATGCAGGACACGCTTTTGGTGCACGAACAGTTATCGAACATAACCTCGAACAGCCGAATTTTTTGCAAATCGTTCGGGTTCGTCGAACAACTCGAACACCGCCCAAAACAGCTCGAATTTGAGATTGGCGAACAGTTCTAGTCGAACACCGCTCATCTCTACTGATTAGGCAGATAGTCAGGTGAGACTTCTGGGTAGGCAAGCTGGCGGCACAACAGGTAACTGGCTGGTGCTTCCAGGTAAGCGGGCAGGTAGGTACGGCAGGTAACAGGCAGGTGCTTCCAGGTAAGCGGGCTGTCAGGCACGGCAGGTAACAGGCAGGTGCTTCCAGGTAAGTGGGCTGGCAGGCACTGCAGGTAACGGTCAGGTGCTTCCAGGTAAGCGGGCTGGCAGGCATGGCAGGTAACAGGCAGGTGCTTCCAGGTAAGTGGGCTGGCAGGCACAGCTGGTAACAGGCAGGTGCTTCCAGGTAGGCAGGCTGGCAGGCACGGCAGGTAACAGGCAGGTGCTTCCAGGTAAGAAGGCGGGCAGAGCCCATAGACAGACTGGCGGACTGGACTGTAGACAGACTGTCGGGCTGGAGAGCAGTCAGGCTGGCGGACTGGACTGAAGATCAGACTGGCGGACAGGACTGACTTGCAGAGGACCTGGGGGCTGAAGCAAAGTAAGAATCACGAAGCAACAACCTTGCACAGGCACCTCCATATTGGAGGAGGTGCCTTTTATAGGGGAAGTCCTCCGGTCATTGTCCGGGGACTTTAGGACGGCGCGCGCAGCCCCTTTAAGAGGGAGGGAGCGCGCGCCCTAAGCACAGTGCCAGGGAAGCTATGTGCACCAGTGGCAGCTGCAGGGAGGCTCGAAGATGCTGGAGCAGGACCGCGGCGGTAAGGGGGACGATGTCTCTGCCGGGCAGGAGGCAGAGACGCCGATGCTACAGTACCCCTCCCTTTACGCCCCCTCTTTTTCAGGCCAGCAAGAAATTCTTTAAGGAGAAGGGGAGCATGAATGTTCTCCCTGGGTTCCCAAGACCTCTCCTCCGGGCCAAACCCCTTCCGATCCACCAGAAAAAAGGTTTTTCCTCTTACCCTTTGGGTGGCCAAAATGTTCTCTACCTCATAGACATCCTCAGCGGACACTGAAGCTGGAGTGGTACCTGGATCGTCAGAAAAATAGTTAAGAACAACTGCTTTGAGTAGAGATACGTGGAAGGAGTTGGGAATCCGTAAGGTGGCTGGGAGTTTTAGCTTGTAAGCCAAGGGATTGATTTGCTTGAGAACCTCAAACGGGCCAATGAACCGCGGACCCAACTTATACGATGGTATTTTGAGCCGAACATGTTTGGAGGAGAGCCAGACCCTGTCTCCCGGACGGAATTGAGGTGGATCCAGACGTCTCTTATCGGCATGTCTCTTCATCCGCTCAGAGGACTGAAGAAGTGCGGATCTAGTGTCCTCCTAAATAGGAAAAAATTTGCTGACCAGAGACTCCGCGGCGGTATTGTCAACAGAAGCGGAGACGGGAAATGGAATCCGGGGGTGTTGTCCGTAGACCACAAAGATCGGAGATTTGGAAGAAGACTGACTCTCATGGTTGTTATAAGAGAACTCGGCCCATGGTAGGAGCTCAATCCAGTCGTTATGGTGAGCATTGACAAAATACCGGAGAAAGCTGGTAAGGACCTGGTTGATGCGTTCCACTTGACCATTGGACTGAGGATGATAAACAGAGGAGAAATCCAGGGTGAAATCCAGCAGTTTACACGTAGCTCTCCAGAAGCGCGAAGTGAACTGGACCCCGCAATCAGACACAATGTGGAGGGGTAGGCCGTGGAGACGAAAGATGTGATGAATGAAGTCCTTAGCCAGCACAGATGCAGATGGGAGATCAGGCAGAGGGATGAATTGAGCCATCTTAGAAAAGCGGTCAGCAACCACCCAAATGACCGTACAACCGGCATAAACAGGGAGATCCGTAATAAAGTCCATAGCAATGTGTTGCCAAGGAGTGGATGGTACGGGTAAAGGCAGGAGACGGCCGGCGGGAAGATGCCTGGGAACTTTGTTACGGGCACAGGAGGAACAAGCAGTGACGAAATCCGCAATGTCCTTGCGTAGAGAAGGCCACCAGTAATGCCGGGCGATGAGCAGGAAGGTCTTCCTCTGGCCTGCATGGCCGGCTAGTTTGGACGAATGACCGCAGAGAAGAACCTTCTTACGATCCGGAACCGCTACAAACATCTTACCGGGTGGAAGACGAGACAGGTCAAACGGGGCCACAGTCATTACACTTGAGGGGTCGATGATATGCAGAGGCTCCTCCTCTTGGTCGGAGGACAGGAAAGAGCGGAATAGAGCGTCGGCTTTAACGTTCTTGTCCGCAGGGCGGTAATGTAGAGAAAAGCAGAATCGGGCAAAGAAAAGAGACCACCGGGCCTGACGTGGATTGAGTTTCTGTGCGTTTTGTAGATAGGCCAGGTTTTAGTGATCTATGTAGATGATCACCGGGTGCAGAGCCCCATCCAGCAGGTAGCTCCACTCCTCCAGTGCCAATTTGATAGCAAGCAGCTCACGATCTCCTATGGAGTAGTTGCGCTCGGATGAGGAGAAGAGCTTGGAGAAGAAGCCGCAGGTTACCATTCTCCCGGAAGGGGATTTCTGGGTGAGCACCGCTCCGGCTCCAGAGGAGGAAGCATCAACCTCCAGGAAGAACCGCTTGTTGCAATCCGGACGGTGCAGCACAGGGGCGGAGGAGAAGGCTTGTTTTAGGGAGACGAAGGCCTCCTCCGCTTCGGTAGTCCACTCTCTGGGATTTACTCCCTTACGGGTGAGCGCGGAGATGGGAGCGGTCCAGGAAGAGAAGTGAGGAATGAAGAGGCGGTAATAATTTGGAAGCCCAGAAATCGCTGAATCGCCTTCAACCCCTCCGGTCAGAGCCATTTTAAGACGGCAGAAACCTTCTCGGGATCCATCCGAAGACCAGTCTCGGAGATAATATATCCCAGGAATGGAAGGGAAGTCTGCTCGAAGAGACATTTTTCAAATTTTGCGTAGAGACGATTCTGCCGGAGCCTTAGCAGAACCTGACGAACATTCCTCCGGTGTGAGGGCAGATCTGGAGAGAATACCAAGATATCGTTCAAGTATACCACTACGCAAGAATACAAGAGGTTGCGGAAAATGTTATTAACTAGCTCCTGGAAGACGGCTGGAGCATTACAGAGACCAAAGGGCATGACGCGGTATTCATAGTGACCGTCCCGGGTGTTGAATGCCGTCTTCCACTCGTCTGACTGGCGGATCCGGACCAAATTGTACGCCCCACGTAGATTGAGCTTGGTGAAGACTAGAGATGAGCGTTGTTCTACTCGAACTGTTCGCCAATCTCAAATTCGAGCTGTTTTGGGCGGTGTTCGAGCCGGTCGGCGAACACGAACAATTTGAGAAAAATTCGGCTGTTCGAGGTTATGTTCGATAACTGTTCGTGCACCAAAATCATAACTGGATTTTTTCTCAGTAATGATGAAAATTAATGTTAATACGCAGTTTGAGTGTACAGCGGGGCGGGGGGAGGGGCAGGGGATGGATCTCTGCAGGAACAATGAAGATCTCCGTTTTTTTTTCTCTTTCCCGCATTTGCAGTGGGGAGGTGCAATCTGTCAGCCTATCAGCAGCGCACACACGGAGCGAAGTGCTTTTTTTCACACAAGCAAGGGCATGTGTGATTGGCAGTGTATGTCACATGTCCTTGCCCTATAAGACCAAGCCATTTTCCCCGTCGCCACCATTTTCTCACTGCTGCAGCTGCGTGTTAGACGGCACCGCTGTTGCTGTGTGCGCTATACCTTGTTAATTTCAAGCCAATTTTCGCACAAATATACAGATAGCTTGGGAGTAGGGAATAGTTGTGATTGCAGTCCTTTTAAGGACTAGGTTACAGCATTTCCTACGACTTTTATCAGGCAGGTCTGTGCTCTTAAATAGATAGATTGTGGGAGTAAAGACTAATTGTAATTGGAGTCCTTTTCAGGACTAGGTTACATCAGTTCCTATCAGTTTTTGCCAGGCAGGTCTGTGCCAGTGCTGTGCAAGTTTTTTTCACAGCATTTGGCTGAATCTAGCAAAGCTAATCCTTTTTGGCCTATTGCAGAGTATGTTAGTCAGTGGAGTAGCCTATCTGTGTTGCAAGATATACCACCTGTGTATAGAATACCAATTTTTTTACTGCACCTAGTGAAGTAAAATCTTTTGGGCATAGCATCATTCTATTAGTCCATCTATACTGACCTCCATCAGGTTGCAAACTGAATATAATTTTTTTCTGCATTTAGCTCTGAAAAAAATATTTGGGCTTCTAGCGGTGTGTGGGACTTGGTCTATTAGTCCATCTATACTGACCTCCATCAGGTTGCAAATTAAAAATAATTTTTTTCTGCATCTAGCTCTGAAAAAATATTTGGGCTTCTAGCAGTGTGTGGGACTTGGTCTATTAGTCCATCTATACTGACCTCCATCAGGTTGCAAATTAAAAATAATTTTTTTCTGCATCTAGCTCTGAAAAAATATTTGGGCTTCTAGCAGTGTGTGGGACTTGGTCTATTAGTCCATCTATACTGACCTCCATCAGGTTGCAAATTAAAAATAATTTTTTTCTTCATTTATCTCAGAAAAAATATTTGGGCTTCTAGCAGCGTGTGGGACTTGTTCTATTAGTCCATCTATACTGACCTCCATCAGGTTGCAAATTAAAAATAATTTTTTTCTGCATCTAGCTCTGAAAAAATATTTGGGCTTCTAGCAGTGTGTGGGACTTGGTCTATTAGTCCATCTATACTGACCTCCATCAGGTTGCAAATTAAAAATAATTTTTTTCTGCATGTAGCTCTGAAAAAATATTTGGGCTTCTAGCAGTGTGTGGGACTTGGTCTATTAGTCCATCTATACTGACCTCCATCAGGTTGCAAATTAAAAATAATTTTTTTCTGCATCTAGCTCTGAAAAAATATTTGGGCTTCTAGCAGTGTGTGGGACTTGGTCTATTAGTCCATCTATACTGACCTCCATCAGGTTGCAAATTGAATAAAAAAAATTTCTGCATCTAGCTCTGAAAAAATATTTGGGCTTCTAGCGGTGTGTGGGACTTGGTCTATTAGTCCATCTATACTGACCTCCATCAGGTTGCAAATTAAAAATAATTTTTTTCTGCATCTAGCTCTGAAAAAATATTTGGGCTTCTAGCAGTGTGTGGGACTTGGTCTATTAGTCCATCTATACTGACCTCCATCAGGTTGCAAATTAAAAATATTTTTTTTCTGCATCTAGCTCTGAAAAAATATTTGGGCTTCTAGCAGTGTGTGGGACTTGGTCTATTAGTCCATCTATACTGACCTCCATCAGGTTGCAAATTAAAAATAATTTTTTTCTTCATTTATCTCTGAAAAAATATTTGGGCTTCTAGCAGCGTGTGGGACTTGTTCTATTAGTCCATCTATACTGACCTCCATCAGGTTGCAAATTAAAAATAATTTTTTTCTGCATCTAGCTCTGAAAAAATATTTGGGCTTCTAGCAGTGTGTGGGACTTGGTCTATTAGTCCATCTATACTGACCTCCATCAGGTTGCAAATTAAAAATAATTTTTTTCTGCATCTAGCTCTGAAAAAATATTTGGGCTTCTAGCGGTGTGTGGGACTTGGTCTATTAGTCCATCTATACTGACCTCCATCAGGTTGCAAATTAAAAATAATTTTTTTCTGCATCTAGCTCTGAAAAAATATTTGGGCTTCTAGCAGTGTGTGGGACTTGGTCTATTAGTCCATCTATACTGACCTCCATCAGGTTGCAAATTAAAAATAATTTTTTTCTTCATTTATCTCTGAAAAAATATTTGGGCTTCTAGCAGCATGTGGGACTTGTTCTATTAGTCCATCTATACTGACCTCCATCAGGTTGCAAATTAAAAATAATTTTTTTCTGCATCTAGCCCAGCCAATAGTTTTGGCCTAATACCACAGTTTGGCCACTCAGCTCTGCTCGGTTACCATCCATTGTTTTTTTGTGCAAACAACTCCAGAGTTGTGAATTAGTTAACCACCAAAATGAGTGGAAAAAGGCCTGCTGCTGGTGGAAAGGGGAATAGGCGTGTTGGGAAGGGGAAAAAAGGTTGTGTCCGTGGGGTAGGTGCAGAAGAAAGACCATCTTCCAGCCAAACTAAAATGTCTACTTCTTTTAGCGGACAATGTGATAAGATCCCTTTCTTACGGCCACGCCAATCGCTACAAATTCCAGATGAGGCACAAAAACAGCAGGTGCTTCAACGGATATCAAGTGCTCCTTTAAGTGGGCTCTCCTCCACATCAACTTCAACATCACAAATACTCCAGTCCTCAAAGGTGTCACCCAAATCGCACTTGCTTCCTCACAGCTCCCAAATCTCCAGCTGCCCGTCTGAGTATGAGGTAGAACAGATGGTTGAGTCTGCAGAGCTGTTTACTCATACTATAGCCTGGGAATCAGAGGTCGACTCCAGCGCTTCTGTGAATCCAGACGAGGAAATGATCTGCACTGATGCCCAGAATCTTTATGAGTCGGATCCAGGACCAGACGCAGAAGGTTCTGACCATAATGTAGACCCTCATTCCCAAACTGTAACTCCTGTTGGTGGAGACAATGAGGAAGACGATGATAAGACTCAAATACCTGATTGGAGCGACAACTTTAGTTTTTTGTCAGGGCAGGAACAGGTTGGCTCTGAGGACGACGGGTGTGATAACGCACAGGGTGATGATGATGAGGTCGGAGATCCCACTTACTGTCAACCCACAGTCAGCCAAGAGATGAGGTCAGCAGAGGAGGTGGAGGAAGATGCTAGTGACGACGAGGTCAGGTTGCGCCTTCCTGGACAGAGACGTAGTACTGGAAGCACGTCAACAACTGCATCCTCAAACACAACTCTGCCTCTCACCACAAGTCGTGGTGGCTCTTCAGGTCGCATGGGTGCTAAGCCTTGCATAGCCTGGGCATTTTTTCAGATCGATAAAGATGACCCAACTCGTGTTATCTGTAACATTTGTCAGCAAAAGCTAAGTAGAGGCCAAAAAATGCATAGTTTGAGTACTTCATGCATGAACCGGCACATGGACATGAAGCATAAGTTGCAGTGGGAAGCTCAGTGTGCTACAATGCGGCCTAGCCTGCCGGGCCAATCACCGTCTGCCATATCTTGTGCATCCGCGGCCTCTTCATCCTCTGTGACTGGGGGGACAGCAGTCACACCTGTTTTGGGGCGCAGACCTGCCACCTCTTTACCCGCAACAGCCAGCGTGATTGGCAGGTCATCATTTTCTTTGGAGGTGGTAACACCAGCTGGTGTTGAGCGCTGTCCGACATCGATAGCACCACCTTTGGATCAAGGCAACCTAACATGTCCGCCTGCATCTTCCTCACAGACCGGCAGTTTGCCGGGGACACCCTTATCAACCCCGTCTAAGCACAATAGCCAGCCCTCGGTCCCTCAGATGTGGACAAGTAAAAGACCATTTCCTCCTAACCATGAGAAAGCTAAGAGGTTGAATTTCACCATCTGCAAGCTCTTGGCTACAGAAATGCTGCCTTTCCGCCTGGTGGACACAGAGGATTTTCGAGACCTTATGTCCGTCGCAGTGCCCCAGTACCAGATGCCCAGTCGGCACTACTTCTCAAAGAAAGGTGTGCCTGCGCTCCACCAGCATGTCGCACACAACATCACCGCTTCTTTGAGAAACTCTGTGTGTGACAGGGTGCATTTCACCACAGACACTTGGACGAGTAGGCATGGACAGGGGCGTTACATGTCGCTGACTGGGCACTGGGTAACTATGGTGACAGCAGGACAAGGGGCTGCTGTCCAAGTCTTGCCGTCCCCACGAGTTGTGCGTCAATCCTCTTTATGTCAAAGTTCCTCCACTGCTTCTGCCTCCTCAACCTCCTCTCGGTCTTCCACCTGCACCCAAAGCCTGTCTGGTCATGCCACAAGCTTTCTAACTGCGCAGAAGGGATCCTGCACACCTCCTTACTATGCTGGCAGTAGGGCTCAACGTCATCAGGCGGTTTTTACATTGAAATGTCTGGGAAATGTGAGTCACACAGCTGAGGAGTTGTGGTCAGCTCTGGAGAACCAATTTCATGAATGGTTGTCTCCACTGGACCTGAAACCAGGGAAGGCCGTGTGCGACAATGCTGCAAACCTGGGTGCGGCCCTTCGCCGGGGCAATGTCACACACGTGCCTTGTATGGCTCACGTGTTGAACCTGGTTGTCCAGCAATTTTTAGCCCACTATCCCAGACTAGATGGCCTTCTGCAGAGGGCACGGTCGCTGTGTGCTCACTTCCGCCGTTCGCATCCCGCAGCTCAGCGACTTACATCTCTACAGAAGTCGTTGGGCCTGCCACTTCACCGGCTAAAATGCGATGTGCCTACCCGGTGGAATTCAACTCTGCACATGTTGCAGCGACTGTGGCAGCACCGACAAGCCCTGGTGCAATACGTTCTGACGTATAGCCTGGGCCAACGAGATTCAGAGGTGGGGCAAATCACGCTGGAGGAGTGGTCTCAGATCAGGAACCTATGCACCCTTCTGCACAGTTTTGAAATGGCGACGAAGATGTTTAGTGCTGACGATGCCATTATCAGCATGACTATTCCGGTGATTTACATGCTGGAGCACATGTTAAACAGAATTCGGAGTCAGGTGGTGGCACAAGAGGAGGTGGAGGAAGTAGAGGAGGAGGAGTTGTATGCGGAAGGGCTAACATCTGCAAGGTCCAGACGGTCGGCAGCACCAAGGCGGCAGGCATGTGAGGGTGGGGGAGATGGTTTTACCAGGGCGCATGGTAGCAGCCAAACTAGTGAGGAAGGTGCAGGAGCCCAGGAAGAAGTGGAGGACGAACTGATGGAAGACTCATCAGATGAGGGAGACCTTGATCACATTTCTGTTGTGCGAGGTTGGGGGGAGAGGACAGAGGAAGGAAGCATGATTGTTACCTCGCCACCAACACAACAGGGACTTGGTGCTCCTGGATGCGCAACACACATGAGTGCCTTCTTGCTGCACTACCTGCAACATGACCCTCGAATTGTGAGAATTAGAAATAATCCTGACTACTGGGTTGCCACACTGTTAGATCCCCGGTACAAAAGTAAATTTGCAGAAATTATTCCTGCCATAGAAAGGGATGCACGCATGCAGGAGTATCAGCAGAGACTGTTGCAGAATCTTACATGTGCTTTTCCACAAAATACCAGTGGTGCACGTAGTGAATCTCACAGTTCCAACTTGCCAACCGTGGGACCGTCAAGTGTTCAGCACTCAAACCGTAACAGAACCACAGTATCTGCTGGTAACATCAATTTTGCGGAATCATTTCACCACTTTTTTAGCCCATCCTTTGCAAGGCCACAGGAGACAAGAAGTCTGACACATAGTCAACGCCTAGAGACGATGGTACAGGAGTATCTCCAAGTAAACATTGAAGCCACGACTGTGTCACTGGACCCTTGCTCTTTTTGGGCTTCCAATCTGGATAAATGGCCGGAGCTAGCCACTTACGCCTTGGAGATCTTGTCATGCCCCGCAGCCAGCGTTCTGTCTGAACGTGTGTTCAGCGCTGCTGGTGGTGTGCTGACAGATAAGCGCACGCGGCTCTCCACTGATAATGTAGACAGACTCACGTTCATAAAGATGAACAAATCATGGATCCGAAACGACTTTTCTACCCCTGTGTCATCCTGGGGAGAGTAAAAGCTTGATGATTGGTTAAAATCACCCTACCAACCGTTTTAAGCTTTCAAATTACTAATCATGTTTATCTGTATCTTGACTGGAAAATAATTTGGGCTTTGTAGCAGTGTGCAGCACTGATCCTATTAGGCCATCTATAATAAGCTTCACCAGATTTAAAATTAAAAATAATTTTTAGCTGCATCTAGCCCGGAAAATAATTTTGGGGCTCCGAGATGCGCAAGACACATAAGTGCCTTCTTGCTGCACTACCTGCAGCATGACCCTCATATTGTCAGAATTCGAAGTAATCATGACTACTGGGTTGCCACACTCTTAGATCCCCCAAACTTTTCGATCAACCTTTTCATTTTAATAAAGACCAAAAAAATGGTCATTTTTGAAATTATAAGCATTAGCAGGTTGTTAGAAACTGAAATCAAACAGTTTTCAACTCAAAACTTTATTCTAGGTGATGTTACATTTTCACATAGGACCCCTTGTTCGAAAGGAGCTTCTGAACTCTCTCGTCCATTGAATTTGTCAGGGTTTGGATGGTTTCTGCTTCAATTGTTTTGCATGAGGACAGAATACCCTCCCAGAGCTGTTGCTTAGATGTGAACTGCCTCCCGCCATCATAGACACTCCTTTTAATGATGCTCCAAAGGTTCTGAATGGGGTAGAGGTCAGGGGAGCATGGGGGTCACACCATAAGTTTGTCCCCTTTTATGCCCATATCAGCCAGAGATGCAGATGTTTTATGTGCAGCATGAGATGGTGCATTATCATGCAGAAAAATGATCTTGCTGTGAAATACACGGTTCTTCTTCTTGAACCATGGCAGGAAGTGCTGTTTGAGAAAATCCACATACATTATGGAGTTCATCTTTAGCGCCTTCAGGGATCCTAAAGGGGCCGACAATCTCTCTCCCCATGATTCCAGCCCAAAACATTACTCCACCTCCTCCTTGTTGGCGCTGTAGCCGTGTTTGCGTGGGGTGTCCATCAACCAGCCATCCTCCACTCCATTCATCTGGACCATCGAGCGCTGCACGGCACTCATCCGTGAACAAAACAGTTTTGAAATCAGTCTTCATGTAATGTTTGGCCCACTGGAGCCGTTTCTGCTTGTGTGAAGTGGATAGAGGAGGTCGACAGGATGGCATATGCACAGCTGCAAACCTCTGAAGGACCCTGCATCTTGTTGTTCGGGGGGACGTTGGAGGCACAAGCAGCTTCAAAAACTTGTCTGCTGCTATGACAAGGCTTTTTTGCCGCTGCTGTTTCAACCTGACGTAATTGCCTGTAGGAAAGAGTCCTCAATTTGCCCTTATCAGCACGCACCCGTGTGTACTGTGAATCAGCTACATACTTCTTGATTGCCAAGACACTTCATCCTGATCATCGCACAATGTTGATTGTAGTCATGCCTTGACCTAAACACTCCACAATTTGTTGCTTCTCAGCAGCCGACACATCCTTTTTCTTTCCCATTTTGGCAGAAAATGTAGGCTGCTTAATAATGTGAGAGAGCCTTCTTAAGTAGTCTTGCCTTTCATTGGACACACCTGCCAAACTAATTAGCACAGGTGTCTGCAATTGCTTACAGTGATATAAAGAGCCCTGACACACATCACCATCAATGAGTTTAACTGACAAACAAACAAATTCTTCCCTTATCACTCCTAAACACTTTTTGCATAATAATTTGGAACGCGGTGTACATGTGCTTTTCCACAAAACACCAGTGGTTCACGTAGTGAATCTTACAGTTCTAACTTGCCAACCGTGGTCTGTATGGAATTGTTCAATAAAGGGCCCAAAATTAAGATAACATAGATGGGAGAGGTCTCTATGAATAGGAATTCCTAAGTATTTGATACCCTGTGAGGGCCAGGCAAAGGGAAAGTTGGACTGGATGGAATCCTATATGGATTTAGGGAGGGAGACATCGAGGGCCTCAGACTTCGCTGCATTGATTTTAAAATTTTACCATGTAACAAAGTGATCTATTTCAGCCATAACAGCAGGGATGGATATATGTGATTGAGTGATATATACTAGGACATCATCAGCAAATAGAGAGCACTTGTACTCGGTGCCTCCCACCTCAATCCACCTAATATTGGGGTTATGGCGAATTGATGAGAGCAGGTGCTCCGTCACTAGGATGTATAAGAGAGGGGACAGAGGACATCCCTGCCTTGTCCCATTGGTGATTGTGAAAGGTGATGAAAATGTTCTGACGCACCCCCTGGGCCTTGGGACACCCGGAGCCGGACACTTTTTGGTGGATGCTGGTGGTTGTAGTCTTCGTGGCGGCGATCCGGTTCCGTGGCTCAGGGCGGTCAAACCAGTGGCGGAACTATTTATGTGGTTTTGATGTTTAAATGTCCGACTACGCCACCCGTGGATTGCGGTCAGAGTGAACCGCCGCTACAGGGCAGACCGCTAAGGCTGGTGTTGTGGGTGCAGCAGAGCGTAGCATAACTCCCCACGGGAG
This sequence comes from Phyllobates terribilis, assembly GCF_046119375.1. Classification (NCBI taxonomy): domain Eukaryota; kingdom Metazoa; phylum Chordata; class Amphibia; order Anura; family Dendrobatidae; genus Phyllobates; species Phyllobates terribilis. The sequence continues at coordinate 708,731,701 of NW_027362764.1, forward strand.
GAGTATAGCCTCAGGGCAGTGTATGCGGAGGATGGGGGTGATGGTGCAGGGCAGCAGCAGTAACGACACGGAGTCAGTGATGCAGTTCAGGGCCTTTACTCACAGTTCTTATTATCCAGACCACGTCTGCAGGTAACGGCTGCCCACGTCGTACTGTGCTCACCAGGTGAGGGGCTCAGACAACTCCCAGATAACTTTGGAGCGCTTCACAGGACCCCCTTTGTGTGTCCTTTGTCTGGCCTTTCTTACCAACACTTCTGTCCAGCTGCCTCGGGCCTCCTCTTGGTAAACTTGGCGCCAGTTTCCCTGACCCTATGTGGTGCCTTCCTAGCGGGTGGAGCAAGGGGCTGCGCCACATAAAATGTCAGAGCCTCCGGTTTCTAGCTGAGGGTCGTTTCCTGCCTCCACTAGTTCGGGGACCGGTCTCCCCCTTTGGCCTGACCCCTCCACGCAGGTGGATTCGGGCGTGCGGTGGCGACTCGCCCGTCCGCACCCCTGGGATCCCTTCATTCCTCGTTCCTGGAGCCTTCTCCGCTCCTCTTCCTTCCTTCTCCCTCTTGCAGGCCTGGGCCTCTGTTACTAGGCCCGCCTCCGGAGCAGAGCTCATGCAGAGCCCCTGCTCCCTGCCACTTCTGCTCAGACTTCTCTGCACTGAACTAAGATGGTGCCCACCTTTTATACTCCCTTCTCAATGCACCCAGGAACTGCTTCCTCCCTGCTCCTGCACTGCAGGGTTCCCCTTCCTCAGTGTTCCCTCCCCCCACTCCAGCCAGGGACAGGGACTGTCGTGCCCATCTCAGGGGCATATTGGTCGCCCTGCCCCACGGCAATGTGGTGTAATGCATGCAGGTGTCGGGTCCTGATCCACACTCCATCCTTATCTGAGAGTGAGATATCACACCTCTGGGTGAGGTGCAATACGTCTGTAGCAACCGAGCCCTCGGTGCTACAGTTCCATTTATCTTCAGCCTAGGTGACGTATTGTGATACAGGGCCGTGATTTTGGCTATAAAAGGGTCCCCTAGACCCCTACCCCAAGCTTTTTAAGAGAATCATATATGGCGTGCCAGGAGACTCTATGGAATGCTTTCTCAGCATTCAACGAGAGTATCTACTTACAAATTTTTAACTGCATCTAGCCCAGGAAATACTTTGTGCCTAGTAGCAGTGTCTGCTAGTCAGCGGATTATCCCGGCTGTTAAGCAAGCTACACCACCTGTAGTTTGGACACTTAATTTTTTCAAAGGAAATGCTTCGGGACCACGGGATACTTAGTGAAGAGCATCAGGAGGCACCCCAAGGCATAGGGGCTGGGACTGGCACTAGGATGCCTTGCGGTGGACAGCCGAGCTCGATCCTTATAAAAGCTTTTTAACTGCAGCAGCTTTAGTGGACGCTACTGGAGCTGGAATTACGCGGCTGCTGGCATGAGACTTGCCCTCCAATAGATCCTTGTAAATGGATTTAAAGTGTATTCATTCAAATTAGAGGGACAATTTAAATTAAAAAGCTTAGAGCTGCCTCCACCACAGGGGGGCTCTCTCGACCCACCAGCGGACAGGCACCAGTATTGGGAGAGGGGGGCTGGCCGTCAGGGTTCACCGCGGCTCTGGCACAAACCCGGCGACACGGAGGTGGCACGGGCAGGAGCGGACTGGCCGTCTCGGCTTCTCACTTTTTGGATTTTAGAAGGGCATGACATGCCTATATCTGTGTCTCCCCCTCCTTTTACTCCTCCACCTCTTTTCTTTTCGTATGACTATATGTACTTGTCACTTTTCCATGTGTTAGTTGTGTCTTCTGAGCAGTTTGTCAGCTTTTGGACACCTTTGAAGGTGTTTTCTATGTGTTTCTATGTGTTTTTGTTTGCCTGCCATTGGTTTTAACGGTGTTCGAAGGTGTTTGACGAACAGTTCGACGAACAGTTCGGCGAACACACGGGTGTTCGACGAACCGAACCGAACTCGAACACTACGGGGGTGGCTCAACACTAGTGAAGACCCTCTCACCTTTAAGGCGGTCGAACAGCTCCGAGATGAGAGGCAGGGGGTATTTATTCTTGATGGTAATTTGGTTAAGCCCCCTGTAATCGATACATGGCCGTAGCGAGCCGTCTTTCTTTTTAACGAAAAAGAATCCTGTTCCAGCCAGGGAAGTGGATTTCTGAATGAATCCCCTAGCAAGATTCTCCTCGATGTACTCAGACATGGCCCGGATCTCAGCCAGCGACAAGGGGTAGATACGCCCACGGGGAGGAAAAGCACCAGGTACCAGATCGATGGGGCAATCATACGGCCTATGAGGTGGTAGTGTCTCAGCCTCCTTCTTGTCGAAGACGTCCACATAGGACCAGTAGGGTGCCGGCAGAACAGGTATATTAGCCGGAGTAGACGGAGGTCGAGCCGGGCGAACCGGAACCAGGAAGGTCCCATGGCAATCCTGCCCCCAACGGAGAACCTCACCAGATCGCCAATTCAGGATGGGTTCATGCTTCTGTAGCCAGGGCAGACCTAGCAAAAGGAAGGCAGAGAGTCCAGATAGCACATGGAAGGAGATCCTCTCCGAGTGTAGCATTCCCACCTGAAGGGTTACAGGCTCTGTGATGAGCAAGATGGTCACCGGAAGGAGTCCTCCATCCACGGAAGCGACTGCCAATGGTTCGGCCAGACGTTTGGTGGGAATCTGATACTTCTCCACAAGGGACTGAGAAATGAGATTCCCAGTGGCTCCGGAATCCAGGTGGGCGGTTTCAAAGAAGCGGATCTCTCCACAGGAAATAGAAACGGATAGAGTCAAAGACGGAGAGGATTTACTCTTACCTAGGACGAACTCTCCGAGCGGTCCTAGACACTGGAGTTTCCCAGCTTCACCTGACAGGAACGGATCAGGTGCTCCTTACTACCACAGTAGAAACAGCTCTCCTCGGCTCGGTGTGTCTCTTGCCGAGACTTGACCATCTTGGTCTGGTCAATCTGCATGGGTTCTGGCGAGCGTGCCCGGGGAGTTGCTGGTTGGGAGGCAGGGTTCTGGAAAACAGGAGCGAGACAAGGAAATCTTCTCTCCCGGGTAGTCTCCTTAACTCTTTCCAAGAAACGGATGTCAATCCGGGTAGCTAGTGACACCAGGTCATCCAGGGTGGTAAGAATGTCCCGGCCGGCTAGCTCGTCCTTGATCCGTCCGGAAAGACCCTCCCAGAAGGTGGACACCAGGGCCTCGTTGTTCCAGGCAAGCTCAGATGCGATGGTACGGAACTGTATGGCATACTGGCCCATGGTGAGACTCCCATGGCGGAGATGGAGCAGTGAGGAGGCAGTAGAAGTCCTTCGTCCGGGCTCATCGAAGACCTTCCGGAAGGCAGTGAGGAAAGCCGGAAGATCGGACACCAGGGGATCCCCTCTCTCCCATAGAGGGTTTAGCCATGCCAATGCTTCCCCGTTGAGGTGAGACATGATGAATGCCACCTTGGCCCGATTGGAGGAAAACTGATGTGCCAGGAGTTCAATGTGCAGCGTGCACTGGTTCAGAAAACCCCGACATAAGACAGGGTCACCCCCAAAATGAGGAGGCGCAGAGAGCCGGGGTCCAGAGCTGGATGCCATGGCATTGGTAGGCTGAGGCGCCGCCAGAGTGGGTGCAGCTCGGCTCGAGACGGACACAGATGGGGCTGGGCAGCGTGTCCAGGCGGGAGTTGACAGACCGCAGGTAGGTCAGGATGTTTTCCTGTTGGGATCTCTGACGAGAAACCTCCTGGTACAGATCAGCAAGCGAAGGAGCCTGGGGGCCACCGGGTTCCATGGCCCGTGCAAACTGTTACGGATCTGGGTGGTGGAACCTCTGTGCTGCGGTGCAAGGAGGGGCCAGAGGGGTGTGACTAAGTATCAACTCGGTCCGAACAAGGTCGCACGGCGGCTCAGTCGACTCCGTGAACTAGGGAGGAACCGAGCAGAGGGATCAGGTGCCACTCTGGGACCGACCTTGTATGAGAGCAGGTGACTCCCACGGGTGAGAAGGCTGGAACTGACAGGTACAGCAGATGATCTTCGGCTGGCAGGCTGACGGGTGGTCCAGGTAGACAAGCAGGCTGATTAGGCAGATAGTCAGGCGAGACTTCTGGGTAGGCAAGCTGGCGGCACAACAGGTAGATGGCTGGTGCTTCCAGGTAAGCAGGCAGGCCGGTACGGCAGGTAACAGGCAGGTGCTTCCTGGTAAGCGGGCTGTCAGGCACGGCAGGTAACGGGCAGGTGCTTCCAGGTAAGCGGGCTGGCAGACACGGCAGGTAACAGGCAGGTGCTTCCAGGTAAGCAGGCGGACAGAGCCCATAGACAGACTGGCGGACTGGACTGTAGACAGACTGTCGGGCTGGAGAGTAGTCAGGCTGGCGGACAGGACTGAAGATCAGACTGGCGGACAGGACTGACTTGCAGAAGACCTGGGGGCTGAAGCAAAGTAAGAATCACGAAGCAACAACCTTGCACGGGCACCTCCATATTGGAGGAGGTGCCTTTTATAGGGGAAGTCCTCCGGCCATTGGCCGCGGACTTTTTAGGACGGCGCGCACGGCCCCTTTAAGAGGGAGGGAGCGCGCGCGCCATAAGCACAGAGCCGGGGAAGCAGCATGCACCAGCGGCAGCTGCAGGGAGGCCGGAAGACGCCGGAGCAGGACCGCGGCTGTAAGGGGGGCGGCGTCTCTGCCTCCTGCTACATTTGCTTTACATATAGAAACATTCATGAAAAAAATTAGATCTAGGATCATTAATTAAGCAATTTGCCTTTTACAGTAACACTGTGGCTCATTGTTGTGTTGCAGAACTGGGGTTCTCGGTTTGGATCTGACCAACTGTAACACCTGCATGAAATTTATATGTTTGTGTGGTGCTACTGACGCGCCCCCTGGGCCATGTTGTTAGGGATACCCGGAGCCGGATCAGATGGGGGTTGTAGTCTCCGAGTGGCTGTGACCCGGTCCGTGCCCAGGGTGTCAAACTCCGTGTGCGGCAGTCCTTGTAGATGTTTTAGTGTCGACTACGCCACCCGTTGATTTGCGGTCAAAAGGCCGCCGCTGCAGGATGGTCCGCTGAGGCTGGTGGTGTGTGTGCAGCTGTGGTAGTATAACCCCCAACGGGAGGGGTATAGCCTCAGGGGGTCAGACGTGGAGGATGGTGGTTGTGAAGGTACAGCAAGGAGACTCAGAGGCATAAAATGCAGTTCCAGGGTTTTACTTACTGGTGTTGCTCGGGTCACTGTGTACAGCAGTGACCACCCAAGCCGTGCTGCGTCCACCAGGTCCTGGACTCGGTCAACTCCCGGGCAATTCTTGAGTATGGTCCTGAGCTCCTTTCTGACTCTCCCTTCTTCTAGCCGTTCCCACCAGGGATCCACTTTTGGCCGGCTCCCTCGGGTCTCTTGGTGGTCAAGCCTCCTCTGGGCTCCCTGACCCTATGCTTGGTATGCCTTTCTAGTGGATTTGGTGAGGGTCGTGGCAGATCCTGCCCACGACCTCCGGTTCCTGGCTAAGGTGTGCTGTAGCCTCCGCCAGCTTGGGATCCGGTACCCCTCTGCCGACCCTTCACCCTTTTGTCCTTATTCTGGGATCTTGGGGTCCCCTCTCGTCCTGCGCCTCTGGGTCTCTCTTCCTTCTCCTCCGCTCTGCTTCTCAGGCTCTCAGACAGACTGTCTGACTGACTCACAGGCTGACTGACTGACTGACTCTGATCTAAGATGGTGCCCACCTTATATACTCCCTCTATGTGTGAGCTCAGGTGACCAGCACCCAATGAGCTCCTAGCTTTACCCAGGCTGCTCCCCCTATCTGCCCCTACACTACTGGGATGTTCCACCCCCCTCCCACTCCAGCCAGGGACAGACGCTGTCGTACCTGCACATTTACTTGGTGGGAGTACCGTTGATCTGTCCCCCGGAAATGGGATGTATGTAGTGCATGCAGCCTACTAGCTCAGTTCCATACTCCATCCTTACCCGGGAGTGGAATACCACACCTCTGGGTTGAGGTGCAATACCCCTGTAGCAGCCGAATCCTCAGGGTGCTACACTACTATTTCAGCCTTTCTACCTGCAAAGAAGACTTCATATTAGGAGATAATTTGGAACATGTGTCCATTCGATTCCTGGTTTCTGAAGATGTTGGTTGCTTCATGTGAGAAGAGAACCCATAGATGAGTCTCTTGCTTGACATTATTAATTCTAAGATTATTGACACCAACATATATTGCTTGATTCATATGTGTCAACCCTATAAGAATGTCTAGAAGACTCCAAGTAAAAGGACAGATTTCCCGGACTCCCTACAGAAGTTGATAAAATTACTGGGTGCTATAAAAGCCTTCCAGAAAGCAGAGTTTCTGGAGTGTTTACAATAAGGAACCTGATCATCTAAATGTATAATCAGGTGTTGGGTTTTAGAGTATGGATAAATAATGCCTTAAAAATAGAGTGGTAACAAAAAAATTGACAGTCAGTTACTTCTCAGGGGCCCATCCTTAAAAAATAATTGAACTGCTGCTCATAAGACTCTCTTTTTAAAAATGCAGTCTCTCACTATTAAGACATTTGCAATTTATTTTTATGTACTAAATTCTAAATAATCTCATAAACATCATGTAACTTGACCACTAATCAATACCTTTTTAAAATGATAAAACAGATCTGAGCGAGGGTACAACCCCTGGGAGAACTCAATAACGGTTATAGCTCAGAGTGAGGTGCCGGCGATATTCATTACTCTTTGTGAAGGCTTGAGCGAGAGCAGCACTTCTTCCTCTCTGGTGCTTGAGGACCAGTGCGCATTTTTCTGGAGTCATCTAAAGTTAAGCAATTTTTCCTTGTTTGTCCTTTCTTGTTGTCTTTAGTGTTCCGTGAGGATTGACTAGTGCTCATCCCCTTCCTTCCCTAGCCAGGTCCAAATGCCATGGAAAGACAGGTCGAGGAACGCGTGCGCCGATTGGTGAAGAGCCAATATAGGGACGTTAGAGATGACAGGGTGATATTCTATCAGCCAGGAGGTCTCCACTGCCCCCTTTCCCTAGAGTCTGGGCTTTCTTTCCCTCTTCACTTTGTGTTGCACTAAGTCTTTACTACACCTTGCGTGACATTATCGCCAGCCGAGCACATTTTGGAAAGGGAAAAAAAAAACTGACACTTTTTTTTTTTCTGTGTGCTTTTGGGCGTTGACTTTTTTTTTTCCTTTCTCCTTGGTATAGGTTCAGTTGCAGTCTCTGGAGGTGAATGTGTAGCGCCCCGTGGGTTCGGTCGCTACAGAGGTATTGCACCACAACCAGAGGTGTGATATCCCACTCCCGGGTAAGGATGGTGTGTGGGCCGGGACTCAGTTAGCTGCATGCATCACACACACCCCATTTCCGGGGGACAGCTCAACGGTGCTCCCATTAGTACAGTAATGCAGGCACGACAGAACATGTCCCTGGCTGGAGTGGGGAGGGGGGAGGAAAACCCAGTGATGTAGGAGCAGGAGGGGACAGTTTCTGGGCATAGGTAGTAGCCCATTGGTTGCAAGTCACCTGGGCTCATACACAGAGAGGGAGGTATAAAAGGTGGGCACCATCTTAGAACAGGGTTCAGTGAGAGAAGGAGCTCAGCCAGAGAGGGCTGACAGGGTGCTGTGGCTCAGTCTGGGCCCAGCTCCACGAGGCAGGCCTAGGGTGAAGGCCGGAGCCAGAAGAAAGGAACAGAAACAGAAAGGAACAGCAAAGAAAGAGAAGTACCCAAAGTGTAGAAAGGCCCAGAGACACGAAGGCGGAAGGAACCCTAAGGACCCAGGAGATTACGGGTGACGGGTTGGCAGAACAGGGTACTGGATCCCAAGTTGGTGGAGGTGACTAATCGTTAACCAAGAACTGGTGGTCGTGATCATTTACTGGTGCGACCCCTCACTACACCTACTAGGAAGGCACACCACATAGGGTCAGGGAAGTGGACACCCAGTTCTCCCAGGAGAAGACCCGAGGCAGCTGGACAGAAGTAGTGTCACTGGTGGGGCACGGCTGACGAAAGGATAGAAGGGAGTCCTGTGCCACACTCCGGAATTGCCTGGGGGTTGATCGAGCCCCCTGCCTGGTGGACGCAGCATGGCTCAGGCGGTCCTATCTGTGCACAAGTGACCTGGATGAGAACTGTGAGTAAAGAACCCGAACTGCAATACCTTGTCTCTGTGCTTTCTCACCGCGTCAGCACTGCTAGTATTGGGACGCCCCGCACCATAACCACCATCATCGCTCTACACTGCCCTGAGGCTATACTCCTCCCGTGGGGAGTTGTACTACACTCGGCTGCACCCACAACACCAGCCTCAGCGGTCTGCCCTGCAGCGGCGGTTCATCCTGACCGCAATCCACGGGTGGCGTAGTCGGACATTAAACCATAAAAACCCCATAAATAGACTGCCATTGGTTTGACCACCCTGAGCCATGGGACCGGGTCGCCGCCACGGTGACTACAACCCCCAGCATCCCACAAAAGGGCCCGGTTCCGGGTTCCCCGCGCGGCCCAGGGAGCGAGTCAAATGATCTCCACTGTGAGATTCAGCAGTAGCATCAGCGGCTACAGGTCGCCAATGTGGGGCATTTCCAGCCGGTACCCAAGGTTGCCCTCACGGACAGGTTTTCAGGAGGTAAGGACAAGTTTTTGGTTTTCAAGGAGACCTGCAAACTGTATTTTAAGCTTCATCCTTACCCGTCCGGAAGTGAGGAGCAACGGGTTGGAATTGTGATCTCTCTACTGCAGGGAGATCCTCAGTTGTGGGCGTTTTCTTCACCGCAGAACTTGATTTGTCTCCAGTCTATGGAGGGGTTTTTCGGGGCTCTGGCCCTCATCTATGATGACCCTGACCGAGTCGCCTTGGCTGAGTCTAGGCTACGTCACCTTCAGCAGGGGAATCGGTCAGTGGAGACATACAGTTCGGAATTCTGTAGAAGGGCAACAAATTCCAAATGGAAATGTTGAAAGTTGCCTTGGCAGTATATGAAACCTCTCAGTCCTTGGCGGCTGCCATGTTGTTGGCCATATGTCTTGATAGACACCTTCGGGATAGACAGGTGAGACCACCTTCTCCGGGGCCTTCTTGTCGGGGTTATGTACCTCTGCCGGGGGAGTGGTCTAGGGTTAAACCAGTACTGGGGAAGGTGGAGGAACCCATGCAGTTAGGGGGTGGTTCTGCATCATACATCTCCCCGGAGATTCACAAGAAAAAAGGCGTGTTTTTTTGTGGGAAATTTTGTTGGGACCTGTCCTTCAATTCCTAAACAAAAGGAGGCTCAATTAACTCTTGGTAGTCTGAATTTAGATAAACAAGGGGTGCATTTGTTGCCAAACTGCAGTTCCCGCTTTGTCCTGACAGCAGAGGTGGTGCTAGAGAGCAAACCCAAGAAGATTTCTGTGTTTGTTGACAGTGGAGTCGGAGTCAGCATGGTTGATGATGAGTTTGTCAAAACTCATGATCTTGCTTGCTGTACTTTTGCTAAACCGATTTCCATATTCGCCATCGACTCAACGCCACTTGCACATAAAGCATTTGCTCAAATTGTGCATAATGTAAAACTGAGGGTGGGGTCAGTTCATTATGACATAATCCCTTGCTATGTCCTGGACAATCTTCCCACACCGATTGTTTTGGGTATTCCTTGGCTTGTTAAACATAATTCATGGGTGGATTGGCAAACTGGGGAGATTATTGAATAGGGAGATTACTGCCATGAGAATTGTTTAGATATTTCCCTTGCTACTGTCTCTACAGAAATATTACCTGCTTTTCTGTCTGGTTTTGAGGATGTTTTTTCTGAGAAGGGGTGTCAGGATTTGCCTCCTCATCATGCTTATGACTGTCCTATTAACCTGACCCGCGGAGCTAAACTACCGAAGTCCAGACTGTATAATCTTTCTGGCCCTGAGAGACAAGCCATGAAGGATTTCATTGCGGAAAGTCTGGAGAAGGGACATATGAGACCCTCATCTTCGCCCATGGTGGCAGGGTTCTTCTTTGTGAAGAAAAAAGATGGCAGTCTACGTCCCTGTTTAGATTTCCAGGAATTAAATCAAATTACCATCCGTGATCCATACCCCCTTCCTCTGATTCCTGATTTGTTTAGCCAGGTTGTAGGAGCTAAAGTATTCTCCAAGTTGGATTTAAGGGGAGCCTAGAATCTGGTTAGAATCAGAGAAGGGGACGAATGGAAAACAGCATTCAATACCCTGGACGGACATTTCGAGAGTCTGGTTATGCCTTTTGGTTTGACTAATGCACTTGCGATATTCCAGCATTTCATAAATTATATTTTCCATCATTTGGTGGGGAGGTTTGTGGTGGTCTATCTGGATGATATTTTGGTTTACTCACCAGATTTTGAGACACATTGGGGACATGTTAAGCAGGTACTCCAGATATTAAGGGATAACAAACTTTATGCCAAACTGGAAAATGTGTTTTTTGCTGTTCAGGAGGTGCAGTTTTTGGGGTGCTTGTTGTCATCTTCAGGTTTTCGGATGGATCCGGAGAAGATCCATGCAGTCCTTGATTGGGAATGTCCCGAGAACCTGAAGGCTCTTCAACGTTTTCTGGGCTTTACTAATTTTTACCGGAAATTCATCCAAAATTACTCTGCAATGGTGAAACCCCTTACTGACATGACTAAGAAGGGGTCTGATTTTTCCAAACGGTGGGATGCCTCCCTCCAGGCTTTTTCTTCCTTAAAGAATCATTTTGCCACTGCACCTATACTCAGTCATCCCGATGTTTCTCAACCCTTTATTGTGGAGGTTGATGCGCCGAATGTCGGGGTTGGGGCTGTGTTGTCTCAGGTTCCGTTCCCCGGTAAATGGCGACCATAAGCCTTCTTTTCTACAAAATTGTGTTCGGCTGAGAGAAATTATGACGTGGGTAATAGGGAACTTTTGGCGATCAAATTGGTGTTATAAGAATGGCGACATTGGTGGGAGGGGGCTGTCCATCCTATTACTGTTATTACTGACCATAAGAACCTGTCATATCTCCAGTCAGCTAAACGTCTCAACCCTAGGCAAGCCAGATGGTCCCTGTCTTTTACTAGGTTCAATTTTGTTGTCACTTTTCGTCCAGGGGTCAAAAATGTCAAGGCTGATGCTTTGTCCCAGAGCTTCCCTGGTGGTGGTGACCCTGAGAACCCTGCCCCGATATTACAGAAAGGGGTAGTCATTTCGGCACTGTATCCTGAACTGGAGGATAAGATGTTGGAGGCTCAAGGGGACGCCCCTACCTCCTGCCCTTCAGGAAGGTTATTTGTACCATCAAATCTGCACCGCAAAGTAATTAAGGAACATCATAACTCTGTGCTTGCTGGGCATCCAGGTGGTAAGGCAACCGTGGACCTCATCTCTCGTCATTTTTGGTGGCCGGAGTTGCATCGGGATGTGATTGAACACATAGCTGCTTGTAGTATTTGCACGCGTTCTAAGGTTTCGCATACCCGTCCGTCTGGTACTCTTCTTCCGCTACCTATCCCATGGATTTTACTACTGACCTACCGGTTTCTGCAGGCAAAACTGTGGTTTTGGTGGTAGTAGATAGGTTCAGTAAAATGGTTCACTTCATCGCATTACCTGCACTTCCAACTGCCAAGACACTTGCTCAGGTGTTCATAAATGAGATTGTGAAGCTTCACTGGGTTCCCTCCAATTTGGTGTCAGATAGGGGGACCCAGTTTGTTTCCAAGTTCTGGAAGGCATTCTGTTCTCATTTGGGGGTGCAGCTCTCCTTTTCCTCTACCTTCCACCCTCAGTCGAATGGTCAGACCGAGCATGTCAATCAGAATTTGGAAACCTACCTCAGGTGTTTTGTCTCCGAAAATCAGGAGGATTGGGCATTCTACTTACCGCTGGCAGAATCTGCCATTAATAATCATCGTCAAGAATCCACTGGCAGGTCACCGTTCTTCGGTGCATATGGTTATCACCCACAGTTTGGTACCTTTAGTGGGAGGAGCTTCAGCAGTTGCTGAGGAGGAACTGTTTGCTTCATTGCTCTCCTCGGTATGGCCGGGTGTTCTGAGTAATTTAAAGATCATGGAAGACAGGTATAAACATATGGCTGACAGAAAACGCTGGCCAGGTCCGGACCTGAATGTGAATGACTTTGTGTGGTTGTCTACCAGGAATATAAGATTGAAAGTTCCTTCTTGTAAGCTGGGACCTAGGTTTATTAGTCCCTATAAAATAACCACCGTCATTAACCCAGCAGCGTTTCGTCTTGAACTTCTTCAGGCCCTTAAGGTCCACAATGTGTTCCACAGGTCCTTACTCAAGAAGTATGTGGAACCTCTTGAGCTCTCACCTCTACCACCGCCCCCAGTAATGGTTAATGGTAATCTGGAGTTCCAGATTTCGAGGATTGAAGATTATTGTCTCCAACGTCGTTCTCTACAATACTTGGTGCACTGGCTATGGTCCAGAGGAGAGGATGTGAGTTTCTGCATCAGAGGTGAATGCTCCCAGGTTGGATAGTTCATTCCACACCTTTTATCCTGAGAAACACGGTCCTGAGTATCCAGAGGCCACTTGTAGATGGGGGGGGGGGTGCTGTCACGGGTGTGTCAGAAGTGACAGACAGTCGACCTGCAGTTATTTGCAGGAGATCTCTACATTTGGCATTACAGACACCTTCTTAGAGACTGTCTCTAGGACCCAGCGGCTACCTTCCTCTGGCTAATTAACACCCTGGCCTGGGTGTATAAATACTTGCTGTGTATCAGAGGGAGGTGCCGGCGATATTCTTTACTCCTTGTGAAGGCTTGAGCAAGAGCAGCACTTATTCCTCTCTGGTGCTTGAGGACATGTGCGCATTTGTCTGGAGTCGTCTAAAGCTAAGCAATTTCCTCCTGTTTGTCCTCCCTTGTAGTCTTTAGTGTTAAGTGGGGATTGACTAGTGCTTATCCCCTTTCTTCCCTAGCCAGGGCCAAATGCCAGGGAAAGACAGGGTGAGGAACGCGTGCGGTGATTGGTGAAGAGCCAATATAGGGACGTTAGGGGAGACAGGGTGATATTCTATCAGCCAGGAGGTCTCCACTCCCCCTTTCCCTATAGTCTGGGCTCCCTTTCCCTCTTCCATTTGTGTTGGACTAAGTCTTTCCCACACCTTGCGTGACAGCTGCCCTGTCACTGGGGTATGAACTCCACCAGGATGTTTGAAGGAAAAGATGATTCACAGTTTTGGGCTGCATTAACGGAAATTAAGATGTTTGATCCAATAATATAAAGGAACAGTTATAATTCCTCAGAACCGCTCCGTTATATTATTGGATCAAGGATCCTCATTTCAGTTAGCGCAGCCCAAAACCGTGAATTGTCTTTTCTTTCAACTTGTATCTTAAGCTTTTAACAGTATTCCAGATTGAATGATCAGTTTAGGAAGGGAACAAGGAGAAATGGATAATAAGTAAAGAAAGATCTTTTTCTCTTATAACTTATATAACTTATATTAGTAGATGTTTTTTATTTACTTTTTCTATTGACGTATGAAAGGTTTGTTTAGAATGCCAGTAATCAATTAAGTCTCTGAATAACAAATATTACAGAAGCTTATCGTTTCTCCATTTTTATCTCAAAGTAAATGTCCCAACACCGGCAGTGGAAGAAGCAAGGCCATAAGCCATTTCCTAAAAGATGTTTTCTAACACATCTCCGCAAACACCAATTAAATTTCCTTTAAGATTCTGAAATATGTCGAAAAACATTTTAACAATATCTCTCATGGAATTCTCAAGGGTAAGACCACACCACAAACTATCAGAAGAAAGGAAATATTCTGGAGACTGTGGTTGCAAAAAAGTCATTAGTAGAATGCTTCTACAACTGTTTACTTCTTCTACCAAAGTATTTCTGTAGTGGACGAGATGACATGACGATTGACATCAGTAGTGTATGGCATGCATACAGATGAATGTAGACAGACATATTTTATGGGTGTTTTGTAGAAGTTTGAGATTCCTCACACATAAATCATTGTGTGGAGGCATAGACAGGGAATGTAGTAATGAGAAATAGTAAAAGTTTGCTCCCCTTGGTGCACACAACTGTTTTTTTTCTCCATTCGAAAAAAACGGTTTGATTATCCTGATCAGACTATGATCAGAGTTTGATCAGAGTGGGATCAGTTTTTCTTGCAGATGGAGGAAAAAAAAAAGTTTCTCCACCTTCTCCATTTAGTCAGCTCGTGAAAATCATTATCCGAGTGCGGTCCAATGTTTTCCATGGAGCCATAGATTTGCATTGTCGATTTTGATCCAACAATCAGATCAAAGTCAGACAGGTCACCGACTTTTTTATTGGACCACATGGTCCGAGGAAAATATCGGACATGTGCACAGCCCCATGGAATAGCATGGGTACGAGTGCTATCCGTCAAAACCATGGATAGCACTCGTCCTTAGAGTTAGTGTGAATTTATTCCAACTTAAAAGGGGTTTTCCATTGAACAAAAGTTAATTTTATTCACTAGATCTAGGAAAGAAAATAAGGTCCACAATAGAAAGTGATAAAAAAAAATAATCCTGTTCTGAGATAATCTTATAAATGTGCCCCTGCTGTGTGCTGTGTAATGGCTGTGTCTGACCGTGCAGGAAAATGGTCTGATCATACCACAGCTCCTGGGCAGGGGAGGAGGCAAGAGAGTATACAGACATTACAGCAAAAGAGTATACAGACATTACAGCAGGGGATCACAGCTGATTCTTTTTGTGAGGTAAAACATTTCTCTGTCTGTTTTTAAACAATGTTTTACCTCAAAGAATCAGCTGTGATCCCATCCTGTCCCACTGTCTAGATATTTTTTTGCTTCTTCCGCTGCCCAGGAGCTGTGGTATGACCAAACCATGTTCCTGTACAGTCAGACACAGCCATTACACAGTACACAGCAGGGGCACATTTATAAGATTATCTCAGCACAAGAACATTTTATTTAATCACATCCAAATGTGGAACTTATTATTATTCCAAGATCTATCAACTAAAATTAACTTTTGTTCGTGGGAAAATCCCTTTAACATTCCATCAGTCATAATATTGGTCTGTGGCCGCTGGACAAGAGAGAGAGTGCCGCCTCGTAACTGGCGATATTCGTGGCTCTTCTATTATTTGCCGACCTGGAGCAATGTCACATGTGCATTATGCACATAATGTCATGCTAGCCCGGCTAACAAAAAGAAAATCCGTGGATGTCGCAGTTAAGAGGTGGAACTTCCTTACCATACAATGGCCAAAAACCACAATCATGGCAGATAGAATGGGACGTGCAAATCATTCACCCCAGCCCTGTTTGCTTTATCCAGACATGTCATATGGATATAACACAAGACACCTGATTTTTGGCGTCTTTGTTTGTACCTTTAAACAACACATATTATTTTTTTGGATAGTTTGACTTTCATTTATTGCTCCACTCCTTGTTTCTGTTTTTGTACTACTACCAGGTTTCGACTTCTTTGACTGCAGATTTACAATCCCAACTTTTGTTTATGCTGTAACTTTCTTACTTCTTTGCACTTTTGTTCTATTGCTATCTTATGTTTGGCTTACCCATAGCTTCATATCAACTTCGTCTTTGTCATATGTTATGGGAAAGTCTGTCTTCACTGAATACAGATTTTACCTCAGAATTGAGAATTTTGCTAATGATTGATCAATTCTATCAGAGAAAGATTTCTCTGATAAGATATATTACAAAGTTGTTTATTTTTATGAGTACTATTGATTTATGAAATTAAAATTAAAATGATGGTTACTCTTTAAAGAAAACTTATTGGTTATGAGAAAAACATAAAAAATGACAGTAGATGAAATTGTAAAAGTTTTCCCAAATGCTTGTCATTAGCAAATCAATGATTTCCTTCAGTATTACAGGGACAAAAGGTTTTAGTGAACACAAAGTCTTGAAGGATTCTCTTCTTGTGGGGGAGGAAGGGCGGCTGATTTTATACAGTATCTGAAAGGCAATCTGGACTTGTCTGTTTCATCATTTTGTCGTCTTGCAGGTCCATGGAATAAAATCGGAGAATCGATTTAATAGTTTTTCTCAAAAATACACTACAATAATATCACAAACATGGTGAACTAATTCACCAATGCATCCCAATGAGCTGTGAGTAATCAAAACCCGAATCAGATGAACATTTATATCAGGAATTATGGAATAATAGTTATAATTCTGAAACAAGTAAATACAAAAAGCTATAAATGGGGGGTGCAATATTATTACTTTTCATTATTGGCCAGCAACTAACTAGAATTTATTTAAAAATACATCATCACGGACAGTGTAATTCTTTGTGTAATGTAGATACTGTATGTTCTGCTTATTTTGACACCTTAGAGGTCAAAAGAGAGAGAAAAAACAATTGTCAATTCATTTACATGTTTTCTGTTACAAAACAAAATCATTTTACATAGCAGAAGGTAAATACCAGCACTGGGTTTAAAAGAAAAACAAAAAAGAAACAAGGGAAATTATCAAAAATATTGCCATATGTGGAGTCGGGAAAGAATTTTTCCCCCAATATAGGACAATTAGCATCTGCCTCACGTGTTTTTTTGCCTTCCTCTGGATCAACATGTTAGGCTACAGGGTGAACTGGATGGACTTATGTCCTCTTTAAGAAAGTTCAGGGTCTGTTGAAGGACTCCAGACCTGTCCTTCAATGTTTAGGCATACTTAAAGGGGTTATCCAGGACTATGTAACTTTTGGGCCTAAGAACAAACAGGCAGGTGGTTGCTAACTACTTGCCTGTTTGCCCGGCGCTGATCTCTGCGGGTACAAGTGTTGTCACAGATCCCCCTACTCAGCGGCTTCCGCTGATGTCAGTTTGACAGAGCAGCAGCTTCTGTCATGCTGATTGACAATTGGCTCCCCGCTTCCTAACTGCAGGGAGCTAGCTGTCAATCAGCATGATGTCAGCAATCAAGCCCTATTGATGGAGCAATCCGAAGGAAGAAGAAGAGCTGTGCTTTTGCTGTGGAGCAGCTGAACTGCCAGCAGGAGCGGTCAGTGAGTGAAACAGGCAGGTAGTTACCTCTGTTAGCAAATACCTGCCTGTTAGTTTAAAATACTAAAATACTGACTTGTAAGTGAGGCATAACGGTTACAAATTGTTCAATAAAGTAAAAAAGAAAGCACCTTAATGCTATGTTCACATGGTGCTTATTTGATGGGACCTTTTCAGATTTTCACCTGTCCTATTCATGTTAATCAACCCCATTCAGATAAATACAACTGATTTTCAGTTGCAGAAATGTTGGCAACAATATCCGTATAGTGGGATATGATCCTAAATGTCACTTATAGCAGCATTTGAAAGGCCATCCTAAAGCCCCTCATTGCAGCCATATTACGGTATGTGCACACACAGTCTTTTTCAGATGGATTCCACATAAAAAACGCCTGAAAAAGCTCTTAATAAACACTTAAATTAATGAACAAATCAAACAACCATCAGCCATTAAACAACCAAACAGCCATCAAACAACTTGCTGTGCACATGCCGTATTTTGTAACTTTTTTAATGGCTTCAGGCTTTGAAAGTCATGAAGCAGCTAAAATAAGTGACCTGATCGTTCTTCAAGTGTCTTTCACTAGGAAGACGCCATTATCTTAGATGAAGCTACTTGCTATCATGATCTGCACTCAATTCCGATCCTGATCTGCGCGCTGTGCTGGTTATTCCGTGCGTCATGTTGTATAGTTAGCAGGGCACCCCGGTATGGCGCATTAATAAGGAAAAAGAAGTAGTATTTTGGAATTACGGTTAAAGGGATTACCTCGTGTTCCTTTCTTCTGGAGCACACCGCTCCCTGCTTCTCAGCTTGCTGATGGATGGTGGATGGTGAGCTCCTGAAGATTAACAGCTTGAGTTGGTGGCATGCCTTAGCAGCTGGCCCAAACTGAGTGCTCCCTTGATGCTGCATCCCTGATAGGTTCCCTGTCTAGGGATGTGGGTGGGAGTGGTAGCATCGCTTTAAATGCTAGGGCTGAATTTGAGTCCTGGACTGGCCCTTCACTGCAGTGGGGTCAGGAGGGTCAGGTGGGGTTGGTATGAGGGTATCTTGTCCGATAGCTACCTGAAATGTATGGCCAGCTTATGGGCAGTCACAGACGACGATCACATTGCAAAGCTCGGACTGGCCATCGGCTCTCCTCACCCAAGCCTGACAGCTGCATTGAAATACGGGCTGTCACGCTCAGGTCAGGATAGCCGACGGTCAGTCTGAGCATTGCGATGCGATCATTGTTTGTGTGATATGGCTGCCTGACTGCGTCCTAAAAGTATTAAACCACATTAAAGGATAAAGATGCTGTCTGGAATACTGCAAGTTCTCAAATCGTGTGAGAGCCGCTCCTCTGACCGGTGAGACTCTAGTTACAGCCTAGCTATAGATAGATGAGAAATGTTACGTGTCAGCATTGTTCCAGAGAATAAAAGACTCTGCATTTTCCTCTTACTCCACTAATTAAACCTGTGGAATTCATGGTCTGATTCTCTAATAGGAAATGACCTGAAATTGTTTTGCACTTTATTATATACAGACCTATAGCTTTGTGCCTTATATCAAAAACATATTAATCCTCTCTCTTGTCCAATTACTGCCTTGAAAAGCCTGACACACAATTACGCTAAGGCAGAGACACATGAAGGGCCGCCGATAGCTCATTAATATAGCTTTCCTTCGCCTTAAAGCATCCTCTCCGACAAGATAAATGCAGGTTATACTGTAGGTAATACTATTGCAGATTGGCTGGAAACCTGTGGGGTGAATAGTGACATTGGAGAAGAACGCTGCTGTAGAAAAATATTTGATAAGGTTCTTTAATGTATGCAAATTCATTGCATAAATCATCTCTGGAATAGAACAATGATAATTGAGTTATTTGCACGAGCATGGTTTATATGGTATCTCATACACTGCATGAAATGGGGGTTCTGATTATATGGCACTTTATATTTACATGCCATAACATTATGATAAGTGACGGTCTGAACTCTCGCAGATCATGACAACAAAAGAACCAAGGTCTCTTCAGCATTTGTTTTGCATAGATGTTCTTCCATCTGCACGGCTCCAGACCCGTGAATGGGGCTATGCTGTGACATCCCTTTCTATTTAAAAGGCATCAGTCAGTAGGTTTTTACTATGTAATCTGACAGCAGCATGATGCAGAGGTAGAGACACTGATTCCAGTGATGTATCACTTTCTAGGCTATGTGTTGCTGTTTCAATAATATCATTGTTTTATTAGCAGGAAATTATCACTATAGGACTAGGTGTCTCGTGCCTCCTAGTCAACTGCTCTGTGTAACTGACGTGCCCCCTGGGCCGTGGGGTACTCGGTGCCGGGCCGGTCGTTGCTAGGGGAGATGTCACAGTGACGGTGACCCGGTCCGTGAACCAGGGCGGTCAATCAAGAGGGGAATATTTACAAGGGATTTTATAGTTTATATATACAGTTCGTGACACCACCTGTGGTATGAGGCTATATGGATCCGCCGCTGCGGATCTGGAGCTGATGATGACGCAGCAGAGTTGGTTCAGCTCTCCACGGGCAGAGCTTAGCTCCAGGGCAGGAAATGGTGATGCTGGGGGTTGTAGTGCAGGGGTGATAGCGCAACAGCAATAACGGACAGAGGCAGAGGGGTGCAGTCTTCAGGGTTTTTACTCACGGTTGTTGCAATCCAAGTTACAGGCACCGTGTAACTTCCCTCGTCATGCTGCGCTTACTCAGGGAGGGGTTCAGCCAACCCTCAGGTAGATCCGGAGTATTTAGCAGGACCCCCTTCTGTGTGTTCTCCCTCTCTGGCCGTCTCCCTGCACCTCACACCTAGTGTCCCAATCCAGTAACCGCGGGCCTTGTCGGGCAACGTCTGTTCCGTCCCCTGGGTCCTCTATGGCTACCTTCTTGGTGAGACTGACATGGACTGTTAGCTGCAGGACTTGAAATACTGCAGCCTCCGGTTTCTAGTTGAGTCATAAAGTACTCTGCGGTTGAGGGACCGGTCCCCTTTGTGCGGCCTGACCCCTCCACCTCCTGGTAGATTCGGCCGTACGGGTGGCCTTCAGCACTGCCCGTACCCCTGGGGTCCCTTCCTAGTTCCTGGAGCCTTCCTCCTGCTCCTCTCCTTCCCCTCTCCGACTCTTCTGTCTGACTGAACTCACTTCTCACTGACTCTAACTCTGCTAACAAGATGGTTCCCTGTTTTATATCACTTCCTTTCCTGTGCTCCCCTGAACTACATCCTCCACCCACACCCACTACATAGTTCCACCCTTCAGCTAGGGACCAGGGACTGTGCTATCCCTTAGGAGCAATCTTGCCCTGCCCCCACTGAAGTGGAATGTGTTGGATGCAGGTGTTAGGGTCCCGGACTGTACTCCTTCCTTACCTGAGAGTGAGATACCACACCTCTGTGTGAGATGCAGTACCTCTGTGGCGACCGAACCCTCAGGGGCGCCACGTACCCCCCTGGTAAAACACAGCACGTCTGCGGACTGGAACAGAGCAAAACATATTTTCAAGACATGCAAAATTTTTGAATGCATTCGCATATAAGATTATAAACATAACAGTTCTTCCCTTTATGGGAGGCACATTTCTTGAACGTTACATTTGTTTTATCAAACATTATAAAAGCACTTTTAATACCATGTTCCTTTTCACATAAAACATTTGTAGCAGGTTACAGTACGATCTGCAACCTGGTGTCCATTCTCTTTAACAAGGTGCTACTTGGTGAACATGAGGGACCCGCCCGAAAACCTCAACGTAGGCCCTGCGCGTGGCTGCAGGGCATGGATGATCCAGGTGTTGGACCACGTCTTCGGCCACGCCAAACGGGTTTTTGTTCTGCGGTCAGTGTTGTATGTATAAAACCAATAAGGGGCACTTTAAGAAGTGCAACTATTTACAACGGAAAGTTTTTTGGTTATTCACTGTCCATAACCTGACAATCCTTTGACCTTTACCGGGTATTTATGCAAACACAAACTTTTCAACTTTTTAAACTTGCAGTGTCACTGCTGTACCCTTTCCAGGTAACTATAGACAGTCTCTGTAAAACAGACAGTTTAACAGTGGGGCTCCCTCCAGGGGAACTCCTCGTTTTTACAGGCTGACCCAGCCGGGTCTTCAGCCTCGTACTGCGGGGGCATGTCCCTCCTCCCCTTCGCCACTCGGTATACCTTGAGGGCATACCACCCGCGCTCGCCCTTGTGGCGAGTAAAGGTGACATGGTCACCGGGATAAAGGTCTCGGCCGGGATGCCCCTGTTGGAGGTGGGGCTCTACATCCCGCCGGTTGACGAACACGTCTCGATCAGCTTGCGGCTCTCTCACAAAGCCCCACTCAGCATCCAAATCAAATTTTACGACTATCCACTCCAGACGGGGACTCAACGTATTGGACCATGCTTTGCGGGCCTGGGTTTTGGCCGCCATGTTCCGGGCCCTCATTTGTTCCCACCGCACCTGCCGGTCATGACGCTCCTTCTCCAGCTGCAGGAGATCCCGTCTACAGTACTCCTCCCTCCGGAGGGCCTGGGTCTGCGTCTTCCATGGGAACCCCATGAGGTCTCCCTCCCGGTTGTCCCACCGGAACTCCTCTCCTTCAGGGCAGGTAACCGGGGGTGTCATAGGGGCTCCTTGCTGGTCTTCATATTTAGCAGACCAGTCGTAGGCGGTGCTTCCGTAGACCCACTCGGGTGCGGGGGCAGGCGGTTCCGGTAGGGGGCCCAGGAGCAGGTCGGCGTAGCAGGCACCCGGGATCGGAGGTTCCGCCAGGGGGCCCAGGAGTAGGTCAGTGGAGCAGGCGTCCGGGATGGGAGGATCTGCCAGGGGGCCCAGGAGCAGGTCAGCGGAGCAGGCACCCGGGATCGGAGGTTCCGCCAGGGGGCCCAGGAGCAGGTCAGCACTCTCAGCGCCCGGGACAGGGAGTCTCTTCTTACCTGCTCCCGCGGCCGTGCTTGTGCCGTTGTAACATACCTGGTGGCGTACTTGCATAGTGCACCATCTCCCTCTATGCAAGATCGCAAACTTAATCTTCTGTCCAGTCTGCCAGCCTGGCTTCTGTTCATGCTGTCTGCTTGTCCCTGTCCTGACTGCTTAGGGTAGCGGCCCGGTTACTTCCTGTTTTTTGTAGCTGCTGTGGGAATACCCCTAATGCGTCTTCAGCCTATTGCTGTCTGTCACTGGATATTTAAACCAGCTCCACCTTGAAGCTGGGGCCTGAGCAAACTGTTATGCACACGCCCGGACTGACTGGCGTGTGCGTGATTAGTGACCCCACTGTGCCACGAACCGGAGAGTGCCTGGAGGGGCATAACTAAGTATCAACCCGATCCGAACCAGGTCGCTCGACGGCTACGACGCCGTGCACCAGGGAGGAACCGAGCAGAGGGACCCGGTGCCACTCCAGGTCAGACCCCGGACACGACTGTTGACCCACACAGGGGAATACAGGAACAGGAAGGTTAGAGCACAGGCTGGGTAGGGTCCAGTACACCAGTACAGACTGAGAGACGGGTTCAGAGCCGCAGATGCGGTAATCAAGCAGAGTAAAGCGAAACCACAGGTGCGGTGGACAAGGCTGAGCAAAGCAAAACCGCAGGTGCGGTGGACAAGGCTGAGCAGAGCGAAACCACAGGTGCGGTGGACAAGGCTGAGCATAGCGAAACCGCAGGTGCGGTGGACAAGGCTGAGCAGAGCGAAACCGCAGGTGCGGTGGACAAGGCTGAGCAGAGCGAAACCGCAGGTGCAGTGGACAAGGCTGAGCAGAGCGAAACCGCAGATGCGGTGGACAGGGCTGAGCAAAGCGAAACCGCAGGTGCGGTGGACAGGGCTGAGCAGAGCGAAACCGCAGGTGCGATGGACAAGGCTGAGCAGAGCGAAACCGCAGGTGCGGTGGACAAGGCTGAGCAGAGCGAAACCGCAGGTGCGGTGGACAGGGCTGAGCAGAGTGAAACCGCAGGTGCGGTGGACAGGGCTGAGCAGAGCGAAACTGCACATGCGGTGGACAAGGCTGAGCAGAGCGAAACCGCAGGTGCGGTGAACAAGGCTGAGCAGAGCGAAACCGCAGATGCGGTGGACAAGGCAGAGCGAGCAGGAACCGCCAGAGCGGTAAGTATGGCAGAGCAGAGATAAACCGCCGGGGCAGTAAGCAAGGCAGAGCAAGGGGGAAACCGCCAAAGCGGTGAGCAAAGACAGAGCAGAGGGGACAGGACTCTGTTCACACGGAACAGACTGGAAGGGAAAGGCAGAACCAGATACACACGAGGTACTTGCAAAGAAGTAGCGAGTGGACTCCAAACTCACAAACGGAAGTACAGCGACAACGAGTAGGGGTTAGGTGCAGGTTCAGACTCTGCAGAAAAAGGAAAGGTACAGACATAGAGAAAAACAGGTAACAGGCTAGGAGAGTGTTCAGACAGGAACTGAGTGTTAAGACAGGAACTGACACTGCAGCGAGATACAGGAGTGAGTCTGGGTATGCGGCCCCCAGAATGGCGGACAAACAGGCTAGAAGACACAGATAATAGGTCTGGGTATGCGGCCCCCAGAATGCAGGACGAACAGGCTAGGAGCGTGTTCAGACAGGCCTGGGAATACAGCCTCCAGGAAGGCGGACAGGCAGGAAAAACAGAACAGGACCTGGCACATCAGAGGCAAGGAGCCCTCTGAGGATAAGAGTTGCTCAGGCCCCAGCTTCAAGGTGGAGCTGGTTTAAATATCCAGTGACAGACAGCAATAGGCTGAGGACGCATTAGGGGTGTGCCCACAGCAGCTACAAAAAACAGGAAGTAACCGGGCTGCCACCCTAAGCAGTCAGGACAGGGACAAGCAGACAGCATGAACAGAAGCCAGGCTGGCAGGCTGGACAGAAGATTAAGTTTGCGATCATGCATAGTGGGAGATGGTGCACTATGCAAGTACGCCGCCAGGTATGTTACAGCCGTCCTCTGCCTCCTGGTTCTGTTCTGGCTCCACCGGGGCTGGGGCGCTACTGGTGGAGTGCAGCGCTGGCTGCTGCCGGATCACAAGCTTCTCCAGCAGCTCCCTCTTCTAGCCGGCGATGGCATCCTGCTGGGCCCTCTCCATCCTCTGGCCTAGCTCCTGGAATTCAGCCTGGAGGAACTTGGTATCCTCCAGGGATAGCTCTGCCATTGCTTCCTCCAGGGTGAGAGGCGTTGTTGATCGCTGCAGGCCATGGACGGGAGCTTGCTCCGGACTCTCCTCCATGTCGCCTGCTGGGTGCGGTCTGTCTAGACTGCTGGAGACCCCGCTATGTCTCCCATGTTTCTTCTCTCCTCTCCCCTTTCGGGGGCGGTTCCATGGCAACTTGCTGTCGGACACACCTTGGGGCGGCACTCCCAGCTTGATGGACACATCCACATACATGGTCACTGTTGCTCGGGCCGGGCCCCGCTTTTGGCGCCATTCTGGAACCCGGCGCATGATGGGAGGTGGTTTCTTGTTGTCTTTTTGGCACGCACATAATGGCGCCCGTTCTTCTGGGGCGGGCGCCACATTCAGTATACACTCCCTGACAGAAGTTATGTTGCTTATCCATGTTATGTAAATAAAAGCTTATAACCGGACGTTAAATTCATCCATTGGTTTTATAAATTACTCTTTTGAAAGCTGAAACCCTACCAAATTTGGTTTAGGTTAAGAAAATAAATTGGCATCAATGCTGAAATATTGTTCATTTAATGAACACAGAATGGTCAGATTTTGGCAAGACAAAAGTTTTGTCGCTTGGTCATGTAATGCACCCAATCCTAGTTTACATCCTCACAAGTGCTCAGTAAGTGATCAGTTAATTAGTGGGTGCATATAAAAAGAAACCCAGCACCCCAGACCTTCACTTGAACTGCAACTTGAGCTCTGACAACATGCCAAAAATCCACCCTGTGACCAAAGCCTTGATTATCAAGAGGCTGAAGACCAGATCCACTGCAGAGGTGGCTGGCACTAAGAATTAAAAAAAGATTTGAAGAGACTGGAGATGTGTTTGACAAGCCCAGGACCCCGCAAGACAACTGCTCAGGAGGAACGTTTGTTGGTTAGAAAATCCAAAGCAAGCCCCTCTTCCACTGCAGCAGAGCTCCAACAGGCCTGGTCACATCAAGTCCCTGTGTCAACTAGAACAGTTTGTAGGATTCTGTCTCGAAATGGCCTCCATGGTCGAATCAGTGCCCAGAAGCCAGCACTAAACAAAAGGCAAATAAAAAACTGTGTGGCATTTGCAAAGTCCCACAGCCTGCTAAACAGATGGACGCTAGAAAAGTGGCAGAAGGTGGATTTCTCTGATGAATCTTCAGTAGAATTGCACCACAGCCGCCGCAAATACTGCAGGAGACCTACTGGAGCCCGTATGGATCCAAAATAGACCCAGAAAACAGTTAAATGTGGTGGTGGAAAGATCATGGTCTGGGGTTACATTCAGTATGGGGGTGTGCGAAACATTTGCAAGGTGGAAGGCAATATCAATAGCCTAAAATATCAAGAAGTATTAGCTACCTCTTACATTCCAAATCATAAAAGGGGTCAAATTCTGCAGCAGGATGGTGCTCCATCTCATACATCCATCTCTACAAATAAGTTCCTCCAGGCAAAAAAGATCAAGGTGCTCAAGGACTGGCCAGCCCAGTCACCAGACATGAACATCATTGAGCATGTTTGGGGTAGGATGAAAGAGGAAGCTTGGAAGATAAAACCAAAGAATCTAGATGAACTCTGGGAGGCATGTAAGACTGCATTCTTTGCTATTCCTGATGACTTCATTAATAAATTGTATGAATCATTGTTGAACCGCATGGATGCAGTCCTTCAAGTTCATGGAAGTCACACAAAATATTAAATATGACTCTAATAGCACCACAACTTCATTCACCAATGTTATGCAACATATATTTGTATTTTAAGATAATTATTTGTTTGAATATTACATTACTTTCTGTGGGCGACAAAACTTTTGTCTTGCCAAAATCTGACCATTCTGTGTTCATTAAATGAACAATATTTCAGCATTGATGCCAATTTATTTTCTTAACCTAAACCAAATTTGGGAGGGTTTCAGCTTTCAAAAGAGTAATTTATAAAACCAATGGATGAATTTAACGTCAGGTTATAAGCTTTTATTTACATAACATGGATAAGCGACATAACTTCTGTCAGGGAGTATAGAACACAGTCTCTAGGCGCACAATACCCGGTTATAACGGGTTGGTTCATATCCTGTTCGTGACGCCAAAGATGACGCGCCCCCTGGGCCGTGGGGTACTCGGTGCCGGGTCGGTCGTTGCTAGGGGAGATGTCACAGTGACGGTGACCCGGTCCGTGACCCAGGGCGGTCAATCAAAGGGGGAATATTTACAGGGGATTTTATAGTTTTTATATACAGTTCGTGACGCCACCTGTGGTATGCGGCTATATGGAGCCGCTGCTGCGGTGCAGATCCTCTGGAGCTCATGATGACGCAGCAGATTTGGTTCAGCTCTCCACAGGCAGAGCTTAGCTCCAGGGCAGGAAATGGTGATGCTGGGCATTGTAGTGCAGGGGTGATGGCGCAGCAGCAATAACGGACAGAGGCAGAGGGGTGCAGTCTTCAGGGTTTTTACTCACGGTTGTTGCAATCCAAGTTACAGGTACCGTGTAACTTCCCTCGTCGTGCTGTGCTTACTCAGGGAGGGGTTCAGCCAACCCTCAGGTAGATCCGGAGTATTTAGCAGGACCCCCTTCTGTGTGTTCTCCCTCTCTGGCCGTCTCCCTGCACCTCACACCTAGTGTCCCAATCCAGTCCCTTGCTGGTTCCTGGAGCCTTCCTCCTGCTCCTCTCCTTCCCCTCTCAGACTCTACTGTCTGACTGAACTCACTTCTCACTGACGCTGACTCTGCTAACAAGATGGTTCCCTCTTTTATATCACTTCCTTTCCTGTGCTCCCCTGAACTGCATCCTCCACCCACACCCACTACATAGTTCCACCCTTTAGCTAGGCTGTCCTTTAAACGAGCAAACCCTGGGGCCGAGGGCCGACACCCAGGAGTAGACCCCTCAGGCCCATCAAACTGGTACTGCAGGTTCGTGGGAGGAAGACCTTTCCTGTCCATCGTGCTGGACGGCATCGCAACACCTGCTCTGCTTGACGCAGGATCTCAGGTAACCATCATGCCTGATGTCCTCTACAAAAGGTTCTGGTCCATAGACGAACTTCACCCACCAGATCCAAATCTTTCCGTGTATGCCTCAAACGGCCTCCCCCTTAACCTAGTCGGGGTTAAGGATGTGGCAGTAAAGGTGGGAAGAGTGGAACTGAAGGACCAGGGACTAATTGTAGTAGAGACTAATCCTGATGAAACAGACTTGTATATGGTACTTGGCACAAATATTGTTAGTAACTGTTTGGGAGAAGTGTTGTTCTTGCTCCAACAGATAGCTGACACTGCCAGACCAGTGCAGAGAAGGGCGCTCCAGAAAGAGATCCGAGCTCTTATGTACCAGCAACAGGTAAAGCTAACAGGTGGTGAAACTGGTAATGTACGGGTGAGAGACCCGGTACCCATTGTGATTCCCCCGATGAGTGAAATGCTGATTTGGAGTAGAGCAGCAATAGGTCTCAAAGGACGGAGCTACCAGGTGGTAGTAGAGCCCCTTAGCTCAGAGCATAGACCTACACTCTTAACTGCCAGAGGGGTAGTGGATGTACGCAATGAGAGGGTGCCCGTCCATCTTCTGAACTATGGGGAGGACGAGGTTAGATTACCACGCTATGCCACTGTTGCCAAATTGTACACAGTAAATAACAACTCCATACACACGGCAGAGTCCTTAACCTCACCAGAGGAAGTAGAGGATAATGACCCGGCAACCCAGGTGGAGGATTGGTGTCAACAGCTCCATGTTGGGACAGACACCACCCCTGTCCATCAAAAACAGGGGGCACACCGGGTGGTTCAGGAATACACGCAGTTATTCAGTAAGCACCCACTTGACTTTGGGAGGATTAAAGGGGTACAACACCATATCCCCAGAGGTGACCATCCACCCATCAAAGAATGTTACAGGCCTATACCACCAGCACACTACCAGAAGGCGAAGGAGATGTTGCACGACATGAAGAAGGCAGGGGTAGTAAGGGATAGTTATAGTCCCTGGGCAGCTCCCCTAGTTCTAGTCAGGAAAAAGGACGGAAGCATGAGAATGTGTGTAGATTACAGACAAGTAAATCGCATTACACATAAATATGCATACCCTTTACTGTAACATACCTGGCGGCGTCCTTGCATAGTGGTCCATCTCCCACTGTGCAAGAGCGTGCACTTGATCTCCAGTCCAGGGTGTCTCTCTGGCTTCCCTCCATGCTGTCTGTTTGCTTCTGTGTCTGCTGCTTAAGGGCGGCACCCGATCACTTCCTGCTTTTTGTACCTGCTGCAGGCACACCCCTTGTGCGTCCTCAGCCTATTGCTGTCTGTCACCTGTTATTTAAACAGCTGCCCCAATTAACCCATGCCTGAGCATCTTGCCCTGTCAGTTGGCTTTTGTCTCTGACATGCCAGGTCCTGTCTATGTTACCTGTCTTGCAGTATCTGTTCCCATGTCTGTACTGTGTCCTATCTGTGTATCTTAACCTGCAGTCTGTACTCGTTCCTTGCCTGTTTGTTCCGCCTTCCTGGAGGCTGTATTTCCAGGCTAGTCTGAACACGCTCCTTGCCTGTTCGTCTCGCCTCTCTGGGGGCCGTATTCCCAGACCCGCTCCTGTATCCCGCTGCAGTGTCGGTCTCCTCCGTACACTCAGTACCAGTCTGAACTCTCTCCTATCTTTTACCTGTTTTTTCTCTATGTCCGTTCCTTTCCTTTTTCTGCAGAGTCTGAACTCGTACCTAACTCCTGCTCGTTGTCACTGTACTTCCGTTTGTGAGTTTGTGGTCCACTCGCTACTTCTCTGCAAGTACCCTGTGGGTATCTGGTTCTGCCTTTCCCTTCTAGTCTGTTCCGTGTGAACAGAGTCTTGTCCGCCGCGTCTGCGGTTTTCGCTTTGCTCAGCTCTGTCCGCCGCGTCTGCGGTTTTCGCTTTGCTCAGCTCTGTCCGCCGCGTCTGCGGTTTTCGCTTTGCTCAGCTCTGTCCGCCGCGTCTGCGGTTTTCGCTTTGCTCAGCTCTGTCCGCCGCGTCTGCGGTTTTCGCTTTGCTCAGCTCTGTCCGCCGCGTCTGCGGTTTTCGCTTTGCTCAGCTCTGTCCGCCGCGTCTGCGGTTTTCGCTTTGCTCAGCTCTGTCCGCCGCGTCTGCGGTTTTCGCTTTGCTCAGCTCTGTCCGCCGCGTCTGCGGTTTTCGCTTTGCTCAGCTCTGTCCGCCGCGTCTGCGGTTTTCGCTTTGCTCAGCTCTGTCCGCCGCGTCTGCGGTTTTCGCTTTGCTCAGCTCTGTCCGCCGCGTCTGCGGTTTTCGCTTTGCTCAGCTCTGTCCGCCGCGTCTGCGGTTTTCGCTTTGCTCAGCTCTGTCCGCCGCGTCTGCGGTTTTCGCTTTGCTCAGCTCTGTCCGCCGCGTCTGCGGTTTTCGCTTTGCTCAGCTCTGTCCGCCGCGTCTGCGGTTTTCGCTTTGCTCAGCTCTGTCCGCCGCGTCTGCGGTTTTCGCTTTGCTCAGCTCTGTCTACCGCGTCTGCGGTTTTGAATTTGTCTCCTAGTCTGTACTGGACCCTACCCAGCCTGTGCTCTAGTCTGCCTGTTCCTGTATTCCCCGGTGTGGGTCAACAGCCGTGTCCGGAGTCTGACCTGGAGTAGACCCTGGTTCCTCTGCTCGGTTCCTCCCTGGTGCACTGGCGTCGTATGCCGTCGTACGACCTTGGTCGGATCGGGCAGATACTTAGTTACGCCCCTCCAGGCACTCTCCGGTTCATGGCACAGTGGAATCACTACATAAACACGCACACGCCAGTCAGTCCGGGCGTGTGCATTACAGCATGCTCAGGCCATGGTTCCCGTTGAGCCCCACGGCCTTCGCTCTCTGAGACTTTTTCCAGCGAATACGTGCATTAAAAATAAATAATTTTTTTTTTTTTTTCTCTAGCTGAGTTCCAGGCGAATTACGCACCCGTCCAGATGGATCTATCAGCTCTCGTTCCTGCGGATCCGCCACGTTACTATGGGGATCCAAGACAGAGTCGTGCATTTGTGGAGCAATGCATGCTACACTTCAAGTTCTACCCTCTTTGTTTTCCCACCGATCGGGTTAAGGTGGGATTCATTATGTCTAACCTAGCGGGTGATGCCTTGGAATGGATCAACCCCCTATGGGAAACACAGGATCCTATTGTCCTGGACATAATGGCCTTCCTGGTGGCCTTTCTAATGGTCTTCGATGATCCTAACCCGGAGCCTCCTGCTGAACCTTCACTTCCCAGTATCCCGGAGCAGCCCCGATGGGTAATGTGTGTGGGTAGCGCAATAGTCCTCCAGCCCAATGAGACTACTTCCCACCCAGAATCCTCACAGGGTGACTACACTCTCCGGAATACTTCTCCCAACCTCAAGAGGCAGTCCAGACGTGCTAGACGTAGAGGCAAGCCGTCACGCCAGGGTCTGTCCTCCCTGAGACCTCCTGACCCCAACCTTGAAGTCCCTACTGAAGCTTCATCTCCCTGTATCCTGGAGAAGCCCCAATGGGTAATGTGCGTGGGTAGTGCACCAGTTCTCCTGCCCGAAGAGACTGCTGCCCACCCAGAATTTACACCGGAGGACCCCCTGTTGCCTCCTGAATCCCCTGGTATACCACTTGAGGACAGTTGGAGAGAGACTTCCCTATACCCTGCACCTGATACCTCGCCCGCTTCGTCCAGTGAGTTCGACCTAGTGTTCTCCGAAGCAGAGGTTACCCCTGAGTCTCTACACCCCTCCGATCAGGCGGAGGATCTCCAGTTGTCTCCTGAACCCTTCCGGGTGCTACCTGGTAGCGAATGGACAGAGACTTTCCTATACTCGGTACCTGATATCTCGGCTGCTTCATCCAGTGAGTCCAACCTAGTGTACTCTGAAGCAGAGGTTACCCATGAGTCTCTTCACCCCTCCGACCTGGCGGAGGACCTCCAGTTGTCTCCTGAGCCCTTCGGGGTGCTACCTGGTAGCGAAAGGACAGAGACTCTCCTATACTCTGTACCTGATACCTTGCTCGCTTCGTCCAGTGAGTCCCACCTAGTGTACTCCGAAGCAGAGGTTACTCCCGAGTCTCTACATCCCTCCGACCAGGCGGAGGACCTCCAGTTGTCTCTAGAACCCTTCGGGGTGCCACCTGGTGGTGAATGGACAGAGACTTTCCTATATCCTGGATCTGATACCTCGCTTGCTTCGTCCAGTGAGTCCGACCTAGTGTACTCTGAAGCAGAGGTTACCCATGAGTCTCTACACCCCTCTGACCAGGCAGAGGACCTCCAGTTGTTTCCTGACTCCTCCGGGGTACCACCAGATAACAAAGAGACAGTGACTTTTTCTCACCCTGTACCTGATAACCCGTCTATTTCTTCCTGTGAATTTGACAAGATGTACCTCGAAGCAGAGGTTATCCCCGAGTCTCTACACCCCTCCGACCAGGCGGAGGACCTCCAGTTGTCTCCTGAACCCTTCGGGGTGCTACCTGATAACGAATGGACAGGTACTCTTCTATATATACCTGATACCTCGCCCGCTTCATCCAGCGAGTCCGACCTAGTGTACTCCGAAGCAGAGGTTACCCCCGAGTCTCTGCACTATTCCGACCCTGGCGGAGGACCCCCAGTTGTTTTCTGAATCCTCCTGGGTACCACCAGATAACAAGGTAACAGGGACTTTTCTACACCTTGTACCTGATACCTCGCCCATTTCATCCTGTGAGTTTGACAAGATGTACCCCGAAGCAGAGGTTACCCCCGAGTCTCTGCACTCCTTCAACCCGGCGGAGGACTTCCAGTTGTCTCCTGAACCCTCTGGGGTGCTACCTGATAATAAGTGGAGAGAGACTGCCCTGTGTGCTGTTCCTGGTACTCCACCTGTTTCGTCTGTTGCTGAGGATGGCTGGATAGGAGGTAGCATCCTAGCTAACCAGATGAGACCAGTTTCTCCAGTGGACAGTGGAAGTGATCTCCTTGAAGTAAAGGATTGGCCCTCG
The DNA here is from genome assembly GCF_046119375.1 of Phyllobates terribilis. NCBI lineage: Eukaryota > Metazoa > Chordata > Amphibia > Anura > Dendrobatidae > Phyllobates > Phyllobates terribilis. The sequence continues at coordinate 708,763,867 of NW_027362764.1, forward strand.
AATTCCCTGCGGAACATTCTGGCAGGCCTGAAGAAGAGGGGGCGTAAGGGGGGGGGTACTGTAACATACCTGGCGGCGTCCTTGCATAGTGGTCCATCTCCCACTGTGCAAGAGCGTGCACTTGATCTCCAGTCCAGGGTGTCTCTCTGGCTTCCCTCCATGCTGTCTGTTTGCTTCTGTGTCTGCTGCTTAAGGGCGGCGCCCGATCACTTCCTGCTTTTTGTACCTGCTGCAGGCACACCCCTTGTGCGTCCTCAGCCTATTGCTGTCTGTCACCTGTTATTTAAACAGCTGCCCCAATTAACCCATGCCTGAGCATCTTGCCCTGTCAGTTGGCTTTTGTCTCTGACATGCCAGGTCCTGTCTATGTTACCTGTCTTGCAGTATCTGTTCCCATGTCTGTACTGTGTCCTATCTGTGTATCTTAACCTGCAGTCTGTACTCGTTCCTTGCCTGTTTGTTCCGCCTTCCTGGAGGCTGTATTTCCAGGCTAGTCTGAACACGCTCCTTGCCTGTTCGTCTCGCCTCTCTGGGGGCCGTATTCCCAGACCCGCTCCTGTATCCCGCTGCAGTGTCGGTCTCCTCCGTACACTCAGTACCAGTCTGAACTCTCTCCTATCTTTTACCTGTTTTTTCTCTATGTTCGTTCCTTTCCTTTTTCTGCAGAGTCTGAACTCGTACCTAACTCCTGCTCGTTGTCACTGTACTTCCGTTTGTGAGTTTGTGGTCCACTCGCTACTTCTCTGCAAGTACCCTGTGGGTATCTGGTTCTGCCTTTCCCTTCTAGTCTGTTCCGTGTGAACAGAGTCTTGTCCGCCGCGTCTGCGGTTTTCGCTTTGCTCAGCTCTGTCCGCCGCGTCTGCGGTTTTCGCTTTGCTCAGCTCTGTCCGCCGCGTCTGCGGTTTTCGCTTTGCTCAGCTCTGTCCGCCGCGTCTGCGGTTTTCGCTTTGCTCAGCTCTGTCCGCCGCGTCTGCGGTTTTCGCTTTGCTCAGCTCTGTCCGCCGCGTCTGCGGTTTTCGCTTTGCTCAGCTCTGTCCGCCGCGTCTGCGGTTTTCGCTTTGCTCAGCTCTGTCCGCCGCGTCTGCGGTTTTCGCTTTGCTCAGCTCTGTCCGCCGCGTCTGCGGTTTTCGCTTTGCTCAGCTCTGTCCGCCGCGTCTGCGGTTTTCGCTTTGCTCAGCTCTGTCCGCCGCGTCTGCGGTTTTCGCTTTGCTCAGCTCTGTCCGCCGCGTCTGCGGTTTTCGCTTTGCTCAGCTCTGTCCGCCGCGTCTGCGGTTTTCGCTTTGCTCAGCTCTGTCCGCCGCGTCTGCGGTTTTCGCTTTGCTCAGCTCTGTCCGCCGCGTCTGCGGTTTTCGCTTTGCTCAGCTCTGTCTACCGCGTCTGCGGTTTTGAATTTGTCTCCTAGTCTGTACTGGACCCTACCCAGCCTGTGCTCTAGTCTGCCTGTTCCTGTATTCCCCGGTGTGGGTCAACAGCCGTGTCCGGAGTCTGACCTGGAGTAGACCCTGGTTCCTCTGCTCGGTTCCTCCCTGGTGCACTGGCGTCGTATGCCGTCGTGCGACCTTGGTCGGATCGGGCAGATACTTAGTTACGCCCCGCCAGGCACTCTCCGGTTCATGGCACAGTGGAATCACTACATAAACACGCACACGCCAGTCAGTCCAGGCGTGTGCATTACATTTACCACTTATAGAGGAATCCCTGGCTGCCTTAAAGTCTGCAAATTACTTCTCCACCCTCACTAGTGGGTACTGGCAAGTAGCTGTTGCTGAGGAGGATCGGGAGAAGACGGCCTTCACTACCCCGATGGGACTCTGCGAGTTCCACAGTATGCCGTTTGGACTCTGCAACGCCCCCGGAACGTTCCAGAGATTGATGGAGTGTTGCCTGGGACCTCTACTTCGAGACTGTACTACTATACCTGGACGACGTGATAGTGTACTCCAAAACGTATGAGGACCACTTGAAGCACCTGGCCGAGGTATTTGAGTCGCTGTCCCGGTATGGGATGAAGCTGAAGCCCTCAAAGTGCCACCTGCTCAAGCAAAAGGTACAGTACCTGGGGCACATCGTTAGTCCAGAGGGAGTAGCACCAGACCCGGAGAAGGTCACTGCCATCCAGAAATGGCCGGAGCCGAAGAGCCTCAAGGAGGTACGTCAGTTCCTGGGACTAGTTGGGTATTACCGGAGGTTTGTGAAGGACTATACCAAGAAAGCGGTGCCTCTGCAAGACCTCCTGGTAGGACAGTCCCCCAGAGGCAGAAATCCCCTGTTCCAGTGGGGTAAGGAGCAAGCTGAATCCTTTAAGGTGATGAAGGAGATCCTGACCGGCGAAGAGATCCTAGCCTACCCTGACTACAGCCAACCGTTCCTGCTGTACACTGATGCCAGCAATGAAGGATTAGGAGCTGTACTGAGTCAGAAGCAGAATGGCAGAGAGAAGGTGATCGCCTATGCAAGCAGGAAGCTTCGCCCGACCGAGAGGAACCTAGAGAACTATAGCAGCTTTAAGTTGGAGTTCCTGGCCCTGGTCTGGGCCATCACCGAGCGGTTCAAGCACTACCTAGCCTCCAGTAAGTTCACTGCCTTCACTGATAATAACCCCTTGACTCATCTGGAAACAGCCAAGTTAGGAGCCATGGAACAACGATGGATGGCTCGGCTGTCAAACTATCAGTTCACCATTAAGTACCGGGCAGGTTGCAAGAACGCCAACGCCGATGCCCTGTCCAGGATGCCTCACCAGTCGGACACGGAAGAAGAAGTGGATGACCTGGAGGAGATTGAACAACCTGCCTTTCATCGGAATGGAATGGTCCACGAGCAGCGAGCCTCCAGGAGGCATCGCGGTAAGACGTTAAACCCCCTGCCTCACCACAGCTGGAAGGAGACCCAGGACAGCGACCCGGTTGTCAGCCGTATCAAAGAGCTGATAACCCAAGAAGGTTCCTCCCTGGTGAAGCACGCGTCTCTACAAGCCAAGCAGCTGTGGAATGAGAAGAGCCGGCTGTTCATCTATAGAGAGAAGCTGTGCCGGAGGTACGTCAACCCCAAAACCCATGAGATGGTATGGCAGCTGGTGGTGCCCAAGACGGACATCCAGATGGTGTTGGAGGCCTACCACGATCAAGCAGGGCACTTTGGCTGGAAGAAGCTAGAAACCCTGCTGAAGTGTCGGTTTTATTGGGTAGGAATGCGCAGTTCCATTGAGAGGTGGTGCCGGAATTGTGGACCCTGTAGCTTCAGAAGAAAAGACTACAGCAGCCAGAAGGCACCCCTGCAACCCATAAAGACGACTCGTCCCTTGGAGATCGTGGCCCTGGATCATGTCAAGCTGTCACCCAGCAGGTCAGGATATTCCTATGCCCTGACCATGGTGGATCACTACTCCCGGATCCTGGTGGTCGCCCCCATCAAGGATCTGACGGCAGAGACAGCAGCGAGGACATTTCAGGCGTACTTCTGCAGGCCTCATGGATACCCGGAGCAGGTGCTGACGGATCAAGGTCCAGCCTTTGAAGCCGAACTGTTCAAGGAGTTCTGCCATCTGTACGGGTGTAAAAAGATCTGGACTACACCGTACCACCCCAAACCAATGGTCTCTGTGAAAAGATGAATAACATCGTCATCTACCTGCTGAAGACCTTACCACTAGAGGAGAGAAATCAGTGGCCAGACCTACTACCTGACCTGGTAGATCTGTACAACCACATACCTGTGAGTTCCATCAATTGTGCTCCAGCATATCTCATGCGAGCAAGACCCGGGAAGTTTCCCATGGACCTGGAGCTTGGTGTAGTAGAACCAGAAGCAGATATGTCCACTGAGGACTGGGACACGACCAGACAGGAGCAGTACAGAAGAGTACAGGCCTGTGTCGAAGACAGTCTCACTCGGGTAAGGGACAAGCAGGAAGCCCACTACAATAAAAGTGCGCCCGCAGAACCCTTCACACCAGGAGAAGTGGTGTTAAAGAGGAAAAGGAGAAACCACAAACTTGATGACCAGTGGGAGAGAGAACCCTACACTGTGTTAAATTCAAGATTTGATAACAAGAAGACCTGTTTGATTAGCGAAGACAGAGGAATAACGACTGCAACGGTATCTAGAGACCATCTGAAGTTGTGTCCAGACCTGCTAAAGCCCCAAGAAGAAGTGCCTCTCACCGTACCGGAGGAGCCTAAAGAAGCAGCACTCCATACTGACTTAGGAGATTTCCCGGCAGATTGGCCTCAACTAGGAGGAGCAGTAATAATACCTGTGATCCACTTCTTTCAACGGCCAGAAGACGCTCCACAGCAAGTAGAATCTGTAAGTGCTTCAGAAGAGCCTGCTCAAGAAGAATCCCCAGCAGAAGGATCCCCGGTTGGAGCCGAGCAAGAAGGCCCAGCCAATGGTATACTTGCCAGTGCCGTAGAGAGGTTAAGGCAACCCTGCTGTCGCCCAACACTTAGAACTGACAGAATGGGAGGTAGTGCAAACACTAGTGCCTCACGCATCCCGGTACCACGTAGGTCGAGACGTAGCACACGAGGTCAGACCCCTGTCAGATACAGAGAATAGAGAAGGAAACTCTGACAGTGTAGATAGTTGCCCCTGGGGTATTGTCTTGTGTATTTTCATGTATGTGTATCTTGATATGTGCTTTACCTTACTAATGGACAATTTTAGTGATATGGACACTTCCCTTGTTATCTCTAGTTACCCGTTAGGGTACATAAAGAACTTTGTGGCTGAGGACTGTGTGCAGCCCAAAAACTGTTTGCTGTAAATAATTGCACTCCCTGGAGTGCCCCTTTAGGTGACCTCAGAACAAAAACCTGTCTGGCTTGGAAGAAGTGGAGGTCCAACTCAGGATCGCCATGCCCTGCAGCCACCCCAGCACCTACGTTGAGGGTTTGCTTTGGACAGGTCTCTCAAGCTACCTTGTACTTTACCCGTGAGATGGACACCCTGTCAGGGTACCTCACCGGAACAGACTTAAATTCTGAGGTTGCTTATTGTATGTATGTATATATTTATTATTTATAATGTTTTATTATGCAAGGTTCAAGCAAAGTGCCTCCCATAAAGGGAAGAGTTATTGTTGTTACTTTTTATAAAAATTACTTCAGTCCGGGAGTACTGAGCTTTGCTAGGGGGGAATGTGGCGCCCTGCTGCGCATTGGTGCCAAAGATCCCAGAGGGGTGCATGGATGGACTTCTCCACAAGATGCCCTCATAGCATTCACACACCTCCACCCTACCACCTCAGACCACCAGAGGGAGCCCGGATAGGGATATATAAACTGGAGGGTGGAGTTAGGCAGTTCAGTCTGGAGTCTTCAGTCTGTGAGAAGTTCAGTCTGTTTAGAGGAGCTCCTGCAGAAGCTAGCCTGCAGTGGAGCTCAGTCAGTCCAGTCCAGACTCAGAGAGCTCGAGTTAGTGAGCCTAGGGCGTGCCGACGCCAAAAAAGCAGTGAAGAGTAGCGAGGCCTACTGCCCGTGTGAAGCCTAGTGCGGGCCCCGAGCATGGCCGAAGGTGAGTGGAGTAAGCAAGTAACATAGGGGGCAGAGGAGCTTTACCCGCTCACCCCAAAACATATACCGGACACCGGGTCCGCGTCTGCAGGGATTCCTTACACCCAGCAGAAACAACCGGAACCCCTGGCGAACTATATGTCCCAGGAACACCAAAAGCTGATTACGTACCAGGGTCAGGGGTCACGGAGGCCCCAGAGACCAGGGAGTGTGAACTCCAATAGAAGGCCCTACCACCAGGTCAGCAGGTGCAAGACAGAGACCAAGTTAGGCCTAGCTCCAGGCAGGTCAGAAACTTATCAAGGAAAGGCAAGGAACAGGAGGCCCTACACCCGCTCACTGGGGAGAGTCCTGATAAGCACCCTTCACCATAAAGTGCCCTGGATCGTGCCTGAAACACCACCAGTAAAGGTACTGAAGTGAACTGTCGTGTGTGTGCCTATTCTTCCTCTAACCCGGCTAGGTCCCCTCTCTTTCCTGCATCCCCTACACCTACGCTGCCCTGAGGCCCCGCTCCACCTGTGGGGAGCCGCACCAACTAAGCTGCCTAAACACCGGCCTCAGAGGACTGTCGCAGCGCTGGTGATCCTCACCAGACACCGCAGGTGGCGTCACGAACATTTCCCTATCCCATACAACTTCCCCCTCTTCTTTTAAGAGTGACCCCAGGGTATGGGCCAGGGAGCTGACCACCGCGACATCCCCCAGACCCAGGCAACAAGGCCCGGGCGCCGAGTCGTCCCCATCCCATTGTCGCGTCAGAGATACCACACCTCTGGGTGAGATGCAGTACCTCTGTGGCGACCGAACCCCGAGCTCTGTTAGATCAGCAACAGAGAAAACTGTGATTCTATCACAGCTGTACTCAGTAAACTAAGTGATACATTGCTGGAATCACTCCAATTTGCATTCATTTCTGCTAAGCATCTGAAAGGTTGACAAACTTCCTGGCAACAGCTTTAAATACTTTGAGGGGTGCTCTTTGTAAAATGGTATCACTTTTGGAGCTTTTTAAACCACTTAAAGCCAATTCAAAATGAAATAGATCTGTAAAAAAATAAGTTTTGTAAATTACCTTGAAAAAAAAAATTAAAATTGGTGATAAAACTTTTAACCCTTCTAATATTTTCACAAAATAAAAGGATGTTTCAAAAATGATGCTCATGTAAAGTAGACATCAAGAAAAAAAAACTGACCAGGACTAATGAAAAGCACCCCTGGGCTGATGGGAGGAGTGCATAGTGAGAAAAGGAGGCAGTCACAACTTCCAACAGTAAACGGCAAGAAGCAAAAAAACTGACCAGCACCTCCATATAGTGTGAATAGGTGCAAGCTGCAATGATTACAAAACATACAAAAAAGGAACACAGCAGCACTCTGTAAGGGCTAACATACAGGCGAACACACTGAGTGCATGAGATCTAAACTGCATTGTTGCTAAATAGAATGTCGTTACAAAACTTAAAGTTCTTAGCGCATAAATTGGCCAATTCATGTATGCCCATCAACCACGGCAAGGTGAACTTTCTCTGATGGCTACTATCCTGATACTTACCAAACATGCCTCTCCTGGGCTATATAAAAAATTAAGGTTCTTAGCGCATAAATTGGCCAATTCATGTATGCCCATTAACCACGGCAAGGTGACCTTTCTCTGATGGGTACCTATTTTTGTTTCTTGCAGTTTACTGTTGGAGGTTGTGACTGCCTCCTTTTCTGACTCTGCACTCCTCCCATCAGCCCAAGGGTGTTTTTTATTAGTGCTGGCTCCTACCTACTGAATTAAATTGTAGGCTTATAACCCAGGAGAGGCATGTCTGATAAGTAACATGATAGGTACCCATCAGAGAAAGGTCACCTTGCCGTGGTTGATGGGCATACATTAATTGCCAAATTTATGCGCTAAGAACCTTCATTTTTGTAACGACATTCTATTTAGCAACAATGCAGTTAAGATCTCATGCACTCAGTGTGTTTGCATATATCTTGGCCCTTACAGAGTGCTGCTGTGTTCCTTTTTTTGTATGTAAAGTAGACATATGGGAAATGTTATTTATTAAATTTTTTGGGTGGCATGGCTTTTTGTTGAAGGGTCTAAAAATTAAAAGTTTGGAAATTGCAATTTTTTTTTAAATGTTTGTAACATTTCCATTATTTCAATAAATATAAATGCAAAACATATTGACCTAAATTTGCCATTAACATAAAGTATAATGTGTCCTGAAATAATAATCTCAAAATCATTGCGTTATTAACAAAGAGAAGGGACATATGTCAGATTTGAAAAATTGAGCTTGGTTACTCAGGATAAGGGAGAGAAGAAGCACAGAGATAGTTGAAAAAAAGCAAGTGGGAAGGTGCATTGAACTGTTTGGCCAAACCAAGGGTGCAATGAAGGTGGTGAAATTGGAAAAAAATGCAATTCTACCATGGCTTTTTGTGTTTTGTTTTCATGGTGTACATTCTGTTGTAAAAGTTACTTTGAATCATGATTCTCCAGGTTAGTACGATTAAGGCAATACCAAACTTATATCGATTTTTTCCATTTAAAGGGAACCTGTCAGCAGTGTTTTGCTATGTAATCTGACAGCAGAATGATGTAGGGACAGAGACCCTGATTCCAGGGATGTGTCACTTAGTTTACTGGATGTGGCAGTTGTGATTGAATCACAGTTTTCTCTGATGCAGATCTCAGAATGCTGAGCTGTGTATAACCCCAACAACATCACAGCTTTCTGTGTACCTTATATATTGACAGAAAGCTGCTAATCAGTGAAGGGGGAGTGGTTGGACTATCTGGCACAAGACCAATTGTCCTGTAGTGATAAACCCCTGCTGATAAAACACTGATTGTATTGAAATAGCAATACAGTACACAGCACAGTAAGTGACATATCTTTGCAATCAGGCTCTCTTCACTACATCATGGTGCTCTCGGATTACATTGCAAAAACCTTAGTGACAGATTTCCTTTAAACGGATCCTGTCATGTGAAAAAAATGCTTGTAACCTGAAGATATGTGATTAATCTGCAGGTTTTTAGCGTTCTGGACCTGCCAATCGCCTGCAGTCGGATCCCAGCTGCAGGGAGGAAATTAATTTTCTTCCTCTCTGTATTGTTCCGGTTTCAGTCACGGAGGTGGCGCCGATTCAAGTTCAGTCACCGTTCTGTGTATAGAGAACGGCGGCTGTAAACGCGGCCCCGACACTGACAGCCGGCCCTAATGCTGATCCTGCTATCAGTCAGTGCCGTGGAAGTGGTGACAACCGCCGTTCTCTATACAGAGAGTGGTGACTGAACCAGCGCCAGTGCCAACCCTGTGATGAACGCCAAACACCGGTCTAAGTGCTGACGTTGGGCAGGTTCAGAACATTATTATCCTGCAGATTAACCCCGTATTTGCAGTTAATAGCATTTTTTCACGAGAAAGATTCACTTTTAGTGGAGGTAAAAAAAAAACATAAATTTGGAAAAAAAAAAAAAACATTTTATTGTTTGTGTCGCCATATTCCAAGACCAAGAACTATATCAATTTTGTTTTTCCATCAATTAAGCTGAATGAGGGTTTTTTATTTGTGTGATGAGCTGATCATTTTATTGATATAATTTCTGGCTATTTATATTGTTTAAATCTGTTTTATTGCATTTTTTAGGCAGGAGTAGTGACCAAAGAAAATATATAACAAAATTCAGCATTTTTTTTCTCTTTTTCATCATTATGGTAGCTATTAATTTAGTTGTGGTACAAGAAAGTTCCATTTGTCTCATACAAACATAAAAAAAATGCGGATTGATGTGGGAATTCCTAAAATATTAATTTTCACTTTGAATGTGACTATAGTGGAGTGGTGCCCTATAAGGCCCCATGGGTTCTTTCTAGACTCCTAGAGCTAGAATCACACATGCAGCTTTTGTGACAGTTTTGATGCAGTTTATAATGAATACAAAAGGGATGAGAAAATCAGTCTTTCCTTTATACTTTTCCTTCTTTTGTATTCACTTTTTTGTCTGTCTGAAAGAACGGTATTAAAAACTATCAGAACAACGCAATGTGAGAATCCAGCCTTAGTAAATTATTGTAAAAATTATTGACTATAGTTATAGGAATGTTTTGGAAAAAAAAATTACTGGGTAATTCCCCTCCAAATTCAATTCCCACTACAGCAAGGTCGGCTGTGACTGAGTGCAACAACCACTGCGTAATCGCCAGAAATAGAGAAAGCTCCAATGCTGTTTCATCATGTACAGCCCCTGGCAAAAATTATGGAATCACCGGGCTCGGAGGATGTTCATTCAGTTGTTTAATGTTGTTGAAAAAAAGCAGATCACAGACATGGCACAAAACTAAAGTCATTTCAAATGGCAACTTTATGGCTTTAAGAAACACTAAAAGAAATCAAGATAAAAAATGTACTCAGTAAGGGTCATTTTTTTCAGACCAAGCAGAGGGAAAAAATTATGGAATCACTCAATTCTGAGGAAAAAATTATGGAATCATGAAAAACAAACACACAAAAGAACAATCCAATACATCACTAGTATTTTGTTGCACCACCTCTGGCTTTAATAACAGCTTGCAGTCTCTGAGGCATGGACGTAATGAGTGACAAACAGTACTCTTCATCAATCTGGCTCCAACTTTCTCTGATTGCTGTTGCCAGATCAGCTTTGCAGGTTGGAGCCTTGTCATTGACCATTTTCTTCAACTTCCACCAAAGATTTTCAATTGGATTGAGATCCAGACTATTTGCAGGCCATGACATTGACCTTATGTGTCTTCTTTCAAGGAATGTTTTCACAGTTTTTGCTCTATGGCAGGATGCATTATCATCTTGAAAAATGATGTCATCATCCCCAAACATCCTTTCAATTGATGGGATAAGAAAACTGTCAAAAATATCAATGTAAACTTGGGCATTTATTGGAGATGTAATGACAGCCATCTCCCCAGTGCCTTTACCTGACATGCAGCCCCATATCATCAATGACTATGGAAATTTCATGTTCTCTTCATGCAGTCATCTTTATAAATCTTATTGGAACGGCACCAAACAAAAGTTCCAGTATCATCACCTTGCCCAATGCAGATTCGCGATTCATCAATGAATATGACTTTCATCCAGTCATCTACAGTCCACGATTGCTTTTCCTTAGCCCATTGTGACCTTGTTTTTTTTCTGTTTAGGTGTTAATGATGGCTTATGTTTAGCTTTTCTGTATGTAAATCCCATTTCCTTTAGGCGGTTTCTTACAGTTCGGTCACTGTGCATTTGTGCATGTTTTGGAGACATATTGCTTTAAGTTTCCGGTCTTGACGCTTTGATGTCTTCCTTGGTCTACCAGTATGTTTGCCTTTAACAACCTTCCCATGTTGTTTGTACTTGGTCCAGATTTTAGACACAGCTGACTGTGAACAACCAACATCTTTTGCAACATTGCGTGATGATTTACCTGCTTTTAAGAGTTTGATAATCCTCTCCTTTGTTTCAATTGACATCTATCGTGTTGAAGCCATGATTCATGTCAGTCCACTTGGTGCAACAGCTCTCCAAGGTGTGATCACTCCTTTTTAGATGCAGACTAACGAGCAGATCTAATTTGATGCAGGTGTTAGTTTTGGAAATGAAAATTTACAGGGTGATTCCATAATTTTTTCCTCAGAATTGAGTGATTCCATAATTTTTTCCCTCTGCTTGGTCTGAAAAAAATTACCCTTACTGAGTACCAAGTGTTTCTTAAAGCCCTAAAGTTGCCATTTCAAATGACTTTAGTTTTGTGCCATGTCTGTGATCTGCTTTTTTTCAACAACATTAAACAACTGAGCCCGGTGATTCCATAATTTTTGCCAGGGTTTGTGATCAGTGGTGATCTTTGGACTACATAAATTTAAAAATGAAATTGTAACATCCCTTTTAAAAAAAAAATAAAGTGTACCTGTGATTTTTTAGAATTATCTGTGCTGTTACAGTATATGTGTGCACCTTACAAATACCACTATTTCTATCCATTATATAACTTGTATTATTATTATTTTATTATTTTTTAAAATAATAAAATTATTATTTTATTATTATTTTATTATTTTTTATTACTATAGCGCCATTTATTTCATGGCGCTTTACACGTGAAAAAGGGGGTATACATAGCAAAAACAATTACAGTAATCTTGAACAAAATGAGTAACCGACTGGTACAGGAGGAGAGAGGACTCTGCCTGCGAGGGCTCACAGTCTACAAGGGATGGGTGAGGATACAGTAGGTGAGGGTAGAGCTGGTCGTGCAGCGGTATGATGGAGTGAGGGTTACTGTAGGTTGTAGGCTTGTCAGAAGAGGTGGGTCTTCAGGTTCCTTTTGAAGGTTTCCACAGTAGGCGAGAGTCTGATATGGTATAGTATGTGTGACAGAGTCACTGGTGTTATATGTGAGGGGAGGTATGTTTCACTACGGCTTGCTAGCCTTAGTGAACTGAACCTGCAACCTTTCTCCAGCATGTTATATGTTGGGAGATTAAATCACCATTGTGAAGTGAGTGGTTTTGGGTGAATGACATAGAGATGGGAGGGAAGTCATTCACCATACCTCCGCCTCAGGGTGTGGCTAAGCAAGGTTAAATGTTCAGTCACTGTTTTTTTTTCAGTAGTTGGGAGTTTGGAGTGTCAAGTCTACATACTGTGGAGTTTCAGCTCAGGAGGAGCTGAAGTTCGCTGCAAAGTGGTATAGGTAAACCCATACACATATGGACTGTGTTATCCTTTGTCTTTTGCTTTACCTTTATGCCAGCAAGGCTGAGTTTTATTTTGCTGAAGTCTGCAGTGCTTTATGCTGTTAAAATAAACATGCAGTCAAAACCGTTCCTGCGTCTACTTCCGACTGCAGCCGAGTGAGTCATCTTGCCATATATGTTACAGATACCTGGTGGCTGTTGTTGGCCTGGATGAACGATGGGGCTTGGGCCATGGATGCAGGAGATGGTGGTCTGCTGGAGGCGAGAGTTGTAGGAGACTGAGTGCAGGAGCCTGGACAGACTCTAGGTGGATGTGTTGGTGATGGAAGGACCCCAAACCTGACATCTTTTTCTGTAGGAATCAGCCCTCTGGTTTTGCTGGTGGTTTTGGGATCCTCAGCATCCTCCCAGGAGTCTTGGTCGGCATCAAGCTGTTCTTCCACACGAGAGACCACGAGGGCATACCAGCCTCTAGGTCCCCAGACTTTGAGGAACTTTACCTCATCTCCAGCCTTCAGGTTGTGTAAGCTGTTACACAGGTAGTCCAGTTAATGAAGATGTCCTGCATCATGCCCTGGACACGGATGAATCCATAACCCCGGATCTTATAGAACTGCAATACCGTTCCTTATATCATCTTCTTTTCTGTCTCTTCAGCATTAGATCCTTGCAGCCATTGTAGAGCAAGCTTTTCTATGAACCTTTTCTCTGCGTCGGCTTTGGCTCTCCAGGCTTCAAAACCGTTCACACACTCCTCCTGCTGGCGAGGTACAAAAAATACAGTTCTGGTTGACTGGACTCACCTCTGGTGGTGTGGCAATGACATCTCCAGCCTCCTCAGGTGGTGAAGCAGGTGTAGCAGCCTGGACAGGCTGATCTGGAGTTTCAGCAGTAGTTGAAGGCACATTGGCCACTGTGCTCGCAGGTGTGGTCTGTTTTGGGACAGCCACAAATGGAGAAAGTGAAGCTTCAGCCTCACAGAGTGGTTCAGTCTGTGTGGAGATGTAGCACCCCGAGGGCTCAGCTGCTACAGGGGTATTGCACCTCAAACCAGAGGTGTGATATTCCACTCCCGGGTAAGGATGGAGTGTGGACCAGGACTCGGTAGGCTGCATGCACCACACACACCCCATTTCCGAGGGACAGCTCAACGGTGCTCCCACTAGACAGAAGTGCAGGCACGACAGCATCTGTCCCTGGCTGGAGTGAGGAGGGGAAAGTACACCCAATGGTGTAGGAGCAGATAGGGGTGGGTCTCTGGGCATAGGTAGGAGCTCATTGGTTGCTGGTCACCTGGGCTCATGGTCAGAGGGAGGTATAAAAGGTGGGCACCATCTTAGAACAGTGTTCAGTTCAGAGAGGAGGAGAAGAAGACAGGAGTTCAGCCAGAGAGGGCTGACAGGGAGCTGTGGCTCAGTCTGGGCCCAGCTCCAGAGGCAGGCCTGGAGTGAGGCCAGAAACAGCAGAAAGAGAGAGGAGAAGGAACGGAAAGGAAAGTAAGAAAGGAACTGGAACAGAGGAGAAAGGAAGCAAGGAACACAGAGAAAGGCCCAGAGACACGAGGACAGAAGGAACTCCATATGCCCAGGAGATACAGGGTGAAGGGTTGGCAGAACAGGGTACCGGAACCCAAATTGGTGGAGGCAACAGATTACTCAGCCAAAGACCGGAGGTTGTTACCACATCTTGGTGCGACCCCTCACTACATCCACCAGGAAGGCATACCATATAGGGTCAGGGACACAGAGATCAGCGTGCCCAGAGAAGGCCCGAGGGAGCTGGACAAAGGTGGGTCACTGGTGGGGACGGCCAGAGAAAGGAAAGGAAGGGAGCCCTGTGCCACGCTCTGGAATTGCCTGGGAGTTGGTCGAGTCCCTTGCCTGGTGAACGCAGCACGGCTCAGGCGGTCCCTCAAGTGCACAAGTGACCAGAATAACAACTGTGAGTAAAGTATTGGAAACTGCAATTACAAGTCTCTGTGTTTCATCGCCGCACCAGCACCATTACTACTGGGACGCTCACACCATCACTCCCATCATCTACTCTAGCTGCCCTGAGGCAATACTTCTCCCGTGGGGAGTTATCCCATTCTTGGCTGCGCATATAACATCAGCCTCAGCGGTCTGCAGCGCAACGGCGGTCCCCACTGACCGCAATCCACGGGTGGCGTAGTCAGACATTATTAGTACTTAAGACTGCCACTGGTTTGACCGCCCTGGGCACGGACCGGGTCACCACCACGGAGAACTACAACCCCCAGCATCCCAGCGACCCGGCTCCGGGTATCCCCCTGCACAGCACAGGCCCAGGGGGCGCGTCAGAGACATCGATCTGGCTCACAGGCACTTTAGGTGGGACAGGAGTGGTGGGGGTCGGTGACGATGACCTGCTTGGAGGTGGCCCTGCTGGCTCTCCACGGCCCTCCTGTTGGCATTAGAGTCCCATGCACTCACTCTTGGATCCAATACAGATCATGTCTTGTAGTTCCCTCAGTCGCCCATGGGACCCTGCACATTTAGGTCGCATGGCGGCAGTAGTGGTGTGCACTGCCGACATTTTGTAAGCCAGCCTCTTAGGTTTGACAGATGGGAGCGGAGCCAGGGGGACCGGAACTTCTGGTACACTGACTGGGGTTGTATGAGCCGCCATGTTTTCACTGCGAGGCTTCGCAGCCTTGTTTAGTGTAGTTCCCGCCCCTCTCACGAGATCGGGTGCCTGGACTGGCAGTTTTGCGGTGACATCAGCAGTTAGGACTGGCAGGCCTCAGCTCCGGTAAGCGGTTCTGGCTCTGGCGAGGGTGATGCAGCGGTGGGCGGTCCGATACAAGTGGTAGTTGGGCGGACGTTGCTGCAGACACAGTACCTGTGGGCCCAGCTTCTGATGGTGTGGAGGCCTTTGGGTCCCGGCGATACAGGCAGGCTACGAGCGGCACTGACGGTGGGTACGCTGGTTCTTCACCGCAGGAGGAGTGCAAGCCTGCGTCCTCTGGTTCGGCTATAGTAGCAGTCGGTCCCTGGTGAGACGCTAGTTTGGCGTTGTCAAACATTTTGATGGATGATGAGGATCGTGGTCTTCCTCTCTCTACCTCTTCTGACAGTAATGGAGCTTCCTTCAGGGGAATAGCATGTTCCAGTGGTTAGGTTCATCCTTCTTAGGGTGTTTCTGGTGCGATGATTGGTTTCTTTGCGGATGGGCAAGACTTGTCTTCAGGGGGTGTTTCTCTTGTTAGGGACTTTCTGAGCAGTAGGCTGTACCAGTTTTTTGTACTTGTTCTTGATACACACCCATGGGTGGGACGTACTTCTCTTTGTACAATCTGCCATTTTGAGCATGTTTTTCTTAGCAATAAGTTTGTCTTTACTAATTTTAGGTTAGAACAGTTCTTTTTTCAGGCATAGGTACGCGGAGGTGGGATCCTCTTTGTGACGCCAAAAAAGGTGACAGGCACCAGAGCGCAGGGCGCAAACCCTCCAGTACGCCGGGCATGGGTCAGATCCTTTCTGCAGTCCCTGGTCGAAAGGTCGGTGGTGGCCGTGCCCGATGCCTGGCGCTGCGGAGTCACATATATAAGGGACACGCGGCTGTGGGTGTGTGGGGGTGAGACGCCACTGTTACTGTTCCCTCTGGGCTGTGAGATGTGGATGGCGTTCCCCGTGATGTTAGGTGCAGAGGGAGAACAGGAGATGAGATGAGATAGAGTCACAGAGGCATGTTAACGATGAACAGGTTAACTTTTACTCCACACAGCCTTGATGGTAACAACCATAGATGGTACAGTAGGACAACAGGTGCAGATGGTAAACAGTTCCATCATCACAGGCAGCATTTGGTAAGCAGAGACAGAGTGCTGGAATCAAATGAGGAGCTTAACAAGTAGGTCCCTCCAGTATCTGAAGTTGGCAGTCCGCTACTGATGCTATACAGTTTATGTTCACCCATCCAGGGTCTCTATTAGGGATGAGCGAATTTGTTTGAAATCCAATCTTACAACTTAAATTCGACACGAATATGGCACATTCGGATTAGTGATCGGAAATGTGAGCAAAATTTCTTAAATTCTGGAAAAATCTGCAACGTTCGACGAATAAATGAGGGAACGTGATTGCGGGTTAACTACATCATTTTTAACTGTTTTGCTAGCATAGTGCTTGTGTATGATGAGCGGGGGGACGTAGTAGATGAGTGTGGGGGCTTGTGATAGCTTAGAACAGGTCAGATCAGCGGCGCGCTTGTAATTTTTTTTTTTCCTGTAGACGGTAACTTTAAGTCAGGAAAGCGCGGCTAGCCAATCAGAGCGCAGGAAGCATCCACACTAACCAGATACAAGGGCTTCTGCAATTGGCTGCTGAAATCACATGTCCTCTCTATATAAAAACTGGCCATGTTCCCTCAGCGCCATTTCATGCATGCCACTGCTGGAGACAGATGCTGCTCAGTGTGCTCCTCCTGTGTAATGAGAGATATTAGCTAGATAGATGAGCGCTTGTTTGGAAGTCAGATAGTGTAGATAAGTCCTCTGCTGTGTACTAGTGATGAGCGAGCACTAAAATGCTCGGGTACTCATTGCTCAGGTCGAGCAAATTGGAATACTCGGGTGCTCGATCCGAGCAACGAGCCCAATGTAAGTCTATGGGAAACTCGAGCATTTTTCAGGCGGCTCCCCCCGGCGGTCTGCAGAGGGCCTAAAAATTGCCCAAATCGATGGGAACATTGCTCAAATGACATGGGAACAGCATGGGGAAGACCCCTGGAAGCATCTCTGACTCCCAGATCACTGCTGTCAACAACGTGGTCAGAGTATTATGCGACTTTTACGGACTCACAATAAAACATACAAAAACGAAACCAAAATGGATTTTCCTGGGAAATATGTTAAGGAACATCCTTTCCAGGGTAATGACTTGTATATAAGGCAAAATAAATAACCAAAAACAAAAATACTCCTCCACACCTTGGGCTATGTTCACACGTAACGTTTTTGATGTGTTTTTGCACTTTTGCACTGCTTTCAACCAAGACAAATGCATTCATCAGGAAATGTCATTTTAACATTTTACAACCTTATCTGGCCATGTGGTGTGTGACACATCATCAGACACATGCATACAGTGCTGAAAAGACATGGGAACAGCATGGGGAAGACCTCTGGAAGCATCTCTGACTCCCAGGTCACTGCCTAAAAGTGTGCCCATCATAAGTGATCCTTGGCGCATGCGAAGATGCCTCCCGCCATGCACCTGTCGCTGCAGACTTGCAACAATCACCGTCCACGTCCTTGTCCCACTGCAGCGTTCAGTTGTCCCTACCCCATTCCTTGGAATGCAAGCGCAAGTATGCAGGCAGCCACCCACCCACCCACAGGCAACAATACTATACTGCCAAATTTTTGACAGCTGCTTGCACTTGAAATGTGGCCTTTTAGGCTCGTGGAGGCGGAAGCTTTTCACAACCTTATGCCGGCGGCGGCCGGGTGTCCATACTCGGTCCCCAACCGCCACTATATTTCCCGGTATCGCCTCCACCTTCCACAAGCACGGGTCCCACAACATTACCCGTGCCCTCCCCAGTGCACTTACTGGGAAGGACCGCCTAACCACAAACACGTGGACAGGTGAATGTGGCCAGGGACGGTACGGAGCCAGTCCACAACTTTTTTATGCTAAGAGTTGTATTTAGCTCGGTGAAAGGACTGGCATAGAGGGAAACCGTATCTACCTTGCGTGTCATTTCTCCCAGGAAGTCCTGTAATTGAGCTTGTTGCAGAAGCAATGGCAGCCCGTCCAACATCAACTTGCACTTGCCGGTGGTGCTTTGACACACACACATCTTTCTTTGCGCATTTAATTTCTTGAATACAGAGTTGGACAATGGCCTGATCTGTAATGCGTTTTGAGAAATAACATGCATAAGCATGGCCGATCCACATTAAAAAAGCAGCCATAGAGTGTCCGGGAACCTTCCTCCACACTTTTCTTAGCCAGGGCTGCTTTTCGGCAGGGTTGGACGGGCCCACCAGAGAACCGGAGACTCCTCCGGCGGGCCCTGACTTCTCCTTCAGGAGAGTTCATAGTGCCGAGGTGAGGCCATGATGATGATAGAGGCCACCATCTGCTTAGTTTTCTGTTACTTGGAATGCAAGTGCAAGTATGCAGCCACCCACTCACCCACCCACAGGCCGCAACACTAAACTGCCTGATTTCTGGGCAGCCCTTTGCATTTGAAATATGGCCTTTTAAGCTCGTGGAGGCGGAAGCTTTTCACAACCTCATGCCGGCGGCGGCCGGGTGTCCATACTCGGTCCCCAGCCGCCACTATATTTCCCGGTATCGCCTCCACCTTCCACAAGCATGGGTCCCACAACATTACTCGTGCCCTCCCCAGTGCACTTACTGGGAAGGACCGCCTAACCACAAACACGTGGACAGGTGAATGTGGCCAGAGACGGTAAGGAGCCAGTCCACAACTTTTTTTTGCTAAAAGTTGTATTTAGCCCGGTGAAAGGACTGGCATAGAGGGAAACCGTATCTACCCTGCATGTCATTTCTCCCAGGAAGTCCTCTAAAGCTGCTTTCACTTGAAATGTGTCTGAACATTACTGCTGGTACTTTTCTGTGGGACTTTGCTTGCCTCCCACCAGCCTGGAATATTTCCAGCAAACTATGGTACAACGCCATGGTATTAGCACTGCCCCCAGTACCAGTAGCGAAGCCATCCCCAATTTCCTTCTCAGGAATTTTATTTGGTACACTGAGTGGCTGCCCAAATACATTTTCTCACAAAGGAGCTGAAGATAGAGTGGCAGTAGGTGCAAGTTTCTCCAGCCTGTTAGATATTAGAGGGTGAACGGCAGCACATTGGATCAGTGGTTAGCACTGAAGCCTTGCAGCACTGGGATCCTGGGATCAAATCCCAGCAAGGACAACATCTGCAAGGACTTTGTATGTTCTCCCCGTGTTTGCGTGTGTTTCCTCCTCAGTAAAAAAGCAGCCATAGAGTGTCCGGGAACCTTCCCACACACTTTTCTTAGCCAGGACTGCTTCTCGGCAGGGCTGGACGGTCCCACCAGAGAATCCTCTGGTGTGCTTTGGCTTCTACCTCAGGAGAGTTCATGATAGCGCTAGCTTTGCAGCTGCTATGGGGCTCTTGAGCGGGTGGGAAAGGTTAGCCCTCAGAATCAAATCCTCTGGTGGGCACAATGTTTTTCAATCTGAAACAGCTTCTCAGTGGGAGTTGTATTTCACCACAGCCATGTTCTTTTGCTCGGTGAAAGGACTGGCATAGAGGGAAACAGTATGTACCCCGGCTGTCATTTCTCCGTCACCAGGTTCCGCCCATTGTCACACACGACCATGCCTGGCTGTATGTTCAGCGGTGAGAGCCACAGATCAGGCTGCTGTGTTACAGCTTTCAACAACTCTGCAGCGCTGGGTGGTTTGTCAATTAAGCATTAAGCATGTTATCTTCAGCACAACCTGTTGCCGCTTGGTCAAGGCAGTGCTGCAGTGCTGTCAGCTTGTGACTGATGTGGTCATTTCAGAGATGGAGGAGGAGGTGCATGAGCTGAACAATGTGATTACATTGAGGTTAGTAGTAAGAGCACCCACCTCTCGTCAGCACCCCCCTTTTGGTTTTGACAGGTGCCCGCCCCTTTTTGACACCTTCTGGCACTATCCCCACCCACTCCTCTGTCTAAACACCTCCCCTCTCCTCCCCATTGGCCGCCCACTCTCCGCCCCTATCTGTGTCAATACCTGTTACGTCAGTTCCGTCCCCGCCCCAGAGGCAAACCCTTACCGCCCCTATGTGTGTCAATACCTGTTGCGTCAGTTCCGTCCCCGCTCCGGAAGAAGCCCCTGTTCAGCCTCTGTTACGTCCCCCATGACCGCCCACATGCCCTTCACCCAAGGTTGTAGGTTAAAGTGTAAGCACCAGATGTAAGAAAAACATGTCATTGTGCCATTTGGTATTAAAAATGGCACATTCCCCATTAGCTTTGTGTATGTCCCCCATGACCGCCCACATGCCCTTCACCCAAGGTTGTAGGTTAAAGAGTAAGCGCCATATGTAAGAAAAACATGTCATCGTGCCATTTGGTATTGATAATGGCACATTCCCCATTAGCTTTGTGTAAGCCGAATTGCTAGAAGGCGATCATGCCCTTCCCCCAAGGTTGTAGGTTAAAGTGTAAGCTTGGCACTTACCCCATTAGCTTTGTGTAAGCCGAATTGCCCTTCCCCCCAAGGTTGTAGGTTAAAGTGTAAGCGCCGTATGTAAGAAAAACATGTCAAGACATGTTTTTGTGAGAAAAGGCAGCCCCAGGATCCCTAGGGTTAATGGTAGCATTCTGTAGTGTTCATAATAATGACGTAATAAAAAAATATACATTTATTGTAGCTTCACTTAGAGGTATACACAAATCAAGAAATGGAAAAAGGTATAAATAGATCTAAAAATACAACATTATACATGCAAATCTATAGGTTACAATACATTTCACATTTCTCTGTTTCAACAGCAAACCCCCTCTAGCGGTCGGCGTTGAGGTAGCGCGTACTTGTGATGCTGTTTTGAAGGGATTTGACGGCGCGCTCAACATAGTTTTTAATTCGTTCAGAGCGTCTCTGGTCGTATGGTGACCGATAGTGTTGAGCGATACCTTCCGATATCGGGAAATATCGGATCGGATTGGATCGGACCGATACCGAAAAAGTATCGGATATCGCCGATTCCGATACCGGAAACCAATGCAAGTCAATGGGACATAAATATCGGAATTAAAATAAACCCTTTCTTTCCTTGTAGGTTATTTCTACATGAAGGAAAACAACTAAGAATAATGTAGAATGTATTGGGGGAGGTGGGGGAGACAATAAAGGCATAGAGGTTTAGCCCAGTCAAATGGAATAGCAGGAATTAATATTTTTTTATTATGTTCTGAGTTACGGAAATATTAACTATGTTAAGTATTTTTATATTTTGTCAGATATTTATGTTTCACTACTTCCATGCTCTTCACCTTCTTTTTTACTTCTCCCACACTTTCTCCTTCATCATCCTCAGCATCTTTTTCATCCACTTCTTCTTCACCTTCTTCTTCTTCACCTTCTTCGTATTATTCTTTTTTTTACATTCTTCATATTCTACTTCTTCATCTTCTTCATATTCTTCTTCTTCATCATATTCTTATTTGTGACAGGCATTCCTGTAGTTGTTATCTATAAAAGGTTGGACATTACACCTTTCGTTCTGCCCGTCACAAAAGATTTACAACAGGATTTGTCCGCGTTCAGTTTGGCCTGCAGCAGCAGGTCTTTTCCAGGGGCACCACGAGGAGGAACGGACTCACCCCCATACACTGCTTAGTCATCTTCTGCTTATAATTTAGATATTATCTTTTGCTCTGATTTTTAGTCTTATGCTTAATGTTCTTCCGCTTTTTGTTCTGCAGCTTCTTGTATTTCTGCTTCTTGGTTTTCTGTCTCTTGTTTTTCTGTATCTTGGTGCTTGTCTTCTCTTCTTTGTCTTCTTGGTCAACTTCTTCAGGGTCATCTTCTTGGTCTTCTTCGGGGTGGTCTTCAGGGTCGTCGTCTTCGGGGGTCCTCGTCTTCGGGGTCCTCGTCTTCTTCGGGTTGGTCTTCTGGGTCCTCGTCTTCGGGGTCCTCGTCTTCTTCGGGGTGGTCTTCAGGGTCCTCGTCTTCTTCGGGGTGGTCTTCAGGGTCCTCGTCTTCTTCGGGGTGGTCTTCAGGGTCCTCGTCTTCAGGGTCATTGTCTTCGGGGTCCTCGTCTTCTTAGGGTTGGTCTTCAGGGTCCTCGTCTTCAGGGTCCTCGTCAGGGAGATCCAGAGTGCTTACCAAGAACCATTTCAAAAAGCTTGAACTTGGAAATGTAGCAGAAGGTACAAGAAAGCTGAGGAACTACCGAGGACCAGCTGACGGTACTGGAACCCGGATGGATAGCAGAAGGTACAAGAGCCAATGGAACTACCGAGGACCAGCTGATGTTACTGGAACTCGGTTACTAAGCAGGAGGTACCTGTGCCAGAAAGCACTACCAAGGACCAGCAGACGTTGGTGGAACTTGGATACCGAGAAGGAGGCACCTAATCCAAAGGCACTGCCGAGAACCAGCTGACGGTACTGGAACCCGGATGGGTAGCAGAAGGTACAAGAGCCAATGGAACTACCGAGGACCAGCTGATGTTACTGGAACCCGGATGGGTAGCAGAAGGTACAAGAGCCAATGGAACTACCGAGGACCAGCTGATGTTACTGGAACTCGGTTACTAAGCAGGAGGTACCTGTGCCAGAAAGCACTACCAAGGACCAGCAGACGTTGGTGGAACTTGGATACCGAGAAGGAGGCACCTAATCCAAAGGCACTGCCGAGAACCAGCTGACGGTACTGGAACCCGGATGGGTAGCAGAAGGTACCCATGTAAAAAAAAAGTTCAAGGCCGCGAGCCGGCCGCAGTTACCAAAACCCACAGTCCTACAGAGGGTGCTTGTCCTATTGGCACTATGGAACCAGCCTTCATTGCCAGATCCCGCAGCCCACATAGGAGTCACCTAAACTGCAGGCACCATAGAGTCGGCTAACCCGACCGCAACACGACAGGACAACGCATTGGAGGCAAAGTGACGTTGACACTACCCGGAAACAGCTGGCGTGCTGGAACCAGGCTGGGCAGGAGGGAGTACCCGTGCCAAAGACACTGCCGAGAACCAGCTGACGGTACTGGAACCCGGATGGGTAGCAGAAGATACAAGAGCAAATGGAACTACCGAGGACCAGCTGACGGTACTGGAACCCGGATGGGTAGCAGAAGGTACAAGAGCCAATGGAACTACCGAAGACCAGCTGATGTTACTGGAACTCGGTTACTAAGCAGGAGGTACCTGTGCCAGAAAGCACTACCAAGGACCAGCAGACGTTGGTGGAACTTGGATACCGAGAAGGAGGCACCTAATCCAAAGGCACTGCCGAGAACCAGCTGACGGTACTGGAACCCGGATGGGTAGCAGAAGGTACCCATGTAAAAAAAAAGTTCAAGGCCGCGAGCCGGCCGCAGTTACCAAAACCCACAGTCCTACAGAGGGTGCTTGTCCTATTGGCACTATGGAACCAGCCTTCATTGCCAGATCCCGCAGCCCACATAGGAGTCACCTAAACTGCAGGCACCATAGAGTCGGCTAACCCGACCGCAACACGACAGGACAACGCATTGGAGGCAAAGTGACGTTGACACTACCCGGAAACAGCTGGCGTGCTGGAACCAGGCTGGGCAGGAGGGAGTACCCGTGCCAAAGACACTGCCGAGAACCAGCTGACGGTACTGGAACCCGGATGGGTAGCAGAAGATACAAGAGCAAATGGAACTACCGAGGACCAGCTGACGGTACTGGAACCCGGATGGGTAGCAGAAGGTACAAGAGCCAATGGAACTACCGAGGACCAGCTGATGTTACTGGAACTCGGTTACTAAGCAGGAGGTACCTGTGCCAGAAAGCACTACCAAGGACCAGCAGACGTTGGTGGAACTTGGATACCGAGAAGGAGGCACCTAATCCAAAGGCACTGCCGAGAACCAGCTGACGGTACTGGAACCCGGATGGGTAGCAGAAGATACAAGAGCAAATGGAACTACCGAGGACCAGCTGACGGTACTGGAACCCGGATGGGTAGCAGAAGGTACAAGAGCCAATGGAACTACCGAGGACCAGCTGATGTTACTGGAACTCGGTTACTAAGCAGGAGGTACCTGTGCCAGAAAGCACTACCAAGGACCAGCAGACGTTGGTGGAACTTGGATACCGAGAAGGAGGCACCTAATCCAAAGGCACTGCCGAGAACCAGCTGACGGTACTGGAACCCGGATGGGTAGCAGAAGATACAAGAGCAAATGGAACTACCGAGGACCAGCTGACGGTACTGGAACCCGGATGGGTAGCAGAAGATACAAGAGCAAATGGAACTACCGAGGACCAGCTGACGGTACTGGAACCCGGATGGGTAGCAGAAGGTACAAGAGCCAATGGAACTACCGAGGACCAGCTGATGTTACTGGAACTCGGTTACTAAGCAGGAGGTACCTGTGCCAGAAAGCACTACCAAGGACCAGCAGACGTTGGTGGAACTTGGATACCGAGAAGGAGGCACCTAATCCAAAGGCACTGCCGAGAACCAGCTGACGGTACTGGAACCCGGATGGGTAGCAGAAGGTACCCATGTAAAAAAAAAGTTCAAGGCCGCGAGCCGGCCGCAGTTACCAAAACCCACAGTCCTACAGAGGGTGCTTGTCCTATTGGCACTATGGAACCAGCCTTCATTGCCAGATCCCGCAGCCCACATAGGAGTCACCTAAACTGCAGGCACCATAGAGTCGGCTAACCCGACCGCAACACGACAGGACAACGCATTGGAGGCAAAGTGACGTTGACACTACCCGGAAACAGCTGGCGTGCTGGAACCAGGCTGGGCAGGAGGGAGTACCCGTGCCAAAGACACTGCCGAGAACCAGCTGACGGTACTGGAACCCGGATGGGTAGCAGAAGGTACAAGAGCCAATGGAACTGCCGAGAACCAGCTGGCGGTGCTGGAGCCCAGGGTAAATACTAAAAACAGAAGAGCCAGAGGTGTATTTGGAGGAGGTTTTAAATCCGTACTACAGTGGATGTGGACAAAGCAGGAGAATTTGCCGGACACACAGCTGGGGATCAGCTGACGTTACTGAATCCCAATAACACTGGAGCAAGCGTTGACTGTGCAGACGGCACTTCTGAGCAGCAACTAGCGGTATTGGAGCCCAGGGTAAATACTAAAAACGGAGGAGCCAGAGGTGTAATTGGAGCAAGTTTTAAATAAGTAGCACAGTGAATATGGACAGAGCAGGAGAAATTGCCGTGAACACAGCAGGGGAACAGCTGACGTTACCGAACCCCAATAACACCGCAGCAAGTGTTGACTGTGCAGACGGCACTTCCGAGCGCCAACTGGCGGTGCTGGAGCCCAGGGATAAGAATGAAAACAGAGGAGCCAGAGGTGTAATTCGAGCAACTTTAAAATGTGTAGTACAGTGGATGTGGACAAAGCAGGAGAAATTGCCGTCCGCACAGCAGGGGAACAGCTGACGTTACTGAACCCCAATAACACGGCAGCAAGTGTTGACTGTGCAGACAGCACTTCCGAGCGCCAACTGGCGGTGTTGGAGCCCAGGGTAAATACTAAAAACGGAGGAGCCAGAGGTGTAATTGGAGCAAGTTTTAAATAAGTAGCACAGTGAATATGGACAGAGCAGGAGAAATTGCCGTGAACACAGCAGGGGAACAGCTGACGTTACCGAACCCCAATAACACCGCAGCAAGTGTTGACTGTGCAGACGGCACTTCCGAGCGCCAACTGGCGGTGCTGGAGCCCAGGGATAAGAATGAAAACAGAGGAGCCAGAGGTGTAATTGGAGCAACTTTAAAATCTGTAGTAGTGAGAATGTGGACAGAGCAGGAGAAATTGCCGTCCGCACAGCAGGGGAACAGCTGACGTTACTGAACCCCAATAACATGGTAGCAAGTGTTGACTGTGCAGACAGCACTTCCGAGCGCCAACTGGCGGTGCTGGAGCCCAGGGATAAGAATGAAAACAGAGGAGCCAGAGGTGTAATTCGAGCAACTTTAAAATCTGTAGTAGTGAGAATGTGGACAGAGCAGGAGAAATTGCCGTCCGCACAGCAGGGGAACAGCTGACGTTACTGAACCCCAATAACACGGCAGCAAGTGTTGACTGTGCAGACAGCACTTCCGAGCGCCAACTGGCGGTGTTGGAGCCCAGGGTAAATACTAAAAACGGAGGAGCCAGAGGTGTAATTGGAGCAAGTTTTAAATAAGTAGCACAGTGAATATGGACAGAGCAGGAGAAATTGCCGTGAACACAGCAGGGGAACAGCTGACGTTACTGAACCCCAATAACATGGTAGCAAGTGTTGACTGTGCAGACGGCACTTCCGAGCGCCAACTGGCGGTGCTGGAGCCCAGGGATAAGAATGAAAACAGAGGAGCCAGAGGTGTAATTCGAGCAACTTTAAAATGTGTAGTACAGTGGATGTGGACAAAGCAGGAGAAATTGCCGTCCGCACAGCAGGAGAACAGCTGACGTTACTGAACCCCAATAACACGGCAGCAAGTGTTGACTGTGCAGACGGCACTTCCGAGCGCCAACTGGCGGTGTTGGAGCTCAGGGATTACAGTTCAGGTGGTAGAAACATGAACAGAACAGGAGACCTGGATACTGTTGCCAACCAATTATTTATTCTGGAAGAGGACTGGCAAATTCATGAGAGATCCAGGCCTTGTTCATTTTGAGAAAAGTAAGCCGGTCAACGTTATCGGAGGATAGTCGCATGCGACGGTCTGTTAGTACACCACCTGCGGCACTAAAGACGCGTTCCGATAATACACTAGCAGCAGGGCAAGCTAGCACCTCCAGTGCATACTGACTAAGCTCTGGCCATGTATCCAGCTTACAGACCCAAAACTTGAAGGGAGAAGAGCCGTCTGGGAGTACACTAAGAGGGCAAGACATGTAGTCTGTCACCATCTGACGGAAACGTTGCCTCCTGCTGACTGGAGCTGTCTGTGATGGTGTAGACATTTGTGGCGGCGGGGACACAAAACTTTGCCACATTTCGGCCATACTGGTCTTGCCTTGTGCTGAGGCGCTGCTTCTGCTCCCTCTTTGTGCAGAGCTTCCTCCACTGCCTCGACGCACTGAGCTGCTTTGTAAAGCACTAGCAGCACTGCTCTCGGTTGGAATGGAGAACATGATGGAATGCACCAGTGCGTCTTGGTACTCCCGCATTTTACGCTCCCGGTTCAATGGTGTTATGAGGCTTTGTAAGTTGTCCCGGTAGCGAGGATCTAGGAGGGTGGACACCCAATAATCAGCCGTGTTGAGAATGTGGGCGATGCGGCGGTCGTTTCTGAGGCACTGCAGCATGAAATCAACCATGTGCTGCAGACTGCCAACTGGCCAAGAAACGCTGTCCCCTGCTTGAGGCGTGATCTCTGCCTGCTCTGCATCACCCCACCCTCGCTCTAGATACTGACTACTAGAGCATTGTGTACCTCCCTCCTCTGGACAGATGTCTTCCTCATCCATTGACTCCTCCTCATCCTCCTCACAAAGTGTCCCCTGCCTAGGCCTTTGTGAGGAACCACGTTGCGCAGACTGTAGAGAAGCAGATGGCATTTGTGACTCCTCATCCTCCACCTCTTCCAAAACCTCGTCCCTTAGTGCTTGCAGTGTTTTTTCAAGCAGGCAGATAAGGGGGATAGTCATGCTGACTAGTGCATCATCTGCACTCGCCATCCGCGTGGAATAATCGAAGGCACGCAAAACGTGGCAAATGTCCTTCATAGAGGCCCACTCAGTGGTGGTGAAGTGTGAACGGCGCGCACTGCGACTTGTTTGCGCCTGCTGCAGCTGGTACTCCATTACTGCTGCCTGCTGCTCACACAACCTCTCCAACATATGTAACGTTGAATTCCACCTGGTGGGTAGGTCACATATGATGCGATGTTCCGGAAGACATAATCGGCGCTGCAGAGCTGCAATGCGTGATCTTGCATTGCTGGAACGCCGCAAGTGAGCGCACTCTATGCGGACCTTGTGAAGCAGTGCATCAAGATCCGGATAGTCCCTCAAAAAACTCTGCACGACCAAGTTGAGCACATGTGCCAGACATGGGATGTGAGTGAGGTTGCCTAGGCCCAGAGCTGCCACCAGATTTCGGCCATTGTCACACACTACCATGCCTGGCTGGAGATTCGCTGGCACAAACCACACGTCACTCTGCTGCTTGATGGCATTCCAGAGCTCCTGCGCTGTGTGGCTTCGATTCCCCAAAGAAATTAATTTTAATACGGCCTGTTGACGTTTGGCCACGGCTGTGCTCATATCGGTCATCATAACAGGTAACCGTTCACGGGTCGATGTGGAGGTAGACCGTGACGGCTCCTGCAGCGCTGATTCAGAGGAACTGGAGTATGAGGAGGAGTCAATGTGTACAGACTGGATTCCTGCAATCCTTGGAGTTGGCAGAACACGTACAGCGCCACTCTCAAGATCTGTACCCGGCTCCACAACATTTACCCAATGGGCAGTGAGGGAAAGGTATCGTCCCTGTCCATGCTTACTGGTCCACGCATCAGTGGTCAGGTGGACCTTGCTACTGACGGCGTTTTGTAGCGCATGTTTAATTTTTCCCTCCACATGATGTTGCAGGGCAGGGACGGCTTGCCTGCTGAAATAAAAGCGGCTGGGCACGTTGTATTGTGGGACTGCCAATGCCATAAAGTTACGGAATGTGTCAGTCTCCACCAGCCTGAATGATAGCATTTCAAGGGCCAGTAGTTTAGCAATGCCAGCATTCAGAGCCTGTGCTCGGGGGTGGTTTGCCGAGTATGGGCGCCTTTTCTCCCATGCCTGTGCTAACGATGGCTGTAGACTGGCCTGGGAGTGTGAGGATGACTGGGAAAGTGGTGCTGTGGGTGGAATTACACTGTGTCTCTGTACAACAGTGCCAGAGATTCTTCCATGGCGATCCTGTGAGGAAGCCGAACCAGCTGTGTGTGAGCTGGAGGAAGAGGCTACAACACGAGCTGAAGAGGTGGTAGGTGGCGCTGTAGGTTGGCCTAGGTCTTCAGTGTGTTTGTGTAACTCCACCACGTGCTTGGTCCGCACATGTTTCCACATATTTGTGGTATTGAGGTTGCTGACACTTTTCCCTCTTTTCACCTTCTGATTACACAGCTTGCATTTGACAAAGCAAATGTCATCTGCAACTGTGTCAAAAAAGGACCAGGCACTGCAAGTCTTGGGAGCGCCCGCTTTGGATTTTGGAAGAGCCATGCTCCTAATGGGTGCCGAAGTGGAGGCTACAGGCAACCAAGTCTGCCCCCTCCCTCTCCCTCCTTTTTGGGCCGTTCGGGGAATCTCTTCCTCAGAGCTGCTCCCACCACCTTCCTGTCCCTCACGCCATGATGGGTCAAGGACCTCATCATCTACACCACCCTCTTCAAACAACTGCTTCTCCTGGGTAGTCTCGACAGCACAGTACGCACCAGAAAGTGGCACCTGAGTCTCATCATCAGATGCGTACTGAGGTGTGCTGCTGACCATAGGCACTGGCCCACCCGCCTCTTCAGATTCAGAGAGACAAAACGGTTGCGCATCACTGCATACTACCTCTTCTTCAAATTCTCGAATTCTGCTTGGCTGGCCCCCTCTTTCCAAGCCAAGAGATTCAGAGAACAGAAGTAGAGATGGCTCCTGTCCAGGGCTCTCTGACTGCCTGGGCAATTTGGCAGGTGGTGAAGAGACAGATGGGTGCTCTTCAGTGCTCAGGACCTGAGAGGATCTGGAACTAATTGAAGTCGATGCGTTAGCTGCCATCCATCCGACAACGGCTTCAATTTGGTCCTCGCGCAGCAGTGGGGTACGGCTAGCTCCTACAAAGCTGCGCATAAAGGACTGTTCCCTGGTAAAACTGGGGGATGCTGAGTCACTGGTGCCCGCAGCAGGCACAGAATCCCCACGTCCTCTCCCTGCAGGCACAGAATCCTCACGTCCTCTCCCTGCAGAAACTCCACGCCCACGCCCACGACCACGACCACATGCCTTACTCCCTGCCTTCTTCATCTTGGTAGACTGATAAAGATAGGCAGAAAAGTACTAAGGGCTTAGTGTGCTTATTCCTGAACAGCTGCTAACAGGTATAAGAAACACTAATTTTATAAAGTGTGGACTAGACTTTAATATGAGCTAATGTGGCCTACACAACTGTAAAGTGGAGTGTTTGGTGAACTTTATTTAGGTTTTTTTTGTCACAAAAAGACACTGGATGTGCCTAAAGATGTAATAACGATAGTATCACAAACTTTTTGTAGCTATTACAATGTAGGAAGGTAACCTACAATGCAATAGATGAGGCTGCAAAAAATAGGCTAATACTAATCTGGCTGGGGCTGCAGGGCCCAATGCTGCAGAAAGGCTCCTCTATCTACTCCTATATAGTGTGTTTGGAATCAATTTAGCTGAATATGGATGGAACCACCACACTAATAGGAGATATCAGGAAAAATTATGAATTGGCAATAAAGGACAATGTATGAGGCAGTGACACACACTGAGTGCACTACAACCAGACGGGGTTGAAGCACACACTACAGGGTGAGCTGCACTCACACACCAGACCTTGCAGACAGCGGTGAACAGTACAGATGCAGAGCACTGTGCACTAGTGCTGCAAGACGGAAAAAAAATTCTCTATCTACTCCTATATAGTGTGTTTGGAACCAATTTAGCTGAATACAGATGGAACCACCACACTAATAGGAGATATCAGGAAAAATTATGAATTGGCAATAAAGGACAATGTATGAGGCAGTGACACACACTGAGTGCACTACAACCAGACGGGGTTGAAGCACACACTACAGGGTGAGCTGCACTCACACACCAGACCTTGCAGACAGCGGTGAACAGTACAGATGCAGAGCACTGTGCACTAGTGCTGCAAGACGGAAAAAAATTTCTCTATCTACTCCTATATAGTGTGTTTGGAACCAATTTAGCTGAATACAGATGGAACCACCACACTAATAGGAGATATCAGGAAAAATTATGAATTGGCAATAAAGGACAATGTATGAGGCAGTGACACACACTGAGTGCACTACAACCAGACGGGGTTGAAGCACACACTACAGGGTGAGCTGCACTCACACACCAGACCTTGCAGACAGCGGTGAACAGTACAGATGCAGAGCACTGTGCACTAGTGCTGCAAGACGGAAAAAAATTTCTCTATCTACTCCTATATAGTGTGTTTGGAACCAATTTAGCTGAATACAGATGGAACCACCACACTAATAGGAGATATCAGGAAAAATTATGAATTGGCAAAAAAGGACAATGTATGAGGCAGTGACACACACTGAGTGCACTACAACCAGACTTGGCTGAAGCACACACTACAGGGTGAGCTGCACTCACACACACAGACCTTGCAGATAGCGGTGAACAGCACAGGGAACTGTGCACTAGCACTGCAAGGCACAGTGATTTAGAAAGTAGCTTGGGTAAAGCAGTATAGAGCAAATAGGTAGCTAAAACTGTCCCTCAGAACAACAGCGTCCTATCCCTAACTGAATTCACAGCAGAGTGAGCTCAAAATGGCGGCGGTGGCTTTTATAGTGCATCATGACATCATTTCAGCAGCCAATCACAGCCATGCCATTAGTTAAGATGCCTACATGCCTAACAGGATGTGCCCACACTTCTTAGGATCCTCATTGGCTGAATAAAATGAAAATGTCTCATTGCATTATGGGAACTTCCGATTCCGGTATACGATATTGCAATAGTATCGGAATTAAGTATCGGAATTCCGATACCGCGAATATCGGCCGATACCCGATATTTCAGTATCGGAATGCTCAACACTAGTGACCGATCACGGTCGAAGGTATGTTTAACTCGGCCATAGCCCTCATAAAAACGTCCCATCCTTGTGGAGCGTTCTTTTTGGTTAGTCCGTGACTTTGCAGAGTGCTCCGTACAAGGTCCAACATATGGGTACCGGGAACGACGGTCCCTTTGTAGACAAATTCACCTTTCTCAGTCCATGTAGCGATGTCTTTGTGTTGCAAGAAACTGTTGAGTAGTACACTGTGTGCCGAATTATTAGGCAAATGAGTATTTTGATCACATGATACTTTTTATACATGTCGTCCTACTCCAAGCTGCATAGGCTTGAAAGCCAACTACCAATTAAGTAAATCTGGTGATGTGCATCTCTGTAATGAGGAGGGGTGTTGACTAATGACATCAACACCCTTTATAAGGTGTGCTTAATTATTAGGCAACTTCCTTTCCTTTGGCAAAATGGGTCAGAAGAGAGATTTGACGGGCTCTGAAAAGTCCAATATTGTGAGATGTCTTGCAGAGGGATGCAGCAGTCTTGAAATTTCCAAATTTTTGAAGCATGATCACCGACCAATCAAGCGTTTCATGGCAAATAGCAAACAGGGTCGCAAGAAGCGTGTTGGCCAAAAAAGGCGCAAAATAATTGCCCATGAATTGAGGAAAATCAAGCGTGAAGCTGCCAAGATGCCAATCGCCACCAGTTTTGCCATATTTCAGACCTGCAACGTTACTGGAGTATCAAAAAGCACAAGGTGTGCGATACTCAGGGACATGGCCAAGGTAAGGAAGGCTGAAAAACGACCACCTTTGAACAAGAAACATAAGATAAAACGTCAAGAATGGGCCAAGAAATATCTTAAGACTGATTTTTCAAAGGTTTTATGGACTGATGAAATGAGAGTGACTCTTGATGGGCCAGATGGATGGGCCAGAGGCTGGATCAGTGAAGGGCAGAGAGCTCCACTCCAACTCAGACACCAGCAAGGTGGAGGTGGAGTACTGGTATGGGCTGGTATCATCAAAGATGAACTTGTGGGACCTTTTCGGGTTGAGGATGGAGTGAAGCTCAACTCCCAGACCTACTGCCAGTTTCTGGAAGACAACTTCTTCAAGCAGTGGTACAGGAAGAAGTCGGTATTGTTCAAGAAAAACATGATTTTCATGCAGGACAATGCTTCATCACATGTATCCAACTACTCCACAGCGTGGCTGGCCAGTAAAGGTTTAAAAGAAGAAAAAATAATGACATGGCCCCCTTGTTCACCTGATCTGAACCCCATAGAGAACCTGTGGTCCATCATAAAATGTGAGATCTACAGGGAGGGAAAACAGTACACCTTTCGGAACAGTGTCTGGGAGGCTGTGGTGGCTGCTGCACGCAATGTTGATCGAAAACAGATCAAGCAACTGACAGAATCTATGGATGGAAGGCTGTTGAGTGTCATCATAAAGAAAGGTGGCTATATTGATCACTATTTTTTTTGTTTTTTGTTTTTGCATGTCAGAAATGTTTATTTCTAAATTTTGTGCACTGATATTGGTTTACCTGGTGAAAATAAACAAGTGAGATGGGATTATATTTGGTTTTTATTAAGTTGCCTAATAATTTGGCACAGTAATAGTTACCTGCATTAACAGATATCCTCCTAAGATAGCCAAATCTAAAAAAAAAACACTCCAACTTCCAAAAATATTAAGCTTGGATATTTATGAGTCTTTTGGGTTGATTGAGAACATAGTTGTTGATCAATAATAAAAATAATCCTCTATAATACAACTTGCCTAATAATTCTGCACGCAGTGTATATCTGCATTTTTTCGGAAATGGGGGTTGAGGTGATCTACAAACTGGGGGGCAGAGGGGCGTATCTCTATTTAACCCGCTGGTGATGGTGATTGTTCACCGTCAGGAGGGATCACAAGGTTTAGACGTGTAAGTTCAGAACCTTCACGCTTAGCATGCAGCAAACTTCTCTGTAGTATTTCGGTGTATCTTTTAATCTTTACGGCATCAGGCAAATCAGTGCGGCGTAGAATGTCGCCGATTTCGTCGTCTAACCTTTGGAGTGTCGTCTGATGCACGGTAGGCACCGACGGGCCGACGATTTTTAATCTGTTAATCTCATGCGCCGGAACCAAGTACATTTTCTCAGCACGTTCCATCATCTACTGGTTATTAAACTCGTTATTAGCGGTATAGCAATAGCTAGAAGCGGCCCTATGAAACCTCCAGACTGATTCAATAGATACTGTTTTCTCCGAATGGACACTTTTTTGTCACTCAGATTTCTTATAGCTCTACGCCATTTTCGTAATAATTTTCTTTGGCGCTCTTTGAGAGGAAGCCGGCCTTTCAGAATATTGAGAGCTAAGTGAAGCTACAATAAATGTATATTTTTTTAAACACTTTTTATTACGTCATTATTATGAACACTACAGAATGCTACCATTAACCCTAGGGATCCTGGGGCTGCCTTTTCTCACAAAAACATGTCTTGACATGTTTTTCTTACATACGCCGCTTACACTTTAACCTACAACCTTGGGGGGAAGGGCAATTCGGCTTACACAAAGCTAATGGGGAATGTGACAAGCTTACACTTTAACCTACAACCTTGGGGGAAGGGCATGATCGCCTTCTAGCAATTCGGCTTACACAAAGCTAATGGGGAATGTGCCATTATCAATACCAAATGGCACGATGACATGTTTTTCTTACATATGGCGCTTACACTTTAACCTACAACCTTGGGTGAAGGGCATGTGGGCGGTCATGGGGTAAATACACAAAGCTAATGGGGAATGTGCCATTATCAATACCAAATGGCACGATGACATGCTTTTCTTTCATATGGCGCTTACACTTTAATCTACAACCTTGGGTGAAGGGCATGTGGGTGGTCATGGGGGACGTAACAGAGGCTGAACAGGGGCTGCTTCCGGGGCGGGGACGGAACTGACGCAACAGGTATTGACACACATAGGGGCGGTAAGGGTTTGCTTCCAGGGCGGGGACGGAACTGACGTAACAGGTATTGACACAGATAGGGGCGGAGAGTGGGCGGCAAATATTGAGGAAAGGGGAGGGGTTTAGACAGAGGAGTTGGCGGGGTTAGTGCCAGAAGGTGTCAAAAAGGGGCGGGGCAACTGTCAAAACCAAAAGGGGGCATGTTGACGAGAGGTGGGTGCTCTTACTACTGAGGTTAAATTGTTGACGCTGTTTTTTATACTAAAGAAAGATCCTATTTTGTTTTTTTTACGTTATTTTTTAAGACAAATGCTTTCACTAGGAAATGTCATTTTAACATTTTACAACCTTATCTGGCAATGTGGTGTGTGGCACATCATCAGACACATCCTTTTTTATTTATGATAGAGGGACTCTGAAAGTCATAAAGCCTATTTTTATAGGGACATCAGACAGCCCTTACTATTCTTAAAAGGCCAGCAGTCGGCCCTAGCTATTGTTAGAGAGCCATCAGCCGGCTACGCTTTGTTGTTCCCATTATTAACAAGTGGGTCTCCTATACTGTTATTGCTTATCCAGTGACTGCAAGGGCTGCCAAAAATTTGGATGCAACCCAATACCCCTTTGAAGAGACATAGAGGAGGGTCTCAGTAAAAAAAATGTTCCCATTATAAAGGAGCGGGTCTCCTATAGTGGTAATGCCCATGCTGTGACTGTAAGGGCTGCCAAAATTTGGGAAAAACCCCACTAAGAATTTAAAGACACAGAGCAGGGCCACAGTAACAAGGTACAACATGTTCCCATTAGAAAGGAGAGGGTCTGCTATACCGTTATAGGGCATGCAGTGAGTCCAACGGCTGACCAATTTTAGGAAAAACCCCACTAAGAATTTAAAGGCACGTGGAGCAGGGCCACAGTAACAAGGTACAACATGTTCCCATTAGAAAGGAGAGGGTCTGCTATACAGTTATAGGGTATGCAGTGAGTCCAACGGCTGACCAATTTTAGGAAAAAGCCCACTAAAAATTTAAAGACACATGGAGCAGGGCCACAGTAACAAGGTACGACATGTTCCCATTAGAAAGGAGAGGGTCTGCTATACAGTTATAGGGTATGCAGTGAGTCCAACGGCTGACCAATTTTAGGAAAAACCCCACTAAGAATTTAAAGGCACGTGGAGAAGGGCCACAGTAACAAGGTACAACATGTTCCCATTAGAAAGGAGAAGGTCTGCTATACAGTTATAGGGTATGCAGTGAGTCCAACGGCTGACCAATTTTAGTAAAAACACCACTAAGAATTTAAAGACACATAGAGCAGGGCCACAGTAACAAGGTACGACATGTTCCCATTAGAAAGGAGAGGGTCTGCTATACAGTTATAGGGTATGCAGTGAGTCCAACGGCTGACCAATTTTAGGAAAAAACCCACTAAGAATTTAAAGACACATAGAGCAGGGCAACAGTAACAAGGTACGACATGTTCCCATTAGAAAGGAGAGGGTCTGCTATGCAGTTATAGGGTATGCAGTGAGTCCAACGGCTGACCAATTTTAGGAAAAACCCCACTAAGAATTTAAAGACACATAGAGCAGGGCCACAGTAATGACAAATTCCCATTAGAAAGGAGAGAGTCTCCCATAGTGTTGGCCTATGCAGTGAATGCAAGGGCTACCAAAAATTTGGAGGCACTTCAATGCCCCTTGGAATAGACGTGGAGGAGGACCTCATAAAAAAATGTTCCCATTAGAAAGGAGCGGGCCTCCTATACTTCTAATGCCCATGCACTAAGTGTATGGGCTGGCAAACATTTACCCCTGCGGGGTATATATGAACATACTGTATGAAAAAATTTTTTTACGGGCATCATAAATACCTTTTAAAAAAATTATGTGGGTGTTGCATCACGGACCACGGTCACCCTGGTGATATGGTGTTGGAGGATGAGGAGAAGGAGGAGGACAAGAGCAAATAGCCAAAATCAGGAAGCGTATACCCATGTGCACGGGAATACACCTCCCAAGAAAAGACACTAGATTTGAGTTTATGTTACGCTGCTATCATTCGGTGGTGTTGAGAAGTCTGGCCCAATCCAGCCCTTGTTCATTTTTATAAGAGTCAGCCTGTCAGCGGATGCGCTTATCAGTTATAATTCCACCAGCGGCACTAAAAACCCACTCTGATAAAGCGCTGGCGGCAGGGCAGGCCAGGACCCCCAAGGCATAGTGAGCCAGTTCATTCCATGTATCCAGCTTGGATACCCAATAATTATAAGGCACAGCAGAATCACGCAGGACGTTGGTACGGTCAGCAAGGTACTCCCTCAGCATCTTCCCAAACTTTGCACTCCTTGTGAGAGTATCCCGCGCCTCAGGGCCTGTGCGATGGGAGGGTCTGAGAAAACTTTCCCAGAACTTTGACAGTGTTCCCCTGCCTCTGCTGGATTGAAGTTGTGTCTCTCTCGCCTGTATTCGTTGGTTGTCCAATGAAGCGTGCCCTCTGCTGCAACGTTTTCAGATGGGAATTTTCTTAATAGTTCCACAACAAGGGCCTTCTGGTACTGCTCCATTTTTGTACACCTGTCTACCTCAGGAATAAGACATATAAAGTTCTCCTTGTAGCATGGGTCTAGAAGTGTCACCAACCAGTAATGACTGTCACCCAAAATTTTGAGAACGCGAGGGTAATGGGAAAGGCAGCGTAACATAAACTCAGCCATGCGTGCCAGACTACTAACAGGCAAGACTTCCGTGTCCTCACCAAGAGGATGACTGACCATGCTCTCCTCCTCCTCCTCCTCCTCTCTGTCTTCTGGCCATCCACGCTGAACAGACGGTATGACAGCTGTGCAGGTAGTACCATCTATAGTGCATGAAACGACCTCCTGTCCTTCCTCCTGCTACTCCTCTTCCTCATTGTCACCCAATCCACGTTGGGATGAGATGAGGCTGGGCTGTGTGTAATCACCCTGTATGGTTCCTTGCTCCATCTCATCGTGCTCCGCCTGCAATGCATCCTCTTTGATTGTGAGCAGAGAGCGTTTCAGAAGACAGAGAAGTGGGATAGTGATGCTAATTATGGCGTCATCGCCACTCACCATCTTGGTGGAGTCCTCAAAGTTTTGGAGGATGGTACATATGTCTGACATCCATGTCCACTCCTGAGGTCTTATGTGTGGAGTCTGAACTGAATACCAACTGCCTTGTTGATGCTGGTATTCAACAACTGCCCTCTTCTGCTCACAAATCCTTCCCAACATCTGCAGTGTAGAGTTCCAATGCGTGGGAACATCACACACCAGTCTGTGAGCCGGAAGCTGCAAACGCTGCTGAAACACTGCAAAGGCGGCGGAAGCTGTAGCTGACTTTATAAAATGGGCACACAGGCTGCGTACTTTAACAAGCAGATCCGGCAGCTCCGGGTAGGATTTGATAAACCGCTGAACCGCGAGGTTAAGCACATGGGCCATGCATGGTACGTGTGTGAGCTCACCTCGCCTCAGAGCCGCCACCAGGTTCCGGCCATTGTCACACACGACCATGCCTGGCTGTAGGTTCAGCGGTGTGAGCCACAGATCTGCCTGCTCTTTCATAGCTGTCCACAACTCTTCAGCATTGTGTGGTTTTTCACCTAAGCATATTAGCTTCAGCACAGCCTGTTGCCGCTTGGCCGAGGCAGTGCTGCAGTGCTTCCAGCTTGTGACTGATGTGGTCATTTCAGAGATTGAGGCTGAAGAGGAGGAGGAGGCTGAGGAGGATGAGGTGCAGGAGCTGTAGACCGTGAAGGCAACCCTGATTGACCAAGGGCCTGCAATCCTTGGCGTCGGGAGGACGTGTTTCGTCCCAAGGTCCGACTGGGTCCCGATTTCCACTATGTTAACCCAGTGTGCTGTCAGCGAGATGTACAGTCCCTGCCCACAAGCACTTGTCCACGTGTCCGTGGTTAGGTGGACTTTACCGGTAACTGTGTTGTTGAGAGCACGGCTAATGTTTTGGGACACGTGCTTGTGTAATGAGGGGACGGCACACCGGGAGAAATAGTGGCGGCTGGGGACCGAGTACTTAGGGATGGCCGCTGCCATCAGGTTGCGGAATGCTTCCGTCTCCACGAGCCTAAAAGGCAACATTTTGAGCGCAAGCAGTCGTGAAATGTGAGAATTTAGTAGTGTGGCCTGTGGGGCGTTGGTTGAATATTTGCGCTTGCGTTCCAAGGACTGGAGTAAGCACAACTGAACGCTGCGCTGGGACAAGGACATGGACGTGCTTCCTGATGCTGCTACTTGAGAGTGTGCAACGACAGGTTCAGGGCAGGAGGCATCTTCACATGACCATGGACAGGGGATTGGCTTGCATGCACAACAGCGGAAGAAGCAATGGTGCCACCCACAGATACTGTTCCTGGACCCTGGGGTTCGGCCCACAAAGTCAGGTGCTTTGCTGCCGTGTGCCTGATCATGCTGGTGCTGGTCAGGCTGGTCGTTTTGCCACCCCTGCTGATGCTGGCCTGGCAGGTGGTGCAAATGGCCTTTTTGGGGTTATCGGCAGAGTCTTTAAAAAACAACCAGACTCGGGAAGACCTAACAGTTGTACTCGCAACTTCGTTCGTGTTGGTGTTACGGGGAACAGTTGCCTGCCTTCTGTCTGCGGCCACCACACTGCTTCTTCCTGCCTGTTGTGGTGCTACGCCTCCCTCCCTCTGTGTGCTGCTGTCCTCGCTCTGCGTGTCCTCCTGCCAGGTTGGGTCAGTTACTATATCATCCACCACCACGTCTTCCACTTCTGCACCCTGGTCCTCCTCCTGACTTTCTGGCAATTGTGTCTCATCATCGTCCACCTCTTGTGACACTTTCTCACCGTTGCCTTCGTGTGACCGTGGCTGCTCAAATATTTGGGCATCGCTACAGTCGATCTCCTCTTGCCCCACTTCAAGTGGACCGGGTGAGAGGCCCGAATCTATAAATGGAAAAGTGAACAGCTCTTCAGAGTGTCCAAGTGTGGGATCAGTTGTCTCTGGGTACTCGGAATGGTGGGAGGAAGCAGGATCAGGGTGAGGAATATGCGGTCGAGACTCACGGCTACTGAGACTTGACCGTGTGGAAGACAGGGTGGTGGTGGTGGTGGCTAAGTGACTGGAAGTGTGGTGCCCTGCTACGCACTGGTGCCACAGAACCCAGAAGGGTGCATGGATGGACTTCTCCACAAGAGGCCCTCACACACCTCCACCCTACCACCTCAGACCAGCAGAAGGAGCCCGTTAGGGATTTATATAGGAAGTGTGGAGCCAGGCAGCTCAGTTAGTCTCTCAGACACAGAGAGGGACAGAGCTCAGAGTTGAGCAGAGAGCGTGCTGACGCTCAGAGAGCAGCGAAGAGGCAGCAAGCTGGCTGCTGTGCTTAGGCGAGCCAAGGCCTACAGCACATGTGAAGGCCTAGTGAGGGCCTGAGTGTGTCCGAAGGCGAGAGGAGAAGGAAGAAGTAGAGAGGGGGCAGAGGAGCATACCAGGCTCACCCCGATATATATATTGGACACCGGGTCCGCGCCTACAGGGACCCTTAATACCCAGTAGGAACCACCGGAACCCCTGGAGGACTACAGGTCCCAGGTTCAACAAATGCTGATTTCAGTACCAGGGCTAGGAGTCACGGAGGCCCCAGCGTCCAGGGAGAGTGATCTCCAAAGAGAAGGCCCTACACCAGGTCAGCAGGTGCAAGGAGAGACAGTAACCAAGCTAGGCCTAGCTCCAGGCAGGTCAGAAGCTTAGAGAGTAAAGCCACAGATCAGGAGGCCCTATACTCGCTCACTGGAGAGAGTCCAAAAGTGCGCCCTTCGACCGGAGTACCCTGAACCGTGCCTGCAACATCACCAGTAAAGGTACTGAAGCTTACCCCCGTGTGAGTGTCCGTCTTTCCTCCGGGACCGTCCTGCCGTCTCTCCCCTGCACCACCATCCATTACACACCCCAGGCTGCCCTGAGGCCCGCTCCACCTGTGGGGAGCCATTCCATCACAAGCTGCCCTACCATCTGCCTCAGAGGACTGCTCTGCAGCGGCGGCTCCCCTTAGCCGCATTCCACAGGTGGCGTCACAAACTTTCCAAATCCCATAAAATTCCCCCTTTTTACTGACCGCCCTGGGTCACGGACCGGGCCAGCCACCGTGATATCCCCCATACCGGCATCCATAGGCCCGGCTGCCGAGTACCCCACGGCCCAGGGGGCACGTCAGCCTTGGCGTCATGAACAGGATTTCGTGCCCGTTGCAACGAACAGGATTCCGTGCCCGTTGCCACCGGGTACTGTGCGCCTTTAAAAAAGACTGTAATACTCACTGTGGTGAAAGTTTCCCGCCATTCCCGAGATTTCCCGCCATTGTCCGCTATTTTCCTGTCGCCGCGCGGGAAGAAGAGGTGCGTAACCGTGGGAATCGGAGAGGCATAACCGCTGGAAGCGCGCGAAGCCCAGGACACGCCCCGCCCCTGACGTTGAACCAGGAAGCGTCAGGTCCTGGAAGGAGTCCAGAGGACGCTCTGACGTCAAACGCGAGCGACGCAAGGTCCTGGAAGAAGACCGTCGCCCGCGGAGCTGCGGCCTACCTGTTAAAGAAAGTGAAGAAGGTAGGCTCCGGTTCACTAGGGGAACGCAACCATGGCCGACGACCAGCAAGCTACTGGAGCACCGGTTAACGCTCCTGATGCCCAACCTGCGCCCAGCGCTGCCCAGGCCGGAGCGGCCGCTCCAGCAGCAGGGGTCATGACGCCGTTGATACCCATGGCCCTGCCGTATGTCCCTGGAGCGAAGTGGCTCCCCCAGTATAATGGCAAACCGGACACCCCGTCCGGATTCAAGAG
This sequence comes from Phyllobates terribilis, assembly GCF_046119375.1. Lineage (NCBI taxonomy): Eukaryota > Metazoa > Chordata > Amphibia > Anura > Dendrobatidae > Phyllobates > Phyllobates terribilis. The sequence goes on from NW_027362764.1 coordinate 708,805,396, forward strand.
AAAAATATGCAGTGTGTTAGATATGTATTCTATGACCAGTAAACAGAGAGCCGCTATTGTGCTGGGACAATTGACTGGTGCCGCAGAGCGGGAAGTTGAAACCTGGCCAGCCGCAGACCAGGAATCAGTATCCATCATCTTTAAGAGACTGCAAACTGTGTTTGAAAACCGCACTGAGACAGATCTCCGGATGAGGTTCTACCACTGTGTCCAGAAACCTGAGGACAGTATCCGGGACTACGCCTGGCACTTACAGGAAGCCCTGTGGGCCATGAAACAGGTTAGTCCAGCCAGCATACAGAATGAAAATAAAATACTGACGGAACAGTTCATCCGGGGGTTGAGGTCCCAGGAGGAAAGCAGAACTGTACGGTGGTGGGCCTTAGATCATCCAGATGCCACCTTTGACACCCTTAAGGACATGACTTTAAAGGGTCTGCAGCCCCTGGAAACAACAGATACTGCTATCCAACGTTACCAGGGTGGGGCCACCCCAGTGCTCGCAGCACCCACTGCTCCTTCATTAACGGCTGAAACAAAGATGCAAACAGTGCCTCCTAGTGAGCTGAACAGCCTGCGCTCTGAAGTGCGCCAGTTAAGTAAAACCCTGGCCACTGTCCTGAGCACCCTGCAGCTACAGACGGAGCCTGAGCCGGAAGGAAGGATCCTACTCGCCGACAGCCCTGAGGATGTCCCCTGGATGAGGAGAAGAAGGAGGACAACGCCATCCCGTAGGAGGACAACACCACCCCGGAGGAGGACAACGCCGCCCCGTGGGAGGACCAATGACCAACATCACCCTCCTGGAGAATTCATCTGCTACCGCTGCCAGAAGGCAGGCCACACAGCGCGGAACTGTCCTTTAAACGAGCAAACCCTGGGGCCGAGGGCCGACACCCAGGAGTAGATCAACCAGGCCCATCAAACTGGTACCATCGGTTCGTGGGAGGAAGACCTTTCCTGTCCATTGTGCTGGATGGCATCGCGACCCCTGCCCTGCTGGACACTGGATCTCAGGTAACCATCATGCCTGATGTCCTCTACAAAAGATTCTGGTCGATAGACGAACTGCACCCGCCAGCTGCAAACCTTTCCGTCTATGCCTCCAATGGCCTTCCCCTTAACCTAGTCGGGGTTAAGGATGTGGCAGTAAAGGTGCTAAGAGTGAAACTGAAGGACCAGGGACTAATTGTAGTAGAGACTAATCCTGATGATACAGACTTGTACATGATACTTGGTACTAATGTTGTTGGTAACTGTTTGGGAGAAATGTTATTCTTGCTTCAACAGATGGCTGACACTGCCAAGCCAGGGCAGAGGAGGGTGGTCCAGAAAGAGATCCGAGCCCTTATGTACCAGCAACAGGTAAAGCTATCAGGTGGTGAAATTGGAAATGTACGGGTGACAGACCCGATACCCATTGTGATTCCCCGATGAGTGAAATGCTGATTTGGTGTAGAGCAGCAATAGGTCTAAGAGGACAGAACTACCAGGCGGTAGTAGAGACCATTAGTTCGGAGCACAGACCTACACTCTTAACTGCCAGAGGGGTAGTGGATGCACGTAATGGGAGGGTGCCCGTACGCCTCCTAAACTATGGAGAGGATGAAGTCAAATTACCACGATATGCCACTGTTGCCAGATTGTACACTGTAAATAACAACGCTATTCACACAGTGGAGTCCTTAACCTCACCAGACAGAGTGGAGGATAACGACTCGGAAACCCAGGTGGGGGATTGGTGTCAACAGCTCCATGTTGGGACTGTCACCACTCCTGTCCATCAGAAACAGGGTGTACACAGGGTGGTTCAGGAATACGAGGGAGTATTCAGAAAACACCCACTTGATTTCGGGAGGATTAAAGGGTACAACACCATATACCCACAGGTGACCATCCACCCATCAAAGAACGTTACAGGCCAATCCCACAAGCACACTACCAGAAAGCGAAGGAAATGTTGCATGACATGAAGAGGGCAGGGGTAATAAGTGATAGCTGTAGCCCCTGGGCAGGTCCCCTGGTCCTGGTCAGGAAAAAGGATGGAAGCATAAGAATGTGTGTAGATTGCAGACAGGTAAATCGCATTACACATAAAGATGCATACCCTTTGCCCCGTATAGAGGAATCCCTGGCTACATTAAAGTCTGCAAATTACTTCTCTACCCTTGACCTCACTAGTGGGTACTGGCAAGTAGCAGTTGCTGAGGAGGACCGGGAGAAGACAGCCTTCACCACCCCGATGGGACTCTACGAGTTCAACAGTAAGCCGTTCGGACTCTGCAACGCCCCGGGAACCTTCCAGAGATTGATGGAGTGCTGTTTGGGACACCGTAACTTCGAGACCGTGCTGCTATACCTGGATGATGTGATAGTGTACTCCAAGACGTATGAGGACCATTTGAAGCACCTGTCGGAGGTATTTGAGTCATTGTCCCGGTATGGGATGAAATTGAAGCCTTCCAAGTGCCACCTGCTCAAATGGAAGGTTCAGTACTTGGGGCACATTGTCAGTCCAAAAGGAGTAGCACCAGACCCGGAGAAAGTCACTGCCATCCAGAACTGGCCGGAACTGAAGAATCTCAAGGAGGTACGTCAGTTCCTGGGACTGGTCGGGTATTACCAGAGATTTGTGAAGGACTACACCAAGAAGGCAGCGCCTTTGCAAGATCTCCTGGTAGGACAGTCCAACAGAGGCAAGAACCCCCCCTTCCAGTGGGGTAAAGAGCAGGCTGAGTCCTTTGCAGTGATGAAAGAGATCCTGACCGGCGAAGAGATCCTGGCCTACCCTGACTACAGCCAACCTTTCCTGCTGTACACTGATGCCAGCAACGAGGGACTAGGAGCTGTTTTGAGTCAGAGCAGTATGGCAAGGAGAAGGTGATTGCCTATGTTAGCAGGAAACTTCGTCCGACCGAGCGGAATCCAGAAATCTATAGCTCCTTCAAGTTGGAGCTCCTGGCCTTGGTCTGGGCCATCACTGAACGATTCAAGCACTACTTGGCCTCCAGTAAGTTCACGGCTTACACTGACAACAACCCTCTGACACATCTAGAGACAGCCAAGTTGGGAGCCATGGAACAGCGTTGGATGGCCCGGCTGTCAAACTATCAGTTCACCATCAAGTACCGGGCAGGCCACAAGAACGCCAACGCCGATGCCCTATCCAGAATGCCTCACCAATCGGACACTGAAGAAGTGGATGACCTGTAGGAGATTGAGCTACCTGCCTTCCACAGAAATGGGATGGTCCATGAGCAGCGCACCTCCAGGAGGTATCGTGGTAAGACACTAAACCCGTTACCTCATCACAGTTGGAAGGAGACCCAGGACAGCGACCCAGTTGTCAGCCATATCAAAGAACTGATAACCCAGGAAGGTTCCTCCCTGGAGAAGGATGCTTCTCCACAAGCCAAGCAACAGTGGAATGAGAGAAGCCGGCTGTTCATCTATAGAGAGAAGCTGTGCCGAAGGTACGTCAACCCTAGGACCCATGAGATGGTATGGCAGATCGTAGTGCCCAGGACAGACATCCAGATGGTGTTGGAGGCCTACCACGATCAAGCAGGGCACTTTGGCTGGAAGAAGCTGGAAGACCTCCTGAAGAATCGGTTTTATTGGGTTGGAATGCGGCGTTCCAAAGAGAGGTGGTGCCGGGATTATGGACCCTGTAGCCTCAGAAGAAAAGGCTACAGCAGCCAGAAGGCACCCCAGCAGTCCATCAAGACAACCCAGCCCCTGGAGATCATCGCTCTGGACCACGTCAAGCTGTCACCCAGCAGGTCAGGCTACTCGTATGCCCTGACCATGGTGGATTACTACTCCCGGTTCCTGGTGGTGGCCCCCGTCAAGGATCTGACAGCAGAAACTGCAGCAAGGACGTTTCAAGCATACTTCTGCAGGCCCCATGGATACCCGGAAAAGGTGCTGACGGATCAAGGCCCTGCCTTTGAAGCCGAGCTGTTCAAAGAGTTTTGCCATCTGTACGGGTGTAAGAAGATCCGGACTACACCGTACCACCCCCAAACCAATGGGTTATGTGAAAAGATGAATAACATAGTCATCGACCTGTTGAAGGCCTTACCTCTAGAAGAAAGAAACCAGTGGCCAGACAAACTACCTGACCTGGTAGATTTGTACAATCACATACCTGTGAGTTCCACCAATTGTACTCCAGCGTACCTCATGAGAGCAAGACCCGGAAAGTTGCCCATGGACCTGGAGCTTGGAGTGGTAGAGCCAGAAGCAGATATGTCCACTGAAGACTGGGATGCGACTCGACAGGAGCAGTACAGGAGAGTATAGGCCTGTGTCGAAGACAGTCTAAATAAGGTGAGAGATAAGCAGGAAACGTAGTACAACAAGAGTGCACCAGCCGAACCCTTGACACCTGGAGAAGTTGTGCTGAAACGAAAGAGAAGAAGCCACAAACTTGATGACCAGTGGGAAAGGGAACCTTACACTGTGTTGAATTCCAGATTCGACAATAGGAAAACCTGTCTAATTAGCAAAGACGGAGGAAGAACAACTGCAACGGTATCAAGAGACCATCTGAAGTTGTGCCCAAGTCCGCTGAAGCCCCAGGAGGAAGTTCCTCTCACCGTACCGGAGGAGCCTAAAGAAGAAGAACTCCATACTGACTTAGGAGATTTCCCGGCAGATTGGCCTCAACTGGATGGAGCGGTAATAATACCTGTGCTACATTTCTACCAACAGCCAGAAGACTCTCCACTGCAAGTAAGACCTGTAAGTGCCCCAGAAGAGCCTACTCAGGAAGAATCCCCGGAAGAAGGATCACCGGTAGAAGCAGAGCCAGAAGGCTCAGTAACCAGTGTACTTGCCAGTCCCGTAGAGAGGTTAAGGCAGTCTTGCAGTACACCAACACATAGAGCGGAAAATAGCGCAAGCATCCACACTACACGCATCCCCGTACTACGTAGGTCATCGCGTAGCACAAAAGGCCAGACCCCTGTCAGGTATAAGGAGTAAGTTAAAAATACCTGCAGTATAAATAGTTACCTAGTAGGGTATTGCATAATGTTTATTGTATAAACTGAAACTGAAATATATGTGTTTATTTAGTTACCCGTGAGGGTACAAGGACTCGTAGGCTGAGGACTGTGAGCAGCCCAAAAACGGTTCATGTACATAGTTGCACTCCCTGGAGTGCCTTTTAGTGACCACTGAGCAAAAACCCGTTTGGCGTGGCAGAAGACGTGGTCCGACCCAGGATCACCTATGCCCTGTAGCCACCCCCAGGGCCTACGTTGAGGGTTTTCAGGCGGGTCCCTCATGCTGCTCATCTTCACCAGTGAGATGGACACCAGTCAATGGATCTCACTGAGACTTTAAGAAGAGTGTTTTGTATATAAGAAAATGTATTAATGTTATTATTGTATTACAATGTTACCTGTAACGTTTAAGAAAAGTGCCTCCCATAAAGGGAAGAAATGTTATTGTTAACCTGTTTTGAGAAAAATGCTTCAATCCAGGAGTACTGAGTTTTACTAGGGGGGAATGTGGCGCCCTGCTACGCACTGGTGCCACAGAACCCAGAAGGGTGCATGGATGGACTTCTTCATAAGAGGCCCTCACACATTCACACACCTCCACCCTACCACCTCAGACCAGCAGAGGGAGCCCGTTAGGGATTTATATAGGGAGGGTGGAGCCAGGCAGCTCAGTTAGTCTCTCAGACACAGAGAGGGACAGAGCTCAGAGTTGAGCAGAGAGCGTGCTGATGCTCAGAGAGCAGCGAAGAGGCAGCAAGCTGGCTGCTGTGCTTAGGCAAGCCAAGGCCTACAGCATGTGTGAAGGCTAGTGAGGGCCTGAGTGTGGCCGAAGGCGAGAGGAGAAGGAAGAAGTAGAGAGGGGGCAGAGGAGCATACCAGGCTTACCCCGATATATATACCGGATATATACCGGACACCGGGTCCGCGCCTACAGGGACCCTTAATACCCAGTAGGAACCACCGGAACCCCTGGAAGACTACAGGTCCCAGGTTCACCAAATGCTGATTTCAGAACAAGGGCTAGGAGTCACAGAGGCCCCAGCGTCCAGGGAGAGTGATCTCCAGAGAGAAGGCCCTACCACAAGGTCAGCAGGTGCAAGGAGAGACAGTAACCAAGCTAGGCCTAGCTCCAGGCAGGTCAGAAGCTTAGAGAGTAAAGCCACGGATCAGGAGGCCCTATACCCGCTCACTGGGGAGAGTCCAAAAGTGCGCCCTTCGACCGGAGTACCCTGGACCGTGCCTGCAACATCACCAGTAAAGGTACTGAAGTTTACCCCCGTGTGAGTGTCCGTCTTTCCTCCGGGACCGTCCTGCCGTCTCTCCCCTGCACCACCATCCATTACACACCCCACGCTGCCCTGAGACCCGCTCCACCTGTGGGGAGCCATTCCATCACAAGCTGCCCTACCATCTGCCTCAGAGGACTGCTCCGCAGCGGCGGCTCCCCTTAGCCGCATTCCACAGGTGGCGTCACAAACTTTCCAAATCCCATAAAATTCCCCCTTTTTATTGACTGCCCTGGGTCACGGACCGGGCCAGCCACCGTGATATCCCCCATACCGGCATCCATAGGCCCGGCTGCCGAGTACCCCACGGCCCAGGGGTCGCGTCAGAAGCATTATCCGCTATCCAACCAACAACCTTTTGACACTGCTCTGGGTTCAATAGTGGTGTGCTCGGTCCCCTAGAAATTGGGACAGGAAGGTCAGGTGAGAAGATGTGGGTGTTTATTGTGGCACAATTTCGGCTTGCCCACGGCCTTGTCCTTGGCCTCTGCATGCACCATTAGCATCACGTCCAGTTCCCCGTCCCCTGCCACATGCCTTGCCCATTTTAAATGGAGGACAGTATCTTCCACGCTCACTACAAATGACTGAGTTTGGAGCGAACTTATATGTCATCCGTGTGATGGAGAAAACACAGTTTTAAATACCTGGCCTGTAGGTAAGTAGTTTGAACAGCAAACTGCGGTGAATAGCTTCACTGACACACTGAAAGAAGTTTTTAATGGAGGCCAGAAATGGCAGTATTTTCTGACAACGTATATGTGATTCGTTTGACGGACAAAACACAGTTTTAAATAGCTGGATTTCTAGCGCTCTAATATGGAAAGGACCTGGCTGTATTCTGCAGTGCCAACAAGCAAATGGCGAAGAAAAAACGGTGTTCTCTGGATTGCTTTTTAAGCAAATAATGAGGATTAAGATCCAAAGAAAAGTATTCCTGGCCCCTGAGACCTGGGCCTTTGTATAGAAATATCTAACAGCAGCAGAAGGCAGAATTGGAATAGAGCCTCTTGTGCTATATGCACTGCAGTCTGCTATATACACTGCCTGCCTATACACCCTGCCTGCCTGATATCTCTGCAGATGGATTAGTCCTCAGAAGGACTGTTTGCTAAGATGGATATGTGTAATGTACGATTTTTCTCCCTACACTACCTAATACACAATCAAATCTCTCCCTGACACAGCAGCAGCTCTCCCTACACGGTCTGATCCGGAGTGACTGTTACGAGCATGGCGGCGCCAGGCCAGCCAATCACTGTAATGCCCACAACCAACATGGCTACGGCATTACAGTGCATGGCAGGCAATCCCTGCATGTTCATTGGCTCTCTAAAGAGCACCAAACATGCAGGGAGGGGACCCAAGTTCCCGCCCGAGCAACCCGGAAATACTCGGCGAGCACCAAGCATCTCGAGCAGTGAGATGCTCAGGTGAGCACCGAGCAGTAGCGAGCATGCTCGCTCATCACTACTGTGTACCTGTTCAATCGATCTGGCAGCACATTTTTTTTCTTGTGCAATTACTGAGATTCTGACAGAAAGAGCAGGGCCCATGCCATAGAACAGTGTTGTACACCGGTTTTACTCTGCTCCATGCAGGAGTATACCTGCAATCTATTTTTGCACTTGCTAATGTGAAAAAGCAAGCAAGCAAGCCCTTGTAGGCCACTTTTTGAAATTCAGCTATCTGCAGAGCATGTCAGTGCAGAGCTTCTGAGTTCAGAGCACAAAAAACTTTTTTTTTCATTTGCTAATGTGACAGTGCAAGCTGTATTAGCCCAGTTTGTCATTTTCTTGGTGGATGAACTTCAGCTACATATATGCACAATAAAGCAAATATTTTTTTTCTGTTGGCAGTCAGAGTCCACAAAATTTTTTTGTGTGGCAAATGTCTTAGGCTAAGTGTCCACGATGCAGAAATGCTGCAGATTTTTTCCGCATCTCTCTGGCAGGAAAAACGCATGCGGATTTTACATGCGTTTTTCCTGCCAGGTAGAAGCTTTTGTCAAATGTCTTCGCATGCATTTCCGCATGAGGGTTATCAAGTGCTTTTCCAAGCGATTTTAGCATCACTTGGAAAAGTGCTTGATAACTTGATCACACTGTATAAATCCATGCAACCGGCATGGATTTATATAGTGTGACCAAGTTAATAGGTAAAAAAAGAATAAAAATGGTAAAAAATAAAAAATAATATTATACTCAACTCAAATAGCCGTGTATCAATTAAAAATAATTTTTATTCAATTATTTATAAAATTAAGGTGCAAGAGCTCATAGACTGACATAAATACAATAAAAGAGTGATCCACTCATACACTCAATTACTCCAATGTCACACCCAATATATAGACATCAAGTGTTCAAATGACCTCTCGTGCGTTTAATGGTCGTCCGACCTACACACAATTCCCGTATGTACAGGAAAGTATGTATTGACTAGAATAGTCCTACTAACAAGAGTCCTACTAACAAAAGTCAGTGGTCACTTAACAAAAAAGCACCTGATAATACACAGCAATGACCATACAAAGCCAACATTCTCTCAATAATAAATGAGCATGAAGGTCGGTGTCAAAATATAATAAAAGATGCTTATTGGACAGGAGAAATACAAAGGTAACATAATTGTTTACCAAACATGCAGCAAATCGTAGTGTTCGGATCTTCCCTAAATTAGCCCTCCTTCATGGTTTCGATACTCAATTTGCACAAACAAACCAATAGGCAGGGAAATTACCCAACTACTTCATAACTCTACAAACACATATCCCCAGTTATTTAGACATGGGCAAAAGGTAGGGAGACATATCTAAGAAAACGGAATGATCTCACCCATAACTCTAGAGACTTCTATTGTCCAATCTCAATTGAGGTGAGCATCATCTTATATGAATCGCCAGGACACGTTTCTTCATATTGAGTCTTCAGGGAAAGAGGTTCATAGGTTTTCATTCATGCAGGGGTAAAGAAATTGTTTTTCGCCTAATATGCGCTGCTACAGCACATGGGAGGATCCCTCCTTAAATATCGAGCGCTGCATTTGGATTGGGTACAGCATATCACATGCTGCCATCCCCATCTTACGTACAAGCCACTTCCTCAAGTGTGGAACGCTGCCTGACACGCATGCATCATTTCCGGGGGATTGGCTATGACGCACTTCCGGATTTACGTGGAACGCATATTAAATGCACTCCAAGACGTGCTCATCACATCCGGGTGTGCGGCAATGAACCAGATAAAGCGCTTGGGTCCTTAACCATCACACTCCCCCTATTGACAAGGAGACAGCCAGTCCATCAACAGACGTCCGATCTCCCCCACAGCCCATAGGGGGCATACAGTGCAATCACTATGTGGACTCTATAATAGAGCCCCACATGCCCTTTCTCAGCATGTACAGAGTCAATATACTTTAACCACGGATCATATTCTCATAAACCGAGGGGGACAATGCTAAAAAAGGCACCATCTCCGATTAGACAATAAAATTCATCACTGAAAAGAAGTGATAATCACTGGTATTTTTAGTATTTTTTGTATTTTTTAGGGGCAATATATTACCAAGTGATCATAATAGAAAAGAAAGGAGGGAGGGGAGGGGTTTTTTTGGGGAACAAAATGACCCCTTAAAGTTGTTAAATTGTATAGTCAATTCCTTTTAGTAGTGCGAGACGCAACAGATATGGACATATACAGACAAACATCATGTGGGCCTTAGAAGGAGAGAAAAAAAAAGGAAGAGGATGTAGAAACTATCCCTCCTTCTGTCCCTAACTACCTTGTACCCTACCAACGTGGAGGTTGGCATCCTACCATCCACCGCCAGTGGCTCCCCCACTCAACGGTGGCGGTCCCTGCCTAAACTGTCCCTATCCTGACCCTTATGTATTTAGAAAGGGGGAGAAGGATAGTTGTTCATTCAGGCCAAGCGGAGTGGTGGTCCTCAGTTCAAAAATACGCGGGTTTCTTTTTGCAATATTCGGGCATCCCAATCTCCTCCTTTAATTGGTGGGGTAATTTTATCAATTCCCATAAAAGTAACTTTCTTATGATCACCCTGGTGCATGGTATTGACGTGACAGGCCAAGGGAGTATCTCTTTTATTAATGATGTCTCTGATATGCTCTCCTATTCTTTTCCGGATAAAACGTCTAATCTCATAGACCACACCTGTTACATTTCCTGTAAAACTTTTCCCTTGTATGATGAAGTCGCAAGATTTGCAGCCCCCATAATGGAAGGAGCTCTTGCCACCCCGATCCAACCACGACTGGGTTCTTTTAGGCTGATAGTAACTGTGAACAAGGTGATGTCTTAGAGACCTACCTCTTCTATATGTAATCTGGGGGGCTGTTGGTATTAGGTTTTTAAGATCACAATCCATGTGCAGGATAGACCAATGTCTTTGGAGAACCGTCCTGATCCGACTAGACTGGTTAGAAAAACGGGTGATGAATCTTACCTCCTCCTTTTTATTGGTCTGTTTTGGCTGAGGGTTTAGAAGAGATGCTCTATCCCTGTTGAGCGATTCCTTGAAGGCCTCTCCCAAAATTCGTTTAGGGTATCCTCTTTCCCTAAATCTGCCCCTCAAATCCCATGCCTGTTTTTTGAAATTCTCTATATCTGAGCAATTTCTCCTCATTCTGAGGAATTGGCCCTTAGGAATGCCTCTCTTGAGGGGGACAGGATGGCAACTATCCCACCTCAAGATGGAATTAGTTGCTGTGGGTTTCACATCGTTATACTCACCTTTCCGATGGCCCACGGTCTCCTGCACGATGCGTCCGGTCTCTTGTACGGCTCTCGGTGGTGTAAAACGACCTTTCATGACGTCATTTAGTCATGTGACAGGTCACTCGACCGCCGACGTCAGCGGTCGCGTGACCTGTCACATGACTAAATGACGTCATTGAAGGTCCTTTTAGACCATCGCGAGCTGCCGGGCAGCCAGGACGGACCACAGCGGAGACCGGGGGCCATCAGAAGGTGAGTATAATGTTTATTTTTTATTTTAATTCTTTTTTTTACAGGTACAGGTACCCGGCGCTTGATGAGAGTCTCCTCTTCTCCAGACCCGGGTACCATCCGCACATTAATAGCTTAATATCCGCATGTGCACATGTAGTCATGCGGATATTAAGCGATTCAATGCAAGTCAATGGCGGCAATTACGCTGCGTGTCCGCAAAAATAATGGACATGCTGCGCATTTTTCCGCAATGATAATCCGCAGCGGAAATTTCCGCAGCATGTGCACAGCACATGCGGATTATCATTGGGGACCATGGGGCACGTATTACCAAGTGTTTTTTAAGCGTTTTCGCTGTGGAAATTCCGCAGCAAAAATGCTTGAAAAACGCATAGTGGGCACGCAGCCTTACACTCTGCTATACATCAGCTACTACGTTAGTGGCCGTGAACTTCAGCTGTTTTCAGAGTAAAAAAAATATTTTTCCTGTTGCTATCCACAGTCCACCAAAGATTTTTTTGTGTGGCAAATATTATACACTCTTTTATACGTCAGCTACTATGTTAGTGGCGGTGAACTTCAGCTGTTTTCAGAGTAAAAAAAATATTTTTTCTGTTGCAAGGCAGTGTCCAAAAAATTTTTTTTTTCTGTCGCAAACGTGTTACACTCTGCTATAAGCCACCTAGTCCTTTTAGTGGCGGTGAAATTCAGCTGTATTCAGAGCTTATGTAGAGTAAAAAAAATCAATTTTTTTGCTTTTCCTAACGTGATCTGAGTTTGAAATAGTTTGGAGAATATCTCCTATGTTATACAGGCCTCATCCACAGTAAAAAAAATACTTTGTTCGGTTCCTAACGTTATACAGCAGGGACATCTCAGTTTGAAATAGTTTGGAGAATATCTCCTATGTTATACAGGCCTCATCCTCAGTAAAAAAAAATATTTTGTTCGGTTCCTAACGTTATACAACAAGCCATATCTTACCTTGTCATTTAGTGCCACTGAAATTCAGGTGTGTGCAGAGCTGTTGCAGAGGAAAAAATCTAATTTTGTTTTGCTAATAGCATGCTCCTACCACAGTATCTGAGCAGCATGAGTGGGAAAAAGAGAGGTCGTGGTGGAAGGGGGAATAGACTTGGTGTTCAAGGTATACGTGGGGTAGGTGGTAATGTTAGTGAAAGCACTAGTGAACCAACACTGTCATGTCCTATCCGAAGACAACTGACAACTGACAATTTCTGTTAGTGGACAGGCTACTCCCTTTTTTTGGCAGCCGCACAGCAATACGCCTTGTTGATAAGAGTCAGAAAGAGCAGGTGCTCCAGTGGATGTCAAGCGCTGCTTCAAGTGGCCTCTCCTCTTCTTCCTCCACTTCAACATCACACACAGTACAGTCCACAGAGGTGGCACCCCAATTACCCTTGCTTCCCCCCGTGTCACAACTGTCCAAGTGCCCAATTGACTGTAGCGAACCACAGATGGGTGAGTCATAGAACTGTTCACCCATTCTATACCATGGGCATCAGAAGTGTACTCCAAATATTCACATAGTCAAGAAGAGGAGGAAAACATCTGCACCGATGCTCAAATTTTTTTAGGTTGGATTCGGGGCAGGACAGAGTAGGGTCTGAGTAGGTTCCTGACCCTCGTCACCAGACGTTAACCACCGGGGAGGGAGGTGATCCTGATGAGACTCAGATATCTGAGGCCCATGCGGACTGTACTGTGCTGTCAGGGCAACAAGAGGAGAAGGGTCACTCTGAGGACGAGGAATGGGATAACACATTGGATGATGACGAGGTTGAAGATCCTGCTTGGTTTGAATCCAGAGTCACGCAGCCGAGTAGCTCATCTGAGGAGGTGGAGGAGGAAGACGAGGAGGTTACCTTTCACTCTATGGCGCAGACACGGACTGATGCAAGCATGAGGAGCACCACTGCATCCTTACCCACAACCGTGGCAGTGACCAGCAGCGGTCGCGGGTCTGTAGCTCACAGGGGTGGCAAGGGTTGCCTAGCCTGGGCCTTTTTTTGAGACCGCAAAGGATGAGCCAGCTCACGTTATCTGCAAACTTTGCGATAAAAAACCCAATAGAGGTAAAAAGTGCAATAATTTGACTGCTACATGTATGAACCTTCACATGCGCAATCAACATGCGTTACTCTGGCAATCTCACTGCGATAAAATGTGGACCTCAACAACCATCAGCCGCCCCATGAACCGCATCTGCTGCTTCTTCCTCCTGCTCTGCTACCGTGACAAGTATTGTCACACAGGTCTCCCAACGCAGAACCCCCGGTTCTTTACCTGCTCCAGTTAGGCTGAGTGAGAGCTTGTCAGCTGTATCGGAAGCGGACATGCCTGCTGTTTTTGACCGTTCTCAGAAAACGAGAAAACCACAACTTTATCAATCCATCGTAACATCTCCACCTGCATCTCACTCACGGTCCAGCAGTTTGTCCGGTTCACCGTACTCTGCCCTGTATTGAGTGCATTTACTGAACATACATTTCAGTAGGACAACATTTCGGATTTTGAAAACATTTTTCAAGCTGTTGTTATAAAGTATTCTAATTTACTGCGATAATGACGTTTGTGTTTTCATTGGCTGTAAGCCATAATCATCAACATTAACAGAAATAAACACTTGAAATAGATCACTCTGTTTGTAATGACTCTATATAATGTATAAGTTTCACTTTTTGTATTGAAGAACTGAACTAAATTAACTTTTTGATGATATTCTAATTTAGTGAGATGCACCTGTAAGTGCTGAGTCATAGCGACATAGAACATAACATTAAAGGCACATACTTTGGGGCATTACATATATAGTTAAAAGGATATTGTCAGTTGCATAGTGAGGGACAAGGAAGGCAGAACCAAGAGGAAGAGGTAAGGGGTCAAATAAATGTAAGGAGGAATTTGGAGAGAACCTATCACCAGGTTAAAAGTTATCAGTTTTCACTCTTTTTTTATTTCCGCTGCTCCCCTGAGTATTTTTTTCTTTTAATTACTTCATATGGTTCCAAAGTTATGGTTGTTTTTATTTTGTGCTAATTTTTATGTTCTTCAGCAAGAAGGACTGGCTCACAAGGTTCTTTGTGGGGGGTGTTTCTTAAGGCTGCTCTGCAGTATTACCCGGCCTAGGTAATATTATTTTAGCCTAGGTTACCTCTGCTGTCTATAAGCAGTGGAGTCAAGGAGCGCGTTCTTCCATGTCCTGAAATGTGAATCATCAGGAGCATACCACCCACCAGCAAGCAGGAAACCAAGAAGCATAGGAGTGGTGTGCCCCTGAATAAAGATTAGACAACCCCTACTCAGGCAAGTTCTTCTCAATCAATATGTTTATAATAACACTTATTCTCCCCTCCAATGCTGACGCAGTTCCAGCCGTGTTGGCACTAGCTCTCCTGGGGATCACATGACATTGGCCACAGGGATTGCTTGACAGAACAATCAATAGCCACTTTACTGACCCCTACTTGAGACATAATTGACATCAGGAGGAAGCTAGAGGGCAGCCATAGCTCTGACTCCCTCCAGATGTCAGTTATATTCGAAGGAGGGGTCATTGAAGCGGACACTGATTGGCCGCAGGGATTGCATGACATATTGTCAGACTCAATGCCGGCATCGCTGGAACAGTGCTGGCACCGGAGGGGAGTATAGGCATTACTATTTGATTGTGGGGAAATATAGGGAATGAGAAGAGGTTGTCCGAGTAGAGGACAACTCCTTTAATAATAAAAAATACATGCAGCCTGCAGCTGCCACTAGTGCGAGCTCACTGAAAAAGAATTTAACTACTCAAGTTTCTCAGCTACTCAAAAGGGTTCCAACTTGCAAGAAACTCCCCCATGTGTTCCTTACACTTTTATATATTCTTGAATGGAGACAGAACATCATAGCAACATTCACTGCCAAGAACTGAAGATTTACTCTTAGGGAGAGGTCCTGTTGTCGGCCCCCACCAATCTGATATTGATGTCCTATACCAAGCATCCCTACCACCTTTATGTATGTTAAACATATCTTAAATTCCAATGTATTAAGCTGTACCTGGACATTTTTTCATTATTATTATTATTATTAAAATTATCTTTCAGCTTTTTTTTTCTTCAAAATTCCTTATTCTATTTTTGTATATGTGGCTACTGGTTTATCTATCAAGAACAGTCAAAGTAAAACACTCCAAAGTTTTCATCATGGAAAATAGATGAATCATTGACTTTCTGAAGAGACAGAGATTTGTCAATAACGGCTGGCTAATGAAAATGAAAACCGTTCTGCATGGAACAACATCATTAATATTTATACCTGGTTCTAAACTCATCCAAGATCAGTGAAATGCTAATTTGGTTTAACTTGTTCCCGACTGCAATGTTTATTTGCTGAAGATGAATTAAAGCAAAAATCTTCAGACCTCATTGTGATCCTGTAGAAAAAATCCTCCTGCAATGCTCAGATTTTCACATGAAAGTCAGTCTAGAAGAACATGGTCTGAAAGATGAGAAAGATATCTACCAAATCTGACTTCTTTGCCTATTCTGACTCCATAACTAGGCTGAGTGTGTAGGACGCTTGAGAGACCATTTCTGTGGCTCTCTATGTACCGATACTCATGAAGTGATTTCATCAGATAGCTTGAACTCGACTGCAGGAGGCACGTATGAAGATTCCAGAAGAAGGTTTATTTTCCATCTGAATTTTTGTAGTTATGCAAAATTACAGTAGGTAAAAAATAACTTATTCTGAACCAGAGATGCAGACACGGATGCTTCTTAACATGGCTGCCATACAGAATGAGGAAGAAGAACGGAGGGGTTACTGACATCAGAGTCACATGGAGAGAGGGAGGCTAACTTCTAAAAAGGGCAAACCCTATTGCAAAGCAGCATAACAACACAATAATAATACAATACTGTCTGTATGATTTCTAAATCATGGGACATGACAGTGTCAACTAGTGGTCAAAAATATATTATAAGGTTTAACATCTCACAGCAGTCAATATTTTTCCCTCAGTATAATTTTTTTGGCCTGGATGACAATATATCACCACACAAAAGTTTATATCATCAGTCATTTTTAGAAATTAGCAAATCTTTTGAAATTCATATTTGTCAGCTTCATTGAATTCTACCCAAAAAATTTTTGACAGGAAACCAATTCTTCGCAAATAGTGCAAAATCTCATATTGCCCCTAAAAGGCGTGTGTAATACTCTGGGGTCTCCTAGGACTGAATTAAACACTTTTCAAGCTCTTGAATGCAAATACAGCCTTAGTAGTGACTAAGTGGCTTCAACATATCTCGTTATTAGTAAGCGGGTGATAACAGATGGTAACGAACAGCCTGTTTAGCAAAACACTGAACTGACAGATTTTATATGCTTTCGAAACTGTAAAAATGGTTAAAAAACATCCCTTATTGGGGACAGATGCGTGCCTTGCTGGTGTTTATACATAGGGGGTATACAAGAAAGAAGCTATTGCTTTTTGGCAAGCAGTGGTCTAAAAATTATCCGTAAGTGTGGAGCAGAAACAGGTTTTTTTGTTTGCTAACTTTTTAACAATCCTTCCAAAAATTATACTTTTTTTGTGAGGAGCAATACGTTTGCTGTTTGGAAAGAGAAGAAGCGATCTCTTTTTTTTTTTGAACAAGACATTTAAAAACTATCTTTTTTTTTACAGGGTTGCTGTTTTAAAAGTTAAAAAGCAATGGTTTCTTAAGCCATATAGCCTAGAAACATACATGCTTTTTTGATAGTGGCATTAAGAGGATTGTTTAATGAATGGCTAAAAAAAATGACACCGTCGATTGAAATATTGATATGCCAAATGAAACACTTATTGGGTATAAAACTCATGGAAACAGGCAGACACAAAGAAATAATGGCAAAAAAGGTTTTCCCACTCTGGAAAAGTTTCATTGCTTTTCATTATGATGTTGATGAAATAATAAATCTGGTCAGCCCATTTCGACCAACAAAATGGTATTGTCTAGAACAGGGTTCCCCAACTCCAGTCCTCAAGGCCCACCAACAGGGCATGTTTTCAGGATTTCCTTCGTATTGCACAGGTGATAATTACATCACCTGCACAGGCAATAATTCCATCACCTGAGCAACACTAAGGAAATCCTGAAAATATGACCTGTTGGTGGGCCTTGAGGACCGGAGTTGGGGAACCCTGGTCTAGAAGATCGGGAGAGGTGGGGGTACTTTAGGGATTTTAAAAGTATCATTCTCTGATTGATAGAATATACGTGCCTGTAAAACCCACATACAGTACAGACCAAAAGTTTGGACACACCTTCTCATTTAAAGATTTTTCTGTATTTTCATGACTATGAAAATTGTACATTCACACTGAAGGCATCAAAACTATGAATTAACACATGTGGAATTATATACTGAACAAAAAAGTGTGAAACAACTGAAAATATGTCTTATATTCTAGGTTCTTCAAAGTAGCCACCTTTTGCTTTGATGACTGCTTTGCACACTCTTGAAATTCTCTTGATGAGCTTCAAGAGGTAGTCACCGGGAATGGTCTTCCCACAATCTTGAAGGAGTTCCCAGAGATGCTTAGCACTCGTTGGCCCTTTTGCCTTCACGCTGCGGTCCAGCTCACCCCAAACCATCTCGATTGGGTTCAGGTCTGGTGACTGTGGAGGCCAGGTCATCTGTATTTTCAGTTGTTTCACACTTTTTTGTTAAGTATATAATTCCACATGTGTTAATTCATAGTTTTGATGCCTTCAGTGTGAATGTACAATTTTTAAAGTCATGAAAATACAGAAAAATCTTTAAATGAGAAGGTGTGTCCAAACTTTTGGTCTGAACGTGCCTGTAAAACCCACATATGTATGCAAACTAAAGTACTTCCCTCTCTTCTCTTCTTCCCCTCCCCACCTCTTCCAGTCTTCGCTCTTTTGATAATAACAGGTTATAATATATTTTCATGTTCAAAAATCTGTTGATTTGGAGTCAGGTTATATTCTTAAATATCAGCTGATGTATTAAAATGTATTTTGTTTGATTTTCGGATTAAAAGTTTAAATAAAAAGCTACGTGTTTCAGCCTTAGCTCTCTCATAGGCAGGGGATTGTTGTCTCTGCAAAAACTTCACAGTGGAGGTAACAAAACAATTTTAGCTCCTTTTCAGAAGCCGTAAAAAACCCTCCCATTTTACATATATAAAGAGGGTCTAAAAGGCATGGCTATACAACAGTCACCCCTTTGCTTGATGGATGAACGATCTGTTCGAAGATCGATCTTGTGTAAGCCTAGATAGGTCCACCAGGGTCTTCTCCGCCATTATTTTGATTGCATCAAGCCATCAGGTTGCTGGTCTTTCTCTTTGCATTGTTCTTTCAATTCTTCTGACCATGATGTCCATCTCCAGTGATTGCTCTCTTCGTATGATGTGTCCAAAGAAGGCAAGTCATACCTTGGTGATCCCTGCTTCAGGTGACATGTCTGGCGTGTTTTGTTCCAAAATTGATTTGTTTGTTCTTCTTGCCATCCATGGTATTGATAACATCCTTCTTTAGCACCACATTTTGAAGGCATCGATTCTTCTTCTGTCTTGTTTCTCTATTGTCCAGGTTTTGCATCTGTATGTTGCAATAAAAAAGACCAAACTTTGCTGAATGTTAGCGATACGCCTGTGAATCCACAAGGAATTGATTATACAGCTTGCATTCTTGCCAGCACGACTGAAGGCCTCGTTGATTCACTTTCCGCACCCCACTGCAACAGTTGATTGTCAGGGCCAGCATTGTCGTCATCATAATCTATTTCACACTGCCTGTCAGCATTGTTCCCTGCCTGCACCTGCGATAACTCAATGTCCTCTTCCACATCCACCTCTTGTCGCTCCTCCACCTTCCCCTCCTTCAAATCTTTCTGAATGTAAAATTTAGCTTGAGGGTCCCCAACAGCCATTGTGCTGCAATGAACATGTAGAGTAGCTGTTCTTCCTCCATTCCCTGTTGTATCCTTTTGAGTGTGTTTGCCAATATAAATATGAGGGGAGTGACATTATTGATGCCACATTTCTTGCTACTGACAAATTTAGTACCCCCTTCGAATAGGATCAGTAGACATTATCACCTGTCAATGGTAGACTTTAAAGATACCCAAGCTCCAGTTTGCCTGCTGCATGATATTATTAGTCACCACTTGATGCTGCTGGTACAGACACTCTAACAAATGGGGCATTGAATTCTATCATGTTACTACATCACAAATTAGGTGGTACACAACTAGACTGTTATGTTTTTGCAAAGAAATTTTGTATGGCTTTTGTCGCCCATGCTCATAAGTTGTAAAACAGCTTGGCAGCGCTTAACCTTACAAGAACAAAAGACTGAGGTTGGGTAGTTTATGCAACACTGTGCCCTGTTACTGTTAACCCCATCTGAAAGCAGAGACAGATTGTAAAAGGGTATAATGGACAATTGTTCTGGGTCTCCACCATGAAGTTTGTTTAAACATTTTCCAAAACCAGGAAGTAGAAATCATGACACATTTATCTTTGTTTGCAACTCGGATGCCCCATATTTCTGCTTTACGACTCTACTGTTTAGAATGACCAGCCCAACATAACCAGACAATTAAAATGCTACTAGAGAGGGAGCCTAAGCACAATTTTCCAACAAACTTGTCTATGAGAGACAAGCAATTTTTTGAAATTCGAATTTGCTGACTTTGCCAAATTTTCCCCAAAATTTTATTTGTGGAGAATAAATTTGCATGGATTTCAATATTAGTAAGCTTGTAATTGCTCATAAAATACACGTGGGGAGAGAAGAGAGAACCTCATTGACCATAAGAGCTTACACCCTACAGGAGATAGAGAGAGGTCCCCGCTGACTATAAGAGCTTACACTTGACAGGAGAGAGAGAGAGAGCATCCCACTTACTATAAGAGCTTAAACTTTACAGGAGAGAGAGGACCCCGCTGACTATAAGAGCTTACACCCTACAGGAGACAGAGAGAAGTTCCCACTGACTATAAGAGCTTACACTCTACAGGAGAGAGAGAGGGGACCCCACTGACTATAAGAGCTTACACTCTACAGGAGAGAGAGAGGGGACCCCACTGACTATAAGAGCTTACACTCTACAGGAGAGAGAGGACCCTGCTGACTATAAGATCTTACAGGAGAGACAGAGGGGACCCCGCTGACTATAAGAGCTTACACTTTACAGGAGAGAGGTCCCTGCTGACTATAAGAGCTTACACTTTACAGGAGAGAGAGGACGTCACTGACCATAAGAGCTTACACTCTACAGGAGAGAAAGACTTACTTGGTGACTCTGAAGATTGAAAATGACTCTGCTGTACAAACTGTGCTCTGCTGGGAATTGTTGATCTGTAATGGCTCCGGTACGGACCACCACTTTACAAGATACAATAATCTATAAGATGTCATAGCTGCCGGGCATTTTGGGAAAACCTGCGCGATAATGCAAAATGACGTAAGCCCACTTTCTAATGCTACCACAATGTGGGAAAAGGTACTAGGCAAGGTTTTTTTGCAAACTGCAAATCAAATCTAAAAATGATGAAACTAAATTTCAGGAAATTCAACTTGAATTTAATCCTCCGCAAATCGATCCGCTCATTTCTAGCTTCTATCAACTTTTTTAAACAGGACCTGTCCCTTGATACAATATGTTAATACTTACTTTATGTAAATGACTCTGTTATACTGAATTTGGCGTTGCTTATTCTATATTCCTGCTACTCTCTGTTTCTGATTGGTAAGAAGATGCCCAATGAGAGGACTTTATAGCCATACCCAAATGACAAAAAATACTAGATTTACATACAGGGAATAGGGGGCTATTTAACCTATGTCATGTGGCAACACTTGTTAAAAGGTCGATACTGACTTTTAGGATTGCCACTTCCAATAGGTGGCACTAGAGTTCAAATCCTCTTCCTCACTGAAGAGACAATTTGCATATTTAATTTCCCAGTGGAGCATTGTACGGACTATAAGTCTCCTTACCCTGGCATGTCATGTATGTCACTGACAACAAGGAGAAACGGTACCACTTAGATCCTAATCAGAGCCTCTCACCCAGCCAAATCAGATCTCATGCTTTGCACTGATGAGGGGCAACACCCCGAAAAACTTATCTGAAAATTGAGATTCTGGTTTGGCTTTTATCCTAAGTCATATGGCAATGCTTGTTAAAGGGTCCATATTTATTTATTTTATTTTACTCACTTATATAGCGCCATTAATTCCACAGCGCTTTACAGACATTTTCGGCATTGTCCCAATTGGGGCTCACAATCTACAGTATATTCCCTATCAGTATGTCTTTGGAGTCTGGGAGGAAACAGGAGAACTCGGAATAAACCCAAGCAAAGACGGTAAGAACATACAAACTCCTTTCAGATGTTGTCCTTGGAGAACCCAGAACTCCAGCGCTGCAAAGCAGCAGTGCTAACCACAGAGCCACCGTGCTGCCCCATATTGACTTTTAGGATTGCTACTTCCAATAGATGGCGCTAGAGTTCAAGTCCTCTTCCAAATTGAGAAGAACAGCAGTATTTAGACCAGATAAAGAAAATTTCCAGTACATATTTATGGCAAGTAACAGGTCCTTTTTAAAATATTTTGTGAAAAGTCACTGAGTGGCTACTTACTGGTAACTTTTTTGTTTCATAGAGCATGAAAATGCTTTATTATTGAGGCTGATGCCATCTGTTAGCCTTGTAGTTGGCATTATGGGAAGACTATGGCTCTTGGATGTGGGCACTTTGGGCATCTGGTGTCAGGTTTTATCTGGATTTTGCTAGGTGTTCTATAGACAACATATCTGGTTTCATGTGGACACTGCGGACTAGATAATATGGCCAGCACACTTATGTATGCACTAATAGTAATATACCCATAGGCTTTCTTCTAACGTCCCATTACTGAAACATCAAAGTGAGATCTAGTGATGAGCGAGCACTAAAATGCTCGAGTACTCGTTGCTCGGGTCGAGCACATTGGAATACTCGAGTGCTCGGTCCGAGTAACGAGCCCAATGTAAGTCTATGGGAAACTCGAGCATTTTTCCGGCGGCCCCCCTGGCGGTCTGCAGAGGGCCTAAAAATTGTCCAAATCGATGGCAACAGTGCTCAAATGACATGGGGACAGCATTGGGAAGACCCCTGGAATCATTTCTGACTCCCAGGTCAATGCTGTCAACAATGTTGTCAGAGGTATTACGCCACTTTTACTGACCAAAATGGATTTTCCTGGGAAATATGTTAAGGAAGATCCTTTCCAGAGTAATGACTTGTATGTAAGGCAAAATAAATAACCAAAAACAAAAATACTCCTCCACACCTTGGGCTATGTTCACAAGTAGCATTTTTTATGCGTTTTTGCACTTTTGTATTGCTTTCAACCGTAACAAATGCATTCACCGGGAAATGTAATTTTAACATTTTACAACATTATCTGGCCATGTGGTGTGTGAGACATCATCAGACACATCCTGTTTCATTTATAAAGTAGGGATTGTGAAAGTCACAAACACTATTTTTACAGCCTTACTATTCTAAAAGGGCCAGCAGTTGGCTATGCTTTGTTGTTCCCATTATTAAAGAGTGGGTCTCCTATACTGTTATTGCGTATGCAGTGACTGCAAGGGCTGCCAAAAATTTGGACACTCCCCAACATCCCTTTGAAGAGACATAGAGGAGGGTCTCAGTAAAAAAAATATTCCCATTATAAAGGAGCGGGTCTCCTATAGTGGTAGCCCATGAAGTGACTGCAAGTGCTGCCAAAATTTGGGAAAAGCCCCACTAACAATTTAAAGACACATAGAGCTGGGCCACAGTAACGAGTATGACATGTTCCCATTAGAAAGGAGAGGGTCTGCTATACAGTTATAGGGTATGCAGTGAGTCCAACGGCTGACAAAATTTAGGAAAACCCCCACTAACAATTTAAAGACACATAGAGCTGGGCCACAGCAACGACATGTTCCCATTAGAAAGGAGAGGGTCTGCTATATAGTTATAGGGCATGCAGTGAGTCCAACGGCTGCCAAAATGTAGGAAAAACCCAACTAACAATTTAAACACACATAGAGCTGGGCCACAGTAACGACATGTTCCAATTAGAAAGGAGAGGGTCTGCTATAAAGTTATAGGGTATGCAGTGAGTCCAACGGCTGCCAAAATTTAGGAAAAACGCCACTAACAATTTAAACACACATAAAGCTGGGCCACAGTAACGACATGTTCCTATTAGAAAGGAGAGGGTCTGCTATACAGTAATAGGGTATGCAGTGAGGTCAACGGCTGCCAAAATTTAGGAAAAACTCCACTAAAAATTTAAAGACACATAGAGCTGGGCCACAGTAATGACATGTTCCCATTAGAAAGGAGAGGGTCTGCTATACAGTTATAGGGTATGCAGGTATGCAATGAGTCCAACGGCTGACAAAATTTAGGAAAAACCCCACTAACAATTTAAACACACCTAGAGCTGGGCCACAGTAATGGCATGTTCCCATTAGAAAGGAGAGGGTCTGCTATACAGTTATAAGGTATGCAGTGAGTCCAACGGCTGCCAAAATTTAGGAAAACCCAATTAACAATTTAAAGGCACATAGAGCTGGGCTACAGTAACGAGTACGACATGTTCCCATTAAAAACTAGTAGGTCTCCCATACTGTTTGCCTATGGAGTGAATGCAATGGCTGCCAAAAATTTGGAGGAACTCCAATGCCCCTTGCAAGAGACATAGAGGTTGGAGGTCCTCTTGAAAACAATGTTCCCATTATTAGGAAGTGGGTCTCCCATACTGTTTGCCTATGCAGTGAATGCAACGGCTGCCAAAAATTTGAAGGAACTTCAATGTCCCTTGCAAGAGACGTAGATATGGTGATATGGTAGATATGGTGGTGATATGGAGGAGGATGTGTAGGATGAGGAGAAGGAGGAGGACCAGAGCAAATAGACTAAACCAGGAAGCATATACCCATGTCTGAGTGTGAAGTCAGAGGTGCATGGGAATAGAGTTAGACCTCCCAAAATAAAGACACTGTATTTGAGTTTATGTTACGCTGCTATCATTCGGTGATGTTGAGAAGTCTAGCCCAATCCAGCCTTTGTTCATTTTTATAAGAGTCAGCCTGTCAGCATTTTCAGTTGACAGGTGGATGCGCCTATCGGTTATAATGCCACCGGTGGCACTAAAAACCCGCTCTGACAAAACGCTAGCGGCAGGGCAGGCCAAGACCTCCAAGACATAGACAGCCAGTTCATGCCATGTGTCCAGCTTGGATACCCAATAATTATAAGGCACAGAGGAATCAAGGAAGATGTTAGTACGGTCGGTAAGGTACTCCCTCACCATCTTCCGAAACTTTTCCTTCCTTGGGAGAGTACCCCGCGCCTCAGGGCCTGTGCGAAGGGAGAGTCTGAGAAAACTGTCCCAGAACTTTGACAGTGTTCCCCTGCCTCTGCTGGATTGCATTTGTGTCTCTCTCGCCTATACTCCTTGGTTGTCCAACGAACTGTGACCTCTGCCGCCAGCGTTTTCAGATGGGAGTTTTTTAAATAATTCCGCAACAAGGGCCTTCTCGTACTGCACCATTTTATTAAGCCTGTCGTGCAAGGGAATAAGAGACAGAAAGTTCTCCTTGTAGCGTGGGTCTAGAAGTGTCACCAACCAGTAATGACTGCCACCCAAAATTTGGACAATGCGAGGGTCACGGGAAAGGCAGCGTAACATAAACTCAGCCATGTGTGCCAGACTACTAACAGGCAAGACTTCCGTGTCCTCACCAAGAGGATGACTGACCATGCTCTCCTCCTCCTCTCTGTCCTCTGGCCATTCACGCTGAACAGACGGTATGACAGCTGTGCAGGTAGTACCATCTATAGCGCATGAAACTAGCTCCTGTTCTTCTTCCTCCTCCTCCTCCTCTTCTTCATTGTCACCCAATCCACATTGGGATGAGATGAGGCTGGGCTGTGTGTAATCACCCTGTATGGTTCCTTACTCCATCTCATCGTGCTCCGCCTGCAATGCATCCTCTTTAATTGTGAGCCGAGAGAGTTTCAGAAGACAGACAAGCGGGATAGTGATGCTAATTATGGCGTCATTGCCGCTCACTATCTTGGTGGAGTCCTCAAGGTTTTGGAGGATGTTATAGAAGACTGACAACCATATCCACTCCTGAGGTTTTATGTGTGGAGTCTGACCAGAATACTGACGGCCTTGTTGATGCTGGTAGTCAACAACTGCCCTCTTCTGCTCACAAATCCTTCCCAACATCTGCAATGTAGAGTTCCAACGTGTGGGGACATCGCAGATCAGTCGGTGAGCTGGACGCTGCAAACGCTGCTGAAGCATGGCAAGGATGGCGGAAGCAGTAGCTGACTTTCTAAAATGGGCACACAGGCAGCGCACTTTGACAAGCAGATCCGGCAGTTCCGGTGTTAGAACCCTCTTGTTTGTTTTTTCCATCTTGTGTTTTGCGGTCACGTGACCATCTGCCTTTATATTCCAGCTCCGCCTTTTTGGCTGTGCTGGACTTCAGTGCTGTTTGACTGTTTTGCTAGCCAGGTGCTTCTGTGCCTATCTCTGTCAGTTTGCTTGGTCCTTTTGGGACCTCTGGTACGTTTTTGTCAGTTTATTTTTTTGTGTTCTGCAACAACTTTCTCTGTTCAGGAGGTGTCCCATTTTTGTTCCAGTCCTTAGTTCTTTTAGGGACCCCTTCCCTTTATTCTATAGTACTTCGCTCAGACTAGCCTAGGACTATGGCGGGTCCGTTCACTAGGAACAGACAGCCCGCTACATAGTAGGGATTCAGCTTAGTCTTACTGTAGGGAAAGCTTTCCCCTTCTTTCCTTAGTACTTGTTGCAGATCATAACAGTAAGTCCAGCCTTAAAAATATTTAATCGGGGATCAGTATGGCTTCCGTCCAGGATTTGGCTCGACGCTTGCAGGGGTTGACTCAGGAGATGGCCGAGCTCCAGCAACACATGAGTAGCTGTTCCGGAGCGCATTTTGTGGAACCTAAGGTACGACTGCCGGATGTTTTTTATGGTAAACAGCAAGATTTTTTTCCTTTAAAAATGCTTGTTAGTTATATTTTCGTTTGAGACCAAGGTCCTCTGGGAATGAATCACAGCACATTGGTTTTATTATGTCACTTTTGCGCAATGAACCACAGGGGTGGGCCTTTTCTTTTCAACCTAATGATCCATGCTTGATGTTGGTAGAAGAGTTTTTTTCTGCTATGGGTCTATTATATGACGATCCTGATTGAATCTCATCTGCTGAGGCAGAACTCAGGCGTTTGAATCAGGGCTCAGATGATGCTGAGATTTATTGCACATACTTTAGAAGGTGGGCTTCTGAAGTCAGATGGAATGATCCTGCTCTATTTCTTGCTGTCTGAGTGAAAGGGTTAAGGATTTGCTAATTGCATTCCCCGCACCTGAGACTCTGCAGGATGCCATGCAATTAGCTGTTCGTGTGGATAGGAGTCTGAGATCTAGGCCGAATGAGGTAAAGACTCCTGTAATGCCAGGTCCTACTCCCCAGAAAATCTGCTCAGATGGCGGAGAACCGATTGAGGTTGGGGCGATGTCGCTCCACTCTCAGGAAAGAGACCAGAGGTTCACAGAGGGATTGTGTATTTATTGTGGTAAAGCTGACCATTTGATTAAGTATTGTGAGCTTCGTTTAAGTAAAGAAAAAAAAAAGGTCAGGTACACCCGTATAGCTTGTTTGCGCTCTGCAGGAGTATTTCTTTCAGGGAGTACTGCTTTGCGGGAAAATTTGATTGAATTTCAGGTATTTGTGGATTGTGGTTCAACACTTAATGTGATTGATAAAGGGTTTTTGGAAAAACTTAAATTGAAATCCAAACCTTTGTCATCACCTATTTCTGTGATTGCAATTGGTAACACTCCCTTGAAATGTATTATTCACAAGGTTGCTGCATTTCCCCTCACTATCAATGGACTTCACCAAGAAATCTTGGACTTGGTTGTATTAGATAATTTACCCTCTCCGGTCATTCTAGGATTGCCTTGGTTAAAACTGCACAATCCTTTGCTGGACTGGTCTACTAATATGATAAAGTCATGGAGTCCTAAATGCTATGATAAATGTTGTAATGGTCACATTGCGGCTGTGGGAAAAGGGGAATTACCTGTACCTATTCAAGATTTTTGGAGTTTTTTTCGGAGGAGGAGTCGCAAGTTTTACCTCCTCATAGGGATTATGATTGCGCCATTGAGTTTATTCCGGGAGCTACTCTTCCCAAGAGTCACTTGTTTAATCTAACTATCCCTGAAAGAAAGGCCTTGGAGGAGTACATACAGACTAGCCTGGCTGCTGGTCACATTAGACCTTCTAAGTTGCCTGTGGCAGTTGGATTTTTCTTTGTTAAAAAAAAGGACGGGGGTTTGCGTCCATGTCTGGATTTTCGTGAAATTAATAAGATTACCGTACGCAATTTCTACCCATTGTCGTTAATTCCTGACTTGTTTAACCAGTTAGCGGGGGCCAAGTGGTTCTCTAAGATTGATCTCTGGGGGGCATACAATTTGTTACGAGTGAAGGAGGGTGATGAATGGAAAACTGCTTTTAACACTCCGGTGGGTCATTTTGAGAATCTGGTGATGCCTTTTGGTCTTACCAATGCACCTGCATTTTTTCAGAACCTTATTAATGACATCCTGAGACCTTTGATTGGTAAGAATGTGGTTGTGTATTTGGATGACATTTTGATTTATTCGACAGATCTGGAGTCCCATTGGTAGAGTGTACGTGAAGTTTTTAAGTTATTGAGTGATAATTCACTCTTTGCTACACTGGAGAAATGTGTGTTCGCTGTGCAGAAAATTAGTTTTTTGGGCTACATTGTCTCCAGCGAGGGCTTTGAGATGGACCCGGTGAAGGTTCAGGCTGTGCAGGAATGGCCTAGGCCTATTGGTTTGAAATCTTTACAGAGATTTGTAGGTTTTGCCAATTATTACAGGAAATTCATTAAGAACTTTTCTGTGATTGTTAAGCCTCTAACCGATCTCACCAGGAAAGGTGCGAATACGGTCCAATGGACTACTGAGGCCATTGAAGCGTTTAAGTATCTCAAAGAGAGGTTCAGTTCAGCCCCTATACTTATGCAGCCTGAGGAGACCAAGCCTTTTTTGGTCGAGGTCGATGCTTCATCGGTGGGGGTCGGAGCTGTTTTGTCTCAGGAGAACAGGGATGGAGTACATCCTTGTGCCTTCTTTTCGAAAAAAAAATTCGGAAACCGAATTGAATTATGATGTTGGTAATCGGGAGTTGCTGGCTATTAAACTCCCGTTTGAACATTGGCGTCATTTTTTGGAAAGCGCTAGATTTCCTATTCATGTTTTCACAGATCATAAGAATTTGATCTATCTAGATGCTGCCAAGCGCTTGAATGCCCGTCAAGCTAGGAGGGCACTTTTTTTTTCTCGGTTTCATTTTTCTGTTACCTATATCCCTGGTATTAATATACACCATTCATGAATAGGTAGTAAGTATCACCATATATGTGTATAAATCCACAATTTCGGTATATATTCAATTTATTACTACCCTATTATGGACAACGTACGACTCCATCGCCAAAACTTATACATAAGCAACCAGAAAAAAAGAAGACGACAAAAGGAGTCCACATTACTATAGAAAAGTATATCACTATTTATTGATAATAAAAGATCAGACATATAGAAAAATTCAGTGCAGCAACACTAATAGGCATTAAAATCCACAAACCCTCTCCGCATGTAAAGCCAATACACGACCCAAAGTATAGATATCCCACTATATCATGTCCATACCGTCGCCACACATTGAAAAAAACATGTAGTTTAGAAATGGAACATGTATATCTATGGAAATGCGAAATGCCCTCACCGTCCCGTTAGACATATATATGTGTTTCACATCACCTGCATCACATCAAATGACCCAATGATTATCCAGAGTATCCGATCAATATTTGCAATATTTCCCTGACGAAGGGAACCACCGAAACGCGCGTCGGGGCGCCCCTACTCTGCATGTGCTGCTGCTACAAGGACCCGGACAAATTTGTCTGCCCTCGGCATACGGTGTGCATAAACTGAGATACTGGTATGTATCTGATGATGACATTAAATTGCTCTGTATATCCCCTATAAGATATAGGTGATGGGATATATATGCCCAATATGAGTTGGATGATGAGGTGATTATATATATCCATACGGGGTTGTATACAGGCTACACTCTGCAAATATTGATCGGATACTCTGGATAATCATTGGGTCATTTGATGTGATGCAGGTGATGTGAAACACATATATATGTCTAACGGGACGGTGAGGGCATTTCGCATTTCCATAGATATACATGTTCCATTTCGAAACTACATGTTTTTTTCAATGTGTGGCGACGGTATGGACATGATATAGTGGGATATCTATACTTTGGGTCGTGTATTGGCTTTACATGCGGAGAGGGTTTGTGGATTTTAATGCCTATTAGTGTTGCTGCACTGAATTTTTCTATATGTCTGATCTTTTATTATCAATAAATAGTGATATACTTTTCTATAGTAATGTGGACTCCTTTTGTCGTCTTCTTTTTTTCTGGTTGCTTATCCCTGGTATTAAGAATGTTAAAGCCGATGCTTTATCTCGCAGCTTTTCTCCTGCGGTGGGTGCCGAGGAGGAGGAGAGCATTTTACAGAAAGGAGTGGTGGTGGCGGCATTGGACTCCGTTTTGGAGAATGGGATTCTAAAAGCTCAAGATGATGCTCCATCTAACACTCCCCATGGGAGGTTGTTCGTGCCTAGAACCTTTAGGAGAGACTTGTTTGTGGAGTGTAATGAGTCTCGGTTGGCAGGTCATCCAGGAATTTCTGAGACTAAGAGACTTATCAGTCGCAGTTTTTGGTGGCCTGGATGGCAGAAAGAAGTCATCAAGTGGGTGCGTCAATGTACTGTGTGTGCTAGGTCAAAGGCTTCACATACTCCTGCTGCGGGGTTGCTTTGCATTCTGGAGGTTCCTAGTGCGCCTTGGACGCATCTCACAATGGATTTTATTACTGATCTGCCCTTGTCCGAGGGTTTTACTGTTATCTGGGTGATCGTGGACCGTTTTAGTAAGATGTGTCATTTGGTTCCATTCATTAAGTTGCCCTGCGCCAAGACACTTGCTAAAGCTTTTGATAAGGAGATTGTCAAGCTTCATGGCGTTCCCACGGATATTTTTTCTCATAGAGGACCTCAGTTTGTGGCTCGCTTTTGGCGTGCTTTTTGTGACAGGTTGGGAGTCCATTTGTCATTTTCGTCTGGGTATCATCCTGAGTCTAATGGACAGACTGAAAGAAAGAACCAGGATGTAGAACAGCTTTTGCGATGTTTTGTGGCGGACGATCAAGAGGGGTGGTCTGAGTTTCTGCCTCTCGCAGAATTTGCTCTTAACAATCATACATCCTCCTCAGCTGGATGTTCTCCTTTTTTTTGTTGTACTGGGAGTCCTCCGTCTTTTGGTTCATTCTCCAAATTGGGGTCGGCGGTGCCGGAGGAGGAGAATTTTTCTGGTGATTTGGAGAGAGTTTGGACTAATTTACGTTGCAACCTTCAAGAGGCTAACAAGAAGTCCAAGAAGTATTTTGACAGGAAACGTAAGGAGGTTTTGTTTACTGTGGGTGACATGGTTTGGTTGTCCTCAAGGAACCTGCGGTTGAGGATTCCCTCTAAAAAACTGGGTCCGAAGTTTGTGGGTCCATTTAAAGTGCTTCAGGTTGTTAACCCATCTGCGGTTAGGTTGGATGTCCCTACTTCCTGGAAGATTAATCCTGTCTTTCATGTTTCCTTGTTGAAAAAGGTGGATGTATCTGATATGGATGCCACTGTCACTGTTCCTCCTGTGGTGGAAGACAGCGAATATGAAATTTCTCGTATCTTGAATTCTAGATGGCATAGAGGGAGATTACAGTATCTCGTATCTTGGAAGGGTTTCGGTCCCGAAGATGACTCCTGGGTAAGGGTGGATGATGTCTCTGCTCCTAGGCTCGTTAGAGCTTTCCACAAGAGGTTTCCGGATAGGCCTGGGCCTGGAGGATCTGGAGGATCCTCTTAAAAGAGGGGGTACTGTTAGAACCCTCCTGTTTGTTTTTTCCATCTTGTGTTTTGCGGTCACGTGACCATCTGCCTTTATATTCCAGCTCCGCCTTTTTGGCTGTGCTGGACTTCAGTGTTGTTTGACTGTTTTGCTAGCCAGGTGCTTCTGTGCCTATCTCTGTCAGTTCGCTTGGTCCTTTTGGGACCTCTGGTACCTTTTTGTCAGTTTATCTTTTTGTGTTCTGCAACAACTTTCTCTGTTCAGGAGGTGTCCCATTTTTGTTCCAGTCCTTAGTTCTTTTAGGGACCCCTTCCCTTTATTCTATAGGTCTTCGTTCAGACTAGCCTAGGACTATGGCGGGTCCGTTCACTAGGAACAGACAGCCTGCTACATCGCAGGGATTCAGCTTAGTCTTACTGTAGGGAATGCTTTCCCCTTCTTTCCTTAGTACTTGTTGCAGATCATAACATCCGGGTAGGTCTTGAGAAACCACTGAACCACGAGGTTAAGCACATGGGCCAGGAATGGTGTGAGCTCACCTCGCCCCAGAGCTGCCACCAGGTTCCGGCCATTGTCACACAAGGCCAATGCCTGGCTGTAGGGTCAGCGGTGTCAGCCACAGATTTGCCTGCTCTTTCAGAGCTGTCCACAACTCTTCAGCATTGTGTGGCATTTGCGAAATGTGTGAATTTAGTAGTGTGGCCTGTGGGGCGCTGGCTGCGTATTTGCGCTTGTGTTCCAAGGACTGGGGTACAAATAACTAAACGCTGCGTTTGGACAAAGACGTGGACGTGCTTGCTGATGATGCTACTTGAGAGTGTGCAATGACAGGTGCAGGGCGGGAGGCATCTTGGCATGCGCCATGGACAGGGGATTGGTGTGCACGCACAACAGCAGAAGAAGCAGTGGTGTCACCCGCAGACACTGTTTCTGGACCCTGGGGATCGGCCCACTTAGTCGGGTGCTTTGCTCCCATGTGCCTGATCATGCTGGTGGTGGTCAGGCTGTTTTGCTACCCTGCTGATGCTAGCCTGGCAGGTGGTGAAAATGGCCTTTTTGGGGTTATCTGCAGAGTCTTTAAAAAACAACCAGACTCAGGAAGACCTAACAGTTGTACTGGCAACTTCCGTCATGTTAGCGTTACGAGGAACTCTTTCCCGCCTTGTGTCTTGGTCTGCGGCCACCACACTGCTTCTTCCTGCCTGTTGTGGTGCTACGCCTCCCTCCCTCTGTGTGCTGCTGTCCTCGCTCTGTGTGTCCCCCTGCCAGGTTGGGTCAGTTACTATATCATCTGCCACCTCGTCTTCCACTTCCGCACCCTTGTCCTCCTCCTGACTTTCTGGCAATTGTGTCTCATTATCATCCACCTGTTGCAACAGTAATTGCACTTTCCCACCATTGCCTTCATGTGACCGTGGCTGCTCCAATATTTGGGCATTGCTACACGCGTTCTCCTCTTGACTCGCTTGAAGCTGATCAGACGAGAGGCCCGAATCTACAAATGGAGAAGTGAACAGCTCTTCTGAGTGTCCAAGTGTGTGATCAGTTGTCTCCAGGTACTCGACATGGTGGGAGGAAGGAGGAACAGGGTGAGGAATATGCAGTCCAGACTCACGGCTACTGAGACTTGACCTTGTGGAAGATAGGGTGGTGGTGGTGGCAAAGTGACTGGAAGCATTATCTGCTATCCAACCAACACCCATTTGACACTGCTCTGGGTTCAATAGTGGTGTACTGAGGTCCCTTAGTAATTGGGACAGGAAAGTCGAGCAACAAGATGTGGGTGTTTGTTGTGGCACAATTTCAGCTTGCCCACGACCACGTCCTCGGCCTCTGCTTGCACCATCACCATCACATCCACTTCCCCGTCCCTTGTCACGCACCTTGACCATTTTGAATGGAGGACAATATTTTCCACATTCACAAGAAATGGCTGATTTTGAAACGCAGTTAAATGTGATACGTCTGACAGAGAACCACAATTTTAAATAGCAGGCCAGTAATTTACTAATATTATTCTACACAGAGACCTAGTGTGAATAGCTTGACCGACACACTGCAACGAAATGGAAGGCAGAAATGGCTGATTTTGGAACACTGTTATATGTGATATGTCTGACAGAGAACTACTGTTTTAAATAGCAGGCCTGTAATTTACTAATATTATTCTACACAGAGACCTATTGTGAAAAGCTTGACTGACACACTGCAATGAAATGGAAGGCAAAAATGGCTGATTTTGCAGGAGCAGTACTTTGTCCTCTCTGGAGCTTGAGGCCATGTGCTTATTTGGAGTTCATCTAAAGCTAAGCCATTTCCCCTGTTTTGTCCACCCTTATTGTCTATAGAGTTTAGCGGAGGTTGACTAGTGCTCATCTCCTTTCATCCCTAGCCGTAGCCATATGCCAGGTAGAGTAGTTTGAGGCACGCGTGTGGCGATTGCTGAGGAGGCAATATAGGGACGGTTGTTGAGACAGGGTGACGCTAGACCAGACTAGGAGGTCTCCACTTCCCCCCTTTCCCTAGTGTCTGGGCTCCCTTTCCCTTTTCCCTCTGTGTTGCACTAAGTCTTTCCCACACCTGGCGTGACAATTTCTGGATTTTTATCGCTGAAATATGGAACAGATCTGGCTATACTCTGCAGTGCTAACAAGCAAATGGAGCAGAAAAATGGTGTACTCTGGATTGCTTTTTAAGCAAATAACCAGGATTAAGATAAAAAAAATTGCCCTGGCCCATGATATCTGGGGCTATGTCTACAAATATTTGTAATTATTACATCAGCAGCAGACAGGACGTTCAATGGACCCTCTAGGGCTATATGCACTGCAGTCTGGCACATACACTGCCTGCCTGCCTAACACTGATTATATGCAGCTGGATTAGTCCTCAGAAGGACTGTTAGTTCAGATGGATATATATATATATATATATATATATATATATATATATATATATATATATATATATATATAGGGTGGTCCAAAAGTAGGTGGCCAGAAAATAATAACATTTATTTTGATTTATATATAAAATTATATTTACTAACACAAGCATAACATTGACAATTAAATTTTATTCTGAACAATAATACAAAAGCCCTTAAATTTTATCAACGCAGGTGCTCAAACTGTTTTCCATTACAATTTGCACAGCTTTGAAGTCTGCCTCTTACGCTTTGACAAAATTTTTTGCACAACTCCCTGGTATTAATTTCTTGAAATGCATCTCTTATGTAATTTTTGAAATCACTGACACTTTTTGGTTTTCAACTATAAACTTTGTCCTTGAGTACTCCCCAAAAGAAAAAATCCATTGGGGTCAAGTCTGGTGAACGTGCCGGCCAATCCATTTATTAGGAAATGTTTCATCAAGATACTCGCGGACTACTCTTGAATAATGTGGAGGGGCCCCATCTTGTTGGAAATAAAGGTCATTTGAATTAGGCTGTTACTGTAACTGGGGAACAACGTGATTCATTAAAACTTTGAGATACTTATCTCCTGTGACTGTTCCATAACCTTCATAAACTTATTACACTTTCTGTCCACCTACTTTTGGACCACCCTGTATATATATGTTGTGGAATACCTATACTAAAAGGATGTTCAATGGACCCTCTTGCACTATATGCACTGCAGTCTGCCACAGACCCTGCCTGCCTGCCTAACTGCTGCTATCACCACTGAATATATGCAGCTGGATTAGTCCTCAGAAGGACTGTTAGTTCAGATGGATATATATATGTTGTGGAATACCTATACTAACTATGAAGAAGCAAATCTCTCCCTGACTCAGCAGCAGCTCTCCCTACTCTGCCTGATTCCGGGGTAGACTGTGACGAGCATAGCGGCGCCAGGTCTTATATAGACCTGATGACGCTGTGCGGCCAGCCAATCACTTTAATGCCACAACCAACATGGCTACAGCATTACAGTGTGTGGCAGGCAATCCCTGCATGTTCATTGGCTCTCTAAAGAGCGCCAAACATGCAGGGCGGGGACCCGAGTTACCGCCCGAGCAACCCGGAAATACTCGCCAAAGGCCGAACTTGTCGAGCACTGTGATGCTTGGGCGAGCACCGAGCAGTGGCAAGCGCGTTTACTCATCACTAGTGAGATCTACGTGACCCCGAGCTAGATATACTACACTTTACAAATGAAAGAATCTCTCAGTAACATATAATATAATATCGGCTCTTATTAATTTACTTAAGCGCCACTTCAATGAATTATGAAAACATGTTGATGCCATTAGTATCAAGGATATGTCATCTCCATGTATTGTATAGATCCATGCTCTCCTTGACAGCGGATGCAATAATTGTATCGCTCCAGGTTCATTCTTTTCAGTTCTTTTATGCTATTTTATATATATTTCCTACCCATTACCGCACACAAGTTGTATCTTACACACTTGTTACTCTGTTGCTAATGTTGCTTACTGTGAGTGTAGATGATATATTGCTTGATTGTAATTATTTTGTGTAAAAACAAAAACTGTAAACTTTCCGTTGTTCTTAGAATTTACTTCTCATCTTGAAAACAAAAGTTTCTTTGTGTGTTCACTTTGGCATCTTTTACATCGATCAGTTACACTTCAGATGTATCATTCTGAGCCTGACACCTGCTGGCAGGTAAAGGAACATCGTGCAAAAAATAAAATCAACACTGTCATAGAGTACTTTACAATTAGATAACACAAAGTACATATGAATAACTGACACTGTAGAATGTTTGTGCTCTAAATCATACACACAAAACACAGGGCTTCAAAACTTAGACTAAGCCATACATGTGTATAGGTATTATAGCTCCAAATTCTCTGAGTTCCATCGCTCCGCTGACTTTAAAACTCTGGCTGCCAGCAACGACCACTAGAGGGAGCTCTGTGCTAATAAATGTATACAGCTGCTCAATGGGAAGAGTAAAAATATAGTTGAAGTGAGTGCCCTCTAGTGTCAGTTGCAGAATAATGTTATGACTGTGTGGCAAATAACTATTTAAAAAAAAAAGTTTCCAAACCAGGAAATTGTGCCTGAGACTAAAACCTCATAATACTTCAGAACATTCTCAGCTGAATGTGCCTTAAAAAACAGAGTTATATATGTCCTTCAGTCACAGTTTTATGGATCTATTTAGAAAGTTCCTTAAAATGTCATTTACTACCGATTTTTTGTTCCTTTTCCCTAAAACTGACATTTCCACTTTAATATAATGTTTATTTCACATTTAAATGTCATCATTTTCGTTAAAGGGCACTCAGTAACGAACAGATGTGATTATAAAACAGCCCAATAATACGCTCACCAATATAGCATATTTTGAAGGCAAAGCAAGGTTTTTATGAACAAATCCTTTATGTAAAGTTATTGTGAGTGTAAATGAAACATCGAAACCAGTAAATGAATTATAGAGGTCAGTCCATATATTTGGTGGGACTGCAGCACTGCTCCAATCAAGTGAATGGCGCCTGCTGCAGTTCCCTGCACAGCTGGGTATACAAGGAAAGAACAGAAAATGGAATCAGAGCTGCAATCCTTTGATTCTGAAAATTAGTGGGGGTCCCAGAAGTCGGCTGCCCACCCATTATTGAGCAATAACAAACCCTAGCGATATGCCTCCACTTTATAAAATGGAAAAAACACTTATACTTGTTGTTTCAGGTGACTTTTCAGAATAAGCTGTTGAGTGTTTACATGAAGAATATACATTTTTCTGGCTAGTAGATGATCAGCCCTTTAAAACCTATCTGTTTAGTTCCACAATCTAAGCTATTTTCTCAGTGCCGTAACTATAAACTTCGGGGCCCCGGTGCAAAACTTCATAGTGGGGTCCCTCAACATTTCAATCACTAGAGGTTGTGCGGAACGTGGTGAAGCTGCTACGCATTGTTGTATACAACACACAGGCTTCACCACGTTCTGCAAGACCTTTAATAGATTTTGTTGTTTATGATGCAAGTTTTAGAAGTTAAATATTCAGCGAATATGTTTGGAAATTTAATAAGGTGAATAATTCCAAATATTGCACAATTTTCAAATAACTGTATACGTTTATTAAATAGCAGCCGGGCTTCTCACAGTTTGTCACAGAGATATTTGTGTCTGCTGAGACTGTCTCCTCTCAATGATGGTGAGAGTTTGTTACAGTCAGTGTGCACTGTGCCTTGCCAACTCTCTGTGATCTCCAGACTAACATATTGTTACAAATCTTGTGCAGGTTTCCATTCATTGACAGCTGGCAGAGCTCCTGGAAATTATTGAAATGATAGTCTCTCCTGTCCTCCGGGTGACATTGTCTGACAGGAATATAGGAGCTGGGTATTTTATGAGAAATTAAAGTATTAAAATACAATTTTTTACCATCAGTTTGGGGCCCCTTGGGTGGTTGGGGCCCCGGGGCAGTGCCCCGGCTGCCCCGGTTGTAGTTACGGCCCTGTATTTTCTATCATACTAGTATTAAACATTCCCTGCCATTCCCTAACTACACTATCTAACAGCTATTCTATTTAGTTTCCTATTTCCTGTGTAATGACGTTTCATTTGAGAATCCCAGTGCAGCAACAAAAGGGCAACAGTGTTTACCTGCCCAGGTCTCAGAACTAATGCACTATCAGGATTCAGCAAACCCATATAATAAAGATGGCAGCAACACAGATGCAAAATACTGATGAGACAATCACTCACAGCCTATCAATTCATGGAAGGGGTGATTGCTTAGTATTAAAATTGCAAACAAAAAAGGCTTGTATAGGGCACTGGTCACACTCAAATGAAGCATCATCAGAGCAGGGAGCAGAAGCTGCAGTCACTGCCACAGCCCTGCCCCTTGAATCAAAGCTTCATCAGTGACGTTCGTTTCAGGTCATTTTTTCGCCCTCACATAGAGCAATTCAATCAAGTCACTACCCTATGGCTAACACAGTATCAGTAT
The DNA here is from genome assembly GCF_046119375.1 of Phyllobates terribilis. Classification (NCBI taxonomy): domain Eukaryota; kingdom Metazoa; phylum Chordata; class Amphibia; order Anura; family Dendrobatidae; genus Phyllobates; species Phyllobates terribilis. The sequence continues at coordinate 708,843,747 of NW_027362764.1, forward strand.
TCATTTATCTAATGTCTTTCACCAGTTAATTTGTACCAGCCACCTGCTGATAATCCAATCAGCTGCTACTCCCTTCCCCATGAAGGCTGCTATCTGTCAGTAACAGATACCCATCTCATAAGTACCAAAGTCTGCCTTAAAGGTGAGCCACACTTTACACTGACCACCCTAAAATTTCACTATCTATACTAATCCTGGGGTGTCATTTCATTGCAGCTGACACCAGGATTCTCGCTCTTTCAGCATAAAAGCAAAAATAAACAGGGTGTCTAAAGGATCACCCATAAGTAATACCTTAAGCTAATCAGGTAAACTTTCCAGCTAATCAGATATAACATATATTAAGCTCTAAACACAATAAAAACTGTAATTTTCAGTCTTATGCTACAGGCTCAACCAGCTGCATCAATCAGGAATCAACCTCCTACAGCCCCACAGGAGTATACACCTTTCCACCTGGGGGACACCCCTGGATGTTAATTAACATCAAGACTTCTGCCCCTTATGTAAGTCCTCTATTAATTAAATAAACCGAAACAAGACAGGGCTTTCTTTAATTGTATATCTCATTACAGTACCAATTCTGACATCCTACCTCACAAGAAGACCCTCCTCCTCTTCTTCTCCATCATCTAGAGAGACCCTCTCACATATAAAGGTAAACTACATGTACAGTAGTCCTACCATAAAACATCAACTTATACAGGCTAGTAATCATAGTCTTTCTGTATATCCCATTACAGGTCCCAATTAGCTCTGGATCCCTGGAAGACCGATAAATTGGTCTCTCTTTTATACAGCTCAACTCCTCTGTTTTATACTAATTTATGTAATTTATGAAATTTTAAATAGTATTTTAAACAAATGAATACAATTAATTGAACAATTTGAAATTCTATTTATTATTATCCTTTTAGCAATCCTCACTTACCCTCCTCAGTGAATCAGCGCAATGTTTTTTTAAATTTCAATTCTGGTAGTTAATTTAATGCTTATCTTTTGCGCTGTAACCTGATCCCTCAGTGAGATGTCTTTTTTTTGATCAATATAGATTTGAATTTTTTTTCAGAGTGGATGATGAGTTCAGAAGGAAGGAAGAAGGAGATGACATGGCTCATAATTGGAGAAACAAGAAGATTTCTCTGATAAGATATCTTACAAGTTTCTTATATTCATTTGTAGTACTGTTTTATGCAAAGTTTGTAGAAATGACATGTTTAAGAGTGAAGCATCTACAATCAAACTTGCATCTCCAAATCCTGAAGACCAGAAGATCAGATCTAAAAGAGCAGTATCCTTTTATTTTTGATGTGGATGTCGAGCGCAGGGGAATCTTAGGTACTCCTTGTTTTATCTACCATCTTCATGCAGAAAAGTTATTACACTCGTCAGGTAATGTTTATATACTAGATATAAGACATTGTTTTACCTTCCTTTATGATAACATAAAGTCAAGTTAGATTGTTACTGATGTGACTGTTGTGAATCAAGTTCCCAAGCTTCGCCATCATGACTGACATTAACATCATCAGCGAATGTAAGACCAATAACTCATAAGGAATATTACTCTACTGACTATAGATAAAACCCTCAGATGGACAATAAATGGAAGCTGAAAGATTGAAATTGTTCCCCCTTTACATTTTCTGTTTAATGTAACAACTTTATAACTGAGGAGCACATTTATGATTGTGCACATGTTGCGGGTTGATAGAGGCACATAATATCCCTTTGATGTGTTTTCATATTCGTATCTATTTTATTATCTGCTCGCCCTTGAATGTTACCATATTTTTATTCTCAAATACTCAGTGATTCTTTGCAAAAATAGCAGAAGATGAGACATTTATGATATCTTAAAAAAAAAAAAAAAACTATAGTAAATATGCCCTGGAAATGATGAGGCCTATGAGGCTAGTAGAAATCTACTATATTTTCACACTATTGTATTGTAAAATTAGAATTGAAAGCTCTTTTTTATTATTGGCTGTATAAAATATTTAAAGGCACTTGGTAGAGTTGTAAAAATCAGTGATTAAAGGAATCCTAAAGTAAAGAGATATGGCATCAAACCCCATAAGTTGTTGTTAAAGGGGTCATGTAAACTTCAGGAGAGAGTCACTCTTCTACCTTCCAGCTGCGTTATTGCTGGGGAACAGTTCACTTTTGAAGGTTTCTAGTTCAGACCTGCAGCATGGTCGTGCCATGGGTCCAAATTACAAATTCTTCAATGTAGCTTTGCCTCTGTCTGTAGAATCAGAGAGAAGCTTGTCAAAGCAATGCTTGCAGGCTCTAAACCAAAGAACATGGACGTGTACACTTCTTGCTTAGGAGACTGGCCACCGCTGATAGAGTGCATGGTGGCCAATAGCGTGGTCTACGAGCTGTAAACTGTAGAATTAAAAATCCCTTCATTCTTGAGAATGCAGAAGATTTTTAATAACAGATAAACAGGTTTTTACAAGCACTTTGCAATTTTGCTTATTTAATAAGAGGAGAACTACCACTTTAAAGGGGAGTTCCAGCTAATAACATTGAACATCAACTAGATCAGGGCTCTCAAACACGCGACCCCCGGGCCGCATGCGGCCCCTCCGGCTGCTTCATGCTGCCCGCAGGCACATAGACCCCGTAACGATCGCGCTGATGTCGGCGGCTGCTGGACGGGGCCGCGATCGTTACGGGGTCTGTGCCTGCGGGCCACAAGTGCAGAAAGGACGCCGAGGGAACGGAGGACAGGTGAGAATAATCTTTTTTTTTTTTCTCTGTCATGTCTATGTGCGCAGTATGGGGGGACAGTATGGGGGGACAGGGACCCATGCGCAGTATGGGGGGACGGGGACCCTGTGCGTGTATGGGGGGACGGGGACCCTGTGCGCAGTATGGGGGGACGGGGACCCTGTGCGCAGTATGGGGGGGAACCCTGTGTGCAGTATGGGGGGACGGGGACTCTGTGCGCAGTATGGGGGGGCACCCTGTGCGCAGTATGGGGGGGATCCCTGTGCGCAGTATGGGGGAACCCTGTGCGCAGTATGGGGGGGAACCCTGTGCGCAGTGTGGGGGGGGACCCTGTGCGCAGTATGGGGGGGGCCCTGTGCGCAGTGTGGGGGGAACCTTGTGCGTAGTATGGGGGGGAACCTGTGTGCAGTATGGGGGGGGACCTGGATGGGGGACATGTCTGCAAGATAGGGACCAGGATGGGGGACCATGTCTGCAATATGGGGTTCATGTCTGCAATATGGGGACCATGTCTGCAATATGGGGGACATGTCTGCAATATGGGGGACATATCTGCAATATGGGGGACCTGGATGGGAGACCATGTCTGCTATATGGGGGACCTGAATGGGAGACCATGTCTGCAATATGGGGGACCTGGGTGGGAGACCTTGTCTGCAATATGGGGGACCTGGATGGGAGACCGTGTCTGCAATATGGGGGACTTGGATGGGAGACCATGTCTGCAATATGGGGGACCTAGATGGGAGATCACATCTGCAATATGGGGGACCTGGATGGGAGACCATGTCTGCAAGATGAGGACCAGTTCAAAAGGTGTATAGAAAATAAAATGGTATCACTAAAAATGTCACTTTGTCATGCAAATAATGCGGCCCCCCAAATTAAATGTTTTTCGGTGTGCGGCCCATATACCCAGCTGAGTTTGAGACCCATGAACTAGATAGTGCTTGCTCTTAACCTCCTAGTCCACACAATACATATGGAGTTATGTAGTGTAAAATGGATATATGACCATTGTAATGCAGCGGCTTGCGGCATTACTGTAATGGTCCAGGGTGTATTTTGGCTGACCATGTACCTCCCCCCCAGGTGACTGGTCACATGACTGTGACATCGCACAGGTCCTGTGCACACAGAAGGTCTGATCACATGACTGTGACATCAGCACAGGTCCTGTGTGTGCACTAGAGGATATATAAACCCTGGTAGATTTGAGACAGGTGTGAAAGGCGTGAGGCCTGTTCCCGTGTGGGACACCGCTAGAGTGTGAGGCCTAGTTAGGCCTAGTGAAGCCTGGTGAAGCCTGAAAGGCAGAGGCTGGATCCTTAGGTGTAAGCGATACCAGTAGCCTTGGAGGGCAAGAGGCTTGGAAGGCAAGAGTCCTGGAAGGCAGAGGCTGGATGTTAGGTGAGACAACATATCAGTAGCCTTTGAAGGAACGAGGGCTGGATACCCCCATCTGGGAAGATGTAAAGCCACAGTGGTGGCAGAACAAAACTGACTGAAGCAGCTAAAACCCGGCAAAGGAAAAACACTGCATTATATGGATGTTGCTATAAGTGACTTTGCTGGAGGCTGTAACTGGAGCCAAGTGGACCCGTCTGCCACTTGAAAGGCTCCTGGACATTATATGTGTATGTCGGCGAGCCACTGAGTTGGACTCAGTGATAAGCAGTAGTGAAGTGTAATAAACTGCTGGATTGTGAAATACTGGAAAACGTGGCTAGTGTGCTTTAATTGACCCGGTGCAGCGAGTGTCCCCCAGCATGATGACTAGTGCTGCCTTACACCATACACAGTGTTATTGGCTAGAATAACGCATTAAAAGAGTTATCTCATGATGACAACGCCTGTCCTATTAAGGCAAAAGAATATTATAGAGGTGGATTATTGACAGGTTTATAAATATGTGACTCTTCAGATTTTGTGTTATACTATGCCTGATGAAGAGACCTGAGAAGTCTCGAAAGCTTGCAATTTGTTACCATCTTTTCAGTTAGCCATTAAAAGGCATAAACCACTTAGGACTCTCAAATTTTAAATGTTGTTCTATCTACTGGCTAACACAGTACAAAGATACATTTTTTCCTGTATTTTGCTAGTCAGTCAGCAACTTTTTGGATCTTTCGACTCAATCTTATCTTTTCTAGAATTTGCCCTTTTTCCAGAAGTCCATGTTGAGATTTACGTAGTATTTCAAGTTTAGATTTAGAAAATGTACTAGGGAGGTGTGTGATCTATATGATGTTACAAGACAGGAGTTATTATTTTTTCTTGGGACAAAAATGTGCCGTTGGAGATTTCTAAAAGTTTTATTTTTGGAGTTCATCTTTACTGATATATATAAGAATTGCTAAAGATCTACCTGGTGGAGACCATCGACTGAGTTGTTTTTTTGTTTGGTTTTTCATATAAATATATATAAAAAAGGAAATAGTGCACTAAATCCCACACTGACATATACTTGTTAGTGACCTTTGAAACGTGTAAGTCATTTTGCCTTTCCTCCCAAGCAGATGGCTAACTTGAAATTCCCTTTTGTGTGAACTTTACACTGAGATCTATCCAACAGCATTTACACCGATCCACAGTATTTCTATTTTTGCAGCCTTTATGTAATTTTAATTATTATGCAGAATTGTCCGGGACCTACATTACGCAGTTCTCATGGCAACAACTCGTAATTGTCACTTGATCTTTCCCCTTAAAAAGAACCGGCCTTTCACTTGTCACGCCATGAAATCCTTATCTAACACTGCTGAATTTATTTATTCATGAATATCCAGCATTGACCTCTAGAAGATTTAATGACGCCATTTTAAATGGCAGAATCAGTCAGGTATGTCTTCAGCTTTTTTTTTTTGTTTTTTGCTTTTTTTTATAGGATTTTGAATTGATGAGCAGTGGACACAGATAAACAATGCTTTTTTTTAGTGAACAAATGCTTAAATAATTTCATGGCAAGTACAATCTAAATTACTTAGTAACAAATCGAGCTGCAGTGAGTTGTGAAATGAAATTGAGCAAGTTATTTAGCTCTTGAAATGATAATGACGCGCCCCTGGGCCTGCTGCATCGCGCGGCATCGCGCGCACGGGGAAGCTTACCCGGATCCGGATCAGATGGGGGTAGTAGTCTCGTGGCGGTGACCCGGTCCGTGCCCAGGGAGTCAAACTGTGTGGCTTAGTATTAGCAGTAGATGTTGGACGACTACGCCACCCGTTGAATGCAGCTATGGAGCTGCCGCTGCAGGGCAGACCGCTGAGGCCGGTGGAAGGATTGTGCAGCGTGGATGGTATAACCCCCAACGGGAGGGGTATGGCCTCAGGGCAGCCGACGTGGATGATGGGGGTAGCAGGAACCACTCAGAGACGATGCGGTGTAGTTCAGGGTCTTTACTGGGGACAAAGATAGACCCTCCCGGAGTACTGGCTAGCGATTGGGGCCTGGTCAGTCCTTGAGCAGATGGGATCTCCCCTGGCCAGGCGGAGTTGTAGGCCTCCCCAACTAATTGTACTCTTCTGGCTACCTTGCTAGAGGCGGGAAAAAGTAGCCCACGTCCCTGAGTGTACCGTGTGGTGCTCACCCGTATGGCCGGTGACTCGGGGCCTTCTAGTGGCTTCCGCTCCACGACGGCGGTGCTGGTCCCACGCGTGTGACCGTGCCTTCGGGTTTCTTGGCCAGAGGACCTGAAATCCCCTGCCGGTCGGTTTCTGCTGCTGGGTAAGGATTAGTCCCCACAGCCTCGGACTCCGGGTCCGGTGGTAACTCTTCAATCAGGGCGAGCTCTTCAGCTGCCAGCCCCTGATTCCTTGTAGCACTGCTCCCACTGAGCTCCTGATCTTTCTTTCCTATAGCTGCTCCTCTTCTTAACTCTCCTTCTTAACTAACTAACCCTGCCTCAGCCCCAGTTTTATATAGGGGAAGTTCTTCCCCTCCCAGGACTGGGCAGGAGGTGTGGCATGCATAGGATTCCTGACCAAGAGACCTCCCACCTGCTCTCAGACATAATATTGCTATTACTGTGGAAACCAGACCCCTGGGGTGCCACATTCCCCCCTAGTGAAATTTAGTACTCCGGGACTAAACATAACAAGTAAAAACAAAAAGAGTACAATAAAGAAAAACACATTAGGATGGTTACGGCATGTCCGCAACCGGGTGCAGTCTTTGAAGAAAACAAAGGTGTCCATTTCACCAAAACAGGGAGACGTAACCAGGTAGGGGTCTGTCCTGCCCCGAGTCCTTATCAGTCTTTTAGTCCGTCCTGGGTTACGCTCCAACTATATGCACAAAGGATTCCCGGTAAATCCACCAAAGACTCCTACAAATAACTAGAAACACATAATTATACACAAGCAACAATAAACAGGTAAACATTAATTAAATAGCTCGAACATTTAGATCCTCCACCGTAGGGGCAACTGGCCTCTAGTGACCCTAGTGGACCTACGGAGCTGGCTGACTGGTCCTGAGCTACAGGGTATAGGAGCTGTCAAGGGTAAACTGGGCAGCCGTCTACGGACTCTTTGGCTCACTAGGGGTATGGCAGGCTCACTATAAGCAGAGGGTTGATTCTCCTGGTCTGCTTGTGTGGGGTCTTCTGCCTCCTGGACCGGCTGTTCTTCCAGCTCTACCTGCGTCTCCGTAGGCACTGGGGATGCTGGTTGGAGGAACGTGAGGACGGGTACCACAACAGCACCATTGACTTGAGTCCAAGACCGAGGGAAGTCTCCAAGCACAGTACTAATCATATCTTCCCTTTCCTCTACGGGTCGAGGGTCTTCTTGTTCCTCTTCAGGGTTCCGTAGCTGTTCGGGACACTTCTTCAGGTGATCCCGGGATACAATGGCTGTGGTTTCCCCTCCGTCTTTACTGATTGTACAGATCTTTGGGTTGTCGTGGCTTGAGGGCAGTACGGTGTACGGGTCCTTCTCCCACTGGTCGTCCAACTTGTGGAGCCATCTTTTCCTCTTCAAGACCTGCTCTCCGGGCACCAGGGGAACAGCGGGAGCATACTGGTTGTAAGTTTTCTCTTGTCTTTCCCTAGCTTGACAGAGACTTCGCTCCACGCTCTCCTGTACTTTCCGGTACTGCTGCTGCCTCTCTGTGTCCCAGTCTGCTTCTGGTGAAGTGTCCTCGGGTGTCAGGACTCCCATCTCCAGATCAACAGGAAGCTTACCAGGTCTTGCCCTCATTAGGTAAGCCGGGGTACAGTTGGTGGAACCTACAGGGATGTGGTTGTATAGGTCCACCAGGTCGGGCAGCTTTTCAGGCCACAGACTACGTTCTTCCAGGGGCAATGTTTTCAGAAGATCTATCACCACCTGGTTCATTTTCTCACAAAGTCCATTAGTTTGCGGGTGATAGGGTGTTGTTCTTATCTTCCGGCAGCCATACAGGGTGCAGAACTCCTGGAAGACTTCCGCTTCAAAGGCAGGCCCCTGGTCCGCCAGCACCTGCTCCGGGTATCCGTGCGGACGGCAGAAGTGCTGCTGGAAGGCTCTAGCTGCTGTTTGAGCCGTTAGGTCCTTGACGGGGACGACAACCAAGAACCGGGAGTAGTGATCCACGATGGTTAACGCGTAGACGTAGCCACTTCTGCTTGGGGTCAGTTTTACATGATCCAAGGCTACCAGTTCCAACGGCTGTCTGGTGATGATGGACTGCAGGGGAGTCTTCTGGCTGGCACGGTCCCTCCTTCTTAGGTTGCATGGGCCACAGTCTCTGCACCACCTCTCGATGGTTCCTCTCATGCCTACCCAATGGAACCGCCCGCGCAGCAGGAACTCCAGCTTCTTCCATCCGAAGTGCCCAGCTCCGTCGTGGTATGCCTCCATCACCATAGCTGCGTCTCTTCTGGGCACCACTACTTGCCAGATTAGTTCATGCGTCCGGGAGTTAACCATTCTGCGGCACAACTTCCCCTTGTAAAGGAACAGTCGACTCTTCTCAGCCCACAGTTGCTTGGCTTCCTCCGGAGCGTCTGGGTCAAGGCGTGCATCGGGCCGGGTCAGCATCTCCTTTACCAGTCGGACGGCAGGGTCACTGTCTTGCGTTTCCGCCCAGTTGTAATGAGGTAATGGGTTGAACGTAGCGGATTGCTTACTCCTTACACGGTGGGAATACTGGATAGTCCCATGACGGTGGAACGCGGGGAGTTCAACTTCTTCCAGTTCCTCTGAATCTTCCCCTATGTCCGGTAGGTTCGGCATCCTGGACAGGGCGTCCGCGTTGGTATTGGAGCGTCCTGCCCGGTATTTGATTGTAAACTCATAGTTGGACAAGCGGGCCATCCATCTCTGCTCTAGGGCACCGAGTCTTGCAGTGTCCAGGTGTGTCAACGGGTTGTTATCCGTGTACACGGTGAACCGGGAAGCAGCGAGGTAGTGCTTAAAGCGTTCGGTGACTGCCCACACCACTGCCAGGAACTCTAGCTTAAATGAGCTGTAATTCTCAGGGTTTCTTTCGGTGGGTCGCAGTTTTCGGCTGGCGTAAGCAATTACCCGTTCCTTCCCCTGCTGGATCTGGGACAGTACGGCTCCTAGCCCGATGTTACTGGCGTCGGTGTAGAGGATAAAGGGCTGGCTATAATCAGGGTACGCCAGGATTTCATCCCCCGTGAGGGCCATCTTCAGCTGGCGGAAGGACTCTTCTTCCAGTTTCTCCCATCTGAAGGGTGGCTTCTGGTTCTTGGCCTTCCTGGACTGGCCTATCAGGAGGTCCTGCATAGGAGCTGCCTTTTTGGTGAAACCGGGAATGAACCTTCGGTAGTAGCCTACCAACCCGAGGAACTGCCTCACTTCCTTTACGCTGGAGGGGCTTGGCCATTCCTTAATTGCGGTGATCTTATCAGGGTCGGGGGCCACTCCGTCAGCACTCACCACGTGTCCCAGGTACTGCACCTTTGGCTTCAGGAGGTGACACTTGGAGGGTTTCACCTTTAGGCCGTAACTTGCCAGAGCTTCGAACACTTCCGCCAGGTGTTTCAGGTGGTCCTCGTAGGTCTTGGAATAGACGATGACATCGTCCAGGTATAACAGGACCGTCTCAAAGTTTCGGTGTCCCAGACAGCATTCCATCAATCGCTGGAAGGTTCCTGGTGCGTTGCAGAGTCCGAACGGCATGCAGGTAAACTCGCTAAGTCCCATCGGGGTGGTGAATGCGGTCTTCTCCCGGTCCGCCTCTGCTACAGGAACCTGCCAGTACCCGCTAGTGAGATCCAAGGTGGAGAAGAAGTTAGCAGATTTTAAAGCAGCCAAAGACTCCTCTATTCTTGGTAAGGGGTACGCATCTTTGTGTGTGATACGGTTAATTTTCCGGTAATCTACACACATTCTCATGGTGTTGTCTTTCTTTTTGACCAAGACTAGTGGAGCTGCCCAGGGGCTACAGCTATCCCTGATTACCCCAGCCTCCTTCATGTCTCTAAGCATCCCCTTGATGTGTTGGTAGTGTGCAGGGGGTACGGGTCGATACCTCTCTTTTATGGGAGGATGGTCTCCCGTGGGGATGTGGTGTTCTACCCCCTTGACTCGCCCGAAGTCTAACGGGTGTTTACTAAACACTCTCTCGTACTCTCGAACCACCCGGTAGACTCCCTGTTTCTGGTGGGAGGGAGTGGAGTCAGTACCCAAATGTAGTTGCTGACACCAATCCTCCATTATTTTCGTAGAGCCGTTACCTTCCTCCGGGTGAGATGGAGGCAAGGGTTCCACAGACTGTATAGAATTTTGGTTGATAGTATATAATTTGGCTAGCGTAGCATACCGGGGCAGGTATACTTCCCTTTTCCCGATATTTATTATACGAACGGGCACCCTCCCATGGCATACATCAACTACCCCCCGTGCTGTCAAAATGGTGGGCCTACTGTCTGAGTAGACTGGTTCTACCATGGCCTGGTAATCTCTACCTCTCAGACCAATAGCTGCCCGGCACCAAATCATCATTTCACTTTTCGGGGGCATGGCAATAGGGAAAGGGTCACACATTCTTACGCTACCAATCTCACCACCGGAGAGTTCCACCTGTTGCCGTCGCATCAGTGCCCGGATCTCTTTCTGGAGCACTCGCTGCTGGCCGGAGCTGGCGTTCTTGGCAACCTGCTGTAAAATGAAAATCACCTCTGCAAGACAATTTTCAATCACATTAGTTCCTAGAGTTATCTTTGGGTGACTCTCGCGCTTGTCAATGTCTACAATGATCAGTCCCTGTGCTGCCAGTTCGACTCTACCGATTTTAATGGTCATTTCTTTAAATCCGATCTGTGGCACGGGCTGACCATTACTGGCGATGATACTCAAGTCGTCGTCTGGATAGCGGGTTATATCCGAGTCATTCCAGTACTGCTTGAAGAGCACGTACGGGATGGTGGTGACCTGTGACCCGGTGTCCAGTAGGGCACTCATAGGGATGCCATCCAGTACCACAGGCAAGACTGGACGTCCTCCCACATATTTGTCGCGCCAGTTCGATGGGCCTGGTGATCTTTTTCCTGGGGGTTGGCCCTCTACCCCAGGTTGTGCCAGTTTAAAGGACAGTACCTTGCCATATGTCCGGGTTGATTGCAGCGGCGGCAGATGGGTTGTCCGTCCTCGTTGTATCGGTCGCTGGGTCTTCCTCTGGCCGGTGGGGTCCTCCTTGGTTGACGCCACGGGATGTCCTCCGGTCCGGATGCCAGCTGGATCTTCCCTGGAGTGGAAACCTGTAAAGACTGCACAGTTCGGGTTAGCGCAGCAACGCTTTTAGCTAGCTCTTGGACCTGATGGTGCAGGTCTGGAGCCGGGTCATTGTTCAAATCCTGCGCATCAGCCCCCACAGACCCTGCCGACAAGGGCGCCGCCTCCTGGTGGTAAGTGATAGCTGGGCGCCTGTGGGTCACAACGCCACCCGGTGTCGGTTCTCGGAGCACCCGGATGGCTCTGTCCTTGAACTGTGCAAAGTCCAGATGAGGATCCTGTAAGGCTATGGCCCGCAACTGGGTTCGGTGGACATTGCAATATAGTCCCTCTATAAATTGCTCGGTCAACAGCCTGTCCTCGTTTCCCACGCTGTCAGGGTCGGTCTGCTTAATGGCTCTCAGGGCCTCTTGTAGGTTTAGTGCATAGTCCCTTATACTCTCATGTGCTCGCTGTTTGCACCCATAGAATCTAAGCTTAATCTCGGCTGAGGTGCGGGTATCAAAGGTGTCCCTCAGCCGGGTTAGTATCCCTGCGACAGTCCTCCTCCCGGGTGGCCAGGACTTTACCTCCCTTTGGGCTGCCCCGGTTAGTTGGGCCACCAGGATGCTCACTTTTTCCTCTTCTGTGAGGGAGTACACCTGGAAGAGGCTATCCAGCTTTTCTTTAAAGTCATTCAGGGTATGTGACTCCCCTGAGTACTGGGGTAGCCAGGCTGCTCCCGGGATATAGGGCATGGTGAAAGGCATGACTGCAGCAGCGGTGGCGCTGGCGGGGGTTGAGGCAGTGAAGCTCTCCTCCGTATCCGACATCTTTCTCCCCCCCTAGTGGACCGTGGCCTACCTTGCGATGATCCTCTTCCGTAGGCCGCGGCTCCGCAGTGGATCGTCAGGGTTGAGGACCTTCCGTCGCGCTCCTGTGACGTTGGCGTCTGCTGGGCTCCTTCCAGGACCTTTACGCAACGTCCGGACGTGAGGCGGGGCTTCAGTTCTCGCGCGCTTTCGGAGTCCACGCCCCTCTTCTTCCCGCGCGGCGTCTTCAAGATGGCGTCCAACGGCGGGAAAACTCCACGGATGGCGGGAAAAAGGCAGAAGATGGCGCTGGATGGCGGGAAAACTTCGCGGATGGCGGGAATAAGGTAGAAGATGGCGCCGGATGGTGGGAAGAAGGTAGAAGATGGCGCCGGATGGCGGGAATCTTCACCACTGGTGAGTTTGAACAGTCTTTTTCAGGCACGCAGTACCCGGTGGTTGCGGGCACGAAATCCTGCCGACTACGCCAAAAGTTGACGCGCCCCTGGGCCTGCTGCGTCGCGCGGCATCGCGCGCACGGGGAAGCTTACCCGGATCCGGATCAGATGGGGGTAGTAGTCTCGTGGCGGTGACCCGGTCCGTGCCCAGGGAGTCAAACTGTGTGGCTTAGTATTAGCAGTAGATGTTGGACGACTACGCCACCCGTTGAATGCAGCTATGGAGCTGCCGCTGCAGGGCAGACCGCTGAGGCCCAGTGGAAGGATTGTGCAGCGTGGATGGTATAACCCCCAACGGGAGGGGTATGGCCTCAGGGCAGCCGACGTGGATGATGGGGGTAGCAGGAACCACTCAGAGACGATGCGGTGTAGTTCAGGGTCTTTACTGGTGACAAAGATAGACCCTCCCGGAGTACTGGCTAGCGATTGGGGCCTGGTCAGTCCTTGAGCAGATGGGATCTCCCCTGGCCAGGCGGAGTTGTAGGCCTCCCCAACTAATTGTACTCTTCTGGCTACCTTGCTAGAGGCGGGTAAAAGTAGCCCACGTCCCTGAGTGTACCGTGTGGTGCTCACCCGTATGGCCGGTGACTCGGGGCCTTCTAGTGGCTTCCGCTCCACGACGGCGGTGCTGGTCCCACGCGTGTGACCGTGCCTTCGGGTTTCTTGGCCAGAGGACCTGAAATCCCCTGCCGGTCGGTTTCTGCTGCTGGGTAAGGATTAGTCCCCACAGCCTCGGACTCCGGGTCCGGTGGTAACTCTTCAATCAGGGCGAGCTCTTCAGCTGCCAGCCCCTGATTCCTTGTAGCACTGCTCCCACTGAGCTCCTGATCTTTCTTTCCTATAGCTGCTCCTCTTCTTAACTCTCCTTCTTAACTAACTAACCCTGCCTCAGCCCCAGTTTTATATAGGGGAAGTTCTTCCCCTCCCAGGACTGGGCAGGAGGTGTGGCATGCATAGGATTCCTGACCAAGAGACCTCCCACCTGCTCTCAGACATAATATTGCTATTACTGTGGAAACCAGACCCCTGGGGTGCCACAATAACATTCTGTCTGAACGCAGCCACCACTAGAGGGAGCTTACGGCATACTGTCTTATTATAGTGAAACTGTATGCAGTAAGCTCCCTCTAGTGGTGGCTGCAGGCAGATAGCGTAGCTTCTTTCAAATATATGTTGATGCTTAGGATTTGCAGCTCGATATTTAAAAATAAAGCAGTAACTATATATAAAATATATTCAGAAATTAATGAATTATTACATAATTTATTTATTACTACAGTCTATTTAGATTAAATGGTCAAGGATGGTTATTTATTATTTACTGTAGATGTCTATAAATGGATGGAGCAGTGATTATTTATTTCATGCAAATTGAACTATTATCTGAGGTCTCTAGAGAGCCCAAAGCAAAATAAACATAAGTTAAAGGGGGTGTCTAGCTTTAGGCTACAAGTCTGCAGTCATTCTATGTGACTGCAGACTTGTGAATACCCACATCGCGCACACTGTGCGCTGTGAGGATTCTCTGGTGCCGCAAGCAGACTTTCATGTGACCGCAAGCATGCGATTTGCATATTTCAGGCCACATTCAGACTAGACTTGTCTGGCCTCACTCAGAACACTTTCATTGAGTGGGGTTGCATCCGTCTAGCCGTCACGTGACCACATGTATGCAAATCACATACTTGCGGTTACACCACCGCCACTTCCGGTGCCTGCACAAGAGAAGCCTCACAGTGCGCAGTGTGCACGATGTAGGTACTCACAAGTCTGTGTGTCACCCAGGGGGAATATAGGGGACTCGGTACCTGGGCCTTTTACCTTGATTAGGAGGTCACGGCAGTCGGCTCCCGGGTCCGTACTCTGGGTCTCCAGGGCAGTGTAGGTGCAAATAGTGGTGATGCTGGGGCTTGTGGTGCAGGAGAGATGGCGCAGCAGAAATAACTGATGGAGGCAGTGCAGTGCAGTCATCCGAGTTTTACTCACAGTTCTTGATCAAGTTTCTCAGGTACACTGTACGGGTGTTAGACTCCGCGTTGCACTGCGTCTGCCAGGCAGGGGCTCAGCACTCCTTCATGTAGATTAGAAGCATTTAACGGGACCCCCTTTTTTATGTTCCTTTCCTTGACCGACTTCACGCGCTGGGTCTTCTCCCTCCTGCCCTGCGCTCCCCCACACACAGTCCCGATCGGGTGCTCGGAAGTCCCTTCTGGGCAACCTGAAGTTCCTGGACCTACTTGATGCCCTTCACAGCGAATAGGGTGAGGCTGTGGCAACTGCACCTTGGAAGTGCAGAAGCCTCCGGTTTTTCCAGCCGAGACCTGGAGTAACACGGCTGGTCCAGGGACCGGTTCCCTTCCTGTGGCCTGATCCCTCTGACACCTGGCAGATTCGGGGCGTACGGGTGCCGTCCTGCACTCACCATGCCCCCTGGGATCCCTTCTGTTACCGGAACCTTTCTCCTCTGCTCCCCTCCTGGGCCTCTATTACTAAGCCCCACTTGTGGAGCAGAGCTCCTGAAAAGACTCTGCTCCCCTCCTCTCCTTACTGTATCCACACTGACTAACTGAACTGCCACCCTAAGATGGCTTCCCTTTATATACCTCCTACAATGGTGCTCCCCTACTCTACATCCTCCATCCACACCCACTACTGGTTCCCCCTCTCTTTGGTTCCCTCCACTCCATCCAGGGACAGGGCTCAGCAGGAACACAATGCATCTTGCCCTTCCAGCCAGCCTGGAGCAGTGTAGTGTTGAATGTGGGTGTTGGGGTCCCAGGCAGCACTCCCTCCTTACCTGAGAGAAGGAGACACCACACCTCTGGGTGAGGTGCAGTACCTCTCTGGCGACTGAACCCTCAAGGGCGCCACACTCCCCCCTGACTTTTAACCTAAGGCCGGACAACCCTTTTAAGAACAAAAAATGTCCCATCACGTAACCCTGCTCCTGTCCACAAAAAATACATGAGCCGAATGAAAACGGGATGTGCCCATTTATCAATTTGGTCTATCAGGTTTTGCATTTGTCCATTTGAAAACTGATACGTGTCATGGCTCCACTATCGCTAAAAGCTATGTTAGGGTGAACATAGCCTAAATCATAAACTCTTTTAAAGGGGCTGTCCACAAATGACGATTGTTAACTACTTATTTATTTTACTGTCATGGGGCCATCGTATTCCACAGCACTTTACAGACATTATCATCACTGTCCCCATTGGGGCTCACAATCTACATTCCCTATCAGTATGTCTTTGGAGTGTGGGAGGAAACCGGAGAACCTTGGGGAAGCCCACACAAACACAGGGAGAACATACTAACTCCTTGTTGATATTATCCTTGGTGGGATTTCAACCCAGAATCTCAGTGCTGCAAGGCTATAGTGCTAACCACTGAGTCATCATACTGCCCATGATAGGTTGGGGCTTAGTTTGAGATTTTGCTTTGGGACCCACAAGCTTTTTGCCACGCTTTAGGAGGATGCAAGTTATTGCAGCCCTACATACCACTCCACGGGCCGAAGTTTGGTTTTGGAGCTTACCACGGAACTCACCGACTTCTAGATATGTCAGATCAAGCTTGTCCTAAATCAGCTGTCATACTGAGTTTGGTGTTCCCAAATGCCACTGCTTCTTTATTCAGTGGGTTGATAAAGAATCATTATTTACATCACAGGGATTTGATGTGGCTCAGAGATATGCAAACAAGATACAAGTTGAAATTTTGCTCTGGAATTGAAGATCCACGACTTTCAACAGACAAATGGTTAAAGGCAGAGTTGTATGCTATTAGTGGACAGATGCTAAATGGTATAGATTTGTGCAATCAGCAGACAAATGGTTATCTTCAGGGCAGCAATGATGAGCAGGCAAGCTGGATACTCACTTGCAGAGAAGATTACACATTTTGCAGCAGATTTGTGTGAACAGCACCAGTATTAGCAGTGAAGAGTTTGTTATTCTTACAGCAGACAAATAGTAAACCGCAGGTCTGAGGTAGGAAGCAAATGCAAATAGTTAATAAACAAGCAGGGGTTTTCGGAAGAGACAATTAGCCATCTGATTGAGGTGGATGCTAAGGAAAACTACTGAAGTACATGTAGTAACTGAATGCTACGCTTACTGAATACTCAGATAGCACATAGCTTTCTGAGTCAGCCTTAAAAGGTCTTGTGTGATGATGTCAAAGGTGGCTGCCAGGTCACTACAAATAACATGGGGCGGACTTGCACAAAGAGCATTAATCTTAGGGGAAGGAACCAAGAGCTGCACTTGAGTCTGGACAGGTGAGAAGCACTGTCCTTTACTACTGGATGGCAAGGAGCTGTGCAGACCCAACCTTTTCAGAGGGAAGTCACTTTTAAAAAATAAATGGTGATGGGCAATAGGCCAAAGGGTGTGGAAGGAAAACAAACCCCAGTTGTTTATGTCTGGGGAGGGCGAGTTAACATCAGCACCATAATTGCTGGGGGTGCAATTTTCATTTAGGTTATGGAGCCCCCACTAATTTATTTATGCCACTGCTGGAAAGCATTCTTTAAAATCTGTATACATGCTCGTGGTAGTGAACAAGAAAAGTCATTTGGGAACTGGTTTTCATTTGCTACATTTAGAGGGGTTGTTCTTTCTGAATTTGCATTCTCTTATGAATTAGAATGAATTTGCAACTTGATTCAGTTTATCTAAAAAAACATGAATTTATACATTGTATTTCAGTTTGATTGACACATCCCTATGGCTACTCCTGTGGACTCGACATATATTTGTATGAGAAGCAGAGCGTTGATTATAACCTAAATTTGCCTGTCGTTATTGTGCATGGCTTAGTGACTCTCGTGCTTTTAGAAGAGAGGGAATATAGCACTTGTTTTGTCTGTCGGCTATGGCTGAGGACTGGTAATGATTCATTAGCAAAATGTAAAAAGGTCAAATGTTACATTTAATCAAAAAGTTTTGCAGCTGCTCTTTGTTCAGAAGTCCTGAACCCTCATTCTAAAAGCTGTTTGACTTGTGACAATGGAGAAGAATGTGAGCACGTCTCGTTCTTACCAACTATTTGATGTGGTGTAAACCCCATCGTGTTCCTTTTATACTTGCTGCCTTCTTGTTTTAATGAAAACCGGACTTTTTCATTCTCCATTTTCCAGCGGCATATTATTTTCTTGTATTTTCCACAGCTCATTTTAGTATTCCTACTCATTGGTTGTTCTTTTAAGCTTTAGTTTTTTTTTTATTGTCCTAAAACAAAATAATTGACAATATCCTGCTGTTCTTTGTATATACAAAGTAATGTTTTTCTCTTTAAGTTTTTATGTTTACCTACTTTGTCTTTTATACTCTAATCTGTTGTTAACACTTGACCCAAAGCCATTTATTAAACTACCATTATTTCACATTCTGTTTTAGATTAGACTGGGGCGAGAGCATTATGATTCCTCACTAAACAAGAACAATAATGTAAGTATTTTGCTTTTTTTCTGTTCATTTTTAATCTAGGAGCAGAACAACGAGGAGCCAAGACAAGTTAAAATATGGCTTTAGGAGAAATGTACGGAATGGTTTTCAATGTAAGCAACCAGAAAAGGTTGATTTTTAAATAATCTGTTTTCTGCATTGTAATATTATACTGACACTACATGGCGGTGCCATTCAATGACACTACGATGATATAATTTAGTCACTTTCATTCACTCACTCTATAATAGTGTTTGGCACAACTGGACAACCCCTTATTAATGGGTTCAGAGAGATGAAAAAACAATAAATTAATACTTACCTCCCAGACTGGCACCGCTCCTCCATACTCAGTGCAGTGTCCCCCGGGTCTTCCAGCCTATGTTTCTTACACTTGGACAAAATGTGGACGCTGCATCTAATCAGTCAAATCAGCGGCAGCTATCACCCTAGCAGATTGTCAGTGGACACTTTTTTATAATTTTTTTTAATATTTATGTTTTCATTACTCTGAGCACATTAATCAGAGGTTGCCCAATAGTGGACAACCCCTTTAATATACTTGGCGGGGTGATTAGTTACTGAAATTTAAGGGACTTAATGATAAAAAAAAATCATTATTTGCACCATCCTGCTGATGTGGATCTAGATTCTTGACCAATATCTTCATCAAATTCCAGTAACGCAAGAATACAATGATGTAAGGACTTATAGAGGAATAGTTCAAGGCTAAAAGTAATGGACACTGCTACATCATTCGTATGCCTTGTATTAGGTTAAAGGTTTTTTTTTTTATTAACTGACCTTAATTTAAAATTGCTAACTATTTGGCTTCTGGAGCTTGCACATATTCCAGTACATTGCAAGCTACTTGATAGTGTTCGCAGTCAAATCCATCAGACTGGCTTTCTGTCAGCTCACTCTCCAGCCTCTATTGTCTTTTCCTGAATGCTCATCAAAGTTCAAGTCAGATTATACCTGTTATGCATCTGAATTCAAACCCTTGATCCTGTGTTTTGTGGTTGATGTCTCTTTGCACTTTACACCTTTTCTTTGGGAGTTTTAATTCTGTTAGTGTTAGCTTTGTTTCTATCGGTTTTGGATAACAGGTGTTTTTAATTTACTCAGTTTGTCTGCCCTATCACCTTTCCGGTGCAGTTTAATATACCTTCCCCTGCTTTTGCTTCCTGCTGGTGATAGTCTTTGTTGGATTCATTCATTAGGCTGCAATTTATGTTGGTTAAAGTGGTTTTGTGTGTGATTCCTTCATTCGTTAGGGAATTGCTACTCTAGAGATTCCAGGAGCTGCTAAGGTCATTCAGGGTAAGCCACCGTCGAGTAAGGGTGAACATTGCGTTATTTTAGGGTGCCAACTTTGACTATCAAGCAGGGACAGACCAGAGTCAGAGGAGGGCTTTTTCTTAGTCTGAACAGGGATCTGTCAGGTTTAGGTATGTGTAGGGGGACACATGTGTAGGTATGTGTAAGGGATTGATATGCTACCCATATGAATGTGCTTTAGCAGTTATAACAATACCAAATACAATCAGATTGTAGCTTGGATGACAAAACAAGAAAAAAGGCCATGGAGACCAATCTGACATGGAACCCATCTTACAAAATGGATACTAATGATCAAATAAAATCTATTGAAAGAAATGCAATCTGCAGAAGCCAAGCAATAAAAAAGCATATTTTTACACCTCATTACATGCAATATAAAAAATGCAAAGATATCAATAACCTTTAAATAAGGGAACAGTGTGGATAAAATATTTATTTTCTGTACCCAAAAGATTGAATAAAGTTTAGGCAATTTTTAATCATAAATTAGTTGCTTTGATATGTTGTCCTTGCTGGTATTCTATGTATGTAGACCCTAATCCAGCGTCTACAATGTCATTGCGTGGCCGTGTGAACGCCTTCATATGACATTCCTAAATGCATCTTGAGAATGCTAACCCTCAGACACAAGATGCCCCAGGGGCCTAGAAATCACCAAACGAGCCATGGATTCTGGCATTTGAGTCCCCACCAAAGAAGTTTAGATTGCCTGGTTAGGATGCCACGTGCTGAAGTGGATGCTGGACCACAGTCCTGTAAATCTTTTTGTTCAATTGTAAAACCTGTAAATTTTGTCAACGCAATGGTCTGGATGACTAAACACTGTTTGCATAGATTTTCAATTACACTGTGTACAGAAATATTAGGCAGTGAGTATTTTGACCATATCATCATTTTTATGCAGATTTTCCCACTCCAAGCTGTATAACCTTCAATGCCTATTGGATGAAGCTGATGAGGTGACATATTTGTGTAATCAGGAATGGTGTGGCCTGAGGATACAATGCCCTTTATCAAAATGTGAAGAATTATTAGGCAGCTTGTTTTCTTCAGACAAAATGAGCCAAAAAAAAACAGATTTAACTAACTCTGAAAAGTCAAAAATTGTTAGAAGTCTTACAGAGGAATGCAGTGCTCTAGAAATTACTAAGATATAGGGGCGAGATCAAAGAACCATCAAAATAATAGTTGCAAATAGTCGACAGGGTTGCAAAATCATATTGAGGAAAAAAGGTGCACATTAACAGTCAAAGATTTAAGAAGAATCAAATGTGAAGCGACTAGGAAGCCATTATCCTCCAGTGCTGTCATATTCCAGAACTGCAACCTACCTGGAGAGCCCAGAAGTACAAGGTGTTCAGTGCTCAGAGACATGGCCGAGATAAGGAAGGCTGAACCCAAGCACCACTGGACAAGACACAAAAGGTTCTGAGGTTGTAGAAGATCCAGCACATGTATAGATAAAATCAGTGTTTATTCCAAATAATATCATATGGACTTATTGCCTACTCTTTCTATAGAATATACACTGACGACGATGTGTTTAACAATTTTGGAATAAACATTGATTTTTCTACTCACGTATGCTCTATCCACAACTGCCTTGGAGCACACACACACATAAACAATCATGGCCGAAAGTGTTGGCATTCTTGAAATTGTTCCAGAAAACTGTGCCAATCACTGTAATGCCCACAACCAACATGGCTACGGCATTACAGTGTGTGGCAGGCAATCCGTGCATGTTCATTGGCTCTCTAAAGAGCACCAAACATGCCGGGATTAGACCCAAGTTCCCGTCCAAGCAACCCGGAAATACTCGTCGAGCGCCCAGCTTGTTGAGCACACTGATGCTCGGGCGAGTACCGAGCAGTGGGGAGCATATTCGCTCATCACTAGTTGGCACCCTTGAAATAGTTTCAGAAAATGCAAGTATTTCTCCCAGAAAATGATTGCAATTACATGTTTTGTTATACACATGTTTATTTCCTTCGTGTGTATTGGAGCAACACAAAAAAAAACTGAAAAAAAAGGTAAATTGGACATAATTTCACAGAAAGCTCCAAAATTGGGCAGGACAAAATTGTTGGCATTTTTCCAAAATTGGGAGTAAACAACTTTATTTCAAGCACATGAAGCTCGTTCAAACTCACGCATGGCAAGTAACAGGTGTGGGCAATATGAAAATCACACCTGAAATTAAATAAAATGGGGAGAAGTTGATTCAATCTTTGCATTGTGTGTCTGTGTGTGCAACATTTAGCATGGAGAACAGAAAGAGGAGAAGAGAACTGTCTGAGGACTCAAGGACCAAAAATTGTTGAAATATATCTGACGCGCCCCTGGGCCTGAGTCGCGCTGCGTTGCGCACGCGGGAGCCTACCCGGAGCCGGATCATAGTAGTCTCGTGGCGATGACCCGGTCCGTGCCCAGGGAGTCAGACTAAGTGGCAGTCTATTAGCAGTAGATGGTGGATGACTACGCCACCCGTTGAATGCAGCTATGGAGCTGCCGCTGCAGGGCAGACCGCTGAGGCCGGTGGAAGGATGGTGCAGCGTGGATGGTATAACCCCCAACGGGAGGGGTATGGCCTCAGGGCAGCCGACGTGGATGATGGGGGTAGCAGGAACCACTCAGAGACGATGCGGTGTAGTTCAGGGTCTTTACTGGTGACAAAGATAGACCCTCCCGGAGTACTTGCTAGCAATCGGGGCCTGGTCAGTCCTTGAGCAGATGGGATCTCCCCTGGCCAGGCGGAGTTGTAGGCCTTCCCAACTAACTGTACTCTTCTGGCTACCTTGCTAGAGGCGGGTAAAAGTAGCCCACGTCCCTGAGTGTACCGTGTGGTGCTCACCCGTATGGCCGGTGACTCGGGGCCTTCTAATGGCTTCCGCTCCACGATGGCGGTGCTGGTCCCATGCGTGTGACCGTGCCTTCGGGTTTCTGGGCCAGAGGACCTGCAATCCCCTGCCGGTCGGTTTCTGCTGCTGGGTAGAGATTAGTCCCCACAGCCTCGGACTCCGGGTCCGGTAAGAAATCTTCTCAGTCAGGGCGAGTTCTGCAGCTGCCAGCCCCTGACTCCTTGTAACACTGCTCCCACAGAGCTCCTGATGTTCTGTTCCTATATTTGCTTCTTTTCTCTGTCTCTACTTCTTCTCTACTCACTAACCCTGCCTCAGCCCTAGGTTTATATAGGGGAAGTTCTTCCCCTCCCAGGACTGGGCAGGAGGTGTTGCATGCATAGGATCCCTGACCAAGAGACCTTCCACCTGCTCTCAGACGTAATATCTCTATCACTGTGGCAACCAGACCCCTGGGGTGTCACATTCCCCCCTAGTGAAATTTAGTACTCCGGGACTAAACATATTTTTGGAAAAACATAACAAGGTATAACAATAACAATACAATAAAGAAACACATAAAGGTGGTCACGGCATGTCCGTAACCGGGTGCAGTCTTTGAAGAAAGCAAGGTGTCCATTTCACCAAAACAGGGAGACGTAACCAGGTAGGGGTCTGTCCTGCCCCGAGTCCTTAACAGTCTTTAGTCCGTCCTGGGTTACGCTCCAACTATGTACACAGGATTCCCGGTAAATCCACCAAAGACTCCTATAAACAACTAGAAACACATAATTATACACAAGCAACAAGAAAAACAGGTAACCACAAATAAAACAATTTATACATTTCAAATCCTCCAACGTGCGGGTAACTGGCCTCTAGTGGCCCTAGTGGACCTACGGAGCTGACTGTCTAGCCCTGAACTACAGGGTGTAGGAGCTGTCAAGGGTAAACTGGGCAGCTGTCTACCGGCTCCTTGGCTCACTAGGGGTACGGCAGGCTCACTATAAGCAGAGGGTTGATCCTCCTGTTCTGCTTGTGTGGAGTCTTCTGCCTCCTGGACCGGCTGCTCTTCCAGCTCTACCTGTCGCTCCGTAGGTGCTTGGGATGCTGGTTGGAGGAAGGTGAGTACGGGTACCACAACTGCGCCATTGACTTGAGTCCAAGACTGAGGGAAGTCTCCGAGCACAGTACTAACCATGTCTTCCCTTTCCTCTACGGGTCGAGGGTCTTCTTGTTCCTCTTCAGGGTTCCGTAGCTGTTCGGGACACTTCTTCAGGTGATCCCGGGATACAATGGTTGTGGTTTCACCTCCGTCTTTACTGATGGTACAGACCTTTGGGTTGTCGTGGCTTGAGGGCAGTACGGTGTACGGGTCCTTCTCCCACTGGTCGTCCAACTTGTGGAGCCGTCTTTTTCTCTTCAAGACCTGCTCTCCGGGTACCAGGGGAACAGCGGGAGCATACTGGTTGTAAGTTTTCTCTTGTTTTTCCCTAGCCTGACAGAGACTTCGCTCCACGCTCTCCTGTACTCTCCGGTACTGCTGCTGCCTCTCTGTGTCCCAGTCTGCTTCTGGTGAAGTGTCCTCGGGTGTCAGGACTCCCATTTCCAGGTCAACAGGTAACTTACCAGGTCTCGCCCTCATTAGGTAAGCCGGGGTACAGTTGGTGGAACCTACCGGGATGTGGTTGTATAGGTCCACCAGATCGGGCAGCTTCTCAGGCCACAGACCGCGTTCTTCCAGGGGCAACGTTTTCAGAAGATCCATTACCACCTGGTTCATTTTCTCACAAAGTCCATTAGTTTGCGGATGATAGGGTGTCGTCCTTATCTTCCGGCAGCCATACAGAGTGCAGAATTCTTGGAAGACCTCCGCTTCAAAGGCAGGTCCCTGGTCTGTCAACACTTGGTCCGGGTACCCGTGTGGATGGCAGAAATGCTGCTGGAAGGCTCTAGCTGCTGTTCGAGCTGTTAAGTCCTTGACGGGGACGACAACCAAGAACCGGGAGTAGTGATCCACGATGGTTAGTGCGTAGACGTAGCCACTTCTGCTTGGGGTCAGTTTTACATGATCCAAGGCTACCAGTTCCAACGGCTGCCGGGTGACGATGGACTGCAGGGGAGTCTTCTGGCTGGCACGGTCCTTCCTTCTTAGGTTGCACGGGCCACAGTCTCTGCACCACCTCTCGATGGTTCCCCTCATGCCTACCCAGTGGAACCGCTCGCGCAGCAGGAACTCCAGCTTCTTCCATCCGAAGTGTCCAGCCCTGTCGTGGTATGCCTCCATCACCATGGCTGCGTCTCTTCGTGGCACCACTACTTGCCAGATTAGTTCATGCGTCCGGGAGTTAACCATTCTGCGGCACAACTTCCCCTTGTAAAGGAACAGTCTACTCTTTTCTGCCCACAGTTGCTTGGCTTCCTCCGGAGCGTCTGGGTCAAGGCGAGCCTCTGGCCGAGTCAGCATCTCCTTCACCAGCCGGACGGCAGGGTCACTGTCCTGCGTTTCCGCCCAGTTGTAGTGAGGTAAGGGGTTAAGCGTAGCGCCTTGCTTACTCCTTACCCGATGGGAATACTGGATAGTCCCATGACGGTGAAACGCGGGGAGTTCGACTTCTTCCAGCCCCTCTGGATCTTCTCCTACGTCCGGTAGGTTTGGCATCCTGGACAGGGCGTCCGCGTTGGTATTGGAGCGTCCTGCCCGGTATTTGATGGTGAACTCGTAGTTGGACAGGCGGGCCATCCATCTCTGCTCTAGGGCACCGAGTCTTGCCGTGTCCAGGTGTGTCAACGGGTTGTTATCCGTGTACACGACGAACCGGGAAGAAGCGAGGTAGTGCTTAAAGCGTTCGGTGACTGCCCACACCACTGCCAGGAACTCTAGCTTAAATGAGCTGTAATTCTCAGGGTTTCTTTCGGTGGGTCGCAGTTTTCGGCTGGCGTAAGCGATTACTCGCTCTCTCCCCTGCTGGATCTGGGACAGCACGGCTCCTAGCCCGATGTTACTTGCGTCGGTGTAGAGGATAAAGGGCTGGCTGTAATCCGGGTACGCCAGGATTTCATCCCCCGTGAGGGCCATCTTCAGCTGGCGGAAGGACTCTTCTTCCAACTTCTCCCATTTGAAGGGCGGCTTCTGGTTCTTGGCCTTCCGGGACTGGCCTATCAGGAGGTCTTGCATAGGAGCTGCCTTTTTGGTGAAACCGGGGATGAACCTGCGGTAGTAGCCTACCAACCCGAGGAACTGCCGCACTTCCTTTACACTGGAGGGACTTGGCCATTCCTTAATTGCGGTGATCTTATCAGGGTCGGGAGCCACTCCGTCAGCGCTCACCACGTGTCCCAGGTACTGCACCTTTGGTTTCAGGAGGTGACACTTGGAGGGTTTCACCTTTAGGCCGTAGCTTGCCAGAGCTTCGAACACTTCCGCCAGGTGTTTCAGGTGGTCCTCATAAGTCTTAGAATATACGATGACATCGTCCAGGTACAACAGGACCGTCTCGAAGTTTCTGTGGCCCAGACAGCACTCCATTAATCGTTGGAAGGTTCCTGGTGCGTTGCAGAGTCCGAACGGCATACAGGTAAACTCGCTAAGTCCCATCGGGGTGGTGAATGCGGTCTTCTCCCGGTCCGCCTCTGCTACAGGAACCTGCCAGTACCCACTAGTGAGATCCAAGGTAGAGAAGAAGTTAGCAGATCTTAAAGCAGCCAAAGACTCCTCTATCCTTGGTAAGGGGTACGCATCCTTGTGTGTGATACGGTTGATTTTCCGGTAATCTACACACATCCTCATGGTGTTGTCTTTCTTTTTGACTAAGACTAGTGGAGCTGCCCAGGGGCTACAGCTATCCCTGATCACCCCAGCCTCCTTCATGTCTCTAAGCATCCCCTTGGCGTGTTGGTAGTGTGCAGGGGGTACGGGTCGATACCTCTCTTTTATGGGAGGATGGTCTCCCGTGGGGATGTGGTGTTCTACCCCCTTGACTCGCCCGAAGTCTAACGGGTGTTTACTAAACACTCTCTCGTACTCTTGAACCACCCGATAGACTCCCTGTTTCTGGTGTGAGGGAGTGGAGTCAGTACCCAAATGTAGTTGCTGACACCAGTCCTCCATTGTTTTCTTAGAGCCGTTACCTTCCTCCGGGTGAGATGGAGGCAAGGGTTCCACAGATTGTATAGCATTTTGGTTAATGGTATATAATTTGGCTAGCGTGGCATACCGGGGCAGGTACACTTCCCTCTTCCCGATATTGATTATGCGAACGGGCACCCTCCCATGGCGTACATTAACCACCCCCCGTGCTGTCAAGATGGTGGGCCTACTGTCTGAGTAAACTGGTTCTACCATTGCCTGGTAATCTCTACCTCTCAGACCAATAGCTGCCCGGCACCAAATCATCATTTCACTTTTTGGGGGCATGGCAATAGGGAAAGGGTCACACATTCTCACGCTACCAATCTCACCGCCGGAGAGTTCCACCTGTTGCCGTCGCATCAGTGCCCGGATCTCTTTTTGGAGCACTCGCTGCTCGCCGGAGCTGGCGTTCTTGGCAACCTGCTGTAAAAGGAAAATCACCTCTGCAAGACAATTTTCAATTACATTAGTTCCTAGAGTTATCTTTGGGTGACTCTCGTGTTTGTCAATGTCTACAATGATCAGTCCCTGTGCTGCCAGTTCAACTCTACCAATTTTAATGGTCACCTCTTTAAATCCGATCTGTGGCACGGGCTGACCATTGCTGGCGATGATACTCAAATCGTCGTCAGGGTAGCGGGTAATATCCGAGTCATTCCAGTACTGCTTGAAGAGCACGTACGGGATGGTGGTGACCTGTGATCCGGTGTCCAGTAGGGGACTCATAGGAATGCCATCCAGTACCACAGGCAAGACTGGACGTCCTCCCACATATTTGTCGCGCCAGTTCGATGGGCCTGATGATCTTTTTCCTAGGGGTTGGCCCTCTACCCTAGGTTGTGCCAGTTTAAAGGACAGTACCTTGCCATATGTCCGGGTTGATTACAGCGGCGGCAGATGGGTCGTCCGTCCTCGTTGTATCGGTCGCTGGGTCTTCCTCTGGCTGGTGGGGTCCTCCTTGGTCGACGCCACGGGATGTCCTCCGGTCCGGATGCCAGCTGGAGCTTCCCTGGAGTGGAAACCTGTAAAGACTGCACAGTTCGGGTTAGCGCAGCAACGCTTTTAGCTAGCTCTTGGACCTGATGGTGCAGGTCTGGAGCCGAGTCATTGTTCAAAGCCTGCGCATCAGCTCCCACAGGCCCTGCCGACAAGGGTGCCGCCTCCTGGTGGTAAGTGGTAGTGGGGCGTCTGTGGGTCACAACGCCACCTGGTGCCGGTTCTCGGAGCACCCGGATGGCTCTGTCCTTGAACTGTGCAAATCCCAGATGAGGGTCCTGTAAGGCCATTGCCCGCAACTGGGTTCGGTGGGCATTGCAATATAAACCCTCTATAAATTGTTCAGTTAACAGCCTGTCCTCGTCTCCCACGCCGTCAGGGTCGGTCTGCTTAATGGCTCTCAGGGCTTCTTGTAGGTTTAATGCATAGTCCCTTATACTCTCATGTGCCCGCTGTTTGCACCCGTAGAATCTGAGCTTGATCTCGGCTGAGGTGCGGGTATCAAAGGTGTCCCTCAGCCGGGTTAGTATCCCTGCGACAGTCCTCCCCCCAGGTGGCCAGGACTTTACCTCCCTTTGGGCTGCCCCGGTTAATTGGGCCACCAGGATGCTCACTTTTTGCTCTTCTGTGAGGGGGTACACCTGGAAGAGGCTATCCAGTTTTTCTCTAAAGTCCTGCAGGGTATGTGACTCCCCTGAGTACTGGGGTAGCCAGGCTGCCCCCGGGATATAGGGCATGGTGAAAGGCATGACCGCCACAGCGGTGGCGCTGGCGGGGGTTGGAGCGGTGAAGCTCTCCTCCGTATCGGACATCCTTCTCCCCCCTAGTGGACCGTGGCCTACCTTGCGATGATCCTCTTCCGTAGGCCGCGGCTCCGCAGTGGATCGTCAGGGTTGAGGACCTTCCGTCGCGCTCCTGTGACGTCGGCGTCTGCTGGGCTCCTTCCAGGACCTTACGCAACGTCCGGACGTGAGGCGGGGCTTCAGTTCTCGCGCGCTTTCGGAGTCCACGCCCCTCTTCTTCCTGCGCGGCGTCTTCAAGATGGCGGCCAACGGCGGGAAAACTCCACGGATGGCGGGAAGAAGGCTGAAGATGGCGCCGGATGGCGGGAAAACCTCACGGATGGCGGGAAGAAGGCTGAAGATGGCGCCGGATGGCGGGAATCTTCACGGATGGCGGGAAGAAGGCTGAAGATGGCGCCGGATGGCGGGAAAACTTCACGGATGGTAAGTTTTAAAAGTCTCTTTTTCAGGCACGCAGTACCCGGTGGTTGCGGGCACGAAATCCTGCCGACTACGCCAAAAGTTGACGCGCCCCTGGGCCTGAGTCGCGCTGCGTTGCGCACGCGGGAGCCTACCCGGAGCCGGATCAGATGGGGGTAGTAGTCTCGTGGCGATGACCCGGTCCGTGCCCAGGGAGTCAGACTAAGTGGCAGTCTATTAGCAGTAGATGGTGGATGACTACGCCACCCGTTGAATGCAGCTATGGAGCTGCCGCTGCAGGGCAGACCGCTGAGGCCGGTGGAAGGATGGTGCAGCGTGGATGGTATAACCCCCAACGGGAGGGGTATGGCCTCAGGGCAGCCGACGTGGATGATGGGGTAGCAGGAACCACTCAGAGACGATGCGGTGTAGTTCAGGGTCTTTACTGGTGACAAAGATAGACCCTCCCGGAGTACTTGCTAGCAATCGGGGCCTGGTCAGTCCTTGAGCAGATGGGATCTCCCCTGGCCAGGCGGAGTTGTAGGCCTTCCCAACTAACTGTACTCTTCTGGCTACCTTGCTAGAGGCGGGTAAAAGTAGCCCACGTCCCTGAGTGTACCGTGTGGTGCTCACCCGTATGGCCGGTGACTCGGGGCCTTCTAATGGCTTCCGCTCCACGATGGCGGTGCTGGTCCCATGCGTGTGACCGTGCCTTCGGGTTTCTGGGCCAGAGGACCTGCAATCCCCTGCCGGTCGGTTTCTGCTGCTGGGTAGAGATTAGTCCCCACAGCCTCGGACTCCGGGTCCGGTAAGAAATCTTCTCAGTCAGGGCGAGCTCTGCAGCTGCCAGCCCCTGACTCCTTGTAACACTGCTCCCACAGAGCTCCCGATGTTCTGTTCCTATATTTGCTTCTTTTCTCTGTCTCTACTTCTTCTCTACTCACTAACCCTGCCTCAGCCCTAGGTTTATATAGGGGAAGTTCTTCCCCTCCCAGGACTGGGCAGGAGGTGTGGCATGCATAGGATCCCTGACCAAGAGACCTCCCACCTGCTCTCAGACGTAATATCTCTATCACTGTGGCAACCAGACCCCTGGGGTGTCACATATCAACAATCTCAAGGTTACAAGTCCATCTCCAGAGATCTTGATGTTCCTTTGTCCATGGTGCACAACATAATCAAGAAGTTTACAACCCATGGCACTGTAGCTGATCTCCCTGGACATGGATGGCAAAGAAAAATTGATGAAAGGTCACAACGCTTAATAGTCCAGATGGTGGATAAACAGCCCCAATGAAGTTCCAAACAAATTCAAGCCCTACTGCAGGCTCAGGGTGCATCAGTGTCAGTGTGAACTATCCGTCGACATTTGAATGAAATGAAACACTATGGCAGGAGACCCAGACCCAGCTAGACTGCAGTTTGCCAAAGTGTACATGAGTAAGGCAAAATCCTTCTGGAAAGCATCTCGTGGACAGATGAGACCAAGATAGAGATTTTTGGTAAATCACATCATTCTACTGTTTACCAAAAATGGAATGAGGCCTACAAAGAAAAGAACACAATAACTACAGTCAAATATGGTGGAGGTTCAAAGATGTTTTGGGGTTGTTTTACTGCCTCTGCCACTGGGTTTCTTCACTGTGTGCAAGGCATCATGAAATCTGAAGATTACCAATGGATTTTGGGTCGTAATGTAATGCCCTGTGTCAGAAAGCTCTGTTTGCGTCCTAGGTCATGGGTCTTCTTGCAGGAAAATGACCCCAAACATACCTCAAGAAGCACCCAGAAATGGATGGAAACAAAGCACTGGAAAGTTCTGAAGTGGCCAGCAATGGGTCCGGATCTAAATTTTAGTGAACACGTGTGGAGAGATTTTAAAATTGTTGTTGGGAGAAAGCACTCTTCAAATATGAGAGAACTGGAGCAGTTTTCAAAAGAAGAGTGGTCCAAAACTCCAGTTGAGAGGTGTAAGAAACCTGTTGATGGTTATAGGAAGTGATTGATTGCAGTTATTTATTCCAAAGGGTGTGCAAACAAATATTAAGTTGAGGGTGCCAACAATTTTGTCCGGCCCATTTTTTGAGTTTTGTGTGAAATGATGTCCAATTTGCCATTTTCTCTCTTTTTTTTGTGTTGTTCCAGTACACACAAAGAAAATAAATATGTGTATGACGCGCCCCCTGGGCCAGTGTTGTTAGGGATACCCGGAGCCGGATCAGATGGGGGTTGTAGTCTCCGAGTGGCTGTGACCCGGTCCGTGCCCAAGGTGTCAAGCTCAGTGTGTGGCAGTCCTTATGATGTTACTAGATGTTCTTTTGTGTCGACTACGCCACCCGTTGAATTGCGGTCAGTACGGCCGCCGCTGCAGCAGGGTCCACTGAGGCTGATGATGTGAGTGCAGCTTAGGTAGTATAACCCCCAACGGGAGGGGTATAGCCTCAGGGGGTCAGTTGCAGAGGATGGGGGTTGTGGTGGTGCAGCGAGGATGGAAATGAGAGTCAGAGTCGGGCTGTGCAGTTCAGGGTTTGTTTACTTACTGCAGTTGTTCTGGTCACTCCGGCCTTAAGTGACCACCCGAGCCGTGCTGCGTCCACCAGGTCCTGGACTCGGCCAACCCCCAGGTGATTCTGGAGCGTGGTCCTGAGCTCCCTTTCTGTCCTGTCCTCTTCTCTGGCCTTCCCCACCAGGGATCCACCTATGTCCGGCTCCCTCGGGCCTCTTGGTGGTAAACCCTTGTCTCTGGGTTCCCTGACCCTATTCCTGGTCTGCCTTCTGGGTGGATTTAGTGGGTGATCGTGGCAGATCGATCCTGCCCACGACCTCCGGTTCCTGGCTAAGGTGTGCTGTAGCCTCTGCCAGCTTGGGATCCGGTACCCTGTTGCCAACTCTTCACCCTCTGGTCTAATTTGGGCTCTTGGAGTTCCTTCTTTCTCCCCCTCTGGGTCTTTCTTTCTCCTCTCTCTCTCTGGGCCTTGGAGCTGCTCTTCTCCTCTGCTCTCTTCCTCTGCAAAGACTGACGTCTCACTGACTGACCCTGATCTAAGATGGTTCCCACCTTATATACTCCCTCTATGTGTGAGCTCAGGTGACCAGCACCCAATGAGCTCCTAGCTTTACCCAGGCTGCTCCCCCTATCTGCCCCTACACTACTGGGATGTTCCACCCCCCTCCCACTCCAGCCAGGAACAGACACTGTCGTACCTGCACATTTCTCTAGTGGGAGTACCATCGGTCTGTTCCCCGGAAATGGGATGTGTGTAGTGCATGCAGCTAACTAGCTCAGTTCCACACTCCATCCTTACCCGGGAGTGGAATATCACACCTCTGGGTTGAGGTGCAATACCCCTGTAGCAGCCGAATCCTCAGGGTGCTACATGTATAACAATACATGTGTAATTGTGATAATTTTCTGGGAGAAATACTTGCATTTTCTGATACTATTTCAAGGGTGCCAACGAGTGTACTCGGCCGAGCATCACTGTGCTCGACAAGCTGGGAGCTCGACGAATATTTCCGGGTTGCTCGGGCGGGAACTCGGGTCCCCTCCCTGCATGTTTGGCGCTCTTTAGAGAGCCAATGAACATGCAGAGATTGTCTGCCACACACTGTAATGCCGTAGCCATGTTGGTTGTGGGCATTACAGTGATTGGCTGGCTGCACAGCGTCATCAGGTCTATGCTCGTCACAGTCTACCCTGGAATCAGGCAGAGTAGGGAGAGCTGCTGCTGAGTCAGGGAGAGATTTGCTTGTTTATAGTTAGTATAGGTATTCCACAACATATATCTATATCCATCTGAACTAACAGTCCTTCTGAGGATTAATTCAGCTGCATATAATCAGTGCTAGGCAAGCAGGCAGTGTATGTAGCAGACTGCAGTGCATGATACAGCACAAAAGGGTTCCTTAAACGTCCTGTCTGCTGCTGCTGTAATAATTACAGATTTATAGACATAGCCCCAAATATCAGGGGCCAGGGCAATTTTTTTTTTTTTATCTTAATCCTTGTTATTTGCTTAAAAAGCAATCCAGAGTACATCATTTTTCTGCTCCATTTGCAGAATAACGCCAGATCTGTTCCATATTTCAGAGATAAAAATCCAGAAATTTGAACTGAACGTGGAAAATATTGGCCTCCTTTTCCATTCTGTTGCAGTGTGTCGGTCAAGCTATTCACATTAGGTGTCTGTGAAGAATAGTATTAGTAAATTACAGGCCTGCTATTTAAAACCGTGGTTCTCTGTCAGACATATCACCTATAAGACTGTTCCAAAATCATACATTTCTTCCATTTTCATTCTGTTGCAGTGTGTCGGTGAAGCTATTCACACTAGGTGTCTGTGTAGAATAATACTAGTAAATTACAGGCCTGGTATTTAAAATCGTGGTTCTCTGTCAGACGTATCACATATAACTGCGTTCCAAAAACAGCCATTTCTCGTGAACGTGGAAAATATTGTCCTCCATTTAAAATGGGCAAGGTGCATGGCAAGGGACGGGGAAGTGGACTTGATGGACTTGTATCCCACAATATTAGACGTGCCCTCAACAACGCAGTTACTGAGAAAGTCCACCCAACCACGAACACGTGGACAAGTGCTTGTGGGCAGGGACGGTACATCTCACTGACGGTACACTGGGTTAATATAGTGGAAGCCAGGACCCAGTCGGACCTTGGGACGGAACACGTCCTCCCGATGCCGAGGATTGCGGGCCCTGGGTCAATCAGGGTTGCCCCCACATTCTACAGCTCCTGCACCTCCTCCTCCTCTTCAACATCCATCTCCGAAATGGCCACATCAGTCGTTATCTGGAAGCACTGCAGCACTGCCTCGACCAAGCGGCAACAGGCTGTGCTGAAGCTAATATGGGTAGGACAAACCACACAACGCTGAAGAGTTGTGGACAGCTCTGAAAGAGCAGGCAGATCTGTGGCTGACACCGCTGACCCTACAGCCTGGCATGGTCGTGTGTGACAAAGGACGGAATCTGGTGGCGGCTCTGAGGTGAGGCGAGCTCACACACGTACCATGCCTGGCTCATGTACTTAACATCGTGGTTCAGCGGTTTCTCAAAACCTACCCGGAGCTGCCAGATCTGCTTGTCAAAGTACACCGCCTGTGTGCCTATTTTAGAAAGTCAGCTACAGCTTCCACTGCCTTTGCAGTGTTTCAGCAGCGTTTGCAGCTTCTAGCTCACCGACTGATCTGCGATGTCCCCACACATTAGAACTTGACATTGAAGATGTTGGGAAGGATTTGTGAGCAGAAGAGGGCAGTTGTTGATTACCAGCATTAGCAAGGCCATCGGTATTCAGATCAGACTCCACACATAAGACCTCAGGAGTGGACATGGATGTCAGACATATGTACCATCCTCCAAAACTTTGAGGACTCCACCAAGATGGTGAGCGGCGATGGCGACATAATTAGTGTCACCATCCCACTTCTTTGTCTTCTGAAACGCTCTCTGCTCACAATTAAAGAGGATGCATTGCAGGCGGAGCACGATGAGATGGAGCAAGGAACCATACAGGGTGATTCCACACAGCCCAGCCTCATCTCATCCCAACATGGATTGGGTTACAATGAGGAAGAGGAGGAGGAGGAAGAACAGGAGCTAGTTTCCTGCGCTATAGACGGTACTACCTGCACAACTGTCATACCGTCTGTTCAGCGTGAATGGTCTGAGGACAGGGAGGAGGAGGAAGAGGAGGAGAGCATGGTCAGTCGTACTCTTGGTGAGGACATGGAGGTCTTGCCTCTTTGCAGTTTGGCACACATGGCTGAGTTTATGTTACTCTGCCTTTCCCGTGACCCTCGTGTTGTCCAAATTTTGCGGAATTATTAAAAAAA
This sequence comes from Phyllobates terribilis, assembly GCF_046119375.1. Classification (NCBI taxonomy): domain Eukaryota; kingdom Metazoa; phylum Chordata; class Amphibia; order Anura; family Dendrobatidae; genus Phyllobates; species Phyllobates terribilis. Next base: position 708,878,241 of record NW_027362764.1, read on the forward strand.
TTCTGAAAACGCTGGCGGCAGAGGTCATCATTCATTGGACAACCAAGGAGTACAGGCGAGAGAGACACAAATGCAATCCAGCAGAGGCAGGGGAACACTGTCAAAGTTCTGGGACAGTTTTTTCAGACCCTCCCATTGCACAGGCCATGAGGCGCGGGGTACTCTCACAAGGAGGGAAAAGTTTTGGAAGATGGTGAGGGAGTACCTTGCCGACCATACCAACGTCCTCCTTCATTCCTCTGTGAGTTATAATTATTGGGTATCCAAGCTGGACACGTGGAATGAACTGGCTCTCTATACCTTGGAGGCCCTTGCCAGCCCTGCTGCTTGCATTTTGTCAGAGCGGGTATTTAGTGCCGCTGGTGGAACTATAGTCGATAGGCGTATCCGCCTGTCAACTGAAAATGCTGACAGGCTGACTCTTATAAAAATGAACAAGGGCTGGGTTGGGCCAGATTTCTCAGCACCACCGAATGATAGCAGCGTAACATAAACTCAAATACAGTGTCTTTTTTTTGGGAGGTCTAACTCTATTCCCATGCACCTCTGTCTTCACACCCAGACATGGGTATACGCTTCCTGATTTTGTCTATTTGCTCTTGTATTCTTCCTTCTCCGCATCCTCATCCTCCACCACCATATCACCACCATATGTACCATATCAACATATCTACGTCTCTTGCAAGGGACATTGGAGTTCTTCCAAATTTTTGGCAGCCGTTGCTTCACTGCATAGGCAAACAGTATTGGAGACTCACTTCCTAATAATGGGAACATTGCTTTCAGGAGGCCCTTCGACCTCTACGTCTCTTACAAGGGGCATTGGAGTTCCTCCAAATTTTTGGCAGCCGTTGCTTCACTGCATAGGCAAACAGTATGGGAGACCCACTTCCTAATAATGGGAACATTGCTTTCAGGAGGCCCTCCGACCTCTACGTCTCTTGCAAGGGGCATTGGTGTTCCTCCAAATTTTTGGCAGGCTTTGCTTCACTGCATAGGCAAACAGTATGGGAGACCCTCTCTTTCTAATGGGAATATGTTGTTAATGAGGCCCACCTCTATGTGTCTTTAAATTGTTAGTGTGGTTTTTCCTAATTTTGGCAGCCGTTGCACTCACTGCATACGCTATAACTGAATAGCAGACCCGCTCCTTTCTAATGGGAACATGTCGTTACTGTGGCCCAACTCTATGTGTCTTTAAATTGTTAGTAGGGTTTTTCCGAAATTTTGGCAGCCCTTGCACTCACTGGATACCCTATTACTGAATAGCAGACCTTCTCCTTTCTAACTGGAACATGTCGTTACTGTGGCCCAGCTCTATGTGTCATTAAATTGTTAGTAGGGTTTTTCCTAAATTTTGGTAGCTGTTCGACTCACTGCATACCCTATAACTGAATAGCATACCCTCTCCTTTCTAATGAGAATATGTCATACTCGTTATTGTGGCCCAGCTCTATGTGTCTTTAAATTGTTAGTAGGGTTTTTGCTAAATTTTGGCAGCCGTTGCACTCACTGCATATCCTATAACTGAATAGCAGACCCTCTCCCTTCTAATGGGAACATGTCGTTACTGTGGCCCAACTCTATGTGTCTGTAAATTTTTAGTAGGGTTTTTCCGAAATTTTGGCAGCCCTTGCACTCACTGGATACCCTATTACTGAATAGCAGACCTTCTCCTTTCTAACTGGAACATGTCGTTACTGTGGCCCAGCTCTATGTGTCATTAAATTGTTAGTAGGGTTTTTCCTAAATTTTGGTAGCTGTTAGACTCACTGCATACCCTATAACTGAATAGCATACCCTCTCCTTTCTAATGAGAATATGTCATACTCGTTATTGTGGCCCAGCTCTATGTGTCTTAAAATTGTTAGTAGGGTTTTTGCTAAATTTTGGCAGCCGTTGCACTCACTGCATATCCTATAACTGAATAGCAGACCCTCTCCTTTCTAATGGGAACATGTCGTTACTGTGGCCCAGCTCTATGTGTCTTTAAATTGTTTGTGGAGTTTTTCCCAAATTTTGGCAGCCATTGCCGTCACAGCATGGGTATTACCACTATAAGAGACCCGCTCCTTTATAATGGGAACATTTTTTTTCCTGAGACCTCTTTCTATGTCTCTTCAAAGGGGTATTGGGTTGCGTCCAAATTTTTGGCAGCCCTTGCAGTCACTGCATATGCAATAACAATATAGGAGACCCACTCGTTAATAATGGGAGCAACAAAGCATAGCCGGCTGATGGTTCTCTAACAATAGCGATGGCTGACTGCTGGCCCTTTAAGAATAGTAAGGGCTGCCTGATGACCCTATAAAAATAGTCTTGTGACTTTCAGAGTCCCTCCATCATAAATGAAACAGGATGTGTCTGATGATGTGTCACACACCACATGGCCAGATAAGGTTGTAAAATGTTAAAATGACATTTCCCAGTGAATGCATTTGTTTTAGTTGAAAGCATAGGCGGATTATAATGAGGGCAATCTGGGCTACCGCCCGGGGCCCGAAGCTCCGAGGGGGCCCATGGCCAGACTGCCCTCATTATAATGTTATGTGCGCCGCCCGCATAACAATGTAGCAGACGCAAACACACGGCACACTCTGCGTGCCCACGTCTGCTGTACTCACATGCATTGCCCCTGCCCCCTGGGATTCCCGGCTGTCAGCTCCTACACTGCAGCTCCGTGTGATGCTCGGTGCTGGCTACGCCCCCTGCTCGTCTTCTGCTGCCTTGCTTCCTGTTCCCTTCTGCTGGCAGCTCCTGGTAATGGTAAAAATCAAATAGCTGCTTCCTGTTCTGTGAGAGACTTGGGCATGTCACCCTGTGGGCTGCAGGGTATGTGACCATGGGGGTGGGCACAGGGTATGCGACCATGGGGGGTTGCAGGGTATGTGACCAAGGGGGGGCAGCAAGGTATATGACCATGGGGGGGCCACAATGCATATGACCATGGGGGGCACAGGGTATGTGACCATGGGGGGGCAGCAGGGTATGTGACCATGGGGGGCAGCAGAGTATGTGACCATGGGGGGGACAGCAGAGTATGTGACCATGGGGGTGCTGCAGGGTATGTGACCAAGGGAGGGCCACAGGGTATGTGACCAAAGGAGAGCTGCAGGGTATGTGACCATGGGGGGTTGCAGGGTATGTGACCAAGGGAGGGCTGCAGAGTACATGAACATGGGGAGCCTGCAAGGTAGGTGACCATGGGGGGGCTGCAGGGTATGTGACCAAGGGGGGGCCGCAGGGTATGTGACCAAGGGAGGGCCGCCGGGTATGTGACCAAGGGAGGGCCTCAGGGTATGTGACCAAGGGAGGGTTGCAGGGTATGTGACCATGGGGGGCCTGCAAGTTAGGTTTCCAAGGGGGGGCAGCAGGGTATGTGACCAAGGGGGGGCCACAGGGTATGTGACCAAGGGAGGGCAGCAGGGTATGTGACCATGGGTGAGCCGCAGGGTATGTGACCATGAGGGGTCGCAGGGTATGTGACCATGGGGGGGGCACAGGGTATGTGACCATGGGGGCTGCTAGTGGCTGTATAGTATATTATCTTGGGGGCTTCAGATTAATGTTATCCTGTGGGTTTGGGGGCTGCAAGGAGCTATGTGGGGGCACATACTATATATTGTAAGCTATGTGAGGACTCATACTGTATGTATATGGCTGTGTGGGGGTTCATGTTGTATGTAGGGGGCTCATACTGTATGTAGGGGGCTATGTTGGGGGCTCATACTGTATATTGGGGGTCTGTGTGGTGTCATTGTATGTAGGGGACTTTTTGTGGATCCATACTGTATAAAGGGAGTTATGTGGGTGCTCATACTGTATCTATGGGGCTGTGTGAGGGTTCTTACTGTAGCTATGTAGGGGATCATACTGTATATTAGGGGCTATGTGAGGGCTCATACTGTATATTGGGTGCAGTCTGTGGACTCATACTGTATATGGAAGCTCATACTGTACATAGGAGGCTATGTGGAGGTTTATATACTGTATATTGGGGGACTGTGTGGTGTCATATTGTATATAGGGAGCTCATACTGTATGTAGGGGGCTATGTTGGGAGCTCATACTGTATATTGGGGGAATGTGTGGTGTCATTGTATGTAGGGGACTTTGTGTGGATTTATACTGTATAAAGGGAGTTGTGTGGGAACTCATACTGTATCTATGGGGCTGTGTGAGAGCTCTTACCGTATCTAGGTAGCTATGTAGGGGCTCATACTGTATGTAGGGGGATGTGTGTGGGTTCATACTGTATATGGAGGGCTGTGTGGGGGCTCATATTGTATGTAGGGGGCTGTGTGGGGGCTCATATGGTATGTAGCGGGCTATGTTGGGGGCATATTGCCTGCATCTGTGAGCTGTTTTTCTCATTGCCGTTCGGCTTATAGTCTCCTTTTCTTGTCCTGATTGAAGGAATTCCCTGATGGATCCCTGAATGACCAAAAGAGGAGAGAAAGCGTCAGAAGAAGATGCCATTAAGCTAAGTACAGAACTGTTCAGGCCCTATAGGGTCTATATACACTGCTCAAAAAATAAAGGGAACACTCAAATAACACATCCTAGATCTGAATGAATAAAATATTCTCATTGAATACTTTGTTCTGTACAAAGTTGAATGTGCTGACAACAAAATCACACAAAAATCATCAATGGAAATCAAATTTATTAACCAATGGAGGCCTGGATTTGGAGTTACCCCCAAAATTAAAGTGGAAAAACACACTACAGGCTGATCCAACTTTGATGTAATGTCAATAAAACAAGTCAAAATGAGGCTCAGTATTGTGTGTGGCCTCCATGACGTGCCCCCTGGGCCGTGTGGGGAACCCGGAACCGTGCCTTTTGTGGGATGCTGGGGGTTGTAGTCTCCGCGTGGCGGCGACCCGGTCCGTGGCTCAGGGTGGTCAAACCAAATGGCAGTCTATTTATGGTGTTTGTTATTATTTATAAATTGTCCGACTACGCCACCCGTGGATTGCGGTCAGGATGAACCGCCGCTGCAGGGCAGACCGCTGAGGCTGGTGTTGTGGGTGCAGCAGAGTGTAGTACAACTCCCCACGGGAGGAGTGTAGCCTCAGGGCAGTGTATGCGGAGGATGGGAGTGATGGTGCTGGAGTAGCAGTGACGACACAGAGTCAGTGATGCAGTCCAGGGTCTTTACTCACAGTTCTTATTATCCAGACCACTTCTGCAGGTAACGGCTGCCCACGTCGCACTGTACTCACCAGGTGAGGGGCTCGGTCGACTCCCAGGTATCTCCGGAGTGTTTCACAGGACCCCCTTTATGTGTCCTTCCTCTGGCCTGTCGTACCCCACCAGTGACCACGCTTCTGTCCAGCTGCCTCGGGCCTTGGCGGGCAAATGTGCATTCCGTTTCCCTGGACCCTATATGGTGCCTTCCTAGCGGGTGTAGCGAGGGGCGGCGCCACTTGAAATGTCGCAGCCTCCTGTTTCTAGCTGAGGGTAGTTCCCCGCCTCCACTAGTTTCGGGGACCGGTCTCCCCCCTTGGCCTGACCCTTCTACACCGGTAGATACGTGCGTATGGTGGCTACCAGCCGGTCCACACCCCTGGGGTCCCTTCTTTCCTCTGTGTTCCTGGAGCCTCCTCCGCTCCCCTTCCTTCTTCCCTCTTCCTTCAGGCCCAGGCCTCCTGACAGAGCCAGCCTGTGGATCAGAGCCCATGCAGCAGCCCTGCACCCTGTCTTCTCTCTGTCTTGGGCCTCTCAGGCTAGGCCCGCCTCCTGGAGCAGAGCTCCACAGAGCCCTGCTCCTGCTCTTTTCCTCCTCTGACTGACTGCTGCTCTAAGATGGCCCCCACCTTTTATATCTCTCTCTCTGTGCATCCAGGAACTGCTTCCTCTCTGCCCCTGCACTACAGGGTTCCCCCTTCCTAGGTGTTCCCTCCCCCCACTCCAGCCAGGGACAGGGACTGTCGTGCCCAACTTAGGGGCATATCGGTCGCCCTGCCCCCGGAAATGTGGTGTAGTACATGCAGCTGTCGGGGTACTGATCCACACTCCATCCTTACCTGGAAGTGAGATATCACACCTCTAGGTGAGATGCAATACCTCTGTAGCAACCGAGCCCTCGGGGTGCTACATCCACGTGCCTGTATGACCTCCCTACAATGCCTGGGCATGCTCCTGATGAGGTTGCAAATGGTCTCCAGTGGGATCTCCTCCCAGACCTGGACTAAAGCATCCGCCAACTCCTGGACAGTCTGTTGTGCAACGTGACGTTGGTGGATGGAGCGAGACATGATGTCCCAGATGTGCTCAATCGGATTCAGTCTGGGGTACGGGCGGGCCAGTCCATAGCTTCAATGCCTTCATCTTCCAGGAACTGCTGACACACTCCAGCCACATGAGATCTGGCATTGTCCTACATTAGGAGGAACTCAAAGCCAACCGCACCAGCATATGGTCTCACAAGGGGTCTGAGGATCTCATCTCGGTACCTAACGGCAGTCAGGCTACCTCTGGCGAGCACATGGAGGGCTGTGCGGCCCTCCAAAGAAATGCCCCCCCACACCATTACTGACCCACTGTCAAACTGGTCATGCTGAAGGATGTTGCAGGCAGCAGATTGCTCTCCATGGCGTCTACAGACTCTGTCACGTCTGTCACATGTGCTCAGTGTGAACCTGCTTTCATCTGTGAAGAGCACAGGGCGCCAGTGGCAATTTGGCCAATCCTGGTGTTCTGTGGCAAATGCCAAGCATCCTGCACGGTGTTGGGCTGTGAGCTCTACCCCCATCTGTGGACGTCGGGCCCTCATACTACCCTCATGGAGTCGGTTTCTAACCATTTGTGCAGATACCTGTGTGGCACCCTGCTGCGCACAGGTACCACAGGACCCAAAAGGGTGCATGGATGGACTTATCCACAAGAGGCCCTCATTACATAACAGACACCCCCACCCTTCCACCTCATACCACCAGAGGGAGCCCTGTTAGGGATATATATACTTGAGGGTGGAGTTAGGTAGGCAGAGTGTGCTGGCACTGAGATCAGTGAAGAAGCAGCACATGTTAGCTGCTGTGCTGAGTGCCTGGAGTGTGGCCGAGGCAAGGAGAGAGGAGAGAGGAGTTAAGGGGGCAGAGGAGCATCTAAAGCTCACCCCAGGACACAAGCCGGACACCGGGTCCGCGCCTACAGGGTCCTCTACACCCAGCAGGGACAACCGGCATACCAGGAGGATTCCAGACCCCTGGTCAACCTGAAGCGACCATCATTTACAGAACTAGGAACCACGAAGGCCCCAGCATCCAGGGATAGTGGTAGCCAGAGAAAATTTCTACTACCAAGCAGACAGGTGAGAGAGTGAAAGAGTACAGAAGCTAGGCCTAGTTCCAGGCTGGGCTGAAGCTTTAGAGAGAAGAAGAAATGGACCAGGAGGCCTACTACCCGCTCACTGGGGAGAGTCCTGAAGTGCACCCTCCTAATAGGTACCCTGGACCATACCTGCCGTTATACCAGTAAAGGTACTGAAGCGAATCCCCAGTGTGCGTGTCCGTCATTCCCCCTGACCCGACCGGGCCACCTCTCACCTGCATCCCTTCCATCAACCCTGCCCCAGGGGCCCACTCCGCGTATGGGGAGCAGAAAAATTTCAGCTGCCATCCCATCACCCCCGGAGGTCTGCAGCAGCGTGGGAACCAGAGAGGCGTAACTGTTGGTAGCTCGCGACGCCCAAGCCCCGCCTCGCGCTCTGACGACACACCAGGAAGCGTCAGGTCCTGGAAGGAGACCGTGATCTGCGGAGCTGTGGCCTACCTGATAAAAGTAAAGAAGGTAGGCTACGGTTTACTAGGGGGGCGCAACCATGGCCGACGACCAGCAAGACGCCGGAGCACCGGTTAACGCTCCCGATACTCAACTCGCGCCCGGCGCCTCTCAGGACGGAGCGGCCGCCCCACCAGCAGGGGTCATGACTCCAGTGATACCCATGGCCCTGCCGTACGTCCCTGGAGCGAAATGGCTTCCCCAGTATGACAGCAAACCAGACACCCTGTCTGGGTTCAAAAGGAAAATATGAGGTGTATTGGACATGTACTCAATGACTCGTAAACAGAGAGCCGCTGTTGTCCTGGGACAATTGGCTGGTGCCGCAGAGCGGGAAGTTGAAACCTGGCCAGCCGCAGACCAGGAATCGGTATCTATTATATTTAAGAGACTGCAAACTGTCTTTGAAAACCGCACTGAGACAGATCTTCGGATGAGGTTCTACCACTGTACCCAGAAACCTGAGGACAGTATCCGGGACTATGCCTGGCGTCTACAAGAGGCCCTGTTGGCCCTGAAACAGGTTAGTCCAGCCAGCATATGTGGCGCCCCTGAGGGTTCAGTCGCTACAGAGGTACTGCACCTCCGCCAGAGGTGTGGTATCTCCTTCTCTCAGGTAAGGAGGGAGTGCTGCCCGGAACCCCAACACCTGCATCCAACACTACACTGCTCCAGGCCGGCTGGAAGGGCAAGATGCAATGTGTTTCCTGCTGAGCCCTGTCCCTGGCTGGAGTGGGGGGAACCCAAAGGTAGGGGGAACCAGTAGTGGGTGTGGGTGGAGGAAGCAGTTTAAGGAGCACCATGGTAGTAGGTATATAATGGGAAGCCATCTTAGGGTGGCAGTTCAGACAGTAGGACAGTCAGTGGAAGACAGTCTGGGAGCAGAGTCTCTTTAGGAGCTCTGCTCCACAAGTAGGGCCCAGTCCTAGAGGCCCAGGAGGGGAGCAGAGGAGTAGGCTCCGTTCTAAGGAAGGGATCTCAGGGGGTACGACGAGTGCAGGACGGCACCCGTACGACCCGAATCTGTCAGAAGACAGAGGGATCATAGGCCGCAAGAAGGGGACCGGCCCCTGGTCCAGCCGTGTTACTCTATGTCTCGGCTGGGAAAACCAGAGGCTTTTGGCTTATATAGTCAGTTGCCGAAGCCGCATTCTAATCTCCATGAAGGTCAAGCAGGTCCGGCAACTCCAACGTACAGGAGGGACTTCACAGCACCCGAGCGGGATTGAGAGTGGGCAGCGCAGGGCAGGAGGGAGAAAGACCCAGCGTGAAGATGGTCTAGCTAGGAACACGAGAAAGTGGGGTTCTGCCAGGTACTCCTAATCTGCCTGAGGAAGTGCTGAACCCCTGCCTGGTGAACGCAGCCTGACGTGGGAGGCTGACACCTGTACAGTGCACCAGTGGAACTGTCATAAGAACTGTGAGTAAAAACTCGGATGACTGCACTGCACTGCCTCCGTCCCTTCTTTCATCGGCGCCATCTTTCCCTCCCTGCACTACAACGCCCAGCGCAACTCACACTACCTACACTGCCCTGGAGCAAGCTCTAACTGTGGAGAGCCACACCATCCCTTCTGCCGTAACACCCGCTCCAGAGGACTGCTCCCCAGCGGCGGCACCCCTTTTGCCCCATTCCACAGATGGCGTCATGAACTTTCCAAATCCCCTATAAATTCCCCTTTTTTACTGACCGCCCTGGGTCACGGAACGGGCCAGCCACCGTGATATCCCCCACCGGCATACGCAGAGGCCCGGCTGCCGAGTACTCCCACGGCCCAGGGGGCGCGTCACATACATGATGAGGACAAAATGCTGATAGAACTATTCATCCGGGGGTTAAGGTCCCAGGAGGAGAGCAGAACTGTACGGTAGTGGGCCTTGGATCATCCAAATGCCACCTTTGACACCCTGAAGGACATGGCTATTAAGGGCCTTCAGTCCCTGGAAACATCAGATACTGCTATCCAGCGTTACCAGGGTGGGGCCACCCCAATGCCCACAGCACTCACTGCCCCTTCATTAGCGGCTGAGGCAAAAGTGCAAACAACATCCCCTAGCGAGCTGGACAGCCTGCGCTCTGAAGTGCGTCAGCTAAGTAAAACCCTGACCACTGTCCTGAGTGCCCTGCAGCTACAGACGGATCCCGAGCCGGATGGAAGGATCCTACTCGCCGTCAGTCCTGAGGATGTCTCCTGGATGAGGAGAAGAAGGAGGACAACGCCACCCCACGGGAGGACCAACGACCGATCTCGCCCTCCAGGTGAACTCATTTGCTACCGTTGCCACAATGCAGGCCACAGCACACGGACCTGTCCTTTAAACGGGCAAACCCTGGGGCCAAGGGCCGACACCCAGGAGTAGATCAACCAGGCCCATCCAGCTGGTACGACCGGGTTGCAGGAGGAAGGTGTAACATACCTGGCGGCGTCCTTGCATAGTGGTCCATCTCCCACTGTGCAAGAGCACGTACTTGATCTCCAGTCCAGGGTGTCTCTCTGGCTTCCCTCCATGCTGTCTGTTTGCTTCTGTGTCTGCTGCTTAAGGGCGGCGCCCGATCACTTCCTGCTTTTTGTACCTGCTGCAGGCACACCCCTTGTGCGTCCTCAGCCTATTGCTGTCTATCACCTGGTATTTAAATCAGCTGCCCCAATTAACTGATGCCTGAGCATCTTGCCCTGTCAGTTGGCTTTTGTCTCTGACATGCCAGGTCCTGTCTATGTTACCTGCCTTGCGGTATCAGTTCCCGTGTCTGAACTGAGTCCTGTCTATGTCTCCTGCCTTGCGGTATCAGTTCCCGTGTCTGAACTGAGTCCTGTCTTTGTCTCCTGCCTTGCGGTATCAGTTCCCGTGTCTGAACTGAGTCCTGTCTGTGTTCTCTTGTCTGCCTATCCTGGAGGCTGTATTTCTAGGCCTGTCTGAACACGCTCCTAGCCTGTTCCTCCCGCCTTCTAGGGGCCGATTACCTAGATCCGTTCCTGTATCTTGTCTGTCCTGTCTGAACACGCTCCTAGCCTGTTCCTCCCGCCTTCTGGGGCCGTATTCCCAGACCCGCTCCTGTATTCCGCTGCAGTGTCGGTCTCCTCCGTACACTCAGTTCCAGTCTGAACTCTCTCCTATCCTTTACCTGTTTTGCCTCTATGTCCGTTCCCTTCCTTTTTCTGCAGAGTCTGAACTCGTACCTAACTCCTGCTCGTTGTCACTGTACTTCCGTTTGTGAGTTTGTGGTCCACTCGCTACTTCTCTGCAAGTACCCTGTGGGTATCTGGTTCTGCCTTTCCCTTCTAGTCTGTTCCGTGTGAACAGAGCCCTGTTCCCACCGCGTCTGCGGTTTTCGCTTTGCTCAGCTCTGTCCGCCGCGTCTGCGGTTTTCGCTTTGCTCAGCTCTGTCCGCCGCGTCTGCGGTTTTCGCTTTGCTCAGCTCTGTCCGCCGCGTCTGCGGTTTTCGCTTTGCTCAGCTCTGTCCGCCGCGTCTGCGGTTTTCGCTTTGCTCAGCTCTGTCCGCCGCGTCTGCGGTTTTCGCTTTGCTCAGCTCTGTCCGCCGCGTCTGCGGTTTTCGCTTTGCTCAGCTCTGTCCGCCGCGTCTGCGGTTTTCGCTTTGCTCAGCTCTGTTCGCCGCGTCTGCGGTTTTCGCTTTGCTCAGCTCTGTCCGCCGCGTCTGCGGTTTTCGCTTTGCTCAGCTCTGTCCGCCGCGTCTGCGGTTTTCGCTTTGCTGTAGCTCTGTCCGCCGCGTCTGCGGTTTTCGCTTTGCTCAGCTCTGTCCGCCGCGTCTGCGGTTTTCGCTTTGCTCGGCTCTGTCCGCCGCGTCTGCGGTTTTCGCTTTGCTGTAGCTCTGTCCGCCGCGTCTGCGGTTTTCGCTTTGCTCAGCTCTGTCCGCCGCGTCTGCGGTTTTCGCTTTGCTCGGCTCTGTCCGCCGCGTCTGCGGTATTCGCTTTGCTCAGCTCTGTCCGCCGCGTCTGCGGTTTTCGCTTTGCTCGGCTCTGTCCGCCGCGTCTGCGGTTTTCGCTTTGCTCGGCTCTGTCCGCCGCGTCTGCGGTTTTCGCTTTGCTCGGCTCTGTCCGCCGCGTCTGCGGTTTTCGCTTTGCTCGGCTCTGTCCGCCGCGTCTGCGGTTTTCGCTTTGCTCGGCCCTGTCCACCGTGTCTGCGGTTTCGAATTTGTCTCCCAGTCTGTACTGGACCCTACCCAGCCTGCGCTCTAGTCTGCCTGTTCCAGTATTCCCCGGTGTGGGTCAACAGCCGTGTCCGGAGTCTGACCTGGAGTAGACCCTGGTTCCTCTGCTCGGTTCCTCCCTGGTGCACTGGCGTCGTATGCCGTCGTGCGACCTTGGTCGGATCGGGCAGATACTTAGTTACGCCCCTCCAGGCACTCTCCGGTTCATGGCACAGTGGAATCACTACATAAACATGCACACGCCAGTCAGTTCGGGCGTGTGCATTACAGCATGCTCAGGCCATGGTTCCCGTTGAGCCCCACGGCCTTCGCTCTCTGAGAAGTTTTCCAGCGAATACATGCATTAAAATAAATAAATACATTTTTTTTTCCCTTTAGCTGAGTTCCAGGCGAATTACGCACCCGTCCAGATGGATCTATCTGCTCTCGTTCCTGCGGATCCGCTACGTTATTATGGGGATCCAAGACAAAGTCGTGCATTTGTGGAGCAATGCATGCTACACTTCAAGTTCTACCCTCTATGTTTTCCCACCGATCGGGTTAAGGTGGCATTCATTATGTCTTACCTGGCTGGTGATGCCTTGGAATGGATCAACCCCCTATATGAAACACAGGATCCGATCCTCCTGGACCTAATGGCCTTCCTGGTGGCCTTTCTAATGGTCTTCGATGATCCTAACCCGGAGGCTCCTGCTGAAGCTTCACTTCCCAATATCCCGGAGCAGCCCCAATGGGTAATGTGTGTGGGTAGCGCAATAGTCCTCCAGCCAAATGAGACTACTGCCCACCCAGAATCCTCACAGGGTGACTACGCTTTCCGGAATACTTCTCCCAACCTCAAGAGGCAGTCCAGACGTGCTAGACGTAGAGGCAAGCCGTCACGCCAGGGTCTGTCCTCCCTGAGACCTCCTGACCCCAACCTTGAAGTCCCTACTGAAGCTTCATCTCCCTGTATCCCGGAGAAGCCCCAACGGGTAATGTGCGTGGGTAGTGCACCAGTTCTCCTGCCCGAAGAGACTTCTGCCCATCCAGACTCCACACAGGAGAACTTCCTGCACCCGGCATCAGATGCTTCACCCACTTTAACCGGTGTGCATGTCCAAGGATGCTCCAAAGCTGTGGTTACCTCAGAGTCTGTGCACCTCTACTACCTGGTGGAGGACCCCCTGTTGCCTCCTGAATCCTCCAGGATACCACTCGATGACAAATGGAGAGAGACTTCTCTACACCCGGTACTCGATACTTTGTCCGCTTCGTCCTGTGAGCCTGACATTGGGTGCCCCAAAGTGGTAGTTACCCCCGAGTCTCTACACCCCTCCGACCAGGCGGAGGACCTCCAGTTGTCTCCAGAACCCTTCGGGGTGCTACCTGGTAGCGAAAGGACAGAGACTCTCCTATACTCTGTACCTTATACCTCGCTCGCTTCGTCCACTGTGTCCAACCTAGTGTACTCCGAAGCAGTGGTTACTCCCGAGTCTCTACACCCCTCTGACCAGGCGGAGGACCTCCAGTTGTCTCCAGAACCCTTCGGGGTGCCACCTGGTGGTGAATGGACAGAGACTTTCCTATATCCTGGATCTGATACCTTGCTTGCTTCGTCCAGTGAGTCCGACCTAGTGTACTCTGAAGCAGAGGTTACCCGTGAGTCTCTATACCCCTCCGACCAGGCGGAGGAGCTCCAGTTGTCTCCTGAACCCTTCGGGGTGCTATCTAATAACGAATGGACAGGTACTCTTCTATATTCGGTACCTGATACCTCGCCCGCTTCATCCAGCGAGTCCGACCTAGTGTACTCCGAAGCAGAGGTTACCCCCGAGTCTCTGCACTATTCCGACCCGGCGGAGGACCCCCAGTTGTTTTCTGAATTCTCCTGGGTACCACCAGATAACAAGGTAACAGGGACTTTTCTACACCTTGTACCTGATACCTCGCCCATTTCTTCCTGTGAGTTTGACAAGATGTACCCCGAAGCAGAGGTTACCTCCGAGTCTCTGCACTCCTCCAACCCGGCGGAGGACTTCCAGTTGTCTCCTGAACCCTCTGGGGTGCTACCTGATAATAAGTGGAGAGAGACTTCCTTGTGTGCTGTTCCTGGTACTCCACCCGTTTCGTCTGTTGCTGAGGATGGCTGGATAGGAGGTAGCATCCTAGCTATCCAGATGAGACCAGTTTCTCCAGTGGACAGTGGAAGTGATCTCCTTGAAGTAAAGGATTGGCCCTCGAATTCCCTGCGGAACATTCTGGCAGGCTTGAAGAAGAGGGGGCGTAAGGGGGGGGGTACTGTAACATACCTGGCGGCGTCCTTGCATAGTGGTCCATCTCCCACTGTGCAAGAGCACGTACTTGATCTCCAGTCCAGGGTGTCTCTCTGGCTTCCCTCCATGCTGTCTGTTTGCTTCTGTGTCTGCTGCTTAAGGGCGGCGCCCGATCACTTCCTGCTTTTTGTACCTGCTGCAGGCACACCCCTTGTGCGTCCTCAGCCTATTGCTGTCTATCACCTGGTATTTAAATCAGCTGCCCCAATTAACTGATGCCTGAGCATCTTGCCCTGTCAGTTGGCTTTTGTCTCTGACATGCCAGGTCCTGTCTATGTTACCTGCCTTGCGGTATCAGTTCCCGTGTCTGAACTGAGTCCTGTCTATGTCTCCTGCCTTGCGGTATCAGTTCTCGTGTCTGAACTGAGTCCTGTCTTTGTCTCCTGCCTTGCGGTATCAGTTCCCGTGTCTGAACTGAGTCCTGTCTGTGTTCTCTTGTCTGCCTATCCTGGAGGCTGTATTTCTAGGCCTGTCTGAACACGCTCCTAGCCTGTTCCTCCCGCCTTCTAGGGGCCGATTACCTAGATCCGTTCCTGTATCTTGTCTGTCCTGTCTGAACACGCTCCTAGCCTGTTCCTCCCGCCTTCTGGGGCCGTATTCCCAGACCCGCTCCTGTATTCCGCTGCAGTGTCGGTCTCCTCCGTACACTCAGTTCCAGTCTGAACTCTCTCCTATCCTTTACCTGTTTTGCCTCTATGTCCGTTCCCTTCCTTTTTCTGCAGAGTCTGAACTCGTACCTAACTCCTGCTCGTTGTCACTGTACATCCGTTTGTGAGTTTGTGGTCCACTCGCTACTTCTCTGCAAGTACCCTGTGGGTATCTGGTTCTGCCTTTCCCTTCTAGTCTGTTCCGTGTGAACAGAGCCCTGTTCCCACCGTGTCTGCGGTTTTCGCTTTGCTCAGCTCTGTCCGCCGCGTCTGCGGTTTTCGCTTTGCTCAGCTCTGTCCGCCGCGTCTGCGGTTTTCGCTTTGCTCAGCTCTGTCCGCCGCATCTGCGGTTTTCGCTTTGCTCAGCTCTGTCCGCCGCGTCTGCGGTTTTCGCTTTGCTCAGCTCTGTCCGCCGCGTCTGCGGTTTTCGCTTTGCTCAGCTCTGTCCGCCGCGTCTGCGGTTTTCGCTTTGCTCAGCTCTGTCCGCCGCGTCTGCGGTTTTCGCTTTGCTCGGCTCTGTCCGCCGCGTCTGCGGTTTTCGCTTTGCTCGGCTCTGTCCGCCGCGTCTGCGGTTTTCGCTTTGCTCGGCTCTGTCCGCCGCGTCTGCGGTTTTCGCTTTGCTCGGCTCTGTCCGCCGCGTCTGCGGTTTTCGCTTTGCTCGGCCCTGTCCACCGCGTCTGCGGTTTCGAATTTGTCTCCCAGTCTGTACTGGACCCTACCCAGCCTGCGCTCTAGTCTGCCTGTTCCAGTATTCCCCGGTGTGGGTCAACAGCCGTGTCCGGAGTCTGACCTGGAGTAGACCCTGGTTCCTCTGCTCGGTTCCTCCCTGGTGCACTGGCGTCGTATGCCGTCGTGCGACCTTGGTCGGATCGGGCAGATACTTAGTTACGCCCCTCCAGGCACTCTCCGGTTCATGGCACAGTGGAATCACTACATAAACATGCACACGCCAGTCAGTTCGGGCGTGTGCATTACAGAAGGCCTTTCCTGTCCATCGTGCTGGACGGCATAGCAACACCTGCACTACTGGACACCGGGTCACAGGTAACCATCATACCTGATGTCCTCTACAAAAGGTACTGGTCCATAGATGAACTCCACCCGCCAGACCCAAACCTCTCTGTGTATGCCTCCAATGGCCTTCCTCTTAACCTAGTCGGGGTTAAGGACATGACAGTGAAGGTGGGAAGAGTGGAACTAAAGGACCAAGGACTGATTGTAATAGAGTCTAACCTTGGTGATACAAACCCATATATGATACTTGGCACAAATGTTGTTGGTAACTGTTTGGGAGAAGTGTTGTTTTTACTCCAACAGATTGCTGACACTGCCAAACCAGGGCAGAGGAAGGTGCTCCTGAGAGAGATTCGAGCCCTCCTGTACCAGCAACAGGTAAAACTAACAGGTGGTGAGATAATGTACGGGTGACAGACCCGATACCCATTGTGATTCCCCCAATGAGTGAAATGCTGATTTGGTGTAGGGCAGCAATAGGTCTCAAGGGCAGAACCACCAGGCGGTAGTAGAGCCTGTTAACTCAGAGCACAGACCTACACGCCTAACTGCTAGAGGGGTAGTTGATGTGCGCAATGGGAGGGTACCCGTACGCCTCCTAAATTGTGGGGAGGAGGAAGTCAAATTGCCAAGATACAACACTGTTGCCAGACTGTATACTGTGAATAATAATGCCATACACACAGTGGAATCCTTGACTCCACCAGATACGGTGGAAGACAATGACTCCAAAACCCAGCTGGAGGAATGGTGTCAACAGCTCCATGTTGGAACTGACGCCACTCCTGTACATCAAAAACACATTGTCTACAGAGTGGTTCAGGAATATGAACAGGTGTTTAGTAAACACTCACTTGATTTTGGAAGGGTCAAAGGGGTACAACACCACATACCCACAGGTAACCATCCACCCATTAAGGAGCGTTACAGACCCATACCACCAGCACATTACCAAAAAGCAAAAGAAATGTTGCATGACATGAAAAAGGCAGGGGTAGTAAGGGATAGTTGTAGCCTCTGGGCAGCTCCCCTGGTCCTGGTCAGAAAGAAGGACTGTAGCATGAGGATGTGTGTAGATTATAGACAAATTAATTGAATAACACATAAGGATGCATACCCTTTGCCTCGTATAGAGGAATCCCTGGCTGCACTAAAATCTGCCAATTATTTCTCTACATTGGATCGCACTAGTGGGTACTGGCAAGTCTCTGTTGCTGAGGAAGAACGGGAGAAGATAGCCTTCACCACCCCGATGGGATAATGCGAATTCAACAGCATGCCATTTGGACTCTGCAACGCACCCAGAACGTTCCAGAGGTTGATGGAGTGTTGCTTGGGACACCGGAACTTTGAGACAGTGCTGCTATACCTGGATTACGTTATCGTGTACTCGAGGACGTATGAAGACCATCTAAAGCACCTGGTGGAGGTATTTGAGGCATTGTCCCGGTATGGGATGAAACTAAAACCTTCCAAGTGCCACCTGCTCAAACGGAAGGTCCAGTACCTGGGACACGTAGTCAGCTCAGAGGGGGTAGCACCAGACCCGGAGAAGGTCACTGCCATCCAGAAGTGGCCTGAACCAAGGAACATCAAAGAAGTACGTCAATTTCTGGGACTGGTCGGGTACTACAGGAGGTTCATTAAGGACTACACTAAAAAGGCAGCACCTTTACAAGATCTCCTAGTAGGACAGCCCAAAAGAGGTAAAAGTCCCCCATTCCAGTGGGCAAAGAACAGACTGAGTCCTTTGCATTAATGAAGGAAGCTCTAACCGGTGAAGAAATCCTGGCTTACCCCGACTACAGCCAACCTTTCCTGTTATACACAGACGCCAGCAATGAGGGACTGAGAGCTGTGTTGTCCCAGAAGCAAAATGGCAGAGAAAAGGTAATTGCCTATGCCAGTAGGAAGCTTCGCCCCACTCAGAGGAACCCGGAGAATTACAGTTCCTTCAAGCTGGAGTTCCTGGCCTTGGCCTGGGCTATCACTGAAAGATTCAAACATTACCTAGCCTCAACTAAATTTACAGCCTTTACCAACAATAATCCCTTGACACACAGCCAGGATGGGAGCCATGGAACAGCGTTGGGTGACCAGATTGTCGAATTACCAGTTCACAATCAAGTACCGGGCAGGTCACAAGAACACCAATGCTGATGCCCAGTCAAGAATGCCCCACCAGTCGGACACCGAGGATGAAGTGGATGACCTAGAAGAAATTGAATTACCTGCTTTCCACAGAAATGGAATGGTCCACGAGCAACACGCCTCCAGAAGACGTCATGGTAAGACGATAAACCCTTTACCTCATCACAGCTGGAAGGAGACCCAGGACAGTGACCCGGTTGTCAGCCTCATCAAAATTGCCCATGGACCTGGAACTCGGAGTGGTAGAACCTGCTGCAGATATGTCCACTGAAGACTGGGACAAAAATCGGCAAGAACAGTACAGGAAAGTACAGGCCTGTGTTGAAGACAGCCTAAACAAAGTCAGGGAAAGACAAGAAGACCAGTATAACAAGCATGCACCAGCAAAACCCTTGGCACCCGGAGAAATAGTGCTAAAGCGGAAAAGAAGAGGTTACAAGCTCGATGACCAGTGGGAAAGAGAGCCCTACACCGTGTTAAATTACAGATTCGACAACACCAAAACCTGCCTGATCAGCAAGGATGGAGGTAGGACAACCACAACAGTCTCAAGAGACCACTTGAAATTGTGCCCAGGTCTACTGAAGACACAGGAGGAAGAAGTACCTCTTATAATACCGGGAAAACCCAAGGAAGATGTAGTTCATACAGTTCTAGGAGACTTTTCCGCGGACTGGCCTCAACTCGATGGAGCAGTTATCATACCAGTGATACACTTCTGTCAGCCACCAGAAGAACCTCTACCACAAGGAGAACCTGTGAGCACCCTGGAAGAACCTGCTCTGGAACAGGAAGAGTCCCCAGTAAGAGGAGGATCACCAGTTGAAGCAGAACCTGAGGGTCAAGTAAACAGTGCACTTGCCAGTCCTATAGAGATGTTGAGGCAGTTCTATAAGTTATCCGCACGTAGACCTGATAGGTTAGCGGATAGTGCATGCACAGACACCAGTATCACTCCAGTGCTACGTAGATCCACACGCAGCACACAAGGCCAAATCCCTACCAGGTATAGGGAATAAGGTACAAAATGCCTACAGTGTAAATAGTTACCCGTAAGGGTACAGAAGGAAAATTTAAAATTTGTGTGTGAACTGAGAAAGTTAAATGTGTGCATTTAGTTACCCGTAAAGGGTATAAAGACTTGCAGGCTGAGGACTGTGAGCAGCCAAAAACTGTCCATTGTAAATAGTTGCACTTATTAAAGTGCCCCCTATTGGTTTTATATCAAAAGACCACTGAACAAAAACCCGTTTGGCGTGGCCGAAGACGTGGTCCAACACCTGGATCACTTATGCCCTGTAGCCATGCCCAGGGCCTACGTTGAGGGTTTTCAGACGGGTCCCTCATGCTACTCATGTTGCAACTTCACCAGTAAGATGGACACTTGTTTATGAGACTCACTGTTATTTTGATATGTGTTATTGTTATTATGATTGTAATTGTTGTTGTTACCTGTTTACAAAAAAATACTTTAGTCCAGGAGTACTGAGTTGTACTAGGGGGGAATGTGGCACCCTGCTGCGCACAGGTACCACAGGACCAAAAAGGGTGCATGGACGGACTTCTCCACAAGAGGCCCTCATTACATAACAGACACCTCCACCCTTCCACCTCATACCACCAGAGGGAGCCCTGTTAGGGATATATATACTGAAGGGTGGAGTTAGGTAGGCAGAGTGTGCTGGCACTGAGACCAGTGAAGAAGCAGCACATGTTAGCTGCTGTGCTGAGGGCCTGGAGTGTGGCCGAAGCAAGGAGAGAGGAGTTAAGGGGGCAGAGGAGCATCTAAAGCTCACCCCAGGACACAAGCCGGACACCGGATCCGCGCCTACAGGATCCTCTACACCCAGTAAGGACAACCGGCATACCAGGAGGATTCCAGACCCCTGGTCAACCTGAAGCGACCATCATTTACAGAACTAGGAACCACGAAGGCCCCAGCGTCCAGGGATAGTGGTAGCCAGAGAAAAGTTCTACTACCAAGCAGACAGGAGAGAGTGAAAGAGTACAGAAGCTAGGCCTAGTTCCAGGCTGGCCAGAAGCTTTAGCGAGAAGAAGAAACGGACCAGGAGGCCTACTACCCACTCACTGGGGAGTGTCCTGAAGTGCACCCTCCTAATAGGTACCCTGGACCATACCTGCCGTTACACCAGTAAAGGTACTGAAGCGAATCCCCTGTGTGTGTGTCCGTCATTCCCCCTGACCCGACCGGGCCACCTCTCACCTGCATCCCTTCCATCAACCCTGCCCTGGGGGCCCGCTCCCCCTGTGGGGAGCAGAAACATCTCAGCTGCCATCCCATCACCCCCAGAGGTCTGCAGCAGCGCTGGTACCCATTACCAGGAGCCACAGGTGGCGTCATGAGACAAAACTGTTAACAAACCCCTTTTAAAGAGTGACCCCAGGGTACGGGCCCGGGAGCCGACTGCCGTGACATCCCAAGGAGGTAAAGGCCCGGGTACCGAGTCCCCCATCTCCCCCTGGGCGAGTCACATGCACATTTGTGGCCGGCTGGAGGTCATTTTGCATGGCTCTGGCAGTGCTCCTCATGTTCCTCCTTGCACAATGGCGGAGGTAGCGGTCCTGCTGCTGGGTTGTTGCCCTCCTATGACCCCCTCCACGTCTCCTAGTGTACTGGCCTGTCTCCTGGTAGCGCCTCCAGCCTCTGGACACTACACTGATAAACACAGCAAACCTTCTTGCCACAGCTCGCATTGATGTGTCATCCTTGATGAGCTGCACTACCTGAGCAACTTCTGTGGGTTGTAGAGTCCGTCTCATGCTACTACGAGTGTGAAAGCACAACCAACATTCAAAAGTGACCAAAACATCAGCCAGAAAGCATTGGTACTGAGATGTGGTCTGTGGTCCCCACCTGCAGAACCACTCCTTTATTGAGGGTGTCTTGATAATTGCCAATAATTTCCATCTATTGCCTATTCCATTTGCACAACAGCATGTGAAATTGATTGTCAATCAGTGTTGCTTCCTAAGTGGACAGTTTGATTTCACAGAAGTTTGATGTACTTGGAGTTATATTCTGTTGTTTAAGTGTTCCCTTTATTTTTTTGAGCAGTGTATATATCTGCTGTTAGACAGATACAACACATGCGGGGATTGCCTGTTTGTTAAGTGTTGTGGTTGTCTAACAGACCAAAACAAAACATGCAGCCGCAGGGACTCGAATAGATTATCCGAGCACTACAAGATACTTGGATAACACCTGAGCGTGCAGGGATGACAAGTTACCTGAGCATGTTCACTCATCACTAATGTCTTTATGCACTGAATTTTTAAAATAAAGAAAAATTTTTTTTAGCTTTTTTTTTAATTTTATTGTTTACATGTATGAAGGCCCATTGAAGGGGCTACGTGGGGGCTCGTACTGTATATAGGTTATGTCAGCATATTAATTCTGCTCAATATTAAGTGATACAAATAATATTTAAAATAATTATAATTAATATGTTAATATTGAGCAGAATTAATTTCAGCCTATTGTTCAGCCTCCACAACAGTCACGGTCACAGTCTCTCATGTGGCCCCTTTTGAAAATTAATCTCCCACCCCTGCCCTATTATGTATGGTGTTATATATAGTTCTGTACATATGGGAAAAATGTGCGTGCCGCGATACACTCACCGCTATTTCTGTCAGCGGGGGGGCCCACACCTTCTAAACTGCCCGGGGCCCTGGCTACTCTTAATCCACCTCTGGTTGAAAGCAATGCAAAAGTGCAAAAACGCTACGTGTGAACATAGCCCAAGGTGTGGAGGAATATTTTTGTTTTTGGTTATTTATTTTGCCTTATATACAAGTCATTACCCTGGAAATGATGTTCCTTAACATGTTTCCCAGGAAAATCCATTTTGGTTTCGCGTTTGTATGTTTTATTGTGAGTCTGTAAAAGTGGCGTAATACCTCTGACAACGTTGTTGACAGCAGTGCCCTGGGAGTCAGAGATGCTTCCGGTGGTCTTCCCCATGCTGTTCCCATGTCATTTGAGCACTGTTCTCATCGATTTGGGCAATTTTTGGGCCCTCTGCAGACCGCCGGGCGGAGCCGCCTGAAAAATGCTCGAGTTTCCCATAGACTTACATTGGGCTCGTTGCTCAGGTTGAGCACTCGAGCATTCCAATTTGCTCGACCCGAGTAACGAGTACCCGAGCATTTTAGTGCTCACCCATCACTCGTGCCAACACCTTCGGCTTTGGCCATGAGTACACACAACAACACTGCAGAGGACTTTACTGTCTGTCTCCTCTTTGTCGGTCCTTCTATGTCCCGCAGGGTAAAGGACCTTTGGTGATGGACATCATGATCAAATGACACATGATCTCACCAAGCATCCTGCTGTGATTTTAACCTTGGAAACTGCTAGGATAATGCAGAACTGGTATTATTAGTGCACTTTCTGCTTTTAAAGGGAACCTGTCATGTCCTGTGTACTATGTAAACAGCCCCCATTGCGTTGGTAGTGATGCAATGTGCGTCACTAACACGCTGTTTTTATTAAAATCTGAACTAATATAATGTGTATAAACCACTTTATATGTTTATATCATACCTGCTCGTTTAGTCATAGGTGTGTGACTCCTCGCATTTAGTCAGGGTTGGTACCACCCACACATTTGAATTCCGCTCCAAGCTTGTGCTGATGTAAGTATGGGGCGCTTGCGAAGTATGACATGGCCATCCAGCAAAGCTTGTAGCGATGGGAGCCGCGCATGCGCTGTGACGAGTGGCTCCTTGCGCGAGCGCAGCGAAGCTGTATAGATCCCAGCTTCACTGCGCAAGCGCTGTGACATTGCATCACTAACAACGCAATGGGGACAGTTTACATAGTACCCAGGACATGACAGGTTCCCTTTAAATGCTGAGGACTAGTGATGAGCGAGCACTAAAATACTAGGGTGCTCGTTACTCGAGTTGAGCAAATCGTAATGCTTAGGTGTTTGAACGGAGTAACGAGTATAATAGAAGTCAATGGGAATTTTCCAGGGGACCCCCCCCCCCAGAGGTTTCGAGGGGTCTAAAAATTTCTCAAAACAATGGAAACAGCACAGAAATGGTATGGGAACAGCATGGGGAAAACCCCAAGAAGCATCTCTGACTCCCAGGTCGCTCCTGAGAATAATGTTGTCAGAGTATTACGCCACTTTTACGGACTGACAATAAAACATACAAAACAGAAGATAGCATTATTTCCAGTAAAATACATTTCCAGGATAATGACTTGTTATAAGGCAAAATAAATAAAAGAAAAAAAATGTGTGACGCCCAGCTGTGCTCGGTATCACAGATCCTAGAAGAGTGCATTGATGGATTCCTCCACAAGAGGTCCCCACAACATTCACACATCTCCACCTTCCACCTCAGACCAGCAGAGGGAGCCTGTTATGGAGATAAATAGAGAAGGTGGAGCCAGGCAGTTAGTCAGTTGGTCTGGAGTCGACAGAGAGCCAAGTCTGTTGAGAGAGTTCCTGCAGTAAAGAAGCCTGAGAGAGGTTAGTCTGCAGTGGAGCACAGCCCAGACTCAGTTGTAGCTCAGAATAGTGAGCTTTAGGTGTGGCGGCGCCATAAGATCGGTGAATCGCGGCAAGCTGCCGTTAGTGTGTATAGCCTAGTGAGGGTCCGAGTAGGCCGAAGGTGAGTGGAGAGTTAGTACATAGGGGGCAGAGGAGCTTGATTAGCTCACCCCGAAGCATTTACCGGACACCGGATCCGAGCTTACCGGGATCTCTATGACCCAGTAAGGCATAACCGGAATCCCTGGAGAACTACAAGTCCCAGGATCGCTAAAGTGCTGATACGTAACAGAGCCGGGAAGCACATAGGCCCCGCAAGCTGAGGAGCGTGTATTCCGAGAGAAGGCCCTACCACAAGGTCAGCCAGCGTAGGACAGAGACAAAGTTAGGCCTAGCTCCAGGCAGGTCAGAAACTTACTACGCAGAAGCAAGAATCAGGAGGCCCTACACCTGCTCATTGGGGAGGATCCTGCTATGCACCCTTCACCCTACAGTGCTCTTCTGGGATGTGCCTGAATTTCCACCAGTAAAAGGTACTGAAGTGATTACCGTGTCCGTCCCTGTTCTTGCTCTGACCCGGCTGGGTCTCGCCTGTCCTGCATTCTCCATCCTACGCTGCCCTGAGGCCTAGCTCCACCTGTGGGGAGCGATACCATCTAAGCTGCCTTATCACGGGCCTCAGTGGACTGCCGCAGCGCTGGTGAATCTCACCAGAAACCCCAGGTGACGTCACAAACTTTAATAAAACTAATAAACAAACCAATCCTTTTTTAAAAGCTGACCCCAGAGTACGAGCCCAGGAGCCGACCACCGCAACATCCCCAAGGTCAGGCAAAAGGCCCGGGTACCGAGTCGTCCCCATACACCCTGGGCGAGTCATCCTTTCCTGGCGTCACGAACAGGATTCCGTGCCTGCTGCAACGACGTAGTGTTATGCCCGTTGCCACCGGGTACTGTGCGCCTTTATTGAAGTGAACTGTATATTTGACTGTGGTGAAGATTACCGCCATTGTTGGGCCGCCGAGCGAGAGGAAGGGTGTAACCGCGGGAAACTGAGGGGCGGACCTGCCAAAAGCGCGCGAAGCCCCGGACACGCCCCACGCCTCGACGTCAAACCAGGAAGCGACAGGTCCTGGAAGGAGCAGCGGTGAGCGCTCTGGCGTAGGACGCAAGCGACGCAAGGTCCTGAAGAAGACCGTCACCTGCGGCCTACCGGAAGAAAAGAAGGTAGGCCACGGTTAGCTAGGGGGGCGCCAGAATGTCCGTGGAACAGCAGAACGCCGGAGCGCAGGTAATCGGCCCCGATGTACAACGCGCGCCCTCCGCCGAGCAGGCCGAGGTGGCCGTTCCACCAGCAGCACCTGTAACTCCTGTCATCCCCATAACTCTACCGTATATTCCAGGAGCAAAGTGGCTTCCCCAGTACAACGGCAAACCAGATACCCTGTCTGGATTCAAACGGAAGATATGCGGTATACTGGACATGTACTCTATGACAGGCAAGCAAAGGGCTGCAGTTGTATTAGGACAACTGACCGGTGCTGCGGAGCGGGAAGTGGAAACATGGTCGGCCGCAGACCAGGAGTCAGTGTCCGCAATCTTTAATAAACTACTGTGTTTGAGGATCATACTGAGGCAGACCTCAGGATGAGGTTCTACAAGTGTTCTCAGAAGTCGGAGGACAATGTTTGGGACTATGCCTGGTGTCTACAGGGGGCCCTGCGAGCTCTGAAACAGGTTAGTCCAACCAGCATAGACAATGAGAACAAAATGCTGAAGGAACAGTTTGTCCGGGGACTGAAGTGTCCAGAGGAGAGCAGGACTGTGCGTTGGTGGTCCCTGGATCATCCAGATGCCACCTTTGGCAATCTTAAGGACATGGCTATAAAAGGACTGCAGCCTCTGGAAACAAATTCCATCCAATGTTACCAGGGTGAGGCCACCCCAGTGCCTGCAACACCCACCTTTTCCCCGGTGGCTGCTGAAGCCAAGGTTCCAGCAACGTCCCCTAGAGAGCTAGACAGCTTGCGCTCTGAAGTGCGTCAGTTGAGCAAAACCCTGACCACTGTGCTGAGTGCCTTTCAGTTGCGGACAGAGCCCGAGGAAGGTGGGAAGATCCTGTTAGCCGATAGCCCTGAGGATGTCCCCTGGATGCGATGGAGGAGGAGGCCAACACCACCCTCTGCGAGGACCAGTGACCAGCGCCGTCCACAGAAGGACCTTACCTGCTACCGCTGCCGCAAGGTCGGGCATACCGCCCAGAATTGTCCTTTAAACGAGAAAACCCTGGGGCCGAGGGCCGACACCCAGGAGTAAATTCCCCAGGCCCATCAGACTGGTACAACAGGTTCGTCGGAGGAAGACCTTTCCTGTCCATTGTGCTGGGCGGCATCCCGACGCATGCTCTGCTGGACACAGGATCTCAGGTAACCATCATGCCTGACGTCCTCTACAAAAGGTTCTGGTCCATGGACGACCTAAGTCCGCCAGCTCCAAATCTTTCTGTTTATGCCTCAAACGGACTCCCCCTTAACCTAATCGGGGTTAAGAATGTGACTGTAAAGGTAGGGAGAGTGGAGCTGAAGGACCAGGGGCTAATTATAGTAGAGACTAATCCTGATGACACCAATCTGTATATGGTACTTGGCACTAACATTGTTGGTAACTGTTTGGGAGAAGTTGTGTTCTTGCTCCAACAGATAGCTGACACTGCCAGACCAGGACAGAGAAGGGCGTTGCAGAAGGAGATCCGAGTCCTGATGAACCAACAGCAAGTAAGGTTAACAGAAGGTGAAATTGGTAATGTGCGGGTGACGGACCCCATACCCATTGTGATCCCCCCTATGAGTGAAATGCTCATCTGGTGTAGAGCTGCCATAGGTCTTAGAGGACAGAGCTACCAGGCGGTAGTAGAACCCCTTTGCTCCGAGCACAGACCCACGCTCTTAACCGCCAGAGGAGTGGTAGATATACGCAATGGGAGGGTGCCCGTTCGTCTTCTCAACATTGGGGAAGATGAGGTCAGATTGCCACGTTATGCCACTGTTGCAAATTACATGCTGTAAATAATAACTGCATTCACAAGGCGGAGTCCTTAACCTCACCAGACGAAGTGGAGGATAATGACCCTGCA
Organism: Phyllobates terribilis; assembly: GCF_046119375.1. Taxonomy (NCBI): domain Eukaryota; kingdom Metazoa; phylum Chordata; class Amphibia; order Anura; family Dendrobatidae; genus Phyllobates; species Phyllobates terribilis. The sequence goes on from NW_027362764.1 coordinate 708,904,985, forward strand.
ACCCAGGTGGAGGACTGGTGTCAACAGCTCCATGTTGGGACAGACACCACTCCTGCCCATCAAAAACAGGGTGTACACCGGGTGGTTCAGGAGTACGCGCAGGTGTTCAGTAAGCACCCACTTGACTTTGGGAGGATTAATGGGGTTCAACACCACATCCCCACAGGCAATCATCCCCCAATCAAAGAATGTTACAGGCCTATACCACCAGCTCACTACCAGAAGGCAAAGGAGATTTTGCACGTCATGAGAAAGGCAGGGGTAATAAGGGAAAGTTGTAGTCCCTGGGCAGCTCCCCTAGTGCTAGTTAGGAAAAAGGACGGGAGCATGAGAATGTGTGTAGATTACCGACAAGTAAATTGCATTACACATAAAGATGCATACCCTTTACCACGCATAGAGGAGGCCCTAGCTGCCTTAAAGTCTGCAAATTACTTTTCCACCCTTGACCTCACTAGTGGGTACTGGCAAGTAGCTGTGGCTGAGGAGGATCGGGAGAAGACGGCCTTTACAACCCCGATGGGACTTTGCGAGTTCAACAGTATGCCGTTTGGACTCTGCAATGCCCCTGGGACATTCCAGAGATTGATGGAGTGCTGCCTGGGACACCGCAACTTCGAGACTGTGTTACTTTACCTGGATGACGTGATAGTGTACTCCAAGACATACGAGGACCACTTGAAGCACCTGGCGGAGGTATTTGAGTCTCTGTCCCGGTACGGGATGAAGCTGAAGCCCTCAAAGTGCCACCTGCTCAAGAAAAAGGTACAGTACCTGGGGCACATTGTCAGTCCGGAAGGGGTAGCACCAGACCCGGAGAAGGTTACTGCCATCCAGAAGTGGCCGGAGCCGAAGAACCTCAAGGAGGTGCGTCAGTTCTTGGGACTAGTAGGATACTACCAGAGGTTTGTAAAAGACTACACTAAGAAAGCAGCTCCTCTGCAAGACCTCCTGGTAGGGCAGTCCCCCAAAGGCAGAAATCCCCCATTCCACTGGGGTAAGGAGCAAGCCGAGTCATTTCAGGAGATGAAGGAGATCCTGACAGGCGATGAGATCCTAGCCTACCCTGACTACAGCCAACCGTTCCTGCTGTATACTAATGCCAGCAACGAAGGGCTGGGCGCTGTCCTAAGTCAGAAGCAGAATGGCCAAGAGAAGGTAATCGCGTACGCAAGTAGGAAGCTCCGCCTGACCGAGAGGAACCCAGAGAACTATAGCAGTTTCAAGTTGGAATTCCTGGCCTTGGTCTGGGCCATCACTGAAAGATTTAAGCACTACCTAGACTCCAGCAAGTTCACTGCCTACACTGACAATAACCCCTTGACCCATCTTGAAGCAGCCAAGCTAGGAGCACTGGAACAATGATGGATGGCTCGGCTGTCAAACTACCAATTTACAATTAAATATCGGGCGGGCCGCAAGAACGCCAACGCCGATGCCCTGTCCAGGATGCCTCACCAGTCAGACACAGAAGAAGAAGTGGATGACCTGGAAGAGATTGAGCTACCTGCCTTTCACCAGAATGGGATGATCAACGAGCAACGAGCCTCCAGGAAACAGCGTGGAAAGACGTTAAACCCTCTGCCACACCACAGCTGGAAAGAGACCCAGGACAGTGACCCGGTTGTCAGCCGTATCAAGGAGCTGATAACCCAAGAAGGTTCCTCCCTGGAAAAAGAAGCGTCTCTCCAAGCAAAGCAGCTGTGGAATGAAAGGAGCCGGCTGTTTATCTACCGTGAGAAGCTGTGCCGGAGGTACGTTAATCCAAAAACCCATGAGATGGTATGGCAGATAGTGGTCCCGAAGACAGACATCCAAATGGTGTTGGAGGCCTACCACGATCAGGCGGGGCACTTTGGCTGGAAAAAGCTAGAGACCCTGCTGAAGTGTCGATTCTACCGGGTAGGAATGCGCAGCTCCATTGAGCGGTGGTGCCGCGACTGTGGACCCTGTGGCCTTAGAAGAAAAGACTACAGCAGCCAGAAGGCACCCCTGCAACCCATCAAGACGACTTTACTCCTGGAGATCGTGGCACTGGACCATGTCAAGCTGTCCCCCAGCAGGTCTGGGTACTCTTATGCTCTGACCATGGTGGATCACTACTCACGTTTCCTGGTGGTCGTCCCCGTCAAAGATCTGATGGCAGAGACAGCAGCAAAGACATTCCAGGCATGTTTCTGCAGACCCCATGGGTACCCTGAGCAGGTGCTGACGGACCAAGGCCCGGCCTTTGAGGCTGAATTGTTCAAAGAGTTCTGCCATCTCTACGGGTGTAAGAAAATAAGAACTACACCGTACCACCCACAAACCAATGGTCTCTGTGAGAAGATGAACAACATCTTCATCGACCTGCTGAAGACCATACCACTTGAGGAGAGAAACCAGTGGCCAGACCTACTACCTGATTTAGTAGATCTATATAATCATATACCAGTAAGTTCCACCAATTGCACTCCGGCATATCTCATGCGGGCAAGGCCAGGAAAGCTGCCCATGGATCTGGAGCTCGGTGTTGTTGAACCAGAAGCTGATATGACCACTGAGGACTGGGACACGACCAGACAAGAGCAGTACAGAAGGGTACAAGCCTGTGTCAAGGACAGTCTCACTCGAGCAAGGGACAAACAGGAAGCCAACTATAACAAAAATGCGCCAGCAGAACCTTTCACACCTGGTGAAACAGTATTAAAAAGGAAAAGACGCAACCACAAACTTGATGACCAGTGGGAAAAAGAACCCTACACTGTGCTGAAGTCAAGATTTGATAACAAGAAGACTTGCATAATCAGTCGAGATGGAGGAAGAACGTCTGCTACAGTGTCCAGGGACCACCTAAAGTTATGTCCAAATCTACTGAAACCACAAGAAAAAGTGCCTCTCGTTATCCCGGAGGAGCCTAAAGAAGCTGTGGTACACACAGAGTTAGGAGATTTCCCGGCAGATTGGCCACAAATAGGAGGAGCAGTAATCATACCAGTAATCCAATTCTACGAACAGCCAGAAGACCCTCAACAGCAAGTTGAACCTGTAAGTGCTGCAGAAGAGCCTAGTGCCGCAGAAGTGCCAGCTCAAGAAGAATCCCCGGACGAAGGATCCCCGGCAGGAGCAGAGCAGGAAGACCCAGCCAATGGTAGACTTGCCAGTTCCAGAGAGAGGTTAAGACAGTTTTACAACATAGTCACACGTAGAACTGGTAGGGTAACTGACAATACAGACTCTGTTACCACACAGACCACAGCACTACGCAGATCTACACGTACAACTAGAGGTAAACCCCCTGTTAGATACACTGAGTAAGTAGCTAAACTCTGACAAATGTAGATAGTTGCCCCTGGGGTATTGTATATTGTGTATGATTGTACTGAATTATTGTATATTTTCATGCATATGTATATTACTTTGTGTTTTGCCTATTTACTTCCTTAATTATCTAAGAACTTTGTGGCTGAGGACAGTGTGCAGCCCAAAAACTGCTTATTGTATATAATTGCGCTCCCTGGAGTGCCCCTTTAGGTGACCTCAGAAGAAAAAACTGTCGGGAGTGGCTCTACTGGAGGTCCAACGCAAGATCTTCATGCCATGCAGCCACCAAAGGGTCTACGTTGAGGGGTTGGGACAGGGCCCTCAAACCACCAAGTACTCTGCTCTGTGAGATGGACATCCTGTTTGGGAACCTCACCACAAGAGACTTGAATTCTGAGGACGCTTGATATCTGGTTATGTTATTATGCAACGTTTAAGCTTGGTGCCTCCCATAAAGGGAAGAGTTATTGCATTGTTCATGTTTCTTATTGTTGTTTTAAAAATGTACTTCAGCCCAGGAGTGCTGAGCTTTGCTAGGGGGAAATGTGACGCCCAGCTGTGCTTGGTATCACAGATCCTAGAAGAGTGCATTGATGGATTCCTCCACAAGAGGTCCCCACAACATTCACACATCTCCACCTTCCACCTCAGACCAGCAGAGGGAGCCCGTTAGGGAGATAAATAGGGAAGGTGGAGCCAGGCAGTTAATCAGTTGGTCTGGAGTCGACAGAGAGCCAAGTCTGTTGAGAGAGTTCCTGCAGTAAAGAAGCCTGAGAGAGGTTAGTCTGCAGTGGAGCACAGCCCAGACTCAGTTGTAGCTCAGAATAGTGAGCTTTAGGTGTGGCGGCGCCATAAGATCGGTGAAGCGCGGCAAGCTGCCGTTAGTGTGTATAGCCTAGTGAGGGCCCGAGTAGGCCGAAGGCGAGTGGAGAGTTAGTACATAGGGGGCAGAGGAGCTTGATTAGCTCACCCCGAAGCATTTACCGGACACCGGATCCGAGCTTACCGGGATCTCTATGACCCAGTAAGGCATAACCGGAATCCCTGGAGAACTACCGGTCCCAGGATCGCTAAAGTGCTGATACGTAACAGAGCCGGGAAACACATAGGCCCCGCAAGCTGAGGAGCGTGTATTCCGAGAGAAGGCCCTACCACAAGGTCAGCCAGCGTAGGACAGAGACAAAGTTAGGCCTAGCTCCAGGCAGGTCAGAAACTTACTGTGCAGAGGCAAGAAACAGGAGGCCCTACACCCACTCATTGGGGAGGATCTTGATATGCACCCTTCACCCTACAGTGCTCCTCCGGGATGTGCCTGAATTTCCACCAGTAAAAGGTACTGGAGTGATTACCGTGTCCGTCCCTGTTCTTGCTCTGACCCGGCTGGGTCTCGCCTGTCCTGCATCCCCATCCTACGCTGCCCTGAGGCCTAGCTCCACCTGTGGGGAGCGATACCATCTAAGCTGCCTTATCACAGGCCTCAGTGGACTGCCGCAGCGCTGGTGAATCTCACCAGAAACCCCAGGTGGCATCACGAACTTTAATAAAACTAATAAACAAACCAATCCTTTTTTAAAAGCTGACCCCAGAGTACGGGCCCGGGATAAGACTACTGCGACATCTCCATGGTCAGGCAAAAGGCCCGGGTACCAAGTCATCCCCATACACCCTGGGCAAGTCAAATGCTCCTCCACACCTTGTGCTATGTTCACAAGTACTGTTTTTTCTGCGTTTTTGCACGTTCGCATAGCTTTCAATGGTGAAAAAAAAACATTCACCAGTAAATGTAATTTTAACATTTTAATACCTTATCTGGCCATGTGGTGTGTGAGACCTGATCAGACACATCCTGTTTCATTTATGAAGGAGGTACTCTGAAAATCACAAAGCCTATTTTTACAGGGCCATCAGGTGGCCCTCACTATTTGTAGACGGCCATCAGGCGGCTCTTACTATGGTTAGAGGGTCAGCAGATGGCCCTCACTATTGTCAGAGGATGGCCCTCACTCAAATTTTAAAGGTAACTTTTTTAGAGGGCCAGCAGCGAGCCTTCACTAAGCATTTTTGGAGGGCCAACAGCTGGCTATGCTTTGCATAGCCATAGATTGCTACTGCAATATAATGTATCCATCTGAGGTGGTCATATTTTCTTTTTCATATATATTCTGTAAAGTTTGAGACTTGGAGGGCCAGCAGATGGCCCTCACAATTTATAGAGTGTCGGCAGGCGTTCTCCACTACTTTTAAAGGGCAACCAACCGTCTTGTGGACAGATGAGACCAAGGTAGAGCTTTTTTACAAAGCACATCATTCAACTGTTTACTGTAAATGGAATGAGGCCTACAAAAAAAAGAACACAGTACTTACAGTCAAATATGGTGGAGGTTCAAAGATATTTAGGGGTTGTTTTGCTGCCTATGGCACTGGGTGCCTTGACTGTGTGCAAGGCATCATGAAATGTGAAGATTCCCAAAGGATTTTGGGTCACAATGTAGTGCCCAGTGTCCCTCATTTAAATACAGTGTGGAATCAAATCAAATGGTATTTTTGGGGTGTACAGTGGGAGTCAGGAGGCAATGTAATCATTTGTGAAATGCATAACAGCAGAAAAAGGTGGTGGCATTTGTTGGGATGCTAAAAAAAGCGGTGACGGGTTCCCTTTAAATGTTGTGCTCTTGTTTGAGTAATTCATTTGTAATCTTGTCTGACGAAGGAGCCTCTTCGCTCTGAAAGATTGCAAATATAATTTTTCTGGTTAGTCAATAAAGGTATCACTCTCATAATACTTTTGTCTTTTTGGGCATAGAAAGTATTTTCAATCATTCCCTTGAAATGCAATTCATTTTTATTACACTGTAATAGAAATGTCTTCTTCACTAAATCATTCAATGGAAAACATCTGGTACATTTGATGTAGAGTATGAAAACATAAGACATGAATAAAAGACATCATTATTTCTAAATACTGTAAGATGTGACAGGGAAAACATTGTGTTATCCAGGATTATCACCTCGCCCCATTATTCAGGAAGTTCTGTCCCTGCGGATTTTTTGTTCTGTCCTATCAGTTTGTATTTGGGTATTTTACTTTACGTTATAAAGGGGTATAAAAATAATGATCGACATTTCTTCAGTGTCAGCAGCTATCGGCGAATAGATCTGAGACCAGAAATGTATTCTATCCCATTCTCACGGATGTTACGTGTGCCGGCATTTCACTGGAATCACGACTTGTACATTACAAATGTAAGTAGTCAGAACAATTCCAACTGAGAGTTAAAAGTAAATTAGTTTGTAGAAAACATCAATTTCCTAATTTATTGTTATTAGGAGAATTGCTCCTACTTTATGCTTTTCCAATAACTTTGTAGAGTTCCTCAGAAACTTATAAGAAAAGTTGAAGGCAAAGCAAGGTATTTCTTTGCTGGAAACATCTACGGATCCTGTCTACAGTCTTATTCCATCCTTCAAGTCAAATATTATTCTGCTGTAACTTTATCATGCCTGCAGCTTATTGTTTTAAGACATCAGTACCTATAAGATATGGAAACAAACATTTCCTTTTAGCCTCAAATTCCTCTTTTCGCAGGACTGAACGCTTTAAAGGAAAGTCAGATATTATCATTGAGCAAGAAGGAATGCAAAAGTATTCAACATATGGAGAACAGCTGACGGGGACTCAAGTGATACTCAAGCTGGATCTGGATCTGTGGAGTTTTTGTGTCCAGGAGCAATACATGTCTAAGTCTCTTAAGATTTTGGCTTATACATAGAGAGCTCCACCTGCTGGAATGTGGCGACTTCAAAAGAAAAATGGGTTCGAAGCCAAAAACAACAACCGCACCTAAAAATAACTAATGGAGGCAAAAAAAAAAAAAAAAGATTGGCTGAATACAGTGGACACCGCCTTACAAATGCAAATGTATTTATACAGGTTTAAAGAGGATATGTCACCGGGTCAGAAGTGGCCAGTTTTTGCTCTTATTCTATTCCTGCTGCTCATCTGACTATTCTGCTTTTTTTATCTTTAAATCTGCCATATGGTTCCAGGCTCTTTATTTAGTGCTGATTTTTATGGTCTTCACCATGGAGCATGGCTCACAGCAGTGGGAAGAAAACTAAGCAAAAACTGGCCACCTTTGACAAGGCAACAGCTCCTCTAAAAGGAATGGTCTGAAACCAAAGGTGAATTTACGACTAAATGTCAATTTAATTCAATAATCTAACCACTTTTCTAATACACTCCAATTAAAATTCCCTACCATTCCCTCTCGGCTCTATCTTCCTGCTTTTTTCTATTTATTCTTTAACTTCCGTTCCAATGATGATTCCTCAGAGAATCACCAGTGCATACTGGGATAATCAAACAAGATGTCATCAGGGGGCTGCAGTCACTGTCACAGCTGCTTTACCCACAGTTAATCGAAGCGTCATCAGTGACGTCCGTTTCAGGGGCTGGGATAGTCCCTTCTATTCTGAGCATGTGTCAGTTGTGAACTCCAATGTATGCTCAGTATGCACTCCTTACTCACTGTGCAATATTCCTTTTCTATGCACAGTGATAGTGCGCTCCCTCGCCGGCTCTAATGAGTAGTGATGAGCCGGCAAGAGAGTGCACTGTCAGTGCGTACTGAAAAGGAGAGAGCATGGCAAGCAGGGAGAGCAGAGACCAACCCAGCCTCCGAAACAGATGTCAATGCCCTGAAATTGGCCGCCATCAGTGACATCTGTTTCGGGAGCTGGGCTAATCTCTGTTTTCCATGCTGACAGTGTGCTTGTTTACTCTCTTTAGAGCCAGCACGGGAGCACATTGTTGCTGCGCAATCAAAGGAATATTGCATAGTTAACAAAGAATTGAATTGAAACCAACGCATGCCGAGTGGAGAAGAGACTAGCCCAGCCCCAGAAATGGACGTCACTGATGACACTTTGTTTCACGGTGGGGAAAGCAACTATGGCAGTTACCGCAGCCCTGGATGCCTGATGACGTCCCGCTTGAGTATCCCAGCGTGCATTGGAAACAGAGGCGTAGCTATGGTTTTGGTTCAGGGGGGGCGAAACTTCTGAGTGGGCCCCTAACCAGGTAACCCTGATTACAAAAATAGTGGCGCACCCAGAAAGTGGATGTAGTAGAACTTCAGCAGATGACCGCACTGTTACTAAAAATAATCTCTATACAAAGACCAGCACTGATACTACCGCCATATGGTGACATATATTGATAGATGCCAGTCCTGCAGAATATATACAGTTATATGAAAAAGTTTGGGCACCCCTATTAATCTTAAGCTTAATGTTTTCTTAAAATTGGTGTTTTTGCAACAGCTATTTCAGTTTGATATATGTAATAACTGTTGGACACAGTAATGTTTCTGCCTTGAAATGAGGTTTATTGTACTAACAGAAAATGTGCAATCTGCATTCAAACAAAATTTGACAGGTGCATAAGTATGGGCACCTCACCAGAAAAGTGACATTAATATTTAGTAGATCCTCCTTTTGCAAAAATAACAGCCTCTAGTCGCTTCCTGTAGCTGTTAATGAGTTCCTGGATCCTGGATGAAGGTATTTTTGACCATTCCTCTTTACAAAACATTTCCAGTTCAGTTAAGTTTGATGGTCGCCGAGCATGGACAGCCCTCTTCAAATGATCCCACAGATGTTCAATGATATTCAGGTCTGGGGACTGGGATGGCCATTCCAGAACATTGTAATTGTTCCTCTGCATGAATGCCTGAGTGGATTTGGAGCGGTGTTTAGGATCATTGTCTTGCTGAAAGATCCATCCCCTGCATAACTTCAACTTTATCACTGATTCTTGAACATTATTGTCAAGAATCTGCTGATACTGAGTGGAATCCATGCGGCCCTCAACTTTAACAAGATTCCCGGTGCCGGCATTGGCCACACAGCCCCAAAGCAAGATGGAACCTCCACCAAATTTTACTGTGGGTAGCAAGTGTTTTTCTTGGAATGCTGTGTTTTTTGCCGCCATGCATAACGCCTTTTTGTATGACCAAACAACTCAATCTTGGTTTCATCAGTCCACAAGACCTTCTTCCAAAAAGAAATTGGCTTCTCCAAATGTGCTTTTGCATACCTCAGCTGACTCTGTTTGTGGCGTGCTTGCAGAAACGGCTCCTTTCGCATCACTCTCCCATACAGCTTCTCCTTGTGCAAAGTGCGTTGTATAGTTGACCGATGCACAGTGTCACCATCTGCAGCAAGTTGATGCTGCAGCTCTCTGGAGGTGGTCTGAGGATTGTCCTTGACTGATCTCACCATTCTTCTTCTCTGCCTTTCTGGCCTGCCACTTCTGGCCTTAACAAGAACTGTCCCTGTGTTCTTCCATTTCCTTACTATGTTCCTCACAGTGGAAACTGACAGGTTAAATCTCTGAGACAGCTTTTTGTATCCTTCCCCTGAACAACTATGTTGAATAATCTTTGTTTTCAGATCATTTGACAGTGGTTTTGAGGAGCCAATGATGCCACTCTTCAGAGGAGATTCAAACAGGAGAACAACTTGCAAGTGGCCACTTTAAGTAGCTTTTCTCATGATTGCATACACCTGGCTATGAAGTTCAAAGCTCAATGAGGTTACAAAACCAAAAAAAGTGCTTTAGTAAGTCAGTAAAAAGTAGGTAGGAGTATTTAAAACAAGAAAATGATAAGGGTGCCCATACTTATGCACCTGTCAAATTTTGTTTGAATGCAGATTGCACATTTTCTGTTGGTACAATAAACCTCATTTCAAGGCAGAAACATTACTGTGTCCAACAGTTATTACATATATCAAACTGAAATAGCTGTTGCAAAAACACCAATTTTAAGAAAACATTAAGCTTAAGATTAATAGGGGTGCCCAAACTTTTTCATATAACTGTAAGAGATTACAGTTATATATAGTACCTTACAGCTGACGTTCTTTCTGATTAAATTGTTCACTTTTCCCGTCTTTTCCATCTGGCCCAGACCGACACGACAACTCCTCCAGCCAGGACTCAGAGTCTCAGGTCTGCAGAGATCACAACAAAGACACATTTGACTCCTTACATTTCAGGCCCCATCCCCATCTATTTTCAACCTGCACAAACACCTCTTCCTGCTGATACCCCAATACTGAGCCTCTGTTGCTGTATGTGCCCCTATTACTGCACCTGCTGTGTGCCCTCTAAATGGTAAAACAACTCTCTAGAATATAGTAATGGACTGTGCAAGTGTACTAGAAAACAGTGCCCACATTTTGCCCCTAGAAAGTAATAATACCCTCTGTGTGCCCCTTTGACAGTCTCAGTAAATTGAGTTCCCCTATAATGATAACTGCCGACTTAACATTTAATAATGTCCCGAGTCTCCCCCCCATGTACAGCCCCTCTCTACACAGTATGATGCTCTCCTATACACAGTATAATGCCCCCTCACTGTATAGTACTCCCCACAGTATACTGACCCCTTAGTAGCCCCCAAACTGATGTCTCCAACACTGTATGATGGCCCCCACACTGTACAAAGACCCCACATTATCTCCCACTCTGTATGATGACCCCCACACTATATTAAGACCCCACATTATCTCCCACACTGGATGACCCTAACTGTAATCCCCACACTGTATAAATAGCCTTCATATAATATAATGCACCAGTTAGTCCTCAATATAGTATAATGCAATCCCCATAGGCAGTCTGTAGCATAATCCCCCCACCCCCCATAGGCAGTCTGTAGCATAATCCCCTCACCCACCCATAGGCAGTCTGTAGCATAATCCCCTCACCCCCCCATAGGCCGCCAGTAACATAATCCCCTCACCTCCCATAGGAAGTCTGTAGCATAATCCCCTCATCACCCATAAGCAGTCTGTTGCATAATCCCTCACCCCCCATAAGCAGTCTGTAGCATAATCCCCTCACCCTCCATAAGCAGTCTGTAGCATAATCCCCTCACCCTCCATAGGCAGTCTGTAGCATAATCCCATCACCCCCATAGGCAGTCTGTAGCATAATCCCCTCACCCCCATAGGCAGTCTGTAGCATAATCCCTTACCCCCATAGGTAGTCTGTAGCGTAATCCCCTCACCCCCATAGGCAGTCTGTAGCATATTCCCCCATATCCCCAATAATAAAAATAAATAAGCTCAATACTCTCCTCCTCGTTCCCCCGCTGCTCCGAGCGCCCGGCCCGCACAAATCTTCAGCACAGCGGGCCGGGCGCCAAGTGATGACATCAGTGACATCAGACACAGAGGACGCTATGGGGACTGATGGGAGAGGGAGCGTCGCTCAGAAAAGCTAAGTCCACTGAACTAATATTTATTTCTATAACCTTTATTTCTGATAACTGCTTTACCTCTGTGTGGCATGGAGTCAACTAACACCTGTGAACAGATATTCCAGCCCGAGCTGTCTGGACTACATTCCACAGTTCTTTTGCATTCTTAGGTTTTGTATCAAAAACAGCATTTTGATGTCATTCCACAAATTCTCAATCGAACTGAGGTCTGAGGATTGGGCTGGCCACTTCATAACATCAATCTTGTTGGTCTGGAACCAGAATGTTGCCCATTTGCTGGTGTGTTTGGTGCCATTGTCCTGCTGAAACACCCATTTCAAGGGCATTTTTCTTCAGCATAAGGCAACATGACCTCTTCCAATATTTTGATATATTCAAACTGGTCCATGAGAAACATTGCCGAACCATTATGTTTGCACATCCATATTTTACAGTCTTCACAGTGTACTGTGGCTTGAATCCAGTTTTTATGGGTCGTCTCACAAGTCACAAACTGTCTTTAAACTCAATAAGAACAATCTTGCTCTCATCTGTCCATAGAATGTTGTGCCAATACTCTTTAGGCCGCTCAATGTGTTCTTTGGCAAACTTTAAATTTTTCAACACGTTTTTTTTTCATTGGTGGTACTTTACGAGTGTTTCTTGCAAATAGTTTGGCTTCACGTAGGCGTGTTCTGATGATTAATGAACAAACATCGGCCTTCATATTAATGATCGGGTTACTGAGCAACCAGTCAATGCATCATGCCTGTCACCCATATGCCTGCTCAAAATAACATAATGAGAACCAAGAGAAACAACGAGTAAATATGGCATAAAAATAGATTATTTATTTATTTAATACATGTATAATAATTTATTCAAATATTCAATTACAAAGTTTATATCCTAACAGGAAAAGGTGCAATGTGCTGGGAAGAAAAGCTGCAGCGCCCTAACATATATACTCCCATAGTATTTACCATGAGCACAAAATAAAAGATGATGTATTAAAATATAATATTATATTTTTTTGTTGTGGGACTTCCCAGTTTCATATATATATATTCATGAATATTATGACACAGGTAGTTATGCTACATTATATATTTGGTAATAGTACCGGCTTCTTATGATATTTAACTCTCCCATACGTTCGTTCTTCCCTGTGGTACTTTGATGCACTTTGCAGTATCATGTGCGGTGTGCATGCGCCGTGGTTCCCCGGTTACCTGGCCCGTGCCTGGCTGTCTCTGCTCGGACGCGTGCTCCCAGTATGTGTATCACCACGCTCCTGAGTGCGCGCTGCTGCCTGACGGCTGGCGCTCGTGCCGTTGGATTCCGGGGGCCAGACGCATGCGCCATGGAGCACCTACTGCAAAAGACCTTCTGGTCACATGACCGCAATCTCGTCATGTGACTTGTGGGAGGGTGTATATAAGGTCCTGCTACACAGTCCTGAGCACGCCTCTTGAGAAAGCCAGCAGCTTTAGCGGCAAAACGCGTGTCGGGGCTCTTTACTGCGGCCCTCCACACTATCTCCCATCACACTCAGTGGTAAGCACGGCTTATTTGACTCATATGACGCAGGGTCTCTAAACTGGCCTTATACCTTTTAGCTGTGTTGTGGTTAATACTATGGGGGATATATGCTAGGTCGCTGCAGCTTTTCTTCCCAGCACATTGCACCTTTTCCTGTTAGGATATAAACTTTGTGATTGAATATTTGAATAAATTATTATACATGTATTAAATAAATAAATAATCTATTTTTATGCCATATTTACTCGTTGTTTCTCTTGGTTCTTATTGTGTTCTGATGATTGCAGGACTCACAGGTAACTGGACATCTTTGATCTCCCAGGAGCCATTCTTATGATTCTGTGATCTATGCGGATGGTAGTATTTATTTTTCTACCACGTGTTTCGGTTTTTGTTTGTCATTTTAAAGTATTGGAAATCTTTTTAGCTGAGCAGTCAATTATATCCTGCACTTCTTCATATGTTTTCCCCTATCCAATCAACTTCTTGATTAAAGTTCTTTCTCCTTCGGTACAATGTCTGGAACGACCCATTTTACTCACTGAGCAAGGGCTAAAACCAACAGTTGCAACAACTGCTGCAATCCTTCTTTAAATAAGGGCCATAATTAACACCCGTTTCGTCACAGGATGAATGACCTCACTAATTGAACTCCGCACTGCTATTAATTAGAACACCCCCTTTTATTAAATGAGTCAATTATTATTTATTTATTATGCATTGCTTATATAGCGTTATCATTTTCAACAGCGCTTTACATACATTATCATCCTCAATGGGGCTGTCCACATTGGGGCTCACAATCTACATTCCCTATCAGTATGTCTTTGGAGTGTGGGAGGAAACCAACGCAAACACGGGGAGAACATAGAAACTCCACCCAATTAGCAGGGGGTATGTTATGACTGTTAATTCTGTTGGTTGCCCATTACTCATCTACACCTAGTCTTAATTTTTTTCCCCATGTTGTATGATCTTTTCTACCCAAAACAGTAATTTAACACATTAGTGATGTCAGACTGCTATTATTTAGCACATACCTGTATGCCTATCACCAAAATCCTCCAACTGTGATGAGACCAGCAGACCATCTAATGTGTATAGGGGCCTCCCAACTTCTGTCAAGGTAAGATAAGGATCAGTTAGATTTTAACTGTTCAATCCTTTTTTTTTTCTCTGGGAGATAAGCCTCCTCCCAGGGGCCTGGTAGCTACTAATATCCCTCTTACTACTGAGTTCACATGCACACTCTTCCAAGCTAAGCATGCATGTATATGAGTGGTACAGACAGATAACTGTCTGCAAACATAGCAAACATCTTAGCTATCTAAGAAGAATGGCCAGCCTTGTGTTTAGGACCTCTCTCTTTAGGACCCCTATTTTTATCAAGATCGAGGGGCCCTTAATCCCCATTCTCAGTTGAAGAGCAGCCCAAAAAAAATTGAACAGGCACTCTCCATAGACAAAATTGAACAGGCACTTCCTGATGCCACCATTCATCAGGAAGGTGGCATCAGAAAGTGCCTGTTCAATTTTGTCTATGGAGAGTGTCTGTTCAATTTTTTTTTTACAATACAATTCACGTCTATAATGAAGGAGAGCGCATGTCGATCACTAGTGGTGGTCCCAAAAGTCAGACCTCCACCCAATATACTTTTCTAACCAGATTGATAGACAGATTTAGAAAAGTAAAAGAGAGGGTTGTCTCGGGACAAACACTTTATTTATCTATAAAAAATGTAATGTCTGAAACCCCTCAATGTGACAATAATAATAATACTAATAATAATGTAATAAAATGACCCACTGTGCAGTGTTACTACAGAAGTCAATAGTAGAAATCAATAGTGGGAAACGTCAATAAATAATGACACTGACTTTCTCGTCTAGTAAACCCTTGGCCGACAGAACGCTGCAATAACAACTTTACTTACAAGTTACACAGTAAAATTATTGATTAGAAAGTCGAGGAACAAAACTTGTTGTAAATTATCTGCTGCGAGAGTAGAAAAATGAAGATATTACAAGAAGCTGGGGAATAAGGTTTTTTAGGCTATTTATTTCATTTCAATGTGACTTTTTATATTCTCTGTTCAATCAGGGTGAATTCTTAAGTACTTTTCTTGATTTTCGGTGCGGATGATGTGAAAGGTTTTGAATGAGATCTCTAATTACAATCATTTCCTGGATTATCACAATAACAGAAATAGCGAGGTGTAATAACTCTTGATGTCGACCTTTATCTTCTGTGTCTTGCTCAGTGGTGGTTGGGTTTCAGCCCCCCTTACCTCGGCAATGTCTCTGAGCACCTTGTACTTCTAAGACCTCCAGGGAGGCCGCAGTTCTGGAATATGACAGCACTGGAGGATAATGGACCACTGGTCTCTCTATGTTTGATTCTTCTCAAATCTTTGGCAGATCAGGTGCATCTTTTTTTCTCAACACATTTTTATGACCCGGTTGACTATTTGCAACAAAACTTTTGATGATTCTGTGACCATGCCCCAATATCTTAACAATTTTTCACAATTTTTGACTTTTCAGTCAGTTAAATCTCTTTTGGCCCATTTTGCCTGAGGAAAACAAGCTGCCTAATAATTCCGCACACATTCATAAAGGGCGTTGTATCTTTAGTCCACATCCCCTTACACAAATATACATCACCTGATCTGCTTCATCTGTGGCGCCCCTGAGGGTTCGACCACCACAGGGATGCTGCACTTCTCTAATGGAGTGTAGTGTACCTCCTCTGAGGTAAGGCCAGTGTGATAGTCGTGACCTAACCTTTTGCATCCAACACCACACTTCTCCACCAGGGGGAGCTAGTATGCACTAGGTGCTGCTCCCCTGGTTACAGGGAGACTGGGGAACACAAAGTGGTAGGAACCAGTTAGTGGGTGAGGGTGGAGGACGTACAAGTTAGTTACACTTAAATTTCATATTTAATAGAAAGCCATCTTTGATCTTGGTCTCTGGCAGTCTGTCTGTCAAGTGGTCTTGTTGCTAGTCTTCGGTGCATCTTGGCACAACCTGGCTAGTCTGCCTTGGTTGCTGTGTGCTGTCATGTACTGTGTGTTAATGTGACCTCCCTCCGGGAGCGCAAATCCTGTGTGGGCCTGCACCGGCAAGGGACACAGCCCTCGTACCCCAGCCTTGGGACGAGAGGTAGGTTGCAGACAAGGAATGTCTCAACCCGGCCAAGGACCAGGATCAAGAAGGCCCGGAGCTTAAGAGTGTGGCTCCACAGCAAATGGATCCCAGGCAGGATGCAGACGGAGCGGTATACACCACCTGTCCTCGCCCACCTGATATATTCAGAGGGACTCCGTCTGCAAGAGGGGTACCGGCCTCCGACACCAGACCTTGCTACTCTACGTCCTGGATGGGAAAGCCCGGTTAGGCCCAGAGGATCCCACCGGGTATCGGATGGAGAGGAATTGCAACCCTTTACCCTTGTTCTGAGAGGAGCTCAGAGGGAGACCCGGTCTATATACACACACACGGACAGGAAAGGATTTGGTCTGTAGTCAGGAACACTCTGGTGTAAGGTCTCGACTGAATGCTGGACTTACTCGGAGGTTGTCGGACCCCCGTCCCTGGTGACCACAGGACTCCGCGAGGAGCAGGGAGTCGCCTTCCTTCTGCCATCTCTAAAGTGAGTAAAGCCTTGGAAGTTCACCCCTATGGCCTCCGGACTGTTTATTCTGCGCCACACCGCGAGACGCGGCGCCCGTCTCCCTCTACTACTACCCCCATCCTCCTGTCCCTCTGCCCTGAGGCCTCGCTCCGCCTGTGGGGAGCAGTGAGAACTTTGGTCGCCATGACACCGGGCCTCAGCGGACTGTAGCGGCGCTGGTGACCCTTCACCAGGCACCACAGGTGGCATAGTCATTAATCAGCCACTCAACCCCGACAAGCCGACACCATCTCTTTATAATGTGACGGCCCTGAGCACGGGTCGGGCCCGGGCCACGGCTGCATCCCACCTCTCCATCATAGGGCCCGACACCGAGTCCCCCAACACCCAGGGTAAAACATGGACTTCTCTGAGTAGAGGCGTCACAACCTGGCGTAGTCGGCAGGATCGCGTGCCCGCAGCAAAGGAAGAAGTGCCCATTGCTACCGGGTACTGTGTGCCTTACACCTTGAACTGTTGTTTTACACTTAAAATGGCGCCCGCCCAAGAAGAGCAGACGCCATAACACTGTAAAAAGACTGTCCTTGAATGCCTCCCATCGTGGGCTGGGCTCCCGCTTGGCGCCAAAAATGTGGACTGCCCCTTCCATCAGAGACTGTCCGTGGGGTAATGCCCGTCAAACTGGATGGGCTGAACGAAGGCGGGCCTGTCAGAATTCCGCCCAGGAACCGCCCCGAAAGAGGAGGAAGAAGAAAATCAACAAGGTGCGGCCATTGCAGTCGGAGCTTGGCAGTCAACAGAGGCAGACATGGATGCCTTTGGGGAGCAAGATCACGCGTCTTCTGAACCTGGTTCAGGTCCTTCACTCGGCAGAGAGCAAGGCGGCAGCGTGTTGACCCCGGGAGATATTGCATTTCTCCAGCAAGAAGCTCCAGAACTCTTAAGAAGGCAGAAAGAGGCCCAGGAGGCGGCGACGGCTGCATGGCGGGAGGAGATGCTGCTGCGTATCCGGGACTGCCGCCAAGGAGTTGAGGTTCCAGGACAAGTCGACTCGGTGACAGAGGTCGAGAGCGGCCCAGCGGAGGGTGAGTGTGCAACCCCTGCCCCGGCTGCAGAGCCTGCCGTGACTATTCTGGACCTCATGACGGAGTACCTAATTCCCCACGTGGTCACCTGGGAGCAATCGGCAGCTATGGGTGGGGACCTGCGATGCCGCCCAAACCCTGACACGGAGGTGCCTGAAGCTGCGGAGGAAACTACCGGCTCCAACCCGGACTGGTCCGCGTCTATAAAGGACTCGCAGCAACCCGTTCTTACCCCGCTACCAGCACCAGCAGTAACCTGGCCCGAGGCTGAGGAGTGGGCCTGCGAAAACCAGGGGGGCGACCTGATGGGCTTCCCCCTGGAGACCCGGGCTGAAGCGCGGAGGAGGAGCCAGTGGTGCAGCGACCAAATATTCCAGCTCGCATGGGAGCAGCGTCGGCGGGAGCAGCGCTGTGAGCGCCTCGAGGTCCGGACCAAAGCTGCCAAATCTCGGGCTCGTCAGGAGGAGGCCACCTGTCCCAGTCCCCGGTATGAAGGCCAAGTCGTCCGTTTTCATCATGAGGTGGGGTGGGGGTTCATCCGGTGTCCCCAGTTCCAGGACGATGTGTTCGTCAGCCGGCGAGACGTTGAGCCGCGCCTCAAGAAGGGACACCCCGGTCAGAACCTCTTCCCGGGCGACACAGTGACTTTCTCTCGCCACCAGGGGGAGCATGGGTGGTACACCCTGGACGTGCACAAAGTGTCTGGGAGCAACGCCACCCCGCGCTCAGCCTCAGGGGACCGGCTAGCCTCCGTCGGGAGGAATGAGCCCTTTCCAAGAAGAGAGCCCGAGGTTTAAAGCAGCCCCCGGCTGTAGTTGCAGGTTTTGTTCACAAGTTTTAATGTGTTGACTTTTGCTATTATGTTTGATTTCTTACCCGGTTTTTCTAGAGACACGTGTCCCTGTGGACTGGCAGCAGACAGACTCTTTCCCCATGTAAATAGTTTGCATCTCTTTAGGTGCTCCTTATTGGTTTTATACAAAAACCGCGGATATTTTCTACCTCAAGACCTCAGAAGAAAAACCTGTCAGGGTGGTTCTCCGGGAGGTCCAACTCGGGATCTTCATGCTTTGCAGCCACCCCAGGGCCCATGTTGAGGGTTTAGGACAGGTCCCTCGCACTTCTGAACTAACTCTGAGCCTTTGCACTTTTATCTGCCTGTTTGCACTAATGTCTCTGGAAAATTGCTAGCACTTTTATAATTTTATAATTTTGTACTTTTATACTTGTTATGCAACGTTTAAGAAATGTGCCTCCCATAAAGGGAAGATAGTTTTGTTATTATAAAAAGAAAATTTCCTGGGTGTTACTTCTTTTGCAGCCCGCGGACGTGCTGTGTTTTACCAGGGAGGAATATGGCGCCCCTGAGGGTTCGACCGCCACAGGAATGCTGCACTTCTCTAATGGAGTGTGGTGTTCCTCCTCTGAGGTAAGGCCAGTGTGATAGTCGTGACCTAACCTTTTGCATCCAACACCACACTTCTCCATCAGGGGGAGCTAGTATGCACTAGGTGCTGCTCCCCTGGTTACAGGGAGAATGGGGAACACAAAGTGGTAGGAACCAGTTAGTGGGTGAGGGTGGAGGACGTACAAGTTAGTTACACTTAAATTTCATATTTAATAGAAAGCCATCTTTGATCTTGGTCTCTGGCAGTCTGTCTGTCAAGCGGTCTTGTTGCTAGTCTTCGGTGCATCTTGGCACAACCTGGCTAGTCTGCCTTGGTTGCTGTGTGCTGTCATGTACTGTGTATTAATGTGACCTCCCTCCGGGAGAGCAGATCCTGTGTGGGCCTGCACCGGCAAGGGACACAGCCCTCGTACCCCAGCCTTGGGACGAGAGGTAGGTTGCAGACAAGGAATGTCTCAACCAGGCCAAGGACCAGGATCAAGAAGGCCCGGAGCTTAAGAGTGTGGCTCCACAGCAAATGGATCCCAGGCAGGATGCAGACGGAGCGGTATACGCCACCTGTCCTCGCCCACCTGATATATTCAGAGGGACTCCGGCTGCAAGAGGGGTACCGGCCTCTGACACCCGACCTTGCTACTCTACGTCCTGGACGGGAAAGCCCGGTTAGGCCCAGAGGATCCCACCGGGTATCGGATGGAGAGGAATTGCCCCCAGTACCCTTGTTCTGAGAGGAGCTCAGAGGGAGACCCGGCCTATATGCACACACACGGACAGGAAAGGATTTGGTCTGTAGTTCAGGAACACTCTGGTGTAAGGTCTCGACTGAATGCTGGACTTACTCGGAGGTTGACAGACACCCGTCCCTGGTGACCACAGGACTCCGCGAGGAGCAGGGAGTCGCCTTCCTTCTGCCATCTCTAAAGTGAGTAAAGCCTTGGAAGTTCACCCCTATGGCCTCCGAACTGTTTATTCTGCGCCACACCGCGAGACGCGGCGCCCGTCTCCCTCTACTACTACCCCCATCCTCCTGTCCCTCTGCCCTGAGGCCTCGCTCTGCCTGTGGGGAGCAGTGAGAACTTTGGCCGCCTTGACACCGGGCCTCAGCGGACTGTAGCGGCGCTGGTGACCCTTCACCAGGCACCACAGGTGGCGTAGTCGTTAATCAGCCACTCAACCCGGACAAGCCCACACCATCTCTTTCTAATGTGACGGCCCTGAGCACGGGTCGGGCCCGGGTCACGGCTGCATTCCACCTCTCCATCATAGGGCCCACACCGAGTCCCCCAACACCCAGGGTAAAACACGGGCTTCTCTGAGTAGAGGCGTCACACATCCACTAAGCATTCCAGGTTAAACAGCGCGGAGTTGCAAAATCTGCATAAAATTGATATGGTCACAATACTCACTACCCGATAATTGTCCACATAGTATATTTAAGCTCCTTGTTTCTGTAGTTACTTACACTAATGTGGTTCTTCTACTGCTCTGTGTTCCTTGATTCTTGGCTTGTGTCGACATCTTGTGGCATTTACCCTGTACTACACTGTAAGTGCATTGCCCTGAATCACTGAATCAGTGTATATATATATATATATATATATATATATATATATATATATGTTACTGTAAAAGTCAGAAGGCCGGTAAAACCTAGGATTTACCGGTCAATCTGGACATTTACTGAGGCCGTCGGTAAAAGCTCAAAATGAAAAGTAAAATTGGACTTTTACCTGTGAAGTCTTGGTAAATGTTAACATTTACCGTCGAGCGTGGTAAAAGTCAGAAATATCAGGTCGAAACATCTGACTTTAACCAAGCGCAGTTGGTAAATGTGCACATTAAAATGTAGCTGAGAAGGGTGTAATAAAAAGTGTAAGCCACCGCGGGAAAGGTGTCTGATTAGGCAGATACGGCGAGGAAATGGAGGACACAGTGTTCAAAGTTTTTATAAATGTAATAAGAGTAAATGGGGAAAATATGGTAATAACAATGAACAAAATCTGCTACCCTGTAAGGTATCTGCTACCTTGTAACGTATGTACGTTCTATATATACAGATGTCAATCCTGACTATCCTATGATTATTGTTCCGATCATACAAAAAGTGCCCACTTCCCGCTAACATACAACCACTAACCCCACACTAAAATATGCAAAAGAGAACGTCCTATGAATCTTAGGGTATCAGTGTTCCGCAGCACCCTCTCACAAAAAGTTACAAGAAGTACACACGCTGCCGGTGTAGTAGTGTATAAATTGTCCTGTAATTAGCTTCCTGTAGAGCGCAGAGTCCAAAGTCTTTCCAAGGGCCCCTTGCAAGGTGAATGCTAACACCGCTCACACGATTTACCGTTGCCGCGCCAATGTGGTAGAACCAGAAGATATGCAGATAAGCTCTGAGCCGGAGTTGCTGGGTGCCATGAACGGTCTGTTCCACCTGAGCACCGTAGTCTCTGATCAGGGGAATCGGAAGACAGCGCATTCTGAGAAAAGGCTGGAAGGAAACAGCGCAACAGCCCTGTCTGGGCTCAGTCTAGTCAGCACAGCACCAGTCCTCTCACTCTCCCTAAAATAGCTCCTGCCTCAAGTCCTAGTTTCCTGGGGTTCTCTTCTTAGATTGCTGCCCAATCACTGCCTGAAGAAAATCACTAACTCATCAATGGCAGTATTAGACCAGTAGATGGTGCTGTTGTACAGTCTTTCACACAATGCTGAGTAACCCTATTACAAAAGAACATGGGATTCTTGCCAAGCAGTGTGGGTAAATGAGTGTACTTCCTGTTTGTGTCCTCATGCTGGACGACTGCCTGAGTGTTTTGCAAGCTGCACATACTGCTAAAAGCTGCATAGCCGACTGCCTGTCAAAGCTGCACAGGCACTAGCTGATTGTCAGATCATGAGTGAGGAAATGAAAGATCGTTTTTCGGAGCTCTTGAATGAAGTGGTGGAGAAAAATCGAGATAATAATTTTTATCTCACGGACGATAAATACGAGAATATATTGAAAGAAGTGAAGGAGGCTAAGGTGGCGGTACCTAAACAGAGTATTCACTACAGGTGTTTGAAGAGGTACGACATCATGACCGTCGGAAGTGATGAAAAGTTAATTGCACCAATCTCGTGTGAAAAAGACTACGTGTTGCATTACGTTCGGTGTGCAGAACTCTTTAGTGTCATTCATAATGCGCACATCAGTACCGGCCACGGAGGGCGGACCAGGATCCTAAAGGAGGTGAAACGTAAGTTCAAAAATGTCACAACGGAGTCAATAGTTATTTATCTGCGACTCTGCCAGCCATGCCAGAAAAAACAGAAGATTACCAAAAAAGGCCTTGTTGTGAAACCCATCCTACACAGTGAAATGAATTCTCGTGCTCAAGTCGATCTCATTGACATGCAATCCAATTGTGATAATGATTTCAAGTTCATATTCGTCTATCAAGACCACGTCACTAAATTTGTTCTTCTTCGTGCTTTATGCACTAAAAGAGCAGAAGAGGTTGCGTACCACCTCCTTGACATTTTTTACACTTTTGGTGCCCCGTGTATTCTGCATTCTGATAATGGGAGGGAATTTTGTAACAACGTCATACAGAGTTTGTGCGCGATGTGGCCTGATATGAAAATAGTGCATGGTAAACCAAGACGCAGCCAGTCCCAAGGCTCCGTGGAAAGAGCAAATCAAGACATTGAAAACATGTTGTCAACGTGGATAGAAACAAATAAGACACCCAAGTGGTCTGAGGGCCTTCGCTTTGTACAAGCAATGAAAAATAGAGCATACCATGAGGGAATAAAATGCTCGCCCTATCAAACTATGTTCGGAGTACCAATGCAGATGGGTCTAGCTACCTCCAAAATTCCTAGTGATAGGATCAGAAATCTCTCTTCAGAAGAAGATCTTGAAAAAATGTTTGTTGGTTTGCAAGAGGAACCTAGTGATCCGACATCACCAACAGAAGCCGAAGGGTCAGATGAATCTAACTTTCATCACACGTCAGCACCGACAGCATCAGAAGCTTCGGATGAATCCAACTGTCATCAGCTGTTCACAACGGAAGGAGAAGCTTTGGACTTATCCAACTGTCTGCACACCTTAACAGCATATGAAACTCCACCAATTTTGCCATCCAAGAATAATGAAGACCTAAAAGAAAAAAGTGTTGAGTCAAAGCCTTCTAAGAAAGATGGAGAACTTCATGATGATCAGCAACCTGACGTTTTGATTTCGCATACAATCAATAGAAGAATTGGTGCGGTCAGAAGACTTCGAAAAGCTGCAAGAGAAGAACTTGAAACACAGGCCAAGAAAATGTTGAAATGTTCCAGTCAAAAATTACCCGAACCTAACATTGGACAGAACATCAGAATCAGAATTCCAGACGTCGACCGTTCAAAAATGGACCCTAAGTCGATCATTGCGATTATTATAAAAAAAGAAGATGACTTCACCAAGTGGGGACTACCGCTGGGATCCTAAATGCAGCAGGAACTCCCCGCCCACTAGGGTCATCCCGCCCTCTGGCCGGACCCCCCTTCTCCGCCACTTAAAGATCACTACTTACCGGAGGCTACCAGAGGCTTTCCAGGTCTCGTCGGCCAGCCGCATCCTCCTTCTTCCGGATCACATGACTGCATACGTCACCATGAAAGTGACAGGTGCATAAGTCATGTGACACGAGTTGTGTCACATGACTTACGCATGCGTCACTTGCGTGGTGACGTATGCAGTCATGTGACCCGGAAGGAGAACGCGGACAACGAGACCTGGGAAACCTCCGGTAAGTACCAATTTAGCTTTATACCTGTCTGCCCTGCACACTCGCACCATCCATGCCTTCCGATGATGCATGAAACATACATTATCGGAAGGCACGGATATATCCGACAGATATCGGGATTATCCGTATCCGTACAGCCTGTTATCCGCTCGGATAACGGGTCTGGACGGATCTATCCGCTTATCCCTAGTCACAATTACAGAATTACATAGTTTTGAAGTTGCGTTATTCTTGTATTTGCGTTAATTTGACATTTTTGAGAAGTATTTTCCTACATAAATGTTTTCTATTTGCATTTTCCTATTTGTATTTGTTCATTTGCATTTGCATTTTGAAGAATAAAAATATTTCTAACGATTAAGGCCTTCATCAGAGTCGGAAATTGCGTTTAGTTAACTTTTACCACCATCATCTGCTGGTAAGAGTCAGAATTCTGTGACTCAAAGTTACTTTTACCAACACATGCTGGTAAATGTAAAGATTTACCAATTCGCCCAGGTAAAAGTCCAAAATCGTTCGTTTATATGGAATACATCTGACTTTTACCAACGCTGTTGAGAAATGTTAAGATTTACCAAGACTTCACCGGTAAAAGTCCAATTTTACTTTTCATTTTGAGCTTTTACCGACGGCCTCGGTAAATGTCCAGATTGACCGGTAAATCCTAGGTTTTACCGGCCTTCTGACTTTTACAGTAACATATATATATATATATATATATATATATATATATATACTGTATAAAGGACTGGAGTTAGGGGGAGTAAAACTGGGAAATTGCCCAGGGCCCCCAGGTTCTTTACCATGCGGAAATCTAGGAGAATTGAACAGAAGAAAACAGACTGGTGATATATATGTGTGGATTTGCTCGGTATATAGATCTGCATATGTGTCTATATACGGTACAGACCAAAAATTTTCAAAGTCATGAAAATACAGAAAAATCTTTATATGATAAGGACACACCTTATCATTTAAAGATTTTTCTTTATTTTCATGACTTCGAAAATTGTACATTCACACTGAAGGCATCAAAAATATGAATTAACACATGTGGAATTATATACTTAACAAAAAAGTGTGTGAAAAAACTGAAAATATGTCTTATATTCTAGGTTCTTCAAAGTAGCCACCTTTTGCTTTGATGACTGCTTTGCACACTCTTGGCATTCTCTTGATGAGCTTCAAGAGGTAGTCACAGGAAATGGTTTTCACTTCACAGGTGTGCCCTGTCAGGTTTAATAAGTGGGATTTCTTGCCTTATAAATGGGGTTGGGACCATCAGTTGTGTTGTGCAGAAGTCTGGTGGATACACAGCTGATAGTCCTACTGAATAGACTGTTAGAATTTGTATTATGGAAAGAAAAAAGCAGCTAAGTAAAGAAAAATGAGTGGCCATCATTACTCTAGCAGCAGACACATCTCTTCAACAACTGTTAAGAGGAGACTTTGTGCAGCAGGCCTTCATGGTAAAATAGCTGCTAGGAAACCACTGCTAAGGACAGGCAACAAGCAGAAGAGACTTGTTTGGGCTAAAGAACACAAGGAATGGACATTAGACCAGTGGAAATCTGTGCTTTGGTCTGATGAGTCCAAATTTAAGATCTTTGGTTCCAACCACCGTGTCTTTGTGCGACGTAGAAAAGGTGAACGGATGTATCTGTGCAGGGTACAATGCAATCTCAAGACTATCAAGGGATTCTAGAGAGAAATGTGCTGCCCAGTGTCAGAAAGCTTGGTCTCAGTCCCAGGTCATGGGTCTTGCAACAGGATAATGACCCAAAACACACAGCTAAAAACACCGGACTATTCTGAAGTGGCCTTCTATGAGCCCTGACTTACATCCTATTGAGCATCTTTGGAAAGAGCTGAAACATGCCGTCTGGAAAAGGCAGCCTTCAAACACGAGACAACTGGAGCAGTTTGCTCATGAGGAGTGGCCAAAACACCTGTCGAGAGGTGCAGAAGTCTCATTGACAGTTACAGGAATCATTTGATTGCAGTGATTATCTCAAAAGGTTGTTCAACAAAATATGAAGTTAAGAAGAACCATCATTTCTGTCCAGGCCTATTTCATGAGTTTAATTTTTTTTTAAATTCTGTGGAAGCAGGGTTGGAAAGCAATGTCTGACTTTCATTTGTTCATTTTCATAGATTTTTAATTTATTATTACTTTTGTCAGATTCAAGTTATTTCTGTGTCCATTGTGGGTTTTTCTTTCATTAAACGAGGGGTACCAACAATTTTGACTGTGTGTGTGTGTGTATGGGTAGTGGGGTGAGGTCATGCTGGTACACATAATGGTTTTCCCCAAACTGTTCTAACAAAGTTGGAAGCTACAATTGTCCACAAAGTCTTGTATGCTGAAGCAATAAGATTTATCTTCACTGGAACTAAGGGGCCCAGATCAACCCCCAAGAAGCAAGCCCATAGCATTATCCCTCCTCCACCAAACAGTTGGCACAATGCAGTCAGGCAGGTAATGTTCTTCTGTCATTCACTACACCCAGACTCGTCCATCAGACTGGTAGATAGAGAAGTGTGATTTGTCATTCCAGAGTCCAGTGGAGGCGGCTTTACTCCACTCCATCCGACACTTGTCATTGTGCTTGTGATGTAAGGCTTGCATGCAGCTGCGCAGCCATGGAAACCCATGTCAGGAAGCTCCTGATAAACACTTTTTGCCAATGATGTTCCTGACTGGCCTCTCCTTGCACCACTCCAGCTTATTGACAGATCTCTCCCTATGTATACACATGAAAGAGACTTGTCAATTATAGTGGTGCGGGTAGAAGCTGGGCGGGGGATGTGATCAGACTAGTCACGTCCAGTGGCGTACCGCCAATGGCGGCAGACCACGCGACTGCTATGAGGCCCGTGAGCCGGGGGGGGCCCCATAGCAGTCCAGGGGTGGACATACCGCCGTCGGTGCAGCTGCGTCGGGTCCCCACCATGTGGCTGCACCAAGGGCCCGCAAGGTGCAGCTGCTCCCTGCACGTGGCGGTCAGTGAGCGATCCCTGGAGTTCTGCCACTATCAGGAGGAGAATAGCAGCAGAGCTGCAGGGTTCGTCCACTGCTTCCTCCCTGACCCAGGCACGCGCAGCTTGATGATGTCATCATGCAGCGCGCGCCTGGGTCAGGAAGAAAGCTGTCGGCAACCAGGAGGATGTTGCAGGGGAGCGAGCTGAGGTAAGTTGTTTTTTTTTTTTTTTACTGAAACGCTGGGGAGGGGAGGTGGGGGGAGAGCAATAATGGGGCTGGGGAGAGGAATGATGGGGCTGGGAAGAGCAATAATGGGTCTGATGGGGCTGGGGAGAGGAATGATGGGGCTGGGGACAGCAATAATGGGGCTGGGGAGAGGAATGATGGAGCTGAGGAGAGAAATAATGGGGTTGTTGGGCTGGGGAGAGCAATATTAGGGCTGATGAGGCTGGGGAGAGGAATGATGGGGCTGGGGAGAGGAATGATGGGGTTGTTGGGCTGGGGAGAGCAATATTGGGGCTGATGGGGCTGGGGAGAGGAATGATGGGGCTGGGGAGAGGAATGATGGGGCTGGGGAGAGGAATAATGGGGCTGGGGAGAGGAATGATGGGGTTGATGGGGCTGGGGAGAGGAACAATGGAATGGTGGGGCTGGGGAGAGCAATTATGGGGCTGGGGAGAGGAATGATGGGGGCTGGGGAGAGCAATAATGGGGCTGGGAAGAGCAATAATGGGGCTGGGGAGAGGAATTATGGGGCTGGGGAGAGGAATGATGGTGTTGATGGGGCTGGGGAGAGGAATAATGGGATGGTGGGGCTGGGGAGAGCAATGATGGGGCTGGGGAGAGGAATGACGGGGGCTGGGGAGAGCAATGATGGGGATGGTGGGGCTGGGGAGAGCAATGATGGGATGGTGGGGCTGGGGTGAGCAATAATGGGGCTGGGGAGTGGAATAATGGAGTTAATGGGGCTGGGGAGAGGAATGATGGGATTATGGGGCTGGGGAGAGGAATGATGGGGCTGGGGAGAGCAATAATCAGGCTGATGGGGCCAGGGAGAGGAATGATGGGGCTGATAGGGCCGGGAAGAGGAATGATGGGGCTGATGGGGCCAAAAGAGAAATAATGGGGCTGGGGAGAGGAATAATGGGATGGTGGGGCTGGGGAGAGCAATAATGGGGCTGATGGGGCTGGAGAGAGCAATGATGGGGCTGGGGAGAGCAATAATGGGGCTGATGGGGCCGGGGAGAGGAATAATGGGGCTGATAGGGCGGGGAAGAGGAATGATGGGGCGGATGGGGCCGGGGAGAGCAATAGTGGGGCTGATGGGACTGGGGAGAGAAATGATAGTGCTGGGGAGAGCAATGATGGGGCTGATGGGGCTTGGTAGAGCAATGATGGGGCTGGGGAGAGGAATGATGGGGTTGATGGGTCTGGGAAGAGCAATGTGGCCGATGGGGCTGGGGAGAGGAATGATGGGCTGGTAATAAGAGCAATGATGGGGCTGGGAAGAGCAATAATGGGGCTGGGGAGAGCAATGATGGGCGTGCTGGGAGAGAGCAATGATGGAGGTGCTGGGACAGAGCAATGATAGGGGGGCTGGGAGAGAGCAATGATGGCGGTGCTGGGACAGAGCAATGATGGGGTTGCAGGGACAGAGCAATGATTGGGGGCTGGGAGAGAGCAATGATGGAGGTGCTGGGACAGAGCAATGATGGGGTGCAGAGAGAGAGCAAAGATGGGAGTGCTGGGACAGAGCAATGATGGGGGTGCTGGGACAGAGCAATGATGGGGTGGCTGGGACTGAGCAATGATGGGGGTGCTGGGAGAGAGCAATGATGGGGGTGCTGAGAGAGAGCAATGATGGAGGTGGTGGGAGAGAGCAATGATGGGGGTGCTGGGAGAGAGCAATTATGGGTTTCACTTTGCCTGTACTGTGAAGCCTTGCATATTTTCCGTGTGCACATAGCCTTACAGTTAATTGGGGAGAGTCACAGAGACTGAATAATTTATATTATTGGCTGGTGGAGATTATAGTTAATGGGGGGCACAGTGCTGCTTATCACTTTATATTTTGATTACTAAGTGGCTAATAGTATATTAATGGGGGGGGTACATATCTGTATTCAGGGGCGCAGTGTGGGGGAGACACATGTATGTATACAATATATGTGACCTTGTTATTTTCAAGGCTGGAGATCATCGTGGCTAGATGAGTCGTAGCTGGGAGATGTGGACATGAAGGTCTGACCAGATGGAGAAGAAACAGCAGAAACCGACTCTGATCAGATGAGACGTCAGTGGTAAGTGCCTGGATGTAAATATTATTCTGTATCTGCGCTGTGTGACTTGGAGTGATAATGTTATCTGTAAAATCCCTTAGGCCACATTCTCACATTTGTGTGAAATGTCTGTGTGCTGCCAGATTTTTTTATCGGATGGTCCACGTACTTATAGAGTTTTATAGATCCATTCACACATCCATGAAAATCACGGATCTGAGAATGAGATCTGTGAGGGTCAGAGAATGTCCTGTTTTGATCCGATTTTGAGGATTAGAATAGGACATGCTCAATGCGTCTGTAAAACAGGGCAGCAAACTGACACTGCACACAGATGCAGGAATGTAGCCGTATTATGTATAGCACAGTCCATTAGTACATAGTGTACTCACTTATTATGTATAGCACAGTCCCTTAGTATATAGTGTACTCACTTATTATGTATAGCGCCATCCTTAGTTATATAGTTTCCTATTTTATTATGTATAACGCCCTCCCTTATTATGTACCATCCTCTCTAGCTCTAGGGTCTCACAGTTGGGGGATCATACTGTGTTGGGGTCATCATACTTTGCCCTGGGAGTTGAGGTGAGGTACAGTAGGGTCATTATACTGCGTATGTGAAGGAATTCACCATGGGGGTATCATACTGTGTTTGGGGGGCCCTTTTATTGGCATCACACTTTATGGGGCAATGAAAGAGAGATCTAGGACTTCAGCAGGAGGAAAATTACTATGTAAAGGATAAAAAGTTGTGAGATCTGATCTTTGGTGACCCCGACTATTATTTACATTTTCTTTTGGGGGGGGGCCCAATTAGAGCTTCTGCTATGGGGACCCATGATTCCTATGTACGCCCCTGGTCACGTCTCTACGTACAGTCCATGGACGCCTTTTCAAACCATATTTTCTTGGGAATGTCGCAGTATTTCAGAGAAGTATATATATACCTGGCTGCAATTGTACAGGCAGTGTCTGAGTCATGGTGAAACTACTTCAGGGAAGCACCGGTGCTCTTTTTCCTGCCTGGCGACTTTTCTCTATACTCTACACTGTAGTATTGAGCGGCTCCCGGACAATGAGCAGTTTTCTTTTTTTATTTTTAAAAAAATGCTTCACAGTTTCTAAACCCTGAAACAGTTAAAAGAAATCACATAGGACAGAACATGCGCAGCACAGCGGTGTCACTTTGACATTGCTGTGCATTATGTTCATCTCTTGCGGGCTTTTTCATGCAGATTGCGCCTGAAATAAACATTGTGTGCACATAACCTTAGCAAGATATCCAAGCTTGTTTATCTGTCAACTACATATGGTACTGCATATGATAGCAGCAGGGAGAAAGTAATGGAAGTCCCCTCTTTGGCTATGTTCACATGTCCAGTAATGATCCGATAGAACGGATCCAGCAGAAATCTGTTGGCAAAAAAGTTCTGCAGGCACAACTTTTTAGTCCTTTTTTCATAAACTGATCACTGCTAAATCCGTTTTTTTGTTTTGTTTGTTTTTAACATTGAAGTCTATGGAATACGGATCCTTAATCAGCCATCCATTATTCTCCCATTTCTAATGGATCCATTTTTTGCTTGCTGGATCCATTAGAAAATCTGAATCGATCATAAATCAGCTCACCAATAAAGTCTTTGTTAGTCAGCGACAGGCAGCACAACACAGAAGCTAAAAAGGCAGTGGCTGCAATTTTTTATTTTTTTTTATGAAACCCAATTTCAAAAATTATATTTTGGCCCAAAATACATGCATTTAAGAAAAAAAACAAAAAACAATTACCCCACCCTACCCTTTGGGGGGACAATTATTTTCTTACTTAAATGGATGTATTTTTAGCTAACAAAAATAATTTCAGTAATTGGTTGTTTCAATAAAAATGTTGCACCAATTACCATCTATAAGTTTCTGTGTTGCACAGCCTACTGTAGAACGAGTTAAGTGAGAATCTGTCAGTGAGCCCATTCTGATGTTCCAATGGGAAAATTTGTAACTCTTATTTGTCTTTTTTGAGCGCCTGTCAGCCGATTTATGACCACATCAAAGTTGAATGTGCACAGAAAGAAAGAGATATTAACAGCAAAAGGGGGCAAAAGTAGTAATGAAATAGAATTGCAAAAATTATTTTTAGCCCCAAATATATACAGTTAGGGAAAAAAAAGTCTCCCGAGATGGGCAACCCCTATCTTTGCCGAGGGAATTAAATGTTGATGACCAAGAATTACACGAGGTTCACTGACACTAGATGACATCCTCTGATCTCCGTGAACTTCGGTGGACCACTAGGGGCAAAATCCATGTCCGTTGTACTTCCAAAAAGTTAAGAGACTGTTGTGATAGCTCATATACTTTTCTAATAACTTTAAGCACATACTTGATTTCCAGTTACCTTAATAAAACAATACCGGGTTGCTCTGAGGTTAATGCATTTTATTAAACGGTGTTACATGGGACTGCCTAGGACGCTCAGCATTGGTTCCGGCTGCCGTACCCCCGAAGCACAATACTGATTAGAGGAACCGTCCTCTTTTCTTATTACTTTGTTCTCTGTGTGTATAAAATCCGCTCATCCCAATAACATCTTCCTGAGAATGGAAAGATCCTCTGACTTCTTCCCCATCACTGACGATGGCAGAATCAGCATTCTGGGACCTTCCGGATCAGCGCAAAGGGCTCATCAGCCGACGCTTCATCATGGCACCCGGGACATGAGGGTAAGATCTTATGTCTACACATATTAAGATCTTGTCAGATCATCACCTTATGTGCGGAGTCTGCTCTTCTTGTAGGAAAATGATTGCAGGAAGGGTGGAAAGTTCTGATGCGGAGAGCCACCCGCATGTCACACTATTCATAACCGAGTATCATAGTCATTTCAGAATAGCGATTCGTTTAACCTTTTCGCTTCCGATGACAAATTCATGATTTTAAATGACTGCGGCTTGAATATTAAAGCTTAGACCTGGATATTAAAACTCAGAAGCAGCTTTAATGTCACCACTCAATATCCTGTTGGGAAGTCAGGAAACCCCCACAAAAACCCCACACAACAAAAAAAGGGGTTTTCACAAAGTTTTCTTCCTCATGGTTTAGATGTTTCAGTCGGATGTTTCTGTGGTTATTGAAGCGCAATTCTCAGAATTTCATAAGTTTTTACACTTTGGACAAATACATCAAGTTTATGTAAAAGAGTCAATATTTTCGGTGTTGACCCTTATTTTTGAAGACTTCTGTCCTCCGTTCTGGCAGCTGGATATCAACTTCTGGGCCAAATCCTGACTGATGACCGCCCATTCTTGTCTAATCAATGCTTGGAGTTTATCACAATTTCTGTGTTTTTCGATTGTCCACTGCCTTTTGAGGTTTGACCACAGGTTCTCAATGGGATTGAAATCTGGGAAGTTTCCTAGCCAAGGACCCAAAAGTTCAATGTCTTGTTCACAGAGCCACTTCGTATTCACTTTTACCTTGTGACATGGTCTCCATCATGCTGGGAAGGCATTGTTCATCAGCAAATTCCTCCTGGATCGTTGGGAGACGTTGCTCTTGGAGGAGGTTTAGATCGCAATCTTTATTCCTGGCAGTGTTCTTAGGCAAAATTGTGAGTGAGCCCCCTCCAGGGATGAGAAAACTCCGACCTATGAATGGTCTCAGGAGGCTTTACTGTTGGCATGACACAGGTCTCATGGTAGCCCTCACCTTTTCTTCTCTGGAGATTCATTCTTCTAGGTGTCCTAAACAGTCTGAAGGGGGCTTCATCAGAGAAAAAAAACTTTCCCCCAGTCCTCTGCACTCCATTCTCTGTACTTCATGCAAACTTATTTTCTTTGATGACTTCAGACTGTTTGGGACATCTGGAATAATGATTGTCCGGAGATGAAAAGGTGACCAATACCATGAGTCCTGTTATGCCAACAGTAAAGCATCCCGACACCATTCATGTGTGGTGGCTTCTCATCCATGGAGGGGGCTCACTCACAATTTTTCCTAAGAACACTGATAGGAATTGAGAATAGGATCTAAACATCCTCCAAGAGCCACTACTCCTAACGATCCAGGAGAAATTTGGAGATAACCAATGCTTTCTCCAGCATGATGGAGACCAAGTCACAGGGCAAAAAAGACAACTAAGTGGCTCGATGAAATTCTGAGTCCATGGTTAGAAACTCCCCAGATCTCAATCCCATTGAGAACTTGTGGACAATCCTCAAAAAAGCAGGAGGACAAGCCAAACCACAGAAATGATGATAAACTCCAAGCCCTGATTAGACAAGAATGGTCGGTCATCAGTCAGGATAAGCGGATATCCAGCCGCCAGCACGAGGGGCGGAAATCTTCAGAAATAAGGGACAACACTAAAAGTTTTGAGAATTGGTATAAACTTGATTTAAATCAGTAAAAGTGCAAAAACTTCTGACTAAAAGAAACTGAAACTTTGTGAAAACCAGAATTTGTGTCAGTGTCAAAACTTTGGGCCACGACTGTACATGAAAAACGAATGTATGAACGAAGCCCAAGGTGCAGGGGGAATGACGGGACAGACGCACTTTTTTTTAACAACAGTTTATTCTGTACCTCCAAGTTTAGTCCACGGATGGAGGCCGACATACAGCAGCTGCTACACACTCCAGCCGTGTGATGACTGTAATAGCCGGGATTGTACGGCCGCTTCTGGAACGCGTTTTGGCAACTGAATCAGGATTTCTCCCACCAGCCTGTTCTCTGGAGATGGAGAATACGCTATTGCTTGAGCGAGCAGAAATGTATTAATATCCAAGACAAAACAGACGTGAGCTGTAAACAGACAAGTGACTGATTGAAATAGAGACACTTAATACTATGGGATGAGGTTTGGCCTCCTCGGCGGTCAGACGCCGGACACTGTGGAAACATTGGCTTCTGCAGTCCACAGACTATCAGGACTTCAAGTCCGATATTGAACGCCATTTATCTAGAAAGGTAAGAAAATCTGTCCTGAATAATTCCTTAATCTACATTATTACTGGCCAGAGCTGTTTCTCCTGATACAGAAGCTCCAAATCCACTGCAGAGATCAAATCTAAAAGATTCCTGCAGCCGCCACTAGAGGGCTCTCACTGCACGCATTAACCCCCATCTAGATTTTTTATTTTTTGCGCTTTTGTTTTTTACTTCTTTTCTTCCAAAAAACATAACTTTTTTTTTTTAATTTTGTAGATATAGTTGTGCAAGGATTTATTGGACGAAGTGTAGCTTTTAGTGAAACCATTCATTTTACCATATACTGAAAATGGAAAACAATTCCAAGTGCGGTCAAAAATAAAAACACAATTCCGACATATTTTTGAGGCCTAAAGGTGTGGTCCAGGCTTATAGTTCAAGACTGCAGACACTCTATGTAACTGCAGACTTGTGAATTCTCTCAGCTCGCGCACTGCACGCTGTCAGGATTCTGCCGGGAGCGGGGGTCACGTAACGACTAGACTAAACTCCTTCAAGTCAGTACGATTAACGACATAGCGAAAATTTATATCTCATATTTATATATATATATATATATATATATATATATATATATATATATATATATATATATATATATATATATATATATATATATATATATATATATATATATATATATATGTATGTATGTATATATATAATTTTTTTTTTTTACTTTTTTATTATTATTATTTTAAGTGTGTAATAAAACATTACAAATATGTTAAAAAAAAAAAAAAAAAAAAAAAAAAAAAAGAAAGAAAAATATATTCTGTGACCAATATTTTTTTTTTAGTTTCTTTTTTGTCATTTTGGGGCAGACACAAAGTTTTGATTACATTTTGGAACGTTTTTCTGTGGAAATGTAGCGACCAACAATCACACGTATATTATCTACCTATCTATAAAGAGATATATATATATACACACACACATATATACACAAACACACATATATATATATATATATATATATATATATATATATATATATATATATATATATATATATATATATATATATATATATATATATATATATATATATATATATATATATAACTACACACATGTATATGTTAGTTGTAAGGGGAATGTACTACATTTTCTACATTTTTTTGTATATATTTTTTTAAACACTACTATTAGTTCCCCTATGAAATCTTCACAAGAGGAACAGCCCGCCAGCTATCATGGTACCCCATCCGCTTCCACATGTTTGCATAAGTGGAAAATAAGCGATGCCATTGCGATTAGTAAAGTGTCCTTACCGGGATCGAGACGTTTAAATGCTGCTGTTAGCAATTGACATCTGCATTTAAATGGTTAAAAAGCAACAATCGGAGCAAGCTCCAGTCGCTGCTATTAGAGGCAGGTGGCAGCTGTATAACGCGGCCGACACCTGCCCTGTATATGGAGTGGGATCTGCTCCTGAGCTGGCTCCATACACAAACACTGCACTAACACAGTGCTGAGAGCGGGAAGGGGTTAAAAGCGAACACAGCCCTGTTTGCAGTGAGCTCCCTCTAGTGGTGACTGCAGGTAGTGACCATGTTACTCTTAAATTAGTCTATACTGGGGGAAGTGGAGCTTTTGGAGCAGATCTCTGATCGTTATAATGATATATCAGGATAATCAGGACAGAGTTTTGCACCTATAAATATGGAGGTGAGGAGTAACGCAATGCAGAAGTGGTGTGGTCTGCAGTCTGGACACATAGCAATGGAGTCATGGCAGCATAATCTTAGGTGGTCCCTAAAAAATAAATCCTTAATTCACATAGATTACAAGCAGGACATTTGTGCTGGACTTGTCTCAGAGCCGGCATGTAAAAATTACTAAAAAAAAGCAGCTAAATCATTGGTAAGATCACACTATACGGTAAAATATATGGGAAGCACCGGCGGGAATCAAAGCCGCCGAGGGGCAGAAAGAAATGTCAAAAATAAGCAGCGCATCACAAAAGGTCTGCAAGTCAGAGAGCGAACGGATCGTCCCCGCCGGGCAGCACGGAGATGGGGCCGCCGCTGGCCAGGCTGGAGACCGACCGCCAGGGGAGAAGAGGACAGCAGGGTCAGAATGGCAAGAAAAGGTGAATGGTTTGGAAATTCACAGTCACTTGGGGTCCTGAGCCCCCCGGAGTCGCAGCCTTGCTGATGACCAGTCCGTCCTTCTTCATGCTCTGTGAATGGATGACCGGAGTACTCAGAGGTTATCGTCAGCAGCTTCAGCCCGCGGACCGGTAGGAAAGTTTTGCCTTCAGTCTCACGGTTACTTCTTTCCGACGCCATTGGTGACTTTCCCCCTGCGATTCTTTCTCCTGGACGTCGTGGTGCCTTCATTGTGTCTCACTGGAACATCTGTTAAAAAAGGAATTACAGTGCGGATATTCACAAAAAGGAAGGAAATGTGTGGACTGGTCACAG
The DNA here is from genome assembly GCF_046119375.1 of Phyllobates terribilis. NCBI lineage: Eukaryota > Metazoa > Chordata > Amphibia > Anura > Dendrobatidae > Phyllobates > Phyllobates terribilis. The sequence goes on from NW_027362764.1 coordinate 708,941,685, forward strand.
GCGACAGCCGAAAACTGGGCGAAAAATCGAAAACTGCTGCAAATTATAGAAAGAAAAGTCTTAGGTTGGGTCTGTGGCGCCATCTAGTGGCACAGAAACAACACCTCATGTAAGTGACACAAGGGCATACAGGCATCATGGAATCAGACATTATTCTATTGTAGTATAATTACTATTCACCACTATTTTATTCACCTTCCAAAACGACACCGACGCCCGGTCTATTGTTACCTTAGGTAGTTATTTCAACCTGGTTTCCTGGTTTAGGAAAATTCCTGTTCTCTAGATGCAGTTTGTTTTAAAACAGAAAAAATGGCAAGACTTACCCTTCCCAGGTCCAGCTCTAAGTGTCCGCGACTGCTCCTGGTGTCTGTTATTGTCTGCAGCTTTTACGCCACTTTGGTAGCACTGCAACCGATCAGTGGGCTCAGCGGCTCTGAGTGGCTGATGCAGTCAACGCGGACAGAGCAGCTGAGCTCACTGATTGGCTGCAGTGGTATCAATGTCACGTCAAAGCTGCAGACATCGGAAGCAGCTGCGGACACTCAGCGCAGGACCTGGGTAGGGGAAACAATGCACCATTTTTTTTTGTTAGTTTTTTTCTATTGCAGTTAGGGGAAATGAAAAGGGCTCCAAAATAATAATAATAATAAAAAAAAAACCTTTAGAATCTTCATTATTACTTTTTCATGTATGTTTATGGACCCATTTAAAGCAACCTGTATTATATTTTCTGGCAAGTGATAGAGACATTGTTAAATATCACTTACCCGTCTTCTCTATGTGATGCCAGGGAACATCGGTGTTATACGTGCTGTCCTCACACTCAGAAAAGCTCTGGAAAGAATAAAGAACATAAGGGAAATGTCAGAGAGAGAAGCCAAAACAGAGTATAGGGGACGTCCACAAGTCCTTTGGTTCCCATCGACCGCTCTGGACTTGGCCCCGGATGACCCATGAGCTAGAATAACTCATCAGGACTCCCAGTGAACCCCATCCATCTCATCAGGACTCCCAGTGGACCCCATCCATCTCATCAGGACTCCCAGTGAACCCCATCCATCTCATCAGGACTCCCAGTGGACCCCATCCATCTCATCAGGACTCCCAGTGGACCCCATCCATCTCATCAGGACTCCCAGTGGACCCCATCCATCTCATCAGGACTCCCAGTGAACCCCATCCATCTCATCAGGACTCCCAGTGGACCCCATCCATCTCATCAGGACTCCCAGTGGACCCCATCCATCTCATCAGGACTCCCAGTGAACCCCATCCATCTCACCAGGACTCCCAGTGAACCCCATCCATTTCACCAGGACTCCCAGTGAACCCCATCCATTTCACCAGGACTCCCGGTGAACCCCATCCATCTCATCAGGACTCCCGGTGAACCCCATCCATCTCACCAGGACTCCCAGTGAACCCCATCCATCTCACCAGGACTCCCAGTGAACCCCATCCATCTCATCAGGACTCCCAGTGAACCCCATCCATCTCATCAGGACTCCCAGTGAACCCCATCCATCTCATCAGGACTCCCAGTGGACCCCATCCATCTCATCAGGACTCCCAGTGGACCCCATCCATCTCATCAGGACTCCCAGTGAACCCCATCCATCTCATCAGGACTCCCAGTGGACCCCATCCATCTCATCAGGACTCCCAGTGGACCCCATCCATCTCATCAGGACTCCCAGTGGACACCATCCATCTCATCAGGACTCCCAGTGGACCCCATCCATCTCATCAGGACTCGCAGTGAACCCCATCCATCTCATCAGGACTCCCAGTGAACCCCATCCATCTCACCAGGACTCCCAGTGAACCCCATCCATTTCACCAGGACTCCCAGTGAACCCCATCCATTTCACCAGGACTCCCGGTGAACCCCATCCATCTCATCAGGACTCCCGGTGAACCCCATCCATCTCACCAGGACTCCCAGTGAACCCCATCCATCTCACCAGGACTCCCAGTGAACCCCATCCATCTCATCAGGACTCCCAGTGAACCCCATCCATCTCATCAGGACTCCCAGTGAACCCCATCCATCTCATCAGGACTCCCAGTGGACCCCATCCATCTCATCAGGACTCCCAGTGGACCCCATCCATCTCATCAGGACTCCCAGTGAACCCCATCCATCTCATCAGGACTCCCAGTGAACCCCATCCATCTCATCAGGACTCCCAGTGAACCCCATCCATCTCATCAGGACTCCCAGTGAACACCATCCATCTCATCAGGACTCGCAGTGAACCCCATCCATCTCATCAGGACTCGCAGTGAACCCCATCCATCTCATCAGGACTCGCAGTGAACCCCATCCATCTCATCAGGACTCGCAGTGAACCCCATCCATCTCATCAGGACTCCCGGTGAACCCCATCCATCTCATCAGGACTCCCGGTGAACCCATCCATCTCATCAGGACTCCCGGTGAACCCATCCATCTCATCAGGACTCCCGGTGAACCCCATCCATCTCATCAGGACTCCCGGTGAACCCCATCCATCTCATCAGGACTCCCGGTGAACCCCATCCATCTCACCAGGACTCCCGGTGAACCCCATCCATCTCACCAGGACTCCCAGTGAACCCCATCCATCTCACCAGGACTCCCGGTGAACCCCATCCATCTCACCAGGACTCCCGGTGAACCCCATCCATCTCATCAGGATTCCCGGTGAACCCCATCCATCTCATCAGGACTCCCGGTGAACCCCATCCATCTCACCAGGACTCCCAGTGAACCCCATCCATCTCACCAGGACTCCCAGTGAACCCCATCCATCTCACCAGGACTCCCAGTGAACCCCATCCATCTCATCAGGACTCCCAGTGAACCCCATCCATCTCATCAGGACTCCCAGTGAACCCCATCCATCTCATCAGGACTCCCAGTGAACCCCATCCATCTCACCAGGACTCCCAGTGAACCCCATCCATCTCATCAGGACTCCCAGTGAACCCCATCCATCTCATCAGGACTCGCAGTGAACCCCATCCATCTCATCAGGACTCGCAGTGAACCCCATCCATCTCATCAGGACTCGCAGTGAACCCCATCCATCTCATCAGGACTCGCAGTGAACCCCATCCATCTCATCAGGACTCCCGGTGAACCCATCCATCTCATCAGGACTCCCAGAGAACCCATCCATCTCATCAGGACTCCCGGTGAACCCCATCCATCTCATCAGGACTCCCGGTGAACCCCATCCATCTCACCAGGACTCCCAGTGAACCCCATCCATCTCACCAGGACTCCCAGTGAACCCCATCCATCTCACCAGGACTCCCAGTGAACCCCATCCATCTCATCAGGACTCCCAGTGAACCCCATCCATCTCATCAGGACTCCCAGTGAACCCCATCCATCTCATCAGGACTCCCAGTGAACCCCATCCATCTCATCAGGACTCCCAGTGAACCCCATCCATCTCATCAGGACTCCCAGTGAACCCCATCCATCTCATCAGGACTCCCAGTGAACCCCATCCATCTCATCAGGACTCCCAGTGAACCCCATCCATCTCATCAGGACTCCCAGTGAACCCCATCCATCTCATCAGGACTCCCAGTGAACCCCATCCATCTCATCAGGACTCCCAGTGAACCCCATCCATCTCATCAGGACTCCCAGTGAACCCCATCCATCTCACCAGGACTCCCAGTGAACCCCATCCATCTCATCAGGACTCCCAGTGAACCCCATCCATCTCATCAGGACTCGCAGTGAACCCCATCCATCTCATCAGGACTCCCAGAGAACCCATCCATCTCATCAGGACTCCCGGTGAACCCCATCCATCTCATCAAGACTCCCGGTGAACCCCATCCATCTCACCAAGACTCCCAGTGAACCCCATCCATCTCATCAGGACTCCCAGTGAACCCCATCTCATCAGGACTCCCAGTGAACCCCATCCATCTCATCAGGACTCCCAGTGAACCCCATCCATCTCATCAGGACTCCCAGTGAACCCCATCCATCTCATCAGAACTCCCAGTGAACCCCATTTCATCAGGACTCCCAGTAAACCCATCCATCTCATCAGGACTCCCGGTGAACCCCATCCATCTCATCAGGACTCCCAGTGAACCCCATCCATCTCATCAGGACTCCCAGTGAACCCCATCCTGTTGGAGCCAAATTTTTCTTTTTGCCTTTTCCTATTTTTTCCCTCCCATAACTATTCTTTGTAAAATGTCTCCATCCACATAACCGTACGAGGGCTTGTTTTGTTTTGCAGGTCAAGTTGTAGATTTAAAGGACACATTAATTTTACTGCATAAAGTACTGAAAAATATCAGGAATAAAATTCCAAATCAGGTGAAATGGTGAAAACAAATAAAATGCCCTTCCAACGTTGTTTTTTTTTTAGTTCACTTCAAGTCCACTGACTTGATTCTTCAGCGAGGCCAAACTTGCATTTTTTAACTTTGTAAAAATAAAAATGTGGCTAATTTCGCATCTTTTGAGACCCGTAACTTTATTTTTCCGTTATCTGTGGGACGAGCTGTAATTTTTATTGATACAATTATGTGGTACATACAATGTTTTGATCACTTTGTATTGTAATTTTTGACTACAAAAAAAAACAAAACAAAAAAACAACCCACCTGAAAAAAAAAAAAAAAAAAAACTAAACAAAACACATAAAAAAAACCTTTGTTTTTCCCCTCTACTGGCACAGTTCCAGTGATTTTGGCACTAGGTCTTGTGATGCTTGCATTGTTACGCCATACTGATATGCTGCAACCAATCAGCAACCACTAATGGGCTGTAGTGCTTACACTTCCCTCCGACAAAACTCGGATGTCCAATGGAAGTGTGAGCGAATCAGTGGACGCTGATTGGTTGCAGTGCTAACGTGGCGTAACAATGTCCCGCGATCATCACAAGACTCGGCGCTGGTGAGGAAGGAGGGTACAGTTTTTTTTTTGCTTTACTTTACACGGGGGACTACAGCATTTATGAATGGGTTGTCTAAGTAGTGGACTACCCCTTTAAATAATAAAACAACAGTGATCGGAGCTAGCTCTGGTCGCTGATGTCAGGAGGTAGGTGCTGGCTGTATAGCACAGCCTGTATCTGTCCATATACTTCCAGCCTCCCCATAACATATGATTATGTTATCAAGGGTAAATGGGTTAAAGAGGATCTCCAGCTGATATAACCTTCTGCCAGGCCATCTCTACCTTCTGTCTTTGTCCACAGTGATCGGCGTACCACACCATCCCATAGAGGCAGAGGAACGTTGTAATCGCCTGCAATGGACATCAAGAAAACACATTCAGTATCCACAATAGCGACACAACAATAGCCAAAGCAATTTCATACATTCACCAATCCATTGTATCTAGAGACACCGGAAGAGGAGAAGTGGGAAATGGAGGCTAAGATCACGTTATGTCCCGAGGACGAGAAAACATTACTGGAAACCAGCAGTGAAGGACCAGTGCCAGGCAGCTGCGGCAAAGCCAGACAATTTCACAGGATGGGTCAGCAGAGGACGGGGAGCACGTAACAAGGACGGATCTAGAACTCCTTGTGTTTAACTCCTTTCTGCCAAGATTATTCTGTTTCCAATCCTTCCATAAAGCTGTTTTTTGCTTTTTTGAAAGTTTTAAACTTTTTCAGCATTTTTTTCTTCTATTTTTTGGGGAAACGAAATGACAAAAAAAGCAGAAATTCAGGCATTTGTTTAAACTGCATTTTCCACCCAGGTGAGAGAACAGTGATAAAGCATTGTATAGTAGCATAGCTGCCGCAGTCGATATTGCCGCTCTGGGCTCCAAGACGGTCTCGGTTTACTCACTGCAGTTGTCATCTACACACCTGACCAATGCAGAAAATCAATGCCCTCTGCACCATGACATGTATGGCACGAGGCCCCATCAGCTGTGACACAAGGGGGCTGGCTTGGCTACTATAATGAGAGAGCCAGCCCCCGTCACGATGTGTTACAGAAGAGGGGGACGCTCCCTTTCTGTCTTGTGACCGATACTGTAGTGGGGCTGCCAGGACGACCAGAGGGGCGCCGTATCCCGGCCTTTGGGCACGTCTAAGCCATAAAGTGTATTATTTAGTAGAATTATCTGCCATTTCATACACATCAGATGACCTACCACACACAGGAGCCACAGCACCACGTACAGCAGATGGGTCTTGGAGAACAGGTCCTGCCCAAACTTAATACACACGATGGCTTCTAGGAAGGCAATTGCTCTGTAAAAATTACAAAAGGTTGAGTCAGGAGGACATTGTACATGGAAAGTTCATTGTCGTCTCTTCATTAATAGATATTGCCCTAATATAATAACCTCTTAATGACCAACATCTCAGAACCGTGCTCCAGATTTTGGAACCAGAAGGCAGAAGTGGTTTTTAACCAGTTCTGCCCCCTATTTCCAACTTGGTGACAATGAGTGGAGGACATTACAGTGACAACCCCTTCAATTTGATTGGCCGCTCATAAACCTCAAGCAAACAGAGAGCAAAATAATTATTTTTAATATTGCCATTTACGTATATATCCAGCGTCTACTGCTTGAGTGCACTCCAGCTCTGGTGGTAGGTAGGCATCACTACGCTCTACCTCATAACACGTGGTCCCGGAGGGGAGACCCTCTTCTGTGAGGTCCGCTTGCCCTAATAGGTCATACACATTGCCGGTTCTTCTATCCCCAGGTGGAGTCCATGGGACCTTAGATGATGACAAGTTTGAGCTCCCAAAGAAGCAGAACAATGTCTCAGTCTCGCACGGCCACACTGGGCTGAAGGTAAGATGTCCCTATTGGGTTGTCCTCTTCTCCCAGAACATTACCCCAACTCACTTATGGAGCATGGACACCACTTTGCTCTTTCTTCCGTGAGACTCTCAGTAGATTCTTCCTTCCCGAAGCTTTGAGCGTTGGCAGATGATGGCTCTTACGTGTTGGCAGGTGATGGCTCTTACCACTGATGTCCTAGCCTTGGTTGGGATCGCACTGGTGTCACAGCTTTTGTTATATCCAAAACTTTTCTGGACCCGTGTTCAGATACAAACTGGCGAATCCGGACAGAACCCACTGACTCTATAGGAGTTGTCTGCTACGGAGATAATTCACTACAAAGTGTAAAGGTGTGGAGCTTTACCAGCTCCATAGACAATCTACATTTGTCCGCCCCTACAGACAGCTGATCAGTGGGGGAGCCGGGAGTCGGACCCCCACCAATCTGACACCGGTGACCTGTCCTAAGGATAGCCCATCGGTATCTTAGTAGCGGACTCCCTCCTTATTAAGGTCCATCGTGGTTTGGGTATATATGGCGGCAGGTGTCACACTGTAGACTGTGCTATCCTTGTTATCTAAGAACTAAAGTTTCAGACATTTTGGGCGGCAGCTTATCTCACAGGAGAACAAAACGATTCTTCCCTAAATGGCTGGGCGAAAAGTAGTCGGTTTGGCTGACTTTAGATATTCATAGGGATATTAAGGGAGCAAATACTTAAGTGGGTGTTAAAGGGATATTCCCATATTCAAGATCCTATCCCAATATGTAGTAGGTGTAATATCAGTAATATTAACAAATATCTCCAATTAGAAATTTAGTATAGTTCTTCTGATTTGCTATGTCTCTTTCCTCATGTGCGGGACATTGCAGTAGCTTAGGTATCCATGGTTACGCCCACTCATATAGTGACAGTTAGTTGCTAGTGGTCGTAACCATAGATAACTAATGCCCTGTACATAAGGAAAGAGATACAGCGAATCAGAAGAACTATACTACATTTCTAATTGGAGGTATTTGCTACTATTATAATTATAACACCTAGGAAATATTAGGATAGGATCTTGGACATGGGAATACCCCTTTAAGTTATAATTCATGGTGAGAAAATATGGGGTCAGGAAAGCAATAGTTTGAATCATATGATGTAATGAAGTCATTGACAACATGTCTGGTCATGGCCATCCCCCTCCTGCCTCATCCTATTAATGGCCTACGTTGCTGTCTGCACTCGCCTCTGTCAGTGGCTTGTGTTCCTGCCCACAGATACTATCAGTACTGACTGGAAGGAGCAAGTCCTATTAGCAAGAGTAATGGCCATGCCTGGTTGTTACCTCATTTATACAGTGCCAGGAGGAATAACAGAGGGACAGCTCAGTGCAAGGTCCTGATGTAAAAGGCTGCACACATCCATGTACTCACCCGAACACCCAGCACTGGGTGCCGACTCTTTTGCACTGTGTATCTGTAAGATATGCGTAGTATTGCCTGTAAAATAAAGGAGGATGGAGGGTAAGTGCGGCTCAGAGTTGGAGGTATATAACGGGGGGTAGGAGGGTACAAGAGGGGTAAAACTGGAAAAAATGTAATAAACCTCCATCTCCGGTCACATGTTATTGATGTCCTAACCTTAGGATAGGTCGTCAATGTCAGACCAGTGGGGATCCGACACCAACATCCCTCTAACGATCAGCTGTCATTAGCGCCGGCGGGATATGACTACCGATCAGAGCAGAACACTGCAGCTACATGTACTGTAGTCGCTGCTGCCGGGTGCTGCAAAACACCTCCTATTCTTGCTCACAGCTGATCGGTGGTTGGTGTCGGATTCCCGCTGATCGGATATCGTTGTCCTATTCTGAGGATGTGCCTGGAGAACCCCTTCAATAAACTGAGATACGATCTGGTCATTTTAGGACCTCTAGGTCGGGGAGGTGAAGCCTGTAAGAATTGATACATTTCCTCTACCATCCATCTCGTCCATTACCTGACTGTCGGAGCCGTGATGATCCCAATAAAGAGAATCCGGCACCAGCTGAGCGGGTGACTGGCTTGGAACACAAAGATATGCTTCAGGAAGAAGGTATTCAGCTCCGTCAGCTAAGAAAGAAAGGAAAACACTTTAAGGTGATCCTCCGCGTACGGGAACGAACATGAAGCCCCCCCCGGCCGTCACACATCCGCCTCTCCAATACGCATGGGTTTCTGCCTGCACCTATTTCTCTTCTCTCCATGGCATTGCCAGAACTAAAAGTCTCTTATAGGAAATCCGTTACCAGAAAGATCCCTGGTAGTTCGCTCTTAGTGGTCGTAACCAAGGATACCTAAGTTACTGCAATGCCCTGCACATGGGGTAAGCAAAATAGTGAATCAGAAGAACTATACATTTCTAATTGGAGGTATTTGATAATATACGTCGTCTGTCGCATAAAAAGCTACATTTATTTACTATGTCATTTTCCACGGAAAAGTGTACTCTACTGTGCTGTTCCTTACCTTTTCTTTGGCGTACGCTGGTAGAAACCATAAGGACACGTTATTACCCTCCGTGGGGTGTTTGTACGTTTAACGTCCATGATGGGAGAATAGTCTAAGCTTAGGGCTTATAGGGGCTGTCCACAGTATAAGCTATACTTTGCTGATTAATAGGGGTCCAATTTCTAGGATAGCCACAGGTCATTCCCTGTCTATGGGATTACTGCAGCGCCGTCCCATAGACCGTGATTGGGGCATTTCACAGCTCTGTTCTCGGTTTTCTGACCGGCATAAGAATGTAATCTGCTATATTTTGTGCCTATCTGAAAAGATGGAGAAATGGAGTCCATCTGAGCCCCCTTTGTGTCATTGCAGCTCTGACGGAGCTCCATCCGTTTTTTGGGGGATTCAGACAGAACCCCCGGCAGAGTGATAGACACGCTGCATAGATACAGTGTGAACGGGGTCTCGCTGGGCAGTCATGAATCACGTTCAGGTCTGAGTCGGGCACCGACTTCCTACATCACCGTGATGTAATATCCATCAGTGACTGTTCGCGGTGTCTGACCCCATAGAGAAGTCTTCCGGCACAGGTTCCTACAGAAGAAGGCTGCAATGCATTAGCCCCCAGTCATTATATTAATATGGGGGCGACCATTGGAGGCGGCTAATATTGCTGAGCTCTCCAATGGGCATTCGCGGCTCTGACGTACTCACAAATGTCTGATAAAGGGAAATCCCAATTCTGGGATATGTACCCATCTCAGGAACAGCACCAGGTCTCGCTCCGCAGGTGGGCTGCTTATGTGCGACCCTATACACTTGTAGGACAAGTCCAAATATTGCAGAACAAGCGATCAGCCAATCAGCGGGTGGACGGCGGCCATATTGGCATCTTACCTGTATACGGACCCTGCTGACTGGATGCAACCTCCGGTTTCTGGACTGTCTGATATGTTTTTTGGGAATATGGAGCAGCAAAGATCAGCAGTATTGTGACCAGAGGGGGCGCTGTGCTGGTAACACAATCAGTAAGAGGCACCAATATCGGCACAGACGGACGCACTTACCTGCCAGATGATCATGAACAGATAGACTCCAGTCACTCTCTGAAATGAGGATTTAGGGTCGAACCAGCGCACGTAGATCCAGCTGGCGGGGGTAAACTGTAACACGGCCCTCTTTATTTTCCCGGTGGTCGTGTGAATGTCCCTAAATGAGAAAGAACATTCAGACAAATATTGGCGGTCGCTGAGCATTCCCATAAAATAATCCTATACTCACCTCCTGGAGCACGGCTCCTCTGCACTCACTGCTCTGTCCCCTGCCAGCCTCGGACCATCTGCATCTAGGAAGGGCGGCATGTGACCGCTGCAGCCAATCTAGTGCTGTTGATTATGGTTACGTGACGCCCCCTCTGGATGTTGGTTCTACTGGTGCTCCGGGGGACACAGTAGAAAGTGTCACCGTTCCAGGAGGAGAGTTTAGGATTTTTTTTTTTATTTTTCATACCCAACCTGAGGCTCATAGACAACTTTTAAAAGTAATTAAAATGCACAAAAACATTCTGATATGTTAGGAGATATATAAAGTGGAAATATAAGGAGCTGGATCGCAACCGGCCCCTTCTTCGGACCCCACAGCTATACAGAGGACATGTGTCAGTGACAGTGCACTCTAATAACAGAAGAGAAGTAAATGAGCAGAGAAAAAGACTGTCCCCCGGGTTGGCACCTACTTGAAACTTGCCCAATGATAAGATCTCATCTCCAAAAAGCGACAGACCACCATGCCCAGAAGGATGCCCCCTCCATTACATAAGAGGATGTCCAGGATGACTTGGTCCCACCAACATTCGGCAAAATTAGGAAGAAGGTGCATAAAAAACAGCTGAGGGAACAAGATGGAGAGAACAGGTTACAAGAGCAAACCAACAAAAGAGATCCCCAAGTGTATCAGATAAGTCTATGTATGATCTTTTGTAACCTAAGTATCCAGATTAGTGCACCAGCCGAGACCGAAGCAATATGGAGGATATGTGTCAGTGATGGTGCACTTTAATAACAGCAGACATGTAAATGTGCAGACAAAAAGGCTGACCCCACATCACCCCATGAAAAAAAGGCTCCCATAGTCTTCGGATGGATAGAGATCACAGCTGCAGCATCTTCATAACAGACATGTCCTAGAAGAAACCCCTTTAAAAGTTATGTTGACACAGATTTTTGGGGAGGGTTTTTTTTGGGGAGCGAATCGGCTCCAAAATCCTCCTCAAAAATGCTTGGAAAACTCTTCCTATTCAGCAATTTTCTTCCTAAAGAGGTTTTAACGATGCATGGTGGGAAAAAAAGTACATGTCGCTTCTTTGAAGCAGCTATTGTAGGAATCTGCTCCAAACGAGGTACTGTCCAATCAGAAGGCTGCAGAAAACGCTTTAGTAAAAAAAAAAAAAAAAACGCTCCTGAGGCTGCGTGCCCACTATGCGTTTTTCAAGCGCTTTTGCTGCAGAATTTCCGCACTTAAAAAAGGCTTGGTAATACGTGCCCCATGGTCCCCAATGATGCTGCGGATTATCAATGCGGAAAAATCTGCAGCATGTCCATTATTTTTGCGGATACGTGGCGTAATTGCCGCCATTGACTTGCACTTAATCGCTTAATATCCACATGACTACATGAGCACATGCGGATATTAAGCGATTCAATGTGCGGATGGTACCCGGGTCTGGAGAAGAGGAGACTCTCTCCAGACCTGGGTACCATAGCACCTGTAAAAAAAAGAATTTAAAATAAAAAATATACATTATACTCACCTTCTGATGTCCCCCGGTCTCCCGTACGGTGAGTCCCGGCGGCTCGCGATGGTGTAAAAGGACCTTCCATGACGTTATTTAGTCATGTGACATGTCATGCGACCGGACGCACAGGAAAGAAGTCCGGGGGCCATCGGAAGGCGAGTAGAATGTTTTTTTTTTTTTTATTTTGTACCATTTTTATTCTTTTTTTTAATTATTAACTTGGTCACACAACATAAATCCATGCCGGTTGCATGGATTTATATAGTGTGACCAAGTTGTCAAGCAAAATCGCTTGGAAAAGCGCTTGATAACCCGCATACCTGGCAGGAAAAACGCATGTACAATCCGCATGCGTTTTTCCTGCCAGGGAGATGCAGAAAAAATCCGGAGCATTTCTGCTTCGTGGGCACATAGCCTAAAACTCTTTTTGCTGAGTGTTCAGAGCAGAAAGTTTTGAGATGTGGAGTGTTTCCGCTCCAAAAACACTGTTTGCCAGGTCAAAACTGTTTCAGGAGTCGAAAATCTTCTCCAAAAGTTCCCCAAAATAAAAGCTTTTTTCTAAAGTGGTTTCCCCTTAAAAACATGCCGTTTTTGAACTTTTGTGTGAACATAGTCTTAACTCCTAGATGCCACTATACGGAATAGCAAAGTCGAAATGATGCTGAACGGAGGCCAAATTCCTCCATTTAAGGATCTGTATCATATAACCAGGAACTTTCCAAGTGCATACAATAGTGCAAGGAGCCTGCGGTCAACAGGAAAGTGAGAAGATGGTAAAACGAGGGCGATTTTGTGACCTGTGGAGCACGTACCTCCGTCAGCTCCCACGTGATGCTAATGGTCCAGCAGAGGCCATAGCTGCGGATCAGTAAGGCCTTCATGGACCAGCCCCAGAAGTGGCCGAAAGCGAAGATATCGAAGTGACTGAGGATGCGTTCCCAGGTGATTACATGGCAATTAATTGCATATTCCTGGATAAAACAGAGAAGAAGACACGGCCATTATTATTATTATTTTTTTTTTTACATTTTCTTAATTTTTTTAATTGAAACATTTTTTTAAATAAAGCAGATTTGTAAAGTCCTTAAAAGGGTTCTCTATTTCTAAAAATTGGACCTCAAATGTTACCTAAAATAACAAAATCAGAAGTCTCACCCTCCCCGGGGGGTACAGTGGGGGTCTCTTTACCGCTGCTGCGGTCTCTGCGTTTTGGCTCAGTGGTGACGTCATGTCAGCACCACACATTACCGCGGCAGTCAAACACTGAGCTCAGCGGCTTAGCTAAGGAAGTTGGCTGAGCTTAGGTATTGGCTGCAGCGGTGATGTGTGCTGCTGACGTGACATTACCGCTGCAGCCAAAATACTGAGACCAGAGCAGCGGCAGAGATCCAGCACTGGACCGGGTGAGTGTGAGTACCATCTGGCTTTGTAATCTCAGATGATTGGATCCTAAACATTGCCTGGATTTTACAAAACAAACTTCTTATACTAGTAAACAGATCTCTTGGACCTGATGAGACTAGTGTGCTTACTTTATAAAGTCGTGTAAAAATGGTTGTATAAGGGTGCTTTCACATTGCATTCGGTGGCGCTGTCAGGGCATTACGTCAGAAATCCCCTGCAAAAAGTGTCCGCACGCAGTGTCGGACTGGGGTGTCTGGGGCCCACCCTACAGCTATATGCAAATACCTTTTAGCGGATATCCCCCTTATAGTGGAGCGTCGACTGTAAATCACAGGCGGCTCCTGCACATCTACTGTGAACACACTATAACTGGGATGTACAATTACGGTAGTTTGCATTAAAGGGGTTCTTTGGTTAAAACAAGTTATCACCGATCCATGGGCTCCACAGGATAGGTGATAACTTATGGTTCGTTTGGGCCCGAACATTGGAAAACGCACCTATCGGAAGAATGGGGAAGTTTTATCCCTGTCAGGACACTTATCCCCATTTTAAAATGCAGCAGCAGGTGGGACGTCTGACTGCAGCTCCATTCTTTCTCTTTGTGGCTTCCAGAAAAAAACAAGAACAGCCACTGAGGGAATGAATGGATCAGTGGTCAAGTCGCAAATGAGCTCCAGTCTAATGGGGATAAAAACTCCACATTCTACCAATCGGTGCGGGTCCCAGCAGTCAGATCCCCACTAATCAATAATTTATCACTTATCCTGTGTAGAGGTGATTACTTGTTTTCCCCGGAGAACCCCTGTAAGTGCATCTTGTTCCAAGTATTTAATCACTAATGGAAATAAAGAATCTTCTCCTAATTAATATCAGAGAGATCAAATGACTACCATACACAACACAATCCACTATACCAACACCAATAGTACCACATACAAGGGAGAAATACAGCCACATCATGACCAGACCACATATTACCACCACATAGTGACCGAATAATACTACATACAAGAGAGAAATACAGTGACACCCATGACCAGACCACATATTACCACCACAAAGTGACCGAATAGTACCATATACAAGGGGAAAATACCACCATACCATGACCAGACCAGACATTAACAGCATATAGCATCCAAATAATTCCCCATCATTGCTCTCCCCCACCTCCATCATTGCTCTCCCCCACCTCCTCCATTATTGCCATATCTCCTCCATCATTACCATATCTACCCCCAACTCCTCCATCTTCATATCTCTCCCCCAACTCCTCCATCTTCATTGCCATATCTCCCCCCACCTCCTCCATCTTCATTGCCATATCTCCCCCCACCTCCTCCATCTTCATTGCCATATCTCCCCCCACCTCCTCCATCTTCATTGCCATATCTCCCCACACCTCCTCCATCTTCATTGCCATATCTCCCCACACCTCCTCCATCATCATTGCCATATCTCCCCCCACCTCCTCCATCATCATTGCCATATCTCCCCCACCTCCTCCATCAATGCCAAATCTCCCCAAACCTCCTCCATCTTCATTGCCATATCTCCCCCACCTCCATCACCATATCTTCCCCATCACCATTGTCATATCTCCTCCATCACCATTGTCATATCTCCTCCATCACAATTGCCATATCTCCCCCCACCTCCTCCATCACCATTGCCATGCCATATCTCCCCCATCACCATATCTCCTCCATCACCATTGCCATATCTTCCCCCACCTCCTCCATCAGTATTGCCATATCTCCCCCACCTCCTCCATCAACATATCTCCTCCAACCCCATTGCCATATCTCCCCCCACCTCCTCCATCACCATTGCCATGCCATATCTCCCCCATCACCATTGCCATATCCCCACCACCTCCTCCATCACCATATCTCCCCCAACCCCATTGCCATATCTCCCCCCACCTCCTCCATCACCACTGCCATATCTCCCCCACCCCCTCCCATCTCCATTGCCATGCCATATCTCCCCCCACCTCCTCCATCACCAATGCCATGCCATATCTCCTCCATCATCATTGCCATATCTTCCCCCACCTCCTCCATCAGTATTGCCATATCTCCCCCCACCTCCTCCATCAACATATCTCCTCCAACCCCATTGCCATATCTCCCCCCACCTCCTCCATCACCATTGCCATGCCATATCTCCCCCATCACCATTGCCATATCCCCCCCCACCTCCTCCATCACCATATCTCCCCCAACCCCATTGCCATATCTCCCCCCACCTCCTCCATCACCACTGCCATATCTCCCCCACCCATCTCCATTGCCATATCTCCCCCCACCTCCTCCATCACCATTGCCATATCTCCTCCATCACCATTGCCATATCTCCCCCCACCTCCTCCATCACCATTGCCATGCCATATCTCCCCCATCACCATATCTCCTCCATCACCATTGCCATATCCTCCCCCACCTCCTCCATCACCACTGCCATATCTCCCCCACCCCCTCCATCTCCATTGCCATGACATATCTCCCCCCACCTCCTCCATCATCATTGCCATGCCATATCTCCCCCATCACCATTGCCATATCTCCCCCCCACCTCCTCCATCACCATATCCCACCCCCCACCTCCTCCATCACCATTGCCATATCCCCCCCACCTCCTACATCACCATATCTCCCCCCCCACCATTGCCATATCTCCCCCCACCTCCTCCATCACCATTGCCATATCTCCCCCCACCTCCTCCATCACCATATCTCCTCCCACCTCCTCCATCACCATTGCCATATCTCCCGCCACCTCCTCCATCACCATATCTCCCCCCACCTCCTCCATCACCATTGCCATGCCATATCTCCATCACCATTGCCATAACCCCCCCCACCTCCTCCATCACCATATCTCCCCCCACCTCCTCCATCACCATTGCCATATCTCCCCCCACCTCCTCCATCACCATATCTCCCCCCACCTCCTCCATCAGCATTGCTCTCCCTCATCTCCCTCCACCTCCTGCATCACCATTGCTCTCCCTCATCTCCCCCCACCTCCTGCATCACCATTGCTCTCCCTCATCTCCCCCCACCTCCTGCATCACCATTGCTCTCCCTCATCTCCCCCCACCTCCTGCATCACCATTGCTCTCCCTCATCTCCCCCCACCTCCTGCATCACCATTGCTCTCCCTCATCTCCCCCCACCTCCTGCATCACCATTGCTCTCCCTCATCTCCCCCCACCTCCTGCATCACCATTGCTCTCCCTCATCTCCCCCCACCACCTCCATCAGCATTGCTCTCCCTCATCTCCCCCCACCTCCTGCATCACCATTGCTCTCCCTCATCTCCCCCCACCTCTTCCATCAGCATTGTATTAGTTAAAAAAAAAAATACTTACCCTCTTTGCTCGTTCCTCAGCAACATGGTTCTCTGCTTCCTGTCCGACATCTTTCTCCCTGAAACAGGCGCGCACTGCATGATGTCATCATCAAGCAGCAAGAGCCTGTGTGAGGAAGCGCTGGGCAGGAAGCAGAGGACGAATCCCTCAGCCCCACTGCCATTTTCCTCCTGTCAGCAGCCGAGCTGGAGGGATCACTCCCTGCCCGAGGCACACTATGAGGGCAATTTAGCCATGAGCCCCCCGGAGCCTGGGGGTCCGATAAGCAGGCCAGATTGCCCTCATCAGGCGCACTGCAAGCGCTGCCCCCCTCCAACTTCGGGCCCCGATGCAAGTGCGCCGGCAGCCATGTTAACCAGCGGGCCCCTGTGCTTCCTGCTCAGGGGCCCGCCGGTTACCAGGGCCCACCGGAGAATTCTCCAGTGTCCCGATGCCCCAGTCCGATCCTGTCCGGACGTATGTGCCATCAGAGCCAATAGACTGTAATGGTGACGGCAGAGGGAATGTGATCTTTTTTCAGGAGTGTACGCTACAGGAGGTGGAGACTCAGACACAGTCTACTATGCGTACACTCCCAAAAACTATGCATGTCAGAGCGCACGTTCACTCTCCCGTCACCATTACAGTCTACGGCCCCGTCTATGGCACATGCATCCGGACCATGTTTTGCGGGGGATTTCGGATGTAATACCCCGAAGGAGACACAAAAAGCAATGTGGAAGCACCCTAATCCTTTTGAGAGTTTAAACAATCTTCATCCATCTAGCCTAATAAGCAGCTTCTCAAGGTCTCTCCTCTGTGCTGAGATCTCACACTGCTCAGAGCAAGCTGCAGCTGTCAGTCAGAATGGGTGGGCGGACACTGAATATACTTGGTTTTTAGAGCTCTCACACTCTATAGTTGTGTTCACACAACTTTATTTTCGGTCTGAATGCTGGCTGTAAAAAAATAAATAAAATGGATTCAGACAAATGATATTCAATGGGGCAATGTAGCGAGAGACTAATAAGCGCCTAAAAAAAAATTGCAGCATGAAGTAGTTTCTTGCGTAAATCATAAGAGACTCAGCCGTTCAACTCGATGGATACACGCAGAAAAAAAAATAAAAAATGGGATGCCATACAGAGCCACGGTATGGCATCCGATATGTACAGATACATTGCATTTCTGTAGTATAGGAAACTGTAAATGATTAATAGTCGCTGCTGTAAAAAAACAGATTGCACACAGATGACAAATGAGAAAAAAATTGTGTACCGTTTTCTGGATAAAACACGGAATATTTTTTATACGCTTGTGTGAACTTACCCTAATGCTGGACTTAATCTCAAAATTAGACAACCATGTTGACATAGATTTTCACAGTAAGTACACCAGTCCCATCAGCTCTAAAGGATATATTTAATAAGTTATGCAGTTTGTCTTGTGACAGATCTGCTTAAAACCCTTTTACTCCAGTGTTTTCCATGTGTAGGTTTTCCAAGTAAAGAAATATCCCCCCCCCCCCTATGTAATAGGCGTGTGCAGATCGAGTCGCAAAATGCTCAGGGATAGTCATGTCTATTCCAAATTTGTAAAATTAAACTTCATAATGTGGGAGATACACAGGGCAGGGGTGTATGGACCAAGTTGAGAAGGGGCAGCAGAAATAAACTTTTAGGGATATCTGTAGAGATCTCTTTGATCTTAAGAATGACGGCGGGTCACCGGAATCCTATTATGACCCCAAAGCACTGCTCCAGCAGCCAGAAATTACATTCTTAAGTTGTGTCTGGAAGTGCATTGGGACATGACGATGCACTTACAGCTTCTCAGCCTCACACTGTATCTCTTGCCTACCATCACCTTCGCAAAGCTGATTGAGAGGTCAGAGGCCGTGTACCAGAGCAAACGACCTGTCGATCAGACAGGGGAGGATGCTTGTAGGTAAGAAATACAGCGTGAGGATAAGCAGCTGTAAGTGCATCATCATGTCCCGATTCCCTTCCGGACAACAACTTCAAAATATGATTTCTCATTGCTGGAGCAGCGCTTTGGTGTCATAATAGGATGGGCTATACAACTTTATAAATGATTTAGAGGGGAGTTAACGTTTCTGACAGGTTCCCTTTAAGTGCAAGAGACACCCTATAATCATCATTCTCAGAAGTGACACAAAACACTTTACTATGAATATCAGGATTGTGAAGGTTCCCCACCATAATATCAGCTTCTCTGGTGGCATAGCGCAGGTTTGGATCCAGCCAGTACATGACCGCTTTCACCTGCTCAAAATTCAGGAAGAGCAGAAACACTAAAAATAGGAAATAAAGGACGCTGAGGCCTGGAAGACAAAACATGCAAAAAAGATTAGAATAAAAATGTTACAAAAGGCAGTAAAAAAGTAATACACTATATATAGAGAAGGCAGACGTGGACAGTACAGCAAAACCACCTGCTTAATATTGTGTGGGTCCGAACAGTCTCGTCGAGGCACCTCCAACTCATGAAGGGGGAGGAGAGCGAGAAGGTAGAGGGCGGAGAGCGAAGGTAGTGGAAGAGGGTGGAGAGCGAAGGTCGAGGGCGGAGAGCGAAGGTCGAGGGCGGAGAGCGAAGGTCGAGGGCGGAGAGCGAAGGTCGAGGGCGGAGAGCGAAGGTCGAGGGCGGAGAGCGAAGGTCGAGGGCGAGAGCGAAGGTCGAGAGCGAAGGTCGAGGGCGAGAGCGAAGGTCGAGGGCGAGAGCGAAGGTCGAGAGCGAAGGTCGAGGGCGAGAGCGAAGGTCGAGAGCGAAGGTCGAGGTCGAGAGCGAAGGTCGAGAGCGAAGGTCGAGAGCGAAGGTCGAGAGCGAAGGTCGAGAGCGAAGGTCGAGGGCGAAGGTCGAGGGCGAGAGCGAAGGTCGAGGGCGAGAGCGAAGGTCGAGGGCGAGAGTGAAGGTCGAGAGCGAAG
Source organism: Phyllobates terribilis (assembly GCF_046119375.1). Lineage (NCBI taxonomy): Eukaryota > Metazoa > Chordata > Amphibia > Anura > Dendrobatidae > Phyllobates > Phyllobates terribilis. The sequence continues at coordinate 708,961,448 of NW_027362764.1, forward strand.
GTCGAGGGCGAGAGCGAAGGTCGAGAGCGAAGGTCGAGGGCGAGAGCGAAGGTCGAGGGCGAGAGCGAAGGTCGAGAGCGAAGGTCGAGAGCGAAGGTCGAGAGCGAAGGTCGAGGGCGAGAGCGAAGGTCGAGAGCGAAGGTCGAGGGCGAGAGCGAAGGTCGAGAGCGAAGGTCGAGGGCGAGAGCGAAGGTCGAGAGCGAAGGTCGAGGGCGAGAGCGAAGGTCGAGAGCGAAGGTCGAGGGCGAGAGCGAAGGTCGAGAGCGAAGGTCGAGGGCGAGAGCGAAGGTCGAGAGCGAAGGTCGAGGGCGAGAGCGAAGGTCGAGAGCGAAGGTCGAGGGCGAGAGCGAAGGTCGAGAGCGAAGGTCGAGGGCGAGAGCGGAGGGCGAGAGCGAAGGTCGAGGGCGAGAGCGAAGGTCGAGAGCGAAGGTCGAGGGCGAGAGCGAAGGTCGAGAGCGAAGGTCGAGGGCGAGAGCGAAGGTCGAGAGCGAAGGTCGAGGGCGAAGGTCGAGAGCGAAGGTCGAGAGCGAAGGGCGAGAGCGAGAGTGAAGGTCGAGAGCGAAGGTCGAGGGCGAGAGCGAAGGTCGAGGGCGAGAGCGAAGGTCGAGAGCGAAGGTCGAGGGCGAGAGCGAAGGTCGAGGGCGAGAGCGAAGGTCGAGGGTGGAGAGTGAAGGTAGAGGGTGAGAGAGAAGGTATAGTGGAGACAAGTAGGTGGGAAGGTGCACTGAAATGTTTGGCCCCGCCATGGTACACTGAGCTCCTGTACTTGCTTTGAACCATCTTTCTGTGCAGACAGAGCCCCTAGAAGTCACAGAGATCCTGTGTGAAAGTGATTTCGGTGATTGCAGATAATGCTCTGTACACTCACGTTACAGTCCAGCCTGCTGCAATGACAGAGCAGATCCTGTAATTGTGTTTGATTCTTTGTTTTCTTGTTGCTAAGAAAGTTTTTCACAAGAACAAATGAAGACCGGGGACATGATCTGATTTCATAAAACGTGGATGATTTATAAAGTCTCTGATTTGTGCCTGCAGTATGTCCATGGTCGGTCCAGGTAACGCTGTGTATTCAATGCACGAACCGGCTTTTTTCAAAGCCTTTACAAATAGTTTCACCAGGTTGAGCGCTAGAGATGGAAGGATGCCAAGTATACAGCTAAGAAACTAGAGCTGATCTGCTCCATCTGCTATATTTTTCTGAATCAGCGCCTCATACAATCTCAGGAACAGGACTAAAAACCAACACGCCATGAACATTTTTTTGTTGGGCTGTGATTATCTGAGGTCTAATCTAGTTAGTAAAAGCGGCCACAAGGCCAAACAAGGCTGAAAATCTAAGGATAGAAATGTGAGCATGTCGCAGTGATGCCCGAACACATGTGCGCAACCAAGAACTAACCACAGTTACTAAACACCCTGTGATTTTCAGCAGATCACAAAGTGGAAAGACTCGGACATCACTCCGTACGTGATCCCTCACATGGCTGAGGTTAGACATGTCTGAGTCATCACCGGGGACCTCAGGGCCAGTGATGAATAATACCAGTATGACCACCGGGGCTCAATACTTCACCTCCACATCTTGGAAATGTGAACATTCATCTAGAACAGCAGCCCAAAATATTCCTAGAAAGTCACAGACTGTGGGGTCATCCCAGGACAACGTCTGGGGTTTGTGACTCCAGAATAAGGCACAACGTGATCATTCGTGCCTGGTAAAGGAGCACATTAGGTAATCAGACGGTCCTGACAAGTATCACTTACCAAATACCATCCTCCACAGTGCAGGGTGCGGCCTCGTGAAGGGACCTGCAAAAAGGTCAAGAGAAACTCGTGAGGAGACTTATCCTGGAGAGCGGAGCAGAATACAAGGGTCTCGAAAGGTTCAAAGCAGTAAAGCCTCTCAGTCAGAAGGAGAATCTACAGATATAGAGAGCACACTGAGGAGTGTCATCAGTCACAAGATGGAGAGAGCCTGAGCAAACGGGAGGCCAAGCCGTGTGAGGATCTCGGCACTCATTGAATGCAAACTACCTAAAGACGTTGTCCACCACTCGGACAACTCTTTGTCATCCCCCACGCTTGGTCCTGATAAAATAAAAAAAGGGAGAGAGTGCCGACATCGCTGGAACAGCGCCGACACGGCAGGTGAGTATAAGCTTTTTTATTTTATAGGGGGTAAACATTTAGATGAAGAAGAGGTTGTCCTAGTAGTGGACAATGTCTAAGTAGTAAAAAAATATATACACACACTTTGTAAAAAAATTTTTTGCACCATTGGTCCGCGAATAAAAACGTAGATGCATCAGAGTTTGACCAGATCTGCCGATCAAAATTGCCAATTCAAGTCAATGGATCCATAAAAAAAGAAACAGGGAAACAGGCAGCGCACCGACACCGACCATGTTGCATCCAAGTGTGGTCTCATTACTCTTTTGGGCATACACAACTGATGGCACAATGATGGTTAAACAGGGGACACGGACCAAAAATGGAAAAAAAAATAAAGTCAGCACACTGATGGAAGAAAAAAAAAAAAGGACAGTTTTTCGCTTGTACACAATAAAACAACCCAGTAAGAATTTTCTGAACCAAGAATCAGCCACATGTGAATACACTCTGATCTGGGAGTGTGATTTTACTATTCAGCCTTAGGCTTAAATCACATCCTAAAGCCTCATTCAGATGTCCGTGTAATGATCTGTGACGCACGGTCTGCCCACGGGTCTTGTGACCCAAATATGACAGCATGATGGGCATAAATGAGGCTGCCAAGTCCAGGCCAGGAGGCCCACAGGCGATCCGTGCGTCACAGACCATTACACGGTCGTCTGAATGAGGCTTTAGTGTTGTGTAAAGGGAAGGCCGAAAAAAGCAGAGAAAAAAAAAATAACAAAAACGCGGCACACGCCAAACCCATCTGGATGCCAGAGGAGAATCGCCGAGAAATCTAATACATTCGTTTACTATTTGTTTTAAAAATGACATAAATCACTGTAATAGACCTTTTTATTTTGTTTTTCCTCTTGCGGTGTCTTAGTGTATGGGTTAATTAATTTTATAGTTTGATACATTGGACTTTCAGGGATGAGGCAATAGCAAACAATTTTTTCAATTTTTCATTATTATTAAAGGGGAAATGGGCGTGGGGGTGATTTGAATATTTACTTTTTTTTTATTATTTTTATTTTTTCGTCCTTTTACAGGAATTCAACCTACAATCATTTCAATCAATACTTCATGTATATATTGCAATACAGCTGGGGTCTTCAGCGCGCCCCCTGTTTCCATGGTAACCCATGAGCAGATTGCATCTTGGGAAAGTGGGGGGCATGGGAGTGGATGGACGCATGCACACAACGTCGAGCGCCCTATTTTAAATCCTCTGTTAGTTATTGACAGCTACATTTAAATGGTTAAACAGCAGACGTCGGGCGCTGCTGTTACGGTAAGATGCTGGGTGTTTTGCACAGCCGGCATCTCCTGGGCACCAGACGTGGGATGTACTATGACATCACACTTCGAGAAGGAGTTAAAGGGGTTGCAACTAATCATCTATCCATAGGATGCATGATACGTTTCTGATGTTTAGGGGGCGCCTCTGGCACCATACCCATGATGTGAATGGGGGTCCCAGGTTGAAAAATCAAAACAAAACCTGATCACTGCTCTTGTTTCTTGTGATACTGTAACATTCAATGTCCGTCGAGTAAATGCATATGAATGAGACTCTCGGAGGAATGATACCTTACCATTGGGGAAGGCTAGGACACTGATAATGAGGAAGAAGAAGATGACGGACAAGATCCCTCTCCATATATTGTCTTCTGGGCTGTTGTCTTCCCTATAACACAGAAGAAGTTTAGGAGGAATGGGTAAAGCATCATCTCTTCTTAACACTTAAAGGAGTTGTCTGTGCATCTAATATTAATGACCTATCCACGGGATTGATGGGAGTCTGATATCCAGCACTGCCACCGATCTGCTCAGCGCGAAGCAGACAGAGCTGCTGATCATTGATATTAGATGCGCGTTCTTTCTTGAAAGTTACCAGCGGGCTTCCATCCTGATAAAAGAAGCCATACCTATCCCAGGAATCCAGCGATGCCGCTCTGAAGGTCTCCGCCAGAACCGGAAAGTGATCACATCACGACCACCAGAGATCTCACCATTGATGCCACCGATTAGCTGCAGGGTCGGGTGACCGGTGGTGGTGAGTAGAGATGGGCCAACCCGGACATAAATGTTCGGCGTTCGTACTGGACAGTCACTGTTCGGGCTTGAACGCCGAACACGGACTATCTGCTGAAGTCCGAGGGAAGACTCTGAGTTGTGCAACTTTTCAAAGATTTTGCACCAGTTTTTTGGCAAGAAAAAGCTTTGAGGAGGTGGGCTCTGGCATGCCAAGGTAAAGAGGCTTATTCGCCGTGCAATGCTCCTCTGGGAAATGTAATATGCAAATTGCCTCTTCAGAGAGGAAGAGGACTTGAACTCTATAGCGCCACCTATTGGAAGCAGCAATCCTACAAGTCACAATCGACCCTTTAACGAGTCTTGCAATATGACTTAGGATAATAGCCAAATCAGAATCTCAATTTGCAGACACGGTGTTTCGGGCTGTTGGCCCTCATCAGTGCAAAGTATGAGAACTGATTTGGCTAGACGACAGACTCTGGACTGAGGTCTAAGGGGTAACGTTTCTCCTTGTGGAGAGTGACATAGCCCGAAACACCGTGTCTGTAAATTGAGATTCTGCTTTGGCTTTTATCCTAAGTCATATTGCACAACTCGATAAAGGGTCGATAGCGACATGTAGGATTTCTGCTTCCAATAGGTTGCGCTACAGAGTTCAAGCCCTTTTCCTCTCTAAAGAGGCAATTCCCAGAATAGTTTGTAGGCAGGTGAACAAGTGTTACTTATAAATGTGACTTAAGGAAACCTGTCAGGCGATTGATGCTGCTCAAGTTCCGGGCAGTGAGAATCAGAGACCGTCTTCGCCATTACAAAACCAGCTATGTCTTACTCTGAACCGTCGGCTTCTCAGACTAAGGACTCGCTCACATTAGCATGCAAAAAAAAAAGTCCCATTCTCAAAAGTAATTGGACGAATTAACTTTACCGTAGAAAATGTTCATTTTTAATACTTGTAGAGAATCCTTTCCAATGACGGCCTGAAGTCTGGAAGCCATGGACGTCACCATCACTGGGTTTCCCCCATTGTGAGGCTTTGCCGCTTTTACTGCAGCGGACACCAGTTGTTGTTTGGGGGGGGGGGGGGGGTCTTTCTGCCTTACATTTTGTCTTCAGCCTGTGAAATGCTGCTCAATGGGGTTGAGATCCGGTGATAACTCGGCCATTGCAGAATATTCCACTTCTTTTCTTTCGCAGGATGTTTTGGGTCATTGTCCATCTGTACTATGAAGCGCCGTCCAATCAACCTTGCTGCCTTTGGCTGAATCTGAGCAGAAAGCAGGGCCCTGTACACTTCAGGAATCAGCCGTCGCTGCTTCAATCTTCAGTCACATCATCAATAACCACCAGTGACCCAGCGCCATTGGAAGCCAAGCATGCCCGCGCCATCACCCTGCCTCCACCATGTGTTACAGAGGATGCACTGTGCTTTGGATCATAAGCCCTTCCAAGCCTTCTCCATACTTTCTTCTTCCCTTCATTCTGATGCAGGTTGATCTTAGTTTCATCTGTCCATAGAATGCTTTTCCAGGACTGGGCGGCTTCTTTAGGTGTTTTTTTTTGGCAATGTCTAATCTAGCCCTATTTAAGGTTGATAAACGGTTTGCACCGTGTGGTCAATCCTTTGTATTTGCTCTCATTAAGTCTTCTCTTTATAGTAGACTTAGACCAGGGATGTCAAACTCAAACACACAGAGGGCCAAAATGAAAAAATTGGACAAAGTTGCGGGCCAGCCAGTATACAGAATAATGGGCCTCACATAGTCCTCCATACAGAATAATGGGCTCCACATAGTCCTCCATACAGAATAATGGGCTCCACATAGTCCTCCATATAGAATAATGGGCTCCACATAGTCCTCCATACAGAATAATGGGCTCCACATAGTCCTCCATACAGAATAATGGGCTCCACATAGTCCTCCATACAGAATAATGGGCTCCACATAGTCCTCCATACAGAATAATGGGCTCCACATAGTCCTCCATACAGAATAATGGGCTCCACATAGTCCTCCATACAGAATAATGGGCTCCACATAGTCCTCCATACAGAATAATGGGCTCCACATAGTCCTCCATACAGAATAATGGGCCCCACATAGTCCTCCATACAGAATAATGGGCCCCACATAGTCCTCCATACAGAATAATGGGCCCCACATAGTCCTCCATACAGAATAATGGGCTCCACATAGTCCTCCATACAGAATAATGGGCTCCACATAGTCCTCCATACAGAATAATGGGCTCCACATAGTCCTCCATACAGAATAATGGGCTCCACATAGTCCTCCATACAGAATAATGGGCTCCACATAGTCCTCCATACAGAATAATGGGCTCCACATAGTCCTCCATACAGAATAATGGGCTCCACATAGTCCTCCATACAGAATAATGGGCTCCACATAGTCCTCCATACAGAATAATGGGCTCCACATAGTCCTCCATACAGAATAATGGGCTCCACACAGTCCTCCATACAGAATAATGGGCTCCACATAGTCCTCCATACAGAATAATGGGCTCCACATAGTCCTCCATACAGAATAATGGGCTCCACATAGTCCTCCATACAGAATAATGGGCTCCACATACTCCTCCATACAGAATAATGGCACCATATAGTCCTCCATACAGTATAATGGGCCCCACATAGTCCTCCATACAGTATAATGGCTCCACATAGTCCTCCATACAGTATAATGGGCCCCACATAGTCCTCCATACAGTATAATGGGCCCCACATCCTCCTCCATACAGAATAATGGGCTCCACATACTCCTCCATACAGAATAATGGGCTCCACATAGTCCTCCATACAGAATAATGGGCCCCACATACTCCTCCATACAGAATAATGGGCTCCACATACTCCTCCATACAGAATAATGGGCCCCACATACTCCTCCATACAGAATAATGGGCCCCACATACTCCTCCATACAGAATAATGGGCTCCACATACTCCTCCATACAGAATAATGGGCCCCACATACTCCTCCATACAGAATAATGGGCTCCACATACTCCTCCATACAGAATAATGGCCCCATATACTCCTCCATACAGAATAATGGCCCCATATAATCCGCCATACAGTATTATGGTCACCACATGTGGGGCCCATTACTCTGTATGGAGGACTAGGTGATGCCCATTATTCTGTATGGTGGACTATGTGGGGCCCATTACTCTGTATGAAGGACTAGGTGATGCCCATTATTCTGTATGGTGGACTATGTGGGGCCCATTACTCTGTATGGAGGACTAGGTGATGCCCATTATTCTGTATGGTGGACTATGTGGGGCCCATTACTCTGTATGGAGGACTAGGTGATGCCCATTATTCTGTATGGTGGACTATGTGGGGCCCATTACTCTGTATGGAGGACTAGGTGATGCCCATTATTCTGTATGGTGGACTATGTGGGGCCCATTACTCTGTATGGAGGACTAGGTGATGCCCATTATTCTGTATGGTGGACTATGTGGGGCCCATTACTCTGTATGGAGGACTAGGTGATGCCCATTATTCTGTATGGTGGACTATGTGGGGCCCATTACTCTGTATGAAGGACTAGGTGATGCCCATTATTCTGTATGGTGGACTATGTGGGGCCCATTACTCTGTGTGAAGGACTAGGTGGTGCCCATTATACTGTATGGTGGACTATGTGGGGCCCATTACTCTGTGTGAAGGACTATGTGGTGCCCATTATACTGTATGGAGGACTATGTGGGGCCATTATACTGTATGGAGGACTATGTGGGGCCATTATACTGTATGGAGGACTGTGTGGGGCCATTATACTGTATGGAGGACTGTGTGGGGCCATTATACTGTATGGAGGACTGTGTGGGGCCATTATACTGTATGGAGGACTATGTGGGGACCATTATTCTGTATGGAGGACTGTGTGGGGCCATTATACTGTATGGAGGACTGTGTGGGGCCATTATACTGTATGGAGGACTATGTGGGGCTCATTATTTTGTATGAAGGACTATGTAAGGCCCGTTAATCTGTATGGCGGACTATGTGGGGCCCATTATTCTGTATGGATGACTATGTGGGGCCCATTATTCTGTACGGATTCTGTATACTGTATATTGGTTGGCCCGCAACTTTGTCCAAGTTTTTCACTTTGGCCCTCTGTGTGTTTGAGTTTGACATCCCTGATCTAAGGGCTCGTGCTGACAACCGTATTACTGGCCTGAGTGCGATCTGACAAAACATCGGATCGCATTTGGATCAATGATATTCTATGGGGCCATGAACATGGTAAGAGTATTCAAGGAAAAAAAAAATGCTGCATGTCCGAGTTTGATCTGATATTCGGATCGCACTCGTCCATGCAAGTCAATGAGTCCATGGAACTCATCAGACTGCAATTGGCTGACATCTGAGTGCAATCTGATTTCCGCGCACTGATACAATGTAGAAAAAAACTTCTCCATCTTCTCCTCATCCCAAAGAATCGGATCACACGCCGACCATTAATCTGTATCCACTGTCGGATTTCGGAATAATAAAATGTCACCAATCACATTCTGCTCCTGTGGAAAACCATTTGTGCAGAAGTTAACTCCTACAATAGTGTTCACTGAATGACTGATCAGCCATTACCTGACCTGCAGACTGATGGCCGCACCCCGGCACGCCACTCACCTTCTGCTCCGAGAAAGAAGAGTTCAGGATGTGGATTGTACAATATATTATCTATACGTCTGTAGAAAGGCTGCTGAGTGCTGATCTCACATGTGTCACTGACCCGGGTGGACTACACTGATCAAAAATAACCCTTATTTATAATATTAATAATATAATTATAATAATTATTTTCAACAAAGTTTTTTTAATTAATTTAACCCCCCCCCCCTCCGGTCAGTGACATTTTCTATATTATGAATTCACTTATAGTAGTTAGGTGCTCTCTGTGATACTGATCTAACATGGGATATTACTGGCAGACCGGTACTTCTCTGCGCTGTGTGAACAGAGCCCTATGTTGCTGCATCTCACGGAAATTTCCTCTTTTCGCCCCTTCCCAACTGGGCAATTCTCCACTTTTGGGTTTTCGTTTATTTTCTACTCACTTTCTTCCAAAAGCCAGAGACACATGACAGGTCATAAGAGCGGGATAATCCCATGGAAAGTAATACCTACACGGGGTAGTGGTCCATGATGGGGGTAGTAGTCATCCTGCCCAGTGACAAGGTTAGTGGTCCATGATGGGGATAGCAGTCATCCTGCCCAGTGACAAGGTTAGTGGTCCATGATGGGGGTAGTAGTCTGCTCAGTGACATGGTTAGTGGTCCATCATGGGAGTAGTAGTCTGCCCAGTGACAAGGTTCGTGGTCCATGATGGGGGTAGTAGTCATTCTGCCCAGTGATTATGCTTATCGAACATACACTCGTAGATTTACCAATCAGCTAACACTGTGGTACTACAAGTCTCAGCTGCAGGCTCTGCTGGGGGTTGTAGTAGGCTGGCATTAGATGAGCTTGCCCTGCAGCCATCTTACCTGGTGAAGGCGAAGTACATAAGACTGATGATGGTGAAGGTGAGCAGGGTGATGGTGTGCGGCCTGTAGAAGAAGTCTATGGTGATGTCCTCCACTTGCTGCTCGTTGATCATCCTGAAATGAAGTTTATAGTTGACATCATCTTTGCTGAGAGTCCTGGAGCGCAGACAGGACGCCATGTCCCTGCAGCGCCCTCTCCGCCCAACCCAGGAAGCGACAGTCACAGCGCGGGCCGCACCAATCGGAAGAGAGCGGGGGGGGGCTGCTCCCAGCTCGGGCACGTCTGCCCCTACCCCGTGTGCTGTGTACAGTGCTCATCTCCATGGTTATACAGGACCTCTGATAGTTATTACCACACTGTGAGCAGCAGCTAGTCAGTGTACAAGGACGGTAAGTAGGAATCCCCCCCTGCGGGCACAGCGTGGTACAGTCCAAACAGGAAGTGCTCCGCTCTGTAGGTACCCACGTGGGCAGCGATCTGCGGAGGCGCCGAGGGCAGGAGCGGAGGAGGCAGGTGATCAGAGTGGTGGGGCGGTCGGTCGCGCATCTCTCGTCGTTAAGATTTTAGATTTTCTGTTGATAGAGCTGCACGATGCTGAAGTTGGTTTCTTATTCGGCAATTTCTTTTTTGCTGTTTTTTACAGGTTTAATTGCAATAAATGAACAAATATATTGCAGCGAGGTGCCCTGATGTGAAAACGCTTAAAAGCAGCTACAAATGTCATAAAACTGACACAAAAATGGGCATCAAAGTGGGCACTGAAGGGCGTTACTGAAAGGGTTAAATGACTGTGCCACTAATCTCATACCAGGATTTCATGCATAGTGATGGACCACATCAAATTCAGGTCACTCCAGCCTGGCTCAAATGGGTTCTGGGCATCAAAATGGGCATCAAAGCGGGCAAATAGCCACTTTTCACAGATTTGAATAAGTAACTGGTGTTTTTCAGGGGTTAAATGACTTTGGGCCACTAATCTCACACGAACATTACTTACATAGCATTGGGCCGCATCAAATTCAGGTCACTCCAGGCTGGCCCAAATGGGTTCTTGGCATCAAAGTTGGCAAACAGCCACTTTTCACTGATTTGAATAAGTAATTATGACTTATTCAAATCTTGGGTTAAATGACTTTGGGTCACTGATCTCATACCAGTATTTCATACATAGTGATGGACCGCATCAAATTCAGTTCCATCCAGCCTGGGGATCTAGGCATCAAAATGGGCATCAAAGTTGGCAAATAGCCAATTTTCACCGATTTAAATAAGTTACTGGTGTTTTTCATTGGTTAAATGACTTTGGGCCACTGATGTAACACCAGTATTTCATACATAGTGATGGCCCACATAAAATTCAGATACTCCAGCCTGGCCCAAATGAGTTCTGTGCATTAAAGTGGGCAAATAGTCACCTTTCACAGATTTGAATAAGTGTTACTTATCGGGCACTGATCTCATGAGTGCATTATACTATATAGAGGTGCATTGTACTGTATGGACTATGGAGTGCATTATACTATATGGGAGTGCATTATGCAGTATGGACTATGGGGGTGCATTATGCAGTATGGACTATGGGGATGCATTATACTGTATGGACTATGGGGGTGCATTATACTGTATGGACAGTGTGAAGGTTTGTGTGGGGGCCATTATATAGTGTGGAGAGGTGGGGGCCATTATATTGTATGTAGGCCCATTATACTGCATGGAGTGCTGTGTGGGGGCACAGTTGGGGGATCATACTGTGTTGGGGTCACCATACTTTTCCGGGACAGTTGAGGGGTGGGGTTCAGTAGGAGAGCACACAGTACCAGTAGTATGGGCACATATGACAGCAGCTCATTATTGGGGTATCAGCAGGATAAGGAGTTTGTGCAGCTTGGAGATAAATGGAGACGCTGCCTGAAATGTGAGAAGTCAGGTGTCATGTCGGTTTGGGCCAGAAAATATGGAAAAAGTGAACAACTCCACCAGAAAGAACGTCAGCTGTAAGTCACTATATATAACTGTACTTTAACCCTTTTATGACATGTGCCGTAATAGTACGACACACGTCATAACCCCCTGTTTGGTGCACATTTTGAGTCGCACCTTTACAGGCAATTGTCAGCTGATCTATACAGCTGACATGTGCCCGCAACATCCGCGGGTGGAATCGCGATCCACCAGCGGCTGTTAAAATGTTAAATGTCAATCTCTGACAGCGGCATTTATCTCCGCGCGTCATAGGCCCCACCCATCGGTGAACCAGTCACATGATCACAGGTCACCGATGGGTTGTCATTGCCAGATTGCTATGAGTGCCGCCCAGTGGTCGGCGCTCATAGCAAGTGAGTAAATCTGCTACACACAGGCCATCTGTTCATTGTCTGTATATAGCAGAGCCAATCAAGCAACTGCTGCTTCTAGTCTCCCATGGAGACTATAGAATCAAGCAAAAAGTGTAAAAAATGTTTTTAAAAATATAAAAAATATAAAAGTTTAAATCACCCTCCTTTTGCCCCAAACAAAATAAAACATGTACATATTTGGTATCGCCTAGTTCAGAATCGCCCGATCTATCAACATAAATAATTAATCCAATCGATAAACGGTGTAACGAGAGAAAAAATCGAAACGCCAGAATTAAATTTTTTTGGTCGCCGCAACATTGCAATAAAATGCAATAATGGGCGATCAAAACATCAAATCTACCCGAAAATGGTATCAATAAAAACGTCACCTCAGCGCGCTAAAAATAAGCCCTTACCGGCCTCAGATCCTGAAAAATGGAGAAGCTACAGGTCTCGGAAAATGGCGCAATTTTTTTTATGTTATGCAAACTTTGTTTTTTTTTTCACCACTTAAATAAAAAATTAACTACACATGTTTGGTGTCTACAAACTCGTTAAGACCTGAAGAATCATAATGGCAGGTCAGTTTTAGCACTCAGTGAACGTTGTAAAAAAAAAAATCAACTGTGGAATTGCACTTTTTTTGCAATTTCACCACACTTGGAATTTTTTTCCCATTTTTAGTACACAATATGGTAAAATCATTGATGTAGTTCAAAAGTACAACCCGTCCTGCAAATAATAAGCCCTCACATGGCCATATTGACCCAAAAAAAAAAGTTATGGCTAAGGGAAAAAAGGGATCAAATCTGTGAAAAGTGGCTATTTACCCACTTTGATGCCCATTTTGATGCCCAGAACTCATTTGGGCCAGGCTGGAGGAACCTGAATTTGATGTGGGCCATCACTATGTATTTAGTGGCAGTGTGAGATCAGTGGCCCAAAGTCATTTAACCCCTGAAAAACACCAGTTACTTATTCAAATCTGTGAAAAGTGGCTGTTTGCCCAATTTGATGCCCATTCTGATGCCCAGAACCCATTTGGGCCAGGCTGGAAGGAACTGAATTTGATGTGGGCCATCACTATGTATGTAGTGGCAGTGTGAGATCAGCGGCCCAAAGTCATTTAAACCCTGAAAAACACCAGTTACTTATTGAAATGTGTGAAAAGTGGCTATTTGCCCGCTTTGATGCCCATTTTGATGACCGGAACCCATTTGGGCCAGGCTGGAATGACCTGAATTTGATGTGGGCCATCACTATGTATGAAATACTAGTATGAGATCAGTGGGCAAAAGTCATTTAACCCTTGAAAAACACACCAGTTACTTATTGAAATCTGTGAAAAGTGGTTATTTGCCCACTTTGATGCCCAGAACCCATTTGGGCCAGGCTGGAAAGAACTGAATTTGATGTGGTCCATCACTATGTATGAAATACTGGTATGAAATCAGGGGCACAATGTCATTTAATCAATGAAAAACACCAGTTACTTATTGAAATGTGTGAAAAGTGGCTATTTGCCCGCTTTGATGCCTGTTCTGTGCCCAAAACCCATTTGGGCCAGGCTGGAGGGAACTGAATTTGATATGGGCCATCACTGTGTATGTAGTGGTGGTGTGAGATTAGTGGCCCAAAGTCATTTAAACCCTGAAAAACACCAGTTACTTATTCAAATCTGTGCAAAGTGGCTATTTGCCCACTTTGATGCCCATTTTGATGCCCAGAACCGATTTGGGTCAGGCTGGAGTGACCTGAATTTGATGTGGGCCATCACTATGTATGAAATACTAGTATGAGATCAGTGGGCAAAAGTCATTTAACCCTTGAAAAACACACCAGTTACTTATTGAAATCTGTGAAAAGTGGCTATTTGCCCACTTTGATGCCCATTTTGATGCCCAGAACCCATTTGGGCCAGGCTGGAGGAACCTGAATTTGATGTGGGCCATCACTATGTATGTAGTGGCAGTGTGAGATTAGTGGCCCAAAGTTCTTTAAACCCTGAAAAACACCAGTTACTTATTGAAATGTGTGAAAAGTGGCTATTTGCCCGCTTTGATGCCCATTTTGATGACCGGAACCCATTTGGGCCAGGCTGGAGGAACCTGAATTTGATGTGGGCCATCACTTTGTATGAAATACTGGTACGAGATTAGTGACACAAAGTCATTTAAACCTTTCAGTAACGCCCTTCAGTGCCCACTTTGAAGGTCATTTTTGTGCCAGTTTTATGACATTCGTAGCTGCTTTTAAGCGTTTTCACATCAGGGCCCCTCGCTGCAATATATTTGTTCATTTATTTATCTATTTTTTGTAATTAAACCTGTGAAAAACAGCAAAACAAAAATTGTCGAATAAGAAACCAACTTCAGCATCTTTAGAGCTGCAGACTTCCTATCTGGTCAATTTCAGATGCAGTTTATCACCATTTCGTGTCTGTATGTCTTTATCACCTTCTTACGGAGTATTATTCCATTTTTTGGGGGAGGAGGTGGATAAAAAAAAAACAAAAACGTAACACTGCCGTTTACATTTTTCTATATATATATGTTTTTTTGTTTTTTTTTTTATTTATTTTTATTACTCCCCAGCCTCGATCCTGCTATATGCGCTGCAAAACTCTAATATATCAGAAAAAAAAATGCCGTCTCTGTTGCTTCGGTATAAAACCGCTCTGTACTTGTCACACACAAAATCTCAAAAATGTCTGTAAATCTATGCATTTTAGTCGATACGAGTCCTTCATCATGAGCCGCCTTTACATGTACTATCAGCTTTTTTAATTTTTTTTATATATACTAATACTAAAAGATGGCTGTGAGTAAGGATGCGCGTCGTCTGAAACGCGTCAGCGGTTTTACGTGCCCTTGTGATGGTTTTTGTAGTTGGTATCGGTGACGATGACGTCGGCACCCCATTCCCAACCTCTTTAATGCTGATGTCGGTATTAACAGTGGCGTCTAAGGGGTTAAACTAGCCTCGATTGCAGCAGTTAGACTTGGGCGCAGCTTTTTATTTGGGCTCTTTCACGCGTCTGTGTGTCCGGTACGTGTGGTGACAGTTCCCATCTTGGCTTGTACAAGATCAATTTCCTTCAGATCGTTCATCCATCAGGTCACCATGTCTCGAGACCGAGGCAAAAGCCGCTAAATGTAATATAATTCCTGTCTCTGATGCTTCTCCAGGGGGACAACATAAGATGATCATAAACGATGCCACGAAACAAGCGTCCAGCAATCACAAAACCCGGATTACCAGATCCCAGAAGGAGTTTTGCCACCATATACATTAGAAACCTTTTATACCATGAGGACCCCGCAGACTCCCTTGTGTTGGACAGTGCAATACAAGGGTTTTTTTGGTAATTAAGGTAGCCTGGTATGTGATGTGGAAGCAATGCTCATTTTCTTCTCAAGTACCAGAAGCTGGATAATTTTGGCTTGATGAAAACTTTGGTAAACCTGCACAGTTGTCATAAGATCTCTGCTTGCTGCTGATAAATCTGAACTACAAAGGGTTATTGTCAAGATAGTTTATCTGCAGCCCATAGGAAAGGGCAACACATACTGATCACTGGTGTCCTGACTGTCGGGAGCCCTTGTGATCACGAGAACCATTAGAAGCCAGGAGCCAGCCCTTGCAGAGATCCTACTGAGTGGAGCAGAGGAGCTTACACTCGACCACTACTCCATTCATTGTCTGTGTAACTTATGGAGAAAGTGCAGCAGTCGCCCATTTCCTGCAGTCCCATAGACAACGAATGTCACTTAACACTGGCTGTGTCCACCTCCGCTCCATTCAAGACGTGGAGCTACAGAGCATCATTCTCCTGACTGCTGGGACTATAGATGGGGACAACCTTCCATCTTAGGAATAACCCATCAATTCTTTACTTGGAGAGATTGCAGATCTGTCCTGGACATGCGATCAAAACACAAAGTGGCTTTTTTACAGGTTGGGAAAAAAAAATTTGCAGCACGTACATGGTTTACATGTCCACGCAAAAGTATTTCCTGTGCAATGTAGGAGGTGAGTGTCCTTCATGAGCTTCTAGGTGACATTCTACAAGCAAACGCCAACAAATTCCATTGCAAATATTAAATCTGCAAATACAGCTCTGTGCGTGTCCTTTTTTTTTCCTGCAGAATTATGTTCTGAATTTTGTGACTTATTTTGTAATGCCAAACCCCAAATCATCGCATGGGTAGGATCGACCTTTCAGCTTCTCGTAGAAAATAATCAAGATTGATATTCAGTCTCAGCAAGCAGAGATCTTTAAAACCAAGAGGAATTGATACACAGATTAGACAATGGCAGGATGCAATAAAAATATACGTAAGGCTATGTTCACACGTTGTGTTTTTGCTGCTTTTTTTTTCTGCAGGCTAAATCTGCTCTTGGCAGTAAAGAAGCTGCTTATAAAAAGTAGGTTTTGATGCGTTTTTTTGCTGCGTTTTTCAGGATCCCAAAGTTCAGTTTTGCTTCCACCAGAGAAGCATGAACACAGGTCACCAATGCAAGACATATGTGAAACCATTTTTGGAAAAAAGGGAAATTTGATCAAATTATTTAGTGGCAAAAATTTTTTATGTCTGAAAAAATAGTGACTATTTTGAACAAAAAAGTTCATATGTCTTGAAAAAATGCACAATTACAAATGTAACAGCAGGGGGGGTGAATTGGTTGGGAATAGTTTACCTAAGACATTGGCAGAGCATTGAGTTTGTAGGACACCGATTACTTTCATACTTTGGTCGGCTCTTGAGTTGGTCAGGTATTGTTCAATTTCACACCTTAGTCAGCCAATGTTTACGTTGTGAATATCACTAAGGCTATGTTCACACATCATAGTTTTTCAGCGTTTTTTGATGCTTTTTTTTAATGCAAATTTTCAGCTACATTTCACGGTACCAGCAAAGTCTATGAGATACCAGAAATCTCATGCACACATGTTTTTTTTTGTTCAGGATTTTGTGCTTTGCATGTTTTTGCAAAATACAGCATGTCAGCGTTTTTTTTCACCCATTGGAAGTAATGGGTGGTGAAAAAAACTGACCAAAAACGCAGGTGTCAGGTTTTTCAGCGTTTTTTGTGCCTAAACCAAAATGAGATTTTTTTTTTTTCACTGAACTTTATGTACATGCATATAAGAGACAAAAGGACAGTGAAAAAAACACACCAAAAAACAAGCAAAAAAGCAAGAAAAATCCAGAACAACCTCCTGACAAGAGATCAGGTTTTGCTGCAGAAAAAAAACGTTGAAAAAACCATGATGTGTGAACATAGCCTAATTTAATTAAACGGTACATCACTTCCATCTCAGGTGAGGAGACCAAGACATTATGGTTTAAACTTGGGAAAATCACAAAAATAAATGTGTTTCACATACTGCTGTACCTTTTTTTTCACTAAAAACATAGCAAAACCTGATACCTGCTTTTTTGCACTTACTCATTGCTTTCTATGGGTGAAAAAAAACACTGAAAGAAGGGACATGCTGCAGATTTCCAATTCAATTACGAAAAAAAAATCCGGTGTGTGTGCAGAGATTTCTGAAATCTCATAGCTTTTGCTGGTACTGTAAAATGCAGCTTTTTTTTTTTGCATGCAACAATGCAACGTGTGAACATAGTCTAAGGCTAGTCATACTCATTGGATAGAAGTAGACTTATGGATCTTCTGTTTTTTTCCAACTCGGCCTACACATTCTCATCTATATTGGCCATTACACCTGGTTCAGACGCCTTAGTTTCACAGTCTGCATATGGATCACTATGTCTGGATTGACTGGGACTCCTGACCTGAATTTTCAGCCTCATACGCCTTAATTTCATGTTGTGAGTTTAGATCATGAGTCCAGATAGCACTCTGGGCGTTGTGGACTGGTCCGTAGGGAAATAAAGCAGTCTGAACGCGGCCTTATAGCTGATTACAGAGCGCAGCTATTTCTGGCAGTCCTAATAAGAGAAGGTGCATGGGATGGTCTGAGTAATCTGATCCGGACTTGTTACCCATGTCCTGACAAGCTGAGGCTGCAGCTGGGGGCATCGCAATCGGGCTTAGCCAACAGCTGAGAATAGGTTATCCCTTATGTTATATACTGGAGTCTAAACGTAAAAATAACTTGTTTAACCAACAAAGCTGCAGGCAGCTATGGATTCCCACTGGGCGTTCCAGAGCCGTATTCTTGGGATCGGTGGTCCCAGCAGCCAAACCGCCGGCAATCAGAAAGTTGGAACCCATCCTATGGATATGTTATAACGTCTCGAGATAGAGCAATCAGGGCTGTGGAGTCGGTATAAAATGGACCGACTCTGACTCCTAAAATTGGGTACAGTAGTTCAATGCAGTTTGTGGGGAATATTTTTTCATAAGAATTTGGAAAGTTATGAAATGTCCTATGTATATCTGTCCTATTCCTGATCTAAGGGTCTAGACTTTTAGCTGAGATGAATCTGTGCTACAGTAAATTTATCACTTAAACATGAGCCATGTATGAGGGAGCCGGAGTCATGGAAATTGAGGAGTCGGAGATTTGGCTTACTGACTCCAACTGCCCTGCCGGCAATGCCGACCAATTTTTTTTATTTTTTGTTAAGGCTATGTTAAAACAGATTTTTTTTTTTATATATACATATATATTTTCAAGTGGAAACCACTTCAGGAAACACTTCAGTTTTTGGAAGAGTTGTGTATTTTTTTCCCTTTACCCCTTAACGACCAATGATGCGGATAACCCGTCATGGCTGGATGCACGTTCGCGCACCATGACGGGTTATCCCCATCATGACTTTGAACTGTAACTGCATGTAAACACGCAGTGACAATTCAGTACCGACAGCTGAGCGGCACGAGAAGGGGTGCAGGGACCCATGCCGGCGGTCCCTGCACCCAGATCCCTGCGATCGGTCAGTCAATCTAACTGACCGATCACAGCATGATCACACAGGAGAAGCTGAGCGCCACCCCTGGCTGTTAACCCCCTGAATGCTGCGATCGAGCACCATCGTAGTGTTCAGGAGGCAGGCAGAGGGACAGGAGCTCCCTCTGCCTTCAGGTCGGCACCCCCGTGACGGCATCGCGGGGGTCCGACCTTTTCCATGGTGACCTGGGGCATCACGGGGCCCGACCGTTGCCATGGCACAGCATGGTCTCAGGAGCTTTCACTATAGGTATAATGTATTGCAATGCTAGTGCATTGCAGTACATTATACCTATGAAAAAGTGAAAGTCCCATAGTGGGACTAAGTAAAAAAGTTTAAAAAAAGTAAAAAAAAAAAAAAAATTGTAAAAATCTAAAAAAAAAAGTAAAAAAAATAATAAAATATATTATACTAATAAAGACAGATTTTTATGTAAAAAATAAACAAAGTACACATATTTGGTACCGCCGCGTCCGTAACGACCCGATCTATAAATGTGTCACACTAGTTAACCCCTTCAGTGAACAGCGTAAAAAAAAAAACACATGGGAAACTATGCCTTTTCATCATACTGCTGGAAAAAAGTGGGATAAAACACGATCAAAAAGACGGATGTAAATAAAAATGGTACTGCTGAAAACCTCATCTTGTCCCGCAAAAATCAAGCCGCCGTACAGCTCCAACGGCCAAAAAATTAAAGTTACAGCTCTCAGCATACAGTGATGCAAAGATAATTCTTTTTTATGTAAAAGCGCAAAAACGTAAAAAAACGACATAAATGTGGTACCGCTGTAAACGTACTGACGCGAAGAATAAAGCTGCCTTATCAATTTTACCACACAAGTAACGGCAACAAAAAAAAATCCTGAATTGTTGGTTTTTGTTCATTCTGCCTCCCAAAAATCAGAATAGAAAGCGATCAAAAAATGTAATTTGCCCGAAAATGGCACCAATAAAAATGTCAACTCGTCCTGCAAAAAACAAGCCGTTACATGACTGTCGGCCGAAATATAGAAAAATTATAGCTCTCAAAATATGATGATGCAAACATTTAGTTTTTGCAAAGAGAAAAGCGTCTTTTAGTGTGTGACAGCTGTCAATCATAAAAACCCAATTTGAATCTGGTATCGCTGTAATCGCACCGCCACACAAGGAACGGCGTAAAAAATAAATGAAACCAATTCTTCACCTGCTGCTGATTTGTTTATTCTGCTTCCCAAAGATTGCAGTACGGTTTGGCACACATTTATCTTGCGCTCTGCGCTGAGCGCTTACACCAGAGTTTCCGTGTAAATCTCTGAAATATGTGATTCAGACGGAAACCCCGGCGGAAGATTCCCTGTAATGAGGCAGATGTGGATGCCGTCTGACCTATGATTTGGCGGTGTCCATCTTTTTAGGCATAGATAAAACCACGGTCAGCCACAGTTTTGTGCACCTCTGAAAAGGACAACGCTGAACAGAGGCCAAATGGAGTCCAGAGTAACTCTGCTGCCTCATCTCATTATAGTGAATGGATCCCTCCAGGGTTTCATCTGAATCATGTCATTTGGAGATTTAGATGGAAACCCCAAAGTAAGTGCTCAGCGTAGAGCACTGGATAAATGTGATCTAAAATGTTATGTAAAATGTTCCCAATAAAAGCTTCACATAAAAGCCCCCACTCAGGTCTGTCATGTGTTAATGGAAATATAGGGGGCTTCCACGTTACGGGTAGTACAGAGGCTCTGGAAAAGCTAAATGGCTCCTCACTCCCCAAAAGAAATTCAGCAAATTCTGCGCTCCCAAATCCAAATCCCCCCTCCCTTCTGAGCACCGCAGTGTGTGTAAACCACATTTAGGGTCCACATGTTTGGCAGGGGTATAATTTCCAAAATGGGGTCACTTGAGGGGGGAGGGATTCTGCTCTTCTAGCACTTAGGGGCTCTGTATATGGAGAAATATTCTAGGAAAATCTTCACTTCAAGAGGAAAATAGCACCCTGTCCCTCCAGAGTGTCACCGTGTGGCCAAGCAGTACTGTACAACCACATAGGAGTTATTGCCACATTCAGCAGAAATTATGGGACAAATTTTGGTGCCATTTTTATCCATTATACCAGTGTGAAAATGTAAAATCTGGGGCTAAAACAAAATTTTTGCAGTAAAAATGTAATTTAGTTTTTCCTCACTGCCCAATGGTATAAAATTCTGTGACCCACCCTTGGTGTCAGTATGATCACTGCACCCCTACATGAGTTCATTGAGAGGTGTAGTTTGTAAAATGGGGTCATTTATGGGGGAATCTGCTGTTATGGCACCTCAGGGGCTCTTCCAGTGGGTCATGGCACCCTCAAACCACAACAGTAAAATCTGTACTATAATATGGTGCTCCTTCCTTTCTGACCTTTGCACTGTACCTCAAAAGTAGTTACCAATTACATGTAGGGTATTGGCGTGCTCAGGAGAAATTGCACAACAAACTGAGAGGTCAATTTTCTCCTGTTACCCTTGTGAAAATAAAACATTTGGGGCTAAAAGAACATTTTTGTGTTTTTTTATTTTCATGGCTCTACGTTATAAACTTCTGTGAAGCACCTGGGGGTTCAAAGTGCTCATCACACATCTAGATAAGTTCCTTAAGGACGCTGGTTTCCAAAATGGGGTCACTTGTGGGGTGGGTTTCCACTGTTTAGGCGCATCAGGGGCTCTCCAAATGCGACATGGCGTTCGCTAATTATTCCAGCTAATTTTGAATTTAAAAAGTCAAATGGCGCTCCTTCCCTCCTGAACCCTGCCGTGGGCCGAAACAGTGGTTTTCCGCCACATATAGGGTATCGGCGTGCTCAGGAGGAATTTCACAATATATTTTGGGGTCCATTTTTATTTGTTACCCTTGTGAAAATAAAAAAAATATATTTTTTTGTGAATAAAGTTGAATGTTCTTCCTCATTGCATCAGTTCCTGTGAAGCACCTGAAGGGTTAATAAACTTCTTGAATGTGGTTTTCAGCACCATGAGGGGCGCAGTTTTTGGAATTTTGTCACTTTTGAGGATTTTCTGTCATATAGACACTTCAAAGTCACCTCAAATGTGATGTGGTCCCAAAAAAAAAAAAAAAATGGTTTTGTACATTTTTTTGGAAAAATGAGAAATCGCTGGTCAACTTTTAACCCTTATAACTTACCGTATTTTCCGGAGTATAAGACGACTGGGTGTATAAGATGCCCCCCAACTTTTCCAGTTAAAATATCCGAGTTTAGGATATACGCGCCTGTGGCGCTTCCCTGCAGTCCTCAGGAGCGAGGTCTGAGAGGCAGAGAAGGAGGTACCGGTAATAGGATACAAGGGCGGGCCAGAGGGATGCGCTACCGCTCTGATAGTCTTGGAGACAGGGAGGGCTTATAAATTACCATAATTATACGCCTTATAAGACGACTCCTGACTTTTGAGAAGATTTTCAGGGGTTAAAAAGTCGTCTTATACGCCGGAAAATACGGTACTAACAATTTTTTTTTTTTCCCCCAAAATTGTGCTGATGTAAAGTAGACATGTGGGAAATGTTATTTATTAACTATTTTCTGACATATCTCTCTGATTTCAGGGCATAACAATTCAAAGTTTGAAAATTGCTAAATTTTAGCCAAATTTCCGTTTTTGTTTTTTTTTTTACAAATAAACGCAAGTGATATTGAAAAGTTTTTACCACTGTCATGAAGTACAATATGTCTTGAAAAAACAGTCTCAGAATCGGGGATCCGTTGAAGCGTTCCAGAGGTATTACCTCATAAAGTGACAGTGGTCAGAATTGTAAAAATTGGCTCGGTCCTTAAGGGGTTAAGTGTATTTTGCAACTTTTTGATTGAACAGTCCTTAGTTTGGAGCAAATTCTTTGAAGTAGGTACTGAAGGAAGTGACACACATTTTTTTCCCACCAGGTGTTTATCAGAACCTCCTCGGGGAATAAAAAAAAAAATGTACGACTTCGTGTCGTACGTCTTCCGGTGTCGCACAGCCGGCGTCTGCCGGTGTCGTACAGCCATCGGAGCTAGTTCAGAAGTCTTATAGAATGGAAAAAATATATATATATGTTTAAATCGCCCCTCTTTTCAAAAATAAAGAAAAAAATAAAAATATCTGGTATCCTTGTGTCTGTAAAAGTCGTATATATATAAAGATATACAATTATTTAAAACTACCTTTTAAGCGCCCCCCCCCCCCCCCAAAAAAAAATGAAATGCCAGAATTTTTCTGTCTCCATACGTCTCCCTCCAAAAATTAAATAAAAAGTGATCAAAATTTCATACAGTGCCTTCAAGTAGTATTCAACCCCCTGCAGATTTAGCTGGTTTGATAAGATGCAAATAAGTTAGAGCCTTCAAACTGCAAACGAGAGTAGGTTTTATGAACAGAAGCATAAATCTTACAAACCAAAAAGTTATGTTGCTCAGTTGAATTTTATTAAATTTTAAACATAAAAGTGTGGGTCAATTATTATACAACCCCTATGTTTAATATTTTGTGGAATAACCCTTGTTTGCAATTACAGCTAATAATCGTCTTTTATAAGACCTGATCAGGCCGGCACAGGTCTGTGGAGTTATCTTGGCCCACTCCTCCATGCAGATCTTCTCCAAGTTATCTAGGTGTCTCATGTGGACTTTATTCTTGAGCTCCTTCCACAAGTTTTCAATTGGGTTAAGGTCAGGAGACTGACTAGGCCACTCCAACACCTTGACTTTTTCCCTCTTGAACCAGGCCTTGGTTTTCTTGGCTGTGTGCTTTGGGTCGTTGTCTTGTTGGAAGATGAAATTACGACCCATCTTAAGATCCTTGATGGAGGAGCGGAGGTTCTTGGCCAAAATCTCCAGGTAGGCCGTGCTATCCATCTTCCCATGGATGCGGACCAGATGGCCAGGCCCCTTGGCTGAGAAACAGCCCCACAGCATGATGCTGCCACCACCATGCTTGACTGTAGGGATGGTATTCTTGGGGTCGTATGCAGTGCCATCCAGTCTCCAAACGTCACGTGTGTGGTTGGCACCAAAGATCTCGATCTTGGTCTCATCAGACCATAGAACCTTGAACCAGTCTGTCTCAGAGTCCTCCAAGTGATCATGAGCAAACTGTAGACGAGCCTTGACATGACGCTTTGAAAGTAAAGGTACCATACAGGCTCGTCTGGAACGGAGACCATTGCGGTGGAGTACGTTACTTATGGTATTGACTGAAACCAATGTCCCCACTGCCATGAGATCTTCCCGGAGCTCCTTCCTTGTTGTCCTTGGGTTAGCCTTGACTCTTCGGACAAGCCTGACCTCGGCACGGGAGGACACTTTCAAAGGCTGTCCAGGCCGTGGAAGGCTAACAGTAGTTCCATAAGCCTTCCACTTACGGATGATGCTCCCAACAGTGGAGACAGGTAGGCCCAACTCCTTGGAAAGGGTTTTTTACCCCTTGCCAGCCTTGTGACCCTCCACGATCTTGTCTATGATGGCCTTGGAATGCTCCTTTGTCTTTCCCATGTTGACCATGTCTGAGTGCTGTTCACAAGTTTGGGGAGGGTCTTAAATAGTCAGAAAAGGCTGGCAAAAGAGATCTTTAATCCACACATGTGAAGCTCATTATTCTTGGTGCCTGAACTACTTCTTAATACTTTAGGGGGACCAAACAGAATTCTTGTGGTTTGAGGGGTTGAATAATAAATGACACTCTGAATTAACTTTTAACGTTTTAAAAAAAAAAAAAAAATTTGCTGCAGTGCATTTCCCACTTCCAGGCTGATCTACAGTACAAATGTCACAATGCCAAGTTAATTCCGCATGTGTCAACCAGCTAAATCTGCAGGGGGTTGAATACTACTTGTAGGCACTGTATGTACCCCAAATTTGTTTTAATAAAAAACTATAGCTTGGGACACACAAAAAAAATAAGTCCGCACACAGCTCCATGTATGAAAAAATAAAGTTACGGGTCTCAGAAAATGGCGACACAAGTCAAAATTGTTTTTTTTTTCTACAAGCTTCAGAACTTTTTCAACTTCTAAGATCTAAAAAATAAATAAATAAAACTTTAACTTTGAGATGGGAATATGACCTGGCATTACCAATTTTACATAATGTCGTTGTAAAAGCAAAACCCAAAAACTAATGGTGGGATTGCGTTTTTTTTTTTTTTTCGCCACTTCACTTCAATTTTTGAATTTTTTTTTTTAATCTTTTTATGTACATTATACAGTAAAATAAATGGTGTCATTCACAAATTACAAATGGTGGCTGTGTCCAAGGAAAAATAAAAAGTTACGGCTTTTGAAATAAGGAAGCAAAAAAGAAAAATTTCCTGGTCTTGAAAAGGTTAATGTAATATTTCCTGTTTCCCTAGATTTTCTGCGGTGGAGGATGGCTCTGACCTTGTGTCGGAGGAGCGCTCGCTGTCTACTTTCCGCTCTGCGTCATTTGCCCGTCACGGCCCCCAGGCAGCTGAAGAAAGATGATCCTTTTTCATCACTTCCATTTTATATTTTACAAACCACAGCGAGGAGAAGTATTTTCCAGTCTTGGGCCATCTGTACACAATCCAGCTCCGAGGACGGCGTAAAGGTCCCTCACCCAAAAACCAATCATCTGCCTGTCATCAGCCAAAAGCAACAGGAGACCGATGTAATACCCCGAGTGGAAAGCGATCCAGAAGGTACAAAAGCTCTAATCACCCCTAAAAACTGTGGGGTACATGGAAATCAAAACGTGAATATTTTTCTGGAATTGACGACAAAAAGGTGGACGAATGAGCTAACCTAAGGATACGTCATCAATGAAAAAGTAGTGGACAACCCCTTTAATAAAAAGGTGGCCATGCATGTTTAGGGCTCTCTCCATTCACTTCTATGGGAGTCAGCTGAGAGGATATGCTATTAATGTCTAAGATAATGATAACCCTATATAATGTTAGATTTTTTTTATTTACCGTATATACTCACGTATAAGCCGAGTTTTTCAGCACATATTACTCGAGTATATAGAAATTCCGTTGGTGGATAGTGGGAGGGAGGGGTTGCGGTGGCAGAGGAGCGGGGCACAAGCAGTAGCCGGCTGCTGCAGCTACCACGTGTGCCCCCTGCTAAAGGTAAATGAATATTCCCTCTTCTCTACTCCCATGGGCATGGAGAAGAATGAATATTCATTCTTTTAAGTAGCAGGCATAGAGGAATGCTGAGCCGCGGCTCCTGCTGACAGTGCCCGCTACTAAAGAGAATGCATATTTATTCTTCTCCATTCCCATTGTCCCGGCGTGGAGAGGAGTGAATATGTCGGCAGCTCACATCAGCGTCTGAGAGCGCATGGCAATCCTGGGGCCATGCATACCAGGATTGGGGGATGAAGGGGCCATGCATACCAGGATTGGGGGATGAAGGGGCCATGCATACCAGGATTGGGGGATGAAGGGGCCATGCATACCAGGATTGGGGGATGAAGGGGCCATGCATACCAGGATTGGGGGATGAAGGGGCCATGCATACCAGGATTGGGGGATGAAGGGGCCATGCATACCAGGATTGGGGGATGAAGGGGCCATGCATACCAGGATTGGGGGATGAAGGGGCCATGCATACCAGGATTGGGGGATGAAGGGGCCATGCATACCAGGATTGGGGGATGAAGGGGCCATGCATACCAGGATTGGGGGATGAAGGGGCCATGCATACCAGGATTGGGGGATGAAGGGGCCATGCATACCAGGATTGGGGGATGAAGGGGCCATGCATACCAGGATTGGGGGATGAAGGGGCCATGCATACCAGGATTGGGGGATGAAGGGGCCATGCATACCAGGATTGGGGGATGAAGGGGCCATGCATACCAGGATTGGGGGATGAAGGGGCCATGCATACCAGGATTGGGGGATGAAGGGGCCATGCATACCAGGATTGGGGGATGAAGGGGCCATGCATACCAGGATTGGGGGATGAAGGGGCCATGCATACCAGGATTGGGGGATGAAGGGGCCATGCATACCAGGATTGGGAAATTTATCAGTGGCTGCTCATTTCCCACCCTAGACTTATACTCGAGTCAATAAATTTTCCCAGTTTTTTTGGGTAAAATTAGGTACCTCGGCTTATACTCGTCGGCTTATACTTGAATATATACGGTATTTATTTTAATAGCTCGTAGAAGCGTCTGACTTTTCTTGTCCTTTTTTCCTTTCCAAGCACTGGAGGATATTCCTTCTTTATCTCCACTGGATGCTATGACAGAAGATGAAGTTACGGCGATGATGCCAGTTCCTCCAATCCCTCCATCTTCCTTTACACTTCGAGACTATGTGGATAGTTCAGAAACTCTACAGAAGCTAGTTCTGCTTGGTGAGTGGCACCCGCTATCTACAGCTAATGCCCTGATATTCTCAGCACGATTTCTAGTTTCTAAGGCTCTATTCACATTTTGTTTTAAAGCAGGAATATTTTCCGACATTATCCGCTGTATAGATGTGCATCCCATACATACTGCCAGTGTAGAAAATAGTACAATGCCACACAATACATGCGCATATATACAGCAGATACCAGAAAATGTTGTGACCTACGCACCAACATGGTCATGGGTTTGAAAGGAAGTCTGTCAGCAGAAAAAAGACTGTTCAGACCATTCACAAGTGCTCTCTGCACCTTCGGGTGGCCAAGCAGCTCAGTGCACTTTCCCACCTACTTATTTTTGATTGACCGCTCTGGGTTTACAGGACCCTGAAGTCAGAGATAGAAGGAAAGATTGTACTGAGCGCCTGTGCTTGGTTTGAACAGTCATTTTGTGCTGACAGACTCTACAATTAGCAGAAATATGACAAAAAGATGTTCTGCTGGGATAGATCATGACATTTGTAGTTAATTAAATCGGTTGTCCCATGAACAAGGAGCATTTTAATCAATAGATGTTGGAATAAAAATAAGTTCCGCAATAGGATGTGTTAAAAAAAAAGTTTCTGTGCGGAGATCTTATAAATGTGCCCCTGCTATATACGGCTGAGTCTGACCATGCAGGAACATGGACTGCATATTGCACATCTCCTTGCCAGGGGAGGAATAATAAGTGATTATACAGACGACATAGAAACTACTTTCTGTGAGGTAACACATTTCCCTGCCTGTTTTATCACAGGAGCAAGTGTTTCTTCCGCAACTCCAGTACCAAGCAAATAAATCAAGTCATTAACATATGCGCTGAGCAGCAACCGGAGCGCTTACCTCACTGACTTGATTTACGATCAGCTTGGGACGAGATGCAGAAGAAACAATCATAGGAGCGAGTGTTTCTTCTGGAGCTTATCATAAATTACGTCAATAAGGTAAGCACTCTGGCTGCTGCTGAGCTCATATGTCACTAACTTGATTTATGGTGAGCTCCAAATGCTGGAAAAGCTGCAGAAACACTCGCTGCTGTGATAAAACAGGAAGGGAAATGTTACCTCACAGAAAGCAGCAGCTGCAGACCCATTCTGTCCTGTCTGTATACTCTCTTTTCCTTCTTTACCTGCCCAGGAGATGTGGTATGATCAGACCATGTTCCTGCACGGTCAGACAACCATTACTCAGTACACAGCAGGGGCACATTTATACGATTTAGCTCAGCACAGGAACATTTATTTTTATTAACACATCCAATTGTGGAACTTATTTTTATTCCAAGATCTATTGATTAAAATGTTCTTTATTCGTGGCTCTATTACTTTAATACAACTGTATACATAAATCGTATACTGCTGGCTATATGTTTATGTCGATCTGTGGCAAATATGTAGATATACAGATGCACGTGTCTGGTGGGACTGGGGGAAACACTGAACATAGTCTGAATTTAGCCTAACACCTTTCTAACTGGTAATGGGACACTCTGGTGCTCAGTAATTTGCCTGGGGTATAAGGAAAACATATTTTTGCTTTGTTACCGCCAATATTTTTTGTGACATTCTGCTTCTTTAAATGCCTTCTTATCATAAAATTGGGAAAATAAGAGAAGAATATGGCCTGACAGTTGTGTAATGCAGTGTGCACGTCTTTCCACTATGTAGGTCACAGTAAATTACATTGTGGTTTTTGCACTCAAACTATTTAACGGCTTTGAGAACCAGGGAAACTTCAGTGATGTGATGCTGATATACAGCACTGTGCAAAAGTTTAAGGCAGGTGTAGAAAAAACACTACAAACTAAGAAAGCTTTAAAAATAGAAGTGTTTAATATTTTTTTTTATTATTATTAATTAACAAAAAGCAAAGTGATTGCGCAAAAGACAAATCTAAATCTAATCAATATTTGCTGTGACCGCCCTATTCCTTTATTAATTCTTCTCTGTACACTTGTTCACAATTTTGTAAGAACTCGGCAGTGAGGTTGTTCCAAACATCTCGGAGAACTAACCACAGATCTTCTATGGATGTCGCTTGTGCTAATCCTTCTGTTTCCATGTAATCCCAGACAGACTGGATGATGCTGAGATCAGAGCTCTGTGGGGCCGGATCATCACTTCCAGGACTCCTTGTTGTTCTTTACACTGAAGATCGTTCTTAAAGGGGTTGTCCACTACTTTGACATTGCCCTATCCGTAGGATAGGGCATCAATGTATGATCAGCCGGGGTCCCACAAGCGGCAACCCTGCTGTGGCCGCAGCGGGGTACTGCACATCCGCCACCCATTCAATTGAATGGGAGGCAGATGTGCATTAACAAGCGCCGGCCATTACAACTTGACGGCCATGCACCGCTGGTAAGGACTTCCGGCTGGCGGCCACCGCCGCCAGCACCGATAACAGCTTATCGGCGGGGGTGCCCCGTGCGGGACCCTGGCTGATCATACATTGATTAATGACATTGACTGTACGTTTCGGATCAGAATAAATTTTAGAGCTAAGCGGATGCCTCCATGATTGTGTTACAAGATGGATTAGTATCTGCCTGTGTTTCTCATCAATGAGGACACCATTGATCCCCAACTCCATTTCCTAAAATTCAGTCCCAAACTTGCAAGGACCCTCCACCCTGTTTCACTGTTGCCTGCAGACATTCATCTGTCACCAGCTATATGTCCAACAAACTATGTTCTGTTTCAGCCAAATATTTCACATTTTTACTAGTCAATCCAGATCCACTGCCATTTTTCTGCACCCCAGTTCCTATGTTTTCGTGCATAGTTGAGTCACTTGGCCTTCTTTCCATGTCGAAGTAATTACTTTTTTGGCCACAATTCTTCCATGAAGACCACTAGTAGCCGGACTTCTCAGTAGATGGGTGTAGCTGGGTCTCGCTGGTTGCTGCCAGCTGAGCTGATGGCACTGCTGGACATATTCAGATTTCGAAAGTTAGTAAGCATGATGTGACTCTCATCTGCTGCACTAGGTTTTCTTGGCCGACCACTGTGTCTAGAGTCCTCAGCATTGCCCATTTCTTGGTGTTTCTTCAAAAGAGCCTTGAACAGCATATCTGCTTTGAAATCTTTACCTAGGAGATGTCTTGCTGTTGCAGTATAACTATCCTGTCTGTTGCTGTGCTCATTCTTGCCATTGTGTATGACCTGTGATAAGACAGAAGAACAAAGTTCTGGAAGTTATGAGATGGCCCCCTCAGAGCCCTGATTTGAACATCAAATCTGTTTGGGATTATAGGAAAAAACAGAAGGATTCGTGCAAGTGACATCCAAAGAAGATCTGTGGTTAGTTCTCCAAGATGTTTGGAATAAACTCCCTATTGTGTTCCTTCAAAAACTTTGTACAAGTGTATCTAGAGGAATTGATGCAGTTTTGAAGGCAAAGGGCGGTCACACCGAATGTGATTTCGATTTCTCTTTTGTTCATTCACATTGCATTTTATTAAAGAGAATTTTCTATGTAATCCGAAGACAGCATGAGGTAGGGGTTAAAACAAAGATTTCAGTGATGCCTCTCATCAAGCTCTGCGGTTTTGCCTGCTTGGAGTGACTTTTTTTTTTTTGCACCAGGAGCTTATCATTGCTGGGACACAGTAGCACGTGCATGCTCGTCCCACAAGCCCCCTCCTGTGATAGGCACCTTACTGTCTATGGACATTGTATATACAGAGCCTGGTGTGGGCGGGGTTAGCTTCCTCAGCTCTGCTGTATTGCTAAATCTAATTGCTCTGATGGTGTCAGAATGGCTGCACCTAGTACTCTAAGTGATACATCGTTGGATTCAGGTTCTCTTTGTCTACATCAGGCTGCTCTCAGATGAGGTAGCAAAAACCTGACAAATTCCCTGTAATGAATAAATATAAACTAAAAAATTAACACTTCTATTTTTTTTTTAAGTATTCTTACTTTGCAGCATTTTTCCACACCTGCCTAAAACTCACATGTTATCTCACATGTTTGTGGCACAACATCAGCATAGATGTATGCGAGATGGGGCAGAATAAGGATCCTTGTTATGTTGATGTTCATTGGTTTGGAATGAAAACACATATTTTGATTCCCAGGTGTGGATTTATCAAAGCTAGAAAAGCGACCAAATGTGGGAACGTTTCTCTTGAAGTTGGACTTTGAAAAGGATATCAGTAAAATCCTCTTTTTCCTGAAAGATGTGGGTGTAGAAGACAATCAGCTGGGAGCCTTCCTGACTACAAATCCATTTATCCTCAGCGAAGATCTGGACAATCTGCATAAAAGGTATTCATCTCATTTATTACAAATTACAGACATTTATGGCAAATCCACAGAACGTGCCATAAATATCTTATAGATGCAAGAGCCAGCAGTGCCTGGCCATTATCGGAAGTGCAGATCGAGCGCTGCATAGGTGCTGTCACTTATTTATTAACACCTTTGATTTAGAGATGGGTGCAAGTCCCAGATGTGGACCCATGTCAGCTATCAGACATTTATCTGCTGCAACCAGTACCAATTGTATGGCACTATTGAGTTTAGGCCATCAGTGCTTTAAGTTCCCATAAATCTTTCAAAGTACTTGGGGTTCAATCCATCAAACATTTTGTAACGTCAAAATATTGGAAATTTTGCTAAATGTTTGTGCAATACTTAGTTTGCTGTTTTTACGCCAGGTCGGCCATCTTTACACAAAGTGAGTGAAACTTAGTTGAAGGGGCGTAATCCAACAAATTCATTATAATTTACACCACAAACTATACCAGTAATGTAAGAGGCGCACAAATATTAATACATTTGGAGTATCTTAACCCAGTGGACTGTATATCAGTATTGGAATACAAAATGCTGGGTTTAATTCTCTCCGGACACACGGAGCTAGCAGGAAACAATTTAGGATTCCGCAATTTTTATTTTTAATTGTATTCACATTTGCATTGTGGTTTTGTGTTCTGCTTCTCTGCCAGATCTGTAGCAGCGCTTCCTACGCAAATGTGAGTAGATACACATTAAGCTTGCCTTGACTGCACCGATATTGACAGGTTCTGCCGACAATCCATTGTGTATGGGGCCCGCTAACCGATGATGTCAGGAGATATAAGGATCAAGGGTGTCTGTTTTCAGACTGTCGATCCTTTTGTTCCGATTAGATAAGCCACCTCTAGTAATGTCTGTCGGCGTCTCTCTCTTAGCGAGCGCTCATGTGTAGGGGAGACTTGGCGACATAGCTGTCGGGGCGATCACCATAGTTCAGCCGACATATTTCTAAGGTGTATGGGGTGCTTTACAGATCCTCCTTTTTGTTATTTCAGGTTTGAACAAGGTGAACTCCCGTAACGTGTGCACAGTGTCAGGATGACTCTGATGTGTCCTTTTATAAGATGCTTTTGGCGGTTAGGTGAACTCCGGTAACCTGTGCACAGTGTCAGGATGACTCTGACATGTTCTTTTATAAGATGCTCTCGGTGGTTCTCATCACAGTGTCCCCTATAACCGCTAATTAATAAGGGAAAATCTCGATGAGCTTCAAAGGGATTCCAGTGACAACACTGAAGTCAGATAACAGGCACTCTGCTCTTTATAGCTGCACAAGGGGGGTGTTCAGAGCTGCTGACAGGCTCCCGCACACCACCCTGACTATATCGTATGAATTCACTTCCCAAATGGAAACGACCTATAGAATCGGTGTATCAGGCGACCTTGGCCGCTCAGGCGCTGCAGTCATTCCTCACTTTTCTCTGGGGACTGACTCCTGTCTTTTGTGGAGTTTAGCAGCTGCTGCTCTGCAAATAGTCATCTCTAATCTTCGCTTTAATAGCTCTTTGCAAGCGTTGTACTTATAATGCACTTTTAATGGGATGAACACTGTACTATTAGTTATGACTTATTTATTCAATTTTTTTTTTTTTTTTCATCCTTATTCTTAATTTTTTTCCAATTTTTACAACATCAAATGTTGCACACCTTTTATGATTTTAAAATATTGAACTTTTTTCTTTTTGAAAAAGGAAGTGTTGTTTTTTTTTCTTGCTGTTGCTTGTAAATTAATTTATATACAGAACATCCCTCAAAATCTTTTATGTCTCAATGAATACACTAGTGAAGTGACCTAATTCTTCAGGTCACTATGCTGACATTTAATACGCTTTAGTTTTTTGTTGGGTTTTTTTTTTTTTTTTTTTATGGTTGGTATTAAAATACATTCTAGACCAAATAATGATGTTTGGGGGTTTTTTTGTTACTTTTTTCTAAAATTGTTTTGGAATCCTTTTAGGCGTCAACTTGTGTTTGCAAACTTCTGAATGCTAGAACTTTACACTTTGGGGCCTAGTTCATAAAGACCACTATTTTACATGTCAGTCATAATGAAGGGAGTAAGATGCGCCTAGTTCATTAAGCGCACACTACTTAAAGAATTAGAAATTTTGAAAATTTTGCAATTTTCAAACGTTGAATTTTCATGCCCTTAAATCAGAGAGATATCTCACACAAAATAGTTAATAAATAACATTTCCCACATGTCTACTTTACATCAGCACAATTTTGGAACCAAAATTTTTTTCGGTTAAGAACTTATAAGGGTTAAAAGTTGACCAGCGATTTCTCATTTTTACAACAAAATTTACAAAACCATTTTTTTTAGGGACCACATCACATTTGAAGGGACTTTGGAGGGGCCTTTATGACCCAATTTTTTTTATTTTTGCAGGGGTAATAGGAAAAAATGGACCCCAAAATTTGTTGTGCAGTTTCTCCTGAGCACGCAGATACCCCATATGTGGGGGAAAGCCACTGTTTGGGCGCACTGCAGGGTTCGGAAGGGAAGGAGCGCCATTTGACTTTTTGAATGTAAAATTTGCGTGAATAATTAGCGGACGCCATGTCGCGTTTAGAGAGCCCCTGATGTGCCTAAACAGTGGAAACCCTCCACAGGTGACACCATTTTGGAAGCTAGACCCCTCAGTGAACTTATCTAGATGTGTGGTGAGTAGTGATGAGCGAGTATGCATCATTAACCCTTTTGGCGAGCACGCTTGGGTGCTCACCGAGTATTTTGGCGTGCTCGGCATTTCAGTCATTGTCGCCACGCCTGCAAGTGTCACCGCTGTTAGTCAGCTGTGACACATGCAGAGATAGCCTGGCGAACAGGCTATCTATGCATGTTCGCTAAAGTTTTGTTTTAGCCCCAGATTTTACATTTTCTCACTGGGAAATGGATAAAACTGGCACCAAAATTTGTCCCACATTTTCTGCTGAATGTAGAAATACCCCATATGTGGTTCTACTGATTAGCCACACGGCGACACTCGGGAGGGACGGAGCGCTATTTGCCTCCTGGAGCGCAGATGTTCCTAGAATAATTTGCAGACTCCATATACAGAGACCCTAAGGGCTAGAATAGCAGAATCTCCCCTCAAATGACCACATTTTGGAAATGATACCCCATTGTGAATTTATCTACAGGCGTGGTGAGGATTTTAACCAGAACTCAGACTCCCCCATACATGGCTCATATTTAAGTGATAAATTTACTGTAGCACAGATTCATCTCAGCTAAAAGTCTAGACCCTAAGATCAGGAATAGGACAGACATTTATAGGACATTTCATAACTTTCCCAAATTCTTATGAGAAAAATATTCCCCACAAACTGCATTGAACTACTGTACCCAATTTATTATATATTGTCGGAGTTGGGGTCGGTCCATTTTATACCAACTCCGACTCCACCAAAATGGGCTCCGACTCCGACTTCACTGCCCTGATTTTGACTTCATGGGTGTTTTCCAGAAGCAAGCAGCAGTGGATGTTGCTGAGTGAAAATTGCAAACTGCCGTTGTAGTGACCAGTACGTTATTCCCAGCTTGTGCTTCTGGAGACATGTACCTGTAAATTAGGTGGGCTCTCATCACTACAGAAATGACAAACATGTAGACGCTAACTGCTGTTTAGGCACATTGTGGGGCTCAAAAGGGAGGTGGGTATTTGTATTTGGGAGCCGAGAATTTGCTGAATTTCTTTTGGGGGGCAAGGGCCATTTCGCTTTTCCAGAGCCCTTGTGCTACTAGTAACGTGGAAGCCCCCTACGTTTCCATTAACAGATGACGGACCTGTGTGGGGACTTGCTTTATTTGTGGATTGAGTTGAAGCTTTTATTGTGATCCAGAATGTTATGTAAAATGTTCCCATTTATCCTGAGCTCTACGCTGAGCACTGATATCGAGGTTTCAATTTAAATCTTTGAGTGACGTAATTCAGATGAAACCCCTGAGGGATACATTCACTGTAATAAGGCAGCAGAGTTAGCGCTCCTTCACACGTCAGTGTGTCCGGTACGTGTGTTGACAGTTTCCATACATACAAACGTGGACCTATTCAAATTAATTTGTCTGTGCACATGTCAGTGTGTTTCCACAGACCATGTGTCCGTGGGCAAAACACGTTGACATGTCAGTTTTTTCGAACTGCACAGGCTGCAAAATGCCCCACACTCATGACACACGGATGATATCCGTGTGTCATCAGTGTGACGCGTACAGGCGCCTGGGAATCAGTGTACAGTTAGCGCTGTTTCCAAGTGCCGGGTGCTGAAGGCTGCCCTCATCATTGTCCCCTGCTTGTGCTGTGATCAACACGAGCAAGGGACAATGATGAGAGTAGTATTCTGCTCCTGCTGTGTCCTGGTGTAAAAATAAGAATAAAATTAAAAAAAAAATCCTAATACTCACCTGTCTGATGATGTCCCCCGCTGTAATCCACCTGACCGCTCACACAGAGGAGCCGTGGAGAAGGATTCGCTCCAACGAGCGGGCCCGGACCTCCGCTGAGCTCACTGAGTGACACGACACCGCTCACTGAGCGCAGCGAGCGAGTCATTCTCCCCAGCTCCTTGGCGTAAGCGGTCAGATGGGTTACAGCAGGAGACATCTTCGGATAGGTGAGTATAAGGATGTTTTTATTTCTATTCTTTTTTTTATACCAGGACACAGCGGGAGCAGAATACTACTCCCAACATTGTCCCTTGCTCGCACTGATCGCAGTGCAGGCAGGGGACAATGATGAGGAGAGCGTTCAGGACCCGGCACTTGGGAACAGCGCTAAATGTACCGCTGATTCCCAGGCGCCAATACGTGTGATCCTGATGCGGCACACAGGTACACATGGACACTGATATCTCCGGTACTGTTTTCTCTGGTACCGGAAATATCAGGTGTGAAATCGGCGTTACTCTTGACTCTGTCTGGCCTCTGTTCAGCGGTGGTCTGTTTTTCAGTGGTTCACAAAAACTGGCCAACTGTACTTTTATGCACTCCTAATAAAAAGACAGATACTGTGGAATCACTGGCCAGGCGGCGTCCACGGTGCCTCCATCTGCCTCATTATATGGAATCTTGTGCCGGGGTTTCCGCCTGAATCACTTATTTCAGAGATTTACACGGAAATCCCGGTGTAAGCGCTCAGCATAGAGCGCAGGATAAATGTGAGCCGAGCCTTACTTCGATCTTTGGGAGGCAGAATGAACAAATCAGCTGCTGGTGAAGAATTGGTTTTATTTATTTTTCACACCGTTCCTCTTGCTGTATAAGTGATTAGACGACTTTATTCTTCGGGTCGGTGCGATTACAGCGATGCCAGATTTATATCGGATTTTTATGACCGACAACTGTCACACACTAAAAAATGTTTTTTCTTTTTGCAAAGACTAGTTTTTGCATCGCCATATTTTGAGAGCTATCATTTTTCCATATTTTGGCCAATAAAGTCATGTAATAGCTTGTTTTTTGCAGGACAAGTTGACGTTTTTATTGGTGCCATTTTCGGGCATGTGACATTTTTTGATCGCTTTCTGTTCCGATTTTTGGGAGGCAGAATGAACAAAAACCAACAATTCAGGAATTGTTTTATTTTTATTTTTCATGCCACTCCACATGTGGTAAAGCTGCTTTATTCTTCGGGCAGTGCGATTACAGCGATACTACATTTATATAGTTTTTTTTATGTTTTGGCGCTTTTACACAATAAAAAACTAATTTTATAGAAAAAATATATATATATTTTTTTTGCATCGCTGCATTCTGGGACCTATACCTTTTTTATTTTTCGGCTGATGGAGCTGTATGGCGGCTTGTTTTTTACGGGACAAGATGACGTTTTCAGCGGTACCATTTTTATTTACATTCGTCTTTCATGGCTTTTTGTTCGGTGGTATGTTGATAAAGCATAGTTTTTTGCTTCGTTTTTGATTTTTTTTATTTTTTTCATATACCGTGTTCACTAAAGGGGTTAACTAGTGGGACAGTTTTATAGGTCAGGTCGTTTCGGACGCGGCGATACCAAATATGTGTACTTTTTATTGTTTTTTTTTCATAATAATATTTATTTATGGGTACAGTATGTGTCTGCAGTCTGATCACTGCTATACCTTATAGCTGTCAGCCCTGAAGACACAAGATAGTTTGATCATGCACTGCGCATGATCTAACTACCTTGCTAGTGCCTGGTGACCCGGATGTCGTCATGACAACCATGGCAACGATCGGGACCCCACGATGACGTCGCATGGTCTCCGACCCAAGAGCAGAGGGGATTTTGTCCCTCTGCTCGCTTGCTAAATGCTGCGATCGCAGCATTTAGGGGATTAAAGTGCCGGAAGTAGCGGCTCTGAGTGCCGGAAGCGGTGCGGGCACTGAATGCTGGGTGTCATCTGTCAGAATCAACTGACACCCAGTGGCGATTGTGCCCGCACCACTTCTGCGTGCAGGTGCCAACTTTTCATGAATTAGACGGGTGGGAGCCTCATCCCCATCCGCCTATGCTCTGCCATGCCCATTTAGCTGTAGCTGACTGGGACTGGTGTGAAAGCACGAAAAGTCACAAAATTTTGCTCAAATTTCGAGTTGCACAAAAATTGAGGGTTTTTTTTCATTTTTGTGTGCACTTTACTGCAGAATTCTGGTGTAAACACCTTTTTTATGAATTGGCCCATATGTTTCTCTGACACAGACTGCTGTTGGGGTAAGGCCGTCTTTTTAACAGGGATGACTGTAGAGCACTTTATAATAAGCCCTAACGTAATATGTATGAACGGTAACCTCGAGTCAACATACTTTAATTCTGCTCAATATCAAATGATAAAAATTCATATAAAACAATAATAATAATCAGAATTAAGTTCGTACGGAAGGTTCGGTCTTCCATATCAGTCAAAGCTTCTCATGTGGCCCCTTGGGAAGATTAATTGCCCACCCCTGCTGTAGAAGGATCAGCCTATTTCTGATTAAGCTACCCAATAGAAATGGGGGGCAGTATAATTTGATCCCGCCATAGTCATGGACCTTCGATAAAGCAGTTGAAACCCTGTGATTGGAAGAGTTTCCATTCCCAGTAGAGCAATAGGGAGCGCTAACAATAAGAGCTACGCCGCACACCATCAAAAAACACTCATGGGATAAAGGGATTTTTTTAATGTTTGTATTTGGGGCTAAAAATCATTTTTGCAATTGGGATTCATTAAAAATTTTGCACATTCAGCTTCAATGTGGTCTTTGGTCATAAATCAGCTGAGAGGAGCTTAGGAAAAAGATGAATAAGAGTTACAAACTCCCCATCAGACTGCCATAGTGGGCTGACTGACAGATTCTCAGTTAACTCATTCAGCAATAGAGCAAAATGGAGGCTACAGAAAGCACGTGATGCAAATTTTTAATGCAACCCAATGATTTTTAGCCCTATTTACATGCATTTAAAGGAAACTTGACAGCTGATACATGCTGATAGTTCATCGGGCAGCATGTATCAGATTGTAACTGTAGAATTTCAGCCAAGTATTTTTAATTCTTGAGCACTAAGATGTTTCAGAAAAAAACATAGTTTAATAGCCGCCGAGGACCAAGCTGCATGGGAGACTAGTCGGGCAGGTGGGTCCCCTGTGGCTTCTCAACACCCGCTCCCCTTAAATGATAGGTCTCTCCCTAAAGACACTCAGGGAGAGACCTGTCACTCCAGGGAAGTGGGCGGGGAGAAGCCGCAGGGGACCCACCTGCCCTTTAAAGGATGTTTCTGGGCACAAAGTAAAAAAATTAAAGGTATCTAGCCGTCCCACTTTTGAACCCGCAAACCAATCCGATGCATTTATTTTCCATTTTGAGGTCCCTTTCGGGCCCCTCCTTTCATTGACATGTGCTGTCATCGTTTATATCCAGCGCTTCGGATGCTTCTGCTTTCTTTTCCCATTTCTAAGTGTTAGAGAGCAGCGAGAAGGGGGAAAAACCGTATACAAATCTGCATTGGTTGGTGTGGGGGTGGAGTATCTGCGAGAATAGAGAAAACCGGCTGTAGATAAGGTGGAAAGCAGCAGCACCCTGGATACACACAGACCTCACATCCAACCTATATTACTGGGAGGAATACTCCCACAAGGGAAAAAAAATCTGAAACTGCATATCAAGGGCTCCGAAAATGAATGAAGATTGCAGTCTAAAACGTAGTGGTTAACTTTTAGTTAATAAAAGTGCACAAACAGAAAAAAAATATTTACACATGTAAGATATCCATTGCCTTCAAACATGCATTAAAAAATAGTCTGTTCACCAGGTTAAGCGCCTAGTGCTGGACTTTTTTTGGAGGATCAACTGACCATCTAATGTGTATGGGGGCCTCCTTATGATCCCCCGGCAGTTTATTTTGGGAGACTTTAAGGATGGGGCGGTGTAATAATCTGTCACGTTTACAATGTTCACCAATAGGAAAAAAAAGAAACACTTTAAAAATAGGCTGTGCGGCTTGATAAACAGTTCTTGCTTCTGTAGTAGTAGAAAGTTATTTTATTTAACTACGCGTTTCAGTGCCAAACAAACAACTTTTCCAAGATCAAAAAAAGTTTGACCTTTAGGCTATGTGCCCACGATGCAGAAATGCTCCGGATTTTTTCCTGAGCGTTTCTGCATCTCCCTGGCAGAAAAAAATGCATGCTGAGTGTACATGCTGAGTGTACATGCTGAGTGTACATGCTGAGTGTACATGCTGAGTGTACATGTGTTTTTCCTGCCAGGGACATGCGGAAGTGAAGCGTTCTTCACTTGCATTTCCACATGCGGGTTGAGAAGCGCTTTCCAAGCGATTTTAGCATCACTTGGAAAGTGCTTGACAACTTTGTCACACTATATAAATCCATGCAACCGGCCTGGATTTATATACTGTGACCCGAGAGAATGTGAAAAAAAATAAATAAATAAACCTATATACTTACCTTCTGATGGCCCCCGCTGTCTTGCTGCGCTCCTGTGCTGGCTGCCGGCAGATCGCGGTACGCTGTACTGAAGGACCTGCCGTCACATGACTGTGACGTCACCGCACGTCCTTCAGTCCTGCGCGATCTGTCGGCAGCCAGCACAGGGAAGGAGTCCGGGGGCCGTCGGAAGGTGAATATAATCTTTATTTTTTATTTTATTCTTTTTTTACAGCTTTTAATTGTACCTGGGTCCGGAGGAGTCTCCTGTCCTCCACACCCGGGTACCATCCGCACATTAGAACGCGCCAATTACGCAAGTACAGATGCAGTCTTGCGGAATTGGTGCGTTCTAATGCAAGTCAATGGCGGCGAAAACGCAGCGCTTCCGCAAAATAATTGGTAGCGCAATGATAATCCGCAGCGGAAATTTCTGCAGCATGTGCACAGCACAAGCGGATTATCATTGGGGGACATGGCAGGCCTTCTACCATGCGTTCTTTGCCACTGCGGAGACGCTTAAAAAACGCATCGTGGGCACACAGCCTACAATATTAATTGATTCCAGCACGACCATTGTAACTTTAGCCCACACCTCTATGGCTAATGGAAATTGGATTTAAAGCTACCTGAAGATTTAAAGGGACCATCCAATAAATGTTTGACTAGATATTTGAAGAATATGATTGCTGAGATAGTGGGGACCAGAGTCCCCATTGTGAATGGAGGAGCGGCCGTCAGACAGTGAGCGGCCCCATGCAGGGAGCAGGGGAGCGGCCCCCAGACAGTGAGCGGGCCCCAGACAGTGAGCGGCCCCCAGGCGGTGAGCGGGAGGAGGGGCCGCCAGACAGCGAGCGGCCCCAGGCGGTGAGTGGGAGGAGGGGCCGCCAGACAGTGAGTGGGAGGAGGGGCCGCCAGACAGTGAGCGGCCCCAGGCGGTGAGCGGGAGGAGGGGCCGCCAGACAGTGAGTGGGAGGAGGGGCTGCCAGACAGTGAGCGGCCCAGGCGGTGAGTGGGAGGAGGGGCCGCCAGACATTGAGTGGGAGGAGGGGCTGCCAGACAGTGAGCGGGGGGGAGCAGCCCCTGGCAGTGAGCGGGGGGAGCAGCCCCTGGCAGTGAGCGGGGGGAGCAGCCCCAGGCAGTGAGCGGGGGGAGCAGCCCCAGGCAGTGAGCGGGGGGAGCAGCCCCAGGCAGTGAGCGGGGGGAGCGA
Source organism: Phyllobates terribilis (assembly GCF_046119375.1). Lineage (NCBI taxonomy): Eukaryota > Metazoa > Chordata > Amphibia > Anura > Dendrobatidae > Phyllobates > Phyllobates terribilis. The sequence continues at coordinate 709,003,234 of NW_027362764.1, forward strand.
CCCCAGGCAGTGAGCGGGGGGAGCGGCCCCAGGCAGTGAGCGGGGGGAGCGGTCGCACATGCTCGCTACTGTCTAAATCACAAGGGAGGATTTGTGACCTCAATCCTTATGATTTGGGCTGGAGGCAGCAATGGGGACCCCAAGTGATTGTCTATTAATCATGTCTCTTGTTTATGTGACAACCTCTGTGAGCGGATGGCTATTACAGCTGTTGGCTTAGACTCCATAATATATGAAGTCGTGCTATGCTACCAAGACATTGGCAACAGATCCCTTTAAGTCCAGTAGGATGCGAGGTGCGACCTCCATGGATTGGACATGGTTTCTCTAGCGTTTCCACAGATGCTGTAATGTGATTGATCAGCACTTTACTAGGTCTTTATCTCTAAAACACAAAGTAACCAAGATAAAACCTGACCTCTTCTGTACAGTCCTTCAGTGTGAGGCTACAGGGATCAGTCAGGAAGCCATGAGGTACCGCTGTCATCCTCATTTCTCATGGTGGGAAAACTTCTTTGATACTTTTTCTAATAAAACTAACAGGGACATAACACATCACGTAACTTACCTATTTTCAACTGCCATGTGGTGTAGTCTCGTCTTATCTATGTGGCTAGTAGTAGTCCTCGCCGGCTGACGTCCATGGTGTGTAGTCTTATGCTCGCTCTGTAATGTAAGGGAGAAGTTCAGCTTCATCTTATTCTACTGGACGTTTGAGCAAGTTTAATGCAATGTTTGGATCACAGTTTTACTTATTTTTTTGTGTATTTTTTGTCTTGTGAAAAATAAAAGAATAAATAAGAAAATATGTGAAAGAATTCATTGGTGTCCTGTATCTTCTCCCATCTGTATGATGCCTCTCCATACAACCCAAAGGGAGGTATGGATGCACCCGGGTGTGCGGTCCCCCAACTCCCATACATCGAGTAGCACCACATTAGTCCTGGTGGGACGTTCACTGATCAAGATCTTCAGTGAGATTCCTCATTTTAGATATTACGGAGGTCCCATCAGGTAGACCCCCCCCCATGGGAAGTTTCTCATTTGTGCTACCTACGGATTTATAGTTACATAGGTTGAAAAAAGACCTAGGTCCATCAAGTTCAACCTTCCTCCCCCAATTGTCAATTTTGTTTAAGTTAAATATAAACCACAATGTTATGTGTACTGAGGAAATCATCCAGCCCTTGTATAAAAGCTGTTATAGTGTCGGCCATCACCACCTCTTGTGGTCGACATTCCACAGCCTGACTGCTCTGACTGTAAAGAACCCTTTCCTGTTTAGCTGCTGGAATCACCTTTCTTCCTCCTGTAATGAGCACCCCCTGGTCCTTAGTTTGGTCTTTGGAAGGAATAAGTCATGTGCCAGTCCTTTATACTGACCACACACATATTTATACGTGTAAATGAGATCTTCCCTGAGATGTCGTTTTTCTAAGCTAAACAAGCTCAACGTTTCCAGCCTCTCATCATATTAGAGGCCTCCATCCCTTGTAATAATCTAGTTGCCTCCTTTGAACTGCCTCTAACTTCTAAATATCCTTATTAAAATGTGGAGCCCAAAACTGGATCCCAAATTCCAGATGTGGCCTCACATGATGAATTTCCCCCATTGTCTGCATGAGCAGTGCAGCGGGATGTGAGCGCTTTATGGCAGCTGCAATGAATGATCGCGACAGGAAGAATTCCGCGAGCTCTGACCCTAAAATACATGGGATGTTTTCTATCCCATTATCCCTGGTAAAGGACCCTGTGTGTCCCTATCTCTCTAGCATGTGATCTTTGATATCCTTGAACAGTGGCTTATAGATGACTGGCCGCAGAATTTGGTGGAAGCCGGTACGCCGTGTTTCTTTGTCGTATAAGCTGTTCTGTTCTGACGGTGCACTCGAAGCAAGTCCGGACAAATGTTTGTGTGCGCGCTCCATCAGAATCCCTGCCAAAATTTACACAAAGCTGCTTGTTGTACGGAGTGATTATACGATGTGATATCCAACAGCCGGTTTCACAATCATGTCAGGGTGTGCTCGCAGGTAGATCATGAACACACAGGCTTATCTCCGCTCATTACCATTCTCTTCCCCCAGAGCAGCGCTCCGGCTACACGGAGACATTTTATATTCCTTTTAGTGAGACTTCTTCTCATATTTCACATTTATACGATTTCTTTGCTGGTCCATGGAATTAATTTTGGAGTAATCTCATAAGTTGGCAATACTAGTCAGTCTTCTTAACACTTACTTGGTCAAAGGGAAATCCTCTAAGTACCAGTATTTGAAACCATGACATGATGTTCTCACGGTTTGTACTGTACTCTGGCTGCAGTTTGTTTAAAAAAAAATAATAATTATCAAGCAAACAATGCTTTACTCGCCTTCCCCAGGTCCAGCACTGATTCTCCGCCGCTGCTCTCGGTGTCTATTATTGTCTGCAGTGCTGCTGTCACATCGACATTTCTGCAACCAATAACTAAGCGTCTATGCCTTATTTGATGGCGCGAAGCGGCTCAGAGCTCACTGATTGGCTGCAGTGCTGTTGACGGAGCGTCAGCACTGCAGACAATAACGGACACAGAGAGCAGTGGCGGAAACTCGGCTTTGGAAACAGTGGTGTGAGTGGAGCGGAGTAAGTAAAGTACAGGGTTAAAAAAACAAAACACTGAAGGTGGGTAACAAGGGTTTTCTGCTTCAAAAACTCCTCTAAACCTCTATGTGTACATAACCTTAATGTGAGATTTTTAATATTATAGGTGCCCGGTCAAACTTCAATCTCTTAGATCTATTAATTCTTTGTAACTTTATCTACAAACTTGTTTTTTTGGCCAATTGCTGATTGCAGGCGTGTGGAAAGGACAAAAAAAAAAGTTGACCTGTAAAGGGGCTGTTCAGCCCCGCCCAAAATGACAATCTTAAAAGCCCTCCTACTCTGCACTCATTATCTGTATTAATTGCACCTGTTTGAACTCATTACCTGTATAATAGACACCTGTCCACACAATCAATCACACTCCAATCACTCCAACATGGCCAAGACCAAAGAGCTGTCTAAGGACACCAGGGACAAAATTGTAGACCTGAACAAGACTGGGATGGGCTACGGGACAATAGGCAAGCAGCTTGGTGAGAAGGCAACAACTGTTGGCTAGGGTTGAGCGAGTATGTTCTATTAACCCCTTCGCCGAGTATGCTCGAGCCGAGCTCTGAGTATTTATAGCTGCTTGGTGATAAGGTTAAATCACTCCCGTGTGCATGATTTGCAACTGTTTGACAGCTTTATTACATGGGAGGAATGTGTAAGAAATAGACATTCCTCACATTAAATAAAACTGTCAAACAGTTGCAAATCATGCACACAGGAGCGATTTAACCTGATCACCGAGCAGCTATAAATACTCGGAGCTCGGCTCGAGCATACTCGGCGAAGGGGTTAATAGAACATACTCGCTCAACACTACTGTTGGCACAATTATTAGAAAATGGAAGAAACACAAGATGACTGTCAATCTTCCTCGGTGTGGGACTCCATGCAAGATTTCGCCCCGTGGGGGAAGGATGATTTTGAGAAAGATCTGGAATCAGCCCAGAACTACACAGGAGGACCTGGTCAATGACCTAATGAGAGCTGGGACCACAGTCTCAAACATTACCGTTAGTAACACACTACGCTGTCATGGATTAAAATCCTGCAGGGCACGCATGGTCCCCCTGCTCATGCCAGCACATATCTGGGCCCATTTGAAGTTTGCCAATGACCATCTGGATGATCCAGAGGAGGCATGGGAGAAGGTCATGTGGTCAGATGTGACCAAAATAAAACTTTTTGGTATCAACTCCACTCGCCGTGTTTGAAGGAAGAAGTAAGAGTACAACCCCAAAGAACAGCATCCCAACCGTGAAGAATGGTGGGGGAAATCTCATACTTTTGGGGGTGCTTTTCTGCAAAGGGGACAGTACGACTGCACCGTATTGAAGGAAGGATGGATGGGATTGTGGCGCCCCTGAGGGTTCGACCGCCACAGGGATGCTGCACTTCTCTAATGGAGTGTAGTGTTCCTCCTCAGAGGTAAGAACAGTGTGATAGTCGTGACCCAACCTTTGTATCCAACACCACATTTCTCCACCAGAGGGGGCTAGTATGCACTAGGTGCTGCTCCGCTGGTTACAGGGAGACTGGGGAACCAAGAGTTAAGGGAACCAGTTAGTGGGTGAGGGTGGAGGACTTACAAGTTAGTTACACTTTAAATTTCATATTTAATAAAAAGCCATCTTTGGTCTTGGTTGGTCTGTCTGGCTTTCGGCTGTTCTCTGTGCTATCATATACTGTGTGAAAATGTGACCTCCCTCCCGGAGCGCAGATCCTGTGTGGGCCTGCAGCGGCAAGGGACACAGCCCTCGTACCTTAGCCTTGGGACGAGGGGCAGGTTGCAGACCAGGAATGTGTCAACCTGGCCAATGACCAGGACCAAGAAGGCCCGGAGCTCAAGAGTGTGGCTCCACAGCAAATGGATCCCAGGCAGGATGCAGACGGAGTGGAGTACGCCACCTGTCCTCGCCATGCTGATATATTCAGAGGGACTCCGGCTGCAAAAGGGGTACCGGCCCCCGACACCCAACCTTGCTACTCTATGTCCTGGTCGGGAAAGCACGGTAGGCCCTGAGGATCCCACCGGGTATCGGACGGAGCGGAGCTGCCACCCGTGCCCTAGTTCTGAGAGGAGTTCAGAGGGAGACCTGGCCTATTCGCACACACACACGGACAGGAAAGGATTCGGTCTGTAGTTCAGGAACACTCTGGTGTAGGGTCCCGATTGAACGCTGGACTTACTCGGAGGTTGTCGGACCCCCGTCCCTGGTGACCGCAGGACTCCGCGGGGAGCAGGGAGTCGCCTTCCTTCTGCCATCTCTAAAGTGAGTAAAGCCTTGGAAGTTCACCCCTTTGGCCTCCGGACTGTTTATTCTGCGCTACACCGCACGACGCGGCGCCCGTCTTCCTCTACTACTACCCCCCTCCATCCTGTCCCTCTGCCCTGAGGCCTCACTCCGCCTGTGGGGAGTAGTAATAACTTTGGCCGCCATAACACCATGCCTCAGCGGACTGCGGCGGAGCTGGTGGCCTTCACCAGGTGCCACAGGTGGCGTAGTCGTTAAATCAGCCACTCAACCCGGATGAGCCCACACCAGCTCTTTTAATGTGATGGCCCTGAGCACGGGTCGGGTCCGGGCCACGGCTGCATCCCACCTCTCCATCACAGGACCCGACTCAGAGTCCCCCATCACCCAGGGTAAACTAAAGGGCTTTTTCGAGCATGAGGCGTCACAGGATCATGTATCACAAGATTTTGGCTAATGACCTCCTCCCCTCAGTAAGAGCATTGAAGATGGGTCATGGTTGGGTCTTCCAGCATGACAGTGGCCTGAAAGACACAGTCAGGGCAACTAAGGAGTGGCTCCGTAAGAAGCATTTCAAGGTCCTGGAGTGGCCTAGCCAGTCTTCAGACCTCAACCCAATAGAAAATCTTTGGAGGAAGCTGAAACTCAGTGTTGTCAGACCCGAAACCTGAAAGATCTGGAGAAGATCTGTGTGGAGGAGCAGGCCAAAATCCCTGCTGAAGTGTGGACAAACTTGGTCAAGAACTACAGGAAACTTCTGACCTCTGTAATTGCAAACAAAGGTTTCTGTACCACATATTAAGTTCTGTTTTTCTACTGTATCAAATACTTATTTCATGCAATAAAATGCAAATTAATTATGTAAGAATCCTACAATGTGATTTTCTGGATTTTTTTTAAAGATTCTGTCTTACAGTTGTGTACCTTAGCCATCAGTATTCCCCAATAAAGTAGAAGGGAAGCCTAGAAGAGGATAGAAAAACCCCTTAATTCCTAATGCCACAGTCCAGTCATCACCCCCCCCCCCCCCCCCGAGGAAGCATCACGCAAAACGCGCGTTGGGGCAGTGGCATGATGCAGGAGCATCATCATAGCACATGGGTAAGAGGACTGTAGTTACCTTTTAAACCTGGCGCCCCCCGCCCTTCCTTTTGTAAAGCACTTGGCACTTCAGTTTTTCAGGCTGCTGCACGCAAAATAGACTGTCGTAAGGGTCATAGACCATTCAGTATATACTGCATAAAGGAACTCCTTCTGCAGTGTTTCTGTATCTAGACTGTGGCGCTAGGAATTAAGGTGTTTTTCTGTCCTCTTCTACCCTTCACTTCAGTTTAGTATCATCTTATAGGGTCCTATTACTCCTGTGATACGGAGCAGGTAGGACGGCTTATTGGAGGAAACGTATGGACTTGTGGCCCTCTCTAGACTAAGTCTCACCTCCTTGAATGACCCAACATGTTTTATATAGCCCCCCTTCTGCAATATTCCATATATCTCCATAATGTCACATCCTATCGGAACATGAAAGCTGGAAGTTATATATCAGACCTTTGTCATACTTTAAGTCGGAGGTCCTTTAAATACACATACATCCTTGTGCACATGGATTTGTAATTGTTTTCTGCTCACAACATGAAACCAGATACATTTGTTATTATCAGGGGTAAGACGTCTTCATTGAGCAGCGAGCTTCTTCTCACACCTGTCTAGAGTTTACTAGCTAATGTCTTATTGCTGTAGGGTGGCTTACCTGAGCTCTAAGAAATTCAGCAGGCATGCGATTGCAAGACTTGTCTCCCGCGCCCCTTATTTACTCAACTTTTCCGTGGAAAGACTGGATAACCGCCTGGGCTTCTTCCAGAAGGAGCTGGGACTCAGCGGTGAGAAGGTAAGAACGTGCTGGCTTGCCGTACGCCGGGTATTTGCTTTTCCTGTCCTTAGCTTCTCCTAAGGTGAATGGCGCCACCTACAGCAATCCCAGAATACCTGGAAAAATAATTGGGGGAGAAAGCGGTGTGGAAAATTCAAGCCCCTCATGCCCACATGTCAAAAGTGGTTCTAAATTATTTATTTTCCTGCAGTTGTTCATTGACTCATGAAAAGTTATCCCTTTTCTAACACCCCTTAAGCTTTAAAGATCGCTGCTTACTGACATTAAATAAACCGTTCATTGTCCGTCCTGTCTTGCATTATATGTTATTTATACTAATGGTGTATAAAACATATAATTACTTAAAAGCAACATTTTACATTTCCCACCATTTTTACCATTGCTACTCAAAATGTGGTAATTATAGTTTAACAAAACTTTTCACATGTTGTAGATGTTCGGAGTTTGAGTCAGTGGGGGTCAAGGTGCTGAGACCCCCCCCCCCCACCTGCTAATTACTAAATGAGGTGTAAAGTTCAGCTCTCATTTGTGACTGTAGCCAGGCATGTATTCATCAAAATGTTTTTGCCAGAATTCTGCCGTAAAACTGCTTACATTTTCACAAATATTTTGTGTGCTTTGTAGCTGCACAGAGACTTTATGACTTTTGTCATCTTTTTTTTACTCTAATCCAGGGACGTCAAACTCAAATACACAAATTTGCGGGCCAACCTTGATATTTATTTAAAAAAAACAAAACACCTTAATATTCAGCGGGCTCACAGAGGGGCATTTCTCACAACTTTGCAGCCCTTGGAGAGTAATTTTCCTCCTATGCAAGCTCCTAGATTACCCTTTCATTGCTCCTATCAGGGTTTCCACAGAGACGACACCAGGGAGATCACGCAATATCTCACTGTTGCCGTCACTATGTCACGGATTTCGTCCAAAATCGCGAGCACACAATTCAGACTACTGACTACCCGCAAGTGACCAGTGAGAGTATAGTGTCACACCTCCGGCTTCCAACGCATGGAATATGTGTTTACGTCCCGTACTGTCACTGTCAGCTTCACGATACCCCAATTATTATTATTATTCGCTGCCACCACCGTTAAATTTTATATTTAATCCAAAGGGGAGGCAGTGTTTAGGAAAAATATATACCAGGATTTTACAAAGGAGGCATTACAATACATAGCAGTTGCACAAAATAATAAGGATTAAAGAAGAAACTTACTCTATAAAGATCGCTGTGACGATTCAATATAGCCGGAGGGGAGCTCTCCTTATGACTGTTCGGCGGAACGTGACCCCTTACTTATGATACTTATGCTCCCTGCAATGAGAATGGATCAATCAATCGTCGGATCTTTTATGCCGAAGGGGGAGATTTGCCCACACACCCCTGTGATGACATGTGGGCACGGCTCCACCCTTCATGTTTTTATTCAAAACGCTAACTTCTGCAATAACTTTTTGCTCGTTGATTGCAGAAGCTTGCAAGCGACACCATTTTTTCCGTTATGATTTTACCTTCATTTAGAGACCACTCAACGCGTATTTGCTACCCGTTATTCTGGTGCTTTTGCGCTACAGCTCCACGGAGGGGTTTATAGCTATGGAAAAATAAGCATATAGCTCCTTGGCTGTCCCTGCCACTAAAAATATAGGTCCCATCATTATCGGAATTATGGAACTTACAATATTCCATATTCATATCGGTGCCAGCTTGACGATGGATTTCCTTTTGAAGCTCGGGAAGCAAGCTTCAACAGTTACACGTAAATTATCGCAAGTCTGCGTCTAATCATCCCCTGCCTTTTCGAGGGGAGAAAGACCCTCACATTTTAATTAGGTTGGTGACCCCTATCTTGCCAGCATTTGTGTACAAGGCCTTACTCATGAGTGTGCTAATTGGGGTTTTGTGCTGAGACTTACGTAGAGACAGCTCTTGTACTTACAAGTGGTGGATAAGGGAGGGGTGAGGGGGCTTCAGGGAAAGAAAGAAAGAATATGTTCAATATTTCCCTGACAGCCCCCATAAAGTATGAAGCCAACTACAGTGTCCCCCAAACACAGTATGATACCCCCACAGTGAGTTCCTCCACACGTATGGCATGATGACCCTACTGTACTCCTCCTTAACTACCCTGGCAAAGTATGGTGACCAACACAGTATGATGCCCCAACTGTGATCCCCATATAGTCCTCCATACAGTATAATGGCCCCACATAGTGCTCTATACAGAATAATGGCCCCACATAGTCCTTCATACAGTATAATGGGCCTCACATAGTTCTCCATACAGTATAATGGGCCCCACATATTTCTCCATTTGGCGTTGCGGGAACCCTGAGGGCCAGATTTGGCCCACGGGCAAGCGTTTGACATGTGTGCTCTAATCCCTCCCAATGTTTTTTGCTTAGCCAGGCAGTTCATCATAATTTGCACCTTAAAAATGTGTTAAATTACAACATAAATGTTCTCCATGGCAGCTGAAAGATGCGTCAAATGCATTAAGAGGCACTCGATTTTTAAAAATTTCGGGGCAACTTACTCCAGCGCACCTTTCCCAAAAACTGGTGAGTAGAATGACAGTTTTGGGGTATGTACACACATGGCATTTTTGCTGCACATTTTACTTCGCATATCTGGTGCATGAAATACTCAGAGTTTTTCAGTACCGGCATAATCAATTCCACTCCTTTTGCTGTTTTTTTTTCTTCAAATAAAATATGATGAAAGTTCTGTATGTTTCTTTTACCTTTTCTGCAGACTCGAGAATTAGTGACACGTCTTCCAAGGATGATAACCGGCAGCCTGGAACCTATAAGAGAGAATCTTAAGGTATTGGAGGCGACTTTCAATTCTTTTTTTCACTTCTCGTTTCATTTCTGCAGCAGTAGATCAGTTTCTGGGAGGCGGATGAGGTTTCAAAACATCTTATAGGTAGCAAAATAATAATAGTTATAAGTTATTGTTAGTTGGGGACATCATTTCGGCATGGTTAGAATAGTAGGATTTAAAGGGGTTATCCAGGACCATTTCATTTTTTTACTACTGGCCTAAAAACTAACAGATGGGTGGTTGCTAACTACCTGCCTGTTGAGCCAAAAGCTAATTTCACCTCTCTGTTGCAAAGCTATCAGCTATCAAAGTATTTTTCCCCTAATGTTCATCAAGTTTAAGTGGGTATTATAAGATAGTTTTCACTGGGGGTGTGTTCTTCTTCCCCCTGTATGATGCTGACCAATCATAAGCAGGCTTATGATTCAAAGGAAAGTATAACACGCCCCCACCATTGCTGAGAGCTGATTTCTCAGTGTGTGAGATGTAAGGATACAGCTCTGACTTCCTGCATGGTGGGGCAGAGGCAGCACAGCTGAGTTTAGCTGCGTCACATTACAAACCCTTTTATATATCCTGCATGTTTACGGGTGCAGCTGAAAGGCAACTGCTACAAAATTGTGAAAAATTACAAGCAAAAATATATATATATTTTTTTCTGGTATTTAGCACTTGTCTTGCACTTCTCCATTCTGCATGACTGGGCAGAAGAGAAGCTGATCGTACATGGGTGGGGCAGTTGCCGAAGGCAATCATCTGACTATTAATATGAGCTAATCTAATTAATATGGCATCCTCTAATATCTAAACAATACCAGCCTGGCATCAGATCGTTGCCCCTACAGTATCTCTTCTTTTGTCAGATTGGCAGAAAGATATTTTGCTATATGTGGGCAGGGCACCGAGATAACCATCCAACGCCCATCTGGTCTCTGGATTTTATATCTAAAAAGCGACAGATACCCACGATTAATTAAAAATAATACAAGTTGTGATGAATTTCCTTTAAAACTATCCACACAGAGCACCATTACATTTCTGTATGTAGATATTTAATTCTGTTAAGGCTACGTTCACACAGCCGTTTGCTATCCGTTTTTTTTTTCCTCGGACAGGACAGTGACCCATGGAGCTTTATTGAGCCGTACACACGTTTATATTTTTAATATGGGTCCATGTCTCCGGTCGGTGAGACTCCGAACACGCCTTATTCTCATCAGTTCTGCGGTTCAGACTCTGCCATTAATTCTGAGGATTCGTGTAAGGCCACGTTCACACGTTCAGTATTTTACATCAGTATCTGTAAGCCAAAACATTTATTAAATTATTTATTTCTATTGTTTTTTTCTAGGTATTCGAAATAGAATTTGGATTTCGTAAAAATGAAATACAACACATTGCTCTAAAGGTTCCCAAGATGTTAGCCGGCAACAAGAGGAAACTTACCGAAACCTTTGATTATGTGCACAATACCATGGGGATTCCTCACCACATGATCACCCATTTCCCACAGGTAATTTTACCCGACCAAGATCTCTATTCGCATCACGTGGAATCGTAAGAATGTGTATCGGGGTATATTCACACGCGGTTGATTTGTTGTAAAAAATTCTGAAACGAACCATCAGTTCCATACATGAGAATGGTATGAATGAGTGATTACCATGGCTGTTTCATTGACATCACGTCTACAACAAGCTGGAAATGGCTGCATTTTGGTCTTGTGAGTTTAGCCAAAGAGATATTTTCAGGGCTCTTAAAAAATAAATAAATTAATTTTAAAAAAAGATATAGGGTTATATGAAACTTTTTTTTTACAACTTGCCGAAGAACTAACAGGTAGGTGGTTGCTAACTACCTGCCTGTTGTGCCCGACGCTCATCTCTGACCTCTCCTGCCAGTAATTCAGTGGCTTAATAATAATAATAATAATAATAATAATTTTTATTTTTATAGCGCCAACATATTCCGCAGCACTTTACAAATTTTAGGGGGGACTTATACAGACAATACAGAATAAGCATATCTCATATCGAAAGGAGTGAGGACCCTGCTCGCAAACTTACAGTCTATGAGGAAATGGGGGAGACACAAAAGGTAGAATGTACATATATTGTATAATGCAGCCTTGATATACTAAATAGGATAAATAATACATTGACTGGTCGCCTGCCAGTATGTGTGCAGTCCTTACCGAGGCTATTATGTGCACGGTTGGTATGAACCTGAAATTAAAGAAGATTTTAATATGGGGGAAAACTAGGACGGACAACTGGGATGTACAGATAGTGTGTTGAGGCGATACGCCAGTCTAAAGAAATGGGTTTTTAGGGTCCGCTTGAAACACTGGGTATTGGGAATTAATCGAACTGTCCTGGGTAGTGCATTCCAAAGAATTGGCGCAGCACGCGAGAAATCTTGGAGATGGGAGTGGGAAGTTTGGATTATGGAGGATTTTAGTTTTAAGTCACTGGCAGAACAGAGGGCACGTGTAGGGTGGTAGACTGAGACAAGGGTGGAGATGTAGGGGGGTACTGAAGCATGGAGCGCTTTGTGGGTAAGCGTGATAAGTTTAAATTGAACTCTATATTGGATGGGTAACCAATGCAATGACTGGCACAGGGAAGAGGCATCGGTGTAGCGGTTGGCGAGGAATATGATCCTGGCTGCTGCGTTAAGGACGGATTGGAGAGGGGAGAGTTTAGTAAGAGGGAGACCGATTAGTAGAGAGTTGCAGTAATCCAGACGAGAATGAATAAGAGCTACAGTAAGAGTTTTTGCCGAGTCAAAGGTGAGAAAAGTCCTGATTCTTGAGATGTTTTTGAGGTGTAGATGACATGAACGAGCGAGTGATTTGATGTGAGGAGTGAAGGAAAGATCTGAGTCAAGAATGACCCCAAGACAGCGGGCTTGTTGCTGGGGAGTAATGGTTGAGCCACAAACGAAAATGGGAATATCGGGCACAGGTAAGTTAATGGAGGGAGGAAATACGAGTAGTTCAGTTTTTGACAGATTCAGTTTTAGACAGAGGGAGGACATAATGTTAGACACAGCAGAAAGACAATCACTGGTCTTTTGTAGTAATGCAGGGGTGATGTCCGGAACAGAGGTGTAGAATTGGGTGTCATCAGCATAGAGATGGTACTGAAAACCGAATCTGCTGATTGTTTGTCCAATGGGAGCGGTGTATAAGGAGAAAAGAAGGGGGCCTAGGACTGATCCTTGAGGAACCCCGACAGTAAGGGGAAGGAGAAAGGAGGAGGAGCCGGCGAAAGACACAGAGAAGGAGCGGCCAGAGAGATAGGAGGAGAACTAGGAGAGAACAGTGTCCTTGAGGCCAATAGTGCGGAGCATAGTGAGGAGGAGCTGGTGATCCACAGTGTCGAATGCTGCAGAGAGATCCAGGAGAATCAGCAGGGAATAGTGACCATTAGATTTAGCGGTTAGTAGATCATTAGAGACTTTAGTGAGGGCAGTTTCAGTAGAGTGTAAAGAGCGGAAACCAGATTGTAAAAGGTCAAGAAGAGAGTTGTCTGAGAGATAGCGGATTAGACTGGAATGGACCAGGCGTTCCAAGAGTTTAGAGATAACGGGAAGATTGGAAACAGGTCTGTAGTTGGCCGTGCAGTTCTGGTCAAGGGATGGTTTTTTAAGTAATGGATGTATGCTGGCGTGTTTAAAAGAAGAGGGAAAGATACCAGATGAGAGGGAGAGGTTGAAAATTTTAGTTAGGTGAGTGGTGACAGCTGGAGCAAGGGACTGAAGGAGATGTGAGGGAATAGGGTCACTGGTGCAGGTGGTAGGGCGAGAAGATGCAAGAAGCCTGATCACTTCATCTTCCGTGACTGGTTCGAAGTCAGAAAGTGAGCAAGATACAATGTGGCGGGGAAGAGCATGCATAACATTTGGGGATTGGGAGAAAATTTCCTGTCGGATATGGTCAATTTTTTCTTTGAAATAATTGGCCAGATCGTCAGCGCTGAGGTCGGTGATCGGGGCCTGTGTTGTTTGATTGAGGAGAGAATGAAACGTGTCAGAGTCGTTTAGGATTATTGGAAAGTGAGATTATGAGGTTGTTAAAGTAGGTTTGTTTGGAGAGGTGAAGGCAGAGTTATATGTTTTCAGCATAAATTTATAATGGAGGAAATCTTCGGGCAGATTAGATTTTCTCCACAGCCGTTCAGCGCACCTGGAGTACCTCTGGAGAAGACGTGTTTGAGGCGTGTGCCAGGGTTGTCGCCGTCTATGCCGAATTGTTCTTTGTATAGGAGGTGTGGCTTCATCCAGGGCGCATAGCATTATTTAATTATAATGCTTCAATGCAGAGTTGGGACATGAGAGGGAGGAGATTGGGGCTAATGATGATTGCAACTTTTTCATAAATTTCTGGGTGTTAATGGCGTGTAAATTTCTATAACTGTGGAAAGTGGGGGGGGTGTTGAGTAGAGTCAAAGTTCTTGACAGAGAATGAAAGAAGATTATGGTCAGAGAGTGGAAGGGGAGAGTTAGTAAAGTCATGTACTGAGCAAAACCGGGAGAAGATCAGGTCCAATGTGTTCCCGTCCTCATGTGTAGGAGAATTAGCAAGCTGTGAAAGGCCGAAGGAGGAGGTTAGTGCTAAAAGGTGAGCGGCAGATGGGGAAAGAGGATCGTCAGTTGGGATGTTAAAATCTCCCATGATTATCGTGGGGATGTCGCAGGATAGAAAATTTGGAAGCCAGGCAGCAAAGTGATCCAGGAACTGATGGGAGGGACCTGGAGGGCGATAGACAACCGCCACTCGCAGGGAGAAGGGCCGGTAGAGTCTGACTGTGTGGGCCTCAAAAGAAGGGAAGATAAGGGAGGGTACTGGGGGGGATAACCTTAAAAAAAAAACATTTTGTTGAAAGAAGCAGACCAACACCTCCACCTGGCTTCTGCTGAAGTGAAAACACAAGCATCTCTTTGGCTCTGTTGATGGCCGGCGTCATGCTGATTGACAGCCAGCTCCCCGCTGCTTAACTGCAGGGAGCCGGCTGTCAATCAGCATGGCGCCACCAGTCACACCCCATCCACAGAGCAGCTCGGAAGAAGAAGAGCTGCTCTGTTGACTTGGAGCAGCTGAATCGGCAGAAGGAACCGGTGACCGCTCTGAGCCATCACCAAATAGGTCAGGCAGGTAGTCAGCCTGTTAGTTTTTTAGGTCCATTCTTTGGACAACCCTTTTAAGCCTTATACATGTATTGTATAAGATATTGAATTTATTCTGAATTTCACATATAACATAGATTTGCCAGAATCTGATTTTTTTTTTTTGGAGGGGGGGAATTTGAGTTCCACAAATTCAGCCACCACTTTGCTTGATTCTTTTGAGGGCCAAGAAATTATTAAAAAAAGCAAACAAAACCCTTTGTATTTGCCATTCCTCATCAGCCACAGCTCCCTTACTCCATTCCAGTCTGGTTTTTGTCTGTTTTTTTTCTTACACTGCTCCATCCTGGCACTGAGGCTAATCTGAAGCATGTGATGAGCCGTCTGCAGTCACATAGGGGACTGATGAGACAATCACAGATGTCAGATCCGCCTTGGGTGCCAGAATGAAACGACAAGACCACCGAGATAAAAAGACTTCACGGGTAGGTAGGACCCGAGCTCTGGTAGCGGCACCATGACTAATATGGAAAGGTGTGCATATGCGTGTGTGTATAGAGATATATACAGATTATATATATATATTATAAAGAAAGGGTTGAAAAATAATTAAAAAAATTATATATATAATTTTGTTTTTTTAACCCTTTTTACAGCAATTGGAGTCGTTTATATTCAGATCAGATCTGCTAATTAATTAGGAGATCATCTCTAATTTTGGCTGTGTAGAACTTTTGAATTGTACAGATTCTATATAATAAACTCGTAAGGCCCAATTCATTACGACTGACATTCTCTATGCTAGCCTTAATGAAGGGTGGTGCAGGAGTACAATGTGCCAAATTCATTAAGAGGCGCCAACCATTTAATGCATTAATCACATCTTCTCAGTGGAGCGCGCCTCGTGGTACTAGTACATTTCTGGTGTAAGTTGCATCACTAAAGTGGCTGAACTTTTAAAGAATTCGTGTGGCGGGCTTCACCATGCTCCATCCATGCTCTGCCCACTTTGGCGGATCTGGCCAGGACTGGCATGAAAAGGGTAAAAGTCACAATTTGTGCACAACTTCTAGTTGTGTAAAAAAAAAAAAAAAAAAATACAACTTTTCAATGTGTTTTACACTAGCATTGTGGCGAAAACACTTTCAGGTCTCCATTTGCTCCATCCATGTACAACATCTAGCATTATCCGTGTCATTTTTGCCTTCCAGGTGTTTAATACCAGCCTTTTGAAACTTAAGGAAAGACATGAATTTTTGACATTTCTTGGAAGAGGAATCTATGACCCAAAAGAACCCAACTATGTCTCCTTAGATAAACTGGTGTCCATGCCTGACCAAACCTTCTGTGAAGAAATCGCCAAGGCTTCCACACAGGACTTTGAACAATTCCAAAAAACCTTGTGAAGAAACGACTGAAATCGCTATTATTCTGGTTATATTGCCTTTATATGTTTTGTATCAGACGCTGTGATTATTTATTTAGCAAGAATTAATCTAAAATAAATTAATAAGTGATCACTTTTGTAAATAATATTTGAGGGGCGTAGTCATACGCAAGATTTTGTAAAAGGAGGAAGCTTTGCGAAACATGCAGAAAAGGACACGTATACAGTATGTGCACACTGCAACAATACATTCATACAGTTCCATGGAAATTGCCACGGACAAAATAACAGTTTATTAAAAAAGACTAAGGCTGTATTCACACATGGAAAACTGGACACATACCATTACAGCCGGGGGTCACACTGTACACAGGCTCCGGAGCGATATAGTCTATTACAGGTCGGGGTAGGTGATAACGTTATATCGGTACAGCCGGGGTCACACTGTATACAGGTGCCGGAGCGATATAACATATTACAGGTCGGGGTAGCTGATAACATTATATCGGTACAGCCGGGGTCGCACTGTACACAGACTCCAGAGCAATTAAACATATTACAGGTCGAGGGAGGTGATAACTATTGTTATTTTGTTCATGTGGGCAACTTTTGCATGGGCATTCATGACTGTGGGCTTTTTTCTGTAGGCATTTTTCTCATCACCAACAAACATATATACAGTATATGTAGTGTGTATGCATATAATATATATATATATATATATATATATATATATATATATATATATATATATATATATATATATATATATGTGTGTGTGTATATATATATACATATACACAACATGTACCGTTTATATACATACACACATACTGTATATACACTGACATTCATACACTCGCAAACACGACCTCTGACATTTACATATGGCTGTGTCATCCATACACTCACATATACACACTCTTGACTCCCACACACACTGTGGCGCCTTTACAATTACATACGTACACTGTGACACTCACATATCCGCTCTGTGATACCCACACTCACGCTGTGGCATAGCCTTACTTTTATGTTTTTCCTCCCATACCGGTGCAATCTATGATGTCGAGTATTCTGCTGAAAAAAGTGGAGTGATCCTTTCAGTATAATGAAGTTTGGGAGTCTCCAGGACTCGTGTCCATTCTTCATCTGTTACATGACTAGTCATGTAAATCCTCACTGAATCTTACGGGGAGAGGACATCTCTTATTTCTATAGGCAAGCAATTCCACATAACACAGATATTGGGGCAGATTTGGGTAGTAATTGCACTGTTGGAGTAAGAGCACAGACGATGTCAGAGCACAGACCACAATACACGGACTGTCTGCGAGTCTCCCCAACTTCAATGGCTTTACATATGCCTATAAGGCAGCCGAACTCCGGTCAGGAGATCCACAGACAGTCCGTGCGTTATGGGCCGTGCTCGGGCAGAGTTTCACGCACGTCTGCATGAACCCTAACGCTTCTTAATTTGGATTGTAATGTAATAAAAACTAAGGGCCAATTAATGAATCCTTTTTCACCAGATTTCTGTCATAGAATTATTGCAAAATTTTGTGAAACACGTGGTTCCACAAAATTTTTTGCAACTTTTGTCATTCTTACACCACCTCTAGAATTTATTAGAACAGTGGGCAGAGTTTGGCAAGGAAGAGCGTGCCAAGGGCAGTCATCAAATACATCCTAAATTACAACAATAATGGCCTCCAGTCCTTAACAGGAGCGCATTTCTTACACTGGTACACAGCAGAGGAAAAATGCATCAATTCAAAGGTGCGCTCCTCTTAATGAATTTGGAGCATCTTATTCCAGTGGACCTTTCAGTTTTTATGAATCGGGACCTAAGTTCTTAAAGGCAGCGGAGAATTAGAAGGTTGAACTCTACAGGTACAGTATGTGCGCAGAGTTTTTTGAGGAGTGTTTTTTTTTTTTAAGCAGATCAACTCTGAAAAATCGCTCAATAACGTTTGAAAGATTCTTCCCATTAATTTCTGATTTAAAACAACATGATGGTCATATGTTAAGCTTTTGAAAATCCCTAAGTGGGAGAAAAGAAATTGCTTTGAAGCTTCTCCTGCCTTGAAAACATTGCAAACTAGTCAAAAAGCTGCAAAAAATGCTTCAGGAAGAAAAAAAAAACTCAACAAAAAAATTTCAATGAAGAGACTCCTCAAAATAACTTTAAAAAGAAGGGGTGATTCCTGGAGTGGTTGCTATTTGGAAACTCATTCTTGATTACCTTGAAAAAAAAAAACGCTTGGAGTGTGTGCACACTGCTTCTTTTTTCAGTGGATTCTGCCTGGAACCTCGCCAAAAAACAAAAAAAGCACTTACCCCCCAACAAGAAAGAAAGAACATAGTGCACAGCAATGTCAGAATGACTTTGTGCACGTCTTGTTCTTTTCTCACTTCTTTTAACCCCTTCAGACGTCGACAGCTGTGTAGCGGCTAAAAGCGGTGACCGGACAGTTCTGGTGGATTGGAAGTCGCTAATATTTTATATATAATAATCTTTATTTATATAGTGCCAACATATTCCACAGCACTTTACAATTCAGAGGTTCATATACAGCAGTCATAAGTAACATAGCTAAAGATAGTACAATAATTAAAGCAAAAATGATGACGACCCTGCTCGTAAGAGTTTACAATCTACAATGAGGTGGGGGTGACACAAAGTACAATGGCTTATTTACAATGATGGTCCAGCCATCTTGAGGGGATGAGGGATAGATAAAGGCTGCATGAGCTCATCCCCAGCCAGTATCTGTAGTGCTTTTTGGTTCGGTGGAGACTTATGTGTAGAGAAATAAGGGATGGGCTGTAAGAATATAAAAGGACTTTGATTAGGGAACGTGATAGGCCACCCTAAACAGGTGTGTTTTTAGGGAGCGCCTAAAACTGTGTAAGTTGTGGTTCATCCTAATTTCTTGGGGTAGAGCATTCCAAAGAATAGGTGCAGCTCGGGAGAAGTCTTGAAGCCGGGAGTGAGAGGTACGGATTAGTGCGAATGTTAGTCGAAAGTCGCTTGCGGAGCGTAGAGAACAGGTAGGCCGATAAACAGAAATGAGGGAAGAGATGTAGGGGGTGCCACGCTGTGGAGAGCTTTGTGGGTGAAAACTAGCAATTTAAATTGTATCCTATAATTCATGGGCAGCCAGTGCAATGACTGGCACAGAGCGGAGGAATCTGAGTAACGGTTAGCCAAATAGATGACCCTGGCTGCAGCATTAAGGATGGACTGGAGAGGGGAAAGTCGAGTGAGGAGGAGGCCAATTAATAAAGAGTTAAAGTAGTCAAGGCGGGAGTGGATCAGGGCAACAGTGAGGGTTTTTGTTGTTTCCAAGGTGAGAAAGGGGCGGATTCTAGAGATGTTCTTCAGGTGCAAGTGACCAGAGCGGGCAAGAGATTGAATGTGGAAGGTGAAGGAAAGATTGGTGTCAAACACAACGCCCAGACAATGCGCCTGCTGGCTCGGCGTTATTGTGGTGCCACACATGGAGAGGGAGATGTCAGATATGGGGAGGTGAGTAGACGGCGGGAGCAGAAGAAGTTCAGTTTTGGAAAGGTTGAGTTTGATAGAGAGCGGACATGATGTTAGAAACTGCGGCCAGACAGTCACTGGTGTTCTGTAGTACAGTAGGGGTAAGGTCAGGGGATGAGGTGTATAGTTGTGTGTCATCAGCATAAAGATGGTACTGAAAACCAAATTTGCTGATGGTCTGTCCAATTTGGGCTGTGTAGAGAGAGAAGAGAAGAGGGCCAAGGACTAAACCCTAAGGAACCCCAATAGTGAAAGGAAGGGGGGAAGAAGTGGAGCCAGCGAACGATACACTGAAAGAGCAGTCAAATAGGTAGGAGGAGAACCAAGAAAGAGCAGTGTCCTTTATGCTGATTGAGTGGAGCATAGAGAGTAGGAGGTGGTGGTCAACGGTGTCAAAAGCTGCAGAGAGGTCAAGAAGAATGAGCAGAGAGTGGTCACCATTACGTTTTGCTATCAGAAGGTCATTGGTTACTTTGAGTGCAGTTTCTGTAGAATGTAGGGGGCAGAAGCCAGACTGTTATGGGTCTAGAAGAGAGTGAGTGGAGAGGTAACTGGTAAGGCGGGAGTAGACCAGGCACTCCAAGAGTTTAGAGATGAAGGGGAGATTGTAGACTGGTCTGTAGTTGTTTGTGCAGGAAGGGTCAAGGAAGGGTTTTTTTAATGATGGAGAGTTTGAAGGAGGAGGGGAAGATACCAGAAGAGAGGGAGAGGTTGAAGATTTTAGTTAGATGAGTAGTGACGACTGAAGAAAGAGACGGGAGTAGATGTGAGGGGATGGGGTCAGTGGTGCACGTAGTGGGATGAGAAGGAGAGGAGCCTGGAAACGACTTCTTCTGTGACTGGGTCAAATGTAGAGAGTGATCCAGAGGGGATGTGGGGAGGGATGGGAGTCACGGCACTTGGTGGCTGAGAGCTGATTTCCTGACGGATGGTGTCTATTTTCTCTGTGAAGTAGGAGGCCAAGTCCGCAGCACAAATGTCCGTGATGGGGGCCTGGGCTTTAGGACTGAGGAGGGAGTGAAAGGTGTCGAAGAGTTTTTTGGGGTTGTTGGATAGTGAAGATGTGGCGCCCCTGAGGGTTCCGTCGCCACAGGGGTACTGCATCTCTTTAATGAGGTGTTGTATCTCTCCTTCGAGGTAACAATGGTGCAGCTGTCAGGACCCCACCTCTGCATCCAACACTACACCTCTCCCACCTGAGGGGGGGCTTATATGCACCAGGGTGCTGCCCCAGCCAGGATAAGAGGAGATGGGGGGGGGGGGACCATGTAGTGGGTGAGGGTGGAGGACGCACTTTAGGTTACACCACAAAATTCATATTTAATAAACGGCCATCTTAGGTTCAAGGTCTTTGATTGTGATCTTCATCACTGAACGTGGCTTTCTGTGTGAACCTGCAGTTGATGGGGACACGGTCCTCGTGCTCTGGCCTTGAGTCGAGGAGCGGGCAAGGGTTAACTTCTGTCTCTACCCGGTCAAGGTCCCTACTTAAGAAGTCCTGGAGGGGAGCAGAGGAGACAAGCTCCACAGTCAAAAGGATCCCAGGAGGATGCAGACGGAGCGGTATACGCCACCTGTCCTCACTATTCTGGCCTACTCAGAGGGAGTCCTGCTGCAAAAGGGGTACCGGCCCCCGATATCTGACTCTGTCACTTTAAGTCTTAGTCGGACAAGCCCGGAGGCTCAGAGGATCCCACCGGGTAACGGACGGAGCGGAGTCGCCACACGTACCCTTGTTCTGAGCATAGTCCAGAGGGAGACCTGGCGTTCGTACACGCACCACACACGGACAGGAGAGAACCTAGTGGAAAGTCTAGGAACACTCTGGTGAGGGGTCCTGAACTACCCGGAGGTTGTTGGACCCCCGGTCCTGGTGGCCGCAGAGCGCCGTGAGGAGCAGGGAGAAGCCTTGCAGCTGCATGCTCTACCGTGAGTAAAACCTGGAAGACTACCCCTATGGCCTCCGGTCCTTTATTCCTGCACAGCACTGCACTAGAATTCACTACTACTCCCTCCATCCGCGTCCCTGCCCTGAGGCTCTGCTCCGCCTGTGGGGAGTAGCACCATCCAAAGCTGCCACTACATCCCGCCTCAGAGGACTGCCACAGCGCTGGTGGCCATCACCAGACACCACAGGTGGCGTAGTCTTTCTCACAACTCGAACCACTGTCACCATTCCTCCTAGCCCTTAACTTTTTAATGTGACAACCCTGGGCATGGACCGAGCCTAGGCCGCAACTACATCCACCTTGCACAGTGGCCCGGCTTCCGAGTACCCCAACTCTCAGGGTGGGCTAGCGAGCGGGGAAGGAGAGGCGTCCCCTAGTCAAACCAACACGGACGTATTACTCCCATTCGACCCTCTCCTCCACCCGGGCGCGTCAAAGAGACCAGGGTGGTGAAGTAGGTGTGTTTGGCGAGGTGAAGGGCAGAGTTATAGGTTTTTAACATAAATTTATAGTGGATAAAGTTTTCTAGTGTGCGAGTTTTCCTCCATAGGCGTTCGGCACTTCTAGAGCATCGCTGGAGAAATCGGGTTTGCGGTGTGAGCCAGGGTTGTTTTACTCTGTGTTTGGAGGTTCTGAGGGTGAGGGGCGCTACTTGGTCCAGCGTGCTTCTGAGAGTGTCATTGTAGTGGTTTACAGCCTGATCAGGACAGGACAGAGAGGAGATTGGAAACAGTGATGAGTGAAGGAAGTCTGTAAGTGTATGAGGGTTAATGGCTTGTAGGTTTCTGAATGTGTGATAGGTAGGAGTGTGCTGGGGCGGGCGTGGATTTGTGAGCTTGAAGGAAAGAATGTTATGATCAGAGAGGGGAAGAGGGGAGTTATTTAGGTGGGGGATTGAACTAAGCCGGACAAAGACCAGATCAAGGGTGTTTCCATCTTTGTGTGTCTCAGAGGTTGAAAGCTGTGAGAGGCCAAGAGAAGTGCTTAAAGATAGAAGCTGGGATGTGGATGAGGAGGTGGGGCTGTTTATGGGGATGTTGAAGTCTCCCAGGATAAGAGTTGGTAAATCTGAGGACATGAAGTGCAGCAGCCAGGCAGAAAAATGGTCAAGGAACTGGGTTGGTGAGCCTGAGGGACTGTATACGACCGCTACTCTGAGGGAGAGGGGATGGAAGAGCCTGATGGTGCGGACCTCAAAAGAAGGGAATGAGAGTGATGGAACTGGGGGGGAATACCTGGAAGGTGCATTGTGGGGACAGGAGTAAGCCGACTCCACCACCAAGTCTGTTCGCAGGTCTCGGGGAATGGGAAAAATGCAAGTCGCCATGAGAAATAGCAGCAGGGGAGACAGTGTCAGAATCCTGATTCCAGGTTTCAGTGAGGGCCAGCAGATTGAGAGAGTTGGTCAGAAAGTAATTGTGCAGGAAAGGAAGCTTGTTGCATACAGACCGTGGATTCCACAGTGCACAATTGAAGGAGGGAGATGAAGGAGTACAGCTGATGTTAATGAGGTTAGCAGGGTTTCGATGTGAGGTGGAGGGTGGACAGGGGTTAGGAGAGATATCCCCAGAAATGAGTAGCAGCAGTAAAAAGAGAGAGCAGATAGTTTTTGGATTTGTGACGTGGTTTCTTGTGCAATACCTTTGGATAAGACAGTGAGATTTGTCAGGAAGTTCAAAAGAGCATGGGAGAGGGAAGGAATGAGGGGCAGATATGGATGAGTGATGATGGAGGGGGGATAGGGCGGTGATTGTGGATGAAAAAAGCAAACAGGAATATGGATGCAGGAATAAAGTACATAGTTATCAGAGAGTACAAAGTGTGGGTTACCTGACTCCTGCCCTGAGTGACTGCCATTGAAATGACTGTCAGACACTTGTCGAATAGGACACTTTGCTGAAGAGGACACGTGCATATATATAGAATGTAAAAAAAAAAAAAAAACAGACGGCGGTGACAGAGATATCACAGAAGACCCCTCATGAAAAATGGTGCAGATACGCCGGCGTCTAAAAGATGTGTGTATATGCCTAAGGCCGGAGTCACACTAGTGTATGGCATCCAATATGAGGGCATCGGGTGTGATATGCTAATGACACTGGGCTCCTGCTCTGCTGCGAGTGTGAGCCGAGTGTCTGTGCTCCCATGCGAGAATCGCAGCACAGCTGCGGAGGAGATGGAGAAAGTCATTTCTCCATCTCCTCCACTGCCGCCATCCAAGGGAATCGCACTGCACTCGGGTGATATCAGAGTGCAGTGCGGTGTTTCACATGCACCTAGACTTATAGGTGTGTGCGGTCCGATTCTCACAGTATGCTGCGATTGTTTTCTCAAGCCGAACTGGCATGAGATCTGATAACACTGGGACGAGTGCAATCTGATTTTTTTATCGGATTGCGCTCGTCCGAATTATTCACTTGTGAGCGAGCCCTTAAAGGGCCTTTTCCCTCTACAAGATCCTATCCCACTATGTAGTAGATGTAAGGCTGAGTTCACACGATGCGTATTTCAACGCATGAAAAACGCATGGTAGAAGGGAAGCAATGTTCCCCAATGGAAATCCGCATGTGCTGTGCCCATGATGCGGATTTTTCCGCAGCGTGAACGCTGCGGTCAAAAATCCGCAGCATGTCAATTAATTTTGTGGAAACGCGGCGATTTCGCCGCCATTGACTTGCATTAGAACGCGCCAATTCCGCAAGACAGCATCTGTACTTGCGCTATTGGCGCGTTCTAATATGCGGATGGTACCTGGGTGTGGAGGAGAGGAGAGTCTCATCCACACCCAGGTACCATTAAAAAAGCTGTAAAACAAGAATAAAATAAAAAATATATATATATATACTTACCATCTGTCGGCCCGCGCAGCGCTCCTGCTTGGTTCCCGGCACTTGCAGTGAGTTGTAGGACCTGCGCTGACGTCAGAGTCATGTGACGGGTCACGTGACGCTGACGTCGGCAGGTCTTTCAATTCAAAGTTGCCGGGAACTTTGTAAAGCAGGACAGCGCGGGCCATCGGAGGTAAGTATATACACTCTCTCGGGTCACACTATATAAATCCATGCTGTTTGCATGGATTTATATAGTGTGACCTAGTTGTCAAGCACTTTCCAGGTGATGCTAAAATCGCCTGGAAAGCGCTTGTCAATCTGCATGCGGAAACGCATGTGAATCTGCATGTGGATCCGCATGTATTCTGCAGGAAAAACGCATGCACAATCTGCATGCGTTTTTTCTGCCAGGGAGATGCAGAAATGATGCAGAAATTTTCTGCTTCATTTCTGCATCGTGTGCACATACCCTAATAATAATATTAGCAAATACCTCCATTAGAAATTTAGTATAGTTCTTCTGATTCGTTATGTCATTTACCCCATGTACAGGGCACTGCAAGACCGTAGGTATCCATGTTTATGGCCACTGATATAGTGACAGCTGTTAGTGGTCGTAACTATGGATACCTAAGCTCCTGCAATGCCTGCACATGGGGTAAGTGACATAGCTAATCATTAGAACTATACTACATTTCTAATTGGAGGTATTTGATAATATAATTATCATTACACCTACTATATATTGGGATAGGATCTTGGAGATGGGACTACCCCTTTAAGGCTGTGTTGAAACAGTGTTTTTTTTTTTATTTCCAGAGTAGAAACTCTCCAATCATGAACTAGTTAAGGGGATATTCACAGGTGTGGTTATTACTATATGAACATGCCCTATAACCTCCCTCCTGTGAGAGCTGGGCTGGCACGTGGCTGAGTCCTTTTGACTTTTTACTTTCGTAGTAACAAACTGCTGCAGAAGGCCGCGCCGGCCGCACTGCGCTTGCGCCAGAGTTAAAAGCAAGACACGTGACAGGCACTTCCGCCAGTGCTTCTTTGCAGCTTCCGCCTTTACGCCGCTGATGACGTCACTCGTCGCACAGCTAGTTGCGTCCGAAGATCTGTCTCTGGTCTCAGCAAGATGGCGGCGAGGGCACCAGGTAAGGACGAGTGACCGTGTAATGTAATGTAGTGGCGCTGGGTGTCAGAGAGGGGACCCGTGAGGGCTGTGCCGTGCCCGGGCGTGGTCTCTCTGCAGCCCCAGCTTCTCGCAGTGAGGATGGAGGACACGTCCGGTTTGTCCTCCAGGTGACCCGGGGCTGGTGTCACTGATAACATGGCAGTGCTGCAGTATTAGGGGGCGCATACCGAGGGGGACACGGTCACTGGTGGGGTCCCTGCAGCATTAGACTGTGTCATGTGACCTGCAGGGGGGCTGTGGGGTCAGGGGGTCATAGACCTCTGATAATGGACAGGACCCGGTTGTCGGCGGAGATCTGATACTGTTGTTGGCAGCATTTGGGGCACATAGGACTTTATCTTCCCCCTTTTTTTTCCGGAAGTTCAACACCTGACGGACAGTAATCCTGTAATTGTGTCTTCTAGATTTTAGCTTTTAAACCTTTTGGCGTTTACTGTACATACTATTCATCAATCTTCATACATTGGACTTCTCTGGATACTGTGATGCCAAACAGGCGTGTGATGTGTAACCAGAAAGGCTTATATATTTCAATGAACGTTTTTATTGCTTAGCTTTAGGGGAGTGGCACTTGTGATGGCTGATATTATACAGGGATACTATGGTGTTGCATTTTGTAATGGAAATGAAGGTCTCCAATGAGCTCGAGCTGAGGTTTCGTTGCTCAATGGTTAGCACTGCAGCCTTGCAGCGCTGGGGTCCCAGGCTCAAATCCCACCAAGAACAACATCTGCAAGGAGTTTGTATGTTCTCCCTGTGTTTGTGTGGGTTTCCTCCGGGTTCTCCGGTTTCCTCTCACATTCCAAAGACGTACTGACAGGGAATGTACATTGTAAGCCCCAATGGGGACAGCAATGATGATGTATGTAAAGCGCTGCGGAATATGTTGGTGCTATATAAAAAATAAAGATTATTATTATTATTATTATTATTATTATTATTATTATTATTATTATTATTATTATTATTATTATTATTATTATACAAAGATTGTGACGGGGGTAAGGGGCGCAGGACTGTAATGGTCGCTCCATGTGACTGTAATCTTTCAGTGGTACGGTGAATTAAATAGCGCTGGTGGTTCCGGTCAGTGGTGTTACCGGCCGGTGCCTCTTGAGTAACACAGTTGGCACCTGCCCTGTATTGAGCAGCTTCAGAGCCTGAGTCTTCTCCATACACCTGCACCTAACGTGTGACCTACATATATACCACATGTTGGGGGTAATCTCACCTTAGATTGTTACTTATTAAGATAATCATTTTCCAATTAGTGAAGATTCAAGCATCAGGATCTCAAAAACGAAGGGACCGATTTCCACTCCAGTCATCCTGAGCCGCAGCGCTCCCCACCACCAATTGCTCTTCATCCTCCAGATTGTTAGGGGTTCCCGTCCATCAGATCCCACAGATCAGGAAGTGATTGCATCCCACTAGTAATATGCCTACACTTACCATTCTGAGAAAATCCTCATCACAATAGGTATCTATACGCCACCTGGAATCCTAAACCTCAAGATGTGCTGATATCAGATTACTGTGGGGACAGAGAACTATGAATTTATATATTCAGAAAATGCTTATAATCTAGTAGGTAATTACTCTTTAAAGGGAACCTGTCAGCATTATAGACCCTAAACTAACGTCATCTATGTAAAGCAGGGTTCTCAAACTCAGCTGGGTAAATGGGATGCTAAGTGAAAAAAATTGAATATGAAGGGCCACATTCTTTGAGGGAGAAGAAAACGTTTTCAGTGATACCATTACTTTTTTTTTTTTTTTACAGGTCGTCTTTTACTTACATTTTTACATAAAACAGCATTTTTAGTGGCCAAATATTATTCCATTATTTTTTCATTCATTTGTTTTTAAATGTTTTGCTTTTTTTGCTCTTAACTGGCCCCATACAGTAATAGTTTTACAATTGGCCTCATATAGTAATTCTGTCCCCCATCCTGTAATAATGTCTGCTGTGCTGTAGTAATGTCCCCATCCTGGTCCCATCTTATAGTAATATCCCCATCCTAGGCCCATCTTCTAGTAATTCTTCTCCTTTGACCTCACTCACTCTACGAACAGCGTCCTCTTCCTCCTCCACAGCCGGGGCACTTAGCAGTGATGTCATGTGCAGTCGTGCCGGTACGCTGACGTCAGCTGCTGGCCTCTGATTGGCCGGTGAGTGGTATTGGCATTGCGCCGCAGAGAGTCGGATTCTGTACCGCAATACATTTCAATTGAATGTGTGTCCCTGAAAAGAAGCACTGATGCGATTGTCTCAAGGGCCCTCGGACCGCACAATAGAGCCTCAGGCTTCATACGGTCCTTGGGCCGCGTGTTTGAGACCCCGGATGTAAAGCATCTGAAACGCTGATTATGTTTATACCTCTTTCTCCTTTTTATAGAAATTCATTGGCAAATGTTTATGCAGGTGCAGGAGGTTTGGCCTGACCTTACAGGTCTCCGGCCTCTCTCCCTCTTTCTCCTCCTGCCTTTGACTGACAGGTCAGGCTCCCCCCTCACCATAGATCTTACGCTGGTGCTGTCATTCCTGGAGGGCTACACATGCGTAGATCGATATTCTGGCTCGTGCAACATCATCAGGACCTTATTGAGTATGTGCCGCCCCCGGGAATACCGAAGCCTGCGTGAGATCTCGGGTGGGGGGAGCAGGTCACAGCCAAGAGGTAGGAGGTCGGTGGAGGAGAGAGAGGCCGAGAGAGATGTTGCTTCCTGCCAGCCCACTTGCGAGCTCATTTGCATAAACAGTCGCTGATTGATTTCTAGAAAAAGGGCTTAGAATACAAAGGTGAGGACTTAATCAACGTTTTAGATGCTTTACATAGATTGTTAGTCTAGGGTCTGAACAGCTGCTGACCGGTTCCCTTTAAGTGCTCTGATTCAGTGCTGGTACCTGCTGACTTGTAGATGAGGCTCGAGGTTCCCGCATGTGTCTTGCACAGATGAATATGTGGTGTTGGTTTTGTGGGTCTCCGTCTCTGACTTGTGTTTTCTTCCAGTCCAGGCTTCAGGCCTCTTTATGGAATCTTTACGCAAATGGTACTATGGACTCGCTGGCTTCAACAAAATAGGTAAAGTGAAGTTATGTACCGCCTGGTAAATTGCTCTAGTGCAGACAGGAGTGATGAATATTGGCTTATACTTCATAGGTTTAATGCGCGATGACACAATATATGAAACCCCCGATGTAGAAGAGGCGATCAGGAGGCTGCCAGCTAAAGTATACGATGACCGGATGTTCCGCATCAAGAGAGCCCTGGACCTAGACATGAAGAAAACCATCCTCCCTAAGGAGCAGTGGACGAAATATGAAGAGGTGAGGACACCTCGCTGTGCACCCAGTCATGTAGTCACCCGGTCTCTGCTCATATACCGTGTAGGCGTCCAATGCACTCGTCATGGAGCAGCTTAGTTTTACGGGAACGTAATTATGGATCAATTTTAGCACTTTTACACATGCATAAGTTCATGATAAATCCTGGTCTGAACAGGAACCTTGGACTTGCAGCAATAATACACAGCTTTGGCACATACAGGGAACTATACACAGTTTATACTCCCATCTATTCAGTACTAATTATCACTGCTCTGCAATGTGTGATGGGTCTATGGTGCAGGTGTGCACAGGACCTTACTGCAAGAATCACAGCTGTATGCTGCCCAGTTTGCCGCTTTTAAGATGTATATAGACCAAGGCTGCCGTCACACATCCGCTGTATACATCCTTGTGCTATTTTTTTTGTTGTTTAACCCCTTCCCGTTTTATATGTTTTTTGTTTTCTTCCCTTTCCACCAAGACCTATGACCTTTTTCATTGTGATGAGGACATAACCATATGAGGGCTTGCATTTTGCAGGCGGATTTGCAAATTTGAACTACAGCATTTAATTTACCTTTCAATGTACTGGAAAACAGGGGTGGGGGGGGGGGGGCACGCAGTTGCTTTTTGGGTTTTGTTTTGACAGTGTTCATTTTATGGTAAATTTAATTTGATCTGGCAAAAAGATTGTTTGTTTAGGTCAGTTCAATTACAGCAATACCAAACTGATACATGTGTTTAAAAAATCCGCCATTTTCCGAGACGCATAACAGTTTAATTTTTTCGATCAATGAGGCTGCATGAGGACTTTTTGATAGTAGTTTTGCAATCTCTTGAACTTTTTCTTTATAAAAATGTTTGTTTTCTCCATTGTCCGGTGCTGTACTATTTCGGTTTATCCTAGGGCATGTTTACTTTTTAATTAAGGATCTAGGTGCATTTACCACACTAGGGATATACAGGTGCTTCTCACAAAATTAGAATATCATCAAAAAGTTAATTTATTTCAGTTCTTCAATACAAAAAGTAAAACTCGTATATTATATAGTCATTACAGAGTGATCTATTTCAAGTGTTTATTTCTGTTAATGATTATGGCTTACAGCCAATGAAAACACAGTCATTATCTCAGTAAATTAGAATACTTTATAACAGCTTGAAAAATGATTTTAAAATCCGAAATGTTGGCCTACTGAAATGTATGTTCAGTAAATGCCCTCAATACTTGGTCGCGGCTCCTTTTGCATCAGTTACTGCATCAATGCGGCAATGTGTCATGGAGGCGATCAGCCTGTGGCACTGCTGAGGTGTTATGGAAGCCCAGGTTGCTTTGATAGCAGCCTTCAGCTCGTCTGCATTGTTGGCTCTGGGGTCTCATCTTCCTCTTGACAATATCCCATAGATTCTCTATAATAGATTCCCTATGAGGTTAAGGTCAGGCGAGTTTGCTGGCCAATCAAGCACAGTGATACTGTTGTGTGTAAACCAGGTATTGGTACTTTTGTCAGTGTGGACAGGTGCCAAGTCCTGCTGGAGAATAACCTTTCCTTCTCCAAAAAGCTTGTCGGTAGAGGGAAGCATGAAGTGCTCTACAATCTCCTGGTAGACGGTTGCGCTGACTTTGGTCTTGATAAAACACAGTGGACCTACACCAGCAGATGACATGGCTCCCCAAACCATCACTGATTGTGGAAACTTCACACTAGACCTCAAGCAGCTTGGATTGTGGCCTCTCCACTCTTCCTCCAGACTCTGGAACCTTGATTTCCAAATGAAAATGGGAACTCTGGGACCTTGTGGAGTGTGTCAATGACTGCCTTCTGGACATCTGTCAAGTCAGCAGTCTTCCCCATGATTGTGGAGCCTACTGAAACAGACTAATGGACCTTTTTAAACGCTTAGGAAGCCTTTGTAGGTGTTTTTTGTTAATTATTCTAATTTACGGAGATAATGACTTTTGTGTTTTCATTGGCTGTAAGCCATAATCATCGACATTAACAGGAATAAACACTTGAAATAGATCACTCTGTTAGTAATGACTCTATATAATATGAGTTTCACTTTTTATATTGAAGAACTGAAATAAATTAACTTTCTGATGATATTCTAATTTTGTGAGAAGCACTTGTACATTTTGGAGAGCACCCTGACCAATTACGAGAACAGAGGACATGAGCGCCCGGTGAAGCTCCGTTTGAAATCTTTTAGGGCTCTTTCAGATGTTCATGATCATCAGTTCGATGTAAGATCGCTATGCAAAGGAAATATATGAAGCTGTTGTGCTCAGGTTGGGAGACTCTCATCCAGTCTGTAGATTGCGATCCAAGATCGGACCGATGATCACGGACGTCTGAAAGAGCCCTTACCCTTTTACTTCCGATGTTTTATTATCCATTTGACCTAATTCCATTTTCTGGCTGATGTTACGGTCGTCATTTGAGACTTCTGTCCGGTATCTCATGTATTGCAGGGTAAGTTCCTTTATTTACCAACTTCTGTTTTTTTTTCCCCCAATAGGATGTTTCATATCTGCAGCCATACATTAGAGAAGTAGTCCGCGAGAGGAAAGAAAAGGAGGAATGGGGCAAGAAATGATATCCCATCACTGTCCAGAAGTCTTTTTATAATATTTATTCCTCATGTACACATCGGAGGATTGAACTTTCTGAGCCCTTGTACCGCTCTCTTTACTACAATAGAGCCAATAAAGAAAACTTTTCAATCATCATTTATGCATATTCTCACAGCTGTCATTCATTTTAGACCATGCTGTCCAAAAAACTACTGCCAGTGCTTATAGTGGTTCTCCGGGAAAAGGAAAAAAAAAGAGTCATAAATCATTTATCCCTTTTTAATTAGCAAATCAATCTTATAGTTTTGGGAGGTAATCACTTTGGAACATTTAATTTACCTCTGTCTTGTTGCGCAGATGGGGACCGGCACTAGAATGACAGTACGTAGGTGCCTGTGAGCATGTGCAGTAGGAAGCTCTGCTGCTGTGACCGTACATGATATAGTTTATCTCCAGGTTACAGCAGACGCTCAGCATTCAGATAGGGTGGACAGCAGTGTGAGCAGCCTCTTCTTTCTTCAGCACTCATGGCATCTCCAGTATTAGATCAGATAGACATGGTGAACAGCCTCTACTTACAATACCACCCCTGGTATCTCCAGTATTAGAACAGATAGACAGGGTGGACAGCTGTGTGAGCAGCCTCTTTTTTTACCTCGGTACCCCTGGTATTTCCAGTATAAGATCAGATAGACAGGGTGGATAGCAGTGTGAGCAGCCTCTTTATATCTCAGTACCACGGGTATTTCCAGTATTAGAGCAGATAGACAGGGTGAACAGCCTCTACTTACAATACCACCCCTGGTATCTCCAGTATTAGAGCAGATAGACAGGGTGGACAGCAGTGTGAGCAGCCTCTTCTTACCTCCATATTCCTGACAGCTCCTGTGTTAGGTGAGAATATCCACTGGGAGCACATCTACCTACAAATGAAATGAGGGGGCACAGCTTCCTTCATGCATCTGTGGATCTGATGGGCATAGCGGAGCACTATGCTCAGCTACTTAAATCAGTCCCATGGACACTGAATGGTGCTGCAGATAATCGCTGCTATTCTTTTCAATCCTGAATATATACACCTGTTTGGCTCTCAACATTGAGACCTTTATCATCCTATGGATAGGTGATAAATGCCTTTCATGGTAAAAACCATCCTCCTTTATGTTTTGGGGTTGTTTTTTGTTTTGCGATACCTTTCCAAAATCAGCTAATTTTGGAAAACCTTTGCTGTGTGAATGCAGCATTAAAGGAGTTGTCAACTACTGGACAAACCAAACTTAATCATTTCCAGGCCCAAATTAAAAGGAATCTGTTAGCAGGTTTGTCATGTAATCTGAGAGCAGCATGATATAAGGGCAGAGTCCCTGATTCCAGGGATGTGTCACTAACTGGGCTGCTTGCTGTAGTTTTATCAGTAGTAGATTCCTGTAACTTTAAAGTTATTTTTAACATGTACAGAACACATGCAATTATTTTGTGGCTGCAATTCACACTATGCGTTAGCACTTCGCAAACATTTTATACATGAATTCAACTATTGCTACATATGTAAAATCACGAGATTCTTTGCAGACATTTTGATCAGATCCCGTATGCCCATCTACCAGCAGCAAGAAAACACTTAGATGGGACCCTATTCTAAAGCCTCATCTCTATGCCTAGACCACCAATGAGCTGGAGAAGAATAGGGTCCATGGATTGTCTGGTATTGGAGCCCAGCTCCATTGTAGTGAATGGGGCTCAGCTGCAATATGAAACACAACCTGAGGACCGTGTAGTGCTGTGGGGTTATTTATTTATTTTTTGGGGGGAAAAAAAGTGGCCATTGTTTTACAAATTCTGCCCAAGCCCTTAATTGCCACTGTATTGTAGCTGAGTGATGTTTAGATCATTATTTGGGGTGTCATGTCTATATGTTTAGTGTAATGGATATTCTTTACTTCTGGACCAAGATCGGGGGACATTTGGTGGTTATTCAATCCCTGTATAGGATGTAATTCAGTCACAGGTTGTGGACTTGATGTCTCACCCCCTTCTGACATTACCAAGTGTGGTCAGAGGGTTGAGTTAGCATGGCAAACTTATATTTTGAGAATATCGGTAACAGAGCGCCCCTGTAAGGCTTAATTCACACACATGTGAAAAAATATTGGCCAAGTTTCATCCAGAAAATGTGGACCGTTTTTCCTCTGTATCGTCATCCATATGGCCTCTGTTTCATAGATGAGCAGTTATTAAAATTTATAAAACAAAGTACAGTTTCCAGTGTTAGGCTATGTTCACACAGCATTTTTTTATGCAAATTTTCAGCTGTGTTTTACAGTATCAGCAAAGTCTATGAGATTCCAGAAATCTCATGCACACCATGTTTTTTTTTTTTTTTTTTTTTGCAAAATAGAGCAGGTCACTTCTTTCAGTGTTTTTTCACCCATTGGAAGTAATGGGTGGTGGGAAAAAATGCACCAAAGACGTGTCAGGTTTTTCAGTGTTTTTTGTGACAAAACCCAGAATGCACAAAAAAGGCAAGAAAAATCCTGAACAACCTCCTGGCAAGAGATCAGGTTTTGCTGCAGAAAAAAAAACATGTGTGAACATAGCCTTACATTACAACGTTTTATCTGTAAAAATCAGATCCATGCTAGATTCTTTTTTTTTTTTTTTCTTATGCACCTACAGACTTGAATGAGTCTCATCCGACATAAGGAAGAGACTAGTGCATGCTGCTTTTTTTCCATGCAATTGGCTTGAGAAAAAAAAAAAAAAACCCACTCATCTGAACAGTCCTATTGAATAACATTGGTTCAAGTGCTGTCAATTGTGTCATGGACAGAACTCAGACTGAAAATGGTCGTGTGAACTTAGCCTTACAGTGACATCCCCAACAGCTCATAAGGCTGCCTTCACACTTACTTTTGTAAACTATGTATGTGTAAGTGTCCGTTTGTTAAGCCACTTATAGGGAATCTGTCGGCAGCTTTTTACGATGTAATCTGAGAGCAGCGCATTGTAGGAGCTGAAGCCTTGATACCAGTGATGTATCACTTACTGGTCTGTTTTGTTTTTTCAATAAAATCAGTGTTTTATCAGCAGACTATTATCACTACAGGACTAGGTGTCTCCTAGTCCAGCCATGCCCCCAGCACTGATTGGCAATTTTCTGTCAATGTACACAGAAATCAGTGGTGCTGGGTGGGGTTATAGACAGCTCTGCAGCAGATAAAGCAAGGATTTTAGCAAAACTGCAGCAAGCAGCCCAGTAAGTGATACGTTGCTGAAATCAGTGTATCTGTCCCTACATCATGCTGTCAGATTCTCTTTAAAACACAGTTTGTGGGGTTTTTTTTGTTTTTATCTTTTAGAAAAATGATGACGATACTAAATATGCTTTTGGTTTGTTTTTGTTTTGTTTTTCCTTTTAGATTTGGAAAAGGAAGATAATTTGAACATGTAGTTTTTTTTTCTTTACATTTTTAAATGTTTTTAAACTATTTTTCTTCTTTTCACTTTTGTTTTATAACCCTCTTGGGGAACTTGAACCTGCGATTGTTTCATCACTGGTACAATATGTTGCATTACTTCAGTATCTATCAA
Source organism: Phyllobates terribilis (assembly GCF_046119375.1). Lineage (NCBI taxonomy): Eukaryota > Metazoa > Chordata > Amphibia > Anura > Dendrobatidae > Phyllobates > Phyllobates terribilis. The sequence goes on from NW_027362764.1 coordinate 709,038,386, forward strand.
AAAAGTGCAATGATGGCAGTGACTCTGGCCTTCACCAGGCTCCAGTTTCCTAAGTATGAAATAAAAAATAGTTCTTCTCAAAAAAATGAAGAAGGATCCCTTCGCAATAAGGATATAAACCTACAGCGACCATGAAGGAGCAATGAGATCAAGAGTATACAAAACAGAAATGTTATTAATGAGTAAATATATAATAACCAGTCACAGTAGAAAAGACTATTGTGGCAATAAAATCACTTACATATTGTGGGACATAGATACACAGAACAAAAAAAAAATCCATACACCCCAATAACAATCATGTATATAATATCATATGGGTTTCATGCAGTATATGATCAGGATTAAATTGCACAAAATCCTAAATAGTAATAAAATAACTCTATGATCAACCATATCCATACTGCATAAGATACCAAAAAAAATGTTATTATGTAGCATAATAGGAAAGTTATTGTAGCATGAAGTTACATTTTCCCATAGACTACTGAATGTTAGTCAACATCACCTAAATGGCCACACAGGTATATTGTGAAAATGGCACACTTAATTACTAAAGTATATATTGCTTGTAGCCAAAATTGGAGAAAGTATATGTGCTGTCATGCACCACACGGGTGACCCATAAGTATGAAATATTTAGTAATTATATCTGTTACCTGTGGCCATGGTGAGAGGGGGGGGTATGTAGGCTGCTATGCACCTCGACGCGCGTTTCACCGCCTCTTGCGCTTTTGTTACTTTAGTAATAACTGCAGAAAATGATCTGCCAATTTAATTATTTATCAATTTTAAAATCTGTGCCAAAATATTTGCAACTTGTTTGAATTCCTTTATATCGAAGTGTATTCATCCCAATCAGATGAGTTTTATACCTCACAGATAAGCTGTGGTCAATCTTCGCCCAGTTTTTAATGCTGTATCCCTTTTGAAGTCGGGATAGGATGGCAGTCACTCAACGCAGGGTATATTATAACGTATAGATCTATGAAAGACTAGAGTGAGGGTTTGCTATTGGACATCTGATGGTCCGGTCTTGGTGTACAACGCTTTTGGATTCGCTTTTGTTACCTTATACACCTTAGTCACCATTGTCTCCCTTTCCCAATCTTGCTCGGAGGAGTTACTCATCAGATTTCTACCTGATATCCCGAAACGCACCCAAAAACTAGCCTCATTATACAGTGCATTGTGAAAGTATTTGGCCCCCTTGAACTTTTCTACATTTTTGGCTTCAAATATAAAGATATAAAATTCTATTTTTTGGGGAAGAATCAATAACAAGTGGGACACAATCGTGAAGTGGAACAAAATTTATTGGATATTTTAAACTTTTTCAACAAATTCAAAACTGAAAAGTGGGTGTGCAATATTATTTGACCCCTTTACTTTCAGTGCAGGATCTCTGAATGATCCAATGTTGTCCTAAATGACTGGTAATGATAAATAGAATCCACCTGTGTGTAATAAAGTCTCCGTATAAATGCAACTGCTGTGTGATAGTCTCAGGGTTCTGTTTCAAGTGCAGAGAGCATCATGAAGACCAAGGAACACACCAGGCAGGTCCAAGATACTGTTGTGGCAAAGTTTAAAGCCGGATTTGAATACAGAAAGATTTCCCAAGTTTTAAACATCTCAAGGAGCACTGTGCAAGCGATCATATTGAAATGGAAGGAGTATCAGACCACTTCAAATCTACCGAGACCCGGCCGTCCCTCTAAACTTTCATCTCGAACAAGGAGAAGACTGATCAGAGATCCAGCCAAAAGACCAATGATCACTCTGGATGAACTGCAGAGATCTACAGCTGAGGTGGGAGAGTCTGTCCATAGGACAACAATCAGTCGTACACTGCACAAATCTGGCCTTTATGGAAGAGTGGCAAGAAGAAGGCCATTTCTCAAAGATATCCATAAAAAGTCTTGTTTGAAGTTTGTCACAAGTCACCTGGGAGACACACCAAACATGTGGAATAAGGTGCTCTGGTCAGATGAAACCAAAATCGAACTTTTTTGGCCACAATGCAAAACGATATGTTTGGCGTAAAAGCAACACAGCTCATCACCCTCCAAAACACCATCCCCACTGTCAAACATGGTGGTGGCAGCATTATGGTTTGGGCCTGCTTTTCTTCAGCAGGGACGGGGAAGATTTTTAAAATTGATGGGAAGATGGACGGAGCCAAATACAGGACCATTCTGGAAGAAATCCTTTTGGAGTCTGCAAAAGACCTGAGACTGGGACGGAGATTTATCTTCCAACAAGACAATGATCCCAAACATAAAGCAAAATCTACAATGGAATGGTTCAAAAATAAACGTATCCAGGTGTTAGAATGGCCAAGTCAAAGTCCAGACCTGAATCCTTTCGAGAATCTGTGGAAAGCTGAAAACTGCTGTTCACAAACGCCATCCATCCAACCTCAATGAGCTCAAGCTGTTTTGCAAGGAAGAATGGGTAAGAATTTCAGCCTCTCGATGTGCAAAACTGATAGAGACATACCCCAAGCGACTTGCAGCTGTAATCGCAGCAAAAGGTGGCGCTGCAAAGTATTAACTCAAGGGGGCCGAATAATATTTCACGCCCCACTTTTCAGTTTTGAATTTGTTAAAAAAAGTTTAAAATATCCAATATTTGTTGATTCTTCGCAAAAAAATTTGAATTTTATATCTTTGTTTGAAGCCAGAAATGTGGCAAAAGGTAGAAAATTTCAAGGGGGGCGAAATACTTTCACAATGCACTGTATGTTCTTTTCTGCCGGAATCACAATTGCTGATCATCTTCGATTAACTTTGAGTAAAATTGAAACTCATGGCTCAGGGTTAATGAAAAGTAGAGATGAGGGTGCCTCTGATATGCTTTGAATTTTCCCAATTCATGTAGATTTTACTGAGAAAGTTGGTTCTCAGCAGATTTATTCTCTGTGAATTGAATGTTTCTTATTATAGAAAAATCAAACTAATACGTCGCTTCCCCCCCATACGATCCTTGTGCCACCATTCTGGACCTCTTTATGCCCGGTCTTGAGTGTGTGTTGTAAGGCTGGGTGCATTTTGTGCAATTGTGACTTTAAACGCGCAGGTGCAGAGATGTCCCATCCTAACAAGAAGAAGCCCTGGGTTTCAGCGTGCAGCTCCGATAAGAGGCATCGAGGACCCTGTGGGGGACAACAAGCAGCAGAGGTGGCCTGAGATGTAAGCAGTGAGGTATTAGTCTTTTGTATTTGTTTTTTTTTTTTTTTAAATCTTCTGTCAGCGTGAATTGCAAAAAAAATCTGATCTGGAGAATAGAAATTTTTGTAAAATTGTAGTAGACTTCAGGTCCACTCTAATAAATTTGCTCATCAGTGGTGAGAAGCTCTGAAGTATCCTCTTAGATAGGGCTGCCTTGTTTGAGAAGACTAGGCTACCATGGATCCAATTTTTGGAGCATGGGATTGCAGTGAACTGATGGGCCATTCAGTCAAGTGCTTTCCCTGTAGAGTTCGGAATCGGAGGAATACTCTCCACATTTCCTTTCTTGCTTCCTAGTCCTTTCTTCTATTCTTTACTCTTCCTTTATCTCTCTTCTCTATCCTGCTCTTTTCATTTTATTGTCTGGTGACTACTTATACTTAAATTTATGGAAGAAGATCAGGGTGTAGGAGATTCTAATATATAGTAATACGACTTCGTGTTGCCGAGTCGTTGGTCTTATCCTATCAAATGTTATAGCTAAATCCTCATATCATGAACAACGCAACAAATACACATTTCGGGGCCTGGTGTAATAGGCCAAATTAACTCCTGTCCAGATTAAACCCGGGCATTGTTTGTCCCAGGCCCGAGTATACCCTGGGGGATAAACTGTCCTAGGCCAAACTATACCTGGGGGTGTAAAATTGCATGGGCCAAACTATGACCCTCTAATTTAATTTGTAAATACTACAGAGAAGTGTGGTAGTCATTTTTTATCTTTGTGGAAGTCTAACATCTGAGATGTGTGATGTTTGTTGTAATGACTTAGATGTTACAGTTCCACAAAGATAAAAGATGAGTAGCACACTTCTCAGTAGTGTTTACACATTAAATTAAAAACCTTGGAATGCAATTGTAACTTGATCTTATCACTTCACTGGTGTCTAATTGGTTAAAAAGTGTGCAGATCTCTTTCTATCATACTCAGACACAGCTGCTTTTAATATGTAACTACTGAGAAGTGCAGTAGGATTCTTTACTAGTGTTGAGCCACCCCCGTAGTGTTCGGGTTCGGTTCGGTTCGTCGAACACCGGGATGTTCGAGGAACTGTTCGTCGAACTGTTCGTCGAACACCGTTAAAACCAATGGCAGGCAAACAAAAACACATAGGAACACATAGAAAACACCTTCAAAGGTGTCCAAAAGCTGACAAACTGCTCAGAAGACGCTTTCTTTAAAAAAGCCGGCCGGCAATTCAGCAGCGGCATACACCGGTACCCGACAATTTAGACATGAAGGAATAGAGCATCACACATAGATTAGATAGATAGAAACATGTCAGTCACATATATATGAAGTACAGTGACAGTGTTGCTTACTGTACTTGTCATTTAGTGTAAAGGATTTATTAAAAAATATAATAGTGTTTTCATGCACCGTCTCTTTAAAAAAGCCGGCCGGCAATTCAGCATCTGTACCCGACAATTTAGAATAGAAGGAATAGAGAATCACACCTAGATTAGATAGATAGAAACATGTCAGCCACATATATATGAAGTACTGTGACAGTGTTGCTTACTGTACTTGTCATTTAGTGTAAAGGATTTATTAAAAAATATAATAGTGTTTTCGTGCACCGTCTCTTTAAAAAAGCCGGCCGGCAATTCAGCAGCGGTACCCGACAATTTATAACAGACAGAATAGAGCTTCACACATAGATTAGATAGATAGAAACATGTCAGTCACATATATAATAAGTACAGTGACAGTGTTGGTTACTGTACTTGTCATTTACTATTAAAATAAAGGATTTATTATTAAAAAAAATTGGCGTGGGGTTCCCCGTAATTTTAGTCTCTAGCGGAGGTTAAGCAGACAGCTGGGGCAGATGTTTGAAGCCTGGGAAGGGGGTAATACCCACGGAGCTTCCCAGGCTACTAATATCAGCCCCCAGCTGAATACCTAGCCTTTACTAGCTATTAAAATGGAGGACCCCCCCAAAAAAAATGACGTGGGGTCCCCCCTAATTTAATAGCTAGCAAAGGCTAGGCAGACAGCTGGGGGCTGATATTAATAGCCCAGGAAGGGAGCCATGAATATTGGGCCCCCTCCCAGGCTAGAAACACCAGCCGTCAGCCGCCCCAGAAATGGCGCATCCATAGGATGCGCCAATTCTGGCACTTAGCCTCGCTCTTCCACGCTGCCCTGGTGCGGTGGCAGGGGGTAATAGGGTTGGGGTTGATGTCAGCTTATAATGCCAGCTGACATCAAGCCCAGGTTAGTAATGGAGAGGCGTCTATAAGACACCCCCATTACTAACCCCATAGTCAAAGTTAAAAAAAAAACACAAACACCCAGAATAAAGTCCTTTAATTGAAATAAAGACACAATTCTTTATTGTTCTAAATTAAACCATACTTACCATCACGCCCATTCCAGCTGAAGCCAACGATCTCCTGCAATAAAAGAAAAATAATAAAGCAACCTCATCCTTACCTTTCCATGGTTCCCAGGACAGCTTCAGCTCTGCTACATCGAGATGACAGGCTGGACAGCAGCAGAACGCTGCCATCCAGCCTGTCATCCCGCAGACACTGAGAAGCGCAGGCATGCTTGCGCTCCTCAGTGTCTGACTGTGACGGCATCCAGATGAGCCGACAATGAACTCGGCTCACCTCATGTACGTCACTGACAGCGTGGGAAAATTCTCCTGCACTCAGCGCTTCAGCGTGAGAATTTTCCCACGCTGTCAGTGACGTGCATGAGGTGATCTGAGTTCATTGGACATGACCTCGGCTCATCTGGATGCCGTCACAGCCAGACACTGAGTAGCGCAAGCAAGCCTGCGCTTCTCAGTGTCTGCGGGATGACAGGCTGGATGGCAGCGTTCTGCTGCGGTCCAGCCTGTCATCTCGATGTAGCAGAGCTGAAGCTGTCGTGGGAGCCATGGAAAGGTAAGGATGAGGTTGCTTTATTATTTTTCTTTTATTGCAGGAGATCATTGGCTTCAGCTGGAATGGGCGTGGCGGTAAGTATGGTTTAATTTAGAACAATAAAGAATTGTGTGTTTATTTCAATTAAAGGACTTTTTTCTGGGTGTTTGTGTTTTTTTTAAATACTTTACTAGAAATTCATGGTGGTCATGTCTAATATTGGCGTGACCCCATGAATTTCGGGCTTAGGGCCAGCTGATAATGCCAAGCTGGCCTTAACCCCTTTATTACCCAGTGAGCCACCGCACCAGGGCCCTGGATGAGTTGGGTACAGCGCCAGAAGATGGCGCTTCTATGAACGCGCCATTTTCCGGGGCGGCTGCGGACTGCAATTTGCAGCGGGTGGGGCCCAGAAAGCTTGGGCCTCCCTGCGCTGCAGATTCCAGCCCCCAGCTGCCTAGTTGTACCTGGCTGGACACAAAAATAGGGCGAAGCCCCACGTATTTTTTTTTTAAATTCATGAAATTCATGGAATAATTAAGAAAAAAAGGGCTTCCCTATATTGTTGTGTCCAACCAGGTACAAATAGGCAGCTGGTGGTTGGGAGCAGCCCGTTCCTGCCTGCTGTACCTGACTGGACACAAATATAGGACGAAGCCCCACATCAATTTTTTTTTCATTATTTCATGAATTTCCTGAAATAATTTAAAAAAAATTGACGTGGGGCTTCGCCCTATATTTGTGTCCAGTCAGGTACAGCAGGCAGGAACGGGCTGCCCCCAACCACCAGCTGCCTATTTGTACCTGGCCAGACACAACAATATAGGGAAGGCCTTTTTTTCTTAATTATTCCTTGAATTTCATGAAATAATTTAAAAAAAAAATGCGTGGGGCTTCGCCCTATTTTTGTGCCCAGCCAGGTACAACTAGGCAGCTGGGAGCTGGAATCCGCAGCGCAGGGAGGCCCAAGCTTTCTGGGCCCCACCCGCTGCAAATTGCAGTCCGCAGCCGCCCCAGAAAATGGCGCGTTCATAGAAGCGCCATCTTCTGGCGCTGTACCCAACTCATCCAGGGCCCTGGTGCGGTGGCTCACTGGGTAATAAAGGGGTTAAGGCCAGCTTGGCATTATCAGCTGGCCCTAAGCCCGAAATTCATGGGGTCACGCCAATATTAGACATGACCACCATGAATTTCTAGTAAAGTATTTAAAAAAAACACAAACACCCAGAATAAAGTCCTTTAATTGAAATAAACACACAATTCTTTATTGTTCTAAATTAAACCATACTTACCGTCACGCCCATTCCAGCTGAAGCCAATGTCTTCTGCAATAAAAGTAAAATAATTAAGCAACCTCATTCTTACCTTTCCATGGTTCCCACGACAGCTTCAGCTCTGCTACATCGAGATGACAGGCTGGACCGCAGCAGAACGCTGCCATCCAGCCTGTCATCCCGCGGACACTCAGAAGCGCAGGCATGCTTGCGCTCCTCAGTGTCTCGCTGTGACGGCATAAAGATGAGACAAGCTCATGTCCAATGAACTCGGCGCACCTCATGCACGTCACTGACAGCGTGGGAGAATTCTCCTGCACTCAGCACTTCAGCGTGAAAATTCTCCCACGCTGTCAGTGACGTACATGAGGTCAGCTGAGTTCATTGGACATGAATGAGCTCACCTCATGCACGTCACTGACAGCGTGGGAAAATTCTCACGCTGAAGTGCTGAGTGCAGGAGAATTTTCCCACGCTGTCAGTGACGTGCATGAGGTGAGCTCATTCATGTCCAATGATCTCAGCTCACCTCATGCACGTCACTGACAGCGTGGGAAAATTCTCCTGCACTCAGCGCTACAGCGTGAGAATTCTCCCACGCTGTCAGTGACGTGCATGAGGTGAGCTCATTCATGTCCAATGAACTCAGCTGACCTCATGCACGTCACTGACAGCGTGGGAGAATTCTCACGCTGAAGTGCTGAGTGCAGGAGAATTCTCCCACGCTGTCAGTGACGTGCATGAGGTGCGCCGAGTTCATTGGACATGAACTAGTCTCATCTTTATGCCGTCACAGCCAGACACTGCAGAGCGCAAGCATGCCTGCGCTTCTCAGTGTCTGCGGGATGACAGGCTGGATGGCAGCGTTCTGCTGCGGTCCAGCCTGTTATCTCGATGTAGCAGAGCTGAAGCTGTCGTGGGAACCATGGAAAGGTAAGGATGAGGTTGCTTTATTATTTTTCTTTTATTGCAGGAGATCGTTGGCTTCAGCTGGAATGGGCGTGATGGTAAGTATGGTTTAATTTAGAACAATAAAGAATTGTGTCTTAATTTCAATTAAAGGACTTTATTCTGGGTGTTTGTGTTTTTTTTTTAACTTTGACTATGGGGTTAGTAATGGGGGTGTCTTATAGACGCCTCTCCATTACTAACCTGGGCTTGATGTCAGCTGGCATTATAAGCTGACATCAACCCCAACCCTATTACCCCCTGCCACCGCACCAGGGCAGCGTGGAAGAGCGAGGCTAAGTGCCAGAATTGGCGCATCCTATGGATGCGCCATTTCTGGGGCGGCTGACGGCTGGTGTTTCTAGCCTGGGAGGGGGCCAATATTCATGGCTCCCTTCCTGGGCTATTAATATCAGCCCCCAGCTGTCTGCCTAGCCTTTGCTAGCTATTAAATTAGGGGGGACCCCACGTCATTTTTTGGGGGGGGGTCCTCCATTTTAATAGCTAGTAAAGGCTAGGTATTCAGCTGGGGGCTGATATTAGTAGCCTGGGAAGCTCCGTGGGTATTACCCCCTTCCCAGGCTTCAAACATCTGCCCCAGCTGTCTGCTTAACCTCCGCTAGAGACTAAAATTACGGGGAACCCCACGCCAATTTTTTTTAATAATAAATCCTTTATTTTAATAGTAAATGACAAGTACAGTAAGCAACACTGTCACAGTACTTCATATATATGTGACTGACATGTTTCTATCTACCTAATCTATGTGTGATTCTCTATTCTTTCTGTTATAAATTGTCGGGTACAGATGCTGAATTGCCGGCCGGCTTTTTTAAAGAGACGGTGCATGAAAACACTATTATTTTTTTTAATAAATCCTTTGCAGTAAATGACAAGTACAGTAAGCAACACTGTCACAGTACTTCATATATATGTGACTGACATGTTTCTATCTATCTAATCTATGTGTGAAGCTCTATTCTTTCGGTTCTAAATTGTCGGGTACCGGTGTATGCCGCTGCTGAATTGCCGGCTTTTCATGTTTCACTGTGAGCACTGTTCCCATCGATTTGGGCAATCACTGTAATGCCACAACCACCATGGCCGTGACATTACAGTGAGTGGCAGACAATCCCTGCATGATTGGTGCTCTAAATAGCGCCAGACATGCAGGACACGCTTTTGGTGCACGAACAGTTATCGAACATAACCTCGAACAGCCGAATTTTTTGCAAATCGTTCGGGTTCGTCGAACAACTCGAACACCACCCAAAACAGCTCGAATTTGAGATTGGCGAACAGTTCTAGTCGAACACCGCTCATCTCTATTCTTTACCTCATATCGTTGTGTAAGTCTATTATTTTTCTGGTTCAATTAATAAAAGTCTGTGTTTAGAACTTTAAGATTTAACCCCTTTACCCCCGAGGGTGGTTTGCACGTTAATGAGCAGGCCAATTTTTACAATTCTGACCACTGTCACTTTATGAGGTAATTACTCTGGAACGCTTCAAAGGATCCCGCTGATTCTGAGATTGTTTTTCGTGACGTATTGTATTTCATGATAGTGGTAAAATTTCTTCGACATCACTTGCGTTTATTTGTGAAAAAACGGAAATTTGGCAAATTTTGAAAATTGCTAAATTTTCAAAATTTGCCAAATTTCCGTTTTTTCACAAATAAACGCAAGTGATGTCGAAGAAATTTTACCACTATCATGAAATACAATACGTCACGAAAAACAATTTCATGATAGTGGTAAAATTTCTTCGACATCACTTGCGTTTATTTGTGAAAAAACGGAAATTTGGCAAATTTTGAAAATTTAGCAATTTTCAAAATTTGAATTTTTATGCCCTTAAATCAGAGAGATATGTCACACAAAATAGTTAATAAATAACATTTCCCACATGTCTACTTTATATCAGCACAATTTTGGAACCAAAATTTTTTTTTATTAGGGAGCTATAAGGGTTGACCAGCGATTTCTCATTTTTCCAACAAAATTTACAAAACCATTTTTTTAGGGACCACATCACATTTGAAGTCACTTTGATGGGTCTTCATGACAGAAAATACTCAAAAGTGACACCATTCTAAAAACTGCACCCTTCAAGGTGCTCAAAACCACATTCAAGAACTTTACAAAAATTCCTGTGAAGCACCTGAAGGGTTAATAATGTGGAAGAAAAAAATGAACATTTAACTTTTTTCACAAAAATGTTACTTTAGACCCAATTTTTTTTATTTTCACAGGGGTAACAGGAAAAAATGGACCCCAAAATTTGTTGTGCAATTTTCTCTGAGCACGCAGATACCTCATACGTGGGGAAAAACCACTGTTTGGGCGCACGGCAGAGCTCGGAAGAGAAGGAGCGCCATTTGACTTTTGAATGTAAAATTTGCTTGAATAATTAGCGGACGCCATGTTGCGTTTGGAGAGCCCCTGATGTGCCCAAACAGTGGAATCCCCCAAAAGTGACACCATTTTGGAAACTAGACCCCTCAGGGAACTTATCTAGATGTGTGGTGAGCACCCCGAACCCCCAAGTGCTTTGCAGAAGTTTATAACATGGAGCTGTGAAAATAAAAAAATCAAACTTTTTCCACAAAAATAATGTTTTAGCCCCAATTTTTTATTTTTACAAGAGTAAGAGGAGAAAATGGACCTCAAAAACTGTTGTGCAATTTCTCCGGCGTACGCCAATACCCCATATGTGGGGAAAATACAGTGTGTGGGCGCACTGCAGAGTTCAGAAGGGAAGGAGCATTGTGTGACTTTTTGAATGCAAAATTGGCTGGAATAGAGAGCGGACGCCATGTCGCATTTGGAGAACCCCTGATGTGCCTAAACAGTGGAACCCCCCCTTCCCCCCTCCACAAGTGATCCCATTTTGGAAACTACACCCCTCAAGGATTTTATCAAGGGGTATAGTGAACATTTTGAATCCAGAGGTACGACACAGAATTTCATAACATTAGGTCATCATATTTAATAAGTTGTCATTAGTCTTGAGTGCAAGTGCTCGCTACTTGAGTTTGCATCAGGTACACGGGTATGCACCATGTATCACGGGTGCTCGAGTGACATGCTCGAGTCCCCACCTGCATGTTTCATGGTTATTAGACACCTAAAAAAAAACCATGCTTGGAACGCTAGTGCATGGCAGGCAATCCACGCGAGGTTTTTTTGGCCACGAAGCATATGGGGTGGAGACTCGAGCATGTCACTTGAGCACCCGCGATACTCCGTGCATTCCTGAGCACCCGATGCAAACTCAAGTAGCGAGCGCTTGCGCTCAACACTAGTCGCCAGATCGTCTTTTTTTTTTTACTTTTGAAAAAAAATCCCTAACCCTAACCCTAGAGTTTATTTTTTACGCCGTTCCTCGTGCGGTATAAGTGATTACACGACTTTATTCTTCGGGTTGGTGCGATTACAGCGATACCAGAATCATATCGGGTTTTTATGATTGACAGCTGTCACACACTAAAAGACGCATTTTTTTGCAAAATCTAGTTTTTGCATCGCCGTATTTTGAGAGCTATAATTTTTCCCTATTTTGGCAGACAGAGTCATTCGACGGCTTGTATTTAGCGGGATGAGTTGACGTTTTTATTGGTGTCATTTTCAGGCACTTGACATTTTTTGATCTCTTTCTATTCTGATTTTTGGGAGGCAGAATAAACAAAAACCAGCAATTGTGGTAAAATTGATAAGGTAGCTTTATTCTTAGGGTCAGTACGTTTACAACGGTACCACATTTATATCGTTTTTCTATGTTTTGGCTCTTTTACACAATAAAAGCTATTTTATAGAAAAAATATTTTTTTGCATCGCTTTATTCTGAGAGCTATAACTTTTTTATTTTTCGGCTAATGGAGCTGTATGGCAGCTTGTTTTTTGCGGGACGATGACTTTTTCAGTGGTACCATTTTTATTTATATTTGTCTTTTTGATCGCGAGTTATTTCATTTTTTGTTTGGCGGTATGATGATAAAGCATTGTTTTTTGCTTGGTTTTTTATTTTATTTTTTTTACCGTGTTCACTAAAGGGGTTAACTAGTGGGACAGTTTTATAGGTCAGGTCGTTCTGGAAGCGGCGATACCAAATATGTGTACTTTTATTGTTTTTTTTGTTTTTTTTCATAATATTTATTGATGGGTACATTGGATTATTTTATTTATTTTTTTAAATATTTTTACAATTTTTTTTTTTCATTTTTTAACACTTTTTGGACTTTTATTCTTTGTCCCACTCTGGGACTTTCACTTTTTTTTATTCTGATCGCCTGTATAGCACAGGAATGCTGCACCATTCCTGTGCTATACAGGCAGTCAGCGCTGCACAGGGAGAAGATAGTTTGGTCATGCACTGCGCATGACCAAAGAATCTTCCTGCTGTCTGGTGACCCAGATGTCATGACGACATCGGATCGTCATGGCAACATCCGGGAAGCCGCAGCGGACAGCGCTGGAGGCCGGAAGAGGAGGTGAGTATCCCAATCACCTCCCCTTGCCACCGCAATGCTGCGATCGACTTCGATCTCAGCATTGAGGGGGTTAATGTGCAGGACCGCTCCCAGCACATAGCACCGGGTGTCAGCTGTGACAATCAGCTGACACCTGGCGGCGATCGCCCCGCACTGCTTGTGTGCAGGTGCGATCGCCGTATGACCTAATAATACGTCATTGGTCCAATCGGCCCAGGTCACCATGACGTACTATTAGGTCATACGTCAGTAAGGGGTTAAGTCAGTTAACTTCTCACATAACTTGAATGTTGAAAAATTAAGTAACTGTGTATATCACTAAACGCTGCTGATATCAAGGGGGCATAATCTGGCATGAGGGGGTATAAAATGGCCTAGGCCATAATATTCCCAGGGTATAATCAAGTCTAGGCCGCTTTAACCCTTGGTATAGTCTGGACTCTGGGTACACTATGGCCTGTTATACTGGGTCTTGTTTCCTTCCTTCAGATCTGTCACGCAGTAGTGTGGGAACGACTAAGTGCACATGAGGGGGAGGAAGCCCAAACACTAGGGAAAGGGGGAGTTTGCAAACCCTTGGCAGATCTAATAACACCCTGCTTACCTTACCATCCCTATATTGGTTCCACACCAATCCCCGAGCAGGAACCTAAACCCTGTATATCCCTAGAGCTTGGCTCCAAATAGGGAGGGGAAGAGGTGAGCACTGCTCAGGCCCCACTACAAACTAAAGACAACAAGGGAGACAAACAAAGGTATTAACTTAGCTTGAGCAGACACGAGAGGAGAAACGCCAACTGTCCTCCTAGGGCACCAGAGAAGAAGCCAGCCAACAGCTAGTGCTCCAAGTATGCACAAGCGAACATAGAAGTATCACCAGTGATTGCCTGAAGCAAACTGAGGGTTTTTAACTCCTTAACTCCCATGCAAGGGTGTGTCAAAGCAGCAGGAGGAAGGTCGCCGCTGGGTATTAAAGGAAGAAGGATTAAGAAGTTGTCTGCAATGTCAAGCGCAGACACCTTTTACAGCTAGATCCAGTCTATTACACCTGACACACCCGTGACAGTACCCTCCCTTCTACTAGTGGCCTCCGGACACTTAGGACCAGTTTTCTCAGGATAAGAGGTGTGAAATGCACGAACCAACCTGGGGGCATTCGCTTCTGATACTGAAACCCACCTCCTTTTCTTTGGACCATAACCCTTCCACTGCACCAAGTACTGTAGGGAACGACGTTGGAGACGAGAATCTACAATCCTCGAAATCTGAAACTCCAAATTACCATCAACCATGATTGGGGGTGGCGGTAGGGGAGAGGACTCAAGAGGTTCTACATATTTCTTGAGCAGACACCTGTAAAAGACATTGTGGATCTTAAGGACCTGAGGTATCTCAAGACGAAGCGCTGTTGGGTTAATGACGGCAGTTATTTTATAGGGACCAATAAATCTAGGTCCCAGCTTCCAGGAAGGAACCTTCAACTTGATATTCCTGGTAGACAACCACACAAAGTCATTCACACTGAGGTCCGGACCTGGTGAGCGTTTCCTGCAAGCCATACATTTGATCCTGTCTCCCATGATCTTCAAATTACTCAACCCCCCCGCCACACAGAGGAGAGAGAGAGAGATCAAGCAAAATGTTCCTCCTCAGGAACTCCTGAAGCCCCTCCCCCACTGAAAGTACCAGACTGTGGATGGAAACCGTATGCACCAAAGAACTGCGACCTGCAGGTAGAGTCTTGGCGGTAAGTAAGACGCCCAATCCTCATGGTTTTCGGAGACAAAACACCTGAGGTAAGTCTCCAGATTCTGCTTAATGCGTTCGGTCTACCCATTTGACTGAGGATGGAAGGCTAAGGAAAAGGACAGTTGCACCTGCAGTCGAGAACAGAATGCCTTCCAGGACTTTGAAACAAACTAGGTCCCCCGATCTGACACCACATCAGAGGGAACCCCGTGAAGCTTCACGATCTCACTTATAAACACATGAACAAGAGTTTTGGCATTTGGAAGTGCCGGTAATGTGACAAAGTGAACCATTTTACTGAACCTATCTACTACCACCAAAATCACCGTTTTGCCTGCAGATACCGGTAGGTTAGTAATAAAATCCATGGACAAGTGTGTCCATGACCTGCTAGGAATAGGTAGCAGAACAAGAGTACCAGACGGATGGGTATGCGATACTTTAGAACGCGAGCAATCACATCCTGACGCAACCCCAGCCACCAAAAACGACGAGAAAGGAGGTCCGCAGTTGCCTTACCACCTGGATGACCAGCAAACTCAGAGTTGTGATGTTCACTAATTACTTTGCAGCACAGATTAGATGGTACAAATAACCTTCCTGAAGGGCAGGAGGAAGGGCTGTTCCCCTGAGCCTCCAACACCTCGCCCTCCAGTTCAGGGTACAATGCCGAAATGACTACCCCCTTCTGCAAAATTGGGGCAGGGTTCTCATGGTCACCACCACCAGGGAAGCTCTGGGACAAAGCATAAGCCTTGACGTTTTTGACCCCTGGACGGAAAGTGACAACAAAATTGAACCTAGTAAAAAACAGGGACCATCTAGCTTGCTTAGGATTGAGACGTTTAGCCTGTTGAAGATATGACAGGTTCTTATGGTCTGTGATAAAAGTAATAGGATGGACAGACCCCTCCAACCAATGTCGCCATTCTTCAAACGCCAATTTAATCGCCAAAAGTTTCCTATTCCCACATCATAATTTCTCTCACCTGAAGATAATTTCTTCGAAAAGAAAGCAAACAGACTCCATTTACCAAGGGACGGACCCTGAGACAACACAGCCCCAACTCCCACCTCCAACACATCAACTTCTACAGTAAAGGATTGGGAAACATCTGGTTGACTGAGTAAAGGTGCAGTGGCAAAACTGCTCTTTAGGGAGGAAAAAGCCTGCAAGGCAGCATCCTATCATTTAGAATGATCAGACTCCTTCCTTGTCATGTCAGTGAGGGGTTTCACAATTACCAAATAATTTTGGATACATTTCCGGTAAAAATTAGTAAAGCCCAGAAAACGCTGTAGAGCCTTCAGGTTCTCGGGATGGTCCTAATCAAGGACAACACGGATCTTCTCTGGATCCATCCAAAAACCCAAAGATGAAAACAGCTACCCCAAAAACTGCACCTTCTGGATGGCGAAAACACACTTTTCTAGTTTGGCATATAGTTTGTTATCCCTTAATATCAGAAGCACCTGTTTAACATGCCCGCGATGTGTCCAGATAGACCACCACAAACCCGCCCACCAAATGATCCAAAATATCATTAATGAAATGTTGGAACACCGCAGGTGCATTGGTCAAACTGAAAGGCATAACCAGACTCTCAAAATGCCCTTATGGGGTATTGAACTCTGTTATCGATTCATCCCCCTCTTTGATTCTATCCAGATTGTATGTTCCCCTAAATCCAACTTGGAGAACACGTTAGTTCCCACAACCTAGCTGAACAAATCTGGAATCAGAGGAAGACGGTATGGAAAGGATGGTAATTTGATTTAATTCCCGGAAATCTAAATAGGGACGTACAGTGGGTACGGAAGGTATTCAGACCCCTTTAAATTTGTCACTCTTTGTTTCATTGCAGCCATTTGGTAAATTATAAAAAGTTCATGTTGTTTCTCATTAAAGTACACTCTGCACCCCATCTTGACTGAAAAAAACAGAAATGTAGAAATGTTTGCAAATTTATTAAAAAAGAAAAACTGAAATATCACATGGTCATCAGTATTCAGACCCTTTGCTCAGTATTGAGTAGAAGCACCCTTTTGAGCTAATACAGCCATGAAGCCATGAGTCTTCTTGGGAATGATGCAACAAGTTTTTCACACCTGGATTTGGGGACCCTCTGCCATTCTTCCTTGCAGATCCTCTCCAGTTCCGTCAGATTGGATGGTGAACGTTGGTGGGAAGCCATTTTCAGGTCTCTCCAGAGATGCTCAATTGGGTTTAGGTCAGGGCTCTGGCTGGGCGAGTCAAGAATGGGCACAGAGTTGTTCTGAAGCCACTCCTTTGTTATTTTAGGCTGTGTGCTTAGGGTCATTGTCTTGTTGGAAGGTGAACCTTCAGCCAAGTCTGAGGTCCAGAGCACTCTGGAAGAGGTTTTCATCCAGGATATCTCTGTACTTGACCGCATTCATGTTTCCTTCAATTGCAACCAGTTATCCTGTCCCTGCCATTGAAAAACACCCCCATAACATGATGCTGCCACCACCATGTTTCACTGTTCGCATTGTATTGGGCAGGTGATGAGCAGTGCCTGGTTTTCTCCACACATACCGCTTAGAATTATCACCAAAAAGTTCTATCTTCGTCTCATCAGACCAGAGAATCTTATTTCTCATAGCCTGGAAGTCCTTCATGTGTTTTTGAGCAAACTCTATACGGGCTTTCATATGTCTTGCACTGAGGAGAGTCTTCCGTCGGGCCTCTCTGCCATAAAGGCCTGACTGGTGGAGGGCTGCAGTGATAGTTGACTTTGTGGAACTTTCTCCCATCTCCCTACTGCATCTCTGGAGCTCAGCCACAGTGATCTTGGGATTCTTCTTTACCTCTCTCACCAAGGCTCTTCTCCCATGATTGCTCAGTTTGGCTGAACGGCAAGGTCTAGAAAGACTTATGGTGGTCCCAAACTTCTTCCATTTAAGGATTATGGAGGCCACTGTACTCTTAGGAACCTTGAGTAATGCAGAAATTTTTTTGTAACCTTGGCCAGATCTATGCCTTGCCACAATTCTGTCTCTGAGCTCCTTGGGCAGTTCCTTTGAGCTCATGATTCTCATTTGGTCTCACATGCACTGTGAACTGTGAGGTCTTATATAGACAGGTGTGTGCCTTTCTAAATCCATTCCTATCAGTTTAATTAAACACATCTGGACTCCAATGAAGGAGTAGAACCATCTCAAGGAGGATCACAAGGAAATGGACAGCATGTGACTTAAATATGAGTGTCTGAGAAAAGGGTCTGAATACTTATGACCATGTGATATTTCAGTTTTTCTTTTTTAATAAATTTGCAAAAATTTCTACATTTCTGTTTTTTTTCCAGTCAAGATGGGGTGCAGAGTGTACTTTAATGAGAAAAAAAAAAGAATTTTTTAGAATTTACCGAATGGCTGCAATGAAACAAAGAGTGAAAAATTTAAAGGGGTCTGAATACTTTCCGTACCCACTGTAGACCGCCATCTTTTTTCTTCACAAAGAAGAACCCTGCCACCAGGGGCGAAGATGAGGGTCTGATATGTTCCTTCTCCAGACTTTCCGTAATCAAATCCTTCATGGCTTGTCTCTCAGGGCCAGAAAGATTATACAGTCTGGACTTTGGTAGTTGAGCTCCGGGGGTGAGGTTAATAGGACAGTCATATGCACGATGAGGAGGCAAATCCTGCAACCCCTCTCAGAAAAAAAGACCTCAAAACCAGACAAAAACGCAGGTAAGGTCGCTGTAGAGACTGTAGAAAGGAATATGTTTAAACAGTTATCATGGCAGTAATCTCCACACTCAATGATCTCTCTGGATTGCCAATTCACCAACGGATATGTTTCACCAACCAGGGTAGACAAAGTACAATTGGAGTGGAAAGACTGTCCAGGACATAGCAAGGGATTATCTCACACTGAACTGACCCCACCCTCAGTCTTACATTATGTACAATCTGAGTTAGAGCTTTCTGTGCAAGTGGCGCTGAGTCGATGGCGAAGATGGGAATGGGCTTAGCTAAAGTACAGCAAGCAAGACCAAGAGTTCTCACAAACTCTGCATCAACCATGCTGATTCCAGCTCCACTGTCAACAAACAGAAATTTTCTCAATCTTGCTCTCTAGCACCACCTCTGATGTCAGGACAAACCGAGAACTGTAGGTTGATGATAAACACACCCTTTGATTATCCAACTCCAGACTACCAAGGGTTAATCAGGTCTCCTTTTGCTTAGGAATCGAGGGACAGGCCCCAATAAAATGTCCCTTTTTTCCACAAAAAAACGCGCCCTTTTTTTTTTTTTTGAGGCTCTCCTGGGAAACGTACGATGCAGAGGCACCCCCTAACTGCATGGGTTGTTCCAGCTCTCCCAGTACTGGTTCACCCCCAGACCGCTACCTCGGGAAAGGGGAATTACCCCGAAAAGAGGGCTCCAGAGAAGGTGGTCTCACCCACCTATCCTGAAGGCGTCTATTAACACGTATGGCCAAAGACATGGCAGCCTCCAAGGAGTCGGGTTTCATACACTGCCAACGCATCTTTCAACCTTTCAGTAAGGCCCTGCCAAAATTGGCTTCTGAGAGCTGGGTCATTCCATTTTGTATAAGTTACCCGTCTGCGGAATTCGGAGCTGTACGTCTCTACTGACTGCCCGGATGAAGGCGACGCAACCTGGACTCAGCCAAGGAGATTCGGTCAGGGTCATCATAGATGAGGGCTAGAGCCCCGAAAAAAACTTCCACAGACTGGAGACAAACCGAGCCCTGAGGCAAAGAAAAAGCCCAGGATTGAGGATCTCCTTGCAGTAGTGAGATCACAATCCCTACTCACTGCTCCTCACCTCCAGATGAGTAAGGACGAAGTTTAAAATACAGTTTGCAAGCCTCCTTGAACACAAAAAACTTGTCCCTACCTCCTGAAAACCTGTCCGGGAGGGCAACCTTGGGTTCAAGCTGAACCGGCCAACCCGCAGAGACCCCAACATTAGGGACCTGCAGTTGCTGCTGCTGAACCTCATAGCGGAGGTCAGTCACCTCTAGAGACAGCTTGTGCAGCTGCTTTGCCAGCTCTGCAACAGAATCCATGAACCAAGGGAGAAAGAAAAAAAAAAAAACACACACACAAAACCACGAGTCAGTTTTTTTTTTTTTTTCCCTCTATTTTTGCACGGCCAGTGATAATGTCACGCAAGGTGTGGGAAAGACTAAGTGCACACGAAGGGAAGAGGGGAGGAAGCCCAAACACTAGGGAAAGAGGGAGTGGAGACCCTTAAGCAGATCTAATAACCCCCTGCCTACCCTACTGTCCCTATATTGGTTCCACAACAATCGCCGAGCAGGATCCTAAACCCTGTATATCCCTAGAGCTTTGCCCTAGATAGGGAGGGGTGAGCACTGGTCATGCCCCACTACAAACTAAAGACAACAAGGGATACAAACAAAGGGGATTAACTTAGCTTGAGCAGACACCAGAGGAGAAACGCCAAGTGTCCTCCAAGGGCACCAGAGAAGAAGCCAGCCAACAGCTAGTGCTCCAAGCATGCACAAGCGAACATAGAAGTATCACCGACTGTGAGGGAAATATTGAGGAATATTGAAAGTCTGTCATAGATATTGACTATTTCTCCCTCATTCCCCTTTTGCCCAGCACAAAGCCCCAATTAACACAGCCATGAGTAAGAGCTTACATAAACAAATGGCAGCCAAGAGGTGTCACCAAGCTACTTAAAATGCGAGCATCTTGTCCCTGGAAGACGCAGGGGGTGATTAAAATGCAGGATTGCCATAATTTGTATGTAACTGGGAAAGCTGGTTTCCCGAGCTTCAAAAAGAAGTTTATAGACACTTCGACTCCGAAACGAAATATGAAATATTGTAAGTTTCATACGTCTGACAATAACGGGAATTATATTTTTAGTGGCAGGGACAGCCAAGGAATGTATCTATAGTTTTCCATGGCTGTAAGCAGAATCAGGGAGCTGTAGCGCAAAAACACCAGAATAACAGACTGCAGCTATGCAATGTGTGGTCTCTACATGAAGGTAAAATCATAATAGAAAATATGATATCACTTTTGGGCTTCTGGGATCAACGCGCGATGAGTTATCCCAAAAGACAGGTTTTTAATAGAAATCTGAAGGGTGGAGTCCAGCCCCTGTGATGTAATCACAGGGGGGTCTCTCCCTTCAGCATAAAATAGTTTGTTGAGGCTGAAGCCGTGTTATTTGCCCAGGACTATATGTCTATCATAGCGGAGGACCCTGTTCAATAACAGTTTAAACGGAGCGCCTCCTCTCCACCTATATTGAATAATCACAGCGGTCTTTATAGTGTAAGTTTCTCTTTTTTTTTATCCTGTTTTATTTGCGTAACTGCTTATGTATTTTAATGTCTCTTTTGTAACATCCCTGTATATATTTTTCTTAAACGCTGCCTCCCTTTTGGATTAAATATAAAATTTAATAGTTCTGTTTCTTTTGTCCTGTAATCGTTCCCTTCCCCAAAGCCATATACGCTACCAAAACGCAGGCGTCCGGCCAGGCCTGTATTATATATTAAACTCGGCCGGTGGTTGCAGCGAATAATATTAATAATCAGGCTATCGTGAAGCTGACAGTGACCGTACGGAGGGCGTAAAGACGTATTCCATTCTTTGGAACCCAGAGGTGTGACGCCATACGCTCACTGGTCGCTTGCCGATACCTACGCAGCGAGTAGTCTGGACCATGTGCTCGCGATTCTGGACGAAAGCCGTGACACAGTGATGGCATGGTGAGATATTGTGTGATCTGCCCGGTGTCGTCGCTGTGGTGATCCCTGACACCGACGATTGCCTGAAGCAAACTGAGGGTTTTTAACTCCCATGCAGGGGTGTGTCAAAGCAGCAGGAGGGAGGTCGTCGCTGGGTCTTAAAGGAAGAAGGATTAAGAAGGTGTCTGCAATGACAAGCGCAGTGACCTACAGCTAGATCCAGAGCGACTGTCTATTACACCTGACACACCCATGACAAGATCATTATAATGATCTGACAGATTTTTTCTTTTTTGTTCTCCCTCATTGTTGCCATCTCACTTGTTATTGTTTATTGTGCTTTGTGGTCTTATGTCCTCATTTCATTTGCTTTCCTGCGTTTCATTCTATTCGGTTCAATAAAAACCAATATAACATAAAATACCCCTCACATTTTACATGTGCGATGACAACTGCTTAGTTCACAGTGTCAGTCAGTGAGCTCAGCAGCTCTGAGCCGGGCGTTTCCTCTATATTAGCAGAGTCACTGAGCTCTTTGATTGGACTCCTGCGCTGTCGACGTGACAGTGCCATAGCCAATGCCAGACAACGGCAGCAGTGGCAGAAACTCGTCAGGGAAGGTCAGTCCAAGTGCAACTGTTTTAATTATTTTTAATTCTTATTTCATAAATCAATATTACACATGAAAATAAGTAACTTTGTAATATGTCTTATAAGAGAAATCTGCTTCTTTCTCCTCCTTGACTGATTTATCACCCTCAATCCATGTGTAAAATCTGCATTCAGTGAAAACAGACTTTGACATTACTGAGATAGATGGCAGTTGGTGCTCATAAGATTCTATAGAGAGGGAGAGGGGCTAGAGGCCGACACAGACATTCTGCTCCAAGTTCTTCTGAAACGGCAGTTACAGTTCTCCATAGAACTTTATGAGCACCAACTGTCATCTCCCATCTCAGTAATGGGAAAGTCTATATTCACTGAAGACACATTTTACCCTTGAACTGAGAATTAATGAGCAGTTGAGGAGGAGAAAGAAGCAGATTTCTCTGATAAGATATATTACAATTTTTTTTTACTTTCACGTGTACTATTGATTTATTGGGGGAAAAAAATAAAATGATGGTAACTCTATAACTAAAATGAAATTACATTTTAAAGTCAGTTGTGGAAGAAGATAATCGTCTGCTGGTTCTCCCGGTGAGTCCAGGCCGTTCTTTGGCCATAAATTGTAGAATGAGATTTTATTAAATGATTGTGTTGAATAAAGTACCTGTTATTTCTGATTGCCTCATTTGCTGCACTTTATACCTCATTTCCTGTGACTAAATAGTTCCCAAGGGATGGATGAGTGTTGTGAGCCCATAAGCCACAGCAGATCCATCTGCTAGTCATCCTTCTCCCTCACACATCTCCAGCTCCTCTATGGAGGACGAGGCCTGTGTAAACACTCTTACCCCGAGAATGATGTGTTCCTGCTATCCAGACCGCCAGAAACTGATTAGAAGTCCTCCTCTGGAGAGCAAGAAAGATAGCTCAGGAAAAAAATGTGTTAATCGTACATCATTTGGTAGAAGCTCTGACAGCGTACACCTCATTTTCGTGTTTAGATCATGGAACATGGCCTATTAAAAGTGACAGGTAGCTCTAAATATCGCAGATAGATTTCTCTCTGAAGATAACTCCGTCCCTCCTTTCCAGGACATCGGTGAAAGTTGTTGAACTTGATTCTTGGAGTTGTAGCCAGGAATATCAAGAAAAAGCTTCCAAAAACTATAATTTATGACCTAAAGTTCTCAGGATAAGCTCGGAGGTTTCTATATAGAGCACAGGTGTAAAATCCTCCACATCGTTAGAACGTGGGGCAAAAGGGAAAAGAAATAGAGCTGACAACTATATATATATATATATATATATATATATATATATACGGTGCCTTTAAAAAGTATTCATACCCTGTGAACTTTTCCACATCCTTTCACTTTACACCCACATACTTAAATGTATTTAAATGGACTTTGTGTAATATACGAACACAAGGTAGCAAGTATTTGTGAAGTGTAAAGGAAAGAATACTTGTTTTTCTAAATATTTAACAAATATAAATATGATCATTGTGACGTGCATTTATATTCAGACCCACCGAGGCAATACTTTGTAGGACCACATTTCGCTGCAATTACTGCTGCCAGTCTTTTGGGGTATGTCTCAACCAGCTTTGCACATCTAAAGGCTGAAATTTTAGCCCACTCTTGTTTGCAGATTACCTCTAGCTCAGTGAGATTGAATGGAGGTGTCTGTGAACAGCAATTTTCAAGTTTTCCACAAATTCTCAATGGGATTTAGGTCTGGACTGTGCCTCGGCCATTCACACACATGAATATGTTTTGATCTAAACCAGTGGTTCTCAACTCCAGTCCTCAAGACCCACCAACAGATCATGTTTTCAGAATTTCCTTAGTATTGCACAAGTGATGGAATTATCACCTGTGCAATACTAAGGAAATCTTGAAAACATGATCTGTTGGTGGGCCTTGAGGACTGGAGTCGAGAACCACTGATCTAAACCATTCATTGTAGCTCCAACAGGATGTTTAGGGTCGTTGTCCTGCTGGAATGTGAACCTACACCCCAGTCTCAAGTCTTTAGCTGCCTCAAACAGATTTTCCCCCAGGATTGCCCTATATTTAGCTCTGTCTATTTTCCCATCAACTCTGACCAGCTTCCCTGTCCCTGCTGAAGAAAAGCTTCCTCACAGCATGATGCTACCACCACCATGTTTGACGGCAGGGATGGTGTTTTCACAGTAATGTGCAGTGTCAGTTTTCTGCCACACATAGCATTTTGCATTTGGCCCAAATAGTTCTATCTTTGTCTCATCTGACCAAATTACCTTCTTCCACATACTAGCTGTGCCCCTACATGGCTTTTTGCAAACTGCAAACAGGATTTGTTATGCCTCGATTTAAAAAATTGCTTTCTTCTTGACACTCTTCCATAAAAGCCAGATTTGTGGAGTATAAGACTAAGGCCACGGCCCCACTATCATTATTTGGTCAGTATTTTTTCTCAGGAGTGGAAGCCAAAACCAGGAGTGGGTGAAAGCTGCAGAATTGGTGCTCTTGTTTCTATTATACATTTTCTCTGATTGTTCCTCACCTGGTTTTGGCTCCCACTTCTGAGAAAAAATACTGACCAAATACTGATAGTGGGGCTGTGGCCCAATAGTTGTCCTGTGGACAGATTCTCCCACCTGAGCTGCGGATTTCTGCAGTTCCTACAAAGTGAACATGGGTCTCTTGGCTGCTTCTCTAATTAGTGCCTCCTTGCTTGGGATGTCAGTTTATCTGGATGGTCATGTCTTGGTACGTTTGCAGCTATGCTATTCTCCTTCCCTTTTTGAATGATGGATTGAACAGTGCTACGTGAGATGTTGGGGTATTTTTTTTTATAACCTAACCCTGCTTTACTCTTCTCCTAACTTTATTCCTGGCCTGTCTGGTGTGTTCCTCAGTTTTCATGATGCTGTTTGATCCCTAATGTTCTCAAACCTCTGAGGCCTTCACAAAACAGCGGTAGTTATTCTGAGAATAAATTACACATGGGTGGACTCAATTTATGAATTATGTGTCTTCTGGACTCCATATTTTATTAAGTGATATCAGACTACAGGGGGCTGAATACAAATGCATGTCTCAATTTTCAGATATATATTTTTAAAATACTTAGAAAGCCATGTATAATTTCCTCTACACTTCACAAATACTTGCTCCTTTGTGTTAGCATATCACATAAAATCCCAATAAAATACATTTAAGTTTGTGGGTGTAGTTCACGGGGTATGAATACTTTTTCAAGTCAATGTGTGTATATATACATGCATATATATATATATATAATATAGTGTGTGTGGCTATGAAGTGAGCAATTAAAGGGACGGCTTCCAAACACTGACATATTACAAGTAGTGTTGAGCATTCCGATACTGTAATATCGGGTATCGGCCGATATTCGCGGTATCGGAATTCCGATACTTAATTCCGATACTTTTACAATATCGGATACCGGAATCGGAAGTTCCCATAATGCCTGCGCTCTGCAGTGTCTGTGAAGGATGACAAGTTGGATGGCAGCGCGATCCAGCCTGTCATCAGAATGCCATCCCAGCGGGGGAGAATTCTCCTGATTGTTTAAAAGCCGGCGGGCGGTATAAAGCCGCCGGCTTTTAAACAATCACACAGCCCCATACTGCTTCCCCGCAGCCTCCCACCCCGATCCTCCGCTCCCCTCGCCACCTCCCATCCCGATCGTAAGTTAGGACCGGGCGGGGAGCGCAGCTCCAAGGAGCGGGGAGTGAAGGACCCGGGCGGGGAAGCCGGCAGTGAAAAGACTTCACCGCCGGCTTTCCCGTTCTGTGCTGCGCTTTCCCGCCGGTTATTTCAAATGAACAGCTGAGGTATCAGGTGATGCCGATCAGCTGTTCATTTGAAGTCGCCGCGTTGCCCTCAGAGGGTTCATGTGAGTTCATGCTTGACTGCATGAACTCACATGAACTTTCCCACGGCCGCACAGGTCAGCCTCACCTCCCAGACCCGTCATGATTAGTGTGTGTGCGGGGTGTGTGTGCGGGTGTGTGTGCAATGTGTGCGGGTGTGCACGGTGTCTGTGCGATGTGTGCGGGTGTGTGCGGTGTGTGTGCGTGCAGGCAGACATAGGCCGATGTGACACTACTACTCCCATCGGCCTATGTCTGTCCCCCGTCCACTCCTGCCAGCAGGATCAGCTCGATGGGAGCAGTAGTTCCCATCAGCCTGATCCTGCTATTTAAATTGCCCTACTGTGTCCCCAATAAATGTTAGATACATGTCATTGGTGGCCAGTGGTTACCTAAAATAAATTAGTTCATACATTACCTGTCCCCGCCGATCGCCTCCTAAAATAAAGTAAAAAATAATAAACTACACCTATACTCACCAAGACACCTAATTCCCCGAAGCCATCGATCTCCTGTAATAAAATATAAAATAATAAACCACAACCTTATCCTTACCCCTCCGTAGCAGTCCACAAGTGTCCCACGAAGATCTCCAGTTCAGAGCAGCCACATAGAATGTGACCGCTCTGAACCGCTGCCGCTGCTAGAATGACGGGGCCGTAAGGGTTCACCGGAGTTCAGGCAGCGCTGCTCCGGTTAGCTCCTTTACGGCCCTGCTGTATCGTGAGAAATTCCCACGGTACAGCAGTGCCGTAAAGGAGGTCTCCGGAGCTGCGCTGCCTGAATGCACTCCGGTGACCTCAGTCAGTGGCTCCCGCTGCCGGGAGCGGACGTGTTCCCGGCAGCGTGAGCTTACAGCAGCCATGACAGCTGTCACCATCTCCAGATGTGACAGCTGTGCATGGGAGATCAGCGCAGGAACGTGGACAGGTAACTATTATTTTTAGTAAACTAAGAATTAAATAAAATTGTGTGTTTTATTTCAAATAAATTATTTTTTTCTTGGTGTAGTGTGTTTTTTCTTTCTAACACTTTGTAGGTTAGTAATGGGGGTGTCTTATAGACGCCCATCATTACTAACCTGGGCTTCATGGCAGCTGGCGCTGACATGAACCCCACCACTATTACCCCCTGCCACCGCACCAGGGCAGCGTGGAAGAGCGAGGCTAAGTGCCAGAGTTGGCGCATCCTATGGATGCGCCATTTCTGGGGCGGCTGACGACTGGTGTTTCTAGCCTGGGAGGGGGCCAATATTCATGGCACCCTTCCTGGGCTATTAATATCAGCCCCCAGCTGTCTGCCTAGCCTTTGCTAGCTATTAAAATACGGGGGACCCCACGTCATTTTTTTTGGGGGGGTCCCCCATTTTAATAGCTAGTAAAGGCTAGGTATTCAGCTGGGGGCTGATATTAGTAGCCTGGGAAGCTCCGTGGGTTTTACCCCCTTCCCAGGCTTCAAACATCTGCCCCAGCCGTCTGCTTAACCTCCGCTAGAGACTAAAATTATGGGGGATCCCACGCCATTTTTTTTTTAAATAAATCCATTATTTTAACACTAAATGACATTTGAGGAGTTAATAAAGATGCAGTCCCTAAATTATTATTTATTTTTTAATTAATTTTTCCCAAAACTTTTGACGTGGGCTTCGCCATATTTTTGTATGCCAGCCAGGTACAGCATCCAGCTTCTATGAACGCGCCATTTTCCGGGGCGGCTGCGGACTGCAATTTTCAGCGGGGGGCAGAAAGCTTGGGCCTCCCTGCGCTGCAGATTCCATCCCCCAGCTGCCTAGTTGTACCTGGCTGGACACAAAAATAGGGAGAAGCTCCACGTTTTTTTTTTTTTAATTATTTCATGAAATTCATGGAATAATTAAGAAAAAAAGGGCTTCCCTATATTGTTGTGTCCAACCAGGTACAAATAGGCAGCTGGTGGTTGGGGGCAGCCCGTTCCTGCCTGCTGTACCTGGCTGGACCCAAATATAGTGCAAAGCCCCACGTCAATTTTTTTTAAATTATTTCAGGAAATTCATGAAATAATTAAAAAAAAATTATGTGGGGCTTCGCCCTATATTTGTGTCCAGTCAGGTACAGCAGGCAGGAACGGGCTGCCCCCAACCACCAGCTGCCTATTTGTACCTAGCCGGACACAACAATATAGGGAAGCCCTTTTTTTCTTAATTATTCCATGAATTTCATGAAATAATTAAAAAAAAAAAATACGTGGGGCTTCGCCCTATTTTTGTGTCCAGCCAGGTACAACAAGGCAGCTGGGGGCTGGAATCCGCAGCGCAGGGAGGCCCAAGCTTTCTGGGCCCCACCCGCTGCAAATTGCAGTCCGCAGCCGCCCCGGAAAATGGCGCGTTCATAGAAGCGCCATCTTCTGGCGCTGTACCCAACTCATCCAGGGCCCTGGTGCGGTGGCTCACTGGGTAATAAAGGGGTTAAGGCCAGCTTGGCATTATCAGCTGGCCCTAAGCCCGAAATTCATGGGGTCACGCCATTATTAGACATGACCACCATGAATTTCTAGTAAAGTATTTAAAAAAAACACAAACACCCAGAAAAAAGTCCTTTAATTGAAATAAAGACACAATTCTTTATTGTTCTAAATTAAACCATACTTACAGTCACGCCCATTCCAGCTGAAGCCAACGATCTCCTGCAATAAAAGTAAAATAATAAAGCAACCTCATCCTTACCTTTCCATGGTTCCCAGGACAGCTTCAGCTCTGCTACATCGAGATGACAGGCTGGACCGCAGCAGAACGCTGCCATCAGCCTGTCATCCCGCAGACACTGAGAAGCGCAGGCATGCTTGCGCTCCTCAGTGTCTCGCTGTGACGGCATCCAGATGAGCGGAGGTCATGTCCAATGAACTCAGCTCACCTCATGCACGTCACTGACAGCGTGGGAAAATTCTCCTGCACTCAGCGCTTCAGCGTGAGAATTTTCCCACGCTGTCAGTGACGTGCATGAGGTGCGCCGAGTTCATTGGACATGACCTCACCTCATGCACGTCACTGACAGCGTGGGAAAATTCTCACGCTGAAGCGCTGAGTGCAGGAGAATTCAACCACGCTGTCAGTGACGTACATGAGGTGAGCCGAGTTCATTGTCGGCTCATCTGGATGCCGTCACAGCCAGACACTGAGGAGTGGAAGTATGCCTGCGCTTCTCAGTGTCTGCGGGATGACAGGCTGGATGGCAGCGTTCTGCTGCAGTCCAGCCTGTCATCTCGATGTAGCAGAGCTGGAGCCGTCGTGGGAGCCATGGAAAGGTAAGGATGAGGTTGCTTTATTATTTTTCTTTTATTGCAGGAGATCGTTGGCTTCAGCTGGAATGGGCGTGATGGTAAGTATGGTTTAATTTAGAACAATAAAGAATTGTGTGTTTATTTCAATTAAAGGACTTTTTTCTGGGTGTTTGTGTTTTTTTTAAATACTTTACTAGAAATTCATGGTGGTCATGTCTAATATTGGCGTGACCCCATGAATTTCGGGCTTAGGGCCAGCTGATAATGCCAAGCTGGCCTTAACCCCTTTATTACCCAGTGAGCCACCGCACCAGGGCCCTGGATGAGTTGGGTACAGCGCCAGAAGATGGCGCTTCTATGAACGCGCCATTTTCCGGGGCGGCTGCGGACTGCAATTTGCAGCGGGTGGGGCCCAGAAAGCTTGGGCCTCCCTGCGCTGCGGATTCCAGCCCCCAGCTGCCTTGTTGTACCTGGCTGGACACAAAAATAGGGCGAAGCTCCACGTATTTTTTTTTTTAATTCATGAAATTCATGGAATAATTAAGAAAAAAAGGGCTTCCCTATATTGTTGTGTCCGGCTAGGTACAAATAGGCAGCTGGTGGTTGGGGGCAGCCCGTTCCTGCCTGCTGTACCTGACTGGACACAAATATAGGGCGAAGCCCCACATCAATTTTTTTTAATTATTTCATGAATTTCCTGAAATGATTTAAAAAAAATTGACGTGGGGCTTCGCACTATATTTGTTTCCAGCCAGGTACAGCAGGCAGGAACGGGCTGCCCCCAACCACCAGCTGCCTATTTGTACCTGGTTGGACACAACAATATAGGGAAGCCCTTTTTTTCTTAATTATTTCATGAATTTCATGAAATAATTAAAAAAAAAAAATACGTGAAGCTTCTCCCTATTTTTGTGTCCAGCCAGGTACAACTAGGCAGCTGGGGGATGGAATCTGCAGCGCAAGGAGGCCCAAGCTTTCTGCCCCCCCGCTGAAAATTGCAGTCCGCAGCCACCCCGGAAAATGGCGCGTTCATAGAAGCTGGATGCTGTACCTGGCTGGCATACAAAAATATGGCGAAGCCCACGTCAAAAGTTTTGGGAAAAATTAATTAAAAAATAAATAATAATTTAGGGACTGCATCTTTATTAACTCCTCAAATGTCATTTAGTGTTAAAATAAAGGATTTATTTAAAAAAAAATTGACGTGGGGCTTCGCCCTATATTTGTGTCCAGCCAGGTACAGCAGGCAGGAACAGGCTGCCCCCAACCACCAGCTGCCTATTTGTACCTGGCCGGACACAACAATATAGGGAAGCCCTTTTTTAAAAAAATTATTTCATGAAATAATTAAAAAAAAATTGATGTGGGGCTTCGCACTATATTTGTGTCCAGCCAGGTACAGCAGGCAGGAATGGGCTGCCCCCAACCACCAGCTGCCTATTTGTACCTGGTTGGACACAACAATATAGGGAAGCCCTTTTTTTCTTAATTATTCCATGAATTTCATGAAATAATTTAAAAAAAAAATGCGTGGGGCTTCGCCCTATTTTTGTGCCCAGCCAGATACAACTAGGCAGCTGGGGGCTGGAATCCGCAGCGCAGGGAGACCCAAGCTTTCTGGGCCACCCCCGCTGCAAATTGCAGTCCGCAGCCGCCCCAGAAAATGGCGCGTTCATAGAAGCGCCATCTTCTGGCGCTGTACCCAACTCATCCAGGGCCCTGGTGCGGTGGCTCACTGGGTAATAAAGGGGTTAAGGCCAGCTTGGCATTATCAGCTGGCCCTAAGCCCGAAATTCATGGGGTCATGCCAATATTAGACATGACCACCATGAATTTCTAGTAAAGTATTTAAAAAAACACAACACCCAGAAAAAAGTCCTTTAATTGAAATAAACACACAATTCTTTATTGTTCTAAATTAAACCATACTTACCATCACGCCCATTCCAGCTGAAGCCAACGATCTTCTGCAATAAAAGTAAAATAATAAAGCAACATCATCCTTACCTTTCCATGGCTCCCACGACAGCTCCAGCTCTGCTACATCGAGATGACAGGCTGGACCGCAGCAGAACCCTGCCATCCATCCTGTCATCCCGCAGACACTGAGAAGCGCAGGCATACTTCCACTCCTCAGTGTCTGGCTGTGACGGCATCCAGATGAGCCGAGGTCATGTCCAATGAACTCAGCTCACCTCATGTACGTCACTGACAGCGTGGGAAAATTCTCCTGCACTCAGCACTTCAGCGTGAGAATTTTCCCACGCTGTCAGTGACGTGCATGAGGTGAGCTGAGTTCATTGGACATGAACTCGGCTCATCTGGATGACGTCACAGAGAGACACTGAGGAGCGCAAGCATGCCTGCGCTTCTCAGTGTCTGCGGGATGACAGGCTGGATGGCAGCGTTCTGCTGCGGTCCAGCCTGTCATCTCGATGTAGCAGAGCTGGAGCTGTCCTGGGAACCATGGAAAGGTAAGGATGAGGTTGCTTTATTATTTTACTTTTATTGCAGGAGATCGTTGGCTTCAGCTGGAATGGGCGTGATGGTAAGTATGGTTTAATTTAGAACAATAAAGAATTGTGTCTTTATTTCAATTAAAGGACTTTATTCTGGGTGTTTGTGTTTTCTTTTAACTTTGACTATGGGGTTAGTAATGGGGGTGTCTTATAGACGCCTCTCCATTACTAACCTGGGCTTGATGTCAGCTGGCATTATAAGCTGACATCAACCCCAGCCCTATTACCCCCTGCCACCGCACCAGGGCAGCGTGGAAGAGCGAGGCTAAGTGCCAGAATTGGCGCATCCTATGGATGCGCCATTTCTGGGGCGGCTGACGGCTGGTGTTTCTAGCCTGGGAGGGGGCCAATATTCATGGCTCCCTTCCTGGGCTATTAATATCAGCCCCCAGCTGTCTGCCTAGCCTGTGCTAGCTATTAAATTAGGGGGGACCCCACGTTATTTTTTTTGGGGGGTTCCCCTATTTTAATAGCTAGTAAAGGCTAGGTATTCAGCTGGGGGCTGATATTAGTAGCCTGGGAAGCTCCGTGGGTATTACCCCCTTCCCAGGCTTCAAACATTTGCCCCAGCCGTCTGCTTAACCTCCGCTAGAGACTAAAATTAAGGGGAACCCCACGCCAATTTTTTTTTAAATAAATCCTTTATTTTAACACTAAATGACAAGTACAGTAATCAACACTGTCACTGTACTTCATATATATGTGACTGACATGTTTCTATCTATCTAATCTATGTGTGATTCTCTATTCTTTCTATTCTAAATTGTCGGGTACAGATGCTGAATTGCCGGCCGGCTTTCTTAAAGAGACGGTGCATGAAAACACTATTATTTTTTTAAATAAATCCTTTACACTAAATGACAAGTACAGTAATCAACACTGTCACTGTACTTCATATATATGTGACTGACATGTTTCTATCTATCTAATCTATGTGTGATTCTCTATTCTTTCTATTCTAAATTGTCGGGTACAGATGCTGAATTGCCGGCCGGCTTTCTTAAAGAGACGGTGCATGAAAACACTAATATTTTTTTAAATAAATCCTTTACACTAAATGACAAGTACAGTAAGCAACACTGTCACTGTACTTCATATATATGTGACTGACATGTTTCTATCTATCTAATCTATGTGTGAAGCTCTATTCTGTCTGTTATAAATTGTCGGGTACCGCTGCTGAATTGCCGGCCGGCTTTTTTAAAGAGACGGTGCACGAAAACACTATTATTTTTTTTAATAAATCCTTTACACTAAATGACAAGTACAGTAAGCAACACTGTCACTGTACTTCATATATATGTGACTGACATGTTTCTATCTATCTAATCTATGTGTGAAGCTCTATTCTTTCTGTTGTAAATTGTCAGGTACCGGTGTATGCCGCTGATGAATTGCCGGCTTTTCATGTCATTCTACATTATTCTTAGTTGTTTTACTTCATGTAGAATTAACCTACAAGGAAAGAAAGGGTTTATTTTCATTCCGATATTTGTGTCCCATTGACTTGCATTGGTTTCCGGTATCGGAATCGGCGATATCCGATACTTTTTGGGTATCGGCCCGATCCAATCCGATACGATATTTCCTGATATCGGAAGGTATCGCTCAACACTAATTACAAGATAAAGTCCATTATGGATTGTCATCTGTGGTGTTTGCCTTAAATGGTTATTCCCATCTTCATAAATGAGCACTGTCAGATAGTTCTTGGAAATTAGAGCAATATTGCAATTTACTTCAACACTGTTTTTCTTTTGTTTACAACTCATTGCCTAGGAGACCGACCATTGCTGCTAGATAGCAGGACAGGTGCAGTGCTTATAAACTCTTTTCTATTGAGCTTGTAAGCATGGTTTTGAAGCTGGCCAAGATCAATGGAGAGCGCTTTTACTTTCTAATCCCTGCCAGCTTCAGCTCAGTGCTTACAAGCTAGATAACAGCAGTGGTCGGTCTCCTAGGCAACGAGCTGTAAAGAAAAGGGTGAATATTTAAAAAACAATTGCTAATTCTCATAAGCAATAAATTGCAAAATTGCTTACTTTTGCAAGCACAATCCTACAATAGCAAAGATAAAGAATGTAGCCAGCTCACCCGACAAGGCTCTAATGGTCCTGAAGTTCAGAAATCCGCTATTACAAAGTGTAAGTGTCCCTGTAAGAGAAGATAGTTGCTTCCAGTTTCCGGTAAAAAAAAAATGACTTTATTATTAACAATCTTGTCTAAAACATTTGGATTCCAAAATTGTGACCACAAGGATAACTACGTGTTTCAGACTCGCCAGCGTCCTTTATCCAAGCTAAACTGCAATGAATCCTGCAATGCTGAAATGCACCACTCACCACTCATTGTCAAACACAGGGGCATTGATTAAATGATATGTAAATCAAATAAATATGCAAAAGAAAATCCTACAATCCCTTTCAGGTTTTTTTTTCTTCTTGATTTTTTTATTTAATCTGCACTATCCTACAATATTTATCTATGAAAGTGTGAATAACCCTTTGAAGCAGACCTACAACCGCCCTGACTTGTCGGTTTTGGTTATTACGGATATGACTCGTATTGGAACTGCTTTTCTTCGATCTTTGGTTTTCGTCTGTTACTCCTCCAGGAAATCTTTAACTACAGTCCTGCTCATCGTTATTGCCACCCATGAAGTTTAAGTACGGTACATAATGTGGAATATCTTCTGAAAAAAAATGGATCAAGTGAAACAGTTTTTTGTATAGAGCACTCGTGTTAAATGCAAAAGAGCAAATGATAAACAATAATTTAAAACAAAAAACAATGGGAGGGAAAAATAGAAAAAAGGAAAGCGTGCTGTGTCACTGGTATTGGCACCCTTCACATTAATTTAGTATGGAAACACATTTTAACTCGCTTGTGGTAAATTACAAGAGCTTCACCTGTGATTAATTGTATTGTCAGTGTCCATGTGAAATGAAGTAGCCAAAGTGACATTTTTAAATGTGTTTTAAAAAGCCACATGGTAGGCCCTGTTCCTTTGTCACAATGGTGAAGACAAAGGAGCTGTCTGAGGACATCATAACTGCTATTATTAGCAAACACAAGACTTCCAAAGGGTATAAGGCCATCTCCAAAGACCTTGGTATCTTTGGAACCGTGAAGAAACTCCCTGGACGTGGGGGAAAGAGGAAAATTGATAAGAGAGGTTTGTCCAAATGGTGGAAAAATCACCACGTCAAACATCCAAAGACCTGAAGGCCAACCTGGGACAGTCTGGGGGTCACGGTTTCAACAAGTACCATATGCCGCACACTAAACCAAACAAAGCTTTATGGGCGAAGGCCAAGGAAGAAACCATTGCTGAAGAAAAGACATAAAAAGAAACGACTGATCATGGCCAAAGAGTACCGTGACAAGCCACAATCCTTCTAGGGAAATGTTCTGTGGACAGATGAAACAAAAATAGCTTTTTGGCAATGCAAAGCAACAGTTTGTTCACAGATGGCGCAAAGAAGCTTATAAGTAAAAGAACACCTTACCAACAGTTAAACATGGTAGAGGATCCATAATGCTGTGGAGTTGCTTTGCTGCATCTGGTTCTGAAGGATTTGACCGTATCACAGGAATCATGAAATCAGAGAATTATCAAGAGAAATTATTATTATTATTATTTATTTATTATTTATTTATATAGCGCCATTGATTCCATGGTGCTGTATATAAGGGGTTACATACGAAATACAGACATCACTTACAGTAAACAAACTAACAGTGATAGACTGGTACAGAGGGAAGAGGACCCTGTCCTTGCAGGCTTACATTCTACAGGATGGTGGGGAAGGAGACAGTAGGGTGGGGGGTTGCAGCAGCTTCGGTGGTGATGATACGGCAGCGTGGTCATTGCAGGCTGTAAGCTTGTTTGAAGACATGGGTTTTCAGGTTCCGTCTAAAGGATCCAAATGTGGAAGCTAATCACACAAATTTTGAGCGAAATATCCTACCCAGTGTAAGAAAACTTGGTTTGAGTCGAAGATCATGGGTCCTGCAGCAAGACAATGACCCAAAGCACACATCCAAAAGTACACAGGAATGGTTGAAAAAGAAAAAATTTACTGTTTTAAAATGGCCAGCAATGAGTCCTGACCTCAATCCCATTAAAAATCTTTGGGGTGAGCTGAAATCTGCCATTGGGAAAAAGAACCCTGCAAATATTCAAAATTCCAGCTGAGAAGTGCAAGAAGCTCATAGATGGCTACAAGAAACGTTTGGAGGCTGACAGCAATGCCAAAGGGTGTGCAACCCAGTATTAATTAGGGGTGCCATTATTGCTGCACATGCTGTTTACTCGGTTTCTTCTTTGAAATTGCAACATGGAAGTTGTATAGCAATGTTTTATGGTTGTATTACTTTGGACCACTAATTAAAAAATCCAGAGGATATAACTTTGGTACATTTCCATTTATTTCTGAAGATATTGTACAGTCTATGAAAAAAATGATGGGGTGCCAATAATGGTGAGCAGCACTGTAAATTGTTAACTGGGCATTACCTGTTTTCTTGTCAAATCCCTAAATAGTCTGGAACTGTGATATCTGATTGTATAATGTCAGAGTATGTCACTTGACTTTGAAGCAGTTTTGGAGGAGTTTTTATTCTTAAAGCGTATTTTGAAGCCTATGGATTGGACAGTGTCTTTTGAAAGCTTAAACTGTTTAACAGACACTCAAAAGCCAGAACATATGAACAGCAAGTCATTTTTGCATAGAAATAAACATGTTCATTCTTTGGAGCGTATTTTCCATGCAAAGAAAGTCTGAATAAGATGCAGTGTGAACACACCCTAAGAGTTTCAAGTTCTAATTCTTGGCAGTTTTTAATAACTTTGGGTATGATTCATCAAAACATGATACACCAGTCATGATGGTGCTCTGTAGCAAGTAGCTACAAATTCATTAGGAGTGCACTTCGAATTTGACGCATCTTTCAGAGCAGCCATGCGCCAGTGTAAGAAATGTACTTCAGTCCTGGACTTAAGTGCATTTTTGTCCTAATTTAGGATGTAATTTATGATTCCAGCCACACCCCTCCTAGCCAAGCTCTGGCCACTTTTGTCTAAAATGCCATAGCTGGCAAGAGGTTGTGCAAAAATGCCAAAAGTTGTAAATTTTGCTCAATTTTTGAGTCCAGGATCTGTTTCAAATATGTGTCATGCGCTTTTTTTTCCACCAAGAGTGTTTTAAAACCTCTTCTGGTAAAAAAATGCTCAAAAAAATTCTCGTATGAACAGCGAAGTGGATTTCCCATAAAAATTAATTGGAAGAGTTTTTCAAGTGGTTTTGAGGGTATAGCGCACATGGCATCTTTAAGACATCAGTGGGCTCGCTGAGGCTTTCCTAGGAGAATCAGCTTCAGGAAACAGCCCGCCGTCGATTTTTCTTCCGCTGGCATCTTTTTTCTATAATTTAAACTATGGCTAGCAAGAGGCTTCCTAGTGGCAGCCACTCACTGGATGGGCATGCTACTTCTTTTAACCTCTTCCCAAACTATTTCCGAAAACTGAAGTGGTTAAAATAAGTAACAAAAGACTTAACATGTGCACAGAAATGTCTTTTCATATTGCTGTGCACCATGTTCATTTTTGTGGCGGTTTGCAGGGCTATTCCAGGCAGAATCAGTTTTAAAAAGACGTCATACACATAACCCGAAACGGTTTTCAAAAAGATTTTGGAGCAGATCCGCTCCAAAAACTCTCAATGTGAACATGGCCTTATATATGACCTTGATACTTGAGACATTTTCTGAGCGTGAGATTAGTCAGCTGCCATGCCAATTTATGGAGGGGGCAAGCAGATTTTATAAACCGTACCATGCAGAACTGTGATCCCATAGAACTTTGGGGATATAGCTGCTTAAAATTCCATTGTGAAGTGTTTCTTCTTGAGGTTTTTAACAGTACAGAACTGCTGCCATTAAATTGATTAGAGGGATTTACTTCTTTATAGCATCATTATAATTGTGCAACCAGCCTTACTCTAGTGGGAGGAAAGGTCACGGACATCCAAACACGTGTCCAAGTTCATTTAGGTACACAAACTTTGGAAAAAGACCATGATTTTCGATAGGGATAGCGCCCCACAGAATTACTAAGATGATGTTCTGTAAGTTACAAAACAAGAAATTTGCCATAATTCTGCTGAAATGACTAGTTATAATAATAATTGCTATATCTAAACGATGACCCTGCCCAAAACAATTCACATTCAATTATCATTTCTTATCCAATCTCCATTATCTGTAAATGATTACATAAAATTGGGGATTAGAAGGGAAAACTTAATTATGGGGAATAACACAATCTTGTTTTTCTAGGAACATTTCTTGTCAAAGGTTTTCTGTATTAAGCAAGAAACTCCGGCAATCATCCCAATAATGAATTATCTGTGATTCCATCTGATTGGGGTCAAGTACTGTGTGTGTGAAGCCAGACCTGTACTTATTATCTGTTCATCTACATGTCTAGGGCAATAAGCACGTGGACACCGGACCATAACACCTATAAGAGCTTGTTGGACATCCCATAACAAAATCATGGGTGTTAATTAGTGTTGAGCGAGTATGTTCTGTATCGAGTATGCTCGGGCCGAGCTCCGAGTATTTACAGCTGCTCGGTGATATGTTTGAATCACTCCTGTATGTGACGCGCCCCTGGGCCTGTGTCGCGCTGCGTTGCGCACGTGGGAGCTTACCCGGAGCCGGATCTGTTGAGGGTTGTAGTCTCGTGGCGGTGACCCGGTCCGTGCCCAGGGAGTCAAACTGAGCGGCGATGTATCAGCGGTAGATGTTGGACGACTACGCCACCCGTTGAGTACAGCTAAGGAGCTGCTGCTGCAGGGCAGACCGCTGAGGCCGGTGATAGGATTGTGCAGCGTGATAGTATAACCCCCAACGGGAGGGGTATGGCCTCAGGGCAGCCGACGTGGATGATGGGGGTAGCAGGAACCACTCGGAGACGGTACGGTGTAGTTCAGGGTCTTTACTGGTGACAAAGATAGACCCTCCCGGAGTACTGGCTAGCGATTGGGGCCTGGTCAGTCCTTGAGCAGATGGGATCTCCCCTGGCCAGGCGGAGTTGTAGGCCTCCCACACTAACTGTACTCTTCTGGCTACCTTGCTAGAGGCGGGTATAAGTAGCCCACGTCCCTGAGTGTACCGTGTGGTGCTCACCCGTATGGCCGGTGACTCGGGGCCTTCTAGTAGCTTCCGCTCCACGACGGCAGTGCTGGTCCCATGCGTGTGACCGTGCCTTCGGGTTTCTTGGCCAGAGGACCTGGAATCCCCTGCCTGACGGATTCTGCTGCTGGGTAGGAGTTAGTCCCCACAGCTTCGGACTCCGGGTCCAGTAAGAAATCTTCTCAGTCAGGGCGAGCTCTGCAGCTGCCAGCCCCTGACTCCTTGTAACACTGCTCCCACAGAGCTCCTGATGTTCTGTTCCTATATTTGCTTCTTTTCTCTGTCTCTACTTCTTCTCTACTCACTCACCCTGCCTCAGCCCTAGGTTTATATAGGGGAAGTTCTTCCCCTCCCAGGACAGGGCAGGAGGTGTGGCATGCATAGGATTCCTGACCAAAAGACCTCCCACCTGCTCTCAGACGTAATATCTCTATCACTGTGGCAACCAGACCCCTGGGGTGTCACATTCCCCCCTAGTGAAATTTAGTACTCCGGGACTAAACATATTTTAGAAAAACATAACAAGATATAACAATAACAATACAATAAAGAAACACATAAAGGTGGTCACGGCATGTCCGTAACCGGGTGCAGTCTTTGAAGAAAGCAAGGTGTCCATTTCACCAAAACAGGGAGACGTAACCAGGTAGGGGTCTGTCCTGCCCCGAGTCCTTAACAGTCTTTAGTCCGTCCTGGGTTACGCTCCAACTATGTACACAGGATTCCCGGTAAATCCACCAAAGACTCCTATAAACAACTAGAAACACATAATTATACACAAGCAACAAGAAAAACAGGTAACCACAAATAAAACAATTTATACACTTCAAATCCTCCAACGTGCGGGTAACTGGCCTCTAGTGGCCCTAGTGGACCTACGGAGCTGACTGTCTGGCCCTGAACTACAGGGTGTAGGAGCTGTTAAGGGTAAACTGGGCAGCGGTCTACGGGCCCTTTGGCTCACTAGGGATATGGCAGGCTCACTGCAAGCAGAGGGTTGATCCTCCTGGTCTGCTGGTGTGGGGTCTTCTGCCTCCTGGACCGGCTGTTCTTCCAGCTCTACCTGTTGCTCCGTAGGTGCTTGGGATGCTGGTTGGAGGAAGGTGAGTACGGGTACCACAACTGCACCATTGACTTGAGTCCAAGACCGAGGGAAGTCTCCGAGCAAAGTACTAACCATATCTTCCCTTTCCTCTACGGGTCGATGGTCTTCTTGTTCCTCTTCAGGGTCCCGTAGCTGTTCAGGACACTTCTTCAGGTGATCCCGGGATACAATGGCTGTGGTCTCCCCTCCGTCTTTACTGATGGTACAGACCTTCGGGTTCTCGTGGCTTGAGGGCAGTACGGTGTACGGGTCCTTCTCCCACTGGTCGTCCAACTTGTGGAGCCGTCTTTTCCTCTTCAAGACCTGCTCTCCGGGCACCAGGGGAACAGCGGGAGCATACTGGTTGTAAGTTTTCTCTTGTCTCTCCCTAGCCTGACAGAGACTTCGCTCCACGCTCTCCTGTACTTTCCGGTACTGCTGCTGCCTCTCTGTGTCCCAGTCTGCTTCTGGTGAAGTGTCCTCGGGTGTCAGGACTCCCATTTCCAGGTCAACAGGTAACTTACCAGGTCTCGCCCTCATTAGGTAAGCCGGGGTACAGTTGGTGGAACCTACCGGGATGTGGTTGTATAGGTCCACCAGATCGGGCAGCTTCTCAGGCCACAGACTGCGTTCTTCCAGGGGCAACGTTTTCAGAAGATCCATTACCACCTGGTTCATTTTCTCACAAAGTCCATTAGTTTGCGGATGATAGGGTGTCGTCCTTATCTTCCGGCAGCCATACAGATTGCAGAATTCCTGGAAGACCTCCGCTTCAAAGGCAGGTCCCTGGTCCGTCAGCACTTGGTCCGGGTACCCGTGTGGACGGCAGAAGTGCTGCTGGAAGGCTCTAGCTGCTGTTTGAGCCGTTAAGTCCTTGACGGGGACGACAACCAAGAACCGGGAGTAATGATCCACGATGGTTAACGCGTAGACGTAGCCACTTCTGCTTGGGGTCAGTTTTACATGATCCAAGGCTACCAGTTCCAACGGCTGCCGATTGACGATGGACTGCAGGGGAGTCTTCTGGCTGGCACGGTCCTTCCTCCTCAGGTTGCACGGGCCACAATCTCTGCACCACCTCTCGATGGTTCCCCTCATGCCTACCCAATGGAACCGCCCGCGCAGCAGGAACTCCAGCTTCTTCCATCCGAAATGCCCAGCTCCATCGTGGTATGCCTCCATCACCATGGCTGTGTCTCGTCGTGGCACCACTACTTGCCAGATTAGTTCATGCGTCCGGGAGTTAACCATCCTGCGGCACAACTTCCCCTTGTAAAGGAACAGTCTACTCTTTTCTGCCCACAGTTGCTTGGCTTCCTCCGGAGCGTCTGGGTCAAGGCGAGCCTCTGGCTGAGTCAGCATCTCCTTCACCAGCTGGACAGCAGGGTCACTGTCTTGCGTTTCCGCCCAGTTGTAGTGAGGTAAGGGGTTAAGCGTAGCGCCTTGCTTACTCCTTACCCGATGGGAATACTGGATAGTCCCATGACGGTGAAACGCGGGGAGTTCGACTTCTTCCAGTCCCTCTGGATCTTCCCCTACGTCCGGTAGGTTTGGCATCCTGGACAGGGCGTCCGCGTTGGTATTGGAGCGTCCTGCCCGGTATTTGATGGTGAACTCGTAGTTGGACAGGCGGGCCATCCATCTCTGCTCTAGGGCACCGAGTCTTGCCGTGTCCAGGTGTGTCAACGGGTTGTTATCCGTGTACACGACGAACCAGAAAGAAGCAAGGTAGTGCTTAAAGCGTTCGGTGACTGCCCATACCACTGCCAGGAACTCTAGCTTAAATGAGCTGTAATTCTCAGGGTTTCTTTCGGTGGGTCGCAGTTTTCGGCTGGCGTAAGCGATTACTCGCTCTTTCCCCTGCTGGATCTGGGACAGCACGGCTCCTAGCCCGATGTTACTTGCGTCTGTGTAGAGGATAAAGGGCTGGCTGTAATCCGGGTACGCCAGGATTTCATCCCCCGTGAGGGCCATCTTCAGCTGGCGGAAGGACTCTTCTTCCAACTTCTCCCATCTGAAGGGCGGCTTCTGGTTCTTGGCCTTCCGGGACTGGCCTATCAGGAGGTCCTGCAAAGGAGCTGCCTTTTTGGTGAAACCGGGGATGAACCTGCGGTAGTAGCCTACCAACCCGAGGAACTGCCGCACTTCCTTTACACTGGAGGGACTTGGCCATTCCTTAATTGCGGTGATCTTATCAGGGTCGGGAGCCACTCCGTCAGCGCTCACCACGTGTCCCAGGTACTGCACCTTTGGTTTCAGGAGGTGACACTTGGAGGGTTTCACCTTTAGGCCGTAGCTTGCCAGAGCTTCGAACACTTCCGCCAGGTGTTTCAGGTGGTCCTCATAAGTCTTAGAATATACGATGACATCGTCCAGGTACAACAGGACCGTCTCGAAGTTTCTGTGGCCCAGACAGCACTCCATTAATCGTTGGAAGGTTCCTGGTGCGTTGCAGAGTCCGAACGGCATACAGGTAAACTCGCTAAGTCCCATCGGGGTGGTGAATGCGGTCTTCTCCCGGTCCGCCTCTGCTACAGGAACCTGCCAGTACCCACTAGTGAGATCCAAGGTAGAGAAGAAGTTAGCAGATCTTAAAGCAGCGAAAGACTCCTCTATCCTTGGTAAGGGGTACGCATCCTTGTGTGTGATACGGTTGATTTTCCGGTAATCTACACACATCCTCATGGTGTTGTCTTTCTTTTTGACTAAGACTAGTGGAGCTGCCCAGGGGCTACAGCTATCCCTGATCACCCCAGCCTCCTTCATGTCTCTAAGCATCCCCTTGGCGTGTTGGTAGTGTGCAGGGGGTACGGGTCGATACCTCTCTTTTATGGGAGGATGGTCT
Organism: Phyllobates terribilis; assembly: GCF_046119375.1. Classification (NCBI taxonomy): domain Eukaryota; kingdom Metazoa; phylum Chordata; class Amphibia; order Anura; family Dendrobatidae; genus Phyllobates; species Phyllobates terribilis. Next base: position 709,081,084 of record NW_027362764.1, read on the forward strand.
CCCGTGGGGATGTGGTGTTCTACCCCCTTGACTCGCCCGAAGTCTAACGGGTGTTTACTAAACACTCTCTCGTACTCTTGAACCACCCGATAGACTCCCTGTTTCTGGTGTGAGGGAGTGGAGTCAGTACCCAAATGTAGTTGCTGACACCAGTCCTCCATTGTTTTCTTAGAGCCGTTACTTTCCTCCGGGTGAGATGGAGGCAAGGGTTCCACAGATTGTATAGCATTTTGGTTAATGGTATATAATTTGGCTAGCGTGGCATACCGGGGCAGGTACACTTCCCTCTTCCCGATATTGATTATGCGAACGGGGACCCTCCCATGGCGTACATTAACCACCCCCCGTGCTGTCAAGATGGTGGGCCTACTGTCTGAGTAAACTGGTTCTACCATTGCCTGGTAATCTCTACCTCTCAGACCAATAGCTGCCCGGCACCAAATCATCATTTCACTTTTTGGGGGCATGGCAATAGGGAAAGGGTCACACATTCTCACGCTACCAATCTCACCGCCGGAGAGTTCCACCTGTTGCCGTCGCATCAGTGCCCGGATCTCTTTTTGGAGCACTCGCTGCTCGCCGGAGCTGGCGTTCTTGGCAACCTGCTGTAAAAGGAAAATCACCTCTGCAAGACAATTTTCAATTACATTAGTTCCTAGAGTTATCTTTGGGTGACTCTCGTGTTTGTCAATGTCTACAATGATCAGTCCCTGTGCTGCCAGTTCAACTCTACCGATTTTAATGGTCACCTCTTTAAATCCAATCTGTGGCACGGGCTGACCATTGCTGGCGATGATACTCAAGTCGTCGTCAGGGTAGCGGGTGATATCCGAGTCATTCCAGTACTGCTTGAAGAGCACGTACGGGATGGTGGTGATCTGTGACCCAGTGTCCAGTAGGGCACTCATAGGAATGCCATCCAGTACCACGGGTAAGACTGGACGTCCTCCCACATATTTGTCGCGCCAGTTCGATGGGCCTGGTGATCTTTTTCCTGGGGGTTGGCCCTCTACCCCAGGTTGTGCCAGTTTAAAGGACAGTACCTTGCCATATGTCCGGGTTGATTGCAGTGGCGGCAGATGGGTCGTCCGTCCTCGTTGTATCGGTCGCTGGGTCTTCCTCTGGCCGGTGGGGTCCTCCTTGGTCGACGCCACGGGATGTCCTCCGGTCCGGATGCCAGCTGGATCTTCCCTGGAGTGGAAACCTGTAAAGACTGCACAGTTCGGGTTAGCGCAGCAATGCTTTTAGCTAGCTCTTGGACCTGATGGTGCAGGTCTGGAGCCGGGTCATTGTTCAAAGCCTGCGCATCAGCTCCCACAGGCCCTGCCGACAAGGGTGCCGCCTCCTGGTGGTAAGTGGTAGTGGGGCGTCTGTGGGTCACAACGCCACCTGGTGCCGGTTCTCGGAGCACCCGGATGGCTCTGTCCTTGAACTGTGCAAATCCCAGATGAGGGTCCTGTAAGGCCATTGCCCGCAACTGGGTTCGGTGGGCATTGCAATATAAACCCTCTATAAATTGTTCAGTCAACAGCCTGTCCTCGTCTCCCACGCCGTCAGGGTCGGTCTGCTTAATGGCTCTCAGGGCCTCTTGTAGGTTCAGGGCATAGTCCCTTATACTCTCATGTGCCCGCTGTTTGCACCCGTAGAATCTAAGCTTGATCTCGGCTGAGGTGCGGGTATCAAAGGTGTCCCTCAGCCGGGTTAGTATCCCTGCGACAGTCCTCCCCCCAGGTGGCCAGGACTTTACCTCCCTTCGGGCTGCCCCAGTTAATTGGGCCACCAGGATGCTCACTTTTTGCTCTTCTGTGAGGGGGTACACCTGGAAGAGGCTATCCAGCTTTTCTCTAAAGTCATGCAGGGTATGTGACTCCCCTGAGTACTGGGGTAGCCAGGCCGCTCCCGGGATATAGGGCATGGTGAAAGGCATGACTGCAGCAGCGGTGGCGCTGGCGGGGGTTGAGGCAGTGAAGCTCTCCTCCGTATCCGACATCCTCCTCCCCCCTAGTGGACCCTGGCCTATCTTGCGATGATCCTCTTCCGTAGGCCGCGGCTCCGCAGTAGATCGTCAGGGTTGAGGACCTTCCGTCGCGCTCCTGTGACGTCGGCGTCTGCTGGGCTCCTTCCAGGACCTTACGCGACGTCCGGACGTGAGGCGGGGCTTCAGTTCTCGCGCGCTTTCGGAGTCCACGCCCCTCTTCTTCCCGCGCGACGTCTTCAAGATGGCGTCCAACGGCGGGAAAACTCCACGGAAGGCGGGAAGAAGGCTGAAAATGGCGCCGGATGGCGGGAATCTTCACCGATGGCGGGAAGAAGGCTGAAGATGGCGCCGGATGGCGGGAATCTTCACCACAGGTAAGTTTGAACAGTCTCTTTCAGGCACGCAGTACCCGGTGGTTGCGGGCACGAGATCCTGCCGACTACGCCAAAGTTGACGCGCCCCTGGGCCTGTGTCGCGCTGCGTTGCGCACGTGGGAGCTTACCCGGAGCCGGATCTGTTGAGGGTTGTAGTCTCGTGGCGGTGACCCGGTCCGTGCCCAGGGAGTCAAACTGAGCGGCGATGTATCAGCGGTAGATGTTGGACGACTACGCCACCCGTTGAGTACAGCTAAGGAGCTGCTGCTGCAGGGCAGACCGCTGAGGCCGGTGGTAGGATTGTGCAGCGTGATAGTATAACCCCCAACGGGAGGGGTATGGCCTCAGGGCAGCCGACGTGGATGATGGGGGTAGCAGGAACCACTCGGAGACGGTACGGTGTAGTTCAGGGTCTTTACTGGTGACAAAGATAGACCCTCCCGGAGTACTGGCTAGCGATTGGGGCCTGGTCAGTCCTTGAGCAGATGGGATCTCCCCTGGCCAGGCGGAGTTGTAGGCCTCCCACACTAACTGTACTCTTCTGGCTACCTTGCTAGAGGTGGGTATAAGTAGCCCACGTCCCTGAGTGTACCGTGTGGTGCTCACCCGTATGGCCGGTGACTCGGGGCCTTCTAGTAGCTTCCGCTCCACGACGGCGGTGCTGGTCCCATGCGTGTGACCGTGCCTTCGGGTTTCTTGGCCAGAGGACCTGGAATCCCCTGCCTGACGGATTCTGCTGCTGGGTAGGAGTTAGTCCCCACAGCTTCGGACTCCGGGTCCGGTAAGAAATCTTCTCAGTCAGGGCGAGCTCTGCAGCTGCCAGCCCCTGACTCCTTGTAACACTGCTCCCACAGAGCTCCTGATGTTCTGTTCCTATATTTGCTTCTTTTCTCTGTCTCTACTTCTTCTCTACTCACTCACCCTGCCTCAGCCCTAGGTTTATATAGGGGAAGTTCTTCCCCTCCCAGGACTGGGCAGGAGGTGTGGCATGCATAGGATTCCTGACCAAGAGACCTCCCACCTGCTCTCAGACGTAATATCTCTATCACTGTGGCAACCAGACCCCTGGGGTGTCACATATGCATGATTTGCAACTGTTTGACAGCTTTATTACATGTGAGGAATGTGCAAGAAATAGACATTCCTCACATGTATTAAAACTGTCAAACAGTCGCAAATCATGCACACGGGAGCGATTCAACCATATCACCGAGCAGCTGTAAATACTCAGAGCTCGGCCCGAGCATACTCGGCGAAAGTGTTAACAGAACATACTCGCTCAACACTAGTGTTAATATGAAGTTAGCCCTTCTTGTAGACTCCGCTCTTTTGGGAAGGTTTTGCACAAATTTTGGAGTGTGTTTGTTGGAATTTGTGTCCATTCAGTCAAAAGATCAGGTTGGTCGGGCTCAAAATCGGCATTCCACTTTATCCCAAGTGTGTTCAATGGATTTAAGGACAGGGCTAATCAAATTCTTCTGCACAAAACCAATCACTCCAAAATGTTTTGTTACGCTGAGGTTTTAAAATGACCCTTCATTCCTTGAGACACAGCTCTTTATGATTATCCCTACTCCACCAAAGTTACAGTAGGCACTTTACGTTACAATAGGTGCCTCCAGGACTCCTGACATGAGCTAACAACCTCATAGGTATCTGCAAGGCTGTTAGCTTGGGTCCAGACCCAGCATCAGGCAGGTTATTCCAAACCAAGTATGGTCCATGTTTGATGGACTCTCTAAGTTTTTCCTCCAGAATCAGGTTTCATCTCTATGTAGTAAAGTATGCACATTATTTTTGCCATTTCTGGTGAGTGGGTGCTCAGTGAATGCCCAAGACCTAAACAGTAGAGTTGTTGCGACCAGTTTGGCAGGACATGGTCTATCGGCCAGGTCAGTAATTTGTGGCTGTCCTACAGGAGTTCTGAGAATCTCTTCTTACCTCCCGGCATCCGCGTCTTTTCTTTTTATTGTCCAGCTTGGTGTGATCTCACATGAGCTTATTGCTTTTCCGGCCCCCTCCTCACATTCCCCCATCACTACACAGATCATATAGCTCTACAATCAGAGCCCTATACAGAAATAGTTCTCCTTTTATGTCTTGCACAAAAAATTACCCTTCTTTTGTGCTCCACACAATGTGTCCCCTGTGTGACCCTATACAGTAATGATGCTTCCTCTGTGCCTCGCTATAGCAGTAATGCCCCATATGCCTCTTGATAATCATAATGCCTTATATTAAATATGATAAATAGTGCCTCCTTATAATAATGCCCAATTGTGTCTCCTTTTCAGAACTCCCCCTTATTGTCACTCCTTTTAGAAATGACCATGTTGTGCCTCTTTTTAATAATGACTTCTACCCCTCTTTTCCCCTCCCCCCGCTGTGCCTCTCTCTAGTAATAATAAAGCCTCCACTGTACCGGTCAAGAATAATAAACTAATACTCATCTTACGCGGCTCCCACGCTGGAAATTGATGCAATGTAGAGATGTCATTACGCTGCCTGACGTCTCCTGTGTTGCGCCGGGTTCTTGCAGGCCACAGACCAGAACCTGACGTTGCCTGCTTGAGTAAGTGGCATTGCAGGGAGCGAATGTCTCTGATCCGGTATAGTTGTAAACAGATTTGGTGTCCTGAGGATGCCAATACTGTTGAAAATACCGCAGGTTGATGAAGCTCATTGCCAAACCGGCCCATCTGCCAATAAGCCCTGCGGTTGTCATTGCCAGGATGCTATGAGTGCCGCCCAGCAGACGGCGCTCATAGCAAGTGAGCATTTTAGCTACACACAACAGGGCTTCAGCCATGCTGTGTGTAGCACAGGCATCAGACGATCTCAGCTCCTAGTCTCCAATGGAGACTATTGAAGCCGGTAAAAAGTAAAAAAAAAGTTTTTAAAAATATTAAAAAAATTAAAAAATATATAAAAGTTTAAATTGCCCCATTCAAAATCAAATAATAAAAAAATCAAATATACACATATTTGGTATTGCTGTATTCAGAATCGCCCAATTTATCAATATATAGAAATAATTAATCAGATCGGCAAATGGCATAATGAGAAAAAAAAAATCAAAACGCCAGAGGTATGTTTTTTTTGGTTGCCGCAACATTGCAATAAAATGCAATAACAGGTGATCAAAAGACTGTATCTACCCCAAACTGGTATCAATAAAAACGTCAGCTCAGTGCACAAAAAATAAGCCCTCACCCGGCCCCAGATCCTGAAAACTAGAGACACTACGAGGCTTGGAAAATGGCACCTTTTTTGTTTTGCAAGATTTGGATTTTTTTTTCAGCACTTAAATAAAAAAGAACCTATACATGTTTGGTATCTGTGAACTCGTAATGACCTGGGGAATCATAATGGCAGGTCAGTTTTAGCATCTAGTGAACATGGTAAAAAAAAAACAATAGTGGAATTGCACTTATTTTGCAATTTCGCCGCACTTTGATTTTTTCCCATTTTCCAGTACATGATATGATAAAACCAATAGTGTCATTCAAAAGAACAACTCGTCCCGCAAAAAACAAGCCCTCACATGGCTATATTAACCAAAAAATAAAAAAGTTATGGCACTGGGAAGAAGAGGAGTAAAAAACGAAAACGCAAAAACGGAAAAACCCAAGGGGTTAAAGTCCACACTGCAGCACTTGGGGCCCTCCTCAACTAAAAAGTTGCTGTTCATCCCTTAATAGTCAAGTTTTTGAGGGCGGTCAGTCGCTTTGGGATAACCCTGTCCATCAGCCTTGTCCAATTGAAAACCTCACATGAGAAAACTGTTTTTCTATTGGGCAAGGCTGATGGACAGGTCTGGTCACTGCTCCTCCACCAGCAGCCATTGTATAGACCGGAGAGCTGCGCAGTCTGTGAGGAATGTAGCATCGGCGGGCAGAGACGCCGTTCCCCTCACCGCCGCGGTCCCAGTCCGGCGTCTTCCTGTTCCCCTGCTGCTAAGGCACGCACTGCGCGCAGCTTCCCGGGCACTGTGCTTAGGGCATAGACGCGCGTTCCCTCCCTCTTAAAGGGGCCACGCGCGCCGTCCTAAAGAGTCCCCAGCCAATGGCCAGAGGACTGCCCCTATATTAAGCACATCCTCCAAAATGGTGGTGCCTGTGCAAGGTTATTTGTGTGCTAACACTCTCCTCAGACCACAGGTTCCTTGCCCGCCAGTCTGTCTAACAGTCCTGCCTGCTTGTCTATCAGCCTTGCCCGCCAGCCTGCCTACCCAGAGCACCAGCCAGTTACCCGCTGAGTCCGCCAGCCTGCCTACCCGGAGCACCTGCTAGGTTACCTGCCGTGCCCGCTGGCCTGCCTACCCAGAGCACCTGCCAGTTACCCACTGTGCCCGCCAGCCTGCTAACCTGGAGCACCTGCCAGATTACCTGCCGTGCCCGCCTGCCTGCCAACCCGGAGCACCTGCCAGTTACCTGCGATTCTCGCCAGCCTGCCAACCCAGACCATCTGCCAGTTACTTGCTGTACCCGCATACTCGTTTACCCGGAGTGCCTGTCTGGCTATCCGCCGTACCTGCCTGTCTACTCGGATCACCTGCCAGCTTACCTGCCTTGCTCATCCGCTGTACCGGTCAGCTCCTGTCATCTGACCCGTGGGAGTCACCTGCTCTCACACAAGGTCGGTCCCAAAGTGGCACCTGGTTCACCTGCCCGGTCCCTCCTTGGTTCATAGAGTCGACTAAGCCGCCGTGTGACCTGGGTCGGTCCGTGTAGGCACTTAGTTACGCCCCTCTGGTCCCTCCTTGCATCAAAGCACAGAGGTTCCACCACCCGGACCGGTAACAAGGAACAAGAGCATGAGGAGAACCTGTCATACCTGTGGATTGTTCCTGGGTAGAAAGATGTGGAGGAAAAAGGGAACCCCGATACCTCATTCTGCAGCCAGCAATAGACAGTGTAATACAGCGGCTGTAGGAGGCAAACGGTGCAAAAGTTTTAATGAAACCCAATTGCAAAAATGATCTTTAGCCTTAATTGCATGCATTTAAATAAGAAAATAAATGTCCCCAAAGGTGGACAACCCCTTGAAGCAGTGGTCGGCATTCTTCGAGGAATTGCAGGTAAATTAATGATTCTGCTACTGCCTTCATCCGTTATGGGATGGAGCAATTCCTAGAAGTATATATTATAGATAGAATCCTCTAATATACAAACACTGGTGAGTAAAAGTGAATCCACGATTTATTGGGATTTCAGTGATGGGTCAGGGAACAATTTGCAAGGAAGTGAATAGCTGAGAAATAAGATCTCTTAATTTCACGCTCGGTTCTTGTGCCTAAAGGGCTGATAATGTGACAAAACAAAATATTGCAACCATCTCCTCCCGCTGTCTTCTTAGCATCTTGGGAAAACAACCCACTGTTCTAACTGAAGGAAAAATCCCATCTAGGCAATATCTACACCGCTCAGCGGGCGCCCTTCAAATAATAAAACCCCTGCTGACAAGATTATAGGAGAATCCCATCCTGAATGTGCTACACACTGTAATCCACGGAGCAGCGAGATGGGGCACTAGCCTCCCCGCAAGTCATAAAGGAGGATAGGTCACAGCTATTATTCCTTAATTAGGTGAAATCAGCCTCCCCCCTACTATGGCACGCTGAATTAGGCAACTGCGTGTGGGAACCGAGCATCAACTTTTTCAAATTTAGGCAAATCAATTCTAGACATATCCTAGGAAGATGTCTGACAACTGCTCACCCACCGACCCAGGATGGGAAACGGAACTAGACCTTCACCACAAAATGTCCAGCAAATTAATGGGATTTCTCCTACCTTATATGCTGTCTTTGTACTGACAAGATTAGTATCCGGAGTCTGAAAAAGGAATAATGTGGATTAAAGAAATGAAACACAAGTCAAGCGACTAAAGTCCCAATGAAATAAATCTGATTAGGGGGCTTATTATTATTATACTGCATGTATCCAAAATATATTTGGGAAAATGCAATGGAAACACCTGCAAGACCGGTGCATGATTCCTATTGAAATCAATGTCTGTCTTTCCATTTTTTTGGCAACTTAGTGATTTTTTTTTTAAAAGTTGTCTGGGGAAAAATAATGAACAATTGTCCGCTAATATTTTTTTTTACAGAAAAATTGAAAAACAACGTAACTTGAAGCTCGTAGCCCCCAATGTAAAATCAATCAACTATCACAGGTCCTTGAAGAAGCACTCCCATCTATATTTTTTTCTATTAAGGTTTCACTCAGACGTCCAATTTTTGCTTGCAAGTGCTATCCAAGGGTTCCGCAGAGGATATCAGGGACACGTCCGATTTTGATTTGAGGGTCGGATCAAAATCAGCGATGCAAGTCAGTGAGTCCATGAAAAAATCAGACCACACTCAGATGATATCCGAATACAGTCTGATTTTCACGGACTGTCAGAATGGAGAAGGTGGAGACGTTTTTATTTTTTTATTTCTCCATGTTTGAGAAAATTGGATGACTCATAATATACTCTAATCAGAATAATTGGTCTGATTTTCTTGTACACTAAAAAATTGGATGTATGAATGAGGCCTAAATGTGTGTATATATGCATGTAATGTAGTGTGAGTGTAGTCAGTGCCGGACTGGGCTGCCAAGGGCTGACCAGTAACCATCGCCAGGGCCCCACTTTTCGGCTACATGCAAATGTGACATTATCCTCAATCACAAATTTATATAACAATGACTTGGGTAGATTGTTAAATGAATAAGATGCTGCCTTTGTCTATACATAGTGATTCAAGTATATAGTGCCAAGTACTGCTCATATAAGAGGGTGGTGGCCCACCGGAGGATTCTCCTGTTCTCCTGTGGGCCAGTCCAAGCCTGAATGTACTCAACTACCGCTGCTCTCTCCGGGATCCAGCATCGTTCTTCTCCTCTTCTTAGTGACGTAACCCTTCTGTACATCTTCCAGGTCACGCTGCACTCTGCCTTTTACAATGTAAGTCTATGGAGTAGCAAGGAAGAGAGAAGATAAAATCCAGCAGCAGGACTTGTGCCTTATTAAAATGCATTTTCTTAATTGTAGATCCGTAAAACAACTCGGAATAAATTATACAAAAGTTAGAAGTTTCAGAGCAATGTTTTAATCATTGCATGCAACGCCGAAACACGTTTGCGACTTTTAACTTTTGTATGATTTATTCCGAGTTGTTTTACGGATCTACAATTAAGAAACTGCTTTTTAACTAGGCACAAGTGTAGCGCCCCGAGGGTTCGGTTGCTACAGAGGTATTGCATCTCACCCAGAGGTGTGATATCTCACTTCCAGGTAAGGATGGAGTATGGCTCAGGACCCTAACACCCACATGCACTACACCATATTTCCGGGGGACAGGGCGACAATGCTCCCAAGAGTGAGCACAACTGTCCCTGTCCCTGCCTGGAGTGGGGGGAGGGAACACCTAGAAAGGGGGAACCCGGTAGTGTGTGGGTGGGGAGAGTAGATCCCGGGTGCACTGTATAGGAGAGTATATATGGTGGGCACCATCTGCAGGCCTCACGGAGCTGATGGCCCAGATCCCCGGAGAGGACCCTGAATTCTTCCGGGCTGGATTGGAGGAGTTGGATCAGAGGATGGTCCGGGCGTAGCGGGAGTCCATCGCGGGGTGGAGAGAAGACTGCAACCACCCAGCAGTGAGCCTGCCCCTGAGGACGGAGGAGGACCGCCGGAGGCTGAGAGCGGCGCTGCAAAGGGAACAGGTAAGGGGGACACCCCAGATACCAGCCTGGGCATCACCAACCTGCCCCTGGACCCCGTCGCGGAGCCGATCGCCCCGGAAGCTGCAGCACCCCCTCCACTCACGCCGCCTTCACCTAGGCCCGAAGCCCCAAGCGCAGCCGCCGGACCACGTTCCACGCCGTGCCCCGTGATCCCGGGTGCGGCCGGAAGCGGCCCGCTCCAGGCCCAGTCGCAAGGCCTGACCTCCCCAGGCGCCTTCCAACAGCGTGCGCCCCCGGTCCCAGCACTACCATCCATAGGGACCGACCTATACAGCCAGCTTGCCGGGCCCGATGGAGAGGCGGTCCCCCTGCCACGCGGATGGGTTCACCCTTGTCATCGGAGGGACCTGTCCGCAGGTGCCGAAGCCCCGCTTACTCCACTCCTGCCCGCTCCACAGCCAGTCGCCATCCCCCAGCTCCCTGAGGAAGAGGTCCAGATAGAGTGGGACCTGACCGGGGAGGACCTAATGGGGTTCTCACAAGAGACGCGGACGGCCGCAGCTCGCAGGTGGAAGTTCTGCCGTCGTGAGATAGAACAGCTAGAGAGGGAGGAGTGGGCGCGGCGCCAGAGGCAGGAACAGCTGCAGGCCCGGAGCACAGTGGAGAAGACACGGACCCGCCGAGACCCCCAAGCTGCACGCGGTCCCACAGTAACCGGGATCGTGGTCAAATTCCATCAAGAGAAGGGGTGGGGTTTTATCCGAAACCCAACGACCGACACAGACCTTTTCGTTAATAGACGGGATGTGGAAAGTCATCTGCCCGCGGGTCATCAGAAACGGGATCTGTTCCCGGGAGATCGGGTAACATACACCCGACATCGAGGACTGCGAGGGTGGTACGCTCTTAACGTCCGGAGGGTGGAAGAAAACCGCTACCCTGAACCCTACTACGCGGAGGACCCGGATGCGGATGAGCTTGAAGGGGATGAGGAGCCAGGATACCGCTACTGAAGCGCAGCAATAAGAGATTGTACATAATTACCTGCCTGGGTGAAGAAGTTTAGTACCACACCGTTGGTGGATTACAGAAAGTTTACCCGGTTAAGGGTTGTTGTAAAAGTCTGTATGTTTGTTAAAGTTACATGAAAAGGGGTCTGTGAGTAATCCGGCTGAGGACTGGGAGCAGCCAACCCCCTTTTCTATGCGGCTGAGGACTGGGAGCAGCCACATCTGTAAATAGTTGCACTTCTTAAAGTGCCCTCTACTGGTTTTATACACAACTACCTCAAAAGATACCTAAAGGTGTTTGTTGCACTTAGAAGAATTGCACATTGTTGGGTGACATGGACACCTGGTCGCGGCAAGGACTGTGACCCGTTAGAGAGACTGCGTCACAAGAATGCTGCTGAAAGAGTTTTATGTTTACTACTAGACAATCCGTTTTAAATTTGTATGCTAAAAGTTATATTGAAAGTGAAAAGTTTTGTATAATGACCGTAACGTCTAAAAGAAAAATTGCCTCCCATAAAGGGATGAGTTATTATGGTTTATAATCTTATATGTGGATGCATTCTAAAAGTTGCATGTCCTAATTTACCCTGTCTTTTTGCTCTGTTCCAGCCCGCGGACGAGTTGTGATTTACCAGGGGGGAATGTAGCGCCCCGAGGGTTCGGTTGCTACAGAGGTATTGCATCTCACCCAGAGGTGTGATATCTCACTTCCAGGTAAGGATGGAGTATGGCTCAGGACCCTAACACCCACATGCACTACACCACATTTCCGGGAGACAGGGCGACAATGCTCCCAAGAGTGAGCACAACTGTCCCTGTCCCTGCCTGGAGTGGAGGGAGGGAGCACCTAGAAAGGGGGAACCCGGTAGTGTGTGGGTGGGGAGAGTAGATCCAGGGTGCACTGTATAGGAGAGTATATATGGTGGGCACCATCTTAGAGTCAGAGTAGAAAGTGAAGAGAAAGTGAGAGAGAGCAGAGAGAGAGAAGGAGGCTGGGAGCAGGGGCACTGCATGGGCTCTGCTCCACAGGCAGGCCAAGTCTTAAGGCCTGAGCCTGGAGGGAGGAAACAGAAAGAAGGAATGAAGAAGAATGGAGGAAGCTCTAAGAGAAGACTGAAGGGACCCCAGGGGTACGGACCGGCCAGCCGCCACCGTACGCCCGCCGCTACCAGAGTAGGGGGGTCAGGCCAAGAAAAGGGAACCGGATCCCTCATCTAGTGGAGGAGAGCAACTACCCTCAGCTAGTAACCGGAGGCCGTGGCATTGCATGTGTTACGGCCCCTTACTACACCCGTTAGGAAGGCACCACATAGGACCCAGGGAAACGGAACATACGGTTGCCCGCCAAGGCCCGAGGCAGCTGGACAGAAACGTGGTCACTTGTGGGGTACGACAGGACAGAGAAAGGACACACGAAGGGGGTCCTGAAAAGCACTCCAAAGGTACCTGGGAGTTGGCCGAGCCCCTCACCTGGTGAGCACAGCACGACGCGGGCAGCCATTACCTGCAGAAGTGGCTTGGAATGTAAAACTGTGAGTAAAGACCCTGAACTGCATAACTGGACTCTGAGTCATTACTGCTGCTCCCGCGCACCATCACCCCCATCATCTGCACTCACTGCCATGAGGCTATACTCCTCCCGTGGGGAGTTATACTACCCTCTGCTGCGCACACTACGTCAGCCTCAGCGGTCTGCCCGCAGCGGCGGTTCTCAGTGACCGCAATCCACGGGTGGCGTAGTCGGACATTTAAGCATCATTACAAAACCCAAATAAACAGATCCGCCACTGGTTTGACCACCCTGAGCCACGGGACCGGGTCGCCGCCACGGAGACTTCAACCCCCAGCGTTACACAGAGACTCGGTTCCGGGTATCCCCACACACACACGGCCCAGGGGGCGCGTCACAAGTCCTACTGCTGCATCTTATCTTATCTCTTCCTATATTCATCTTGCTGTGCTCCCAGTGTTCAGTGCATGGGACGTACCTGACCTGCATGATATGGAAATATGGGTGAGCTGACTAAAGTTTTCAAATTTACGTATAGATCATCAGAACGAGGCTCCATGGGCTTTTATTGTACAAGAGACTTCCGGCTTATGCAGAGCGCATAGAGTGATAGTTGGTAGGCGAGTATATTACTACATTCACACTATATTACATGCACGTAAACACACATTTGATAAAAAATATAGATAGCATTGGGCTTTTCATATTGGCCTTTTGGTCCCCCTATGCTCAAGGGGCCCCGGTGCGACTGCAGCCCCTGCACTGCCTATAGTTATGCTCCTTTTGGAAAATCATAATGAATCCTAAAGATTATAAATGACCTGTGTCTACAGCCCAGATCACTGATGTGACTATATTAGGAGGAATTACTGGGACCTGTAAAAAGATGATAATTGCAAACACAGTCTTCTGTACAAGATTCTCCAGCTCTACAAAAAATTCAGACACTTTCATTACTTTTGTAGACACTGAAAAAAAAATCTATTTTTATGTAATGTCAATACTTTTACGGACGCTTGCAGTGGTGTAGAATGAAAGGGGCTGCAAAGACAGTCAAAGTCTACAGGGGTTCAAAATTTACCTCCCCCATGCTGCCCCCACTATGAAATTATCTGTGCCTGACGGGTGCTGCTTATGCAGGGCTCAGCAGTCGAGATGCTGCGCTCTGCATAGGCAGCAACCAAGAAGACAACATCCAAGAAAAACCGTCCAATTATGCTGATCAGAGTTTGATCAGTGATATCCATTTTTCTAGAAGGTAGAGAGAAAAAAAAAATTTCCCCACCTTCTCCATACAGTTACTCTGTGAAAATTGGAGTGCGGTCCGATGTTTTCCACGGACCCCTAGTGTTGCATTGCCAATTTTGATCTGACAGATCAAAATTGGACATGTGTACTGCCCCATAGAATAATATGGGTGCGAGTGTTATCTGTCAAAACCACGGATAGCACTCATTGGATTTAAACAATTGTGTGCACGAGCCCTAATGAAGCGAGCTTTTTTATCTCAGTTGCTGTCTATGCAGAGCTCAGAAACCGATGATAAACTCATCTTGACTGCTGCGCTCTGCATAAGCATTTATGAAGGATAAAAATGGGTGAATGAAGTGTGTATGTGGATGTAGGTATTGTTTCCTGTGTCCTCGATGTCTTCCTATTATCCTGCCTGTTTTCAGTCAGTAGGTCTTCTTTCTGTGTTTGCAGTTTCTGTATTTTTGGACTCAATGATGGAGAGGACGTGCTGGTGAGGTGCGGGCCGAAAGTGAGTGACCCGACCTCCTACAGTAACAAATAAACAGCAGTGGCTTCAAATAGATAGAAGATGAGCGGCTGATGACTGAAGACAATATTGAATCAACTGCAGCGACGCACATAAGTCAATGCAGCGTTCGTTCATAACCAAGAGCCATTTTACATTTTTACACTTTATTTAACCCTACCGAGGGAAAGGATTAGGATTAGGGCTATTACTAGGCTAAGGGTCAGGTTTAAGAGGCTATGTTTAGGATTAGCACTAGGGATAGGGAAATAAAATTGTTAAATACAAAAATAAAAATGTACTAAAAAAATAAAAAAACAAGGAACATTTTTTTTTTTTTTAATTTCATGTCTGATTTCCTAAAAAATACTAAGAGGTCAAAGCACAATCTATAATTACATTAGTATTTTCCTAAAATACAAGAAATGCTTGTGTTATAAAGGGTTCAATACTGGACTGGTAGAAGGACCAGAGGGAGTGTTAATGGTTCATGGGCATAAAATGCCTCGCGCTGGCAACCCACTCTAAGCCCCTAGACCAGTGTTTCCCAGACTCCGGTCCTCACGGACCTCAACAGATCATGTTTTCAGGATTTCCTTAGTATTGCACAGGTGAGATAACCTATGGCCATTTCTGATGTCTTAATAATTATTCTATCACCTGTGCAATACTAAGGAAATCCTGAAAACATGATGTGTTGGGGTCCGTGAGGACCGGAGTCTGGGAAACACTGTACTAGATGGTTGGCAGTGTAGAGAACTGGGTTAATATTTTAAGAGAAATCAAAGTAAGTGAGTGTTTCTTGCAGCAAATAAAAGTAATTCATACAAAAGAAAAGATTTAGTTTTCTCTGTAGTTTTCATTCATTTTTTTGTATAGTCACATAGACCCTCTATAAGTTGTTAGTCACTAAATGTGCCGTCCTATGGTCCCTCTATATTATTTTCTTGATATAATTCTTCTAGGGAAGATACTATCAGTAACGTACCACTAAAAGCAGCAGACCATGTGGCCAATATTGGGCCCATTAATCGGGGTGAGCCCGGTGCCGGCATCACACTTTCAACACTATCTGCACCATGGATGCAGACACAGTTGAAAACAATGATGGAACAGGGAGCCCTCAGCTCTGTTCTTCATTCTCCCTCTGTATCTGATCTCTGTGTCTCATCACAGCAGGCGCGATGACATCACTACATTGCACCTGCTGTGCAGAGCTTCAGAACACACGATGCAGAGTCCAGAGCAGCAAGAAAATAAGAAGAGGTGAGTAGTTTTTTTTTTTTTACCAATGAGTACTGGGGGATATACTATGGAGCCATCATAATGTGTGTAGGGATATGAGGGTCCATCATAAAGTGTGGGGAGCTTTCGGGGCTGTCAACTGAATGTGGGGAGACTATAGAGGTGATTAAACTGTGTGCAGGGCTGTTGGAGTGATCATACTTTGTGGAGGGCTGTGGGGGCTATTATACTGTGAGGGTGAATTGTAATATGTAGCGGGCTGTTGGAGCAATAATACTTTGTGTGAAACTGTGGAGGCCATCATACTATGTTTTGGGACAAAGAGGACTATCAAACAATTTATGGGATTGTGAGGGCCATCATACTGTGCTGTAAAACTGTGGGGCTATCCTACTGTGTTGTAAGACTGTGGGGCCATCCTACTGTGTTGTAAGACTGTGGGGCCATCCTACTGTGTTGTAAGACTGTGGGGCCATCCTACTGTGTTGTGATCATTTGGTGCTTGTGGGGGGGAACAATGGGGACATCAATGTGTTGAGGGCACTGCGGGGACATCGCACTGTGCGTGTGGAAGGTACAGTGGAAAATCTTACTGTGGGTGTATCATACTGTTTTTGGGGCATTTTTGTTGGCATCATACCTTATGTGAGCCATGAAAAGGTTATCGTAGTGGGTGAGATCACTAAGGGGATTCATTAGGGGTAAAATTTCTCACTGTTTTGAGAAAATTGGACATCTGAATGAAGCCTCACGTTTGAATTTTGAGGCAGTTCCCCTTGGATTTCATATTAAAGTGGAAAAATAACTGAGATGAAAATCTTTGGCATTATCTACATGGAACATTTTTCTGCACCGAAAAATATGAGATGTAAAATGAAGCATATTCTTGAAGGCTCCCCACACAATCAAAAAACTAGTCTGACCAATCGAGAGACTATGGGGGGTCTTCATATGTGTGGGACAAAACACCATTTTGTGCACAGCTTCCCAGCATGACCACTGCTCTGGAGCTCAACATGCGGCCATGATAGAAGAACAATCTGTAAGAAGACCCACACGGATTTTGCTCAGATTCTGTGTCCGCTGTATTTTGCTGGCCTGTCCCATTTGGATCCGTATATTTACACCATCAGTCAGTAAAAATATATTCACTGTGTACTCATTCATTTATTATTGGCCTGTGTTTGGAATATCCATGAAATACATATATTGGAAAAAACTTTTTGACAGTGAGGGTGATCAATGAGTGGAACAGGCGGCCACGAGAGGTGGTGAGTTCTCCTTCAATGAAAGTCTTCAAACAGAGGCTGGACAGAGATCTGTCTGAGATGATTTAGTGACTCCTGCATTGAGCAGGGGGTTGGACACGATGACCCTGGAGGTCCCCTCCAACTCTAACATTCTATGATTCTATGATCTGCTCCTCTTACTTTAGACACTACCAATATTGACCACTAGATGGCAGTAGTATCAAACTGTGGACCATACCGCCAGCCACCTTCTTCTTCCCCGATAGCCGCCCTGTTCGCTCCCCCCCAACCAGCATTTTTCAGGATGACAACACCTTTGAGTTTTATGACCATCAAGAGAATTTACAACTAAGTCCTGTACTGATGTAATGAAATGTAATATATGCTGTGTAATGAATTATGAGATGTTATTTGGTTTCAGGATTTTATTACTCCAATCAGTTATGACCATATTTCCTTTTATATGAGAACTCACACTTTAAACATACCAGATGACCGTGTGATATTATAGAGAAACACCTAATGAAGCCGATTCCTGCAGCACAAAAACAAGTTCAAAATAAACATTTTCATTTAGTGATGTCGACCCTCACAGACAAGCTGTGATATCAAGGCGTCTTTAATTTGTAAAAAAAAAAAAAGTAAATAAAATTGGAATTTATATTTTTTACATTTCTCCGGGTCACCGAAAGTACATATATGTTATATATATATATATAAAGGGTCGTTTACTTTGGGTGACTTTAGGTAAGGAGTATGGAAACGGACCTATCATCAATGATGTCCTATTAGGACTGGGGGTATTGCTGGGCTCTTAAAAGATCAGAACCCCAAGTTATATCCACCCCCTCCCCCGTATATAAGGCCCTATTCACATTATGTTTAGCATGTATGCTATGTGTATTTTTTACTGGAGTCATGGATCAAAATTCTCCATACACTTCTATGGGTCTGTGTGCAATCAGTGTGCTGTCCGTGATTAACTTGTAATGGAGCGGAGAAGGTTTGTCATTTATTTGTGGGTTTTTTTGGAACTAAAAAAAATTACTGATGAAATACTGATGGTAAAAACTGAAAAAACATTGCTGAAAATCTGAAAATTGGAAAAACGCTCATGACACTCACGTGAAAAGTCACTGACATCTGGAGGAGGTCTTGGGCTATGTTCACACATTGTGTTTTTGCAGCGTTTTTTTTATGCAAATTAAAACCTGCTCTATACAGTTCCAGCAAAAGCTGAGATTTCAGAAATCTCATGTACACGCTTGTTATTTTTTTTTTACTGACTGAATTGGAAATCTGCAGTGTTTTTGAAATTCTGCAGCGTCAATTCACCCAGCATTTTTGCATGGGATTTCCCCTATAGAAAGCAATGCGAGAGTGCAAAGAAATGCAGTCATGTGGTTTTGGAGAATAAAACTTTAATAAACATGTACTGTGCACAAATGACACATATAATCCACACCAAAAACCTCAGCAAAAATGCATAAAACACGCAGCAAAACCTGTTTTGAGTAAGCAGCTTCTTTACTACCAAGAGAGCAGGTTTTCCCTGGAGAAAAAAAAAGCTGTAAAAGTGTAACGTGTGAACATAGCATTAATCATATGGGGGACAAAAGTGTCCTTTTCACTTATGTTTGCCTGTTATTCTTCAGGAAACAACAAAATCGGTCTGGAATCCACCAGTGTAGCATCACAACCCGCTCTCACCACACACAGGACAGTATTGTAACACCTGCAGTGCTACAACCCCCATGTAACACTTAAAGGGGTATTCCCATCTCTAACATCCTATCCTAATACGTAGTAAGTGGAATAATAATAATATTAGCAAATACCTCCAATTGAAAATGTA
This sequence comes from Phyllobates terribilis, assembly GCF_046119375.1. NCBI lineage: Eukaryota > Metazoa > Chordata > Amphibia > Anura > Dendrobatidae > Phyllobates > Phyllobates terribilis. The sequence goes on from NW_027362764.1 coordinate 709,099,747, forward strand.
GTATAGTTCTTCTGATTTGCTATGTTGCTTACGCCATGTGCAGGGAATTGGAGTCAGTTAGATATTCATGGTTACGACCACTGACAACTAACTGTCACTATATGAGTGGTCGTAACCATGGATACCTAACCTACTGCAATGCCCTGCACATGGGGTAAGCAACATAGTGAATCAGAAGAAATATACTACCTTTTTAATTGGAGGTATTTGCTAATATTATTATTATTACACTTACTACATATTGGGATACGATGTTGGAGATGGGAATACCCCTTTAAGTGTTACACGGACCTGGTTACCTGTTGACACCTTCAGCATTATATAACCTCCACACTACTAGAAAATGTGTTTTAAAATGAGGGGCTAGAGACAGGAATGCAACAATTGTCCTCATCTCCCCAAAACAGTCCCCCAGTTCCCATAAGATAATTTCTGCTCACACAACTTACAGTTCTCGCCTCTCCTCTCTCACCTCCTTTTTTTTGAGATTACAGGATCATTATCAGGCCACACTGTTATTTATATAACATTCTGTCAGTACTGCTCTTTAAAGCCCTCTGTCAGTACAGAATGACTGTTCATACCAAGTACAGGTGCTCGGTACTTCACAGCGGGGCCATTCATATACACTTTCCCACCTGCTTGGTTTCCATCTATCTCCACCCTCCTCTGGCTCTATGAAGTCAGAGCTGTCAATCATAGAAAAGGAGAGTGGAGATAGAGAGAAAACAAGAAAGTGGAAAGGTGTATATAAATGGCCCCACCGTGAAGCAGAGAGCGGCGGGACTTAGTTTGAACAGTCATTCTGTGCTAACAGAGTTCCTTTAAGGGGCTTTTCACCCTTTCTACTAAGATTTACAGGTAGAAGGGTTTTTTATTAGAAAAAAAACCCCACAAAACTTTAATTCCTGTCCTTCCAACACTTGCACTGTGAAGGTCTCGAGTGCTGATATCTCCACCACTAGTCAACTGACTGATGAGGTCACTAATTGTCTGCAGGGTCAGGTAACTGGACGCCATCGCTTCCGGTTCCAGGGAAGTGGTGGCAATTCCATTGGAAATTAAGTTTTTTTTCTTTTTCTTAAAACCCTTCCCCCTGTAAATTTTTAAAAGGGGTAGAAATCCTCTTTAAAGGGGTTCACATGTGCTGTATTCATTTACTTATTATGGATGTGAAGCTGTATTTCTGTATTGATCATGGTTCTGGTGATGTATTCATGCACTGATGGTGGTTCTGGTGCTGTAATCATGTAGTGTTGGTGGTTCCGGTGTTGTATTTCTGTACTGATAGTGGTTCTGGTTCTGTATTCCTCCATAGGATACATGATTTGTTTTATATAATGCAATACTGATGTATTGCAGTATACAGTATAAGCAATCAGACGACCACAGGTTCTAGTTCCCTAAGGCTATGTTCGCAATCAGACGATCATAGGCTTTAGTCCCCTAAGGGGACTATATACTAATGAATAAATGCCATAAAAGAAAAACCCCAAAAACAATTACCGAATAGCATTTGTTCACTGCAAGCTGAAATTGCACTGTGGGAAGGGGCGCCATTTGAAATTTTCCTCTAGCAGCAGCAAAACTAGAATCGGACCTGACTAGACCACATCACTGGTCAATCACACTGTCGGCACTGTTGCTGGTACCTATAGTTTCTCTCTCTAAATACAATACAGTCTGGAATAGTATTTGTCCCATGTTTCAGGGTTTTCTCCTCTTATCGCTATTGCTGAGCGATGAGCAATGACACCCTCTCTTTCACTATCCTAAAATCACCCTAAAATGGCTGCTGCATTCCCTGTCTCGACATTTATTCATGCTGTGATAGTCCGTCCTGATTGGCTGCATTATTTCATGTTATGTGAAAGCTGCAATACATTATGGGAAGGTCTGCGCAGACACGCCTGAGGTAATGTCAGCTTTCTGTGATTGCTGCAATCTTCTGCAATGTGTAAAAAGGCTGCAGACATTTTTTTGGTGATTTGCACAAATCAAATTGCAAGTTGTTAAAATTTGCAAGAACCTGCAAATTTCATAAAATGCATTCATTTGCATCAAATTGATTCGATCACCTCTGCAAATTGCCACTAGGTTTTCCTATTGGCATGTACAGACCACCCCAGTCTCTTAGGCTTTGATTAATGTGGATGACTTCCCTTAAACCTGAGCATTTTCTGTGCAGATGTGTCCGCAAATAATCTACAGCATATTATTATATCAGCGTACCAACCATGTGGATGAGATCTCATCAAATGTCATTCACTTGCTATGAAATATTTCTCTGCAGAAATTGATCAGTGGTGCAGCTTTTGAGATCAGTTCATTACAATGGAGCAAAAATATTTGCAGAACCGTGGTCCAGCAGCCAAGTCCAGCAGTGTGTGACCACCAGGCCAGTTCACCCCTGTGGTTTCCCTTGTGGTTGATTTGTGAAGGATTTGTGGCAAAATCTGAATTTTTAATAGATATAACCCACAGCAATTGCAGAAATAAGGGACCCCTGTCACTGTTTCCCCCAGCTGCAAGACCATGGCCAAGACAAGTCATGTATGTGCACCCCTGCTGCATTCAAAGTCAATGGCACTGATGAAGATAGCTGAGCTCAGCTGAAAAAAAAGGGTAAGATATCCCCTGTGTTGGTAATCAGTATGGGTCCCAGTGGTCCCATCCTCTTGCATCAACACCTATGCAGTGGATAGGTGATTTTTTATGTAATCTGGAATACCCCTTTATGACCCATTCGGCCTGATTCATTCATGCATTTGGCCTATTTTTTTGTCTAGGCTTTCTTTTTTATTCTAGGCTGTTTTTGTTTTGTGCCATATTCTTATTTTAACTTGTTCCTATTGTGAAGTTTATTTTTTACTTGTTCACGTGTTTTTTTGTTTGTTTGCCATTGAGGGCATGGCTTTTGCTTTCCAGATGTCTGTGGCCAGTTCTCCATTTACAACTTTTTAATAAGTTGCAAAATGTTGGTGCAAACGTATGCCATTTCCCGCTGCCTGGAGTGATTTTTTTTCATCATCAGAAATTTTTGCTCGCACCTTATTGGTTCCTGTGACATTCTATAGGGTCGTGCGACTTTTTACTCCAAAGGCGCAAAAAAAATGTAAAAGTCAAAAGAGTATCTGATTTTGTGCAGAATTAATCAACCCTAGTGTGTTATTTTGTAGAATGCGGAGCAGAAAATGGCAACGAATATAACAAGAGAAAAGAGAAAAGTCACTTAAAAGAATACAAATAATGAATTGGGGCCATAGTTTGTATGTTTCTGTTCAAGTGACCAAACTTTTTTGAATATGAAATAAAGAAGAGATTATGGGGTGAGATATTTTTCTTTTACGTCCTCACCCCAGACTGAAAAGTTTGATAACATGTAGAAAAAAATGACATTCACCTCTAAAGAGTATATAGACAAGATAGGCTTTAGGTCTACTATCCCTTTAAAACCAAAATGATGGAATATGATGTGCTACCACAGGCATTGCCAGCTCGATGGGGCGATATTGCAATCTGCTTTGATAACTGTAACTTTAGATAAACTATTATGTTACATGAAATCGGTGAAGAATGAAATCACTGTCCACTCCTGCGCTAGTCCCGAGATATAAAATAACCTTTTGTTCCACGGTACAGGAAGAACAAGTTACTAATAGGGGTCAATTAGACATCTGGGATCTGATGTATAAATTCTAGATCTAAAATGTCTGTCAGTATCTGATTATCTCGCTTTTGCCATTTATCTCAGTCTGCAGGTGTTTGAGCTCTTTCCACTTCTACACGAGGTGTAATTTTCTGCATCATAAATGTAGCCGGGAATATGTGCTGATTCGGAGCCAATGCAATGGTCCCCAGGGTCCAGTTTGCACCGAACTTTTCACGTGATTTCACTGTAAATCCAGCGTGATCAATGGGCTGCCTACCACCCACAGTGTGTTTAATGCTCCTCACCCACAGGAGGTAGTGGGTAGACGCTTGGGGCGACTCTGGTTTAGAAGTTAATTTCTGTGTAAATTAGGATCTTAGGTAGGAAAACGTAGTTGTAGCCTCATCCACAGGTAGATGAGGATTTGTAAAATACATTCATACATCTTTAGGTCCATTCCTAGGAGGATAGCCACTGCTTCTTCCACCTCTTCCCTAAAAAGTTTGGGCAATTTTTTTCCCTTTAAACCCTTCACGACCTATGACGCATAGGTATGTCATAGGTTGTGTATCGCCCTTTGATGCAGGCTCCAGCGCTGAGTCCGCATCTTTCTCTCCACATGACAGCTTTTTTCCTCAACACAAAAATGTGTTGAAGAAAAAAGGATGAACATTAACTTCCAAAGAGCCAAAGATTTGAGAAGAAGCAAACATGGAGTGACAAGGAAGCCATTATCCTCTAGTGCTGTCATGCAGGCCCAGAAGCAGGGCTGGAGTCACCACCCGGCGCACCTGGGCAAGTGCCGGGGCCCTGAGCAAGCGAGAGGGGCCCACTTGCCGTCGAGGACAACGACACGCTAGGTGGCCCGTGAGTCGGGGGGAGCCCGGTGCATCAGTTTGGTTTTCCTACCAACACTCTGGTTTTTGGTACAGAAAAATGTGCAGCTAAAATGCCATGTGGTAAAATACCCTTACTATCTTAGGTCATATAGGACCATTCTTCATTGTAAAATAAAGCTGTTCTCCCATGAATGATCCTTCATGGCATCAATTGACCCACAGTACAAATTTTATAATGGCACAGCAGCAGTCAGCCATGGGCAATGCATGAGGTATCAGGGTCTGGGCCTGCATTTACAGCTTTGAATTTAACTTCAAATTAAGACGATGTGGGTGAGGGATCGGTGTAGGTCTGCTGTGCTGGGATCCCAGATACCTCATGCAACAGTTCAAGCTGCTTTTCTGCTCAGCCACACTCAGGTGGCACAAATATCAATTTTGTAGAATACTATTGCTAGAAAAATGTAAGGATGGTAACACAGGTAGTTGACTGAAAGTAAGTGCAAGCCTGCCGTCTGGGAGCCCTACTGTTACAGGCAACACACATAAAAAAAACAAAAACACACATGAAAGAGAACCAACCATGAGTCTCCACGTTTCAAAATATTAGAGGGCAGACACCACCAAAGTGGCATCAATTTTACCAGAGTAGAAATAGTATAATGGAGACTGACACCTCTTCCACTACAGGAAACACACCAGATGGAGACCCAACCACGAGTCTCCACATTTCAAAAAATTAGGGCAGACACCAACAAAGTGGCATCAATTTCACCAGAGTAGAAATAGTATAATGGGGACCGACACCTCTTCCACTACAGGAAAAACACCAGATGGAGACCCAACCAGGAGTATCCACATTTCAAAAAATTATTGGTAACATCAGCAGCAGCAACAGAAGGCACAGAAGCCACGACAAAGATGTTACAGACTGCAATAATACTAGATTAATGCAGCACACTAAAAACTACACCATCGCCTAGTCTGCACAGTCTGCAATTGGGGTGCAAAAGTCCTTGGAGATCCATGACTTGTTCATCTTTCTGAAAGTTAGGCGGTCTACACTTTCAGGGAACAGTCGTATACACTTATCCATCAGGACACCACCAGCAACGCTGAAGACACGCTCTGAGAGAAAGCTGGCTGCCGGGCATGATAAAACCTCCAAGGTGTGACAGGCGAGCTCAGGCCACTCATCCATTTTTGAAGACCAAAACGTAAAAGGGTCCAAACCCTCCCTGATGGTATTGATATTGAGCTCAAGATACTCTTGCAGCATCCTATCTAGTCGTTCACCACGTGTCAGACTTGTACTCTGTTGTGCTTGTGGAGTTGGTCTAGAAAATGTGTGAAAGGACTCACAGAAATTGCTTCTGACACTTACACTGCTACTGCTGCTAATGTTTTTGCGTTGACGAATTTACGTTCCTGGGGTTGTAAGTCTAGAGCTGCGATGCACACTGTGTTCCTCACTGCTGTCTTGGGTAAAACCTCTCTTAAAGTTGTCTAAAAGCATGTTTCGATACTCCAGCATGCGCTAGTCCCTTTCCATGGCGGGAAGCATCTGGCAAAATTTACTCTTGTACCATGGATCTTAGAGAGTGACAACCCAGTAGTCAGCACTATTTTGAATCCTAACAATACGGAGATCATGTTGCAGTTAGTGCAGCAAGAAGGTGCTCATGTGTCAGGCTTATCCATGACGACCAAGTCCATGGTTTGTTGGTGGCTACGTCCCCTCCCGCCATCCACGGGCAACAGAGAGGGGATCATTATCCTCTTCATCTCCTGACTGTTGTGTGCCCATCACCTCTTCCTCCTCGTCCTCTTCCATTTGTTCTTTGGCTCCTGCACCTTCACTAACAGTGTGTCTAGTACCACGAGCCCCCCTCGATCACTGTAATCCACCCTCTCTTGGCACCCACCTGTGTGATGACAGTGTGGAACTTAGAGACATTGTTATCCCTTCCGCATCCTCCTCTGCTTCCTCCTCTTCCACTGGGACCACCACCTCCTCCCTCAGACTATTTAAAGTCTGCTCCAGCATGTAGATGACCGGAATAGTGATACTGATGACGGCATCGTCCGTGCTAACCATCTTAGTAGCCATTTCGAAATGGTGCAGAAGTGTCCAGAGGTCCTTAAATCTGTGCCCACTCTGTGAACGTGATTTTCACCATGTCTGTACTGCGTTGGCCCAGCCTAAACGACGTGACATACTGCGTGAGGGTTCATCGCTGCTGCCACAGTGTGCAGAGTGGAATTCAACTGTGTCGGCACATCGCATATCCACCGGTTAACCGGTATGGCCAAAGACCTCTGTATCGATACAAGTCGATGACTTGCGGGGTGCGAACGGCGGAAGTGAGGGCACAGCAACCGTGCTTTCTGCAGCAGTGCATCCAGGACGGGATAGTGGTGGAGAAATTGCTGTACCACCAGGTTGAGGACGTGAGCCACGCAAGGCACGTGTGTGAGGTTGCCCCAGCGTAGGGCTGCCACCAGATTTGCACTGTTATTGCACATGGCCTTCCCTTTCTAGCTAGGAGGGATAGCTAATACTAGAGAAGAGAGAGAGAGGATTCAAAAAGACCTAAATAAACTGGAGCAGTGGGCAGCAACCAACAGAATGCTTTTTAACAGGGAAAAATGCCAAGTACTACATCTGGGCAATAAAAATGAAAAAAGCATATACAGAATGGGAGGAATAGAGCTAAGCAACAGTACATGTGAAAAAGACTTAGGTATACTAATAGATCATAGACTGAACATGAGTCAACAGTGTGATGCAGCAGCAAAAAAGGCAAATACAATTCTGGGATGTATTAACAGAAGCATACAGTCTAGATCACGTGAAGTCATTATCGGTCTTTACTCCTCTTTGGTCAGACCTCATCTGGAATACTGTGTACAGTTTTGGGCACCACATTTTAAAAAAGACATAGACAAACTGGAGCAAGTTCAGAGAAGAGCGACCAGAATGGTGACTGGTCTGCAAGCCATGTCCTCTGAGGAACGGTTGCAGGATTTGGGAATGTTTAGCTTGCAAAAAAGAAGACTGAGAGGGGACTTAATAGCTGTCTACAAATATGTCAAGGGCTGTCACATTGTAGAAGGATCATCTTTATTCTCATTTGCACAAGGAAAGACTAGAAGCAATGGGATGAAACTAAATGGGAGGAGACACAGATTAGATATTAGAAAAAACTTTTTGACAGTTAGGGTGATTAATGAGTGGAACAGGCTGCCACGAGAGGTGGTGAGTTCCCCTTCAATGGACGTCTTCAAACAGAGGCTGGACAGACATCTGTCTGAGATGATCTAGTGAATCCTGCTTTGAGCAGGGGGTTGGACCAGATGACCCAGGAGGTCCCTTCCAACTCTACCATTCTATGATTCTATGATTCTATGATTCTCCAGGTTCAGTGGAGACAGCCCTTGCTCAAACTCGGCCTAGATAGCTGTCCACAGCTCTTTAGCTGTATGACTGTGATCTCCACGGTATATTAATTTTAACATTGCCTGATTGTGGTGAGCCCTGGCTGCCCAGTACGGAGGTAGTGGGGATTCTCTCTGCACTGTTGGAATGCGTGTCTCATTAAAGCACAGGTTGAGTGTGCAGGTGGAGGATCTAGAGGAAGGGAAGCAGTGGAGGAAGTTTTAGATACAGAGGTTTGTCCTGCAAGCCTTAGGGATTCCAAGATTTGTGAAGCAGCCCCTTCCCCGCCAGCCCCACAGCCTCCAGAGTCATGCAGTACCCAGTCAGCGAGATGTAAAGCCCCTGGTCATGCTTAATCGCCCAGGTGTCTGTCATGAAATGCACCCTGGTAGACATAGATTTAGTCAAGGAACGGGTGATGTTGTCTGCGACATGCTGGTGTAGTGTAGGCACAACTTTCTTAGAGAAGTAATCGCGACTGGACAACTGGTACTAGGGGACTGCAATGGCCATCAGCTTTCGGAAACCATCTATATCCACCAGGTGGAAAATCAGCATTTCCATGGCCAACAGATTTGAGATGGTGGAGTTCAACCTCTTAGCTTTGTCATGTTTAAGATGAAACAATCTTTTATGTGATCACAGCTGCGGGACCGAGGGCTGGCTGCTGTGCTGAGAGAGGGTGGAGTAGAGTGAACACGAATAACTGCTGGACCATGAGTGAGGTGCAGGCGGATATGTTATGGTGGATTTAGAAAGATGTGGTGTGCTCGGTGAAACAAAAACAAAGCAGGCATGTCCACTATAAAACAAGTAGAGGTTCTGCAGCCGGAGACCTGCGTGAGAATACTTGATACAGTGACGGAGGAGGAACAAACAGTAGCAGATGCGATTGTTGGTGAGGCCTGCTGGTCAGATTGCCAGACTAACGAATGTTGATCGTGCATGTGGCTATTCATGCATGTAGTAGTCAAATTATTGTAATTTTTGCCTGTACTGAGTTGTTTTTTGCAAAGTTGGCAGATAATGTGAGTTGGGTCATTCTTTGCAATCTCAAAAAAGGCCCAGGCTAGGCAACACTTGCTGCCCCTGGGAGCGGCAGACCCGTGACCACTGCTGGCCACAGCCACAGTTGTGGTTGAGGTTGTTGTGCTCGTCGTGGTTGCATCACTCAATGTCTGTGCAGAAGGCCGCCATGTAACCTCCTCGTCTTCCTCCTCCTCCACCTCCTCTACTGAGCTACTCAGCTGCGTGCCACTGGGTTCACACCAAGTGGGATCTACAACCTCATCATCATCCTCTCTGTTCTCCCACTCCTCTCCCTGAGATTCACCCTTCTCCTCTTCCTGCCCTGACACCACAGTATAGTCCGCGTGCACCTCAGGTATCTGAGTCTCATCAGGATCACCTCTCCCCCCTGAGGTTAACGTCTGGTGATGAGGGTCAGGATTCTGCTCAGATCCTACTTCATTCTGCTACAGATCCAACCGAAAAAAATTTTGACCATTGGTGCAGATGCTTTCCTCTTCTTGAGTCTGTGAATCTTTGGAGCAGACCTCTGATGCCCATGGCATAGAATGTGTGAACAGCTCTGCAGACTCGCCTATCTGTGGTTCCCTACAGTCAGTTGGGCCTTTGGAGAGTAGTGACGCAGGGGTAAACAAGGGTAATTGTGGTTCCACCTCTGAGTACTGTACTGTGATGTTGAAGCGGAGGAAGAAGTGGAGAGGCCACTTGATGCAGCGCTTGCCATCCACTGGAGTGCATGCTCTTTCTGGCCCTCATCTACAAGGTATACTGCTGTGCGGCTGCCAAAGAAAAGGAGTGGAGTAGCCCGTCCAGTAACAGAAGTTGTCAGTTGTCTTTGGATAGGACGTGATGGTGTTGCTTCAGTAAAACTTTCACTAACATTACCACCTACCCCACATATACCTTGAACACCAAGCCTATTCCCCCTTCCACCACGACCTCGCTTTTTCCCACTCATGTTGGATGTACCCTTCCCTTCTTTTAACCAGCTGTTTAACAAACCTATGTCCAGACCTGTCAGTCACCTGTCACTAAATTACAAATCAGTATTTATTTGCCCAGATAGTGTGGCTGGAGCACACCCTGGATACAGCAGAATTTCAGCACAAAACAATTACAAGCTCAGACATGGCCTGCTTTATGTAGCATGGTAGTAACAGAAAAAATTAGATATTTTACTGTAGAGCCCTGGGTACAGCACAATCTCAACGCAAAACAATTACAAGCTCAGATGTGGCCTTGTTTATGTAGTCCGGTAGTAACAGAAAAAATTAGAGTTTCAAAGGTGTACTCCTGCATGGAGCACAATATCAGCACAACAGAATTCTATGCTGAATGTGGCCTGGTGTCTCTCTCTGGATCACACTAATAGCAAAAATGACTGATCTCCTGGAAGGTTGATTTCACAGCCACACAGGATCCTATCTATCTAAACTATCTGACTTACAAGCAACCGCTTAGCTAACTATCTCACTCTCTCACTATCCAGTAGCAGCAGCAGGAGAAACCTTTCAATGCTGTTACACTGACAAAATGGCGCCAAAACAAATGTCCGCTCTTTATATGGCGAGGGACATGTGACTTCGGCAGCCAATGACACAAGCCCTTGTGTCTGCACGTTGTGGATGGTTCCTGTCTCCTAATTGGCTTGCTGGAATCTCCACACATTAAATTAAGATAAAAAAAATTAAGAATACTAGTCCGCCACTCCTCTGACCTCTCCTCACCCCATTTCCTCATCAAACACGTCCTCCCCGCTCATCATACAGCACCACTATCCTAGCCAAAGTCCTAAAAGATACACCAGTGGAAATGTGATCATTTACCGCACTTTGGCCGAATTTTGACGATTTTGAGTAAAAACGCTCGGGGGTCTGATCACGAATCTGAATCTGCAATGTTCTTGCCACATTTGAAAAAACTGAATGTTTTCCGAACATGTTCTTCATCTCTACTCAGGACCCCAGCGCTACAAAGCAACAGTGCTAACCACTGAGCCACTGTGCTGCCCATTCTGTCTGTAATGATAATGAGACTGCTGAAAAGTCAGGGGAAGTATGAGTCTACTATTAACCTTAAAGGCCAGCAAGAAAATTGCAAGATTTTTTACTTTATTTTGAATAAAGAAAGTGATATGTTAAATGAAGGGAAAAAATATCATTTTACAAATACATTTAAAATGAAAACCAGATTTAAACAATAGACTATTTTCTGATACTCTTTAGTTAACATGAATCTATTGCTTCAACCTATGTTCATTGATAAGGCTAAAAGAAAAACAATGTAACCCCTCCAAAATGAATGAAGAATGCATGTTTCATGAGTGGGGTCTATTTCTTGCATCGTGATTGATACATCCATTACAGTGATCTCATGGGTACTGTCCTGTCTACCCACAAAGTTGCAGCAACAGTTTAGCTGTAATATACAGCTGGGCTCCTGCCACAACAGCCAAGTTTGGAGATAATTCCGATCTGATAAATTGGCCAAAACAAACTCGCTCAACACTATCTGGCACTCCACCCCTCAGCCACAAGAATACAGGCATATAGAAATACACAGCTATGTACATATGTATCTCTATATATCAGTATAATCTGCCTGTGGGTTCAGAGCCTGCAATGCAGCTGCAAATTTACAAAATTCTCCTATCTTCATCAGTGTAGGCTGTGGCTTATAGCAGTAGCTGCTGCCTCCAATGATAGACATTGTGGATTTGATTCCTGGGGAGACCAGGTAACAAGAAAATAATTGTTTAATGAATTCTAAGAGTGTGTAGAGCAGAGATTTATCTATCTATCTACAGCTGCAATCAAAATTAATCAGCCCCTGTTGCAAATTAGGTTTATTAGCAAGATTTACAAACTGTCTGCTTTTTGTAATTAAATATCTCAAGAAGTATAACAAGAGGCTTCTCCAAATTATACATAAAATGTCACTTTTACTGAATTCTGCAATGTCAAAATTATTCAGCACCTTCATGACAAGCATCTGTACTATTTAGTAGACGTCCCTATGGCTGTTATAACCTATGACAGACATGATGCGTAGCCAGACACCAGCTTTTGGCAGCGTTCATGGGGAATTTTAGTCCATTCCTCCTGGTCAATATCCTCCAGTTAATCTTGGATTGTCAAGAGAGTGGTCCAAAAAGTTGAGAGAAGCAAACAATGAAAAGGATACAAAAGATACAAAGGTACTGTTTCTACAGACACAGATGGGGTATATTTTATAAGTTCAAACTCAAAAGGAACACTGGCAACACTATCTGGATGTGGCAGAAAAAGGGAACTGTCACCGCTTACCAACAGACTCTTGAGGATGTGACTCACCCCCTGGGCCATGTTGTGCTGCGTTGTGCATGCGGGGGATACCCGGAGCCGGATCCGACGGGGGTCGTAGTCTCCGAGTGGCGGGGACCCGGTCCGTGCCCAGGGTGGTCAAACCGACGGCAATCTATTTGTAATGTTGTTATAGAGTTCGACTACGCCACCCGTTGATTTGCGGTCACAAGGCCGCCGCTGCAAAACAGTCCGCTGAGGCCGGTGGTATATATGTGCAGCTATGGTGGTATAACCCCCAACGGGAGAGGTATAGCCTCAGGGCAGCTGGTGCGGGAGAAGGGAGTGATAGTGAGAGCGTCCCGGTACCTATGGTGCTGGTGGTGCGATGGAACACAGAGACTGATTGCAGTTTTCAATGCTTTACTCACAGTTGTTATCAACGTCAGTCCTGCAGGTGATGACGACCCGAGCCGTGCTGCGTCCACCAGGTGCGGGACTCGGCCAACTCCCAGGCAGTTCCAGAGCGTGGTCCTGAGCTCCCCTCTCCTCCTTCCTACTGGCCGTCCCCACCAGGGATCCACCTTTGTCCGGCTCCCTCGGGCCTTCTGGTGGTGAAACCTTTCCCGGCTTCCCTGACCCTATACGTTGTTTGCCTTCCTGGTGGATATGGCGAGGGGTCGCGCCAAAACTTGTCCACGACCTCCGGTTCCTGGCTGAGGATATTTAGCCTCCACCAGTTTGGGATCCGGTACCCTGTTCTGCCAACCCTTCACCCGTTAGCTCGTGGGATCTCAGGGTTCCCTCTTCTCTTGCGTCTCTGGGCCTCTCCTGGCGTTTCTGTTCTTTCTCCTTCCTCTGTCTCTCTGCTTCAGGCCTCCACTCCAGGCCTGACTCTGGAGCTGGGCCCGGACTGAGCCACAGCTCCCTGTCAGCCCTCTCTGGCTGAGCTCCTCTCTTAACAGACCCTTCTCTAAGATGGTGCCCACCTTATATACTCCCTTCTGACACCCGAGCCCAGGTGACTAGCACCCAATGGGCTCCTACCTATGCCCAGAGTCCCTCCCCTCTCAGCTCCTACACCACTGGGATGTTCCTCCCCCCTCCCCACTCCAGCCAGGGACAGAAGCTGTCGTACCTGCACATCTATCTGGTGGGAGTACCGTTGGTCTGTCCCCCGGAAATGGGGTGAGTGTAGTGCATGCAGCTAACTGAGCCCAGTTCCACACTCCATCCTTACCCGGGGGTGGAATACCACACCTCTGGTTCGAGGTGCAATACCCCTGTAGCAGCCGAGTCCTCGGGGTGCTACATTCCCCCCTGGTAAATCACAGCACGTCCTCGGGCTGAAACAGAGCAAAACAATATAAAACATACAATAATTTTAAAGTGTACACTTGCATGTAAGACATATCAACTATGAACTCATCCCTTTATGGGAGGTACTCTGTTCTTCTTAACGTTACAGGTATAAAACATTACGGAAACATTATCAGACTTTCTGCACACACTTATAAAATACCATTAACTCTTTTAGCATCATATAAAACTTTTTCATATAAAACATTCTTGACCAACACGTTCTTGATCTCTGGCCACCGTGCAACTTGTGACCAGGTAAAGTGCAACAGTCACTAATTTCGTGATAGAAAAACAGTTCTTTATAAAACCAGTAGGGGGCGCTTTAGGAAGCGCAACTATTTACAGGGTGACCGCTCTCAGTCCTCGGCCAGTGGGGAATAAGGAAGTGGCTGCTCACAGTCCTCAGCCTGGTTAGGGATAGGGGCACACAGGAAACAGTTCCACGCTAGTCCCAACGGGGACCACACTCCAATTAGCAGCATGACAGGTTCTCTTACGGGTAACTATATACAGTTTCAGTTACCGTACATTAGTAACGACGTCCTCCTGCTCCTTCCTGAGGGTAGTCTTCAGACCCGTCCGGGTCCTCTTGGTCTTCCTCATCCTGCAACTCCTCCTCAGTCAGCCGGTGTACGTGGAGGGCGTACGGTCCTTTAGCACACTGATGCCGGGTGAAGGTGACCACATCACCCGGGTAGAGGTCACGTCCACGGTGTCCCTCCGGCAGGTGGCTCTCGACATCCCTGCGGGTGACAAAGACGTCGCCGGGGGTTCGGTGGTCTCGGATAAAGCCCCAGCCGTGTTCCAGTTGAAACTTTATTACGGTCCCGTTGGCGCGGGGACCGTGGGCCGTATGGGGGTTTCGTCGGGCCCGGCGTTTCTGCTCCGCGCTTTGGACCTGCAGCTGTTCCTCGCGGATCCGCCTCTCTCGCCGTTCTCTCACAAAGACCTCTAGCTGTTGACGGCAGCACTCCTCACGCCGGGCTGCGGCCGCCCGGGTCTCCTTGGTGAACCCCATGAGGTCCTCACCGGTCGGGTCCCATGCGAATTAGGCGTCCTCCAACGGGAGCGGGACAATTTTGGCGGGCGCCGGTGCCGGGATCAGAGGCTCACACAGGGGTCGTTCCCTCCGGAGTCGGGGGTTGATGTACTCCGGTGGCCACACAAAGGGCAGCCCGTCCGGGCTAGTATGCTGCGCGAAGAGATCTTCGCCCAGGGGCAGCACTGTGGAAGTTGAGGGCGCTGGGGCAGCGGTGCCCGGAGGTACCCGGCCTTGCGTCCAGGCCGGAGGCATCCTCTTTGGGTCCAGGTATGGCACCTTTGGAGAGGAGGGCGCCGTGGGGGCAGCGGCGCCCGGATGCACCAGGCCTTGCGACCAGGCCGGCGGCACAGTGGAGATAGAGGGCGCTGTGGAAACCGTGGCGCCCGGGGGTACTCGGCCTTGCGCCCAGGCCGGTGGCACTTCCTGTTTTGCCGCGCTCAGGGTCAAGGGGCGTGGCGTAACAGAGGGCGTGACCGCGGCTCCTGCCGCTTGAGGCCTAGTTGGGAGCAGCGGCGGTGCGGCAACGGGCTCGGTGAGTATGACTTCGGGCTCTGCGACGGGGAGCTGGGGCAGGCTTACGGCTACTGGGCACGGGGTGATGACGTCCCCATTACCTGCTTCCATCCTTGCAGCTCCCTCCGCGGCGTCGTCTCCGGCCTTCGTCCCTCCTGCACCATCCTCAGGGGCAGACATGCCCCACGTTGCGGGTGGCGTCCTCTGCTGGCGGGTTCCAGCCTGCTGGGCCATCTCCCTTCTCCATTCGGCCAGTGCTTCTTGCTGTACTCGGGCCATCTTCCGGGCCAAGGCCTCCAGCGCGGTCTGTGCACGCTCCTGATCTCTGGGGAGTTGTGCCAGGATCTCCACCAGGCCTTCCGGGGTGGCGGCCTGCAACAGGCTCCGGACCACGGGGTCGGTGCTGCTCGACTCTCCCTCCATCTCCGGGTGCGATCTGTCCAGACTCCTCCAGGCCGCACCCATCTTCTCAGCTTTGTTCTCTCTCCGCCCCCATTGGGAGTGGTCCCGGGGCAACTTGGTGACTGTCAGTTTCAGGGGCAGCCCCCCCACTCTGATGGACATCTCCATTATTGTAGTCTCGGCTGGTGGGGGCGGTCTCTTCCTTTGGCGCCACTCTGGGGCCATGCCCACGATGGGAGGTGGTCTCTTGCCACCCTCTGGCACGCCCATAATGGCGTCCGCTCTGCCAGGGCGGGAAACTTTTCAGATGGCGGGAATCGTCTCCTGATTGCGGGAAACTCCGCGGATGGCGGGTAAAGGCTGCAAATGGCGGGCAAACGGCGGGAAACGACTCCGGAAGGCGTCCGATGGCGGGAACCCTCTGGAATTGGCGGGAGACTCCTTTTTGAGGTATATATGCACTTTTCTTCAGGCACGCAGTACCCGGTGGTTGCGGGCACGAGATCCTGCCGACTACGCCAAAGTTGACTCACCCCTTGGGCCATGTTGTGCTGCGTTGTGCATGCGGGGGATACCCGGAGCCGGATCCGACGGGGGTCATAGTCTCCGAGTGGCGGGGACCCGGTCCGTGCCCAGGGTGGTCAAACCGACGGCAATCTATTTGTAATGTTGTTATAGAGTTCGACTACGCCACCCGTTGATTTGCGGTCACAAGGCCGCCGCTGCAAAACAGTCCGCTGAGGCCGGTGGTATATATGTGCAGCTATGGTGGTATAACCCCCAACGGGAGAGGTATAGCCTCAGGGCAGCTGGTGCGGGAGAAGGGAGTGATAGTGAGAGCGTCCCGGTACCTATGGTGCTGGTGGTGCGATGGAACACAGAGACTGATTGCAGTTTTCAATGCTTTACTCACAGTTGTTATCAACGTCAGTCCTGCAGGTGATGACGACCCGAGCCGTGCTGCGTCCACCAGGTGCGGGACTCGGCCAACTCCCAGGCAGTTCCAGAGCGTGGTCCTGAGCTCCCCTCTCCTCCTTCCTACTGGCCGTCCCCACCAGGGATCCACCTTTGTCCGACTCCCTCGGGCCTTCTGGTGGTGAAACCTTTCCCGGCTTCCCTGACCCTATACGTGGTTTCCCTTCCTGGTGGATATGGCGAGGGGTCGCGCCAAAACTTGTCCACGACCTCCGGTTCCTGGCTGAGGATATTTGGCCTCCACCAGTTTGGGATCCGGTACCCTGTTCTGCCAACCCTTCACCCGTTAGCTCGTGGGATCTCAGGGTTCCCTCTTTTCTTGCGTCTCTGGGCCTCTCCTGGCGTTTCTGTTCTTTCTCCTTCCTCTGTCTCTCTGCTTCAGGCCTCCACTCCAGGCCTGACTCTGGAGCTGGGCCCGGACTGAGCCACAGCGCCCTGTCAGCCCTCTCTGGCTGAGCTCCTCTCTTAACAGACCCTTCTCTAAGATGGTGCCCACCTTATATACCCCCTTCTGACACCCGAGCCCAGGTGACTAGCACCCAATGGGCTCCTACCTATGCCCAGAGTCCCTCCCCTCTCTGCTCCTACACCACTGGGATGTTCCTCCCCCCTCCCCACTCCAGCCAGGGACAGAAGCTGTCGTACCTGCACATCTATCTGGTGGGAGTACCGTTGGTCTGTCCCCCGGAAATGGGGTGAGTGTAGTGCATGCAGCTAACTGAGCCCAGTTCCACACTCCATCCTTACCCGGGGGTGGAATACCACACCTCTGGTTCGAGGTGCAATACCCCTGTAGCAGCCGAGTCCTCGGGGTGCTACAGATGCAGATTGTCAAAAACCCTAGAGTGACTGAAAAAGACCTGCAGCAAGATCTGGTGGCAGCAGGCACTGAGATTTCACTTTGCACAGTAAGGCATATACTAAACGTCAAATGTCTTCATAGCCATACTGACCTTATAGCACAAGAAGAGTTGACTCCAATATTCCTAATACTATAGAAATAAGCCACAGAAGTTTTGGCATTCTGTCCAGTGGAGCGATCAAACAAAACTGGAATTTTTGGTGCATATGTATCAGCAGAATGTCTAAAAGAGGGAGAATGAACCATAAACTGAAATGATGTGACAATGGTGGGACCCACAGCTCTACTGGCTGGGCTCATCCTGGAGGGGCGTGACTAAGTGACTACCCGGTTTTCACTAGAGCCTCTGATGATGAGGATAGGCTTGGGTAGTCACCAGGTGCCACTTCAAGGCAGTCCCTGGACCTGCAGCAGTTGACCCACGAGTCAAGGCATGAATGCGGAGTACAGGGGGTCAAAACAAAGAAGCATAGTCAGATGGTCCGATGTCGGGGCAGGCAGCACAGGTTCAGGATACGTAGTCGAGATCAGGAGCAGAGAGGTCAGACAAAACTAGAAGGCAAACCGGGTTGGTAATAGGATCAATGGAGCAAAATAACACTTTGCCAGAGCACAAGTTACTACCTGCAACAGAAGCTATGTTTCGGCAAGGTGTGGAGGGAGGGGCTGCCTAATATACCACCTTTGGCAAGGGATAGGCCAGGGTAGATAATCACTGCAAGACCCAGAGGCTCCAAGTTCCTGCAATGTCCGGCCATACCCCCCTATAGCCCGTGGAGACTCTCCAGCAGCAGGAAATATAGCAGAGCTGGAGATGTTACATGAAGCAGCTCAGATGCTGGGAGAAGCAAAGCGATGTACGTGGTGAGTAGGGCTGCGCTTACCACCAGCTCAAGTCACTGGCCTAACAAATGAGGTCAGCCAGCGGGAGGGCATAACTTCACTGCTCAAAAAAATAAAGGGAACACTCAAATAACACATCCTAGATCTGAATGAATGAAATATTCTCATTGAATACTTTGTTCTGTACAAAGTTGAATGTGCTGACAACAAAATCACACAAAAATCATCAATGGGAATCAAATTTATTAACCAATGGAGGCCTGGATTTGGAGTCACCCCCAAAATTAAAGTGGAAAAACACACTACAGGCTGATCCAACTTTGATGTAATGTCCTTAAAACAAGTCAAAATGAGGCTCAGTATTGTGTGTGGCCTCCACATGCCTGTATGACCTCCCTACAATGCCTGGGCATGCTCCTGATGAGGTTGCGGATGATCTCCTGTGGGATCTCCTCCCAGACCTGGACTAAAGCATCCGCCAACTCCTGGACAGTCTGTGGTGCAACGTGACATTGGTGGATGGAGCGAGACATGATGTCCCAGATGTGCTCAATCGGATTCAGGTCTGGGGAACGGGCGGGCCAGTCCATAGCATCAATGCCTTCATCTTGCAGGAACTGCTGAAACACTCCAGCCACATGAGGTCTGGCATTGTCCTACATTCGGAGGAACCCAGGGCCAACCGCACCAGCATATGGTCTCACAAGGGGTCTGAGGATCTCATCTCGGTACCTAATGGCAGTCAGGCTACCTCTGGCGATCACATGGAGGGCTGTGCGGCCCTCCAAAGAAATGCCACCCCACACCATTACTGACCCACTGCCAAACCGGTCATGCTGAAGGATGTTGCAGGCAGCAGATCGCTCTCTACGGCGTCTCCAGACTCTGTCACGTCTGTCACATGTGCTCAGTGTGAACCTGCTTTCATCTGTGAAGAGCACAGGTCGCCAGTGGCAACTTTGCCAATCCTGGTGTTCTGTGGCAAATGCAAAGCGTCCTGCACGGTGTTGGGCTGTGAGCACAACCCCCATCTGTGGACATCGGGCCCTCATACCACCCTCATGGAGTCGGTTTCTAACCATTTGTGCAGACACATGCACATTTGTGGCCTGTTGGAGGTCATTTTGCAGGGCTCTGGCAGTGCTCCTCCTGTTCCTCCTTGCACAAAGGCAGAGGTAGCGGTCCTGCTACTGGGTTGTTGCCCTCCTACGGCCCTCTCCATTTCTCCTGGTGTACTGGCCTGTTTCCTGGTAGCGCTTCCAGCCTCTGGACACTACGCTGACAGACACAGCAAACCTTCTTGCCACAGCTCGCATTGATGTGCCATCCTGGATGAGCTGCACTACCTGAGCAACTTCTGTGGGTTGTAGAGTCCGACTCATGCTACCACGAGTGTGAAAGCACAACCAACATTCAAAAGTGACCAAACATCAGCCAGAAAGCATTGGTACTGAGATGTGGTCTGTGGTCCCCACCTGCAGAACCACTCCTTTATTGAGTGTGTCATGATAATTGCCAATAATTTCCATCTATTGTCTATTCCATTTGCACAACAGCATGTGAAATTGATTGTCAATCAATGTTGCTTCATAAGTGGACACTTTGATTTCACAGACGTTTCATTTACTTGGAGTTATATTCAGTTGTTTAAGTGTTCCCTTTATTTTTTTGAGCAGTGTATAATTGGTGAAGGGGTTGCAATTGGACCTGGGTCCTAGAGTCTAGGGGGCCAAAAGGTCCCTTTGGCATGGCGGGGGCTCATTAATGCCTACAGTGAAGCATGGCAGGGGCTCAGTGATGCCTACAGTGATGCATGGCGGTGGCTCAGTTATGCCTACAGCGAATCATGATGGGGGCTCAATTATGCCATAAACAGTAAACAGTAAAGCATAGCGGTGGCTCAGTGATGTTCTCAGGGAAGCATGGCTGTGGCTCGGTGATGTATACCGTGAAGCATGGCTGTGGCTCGGTGATGTGCACAGTGAAGCATGGCAGTGCTTAAGTGATGTCTACTGCGAAGCATGGCAGTGGCTAGGTGATAACTACTGGGAAGTATGGTGGTGGCTCATTGATGCCTACAGGGAAACATGTCAGTGGCTCGGTGATGTCTACAGTGAAGCATGGCGGTGGCTTCGTGATGCTCTGAAACTGATTTGCTTCCTGTGGCACAGGAAACCCACAGCATATGGAGGTCAACATGGATTCAATCAAGCATCAATAAATTCTAAGAGAAAGTGTTATGCCTTCTATGAGGAAGCTGAAGCTTGGGTGTCATTGGACCCTTCAACAGGATAATGATCCAAAGGGTACCTCAAAATCCTCCCAGGCTTAGCATCAAACAAAGTTTGCTTTATGTAAACCCCCATAGAAAATCATTCCTGAGATTTTAAGAAGGTGGCTGCAGCATGCAAACCTAAGCATATTAGTGAACTGTAGGCCATTACCCATGAGCCTTGAGTAATGAACTATGTTTCCTCAGGAATGCTGCCAGAAGCTGGAGCCTAGCTATGTATTATGTTTGCAGCAGGTCATAACAGTCAAAGGGGCTCTCCTAAGTACTAAAGATGCTATCATGAATTAGTTGACTACTTCTGAGACTGTATACGTATTATGCACTATGCAAAGAGACCCAGCAAGACTGGCACCAAACCAGCAAAGGCGCAGCCAAAGACACACTTGGCACAAGCTGCCCAGATAGCCAAGCCCTTGAAGGCCAGGAATACTCTTCACCCAGCTACCAGTAAATGGAAGGTGGACTTTGGCAGAGCCCTTCCCAGGCCCACTGTCGCTGGACAGCTGGTGTCTGGTGACGCGGTCGGTGCCTAGTCGAGAACCAGGTGAGTACCTCTGCAAGAACCCCAGGAAGTATAACCAGAAGATAAAATGAGAAAACCCCTGAAAAAGATAGCAACACTACTGCTAGCACCACTCACCACCACAGCACATAGGAGCTGCAATAAACAGCAAAGCACTGAGCAGAGAACATAGCTAAATAGCCCGCCTAATGATCAGGTGTTGAATACCTCCCATTCATCCCCAGACAGCCACTCCCTGCTAGCTTGCACAGCAGAATGGACACAATCCCATTATTGCCTAGTGCCAGACACAGCAGCGTCATTCGTTGCCTGGGCAGAGAAATCAGTGAGAGACACGGCGTCCCGTGTCCTCACACATCCTACAACACCAGAACGTGACGCTCAATAAGATTGGGACGGTTTCCCTGCACACGTAGTAGCTCCACCTCTAGGGTCAGTACAATGGCAGCGCCTGTGACTGGAGTAGCGTAGGTTGTTCCAGATCCAAGGTGGGAGCCCAGAACCACAATTCCTAACAATAAGTTAGTATTAGTGGCATTTTGTGTTGGACTTGGACAAACCACTTGTTATATTAGTTGTGTTGAGATATTTTTTTTTTTATGTTTGATCGGTTTAGCGCAAACCACTGAAAGTTTGTGCATTTTGCTTTCTATATGGTGTGCTGCCTCCAAATTTTTGATTATATTGAAGGTTTGGTCTATACCTGAGCGGCTTGGCACCCAGATCTTATATGCTAGTGCTGTTTCTATTTTTCTTTTTTTATCTATGTGGCAATAAAAAATTGTGTCCGCCATCTGTCAATGGCGCATTAATGAGGTTCTTTTACCTTTGGACATAAATATTGAAAAAAAAAAAAAGTAAAGACTGGCGTATGATCTCTGTATGGAATCTCGAAGAGAAAACTGATATTCTGGGTTCTTCCATATTTCAGGCCTCAGTCTGAGCCGGGTGGTCAGTGTGCTTTGGATTCAGTCCCAACCAAACAAAAATTGAGATTCCTATCAGCTAAAGTGTAAGGAGGGAATAATGAGCTCAGAGGCTCGTGTTTATCATTAGATTCATGGCCGAGGTATCTGTCTCAAAAAAAGCAAAAGTTCAAACGAAATCTCCCTTGGCCGTAGTCTATGTGAATAAAGTAAAATGCCGCCTTATTGTAGCAAACTGTCACCGCTTTAATGTATAGCACTTACAGAGTAGCTGTTAGTGAATTCAAAGTCAGGGATATATTGCAAGCACATGTTGGGATTAGCACATGTTTCTTTGTGCTCACTCTATGGCCCCCTGTGCAGAGAGAGGACAATATATTAAGGTATACATTGCCAGCTGATAAATTAGATTTCTAATCTACTATACATCTAATCTCACAATCCTTTATAACAATCCCCATTTGGAAATAGCTGAGATTTCAAGGCTATTAAAAACAGCCAGGGTCTGAGGTGTGGCTCACTGAAGAGCATAACAAGTCTGCTTGTTACAGATCAATGTGTAGATTAGCTGTATTGGAGAAATGTGATGTCACTGATCACTGGTGGACACAGACAGAAGAGGGCCCCTGTGTGAGAACAGTATATGGACCCTTTGCAGTCCAATAATTCATCAGAATGCAAAATTCCACCTGCTTTGGTGTTGGAAATGGGCCCCCCTTCTTCTTTGGCCCCTGTGCAGCTGCACAGGTTGCACTAATGATATGTCCGCCCCTGTCACTGATTGCACGTGACTAGATAACCTTTATCTTCCACCTGTGGTTGTATTGGCTTCTTAATACAGAAATACTAGCTCTAGGGTCAGTCAGGGATTAGGTACCCTGCTTGACGATAGGTGAGGAACCTATTTAGGGATGATAGGGGAGCCAGGGTGTTGTAAGATCTACCTAGAGGTCTCCACTCTCCCTTTCCCTAGTTGCTGGGCTTTTCCTCCTCTTCTCATCATCGTATACTGGGTCCTTCCTGTACCTAGCATGACATTCAGTAATTCATCAGAATCCAATCTCCATTTCAGTCCTCTCAGATCTGGTGTCTAGTATGGTCCTCCATTGCAGCCGGACCAGAAATGTCATGCTAGGTAAGGGAAGGACCCAGTATATGATGATGGGAAGAGGAGGGGAAGCCCAGCAAAAAGGGAAAGGGAAAGTGGAGACCTCTAGGTAGATCTTATAACACCCTGGCCCCCCTATCGTCCCTAAATAGGTTCCTCACCTATCGCCGAGCAGGATACCTAATCCCTGACTGACCGTAGAGCTAGGCCCAAGGTAGGGAGGGGTGAGCACCAGTCAGCCCCACTGCAATTAAAGACAAACAAGGTAAACAGACAAGGGGATACACTTATCTTTGGGAAGACACCAGAGTGATCAGGACAACAATCACAAAGGGACTCCAAGAAGAGACTAGCCGACTGCTATAACTCCAGGCCTGAACAGAGGAATATACTTCTATCACCAGCGATTCTCTGGAGAGACTGGGTGTTATTTAAAGGTCCAGCAAGGGTGTGTTAATCAGCAGCAGAAAGTGGAGCTCACCGCTGGGTCCTAGAGAGGGAGGGACGGTGAAAGGATTAAGAAGGTGTCTGCAAGGCCAAGCGCAGCGACCTTCTACAGCCGGATCCTGAATGACTGTCTGTCACACCCGACACACCCATGACAATGGCATTGTTCACATCTTTACTGGAAATCCTCCACCAGAAATCATGGACGCCTCTTCCGCTCACTAGGACCCCTGCAGTGTTATGACGTTCGTCACACTGAAAAATCATGACATCGTGGGAGCCTTGTGACCATCAGAGTCACCCAGGATGCGGGGAAGGGATTTGGTGGTGCAGAAGTGACACTGGGTAAGGGTAGTTCCAATCTTTTCACTCATACCTAATGTCCAAGGACTGCTGCTCTCTTTTAAGTTTCCAACTCTAACCTCTATTAGTGACCTTTTGCAGTTGGCTCTTAAAAGAGGTGGCCCAAAGGCAAATTTCATTTTAAATGTCTATCTATTTTATTTCCTCTTAATAATCTAATCTCTTTTATAATGTACTTAAATTAATAATGTCCTATTGTTCTCTCTCTACTCTAACTTCATATCTCCTTTTTACTTCTGATGATGTTTCGTTTGTGAATCCCCAGTGCATGCTGAGATCCTTAAATGGGACTTCATCAGGGGGCTGGGGCTAAGGTCACTGCTGCAGTCTCTGTCCCCACCCTGAAACGAAGCGTCATTAGTGACATCTGTTTCAGGGGTTGGACTAGTCCCTGATCAAATGAGCATACATCGGTTGTTAATTCGGGCGCATGCTCAGTATGTGCTCCTAGCTGACTACACAAAGGAGAAGTGATGAGCCAGCAAGAGAGGGCACTCTCAGTGCGCATTGTACTGGAGAGAGCGCAGCAAGCAGAGACCAGCCCCCGAAATTAACATTATTGCTGTTAAACAGGACGTCATTAGTAACTTCTGTTTCAGGGGCTGGTCTCTGTTCTCATTGCTTGCCGCATTGTCTCATTTTCTGTGATTAAAGTCAGAACTTTTGAGTTGGTCATTCCAAAATATTACCTTTATTCATATATAACCATTCTTTTGTAGAACGACTTGTGTGCTTTGGACCTTTGTCTTTTTGCGTGACCCACGTTCTCTTGAAATTCAGCTCATGGACAGATGTTCTGACTTTTTCCTTCAGAATTTCCTGGTATAAATCAAAATTGATTGTTCCATCAATAATGGCAAGTCATCCTGGCCCAGATACAGCACAAGAGGCCCAAACCATGATACTGCCACTATAGTGTTTGTACAGATGGTATGAGGTATTTATGCTGTAATGCAGTGTTTTTCTTTCTCCAAACCTAATACTTCTCATTTAAACCAAAAAGCTCTATTTTAATCTCATCTTTTTAGAAAACATTGTTCCAATAGCTTTTGGCTTGTCCAAGTGATCTTTACAAACTGCAGACGGCCAGTAATATTTTTTTTGGAGAGCAGTGGCTTTCTCCTTGCAATCCTGCCATGCACCCCATTGGTGTATAGTGTTTTACTGATGGTGGACACACGAACATTAACTTTAGCTAATGTGATAGAGACCTTTAGTTGCTTAGAGGTTACCTTGGGTTCCTCCCTCACTGCTATACTCTTGGAGGAACTTTGCTGGTTAACCACTCCTGGCGAGGGTAATAATGTATTGTATTTCTTTTACTTTTACAAACTCTGTCTAGCTCTAGATTGGTGGAGTCCAAACAGATGGTTTTCTAACCTATCGTAGCCTGATGAGCATCAACAATTCTTCTTCTGTGGTCCTCAAAAATCTTCTTTGTTCATGCCATTATACACTTCCACAAACATGTGTTGTAAATTTCAAACTTTTATTAATCCCTGTTCTTTAATTAAAACGAGTCACAAACTCACACCTGATTGTCACCCCATTGATTGAAAACACCAACACTCTAATTTCACCTTGAAATTATCTGCTAGCCTGAAAGGTTCACTTACTCTTTCCACTCACAGACACATGATATTAGATCATTTTTATCATTTTAATATAATTTTAAGATTTTTGACTCATTTAATTTATTTGATGTTCTTTATCTACTTTTAAGACTTGCAAGCATCACTGTATACCTGCCAACTCTATGGTCTATTCAGGAGGCTCCCAGATAAAAGCTATAATACCCAGACAATTTGGCAAATATCTTAGATACTGCAAAAGCCTTCTGAAATATCCCCTTTGAAAACTTCAGGAAAAACATTACTTATGGAAAGGTTTCTTGGGCTTGACTCTGAGATGCTCTGTCATCATACATAGCATCCGACGTTCAAACACATCTTTAGGGGCATGGGGAAGAAGTGAGCTGAGTAAAGAGGGCATGGTTAATAGGAAAAATTTCAGTGGAGCACTTTACATGCCACAATCACTACCCTCCCATGGCTATCTCCATCAGGCTTGGCAAATATGCCTTAGAAGAAAAATAATATTGTCTATTAGTTTGCACTTAAAGGGGTTGTTTCATATTCATTTATAAGTAAAATTTCAATGTGCTTATAAAAGCGGGCAACTTTGCAATTTATCTCTTCTTATAACTTTTCTCCATTCTTAAAAATGGACAGATTTTTCATTTTATAGGTTACTGCTCATTGTCTAGGTTACTGGCCACCTCTGCAGTCTCTCAGCGGTGGCCAGTCTTCTAGGGAAGGAGCACAGCACTTGCAAGTGCTGCTCCTAAGCAGGTTGGTTAAAGAGATCCAGCAAGCTTCAGTGCCATGGTGCTCATTTATTGCTCCTTTATTGCTGAAGAGGTAAAGTTGCCTCTGTTTGCAGCATGGGAGAGCACATAGTTAGGACCAGTGACTCAGCCATGTCCCTGGTCCAAACTGCCAATCATCAGGAACTTAGTCTTACAGCGAGGGAAGTGAAAAACCTGCACCACCTGCAAGCAGCTGCAATGGTCAGTGCAAAGCTGAACATGTACAGTGCAGACACCTAAATAGGACTTGGTAACATTTCAGGTGCAAAAGCTCATAAAAAAGTTTAAACAGTCCAAAATAACCATAAGAAAGAAAAATGAGCTGCACTCCCCAGTCCTTAAAAGCAGTATCTTTATTCCATGAGAATAAAAAGTCTGGCAAGCAGGGAGAGCTTGCCGGACTTTTTATTCTCATGGAATAAAGATACTGCTTTTAAGGACTGGTGAGTGCAGCTCATTTTTCTTTCTTATGGTTATCAGGAACTTAGTGTTGGCATATACAACAGATTAGGACTTATTATAAGTGAAAGGAGGACTTTATACTAACCAGACAGCAGATGGCGATAGTGTGTATAGTTATATGCTTCCTGTAATGGGGGAGAAAAGCTCTCAATTGTTGGTTGTTTTTACTTCCTGTGTGTTTTCTTTCTTTCCTGAATGTGTTATGTCAACAGCACACGGACTGTGTGACACTGAATTGTATCTCATGTTTAACCAGTATGAAGTAAATACTGTTTACTCAAGATATCTTGCTGATTGAAGCTCTCGTAAGTACAGTGGTGACTGTAAGAAGATGCACTCTGCGACAGGTTATGGGCCCAGGCCGGAACCCAGACACTAAAGCCCAGACACTACAGGTCCGCACTACAAGAGGATCCTGGTTTATAACCCCAGATAACAGAGCACACAGATAAGCTCTGTAAACAGAAGTAAATAAATCCAGATACAGAGTAACAAAGGAATTCATGATCCCAGGAGCTGGATATAATTACAGAGAATTCAACACAGGCAGGACATACAGGAACTATCAGCAAGAAAAAAAAAACAGGAGAATATCTTCAGTACAACTCTCTAAACAAGTAAGACTATATAAAGATGATGAGTAACACAGAACTGAAATTCACAGTAGCTAAACTGAATAGTGAAAATTATCAGTTATGGAAATTCAAAGTAGAGATGTTGTTATCTAAGGATGATTTATGGGAAGTAATTGTTACAGAAAGACCAGATCAAGATAATCAGACATGGAATAAGAAGAATAGACAAGCGAGAGCCACCATTAGCTTATTAGTGGATGATGCTCAATTAATACATATAAAAAATGAAGAAACAAGCAAAAAGAATGTGGGAAGAATTAAGAAAACTGTATGAAAGACCTAGCTTGAATCACAAGTTATTTTTATTAAGAAAACTTTACAGTATGAGATTGAGTGCAAATGATGACATGCAGAAGCACATATTCTCAATGATGGAAGTGATATCACAGCTAAGATCTATTGGTGAAGACATTAAAGATAGTCATGTAGCAGCTATATTATTGTGCAGTTTACCAGATTCGTATACAGCCTTGATAAATGCCCTTGAGACGAGACCAGAAACTGACATTACATTAGATTTTGTGAAAACAAGACTAATAGATGAATATCTGAGAAGAAAAGAACAAAGAAATGATTCTTCTACTGAAAAGGACAGTGAAAACGCTCTTAAAGCTACAGAATTTAAAAAACCCTATAATAAAGAGACAAGAGAATGCTTCAGATGTAAGAAAAAAGGTCATTTAAAGAAAGACTGTACCATATGGAAAGCAGAACAACAAAAATTACAACATAAAAAGCATACACAGAAAGTAAAAAACACAATTTCCGATTCATGTGAGAATAATTGGAATGGCACATTTAAAGTAACAGACAAGAAATCATCACTTGGTTGGTTTATTGATTCAGGAGCAACGAGTCATATGACAAGTGACAAGAATTTCTTTACTGATCTTGATTTAGATAAGAAAGAAGCCATTTATCTTGCAGATGGAAGCAAAATAACCGCAGAAGGTATCGGACAAGGTATGCTAAATTGTTCAAACAAGTTCGGACAAGATTCAAAGATACTTGTACAGGATGTTTTGTATGTTCCAAAATTGGAAGGCGGATTATTATCTGTGAAACGTTTAACAGCAAAAGGACTTACAGTAAAATTCAAAGACAATGAGTGTGCAATTATTGCAGGAAACAAGGTGATCACAAAAGTCAAGGCAGATGAACAATTATATCATTTTGACACACCAAAGGAACAGATGAAGGTATGTACACATGATCACAAAAACTGTATTCACATGTGGCATAGACGTCTAGGACATAGACACCCTGACAGTATAAGGGAACTACAGAGAAAAGAATTGACAAAAGATTTAAAGATATCAGATTGCTCAATTACCATAAGATGTGAATGTTGTATAAAATCCAAAGCCACAAGGATATCTATTCCAAAAGAAAGTGAGATGAAAAGCGAAAGACCACTTCATTTGGTGCATACTGACGTATGTGGACCCATGAAAGTGACTACATCAGGAGGCAATAGATACATGTTGACTTTTATAGACGACTACTCAAGATACACAGTCACATACTTAATTAAGAACAAAAGTGAAGTTTTTGATAAACTTGTAGACTATGTAACAAGATCAAGTAACAAATTTCAAAGGAAGCCAATTGTCATCAGAAGTGATAATGGAGGTGAATTTACAGGTCACAGAATAGGAGACTACTTAAGACAAAATGGAATAAAACACCAGAAAACTGTTCCATACACACCTGAACAAAATGGAGTAGCAGAAAGGAAAAACAGAACTCTAACAGAGATGATAAGATGTATGCTGACGGATTCCAAACTACCAGAGAAATATTGGGGTGAGGCAGCAATGACAGCTACATATTTACAGAACCGACTTTTTTCCAGAAAACTGACGAAAACTCCATATGAACTGTGGCAAGGTATGAAACCAAGTGTCAATCATTTAAAAGTTTTTGGATGTAAAGTTTTTATATTCATTCCAACAGAAAAACGTTCCAAACTTCAAAACAGATCCATGGAAGTAATATTCGTTGGATATAGTGAAAATTGCAAAGGATATAGAATCCTAGATCCCAAAACAGACAGAGTTACGGTGAGTAACAGTGTGACATTCATTGAAGATTTAAATGAACACATTATGATTTCAGTTGAAGCAAAAAATGAGAAAAACAATAGTGACATAACTGAAGAAATATCTGATGAGAAAGAAGTAGAAATTAATGAAGAACAAAATACTGAAAGTGAAGAATCACAACTACAAACAGACACAGAACCAAGACGTTCAATGAGAGAGAACAAAGGAAAACCACCAAAATGTCTCTCATACAAGACAAGCATAAGAAAAATCTATGAGCCTACCTCTTGGGAAGACATATTTAAACTTCCTGAAGAAGAAGCTAATAAATGGATAGAAGCAACAGAAACAGAAATTAAATCCATGCTTGATTCAAATACATGGACACTAACAGATTTGCCAGAAGGAAGAAAAGCCATAGGATGTAAATGGATTTTTAAAGTAAAATACCAAACAGATGGCACAGCTGAAAGATACCAAGCAAGACTCGTAGCTAAAGGGTATTCTCAAAAATATGGAGAAGACTATGATGAGACATTTGATCCAGTTGTCAAACACACTACAATAAGAACTTTACTTACAGTTGCAGCAATGAAACAGATGGAACTGAGACATCTGGATGTAAAGACAGCTTATTTGAATGGAGATTTAACAGAAGACATTTACATGGATTTACATTTCCAGGATTCAAAGATGAAAGAAATCCAAACAAAGTTTGCAAACTACAGAAAAGCATATATGGTTTAAAGCAAGCAGCTAAAGCATAGAATGACAAAATCACGGAAGTACTTACAAATGAAAAATTTCAAAGAAGCAAAGCTGATCCATGCTTATACACAAAAAGGCTGATTAATAGATGGATTTATGTGCTCATATATGTAGACGACATTTTGATTTGTTTTAAACAAGAAAGGGATAAAGAAAACATTCTAAAAATCCTGAAGCAACATTTCAAAATCAAAGACTTGGGAAATGTAAAACAGTACTTAGGAATACAGGTAGAAAGAGAAGAAGACCGAAGTTTCCTACTGAATCAAAATCACATGATTCAAGACATAACAGAAAAATTTGGATTAAAGGATGCAAAAACAGTAAAGTCTCCAATGGAAATTAATTATCTCAAAGAGATGAACAGTGAAAAAAATATTCTATCAAATAATGAAGAATACAGAACAGCAATAGGAAAACTACTGTATCTAGCGACCGTTACAAGAAAAGCTCTCAATTGTTGGTTGTTTTTACTTCCTGTGTGTTTTCTTTCTTTCCTGAATGTGTTATGTCAGCAGCACATGGACTGTGTGACACTGAATTGTATCTCATGTTTAACCAGTATGAAGTAAATACTGTTTACTCAAGATATCTTGCTGATTGAAGCTCTCGTAAGTACAGTGGTGACTGTAAGAAGATGCACTCTGCGACACTTAGCACCCTTTCACAACCAGGAAGATGGGAGGCAGGAGAGCAATGCGCTCATGAAGAAAGAGCAAGAAGATTAGAATAACCCTTTAAAAGACTACACTATTATTGGTGAGCTACTGTATGCCTGATATTGCACTTCAGGGGTCCTCTGCAGTCTGTGATTGGCCATCATTACATACAGGTGCTTCTCACAAAATTAGAATATCAACAAAAAGTTAATTTATTTCAGTTCTTCAATACAAAAAGTGAAACTCATATATTATATAGAGTCATTGCAAACAGAGTGAACTATTTCAAGTGTTTATTTCTGTTAATGTTGATGATTATGGCTTACAGCCAATGAAAACACAAAAGTCATTATCTCAGTAAATTAGAATACTTTATAACAACAGCTTGAAAAATGTTTTTAAAATCCGAAATGTTGGCCTAATGAAATGCATGTGACGCGCCCCCAGGGCCGTGGGGTACTCGGTGCCGGGCCGGTCGGTGCAGGAGATGTCACAGTGGCAGTGACCCGGTCCGTGACCCAGGGCGGTCAATAAAAGGTGATTATAGTTTTTATAGTTTAATGTTCATGACGCCACCTGTGGTATGCGGCTATATGGAGCCGCCGCAGCGGTGCAGATCTTCTGGAGCTGATGGTGACACAGCAGAATTGGGACAGCTCTCCAAAGGCAGAGTGACGCGCCCCTGGGCCTGTGTCGCGCTGCGCTGCGCACGCGGGAGCTTACCCGGAGCCGGATCTGTTGAGGGTTGTAGTCTCGTGGCGGTGATCCGGTCCGTGCCCAGGGAGTCAGACTAAGTGGCGCTGTTTTAGCGGTAGATGTTGGACGACTACGCCACCCGTTGAGTGCAGCCAGGGAGCTGCTGCTGCAGGGCAGACCGCTGAGGCCGGTGGTAGGATTGTGCAGCGTGATAGTATAACCCCCAACGGGAGGGGTATGGCCTCAGGGCAGCCGACGTGGATGATGGGGGTAGCAGGAACCACTCGGAGACGGTACTGTGTAGTTCAGGGTCTTTACTGGTGACAAAGATAGACCCTCCCGGAGTACTGGCTAGCGATTGGGGCCTGGTCAGTCCTTGAGCAGATGGGATCTCCCCTGGCCAGGCGGAGTTGTAGGCCTCCCAAACTAACGATACTCTTCTGGCTACCTTGCTAGAGGCGGGTATAAGTAGCCCACGTCCCTGAGTGTACCGTGTGGTGCTCACCCGTATGGCCGGTGACTCGGGGCCTTCGGGTTTCTGGGCCAGAGGACCTGCAATCCCCTGCCGGTCGGTTTCTGCTGCTGGATAGGAGTTAGTCCCCACAGCCTCGGACTCTGGGTCCGGTGATAACTTCTCAGTCAGGGCGAGCTCTGCAGCTGCCAGCCCCTGACTCCTTGTAACACTGCTCCCACAGAGCTCCTGTTGTTACTTCCTATATTTGCTTCTTTTCTCTGCTTCTTCTCTACTCACTCACCCTGCCTCAGCCCTAGGTTTATATAGGGGAAGTTCTTCCCCTCCCAGGACTGGGCAGGAGGTGTGGCATGCATAGGATCCCTGACCAAGAGACCTCCCACCTGCTCTCAGACATAACATTGCTGTTACTGTGGAAAACCAGACCCCTGGGGTGCCACATTCCCCCCTAGTGAAATTTAGTACTCCGGGACTAAACATATTTTAGAAAAACATAACAAGATATAACAATAACAATAAAGAAACACATAAAGGTGGTCACGGCATGTCCGTAACCGGGTGCAGTCTTTGAAGAAAGCAAGGTGTCCATTTCACCAAAACAGGGAGACGTAACCAGGTAGGGGTCTGTCCTGCCCCGAGTCCTTAACAGTCTTTAGTCCGTCCTGGGTTACGCTCCAACTATGTACAAAGGATTCCCGGTAAATCCACCAAGGACTCCTAAAAATAACTAGAAACACATAATTATACACAAGCAACAATAAACAGGTAACCACAAATAAAACAATTTATACACTTCAAATCCTCCAACGTGCGGGTAACTGGCCCCTAGTGGCCCTAGTGGACCTACGGAGCTGACTGTCTGGCCCTGAACTACAGGGTGTAGGAGCTGTTAAGGGTAAACTGGGCAGCGGTCTACGGGCCCTTTGGCTCACTAGGGATATGGCAGGCTCACTGCAAGCAGAGGGTTGATCCTCCTGGTCTGCTGGTGTGGGGTCTTCTGCCTCCTGGACCGGCTGTTCTTCCAGGTGTGTCAACGGGTTGTTATCCGTGTACACGACGAACCGGGAAGAAGCGAGGTAGTGCTTAAAGCGTTCGGTGACTGCCCACACCACTGCCAGGAACTCTAGCTTAAATGAGCTGTAATTCTCAGGGTTTCTCTCGGTGGGTCGCAGTTTTCGGCTGGCGTAAGCGATTACTCGTTCTTTCCCCTGCTGGATCTGGGACAGCACGGCTCCTAGCCCGATGTTACTTGCGTCGGTGTAGAGGATAAAGGGCTGGCTGTAATCCGGGTACGCCAGGATTTCATCCCCCATGAGGGCCATCTTCAGCTGGCGGAAGGACTCCTCTTCCAACTTCTCCCATCTGAAGGGCGGCTTCTGGTTCTTGGCCTTCCGGGACTGGCCTATCAGGAGGTCCTGCATAGGAGCTGCCTTTTTGGTGAAACCGGGGATGAACCTGCCGTAGTAGCCTACCAACCCGAGGAACTGCCGCACTTCCTTTACACTGGAGGGACTTGGCCATTCCTTAATTGCGGTGATCTTATCAGGGTCGGGAGCCACTCCGTCAGCGCTCACCACGTGTCCCAGGTACTGCACCTTTGGTTTCAGGAGGTGACACTTGGAGGGTTTCACCTTTAGGCCGTAGCTTGCCAGAGCTTCGAACACTTCCGCCAGGTGTTTCAGGTGGTCCTCATAAGTCTTAGAATATACGATGACATCGTCCAGGTACAACAGGACCGTCTCGAAGTTTCTATGGCCCAGACAGCACTCCATTAATCGTTGGAAGGTTCCTGGTGCGTTGCAGAGTCCGAACGGCATGCAGGTAAACTCGCTAAGTCCCATCGGGGTGGTGAATGCGGTCTTCTCCCGGTCCGCCTCTGCTACAGGAACCTGCCAGTACCCACTAGTGAGATCCAAGGTAGAGAAGAAGTTAGCAGATCTTAAAGCAGCCAAAGACTCCTCTATCCTTGGTAAGGGGTACGCATCCTTGTGTGTGATACGGTTGATTTTCCGGTAATCTACACACATCCTCATGGTGTTGTCTTTCTTTTTGACTAAGACTAGTGGAGCTGCCCAGAGGCTACAGCTATCCCTGATCACCCCAGCCTCCTTCATGTCTCTAAGCATCCCCTTGGCGTGTTGGTAGTGTGCAGGGGGTATGGGTCGATACCTCTCTTTTATGGGAGGATGGTCTCCCGTGGGGATGTGGTGTTCTACCCCCTTGACTCGCCCGAAGTCTAACGGGTGTTTACTAAACACTCTCTCGTACTCTTGAACCACCCGATAGACTCCCTGTTTCTGATGTGAGGGAGTGGAGTCAGTACCCAAATGTAGTTGCTGACACCAGTCCTCCATTGTTTTCTTAGAGCCGTTACCTTCCTCCGGGTGAGATGGAGGCAAGGGTTCCACAGATTGTATAGCATTTTGGTTAATGGTATATAATTTGGCTAGCGTGGCATACCGGGGCAGGTACACTTCCCTCTTCCCGATATTGATTATGCGAACGGGCACCCTCCCATGGCGTACATTAACCACCCCCCGTGCTGTCAAGATGGTGGGCCTACTGTCTGAGTAAACTGGTTCTACCATTGCCTGGTAATCTCTACCTCTCAGACCAATAGCTGCCCGGCACCAAATCATCATTTCACTTTTTGGGGGCATGGCAATAGGGAAAGGGTCACACATTCTCACGCTACCAATCTCACCGCCGGAGAGTTCCACCTGTTGCCGTCGCATCAGTGCCCGGATCTCTTTTTGGAGAACTCGCTGCTCGCCGGAGCTGGCGTTCTTGGCAACCTGCTGTAAAAGGAAAATCACCTCTGCAAGACAATTTTCAATTACATTAGTTCCTAGAGTTATCTTTGGGTGACTCTCGTGTTTGTCAATGTCTACAATGATCAGTCCCTGTGCTGCCAGTTCAACTCTACCAATTTTAATGGTCACCTCTTTAAATCCGATCTGTGGCACGGGCTGACCATTGCTGGCGATGATACTCAAGTCGTCGTCAGGGTAGCGGGTAATATCCGAGTCATTCCAGTACTGCTTGAAGAGCACGTACGGGATGGTGGTGACCTGTGACCCGGTGTCCAGTAGGGCACTCATAGGAATGCCATCCAGTACCACAGGCAAGACTGGACGTCCTCCCACATATTTGTCGCGCCAGTTTGATGGGCCTGATGATCTTTTTCCTAGGGGTTGGCCCTCTACCCTAGGTTGTGCCAGTTTAAAGGACAGTACCTTGCCATATGTCCGGGTTGATTACAGCGGCGGCAGATGGGTCGTCCGTCCTCGTTGTATCGGTCGCTGGGTCTTCCTCTGGCCGGTGGGGTCCTCCTTGGTCGACGCCACGGGATGTCCTCCAGTCCGGATGCCAGCTGGATCTTCCCTGGAGTGGAAACCTGTAAAGACTGCACAGTTCGGGTTAGCGCAGCAACGCTTTTAGCTAGCTCTTGGACCTGATGGTGCAGGTCTGGAGCCGAGTCATTGTTCAAAGCCCGCGCATCAGCTCCCACAGGCCCTGCCGACAAGGGCGCCGCCTCCTGGTGGTAGGTGGTAGTGGGGCGTCTGTGGGTCACAACGCCACCTGGTGCCGGTTCTCGGAGCACCCGGATGGCTCTGTCCTTGAACTGTGCAAATCCCAGATGAGGGTCCTGTAAGGCCATTGCCCGCAACTGGGTTCGGTGGGCATTGCAATATAAACCCTCTATAAATTGTTCAGTTAACAGCCTGTCCTCGTCTCCCACGCCGTCAGGGTCGGTCTGCTTAATGGCTCTCAGGGCCTCTTGTAGGTTCAGGGCATAGTCCCTTATACTCTCATGTGCCCGCTGTTTGCACCCGTAGAATCTAAGCTTGATCTCGGCTGAGGTGCGGGTATCAAAGGTGTCCCTCAGCCGGGTTAGTATCCCTGCGACAGTCCTCCCCCCAGGTGGCCAGGACTTTACCTCCCTTTGGGCTGCCCCGGTTAATTGGGCCACCAGGATGCTTACTTTTTGCTCTTCTGTGAGGGGGTACACCTGGAAGAGGCTATCCAGTTTTTCTCTAAAGTCCTGCAGGGTATGTGACTCCCCTGAGTACTGGGGTAGCCAGGCTGCCCCCGGGATATAGGGCATGGTGAAAGGCATGACCGCAACAGCGGTGGCGCTGGCGGGGGTTGGAGCGGTGAAGCTCTCCTCCGTATCCGACATCCCTCTCCCCCCTAGTGGACCGTGGCCTACCTTGCGATGATCCTCTTCCGTAGGCCGCGGCTCCGCAGTGGATCGTCAGGGTTGAGGACCTTCCGTCGCGCTCCTGTGACGTCGGCGTCTGCTGGGCTCCTTCCAGGACCTTACGCAACGTCCGGACGTGAGGCGGGGCTTCAGTTCTCGCGCGTTTTTGGAGTCCACGCCCCTCTTCTTCCCGCGCGGCGTCCTCAAGATGGCGTCCAATGGCGGGAAAACTCCACGGATGGCGGGAAGAAGGCCGAAGATGGCGCCGGATGGCGGGAAAACTCCACCGATGGCGGGAAGAAAGCGGAAGATGGCGCCGGATGGCGGGAATCTTCACCACGGGTAAGTTTTCACAGTCTTTTTCAGGCACGCAGTACCCGGTGGTTGCGGGCACGAGATCCTGCCGACTACGCCAAAAGTTGACGCGCCCCTGGGCCTGTGTCGCGCTGCGTTGCGCACGCGGGAGCTTACCCAGAGCCGGATCTGTTGAGGGTTGTAGTCTCGTGGCGGTGATCCGGTCCGTGCCCAGGGAGTCAGACTAAGTGGCGCTGTTTTAGCGGTAGATGTTGGACGACTACGCCACCCGTTGAGTGCAGCCAGGGAGCTGCTGCTGCAGGGCAGACCGCTGAGGCCGGTGGTAGGATTGTGCAGCGTGATAGTATAACCCCCAACGGGAGGGGTATGGCCTCAGGGCAGCCGACGTGGATGATGGGGATAGCAGGAACCACTCGGAGACGGTACTGTGTAGTTCAGGGTCTTTACTGGTGACAAAGATAGACCCTCCCGGAGTACTGGCTAGCGATTGGGGCCTGGTCAGTCCTTGAGCAGATGGGATCTCCCCTGGCCAGGCGGAGTTGTAGGCCTCCCAAACTAACGATACTCTTCTGGCTACCTTGCTAGAGGCGGGTATAAGTAGCCCACGTCCCTGAGTGTACCGTGTGGTGCTCACCCGTATGGCCGGTGACTCGGGGCCTTCGGGTTTCTGGGCCAGAGGACCTGCAATCCCCTGCCGGTCGGTTTCTGCTGCTGGATAGGAGTTAGTCCCCACAGCCTCGGACTCCGGGTCCGGTGATAACTTCTCAGTCAGGGCGAGCTCTGCAGCTGCCAGCCCCTGACTCCTTGTAACACTGCTCCCACAGAGCTCCTGTTGTTACTTCCTATATTTGCTTCTTTTCTCTGCTTCTTCTCTACTCACTCACCCTGCCTCAGCCCTAGGTTTATATAGGGGAAGTTCTTCCCCTCCCAGGACTGGGCAGGAGGTGTGGCATGCATAGGATCCCTGACCAAGAGACCTCCCACCTGCTCTCAGACATAACATTGCTGTTACTGTGGAAAACCAGACCCCTGGGGTGCCACATTCCCCCCTAGTGAAATTTAGTACTCCGGGACTAAACATATTTTAGAAAAACATAACAAGATATAACAATAACAATAAAGAAACACATAAAGGTGGTCACGGCATGTCCGTAACCGGGTGCAGTCTTTGAAGAAAGCAAGGTGTCCATTTCACCAAAACAGGGAGACGTAACCAGGTAGGGGTCTGTCCTGCCCCGAGTCCTTAACAGTCTTTAGTCCGTCCTGGGTTACGCTCCAACTATGTACAAAGGATTCCCGGTAAATCCACCAAGGACTCCTAAAAATAACTAGAAACACATAATTATACACAAGCAACAATAAACAGGTAACCACAAATAAAACAATTTATACACTTCAAATCCTCCAACGTGCGGGTAACTGGCCCCTAGTGGCCCTAGTGGACCTACGGAGCTGACTGTCTGGCCCTGAACTACAGGGTGTAGGAGCTGTTAAGGGTAAACTGGGCAGCGGTCTACGGGCCCTTTGGCTCACTAGGGATATGGCAGGCTCACTGCAAGCAGAGGGTTGATCCTCCTGGTCTGCTGGTGTGGGGTCTTCTGCCTCCTGGACCGGCTGTTCTTCCAGGTGTGTCAACGGGTTGTTATCCGTGTACACGACGAACCGGGAAGAAGCGAGGTAGTGCTTAAAGCGTTCGGTGACTGCCCACACCACTGCCAGGAACTCTAGCTTAAATGAGCTGTAATTCTCAGGGTTTCTCTCGGTGGGTCGCAGTTTTCGGCTGGCGTAAGCGATTACTCGTTCTTTCCCCTGCTGGATCTGGGACAGCACGGCTCCTAGCCCGATGTTACTTGCGTCGGTGTAGAGGATAAAGGGCTGGCTGTAATCCGGGTACGCCAGGATTTCATCCCCCATGAGGGCCATCTTCAGCTGGCGGAAGGACTCCTCTTCCAACTTCTCCCATCTGAAGGGCGGCTTCTGGTTCTTGGCCTTCCGGGACTGGCCTATCAGGAGGTCCTGCATAGGAGCTGCCTTTTTGGTGAAACCGGGGATGAACCTGCCGTAGTAGCCTACCAACCCGAGGAACTGCCGCACTTCCTTTACACTGGAGGGACTTGGCCATTCCTTAATTGCGGTGATCTTATCAGGGTCGGGAGCCACTCCGTCAGCGCTCACCACGTGTCCCAGGTACTGCACCTTTGGTTTCAGGAGGTGACACTTGGAGGGTTTCACCTTTAGGCCGTAGCTTGCCAGAGCTTCGAACACTTCCGCCAGGTGTTTCAGGTGGTCCTCATAAGTCTTAGAATATACGATGACATCGTCCAGGTACAACAGGACCGTCTCGAAGTTTCTATGGCCCAGACAGCACTCCATTAATCGTTGGAAGGTTCCTGGTGCGTTGCAGAGTCCGAACGGCATGCAGGTAAACTCGCTAAGTCCCATCGGGGTGGTGAATGCGGTCTTCTCCCGGTCCGCCTCTGCTACAGGAACCTGCCAGTACCCACTAGTGAGATCCAAGGTAGAGAAGAAGTTAGCAGATCTTAAAGCAGCCAAAGACTCCTCTATCCTTGGTAAGGGGTACGCATCCTTGTGTGTGATACGGTTGATTTTCCGGTAATCTACACACATCCTCATGGTGTTGTCTTTCTTTTTGACTAAGACTAGTGGAGCTGCCCAGAGGCTACAGCTATCCCTGATCACCCCAGCCTCCTTCATGTCTCTAAGCATCCCCTTGGCGTGTTGGTAGTGTGCAGGGGGTATGGGTCGATACCTCTCTTTTATGGGAGGATGGTCTCCCGTGGGGATGTGGTGTTCTACCCCCTTGACTCGCCCGAAGTCTAACGGGTGTTTACTAAACACTCTCTCGTACTCTTGAACCACCCGATAGACTCCCTGTTTCTGATGTGAGGGAGTGGAGTCAGTACCCAAATGTAGTTGCTGACACCAGTCCTCCATTGTTTTCTTAGAGCCGTTACCTTCCTCCGGGTGAGATGGAGGCAAGGGTTCCACAGATTGTATAGCATTTTGGTTAATGGTATATAATTTGGCTAGCGTGGCATACCGGGGCAGGTACACTTCCCTCTTCCCGATATTGATTATGCGAACGGGCACCCTCCCATGGCGTACATTAACCACCCCCCGTGCTGTCAAGATGGTGGGCCTACTGTCTGAGTAAACTGGTTCTACCATTGCCTGGTAATCTCTACCTCTCAGACCAATAGCTGCCCGGCACCAAATCATCATTTCACTTTTTGGGGGCATGGCAATAGGGAAAGGGTCACACATTCTCACGCTACCAATCTCACCGCCGGAGAGTTCCACCTGTTGCCGTCGCATCAGTGCCCGGATCTCTTTTTGGAGAACTCGCTGCTCGCCGGAGCTGGCGTTCTTGGCAACCTGCTGTAAAAGGAAAATCACCTCTGCAAGACAATTTTCAATTACATTAGTTCCTAGAGTTATCTTTGGGTGACTCTCGTGTTTGTCAATGTCTACAATGATCAGTCCCTGTGCTGCCAGTTCAACTCTACCAATTTTAATGGTCACCTCTTTAAATCCGATCTGTGGCACGGGCTGACCATTGCTGGCGATGATACTCAAGTCGTCGTCAGGGTAGCGGGTAATATCCGAGTCATTCCAGTACTGCTTGAAGAGCACGTACGGGATGGTGGTGACCTGTGACCCGGTGTCCAGTAGGGCACTCATAGGAATGCCATCCAGTACCACAGGCAAGACTGGACGTCCTCCCACATATTTGTCGCGCCAGTTTGATGGGCCTGATGATCTTTTTCCTAGGGGTTGGCCCTCTACCCTAGGTTGTGCCAGTTTAAAGGACAGTACCTTGCCATATGTCCGGGTTGATTACAGCGGCGGCAGATGGGTCGTCCGTCCTCGTTGTATCGGTCGCTGGGTCTTCCTCTGGCCGGTGGGGTCCTCCTTGGTCGACGCCACGGGATGTCCTCCAGTCCGGATGCCAGCTGGATCTTCCCTGGAGTGGAAACCTGTAAAGACTGCACAGTTCGGGTTAGCGCAGCAACGCTTTTAGCTAGCTCTTGGACCTGATGGTGCAGGTCTGGAGCCGAGTCATTGTTCAAAGCCCGCGCATCAGCTCCCACAGGCCCTGCCGACAAGGGCGCCGCCTCCTGGTGGTAGGTGGTAGTGGGGCGTCTGTGGGTCACAACGCCACCTGGTGCCGGTTCTCGGAGCACCCGGATGGCTCTGTCCTTGAACTGTGCAAATCCCAGATGAGGGTCCTGTAAGGCCATTGCCCGCAACTGGGTTCGGTGGGCATTGCAATATAAACCCTCTATAAATTGTTCAGTTAACAGCCTGTCCTCGTCTCCCACGCCGTCAGGGTCGGTCTGCTTAATGGCTCTCAGGGCCTCTTGTAGGTTCAGGGCATAGTCCCTTATACTCTCATGTGCCCGCTGTTTGCACCCGTAGAATCTAAGCTTGATCTCGGCTGAGGTGCGGGTATCAAAGGTGTCCCTCAGCCGGGTTAGTATCCCTGCGACAGTCCTCCCCCCAGGTGGCCAGGACTTTACCTCCCTTTGGGCTGCCCCGGTTAATTGGGCCACCAGGATGCTTACTTTTTGCTCTTCTGTGAGGGGGTACACCTGGAAGAGGCTATCCAGTTTTTCTCTAAAGTCCTGCAGGGTATGTGACTCCCCTGAGTACTGGGGTAGCCAGGCTGCCCCCGGGATATAGGGCATGGTGAAAGGCATGACCGCAACAGCGGTGGCGCTGGCGGGGGTTGGAGCGGTGAAGCTCTCCTCCGTATCCGACATCCCTCTCCCCCCTAGTGGACCGTGGCCTACCTTGCGATGATCCTCTTCCGTAGGCCGCGGCTCCGCAGTGGATCGTCAGGGTTGAGGACCTTCCGTCGCGCTCCTGTGACGTCGGCGTCTGCTGGGCTCCTTCCAGGACCTTACGCAACGTCCGGACGTGAGGCGGGGCTTCAGTTCTCGCGCGTTTTTGGAGTCCACGCCCCTCTTCTTCCCGCGCGGCGTCCTCAAGATGGCGTCCAATGGCGGGAAAACTCCACGGATGGCGGGAAGAAGGCCGAAGATGGCGCCGGATGGCGGGAAAACTCCACCGATGGCGGGAAGAAAGCGGAAGATGGCGCCGGATGGCGGGAATCTTCACCACGGGTAAGTTTTCACAGTCTTTTTCAGGCACGCAGTACCCGGTGGTTGCGGGCACGAGATCCTGCCGACTACGCCAAAAGTTGACGCGCCCCTGGGCCTGTGTCG
Source organism: Phyllobates terribilis (assembly GCF_046119375.1). NCBI lineage: Eukaryota > Metazoa > Chordata > Amphibia > Anura > Dendrobatidae > Phyllobates > Phyllobates terribilis. The sequence goes on from NW_027362764.1 coordinate 709,141,519, forward strand.
CGCTGCGTTGCGCACGCGGGAGCTTACCCAGAGCCGGATCTGTTGAGGGTTGTAGTCTCGTGGCGGTGATCCGGTCCGTGCCCAGGGAGTCAGACTAAGTGGCGCTGTTTTAGCGGTAGATGTTGGACGACTACGCCACCCGTTGAGTGCAGCCAGGGAGCTGCTGCTGCAGGGCAGACCGCTGAGGCCGGTGGTAGGATTGTGCAGCGTGATAGTATAACCCCCAACGGGAGGGGTATGGCCTCAGGGCAGCCGACGTGGATGATGGGGATAGCAGGAACCACTCGGAGACGGTACTGTGTAGTTCAGGGTCTTTACTGGTGACAAAGATAGACCCTCCCGGAGTACTGGCTAGCGATTGGGGCCTGGTCAGTCCTTGAGCAGATGGGATCTCCCCTGGCCAGGCGGAGTTGTAGGCCTCCCAAACTAACGATACTCTTCTGGCTACCTTGCTAGAGGCGGGTATAAGTAGCCCACGTCCCTGAGTGTACCGTGTGGTGCTCACCCGTATGGCCGGTGACTCGGGGCCTTCGGGTTTCTGGGCCAGAGGACCTGCAATCCCCTGCCGGTCGGTTTCTGCTGCTGGATAGGAGTTAGTCCCCACAGCCTCGGACTCCGGGTCCGGTGATAACTTCTCAGTCAGGGCGAGCTCTGCAGCTGCCAGCCCCTGACTCCTTGTAACACTGCTCCCACAGAGCTCCTGTTGTTACTTCCTATATTTGCTTCTTTTCTCTGCTTCTTCTCTACTCACTCACCCTGCCTCAGCCCTAGGTTTATATAGGGGAAGTTCTTCCCCTCCCAGGACTGGGCAGGAGGTGTGGCATGCATAGGATCCCTGACCAAGAGACCTCCCACCTGCTCTCAGACATAACATTGCTGTTACTGTGGAAAACCAGACCCCTGGGGTGCCACATTCCCCCCTAGTGAAATTTAGTACTCCGGGACTAAACATATTTTAGAAAAACATAACAAGATATAACAATAACAATAAAGAAACACATAAAGGTGGTCACGGCATGTCCGTAACCGGGTGCAGTCTTTGAAGAAAGCAAGGTGTCCATTTCACCAAAACAGGGAGACGTAACCAGGTAGGGGTCTGTCCTGCCCCGAGTCCTTAACAGTCTTTAGTCCGTCCTGGGTTACGCTCCAACTATGTACAAAGGATTCCCGGTAAATCCACCAAGGACTCCTAAAAATAACTAGAAACACATAATTATACACAAGCAACAATAAACAGGTAACCACAAATAAAACAATTTATACACTTCAAATCCTCCAACGTGCGGGTAACTGGCCCCTAGTGGCCCTAGTGGACCTACGGAGCTGACTGTCTGGCCCTGAACTACAGGGTGTAGGAGCTGTTAAGGGTAAACTGGGCAGCGGTCTACGGGCCCTTTGGCTCACTAGGGATATGGCAGGCTCACTGCAAGCAGAGGGTTGATCCTCCTGGTCTGCTGGTGTGGGGTCTTCTGCCTCCTGGACCGGCTGTTCTTCCAGGTGTGTCAACGGGTTGTTATCCGTGTACACGACGAACCGGGAAGAAGCGAGGTAGTGCTTAAAGCGTTCGGTGACTGCCCACACCACTGCCAGGAACTCTAGCTTAAATGAGCTGTAATTCTCAGGGTTTCTCTCGGTGGGTCGCAGTTTTCGGCTGGCGTAAGCGATTACTCGTTCTTTCCCCTGCTGGATCTGGGACAGCACGGCTCCTAGCCCGATGTTACTTGCGTCGGTGTAGAGGATAAAGGGCTGGCTGTAATCCGGGTACGCCAGGATTTCATCCCCCGTGAGGGCCATCTTCAGCTGGCGGAAGGACTCCTCTTCCAACTTCTCCCATCTGAAGGGCGGCTTCTGGTTCTTGGCCTTCCGGGACTGGCCTATCAGGAGGTCCTGCATAGGAGCTGCCTTTTTGGTGAAACCGGGGATGAACCTGCCGTAGTAGCCTACCAACCCGAGGAACTGCCGCACTTCCTTTACACTGGAGGGACTTGGCCATTCCTTAATTGCGGTGATCTTATCAGGGTCGGGAGCCACTCCGTCAGCGCTCACCACGTGTCCCAGGTACTGCACCTTTGGTTTCAGGAGGTGACACTTGGAGGGTTTCACCTTTAGGCCGTAGCTTGCCAGAGCTTCGAACACTTCCGCCAGGTGTTTCAGGTGGTCCTCATAAGTCTTAGAATATACGATGACATCGTCCAGGTACAACAGGACCGTCTCGAAGTTTCTATGGCCCAGACAGCACTCCATTAATCGTTGGAAGGTTCCTGGTGCGTTGCAGAGTCCGAACGGCATGCAGGTAAACTCGCTAAGTCCCATCGGGGTGGTGAATGCGGTCTTCTCCCGGTCCGCCTCTGCTACAGGAACCTGCCAGTACCCACTAGTGAGATCCAAGGTAGAGAAGAAGTTAGCAGATCTTAAAGCAGCCAAAGACTCCTCTATCCTTGGTAAGGGGTACGCATCCTTGTGTGTGATACGGTTGATTTTCCGGTAATCTACACACATCCTCATGGTGTTGTCTTTCTTTTTGACTAAGACTAGTGGAGCTGCCCAGGGGCTACAGCTATCCCTGATCACCCCAGCCTCCTTCATGTCTCTAAGCATCCCCTTGGCGTGTTGGTAGTGTGCAGGGGGTACGGGTCGATACCTCTCTTTTATGGGAGGATGGTCTCCCGTGGGGATGTGGTGTTCTACCCCCTTGACTCGCCCGAAGTCTAACGGGTGTTTACTAAACACTCTCTCGTACTCTTGAACCACCCGATAGACTCCCTGTTTCTGATGTGAGGGAGTGGAGTCAGTACCCAAATGTAGTTGCTGACACCAGTCCTCCATTGTTTTCTTAGAGCCGTTACCTTCCTCCGGGTGAGATGGAGGCAAGGGTTCCACAGATTGTATAGCATTTTGGTTAATGGTATATAATTTGGCTAGCGTGGCATACCGGGGCAGGTACACTTCCCTCTTCCCGATATTGATTATGCGAACGGGCACCCTCCCATGGCGTACATTAACCACCCCCCGTGCTGTCAAGATGGTGGGCCTACTGTCTGAGTAAACTGGTTCTACCATTGCCTGGTAATCTCTACCTCTCAGACCAATAGCTGCCCGGCACCAAATCATCATTTCACTTTTTGGGGGCATGGCAATAGGGAAAGGGTCACACATTCTCACGCTACCAATCTCACCGCCGGAGAGTTCCACCTGTTGCCGTCGCATCAGTGCCCGGATCTCTTTTTGGAGCACTTGCTGCTCGCCGGAGCTGGCGTTCTTGGCAACCTGCTGTAAAAGGAAAATCACCTCTGCAAGACAATTTTCAATTACATTAGTTCCTAGAGTTATCTTTGGGTGACTCTCGTGTTTGTCAATGTCTACAATGATCAGTCCCTGTGCTGCCAGTTCAACTCTACCAATTTTAATGGTCACCTCTTTAAATCCGATCTGTGGCACGGGCTGACCATTGCTGGCGATGATACTCAAGTCGTCGTCAGGGTAGCGGGTAATATCCGAGTCATTCCAGTACTGCTTGAAGAGCACGTACGGGATGGTGGTGACCTGTGACCCGGTGTCCAGTAGGGCACTCATAGGAATGCCATCCAGTACCACAGGCAAGACTGGACGTCCTCCCACATATTTGTCGCGCCAGTTTGATGGGCCTGATGATCTTTTTCCTAGGGGTTGGCCCTCTACCCTAGGTTGTGCCAGTTTAAAGGACAGTACCTTGCCATATGTCCGGGTTGATTACAGCGGCGGCAGATGGGTCGTCCGTCCTCTTGTATCGGTCGCTGGGTCTTCCTCTGGCCGGTGGGGTCCTCCTTGGTCGACGCCACGGGATGTCCTCCGGTCCGGATGCCAGCTGGATCTTCCCTGGAGTGGAAACCTGTAAAGACTGCACAGTTCGGGTTAGCGCAGCAACGCTTTTAGCTAGCTCTTGGACCTGATGGTGCAGGTCTGGAGCCGAGTCATTGTTCAAAGCCCGCGCATCAGCTCCCACAGGCCCTGCCGACAAGGGCGCCGCCTCCTGGTGGTAGGTGGTAGTGGGGCGTCTGTGGGTCACAACGCCACCTGGTGCCGGTTCTCGGAGCACCCGGATGGCTCTGTCCTTGAACTGTGCAAATCCCAGATGAGGGTCCTGTAAGGCCATTGCCCGCAACTGGGTTCGGTGGGCATTGCAATATAAACCCTCTATAAATTGTTCAGTTAACAGCCTGTCCTCGTCTCCCACGCCGTCAGGGTCGGTCTGCTTAATGGCTCTCAGGGCCTCTTGTAGGTTCAGGGCATAGTCCCTTATACTCTCATGTGCCCGCTGTTTGCACCCGTAGAATCTAAGCTTGATCTCGGCTGAGGTGCGGGTATCAAAGGTGTCCCTCAGCCGGGTTAGTATCCCTGCGACAGTCCTCCCCCCAGGTGGCCAGGACTTTACCTCCCTTAGGGCTGCCCCGGTTAATTGGGCCACCAGGATGCTTACTTTTTGCTCTTCTGTGAGGGGGTACACCTGGAAGAGGCTATCCAGTTTTTCTCTAAAGTCCTGCAGGGTATGTGACTCCCCTGAGTACTGGGGTAGCCAGGCTGCCCCCGGGATATAGGGCATGGTGAAAGGCATGACCGCAACAGCGGTGGCGCTGGCGGGGGTTGGAGCGGTGAAGCTCTCCTCCGTATCCGACATCCCTCTCCCCCCTAGTGGACCGTGGCCTACCTTGCGATGATCCTCTTCCGTAGGCCGCGGCTCCGCAGTGGATCGTCAGGGTTGAGGACCTTCCGTCGCGCTCCTGTGACGTCGGCGTCTGCTGGGCTCCTTCCAGGACCTTACGCAACGTCCGGACGTGAGGCGGGGCTTCAGTTCTCGCGCGTTTTCGGAGTCCACGCCCCTCTTCTTCCCGCGCGGCGTCCTCAAGATGGCGTCCAATGGCGGGAAAACTCCACGGATGGCGGGAAGAAGGCCGAAGATGGCGCCGGATGGCGGGAAAACTCCACCGATGGCGGGAAGAAAGCGGAAGATGGCGCCGGATGGCGGGAATCTTCACCACGGGTAAGTTTTCACAGTCTTTTTCAGGCACGCAGTACCCGGTGGTTGCGGGCACGAGATCCTGCCGACTACGCCAAAAGTTGACGCGCCCCTGGGCCTGTGTCTCGCTGCGTTGCGCACGCGGGAGCTTACCCGGAGCCGGATCTGTTGAGGGTTGTAGTCTCGTGGCGGTGATCCGGTCCGTGCCCAGGGAGTCAGACTAAGTGGCGCTGTTTTAGCGGTAGATGTTGGACGACTACGCCACCCGTTGAGTGCAGCCAGGGAGCTGCTGCTGCAGGGCAGACCGCTGAGGCCGGTGGTAGGATTGTGCAGCGTGATAGTATAACCCCCAACGGGAGGGGTATGGCCTCAGGGCAGCCGACGTGGATGATGGGGATAGCAGGAACCACTCGGAGACGGTACTGTGTAGTTCAGGGTCTTTACTGGTGACAAAGATAGACCCTCCCGGAGTACTGGCTAGCGATTGGGGCCTGGTCAGTCCTTGAGCAGATGGGATCTCCCCTGGCCAGGCGGAGTTGTAGGCCTCCCAAACTAACGATACTCTTCTGGCTACCTTGCTAGAGGCGGGTATAAGTAGCCCACGTCCCTGAGTGTACCGTGTGGTGCTCACCCGTATGGCCGGTGACTCGGGGCCTTCGGGTTTCTGGGCCAGAGGACCTGCAATCCCCTGCCGGTTGGTTTCTGCTGCTGGATAGGAGTTAGTCCCCACAGCCTCGGACTCCGGGTCCGGTGATAACTTCTCAGTCAGGGCGAGCTCTGCAGCTGCCAGCCCCTGACTCCTTGTAACACTGCTCCCACAGAGCTCCTGTTGTTACTTCCTATATTTGCTTCTTTTCTCTGCTTCTTCTCTACTCACTCACCCTGCCTCAGCCCTAGGTTTATATAGGGGAAGTTCTTCCCCTCCCAGGACTGGGCAGGAGGTGTGGCATGCATAGGATCCCTGACCAAGAGACCTCCCACCTGCTCTCAGACATAACATTGCTGTTACTGTGGAAAACCAGACCCCTGGGGTGCCACACAGAGCTTAGCTCCAGGGCAGGAAGTGGTGATGTTATAGATGTTGTTGTGCAGTGTAGTGCAGGGGATGGTGCAGATAATGACCAGTTCACAACTTAATGGCGGTTTCCTCTTATCTTTACTTGCGGTGGTTAGGCCGACCGGGGCACGGGTACTAGCTGGTAGTAGAGGTCCGGGTGGCCTGGAAGCAAGTTGGGGATCCACCTCGCCAGGTGAATTTGGAGGCCTTCCCTTTGCGCTAATCTCTTTGGCCCTGCTGCTTATAGCTGTGCTGTGGCCCTCGTCCCTGAGCGCGGCGTTTCTGTGCTCACACGTATGGCAGGCAGCTCGGGCCTTCCTGGAGTGTCGCTCCCACGTGGCGGTGCTGGGCCCTATGGTGCTGCTGAGCCACCGGCGTCTGATGGGGCCAGGAGACCTGCAGTCTTCTGCTCTCCGGTTTCTGCTGCTGGGCCTTCAGTGCCCCACAACCTCGGACTCCGGTATCCGGTTCTTCTATGCTCCTTTCTGGGGTGAACTGCCGTGCAGCTCCACTCCCCAAGTCCTTCATCTTCGCTGTCCTGTATTCAACTCCTCTCGCTAACTCTAACTAACCCCGCCCCCAGATACCAGTTGCCAAGGGGAGGGACTCCCCTTGCTGGTCTGGAGCCATGAAGTGTTGCATGCTAGTATACCTGACTAGGGGACCCCTGCTTGCTTCCAGGCATGGCATCACCCCCTTGTGAGGGAGGCAATGCCACTGTGGCAACTGGGCTCCTGGGGTGCCACATAATTTCAGTAAATGCACTCAATGCTTGGTCGGGTGCCTTTTGCATCAATTGCTGCATCAATGCGGCGTGGCATGGAGGCGATCAGCCTGTGGCACTGCTGAGGTGTGGTGTTATGGAAGCCCAGGTTGCTTTGATAGCAGCCTTCAGCTCATCTGCATTGTTGGGTCTGGTGCAGGGCCGGCGTCAGCACCCGGCACACCCGGGCAAGTGCCGGGGCCCTGAGCAGGCGAGGGGGCCCACTCACTGTCAGGCACCCCGCCGTGCTATGGGACCCGTGAGCGGAGGAGAGCGGTGTCAGCACCCGCTCCCCCCCCGCTTGCTCAGGGCCCCGGCACCCAGCGCAATGCTTACCCCTCCCTGTGCCTCCGCAGCAGGTCCTGTATCTTCCGCGGCTGCTGCACTGTGATGTCTCAGGTCAGAGGGCGCAGTGACGTCTTTACACCGCGCTCTCTCCTGAGCCGTCACAGGCAGCGCAGAGCAGGAAGACGCCGGAGCGGGTGAGGAGTCCAGAGTAGCGGCAGCAGGTGACAAGTGAGGTGAGTATTTGATTTTTCTTTTTTATTGTATGGAGGCATGGGGAATTATATAATGGGGTGGGGGTGTGTGACATCCTGCATGGGTCATTGAAAGGGGGGTGTGTGACATCCTGCATGGGGCATTATAAGGGGGGTGACATCCTGAATGGGGCATTATAAGGGGGGGTGACATCCTGCATGGGGCATTATTAGGGGGGTAACATAATGCATTGGGCATTATAAGGGGGGTGACATCCTGAATGGGGCATTATAAGGGGAGGGTGACATCCTGCATGGGGCATTATAAGGGGGGGGGTGACATCCTGCATGGGGCATTATTAGGGGGGTAACATAATGCATTGGGCATTATAAGGGGGGTGACATCCCCTATGGGGCATTATAAGGGGGGTGACATCTTGCATGGGGCATTATATGGGGGGAACAGCCTGCATGGGGCATTATGTGGGGGGAACAGCCTGTGTGGGGCATTATGTGGGGGAAACAGCCTGCATGAGGCATTATGTGGGGGGAACAGCCTGCATGGAGCATTATGTGGGAGCACAACCTGCATGGAGCGTTATAAGGGGGCCAGTATACTGTGTGGAGCGATTCGCCGATTTCTGAGCTATTGTAGAATTTACAATAGATATCTGTCATGTAATGTAAGAAGTGAAATCTTTGGCCTTGTACTATATATATATTTCTCTGCAGTATCTGTGCATCATGAATCGTGGTATATGTTAAAGGGGCCCACTGAGACTCTTTCGCCCAGGGCCCAGAAAAACCTGGAGCCGGCCCTGGTCTGGCGTCTCTCATCTTTATCTTCACAATATTTCATAGATTCTCTATGGGGTTAAGGTCAGATGAGTTTGCTGCCAATCAAGCACAGTGATACTGTTGTTTTTAAACTAGGTATTGGTACCTGGCAGTGTGGACAGGTGCCAAGTCCTGCTGGAGAATGAAATTTCCATCTCCACAAAGCTTGTCGGCAGAGGGAAGCATGAATTGCTCTAAAATTACTTGGTAGACGGCTGCACTGACTTTGGTCTTGATAAAACACAGTGGACCTACACCAGCAGATGACATGGCTCCCCAAACCATCACTGATTGTGGAAACTTCACACTAGACCTCAAGCAGCTTGGATTGTGGCCTCTCCACTCTTCCTCCAGACTCTGGGAGCTTGATTTCCAAATGAAATGCAAAATTTACTTTCATCTGAAAACAACACCTTGGACCACTGAGCAACAGGCCCAGGTACGATGCTGCTGTCTATTGGTTATGACTGGCTTGACACAAGGAATGCGACACTTGTAGCCCATGTCTTGGATACGTCTGTGTGTGGTGGCTCTTGAAGCAATGACTCCAGCAGCAGTCCACTCCATGTGATTCTCACCCAAATTTTTGAATGGCCTTTTCTTAACAATCATAGTAACATAGTAACATAGTTTGTAAAGCCGAATAAAGACTTGCGTCCATCAAGTTCGACCTGTTAGTTCTGTAATTGCTAAAGTTGATCCAGAGGAGGGCAAAAACCCCAAATGATTTAGCCAATCTTCACCTGAGGAAAAATTCCCTCCCGACTCTGAAACCAGCAGTCAGAATAAATCCCTGTATCAACCTACTATTTTATTTTATTTTTAAGTATATGCTGAAATCTGCCTGGCATCTAGAAATGCATCCAGTCCCCGCTTGAACTGGTGTAGTGAATCCGACATTACCGTCTCCTCACTCAGCGAATTCCATATTCTCACTGCTCTTATGACGCACCCCCTGGGCCATATTCTTTAGGGGAATACCCGGAGCCGGATCAGATGGGGGTTGTAGTCTCCGAGTGGCTGTGACCCGGTCCGTGCCCATGGTGTCAAGCTCAGAGTATGTGGCAGTCCTACAGATGTTACAAAGTTCGTTATGTCGACTACGCCACCCGTTGGATTGCGGTCACTACGGCCGCCGCTGCAGCAGGGTCCGCTGAGGCTGATGGTGTTGGTGCAGCTTTAGATAGTATAACCCCCAACGGGAGGGGTATGGCCTCAGGGGGTCAGGTGCAGAGGATGGGGGTTGTGGTGGTGCAGCGTAGATGATAATTAAAGACAGAGTCGGGTTGTGCAGTTCAGGGTGTTTACTTACTGCAGATATTCCGGTCACTCCGGCCTTGAGTGACCACCCGAGCCGTGCTGCGTCCACCAGGTCCTGGATTCAGCCAACCCCCAAGCAAGTCCGGAGCGTGTCCCTGAGCCCTCCTTCGTGTCCTTTCTTCTGGCCGTCCCCACCAGGGATCCACCTAGGTCCAGCTCCCTCGGGCCTTCTGTTGGGAGACCCTTGGCCTTGGGTTCCCTGACCCTACACGTGGTTTGCCTTCAGGGTGGATGTGGTGGGTGGCCGTGGCAGATCCTGCCCACGGCCTCCGGTCTCTGGCTGAGGTATGCTTTAGCCCCCACCAGTTTGGGATCCGGTACCCTGTTGCCAACTCTTCACCCTAGGGTTGTACTTGGGTTCTCAGAGTTCCTTCTGTCTCCCCCTCTGGGTCTTTCTGGCTCTCCTCTCTCACTCTGGGCCTGGGGCTGCTCTGCTCCTCTGCTTTCCTCCACTGCTCTGCAAAAGGCTGACTGACTGTGGCTGACTGACCCTGATCTTAGATGGTGCCCACCTTATATACTCCCTCTATGTGTGAGCTCAGGTGACCAGCACCCAATGAGCTCCTAACTCTACCCAGGCTGCTCCCCCTATCTGCCCCTACACTACTGGGATGATCCACCCCCCTCCCACTCCAGCCAGGAACAGACTCGGTCGTACCTGCACATTTCTAAGTGGGAGTACCGTTGGTCTGCTCCCCGGAAATGGGATGTGTGTAGTGCATGCAGCTGACTGAGCTCAGTTCCACACTCCATCCTTACCCGGGAGTGGAATATCACACCTCTGGGTTGAGGTGCAATACCCCTGTAGCAGCCGAATCCTCAGGGTGCTACATTCCCCCCTGGAAAATCACAGCACGTCCTCGGGCTGTAAGATATAAACATCCACAAACATACAACTTTTGCATAAACAACATAATAAAACATATAAAACAACATATATTAGCAGCATCATAAAACTTTTCATATAAAACTTTCTCGTAGTCGTTTCTTGCTTCTAGCTCCTCCTCCGGACACTGTGCAACGTGTGCCCGGGAAAAGTGCAACAGTTTCTCTAGAAAAATGGTTTTCCTATAAAACCGGTAGGGGGCGCTTTAGGAAGCGCAACTATATACAAGGGGATATGGCCGCTCTCAGTCCTCGGCCAGGTATTAGGAAAGGGATGACCGCTCTCAGTCCTCGGTCAGAGGGATTAAGGGAAATACGGGTAACAGTTCAATTCTCTGGTCCCAACGGGGACTATATTAGCAGCAACGGTTCACTGTGCCCCGACGGGCAACTATATACAGCTTCTACTTTGCTGTACTCAACGACGACGTCCTCCTGCTCTTTCTTTGTGATTCACTTTAGCTTCAGACCCGTCCGGGTCCTCTTGCTCCTCTTCACACCGCAGCTCCTCCTCCGTCAGGCGATGCACATGGAGAGCGTAGGGTCCTTTGGCACACTTGTGCCGGGTGAAGGTGACCTCGCCCCCTATATACAGGTCACGACCTCTGTGTCCCTCCGGTAGGTGGGACTCAACGTCTCTTCTTGTCACGAAGACGTCGCCTGGGGTGCGGTGATCTCGGATGAAGCCCCACCCGTGCTGCATATTGAACTTGATCACAGTCCCGGTGGAAGGGGGACCATGAGCTGCACGGGGATTCCTCCTGGCCCGGCTCTTCTGCTCCGCGCTCCTTATCTGCGCTTGTTGTTCTCGGACCCGCCTCTCTCTCCGCTCCCTCTCAAAGACCTCGAGCTGCTGGCGGCAGCACTCTGCACGCTCCGCTGCGGCTGCCCGAGTCTCTTGAGTGAACCCCATGAGGTCTTCTCCGGTGGGGTCCCACTCAAACTGGGTCTCTTCTAGCGGGGGCGAGATCCTCTTTATGGGCTTTGGAGCCGGGATCAGGGGTTCGTCTAGGGGTCTCTCTTTCCGGAGTCGGGGATGGTGAAACTCCGGTGGCCATATAAAGGGCTGCCCATCCGGGCACGTATGTTGGGCGAACAGATCTTCTCCCAGATGTGGCACTCTTGGTTTTATGGGCGCGGTGGTGGTGGCGCCCGGGTTGCCCAGGCCTTGCGGCCAGGCCTGGGGCACCTGGAAAGTGAAGGGCACCGTAAGGACGGCGGCGCCCTGGGCTACTTGGCCCTGCGACCAGGCCGGTGGCTCCGCGGAGGTAGGGGGCGCTGTTGGTATTGCAGCGCCCGGGGGTACTAGGCCTTGCGACCAGGCCGATGGTACTTCCTGCTTGGTCACGCTCGGGGTCGAGGCGTATGACGTCACAGGGGTCGCGGCTCCCGTTTGAGGCCTAGTCTGCGGCGGTGACGTTGCAGCGACGGGCACGGCAGGGGATACTTCGGGCTCTGCGACGGGGAGCTGGGGCAGGTACGCGGTTTCCCGGTTTGGGGTAGAGACGTCCCCTTTACCTGCCTCCTTTCGTTCGGCTCCCTTCTCGGCGCCGTCTCCGGCCTTCAGTCCTCCATCGCCATCCTCAGAGGCGGTCTGTCTCCTCGTCTCGGGTGGCGTGCTCCGCTGACGGGTTCTTGTCTGCTGGGCCATCTCTCGGCTCCACTCCGCCAACGTCTCTCGCTGCACCCGGGCCATCCTCCGTGCGAGGCCCTCCAGCGCAGTCTGTGCACACTCCCGATCTCGGGGGAGCTGTGCCAGGACCTCCACTAAGCCTAGTGGGGTCGTTGCTTCTAGCAGGCTCCTGACCAACGGGTCGGTGCTGCTCTGCTCTCCTTCCGTTGTCTCCAGCAGGCTCCTGGCCAGCGGGCCGGTGCTGCTCTGCTCTTCTTCCATCTCCGGGTAATCTTCTTCTGGACTCAGCTCTAGGCTTCTTGTCTCCGAGTGCGCTCTCTCCAGACTGCTCCAGGCGACACCCATCTTTGCTCTCTTCTTCTCAGTCCTCCCACTTCGAGGGCGGTCCCGGGGCCACTTGGTGATTGTCAGCTCCAGGGGCAGTTCTTTCACGCTGACAGACACCTCTAGCATCACAGTCTCTGTTGGTGGGGGCGGTTTCCACTTTTGGCGCCATTTTCGGTCCTGGCCCACGATGGGAGGCGGCCTCTTGCCATCCTCTGGCACGCCCATAATGGCGTCCACTCTGACAAGGCGGGAAACCTTTGGAAATGGCGGGAATCGTCTCCCAGTGGCGGGAAACTCTGCAGATGGCGGGAAAAAGCTGTTAATGGCGGACAACCGGCGGGAATCGATCTGTGATGGAGTCCGATGGCGGGGACCCTCCGGAACCGGCGGGAGACTTCTTTTTGAGGTAAACTTGTTCTTTTCTTCAGGCACGCAGTACCCGGGTGTTGCGGGCACGAGATCCTGCCGACTACGCCAAAGTTGACGCACCCCCTGGGCCATATTCTTTAGGGGAATACCCGGAGCCGGATCAGATGGGGGTTGTAGTCTCCGAGTGGCTGTGACCCGGTCCGTGCCCAGGGTGTCAAGCTCAGAGTATGTGGCAGTCCTACAGATGTTACAAAGTTCGTTATGTCGACTACGCCACCCGTTGGATTGCGGTCACTACGGCCGCCGCTGCAGCAGGGTCCGCTGAGGCTGATGGTGTTGGTGCAGCTTTAGATAGTATAACCCCCAACGGGAGGGGTATGGCCTCAGGGGGTCAGGTGCAGAGGATGGGGGTTGTGGTGGTGCAGCGTAGATGATAATTAAAGACAGAGTCGGGTTGTGCAGTTCAGGGTGTTTACTTACTGCAGATATTCCGGTCACTCCGGCCTTGAGTGACCACCCGAGCCGTGCTGCGTCCACCAGGTCCTGGATTCAGCCAACCCCCAAGCAAGTCCGGAGCGTGTCCCTGAGCCCTCCTTCGTGTCCTTTCTTCTGGCCGTCCCCACCAGGGATCCACCTAGGTCCAGCTCCCTCGGGCCTTCTGTTGGGAGACCCTTGGCCTTGGGTTCCCTGACCCTACACGTGGTTTGCCTTCAGGGTGGATGTGGTGGGTGGCCGTGGCAGATCCTGCCCACGGCCTCCGGTCTCTGGCTGAGGTATGCTTTAGCCCCCACCAGTTTGGGATCCGGTACCCTGTTGCCAACTCTTCACCCTAGGGTTGTACTTGGGTTCTCAGAGTTCCTTCTGTCTCCCCCTCTGGGTCTTTCTGGCTCTCCTCTCTCACTCTGGGCCTGGGGCTGCTCTGCTCCTCTGCTTTCCTCCACTGCTCTGCAAAAGGCTGACTGACTGTGGCTGACTGACCCTGATCTTAGATGGTGCCCACCTTATATACTCCCTCTATGTGTGAGCTCAGGTGACCAGCACCCAATGAGCTCCTAACTCTACCCAGGCTGCTCCCCCTATCTGCCCCTACACTACTGGGATGATCCACCCCCCTCCCACTCCAGCCAGGAACAGACTCGGTCGTACCTGCACATTTCTAAGTGGGAGTACCGTTGGTCTGCTCCCCGGAAATGGGATGTGTGTAGTGCATGCAGCTGACTGAGCTCAGTTCCACACTCCATCCTTACCCGGGAGTGGAATATCACACCTCTGGGTTGAGGTGCAATACCCCTGTAGCAGCCGAATCCTCAGGGTGCTACACTTACCGTAAAGAACCCCTTCCTATGCTGGTGCTGAAACCTTTTCTCTTCCAGTCTTAGTGAATGCCCTCTTGTTACCGTAATATCCCTCCTTTTGAACAAATCCCGGGCAAGATCTCTATACTGTCCCCTAACATATTTGTACACATTTATTATGTCCCCCCTCAACCTTCTCTTTTCCAGGCTGAATAGTCCTAGTTTTGCCAACCTCTCTGGGTATTGCAGTCCCTCCATTCCCTTTATTAATTTTGTTGCCCTCCTTTGTACCTTTTCAAGCTCATTTATATCCTTTCTATATAATGGAGCCCATAACTGAGCACAGTATTCCAAGTGTGGTCTGACCAGTGCTTTGTACAGTGGAAGAACAATGTTCTCATCCTTTGCAGCTCTTCTGATACATCCCATTACCCTGTTTGCCCTTACAGCAGTGGCCTGACTTTGGGCACTCCAATTTAGTTTGCTATCAATCAAGATGCCCAAGTCCTTCTCCATCTCTGAATTCCCCAATGATTTACCATTCAGTGAGTACTGGTGACTTCCTTTTTTCCTTCCCATATGTATGACCTTACATTTCTCCTCGTTAAACCTCATTTGCCATTTAATGCTCCACCTACCCAGCTTATCCAAATCCCTCTGTAGGTCTGCACTGTCCTCTTTTGTATTAATTGTTTTACATAACTTTGTGTCATCTGCAAGTATTGATATTTTACTATTTATCCCGTTGACTATGTCGTTAATAAAGATATTAAATAACATTGGGCCTAGTACAGACCCCTGTGGTACCCCACTAGTGACGCTTACCCAATCTGAGTATATTCCATTTATAACCACCCTCTGCCTTCTATCCTTTAGCCAGTTAGCTACCCACTTGCAGACATTTTCCCCCAGCCCCATCATTCTCATTTTGTATACCAACCTATTATGTGGCACGCTATCGAACGCTTTTGAGAAGTCGAGATACACGACATCCACTGGTTCCCCCTGATCTAGTCGAGAGCTAACCTCCTCGTAGAAGTCAATCAGGTTTGTTTGGCAGGAGCGATTCCTCATGAATCCATGTTGGTTCGGGATTAAAAGATTATTAGCATCAAGATGCTCCGTAATTGCCTCTTTAATGAAGCTTTCAAAAATTTTGCCCACAACGGACGTCAGACTCACCGGCCGATAGTTTCCGGCGTCACTTTTCGCTCCCTTTTTGAATATTGGCACTACATTCGCCTGTCGCCAATCAAGTGGCACAGACCCAGTCTCAACAGAGTCCTTAAATATAAGATATAACGGTCTGTCTATCACATTACATAGTTCCCTTAGTACCCGTGGGTGTATGCCATCAGGTCCTGGTGATTTGTTTATTTTAATGTTACTGAGGCGTTTCTGTACCTCAACTTGGGTTAGATTTGTCATACTTAGTGGAGGATTAAGCTTGTCACTTCTCATTTCTCCTGTTAGTTCTATTTCCTTTGTGAAAATTGTCGAAAAAAGTTGTCCCAGTCAATAAGTTGAAGGTTTTCTATCAGCTGATCAAACTTCGCCCTCCTAAAGTTTAATGTTTTTGTTGTTCCCTTATTGATAACCCTACTGAAGGGCATTTTGAAGTCGATAATATTATGATCGCTATTACCTAGGTGCCCCCCTATCTGTACCTCAGTTATTCTATCAGGCCTATTAGTCAATATTAAGTCCAACACGGCCTTCCCTCTCGTTGGTTCCTGCACTAGTTGGGAGAGATAATTATCCTTAATATTTGTCAAGAACCTTTTTCCTTTCTGAGATCTACAGGTTTCTGTTTCCCAGTCAATATCCGGGTAGTTGAAATCCCCCATTACAATCACTTCATTATGTTTTGCTACTTTGTCTATTTGTCCTAATAGCAGATTCTCATTCTCCTCTGTTATATTTGGTGGCTTATAGCAGACCCCCAGTAATATTTTATTATTATTTTTTGCCCCCTCTATCTCTACCCACATGGACTCGACCCCCTCTTCTCCCTCTCCTATATCTTCCCTTAGTCTGGGTTTTAGACATGACTTTACATATAAGCTGACTCCTCCGCCTTTCCCCTGTGTCCGGTCCCTTCTAAATAAACTATAATCTAATAAATTTACCGCCCAGTCATAGCTATCGTCTAGCCAAGTCTCTGTTATACCTACAATGTCATACCTCTCCTCCGATATAAGCGCCCGCAGCTCATCCGCCTTATTGGTCAGGCTTCTTGCGTTGGTCAGCATGCAAGATAAAACTTTGGGGTTATTTAGCATCCTATTCTTCTCTAACGATCTAACTGTACTATCCCCACCCCCCTCTCCACCCTTATTATATTCACTTCTCCCCTTCCCCCTTGCTTGCCTCACATCCCACCTATTTCCTTGGTTTCCCCCCCCGTCTCTAGTTTAAAAACTCCTCCAACCTATTAGCCATCTTCTTCCCCAGCACCGCTGCACCCTCCCCATTGAGGTGCAGCCCATCCCTACGGTAGAGCCTGTAGCCGACCGCGAAGTCGGCCCAGTTCTCCATGAACCCAAACCCTTCTGCCTTGCATCAACTCTTTAGCCACTTATTCACCTCCCTAACTTCCCGTTGGCGTTCCTGTGTGGCTCGCGGGATTGGTAGTATTTCTGAGAAAACTACCTTGGAGGTCCTTGCCCTAAGCTTCCTACCTAGGTCCCTGAAATCATTTTTAAGGACCCTCCATCTACCACTCACTTTGTCATTGGTGCCGATGTGGACCATGACCGCTGGGTCTTTGCCAGCCCCACCCAGTAACCTGTCAACCCGATCCGCGATGTGCCGGACTCGAGCGCCAGGGAGGCAGCACACCGTTCGGCGATCCCGGTCTTTGTGACAGATTGCCCTGTCTGTCCCCCTAATAATAGAGTCACCCACTACCAGAACCTGTCTTGCCTGCCCTACACTTCCCCCCTCCCCCTCATTACTGGAGCATACACTCCCCCGGCGGTCAGAGGATCTGTCGTGCTCCAATAATGCCGGTTCTGAACCAGCCTTCCTATACTTCTTCCCTCTATCCCTCCTAACTGTTATCCAGCTCCCTGCCTGTTCAGCCTGCACTTCCCCTCTATGCTCCACCCCCAGTATTGACCCATTGAGTGTCTGCTCGGTGAGCAGCAAACTCCGTTCCATGTTGTCGATGCTCCTCAGTATCGCTATCTGAGCACTTAGATCCAGAATTTGGGCTTCCAAGTGCACGATATGCTGACATCTCTCGCAGCAGTATGGATCCTCGAGCGGTTGCTCACGGAATGCATACATTGCGCAAGATGTACACTGCACGGCTCCGGCCAACATGGACGTCATTCTAAATATGGGGATACAGTCAGTATATATATACAAGTACAAAACACAATTATTTATATATAGGTGTATGGACGGGGATCAATTAGGGATGTGCAAGTGTATCAATTAGATATCGGCGGGGAATCAGTTAAGTATGGACGGGGGATCAATTAAGTATCAAGTATGAACGGGGGAATCAGCTAAGTAGGTCAGGTGGATTAATTAAGTAAAAAGTAAAGTAAAGAAAGAATGAAATACAGTCAGCAATTCAGTCCTAAGTCCTCCCTTCCAAACTCCCTGAATCCAAAGTCACTGAAAAACAAGTCACACACTTACTTTCGTTCTCACTTACGCTCCGGACACACGCAGCTCGTTCACACTCGCAAACGCAATTCACACAGGTATTTTCTGCAGGATTCCCAATACCTCTTCACCTTCACCTCAATGCAACTTCCTTTCAAGGCTGTGGTTATCCCAGTTGCTTGTGCACCTTTTTCTACCACACTTTTTCCTTCCAATCAACTTTCCATTAATATGCTTGTATACAGCACTCTGTGACCAGCCAGCTTCTTTATCAATGACCTTTTGTGGCTTACCCTCCTTGTGGAGTGTGTCAATGACTACCTTCTGGACATCTGTCAAGTCAGCAGTCTTCCCCATGATTGTGGAGCCTACTGAAATAGACTAAGGGACCTTTTTAAATGCATCGGAAGCCTTTGCAAGTGTTTTTTTGTTAATTATTCTAATTTACTGAGATAATGACTTTTGTGTTTTCATTGGCTGTAAGCCATAATCATCAGCTGAAATAAATTAACTTTTTGATGATATTCTAATTTTGTGAGAATCACCTGTAGATAGATAGAAAGATAGATAAATATGAGCGAGATAGATAGATAGATAGATAGATATGAGAGATAGACGGATAGATACAGTGGTGGCCAAAAGTATTGGCACCCCTGCAATTCTGTCAGATAATACTCAGTTTCTTCCTGAAAATGATTGCAATCACAAATTCTTTGGTATTATTATCTTCATTTAATTTGCTTGCAAGGAAAAAACACAAAAGAGAATGAAGCAAAAATCAAATCATTGATCATTTCACACAAAACTCCAAAAATGGGCCAGACAAAAGTATTGGCACCCTCAGCCTAATACTTGGTTTCCCAACCTTTAGCAGAAATAACTGCGAACAACCGCTTCCGGTAACCATCAATGAGTTTCTTACAATGCTCTGCTGGAATTGTAGACCATTCTTCTTTGGCAAACTGCTCCAGGTCCGTGATATTTGAAGGGTGCCTTCTCGAAACTGCCATTTTGAGATCTCTCCACAGGTGTTCTATGGGATTCAGGTCTGGACTCATTGCTGGCCACCTTAGAAGTCTCCATTGTTTTCTCTCAAACCATTTTATAGTGCTTTTGGAAGTGTGTTTTGGGTCATTGTCCTGCTGGAAGACCCATGACCTCTGAGGGAGACCCAGCTTTCTCACACTGGGCCCTACATTATGCTGCAAAATTTGTTGGTAGTCTTCAGACTTCATAATGCCATGCACACGGTCAAGCAGTCCAGTGCCAGAGGCAGCAAAGCAACCCAAAAACATCAGGGAACCTCCGCCATGTTTGACTGTAGGGACCGTGTTCTTTTCTTTGAATGCCTCTTTTTTTTTCCTGTACACTCTATGTTGATGCTTTTTCCCAAAAAGCTCTACTTTTGTCTCATCTGACCAGAGAACATTCTTCCAAAACGTTTTAGGCTTTCTCAGGTAAGTTTTGGCAAACTCCAGCCTGGCTTTTTTATGTCTCAGGGTAAGTAGTGGGGGTCTTCCTGGGTATCCTACCATATAGTCCCTTTTCATTCAGACGCCGACGGATAGTACGGGTTGACACTGTTGTACCCTCGGACTGCAGGGCAGCTTGAACTTGATTGGATGTTAGTCGAGGTTCTTTATCCACCATCCGCACAATCTTGCGTTGAAATCTCTCGTCAATTTTTCTTTTCCATCCACATCTAGGGAGGTTAGCCACAGTGCCATGGGCTTTAAACTTCTTAATGACACTGCGCACGGAAGACACAGGAACATTCAGGTCTTTGGAGATGGACTTGTAGCCTTGAGATTGCGAATGCTTCCTCACAATTTGGTTTCTCAAGTCCTCAGACAGTTCTTTGGTCTTCTTTCTTTTCTCCATGCTCAATGTGGTACACACAAGGACACAGGACAGAGGTTGAGTCAACTTTAATCCATGTTAACTGGCTGCAAGTGTGATTTAGTTATTGCCAACACCTGTTAGGTGCCACAGGTAAGTTACAGGTGCTGTTAATTACACGAATTAGAGAAGCATCACATGATTTTTCAATCAGTGCCAATACTTTTGTCCACCCCCTTTTTTAGGTTTGGTGTGGAATTATTTCCAATTTGGCTTTAGGACAATTCTTTTTGTGTTTTTCCAATGAAGACAAATTAAATGAAGAGAATAATACCAAAGAATTTGTGATTGCAATCATTTTCAGGAAGAAACTGAGTATTATCTGACAGAATTGCAGGGGTGCCAATAGTTTTGGCCACCACTGTAGATAGATAGATAGATGGAAACTTTGGAAGAATGGTAATGGAACTTAAAGTTAGTTCATAAAATGTTTGGAAAAATTTAGGAATTTGTTCTTGCAATGGATCTTTCCTGCCCCTTAGTAAGGGTAAAAAGTAGGGAATTGTTATCTATGCAAGAGTATTGTGTGGTACTGTTTCTCATGTGTATGTGTAGAGGTCAAATCTGTCCGGTGTATCTGTGACTGAGACACCTGAATGTGTGAAAGTTTCTAATCTGCTCAGTAGAAGTCGGTGAACACATGTGGAGTGTGGAGGGATGTGATGTAATGGCAGTGCAGAGCGTGCTGGGAAGACGCTGCGGTAAGTGTTAGGTGAGCAGTTCATTCAATTCCCACCAGTGTTTTATGTCAATTTTCACGAATATCTTTTCTGATTAGAGCCCAATGTGCTCGCTAGTCATTTCTTAGCACGTATGAGCTCACGATAAAGAATTCTCTGCCCATTAGCTCAGTACAGTGGGGTGAATACTACTTAGTACAGTGCTAGGAGTTTAAAAAATCCAGCTGGTAATGTCGACCTTACCTGCAGATAGTATTTTACTCCCCTAGATACCTATACTGGCTCCTACTAGTACAATGTCTTACATAGTACTACTATTGTTTAGTTATAGAAAGCGTAGATTTCCTGACTGTCTTCCAAGTATTTTAATAGGTCTTGGGTTTACATGGCTTTTTTAATCAATTGATTTAAAGGGAACCTGTCACCTCCAAAAAGTGCTATTTACCCCAAAATATAGGGTAAATCTGCAGGTAAATAGTAATTAAATCATGACTGGCCGTGTTCACTAAAATCTACAACATGTATCCTTGGTCTTCACACTGCAGTGTAATTTGCTGCTTTGTTCCGTAAAAAAAAAAAAAAAATGACAGATCACATTATCAGTTGATGGAATCAATCAGGATCCTTTGAAATCAGACAAAAATGGATTTGTCATAGCCATTATGGATCTTTCAAAACACAAATGATATGTTACGCACCTGTCTTGTCTTCAGGGCCGAGGTCCACTCTCCTTCATCTATGGCTGCTGTCCTTTGTTGTGCTCCACGTTGGGTCTTACAAGTCCATCCTGACTTGTGGCTTCGTGCATCCACATCACCAGGTGAGCCTAACTTCATAGTGCCGCTTTCAGCAGAACTTGGGCACTGACCACTTTGGTCAATACATTTTTGTTAAAATTGTCCCCAATGATAACCTGATCCCTAAGCAATTAATGTGGCACCCCAGGGGTCTGGTTTCCACAGTAATAGCAATATTATGTCTGAGAGTAGGTGGGAGGTCTCTTGGTCAGGAATCCTATGCATGCCACACCTCCTGCCCAGTCCTGGGAGGGGAAGAACTTCCCCTATATAAAACTGGGGCTGAGGCAGGGTTAGAAAGAAAAGAGTAGAGAGAGAAGAGGAGAAGCAGCTATAGGAAAGAGAGATCAGGAGCTCTGGGGAAGTCGTGCTAAAAGGAATCAGGGGCTGGCAGCTGTAGAGCTCGCCCTGATTGAAGAGTTACCACCGGACCCGGAGTCCGAGGCTGTGGGGACTGATCCTTACCCAGCAGCAGAAACCGACCGGCAGGGGATTTCAGGTCCTCTGGCCAAGAAACCCGAAGGCACGGTCACACGCGTGGGACCAGCACCGCCGTCGTGGAGCGGAAGCCACTAGAAGGCCCCGAGTCACCGGCCATATGGGTGAGCACCACACGGTACACTCAGGGACGTGGGCTACTTTTACCCGCCTCTAGCAAGGTAGCCAGAAGAGTACAATTAGTTGGGGAGGCCTACAACTCCGCCTGGCCAGGGGAAATCCCATCTGCTCAAAGACTGACCAGGCCCCGATCGCTAGCCAGTACTCCGGGAGGGTTTATCTTTATCACCAGTAAAGACCCTGAACTACACCGCATCGTCTCTGAGTGGTTCCTGCTACCCCCATCATCCACGTCGGCTGCCCTGAGGCCATACCCCTCCCGTTGGGGGTTATACCATCCACGCTGCACAATCCATCCACCGGCCTCAGCGGTCTGCCCTGCAGCGGCAGCTCCATAGCTGCATTCAACGGGTGGCGTAGTCGTCCAACATCTACTGCTAATACTCAGCCACACAGTTTGACTCCCTGGGCACGGACCGGGTCACCGCCACGAGACTACTACCCCCAACAGGCCCGGCTCCGGGTAGTCCCCGCGTGCGCAACGCTACACCAAGTAGGCCCAGGGGCGCGTCAACTTTTGGCGTAGTCGGCAGGATTTCGTGCCCGCAACCACCGGGTACTGCGTGCCTGAAAAAGACTGTTCAAACTTACCAGTGGTGAAGATTCCCGCCATCCGGCGCCATCTTCTGCCTTCTTCCCGCCATCCGTGGAGTTTTCCCGCCGTTGGACGCCATCTTGAAGATGCCGCGCGGGAAGAAGAGGGGCGTGGACTCCGAAAGCGCGCGAGAGCTGAAGCCCCGCCTCAAGGTCCTGGAAGGAGCCCAGCAGACGCCGACGTCACAGGAGCGCGACGGAAGGTCCTCAACCCTGACGATCCACTGCGGAGCCGCGGCCTACGGAAGAGGATCATCGCAAGGTAGGCCACGGTCCACTAGGGGGGGAGAAAGATGTCGGATACGGAGGAGAGCTTCACTGCCTCAATCCCCGCCAGCGCCACCGCTGCTGCAGTCATGCCTTTCACCATGCCCTATATCCCGGGAGCAGCCTGGCTACGCCAATACTCAGGGGAGTCACATACCCTGAATGACTTTAAAGAAAAGCTGGATAGCCTCTTCCAGGTGTACCCCCTCACAGAAGAGCAAAAAGTGAGCATCCTGGTGGCCCAACTAACCGGGGCAGCCCAAAGGGAGGTAAAGTCCTGGCCACCTGGGAGGAGGACTGTCGCAGGGATACTAACCCGGCTGAAGGACACCTTTGATACCCGCACCTCAGCCAAGATTAAGCTTAGATTCTATGGGTGCAAGCAGCGAGCACATGAGAGTATAAGGGACTATGCACTAAACCTACAAGAGGCCCTGAGAGCCATTAAGCAGACCGACCCTGACAGCGTGGGAAACGAGGACAGGCTGTTGACCGAGCAATTTATAGAGGGACTATATTGCAATGTCCACCGAACCCAGTTGCGGGCCATAGCCTTACAGGATCCTCATCTGGACTTTGCACAGTTCAAGGACAGAGCCATCCGGGTGCTCCGAGAACCGACACCGGGTGGCGTTGTGACCCACAGGCGCCCAGCTATCACTTACCACCAGGAGGCGGCGCCCTTGTCGGCAGGGCCTGTGGGGGCTGATGCGCAGGCTTTGAACAATGACCCGGCTCCGGACCTGCACCATCAGGTCCAAGAGCTAGCTAAAAGCGTTGCTGCGCTAACCCGAACTGTGCAGTCTTTACAGGTTTCCACTCCAGGGAAGATCCAGCTGGCATCCGGACCGGAGGACATCCCGTGGCGTCGACCAAGGAGGACCCCACCGGCCAGAGGAAGACCCAGCGACCGATACAACGAGGACGGACAACCCATCTTCCGCCGCTGCAATCAACCCGGACATATGGCAAGGTACTGTCCTTTAAACTGGCACAACCTGGGGTAGAGGGCCAACCCCCAGGAAAAAGATCACCAGGCCCATCGAACTGGCGCGACAAATATGTGGGAGGACGTCCAGTCTTGCCTGTGGTACTGGATGGCATCCCTATGAGTGCCCTACTGGACACCGGGTCACAGGTCACCACCATCCCGTACGTGCTCTTCAAGCAGTACTGGAATGACTCGGATATAACCCGCTATCCAGACGACGACTTGAGTATCATCGCCAGTAATGGTCAGCCCGTGCCACAGATCGGATTTAAAGAAATGACCATTAAAATTGGTAGAGTCGAACTGGCAGCACAGGGACTGATCATTGTAGACATTGACAAGCGCGAGAGTCACCCAAAGATAACTCTAGGAGCTAATGTGATTGAAAATTGTCTTGCAGAGGTGATTTTCATTTTACAGCAGGTTGCCAAGAACGCCAGCTCCGGCCAGCAGCGAGTGCTCCAGAAAGAGATCCGGGCACTGATGCGACGGCAACAGGTGGAACTCTCCGGTGGTGAGATTGGTAGCGTAAGAATGTGTGACCCTTTCCCTATTGCCATGCCCCCGAAAAGTGAAATGATGATTTGGTGCCGGGCAGCTATTGGTCTGAGAGGTAGAGATTACCAGGTCATGGTAGAACCAGTCTACTCAGACAGTAGGCCCACCATTTTAACAGCACGGGGGGTAGTTGATGTACGCCATGGGAGGGTGCCCGTTCGTATAATAAATATCGGGAAAAGGGAAGTATACCTGCCCCGGTATGCTACGCTAGCCAAATTATATACTATCAACCAAAATTCTATACAGTCTGTGGAACCCTTGCCTCCATCTCACCCGGAGGAAGGTAACGGCTCTACGAAAATAATGGAGGATTGGTGTCAGCAACTACATTTGGGTACTGACTCCACTCCCTCCCACCAGAAACAGGGAGTCTACCGGGTGGTTCGAGAGTACGAGAGAGTGTTTAGTAAACACCCGTTAGACTTCGGGCGAGTCAAGGGGGTAGAACACCACATCCCCACGGGAGACCATCCTCCCATAAAAGAGAGGTATCGACCCGTACCCCCTGCACACTACCAACACGCCAAGGGGATGCTTAGAGACATGAAGGAGGCTGGGGTAATCAGGGATAGCTGTAGCCCCTGGGCAGCTCCACTAGTCTTGGTCAAAAAGAAAGACAACACCATGAGAATGTGTGTAGATTACCGGAAAATTAACCGTATCACACACAAAGATGCGTACCCCTTACCAAGAATAGAGGAGTCTTTGGCTGCTTTAAAATCTGCTAACTTCTTCTCCACCTTGGATCTCACTAGCGGGTACTGGCAGGTTCCTGTAGCAGAGGCGGACCGGGAGAAGACCGCATTCACCACCCCGATGGGACTTAGCGAGTTTACCTGCATGCCGTTCGGACTCTGCAACGCACCAGGAACCTTCCAGCGATTGATGGAATGCTGTCTGGGACACCGAAACTTTGAGACGGTCCTGTTATACCTGGACGATGTCATCGTCTATTCCAAGACCTACGAGGACCACCTGAAACACCTGGCGGAAGTGTTCGAAGCTCTGGCAAGTTACGGCCTAAAGGTGAAACCCTCCAAGTGTCACCTCCTGAAGCCAAAGGTGCAGTACCTGGGACACGTGGTGAGTGCTGACGGAGTGGCTCCCGACCCTGATAAGATCACCGCAATTAAGGAATGGCCAAGCCCCTCCAGCGTAAAGGAAGTGAGGCAGTTCCTCGGGTTGGTAGGCTACTACCGAAGGTTCATTCCCGGTTTCACCAAAAAGGCAGCTCCTATGCAGGACCTCCTGATAGGCCAGTCCAGGAAGGCCAACAACCAGAAGCCACCCTTCAGATGGGAGAAGCTGGAAGAAGAGTCCTTCCGCCAGCTGAAGATGGCCCTCACGGGGGATGAAATCCTGGCGTACCCTGATTATAGCCAGCCCTTTATCCTCTACACCGACGCCAGTAACATCGGGCTAGGAGCCGTACTGTCCCAGATCCAGCAGGGGAAGGAACGGGTAATTGCTTACGCCAGCCGAAAACTGCGACCCACCGAAAGAAACCCTGAGAATTACAGCTCATTTAAGCTAGAGTTCCTGGCAGTGGTGTGGGCAGTCACCGAACGCTTTAAGCACTACCTCGCTGCTTCCCGGTTCATCGTGTACACGGATAACAACCCGTTGACACACCTGGACACTGCAAGACTCGGTGCCCTAGAGCAGAGATGGATGGCCCGCTTGTCCAACTATGAGTTTACAATCAAATACCGGGCAGGACGCTCCAATACCAACGCGGACGCCCTGTCCAGGATGCCGAACCTACCGGACGTAGGGGAAGATTCAGAGGAACTGGAAGAAGTTGAACTCCCCGCGTTCCACCGTCATGGGACTATCCAGTATTCCCACCGTGTAAGGAGTAAGCAATCCGCTACGTTCAACCCATTACCTCATTACAACTGGGCGGAGACGCAAGACAGTGACCCTGCCGTCCGACTGGTAAAGGAGATGCTGACTCGGCCAGATGCACGCCTTGACCCAGACGCTCCGGAGGAAGCCAAGCAACTGTGGGCTGAGAAGAGTCGACTGTTCCTTTACAAGGGGAAGTTGTGCCGCAGAATGGTTAACTCCCGGACGCATGAACTAATCTGGCAAGTAGTGGTGCCAAGAAGAGACGCAGCTATGGTGATGGAGGCATACCACGACGGAGCTGGGCACTTCGGATGGAAGAAGCTGGAGTTCCTGCTGCGCGGGCGGTTCCATTGGGTAGGCATGAGAGGAACCATCGAGAGGTGGTGCAGAGACTGTGGCCCATGCAACCTAAGAAGGAGGGACCGTGCCAGCCAGAAGACTCCCCTGCAGTCCATCATCACCAGACAGCCGTTGGAACTAGTAGCCTTGGATCATGTAAAACTGACCCCAAGGAGAAGTGGCTACGTCTACGCGTTAACCATCGTGGATCACTACTCCCGGTTCTTGGTTGTCGTCCCCGTCAAGGACTTAACGGCTCAAACAGCAGCTAGAGCCTTCCAGCAGCACTTCTGCCGTCCGCACGGATACCCGGAGCAGGTGCTGACGGACCAGGGGCCTGCCTTTGAAGCGGAAGTCTTCCAGGAGTTCTGCACCCTGTATGGCTGCCGGAAGATAAGAACAACACCCTATCACCCGCAAACTAATGGACTTTGTGAGAAAATGAACCAGGTGGTGATAGATCTTCTGAAAACATTGCCCCTGGAAGAACGTAGTCTGTGGCCTGAAAAGCTGCCCGACCTGGTGGACCTATACAACCACATCCCTGTAGGTTCCACCAACTGTACCCCGGCTTACCTAATGAGGGCAAGACCTGGTAAGCTTCCTGTTGATCTGGAGATGGGAGTCCTGACACCCGAGGACACTTCACCAGAAGCAGACTGGGACACAGAGAGGCAGCAGCAGTACCGGAAAGTACAGGAGAGCGTGGAGCGAAGTCTCTGTCAAGCTAGGGAAAGACAAGAGAAAACTTACAACCAGTATGCTCCCGCTGTTCCCCTGGTGCCCGGAGAGCAGGTCTTGAAGAGGAAAAGACGGCTCCACAAGTTGGACAACCAGTGGGAGAAGGACCCGTACACCGTACTGCCCTCAAGCCACGACAACCCAAAGATCTGTACAATCAGTAAAGACGGAGGGGAAACCACA
The DNA here is from genome assembly GCF_046119375.1 of Phyllobates terribilis. Classification (NCBI taxonomy): domain Eukaryota; kingdom Metazoa; phylum Chordata; class Amphibia; order Anura; family Dendrobatidae; genus Phyllobates; species Phyllobates terribilis. The sequence goes on from NW_027362764.1 coordinate 709,168,616, forward strand.
GCCATTGTATCCCGGGATCACCTGAAGAAGTGTCCCGAACAGCTACGGAACCCTGAAGAGGAACAAGAAGACCCTCGACCCGTAGAGGAAAGGGAAGATATGGTTAGTACTGTGCTCGGAGACTTCCCTCGGTCTTGGACTCAAGTCAATGGTGCTGTTGTGGTACCCGTCCTCACGTTCCTCCAACCAGCATCCCAAGTGCCTACGGAGACACAGGTAGAGCTGGAAGAACTGCCGGTCCAGGAGGCAGAAGACCCCACACAAGCAGACCAGGAGAATCAACCCTCTGCTTATAGTGAGCCTGCCATACCTCTAGTGAGCCAAAGAGTCCGTAGACGGCTGCCCAGTTTACCCTTGACAGCTCCTATACCCTGTAGCTCAGGACCAGTCAGCCAGCTCCGTAGGTCCACTAGGGTCACTAGAGGCCAGTTGCCCATACGGTGGAGGATCTAAATGTTCAAGCTATTTTATTAATGTTTACCTGTTTATTGTTGCTTGTGTATAATTATGTGTTTCTAGTTATTTGTAGGAGTCTTTGGTGGATTTACCGGGAATCCTTTGTGCATATAGTTGGAGCGTAACCCAGGACGGACTAAAAGACTGATAAGGACTCGGGGCAGGACAGACCCCTACCTGGTTACGTCTCCCTGTTTTGGTGAAATGGACACCTTTGTTTTCCTCAAAAGTTACACCCGGTTGCGGACACGCCGTGACCACCTTATGTGTTGTCTCTACCAGAACGTTATTGTTTATACCTTGTTATGTTTACAAAAGTATGTTTAGTCCCGGAGTACTAAATTTCACTAGGGGGGAATGTGGCACCCCAGGGGTCTGGTTTCCACAGTAATAGCAATATTATGTCTGAGAGCAGGTGGGAGGTCTCTTGGTCAGGAATCCTATGCATGCCACACCTCCTGCCCAGTCCTGGGAGGGGAAGAACTTCCCCTATATAAAACTGGGGCTGAGGCAGGGTTAGAAAGAAAAGAGTAGAGAGAGAAGAGGAGAAGCAGCTATAGGAAAGAGAGATCAGGAGCTCTGGGGAAGTCGTGCTAAAAGGAATCAGGGGCTGGCAGCTGTAGAGCTCGCCCTGATTGAAGAGTTACCACCGGACCCGGAGTCCGAGGCTGTGGGGACTAATCCTTACCCAGCAGCAGAAACCGACCGGCAGGGGATTTCAGGTCCTCTGGCCAAGAAACCCGAAGGCACGGTCACACGCGTGGGACCAGCACCGCCGTCGTGGAGCGGAAGCCACTAGAAGGCCCCGAGTCACCGGCCATACGGGTGAGCACCACACGGTACACTCAGGGACGTGGGCTACTTTTACCCGCCTCTAGCAAGGTAGCCAGAAGAGTACAATTAGTTGGGGAGGCCTACAACTCCGCCTGGCCAGGGGAAATCCCATCTGCTCAAAGACTGACCAGGCCCCGATCGCTAGCCAGTACTCCGGGAGGGTCTATCTTTATCACCAGTAAAGACCCTGAACTACACCGCATCGTCTCTGAGTGGTTCCTGCTACCCCCATCATCCACGTCGGCTGCCCTGAGGCCATACCCCTCCCGTTGGGGGTTATACCATCCACGCTGCACAATCCATCCACCGGCCTCAGCGGTCTGCCCTGCAGCGGCAGCTCCATAGCTGCATTCAACTGGTGGCGTAGTCGTCCAACATCTACTGCTAATACTCAGCCACACAGTTTGACTCCCTGGGCACGGACCGGGTCACCGCCACGAGACTACTACCCCCAACAGGCCCGGCTCCGGGCAGTCCCCGCGTGCGCAACGCTACACCAAGTAGGCCCAGGGGCGCGTCAACTTAATCGTTGACCAGTAGGGGTGGCTCAGAAGAAAGTGTTCAATTCTGCCCCAGAGTAAATGATGCATTATACAGAATTCTTCAAAATCAATGTGCTGCAGTACAATATATGAACATGCTGGGTCCCCCAGGGCGAAAGTAATTATTTGTACCAGTTAATAATGCGAGCCCTAAATGGGGGACCCCTGCTTCTATTGTTTCAGAATTTATTTAAAAAAAAAAAGGTATTTGAAAACTGGTTTTCTAAGCCAGACAACCCATTTTATTTTTAATATATTGATATCTTATAACCCAGGAAGAACTCAACACGCCGGCAAATATATTTTTACTTTACAAAGAAAACACTCTCTTCCAAATGCGATATGGTTGTGAATAAGAGACCTCATCTTTAAATATTGTAATTTTACTGGAATCTATATTGTCATGGATTTGGTGCACTCTTACAGTTTCACGCTGGACCATGTTACTGGTGCCCCAAGGATTCAAGAACAGTTATGGGTGGAACATTGGAGAAGCAACAGCACATCATACCTTCAGCTGTCATCAAACTTCCAAAAGAGCTATAATTATTCTGTTATTTCTGGACAAATCCATATTGTTCTGCACATTTTTTTTAAAATAAACAGTTTACAGCTATTAAACTAAAATGACTTGTAAGTTTTACCATCTGTGAAAAATGGATGCTTTTCTTCCTCAGGTGGCATGCTAGTTGCATCTGTTGAGCTCAATATTTGACAGATCGCTGTATCTCATCTTCTTAGTCTCTGTTGTAACTAGAGATGAGCGTTGTTCTACTCGAACTGTTCGCGAATCTCAAATTCGAGCTGTTTTGGGCGGTGTTCGAGCCGTTCGGCGAACACGAACGATTTGAGAAAAATTCGGCTGTTCGAGGTTATGTTCGATAACTGTTCGTGCACCAAAATCATAACTGGATTTTTTCTCAGTAATGATGAAAATTAATGTTAATACGCAGTTTGAGTGTACAGCGGGGTGGGGGGAGGGGCAGGGGATGGATCTCTGCAGGAACAATGAAGATCTCCATTTTTTTTTCTCTTTCCCGCATTTACAGTGGGGAGGTGCAATCTGTCAGCCTATCAGCAGCGCACACACGGAGCGAAGTGCTTTTTTTCACACAAGCAAGGGCATGTGTCATTGGCAGTGTATGTCACATGTCCTTGCCCTATAAGACCAAGCCATTTTCCCCGTCGCCACCATTTTCTCACTGCTGCAGCTGCGTGTTAGACGGCACCGCTGTTGCTGTGTGCGCTATACCTTGTTAATTTCAAGCCAATTTTCGCACAAATCTACAGATAGCTTGGGAGTAGGGAATAGTTGTGATTGCAGTCCTTTTAAGGACTAGGTTACACCATTTCCTACGACTTTTATCAGGCAGGTCTGTGCTCTTAAATAGATAGATTGTGGGAGTAAAGATTAATTGTAATTGGAGTCCTTTTCAGGACTAGGTTACATCAGTTCCTATCAGTTTTTGCCAGGCAGGTCTGTGCCAGTGCTGTGCAAGTTTTTTTCACAGCATTTGGCTGAATCTAGCAAAGCTAATCCTTTTTGGCCTATTGCAGAGTGTGTTAGTCAGTGGAGTAGCCTATCTGTGTTGCAAGATATATCACCTGTGTATAGAATACCAATTTTTTTACTGCACCTAGTGAAGTAAAATCTTTTGGGCATAGCATCATTCTATTAGTCCATCTATACTGACCTCCATCAGGTTGCAAATTAAATATAATTTTTTTCTGCATCTAGCTCTGAAAAAATATTTGGGCTTCTAGCAGTGTGTGGGACTTGTTCTATTAGTCCAGCTATACTGACCTCCATCAGGTTGCAAACTGAATATAATTTTTTTCTGCATCTAGCTCTGAAAAAATATTTGGGCTTCTAGCAGTGTGTGGGACTTGTTCTATTAGTCCATATATACTGACCTCCATCACGTTGCAAATTCAAAATAATTTTTTGTCTGCATCTAGCTCTGAAAAAATATTTGGCCTTCTAGCAGTGTGTGGGACTTTCTCTATTAGTCCATCTATACTGACCTCCATCAGGCTGCAAATTAAAAATAATTTTTATCTGCATCTACCTCTGAAAAAATATTTGGCCTTCTTAGCTGTGTGTGGGACTTGTTCTATTAGTCCATCTATACTGACCTCCATCAGGTTGCAAACTGAATATAATTTTTTTCTGCATCTAGCTCTGAAAAAATATTTGGCCTTCTAGCAGTGTGTGGGACTTTCTCTATTAGTCCATCTATACTGACCTCCATCAGGTTGCAAATTAAAAATAATTTATATCTGCATCTAGCTCTGAAAAAATATTTGGCCTTCTAGCAGTGTGTGGGACTTTCTCTATTAGTCCATCTATACTGACCTCCATCAGGCTGCAAATTAAAAATAATTTTTATCTGCATCTACCTCTGAAAAAATATTTGGCCTTCTAGCAGTGTGTGGGACTTGTTCTATTAGTCCATCTATACTGACCTCCATCAGGTTGCAAATTGAATATCATTTTTTTCTGCATCTACTTCTGAAAAAATGTTTGGGCTTCTAGCAGTGTGTGGGACTTGGTCTATTAGTCCATCTATACTGATCTCCATCAGGTTGCAAATTAAAAATAATTTTTATCTGCATCTAGCTCTGAAAAAATATTTGGGCTTCTAGCTGTGTGTGGGACTTGTTCTATTAGTCCATCTATACTGACCTCCATCAGGTTGCAAACTGAATATAATTTTTTTCTGCATCTAGCTCTGAAAAAATATTTGGCCTTCTAGCAGTGTGTGGGACTTTCTCTATTAGTCCATCTATACTGACCTCCATCAGGTTGCAAATTAAAAATAATTTATATCTGCATCTAGCTCTGAAAAAATATTTGGCCTTCTAGCAGTGTGTGGGACTTTCTCTATTAGTCCATCTATACTGACCTCCATCAGGTTGCAAATTAAAAATAATTTTTTGTCTGCATCTAGCTCTGAAAAAATATTTGGCCTTCTAGCAGTGTGTGGGACTTTCTCTATTAGTCCATCTATACTGACCTCCATCAGGCTGCAAATTAAAAATAATTTTTATCTGCATCTACCTCTGAAAAAATATTTGGCCTTCTAGCAGTGTGTGGGACTTGTTCTATTAGTCCATCTATACTGACCTCCATCAGGTTGCAAATTGAATATCATTTTTTTCTGCATCTACTTCTGAAAAAATGTTTGGGCTTCTAGCAGTGTGTGGGACTTGGTCTATTAGTCCATCTATACTGATCTCCATCAGGTTGCAAATTAAAAATAATTTTTATCTGCATCTAGCTCTGAAAAAATATTTGGCCTTCTAGCAGTGTGTGGGACTTGTTCTATTAGTCCATCTATACTGACCTCCATCAGGTTGCAAATTGAATATCATTTTTTTCTGCATCTACTTCTGAAAAAATGTTTGGGCTTCTAGCAGTGTGTGGGACTTGGTCTATTAGTCCATCTATACTGATCTCCATCAGGTTGCAAATTAAAAATAATTTTTATCTGCATCTAGCTCTGAAAAAATATTTGGGCTTCTAGCTGTGTGTGGGACTTGGTCTATTAGTCCATCTGCACTGACCTCCATCAGGTTGCAAATTAAAAATAATTTTTATCTGCATCTAGCTCTGAAAAAGTATTTGGGCTTCTAGCAGTGTGTGGGACTTGGTCTATTAGTCCATCTATACTGACCTCCATCAGGTTGCAAATTGAATATCATTTTTTTCTGCATCTAGCTCTGAAAAAATATTTGGGCTTCTAGCAGTGTGTGGGACTTTTTCTATTAGTCCATCTATACTAACCTACACCAGGTTGCAAATTCAATATAATTTTATTCTGCATCTAGCTCTGAAAAAATATTTGGGCTTCTAGCAGTGTGTGGGACTTGTTCTATTAGTCCATCTATACTGACCTCCATCAGGTTGCAAATTGAATATCATTTTTTTCTGCATCTACTTCTGAAAAAATGTTTAGGCTTCTAGCAGTGTGTGGGACTTGGTCTATTAGTCCATCTATACTGATCTCCATCAGGTTGCAAATTAAAAATAATTTTTATCTGCATCTAGCTCTGAAAAAATATTTGGGCTTCTAGCTGTGTGTGGGACTTGTTCTATTAGTCCATCTATACTGACCTCCATCAGGTTGCAAACTGAATATCATTTTTTTCTGCATCTACCTCAGAAAAAAAATTTGAGCTTCTAGCAGTGTGTGGGACTTGTTCTATTAGTCCATCTATACTGACCTCCATCAGGTTGCAAATTGAATATAATTTTTTTCTGCATCTACTTCTGAAAAAATATTTGGGCTTCTAGCAGTGTGTGGGACTTGGTCTATTAGTCCATCTACACTGACCTCCATCAGGTTGCAAATTAAAAATAATTTTTATCTGCATCTAGCTCTGAAAAAATATTTGGGCTTCTAGCAGTGTGTGGGACTTGGTCTATTAATCCATCTATACTGATCTCCATCAGGTTGCAAATTAAAAATAATTTTTATCTGCATCTAGCTCTGAAAAAGTATTTGGGCTTCTAGCAGTGTGTGGGACTTGGTCTATTAGTCCATCTATACTGACCTCCATCAGGTTGCAAATTGAATATCATTTTTTTCTGCATCTAGCTCTGAAAAAATATTTGGGCTTCTAGCAGTGAGTGGGACTTGTTCTATTAGTCCATCTATACCAGGGGTCTCAAACTCGGCTGGGTATATGGGCCGCACATGGAAAAAATTAGAATTTGGTGGGCCGCATTCTTTGTTCAATGTGACATTTTTAGTGATACCATTTTTTTTTGTATACACCGTTTGAACATTTTTGCCGTGTTTATTTTTTTATGGCTTGGGTCGTTATGGATGTGGCGATAATAAACGTGCACTTTTTTGTGTTTACTTTAGTTTACATATAAAACAGCATTTTTAGTGCCCAATATTTTTTCATGCTTTATTTTATTTTTTATTTTTTTTACAATTTTATTTCCCCCAATTGGCCACATACAGTAATATTGTCTTACAATTAGCATCATATAGTAATAATGGAAAACATCTTGTAGTAATGTTCCCCATCCAAGTCCCCATCTTGTACTAATGTGCCCCATCCAGGTCCCCATCCTGTGGCTATGTGCCCCATCCAGGTCCCCATCCTGTGGCAACGTTCCCCATCCTGGCGCCCATCTTGTACTAATGTGCCTCATCCAGGTCCCCATCTTGGGGCTATGTGCCCCATCCAGGTCCCCATCCTGTGGCAATGTTCCCCATCCAGGTCCCCATCTTGTGGCTCTGGTCCCCATCTTGTGGCTCTGGTCCCCATCTTGTGGCTCTGTGCCCCATCCAGGTCCCCATCTTGTGGCTATGTGCCCCATCCAGGTCCCCATCCTGTGGCAACGTTCCCCATCCTGGCGCCCATCTTGTACTAATGTGCCTCATCCAGGTCCCCATCTTGGGGCTATGTGCCCCATCCAGGTCCCCATCCTGTGGCAATGTTCCCCATCCAGGTCCCCATCTTGTGGCTCTGGTCCCCATCTTGTGGCTCTGTGCCCCATCCAGGTCCCCATCTTGTGGCTCTGTGCCCCATCCAGGTCCCCATCTTGTGGCTATGTGCCCCATCCAGGTCCACATCTTGTGGCTCTGTGCCCCATCCAGGTCCCCATCCTGTGGCTATGTGCCCCATCCAGGTCCCCTCTTGTGGCTATGTGCCCCATCCAGGTCCACATCTTGAGGCTATGTGCCCCATCCAGGTCCCCTCTTGTGGCTATGTGCCCCATCCAGGTCCCCTCTTGTGGCTCTGTGCCACATCCAGGTCCCCTCTTGTGGCTATGTGCCCCATCCAGGTCCCCTCTTGTGGCTATGTGCCCCATCCAGGTCCCCTCTTGTGGCTATGTGCCCCCTGTGCTGTTCTTCACACACATAAAATAGAAAAAAAAAAAGATGATTCTCACCTGTCGTCCGTTCCCTCGGCGGCCTTCCTGCAGATGTGGCCCGCAGGCACCACAGAGTCCGACCCCTTGACGATCCCGACCTGGGCCAGGAGGAGCCGCCGACAGCAGCGCTGCATTGCCGCACAGAGACCGTCTCCCAGCACAGCATTTTCAATGTCAGCCGCCGGCCAATCAGAGGCCAGCAGCTGACATCTGCATATGGCAATGACGTCATACTCGCTGCGCCGACACGCAGATATCAGCTGCTGGCCTCTGATTGGCCAGCGGCTGGCATTGGAAATGCAGTGCTGGGAAACAGTCTCTGTGTGGCAATTCAGCGCTGCTGTCGGCGGCTCCTCCTGGACCAGGTCGGGATCGTCAAGGGGTCTGTGCCTGCGGGCCGCATAAAGCAGCCTCAGGGGCCGCATGCGGCCCGCGGGCCGCGTGTTTGAGACCCCTGATCTATACTGACCTCCATCAGGCTGCAAATTGAATATAATTTTTTTCTGCATCTAGCTCTGAAAAAATATTTGGGCTTCTAGCAGTGTGTGGGACTGGGTCTATTAGTTCATCTATACTGACCTCCATCAGGTTGCAAATTAAAAATAATTTTTATCTGCATCTAGCTCTGAAAAAATATTTGGGCTTCTAGCAGTGTGTGGGACTCATTGTATTAGGCCATCTATACCAAGCTCCACCAGCTTTGAAATTAATTATAATTTTTAGCTGCATCTAGCCCTGAAAATAATTTTTCCCAATAGTGGTAGCAATAGAAATATGGGGCGCGCGCCTGGCTAACAAAAATATACGCTTCATAACACAAAACACCAGCCTAGCGCACTGCATTAATAAGATGGCATCATCGTCTCTCCCAGTGCTAGGCCTACTACGCAGGCTAGCATTCCTGTGCCTAAAACACAATGTATGGGTCCGCGCTAGCCACTATGCTGAGGGGTCTAAAGCTGCTGCTAACGCTTTATAACAATTCAATTGGCAGATTTTCACAGAGCTCTTCCACAATGCCGACCCATCGGGCAACAGTTGCCCACCCTCCCTATGGGATCTAGTGGCGAATAGTTGATGCCATTAATCAGAGCGTCAGTTGCCCCGTCAACGTGGCAAGCATACGGTAAGGCATGGGAAGAGTGGACACGACTAGTAGCAGGCAGACGGGTTGACCAATGTGAACAAGCCAGATCACAAGTCACCATAGAATTTCTCCACTAGCTAATGATGAGGGGCATATCAGGAGCGTCAGCGCAGCGGTGTCTGACCGAAGTAGCATTTCACTTCCAACTACTGAATTGTGACAAAGATTCATCATCAGACAATCCATAAAAGGGTGGAAAAGGGGTCAGCCAAGTCAGGAATGTAGACGTCCCATCCCGTGTCACTAAAACTGATTTCTCACATCATATCCCTAACACCATTAACATGACACTCACAATTTGAAGCAACACTAATGTCTACTGCATTTGTGATCGCCTTCTTCGGGGCGCTATGTATAAGCGAATTAGTCCCTGAATCCAAAATTACCACCAGTGGAGGCTTATTACACCAGGACGTAGTCATAGCCAATAATGCAATACGTCTACGCATACACAAATCGAAAACGGTTCCAGCGGGCAGGGGTACTTGGGTACTTCTACAACCCACAAATGGTACACTGAGTCGGGTAACAATAGTAAAAACATATCTAACCATCAGATCACAAAGTAATTTCTTCCTATCACACATTGATGGAACGCCATTATCAAGATACCTGTTCCAAGCTATATTTAATAAATGCATAACATCGGCAGGGAACCACCCCAAAGATTACGGGACACACTCATTCCGCATAGGTGCGGCCACGGAAGCAGCAAGAGCAGGACTGTCAGAAACGGAAGTTCAGAGGATAGGGAGATGGCGATCCACGTGTTTGGCGAGATACATAAGACCGGACTTGTTATCCTAACGTGGTTTGCTTCTTTTACAGGTGACGCTAAGCCAACAGTGTGAGTGATAGGCCACTCGTGTATATATTGGGCACAAAAAAGGGCGAAAGTCCGCCCAGGCGGGAGGAAATTAGAGTTTCATAACACATATTTCAACTGGAGAGGTATTAGAGGCCTGCTACGGCCACAGGTACTAATGGAGGTAATCAAGGTAGGGAGAGAGGCAAGAGGTCCGGTCATCTTAGTTATACAGGCCGGGGGAAACAACCTAGGTCATCACAAGAGCGCATAACTAATGGCAATAATGAAACTAGACACTGAGCGCTTCAGAGAATTTTTCACAAAATTAGCTATAGTATGGTCAGACATTGTGCCGATAGCGGTATGGCAAGGTGCGCGAGACATCACGGCCATAGAATGGACAAGGCGGGTAATAAATATTCGGATGGCAAAATTTAGAAGAGACAGAGGCGGTGTAGTGATACGACACCGACAACTGGAAGGAGATAAAGCAGGCCTCATACGGCCCGACGGTGTTCACTTAATAGATATTGAACTGGACATATTCCTGTCAGGACTCCAGGACGGAGTGGAACAAGCGTTAAGAGTGATGGGTGGGGGTCAGAGTCCTGCATACGAGTACGCTGGATCCTCCGTGGCCTGGAAATAGAAAGGACATGTTGGAGAGTTACACTTGTTGGCCAACTTGCCGGAGTGGGGACCCAGGGCATGCTGCAACAAGCTGAATTATTTTAGAAATAAAATGCATTTCTAATGGAATGAGTATAAAGAGTTAATAAAGCTGTGACCGATCCTCACCCATCCAGTTGTAAGAGTTACATTATTGTATTGTCCATGAAAGGGGGGCGGTAGGGGGGCTGAGCGTCTGGGTTTGGTTGGGGGTCCCCACAGTCTGCCTAGGCTAGATTCATTTAAAAATTCTTATTAGATACACAGGCGGTGCAGCTTGCTTCGCAGCTGGGCTACTACGCCCAAAGTATTGCCTAGGCTAGATGCAGTTAAAAATTCTACACTGACTAGCAGACACTGAAGATTTGGAGCAGACCTCTGAGTAAACAGCTCTTCAGACTCAACCATCTGTGTTACCCCAAGCCATAGTGTATGTAGTTTCTTACAGTTAAAAGGGGGGGGGTGCGACCCAACCCACCTGGAATTGACGATGCCAACGTCACGTAAGACACAGCAAGGGGACTCCCAAAATTGTGGCACAGACACCACTTAACCCTAGAACGCATACCTGTGGCCTTGCAGGCCAGCCCAGTTAATTGTTTTCTATTTTCTGCAAGATTACTTTAGTTAGAATTTTGAAACTCTAGGTATTCTTCATGTATATAGTTGTTTGTCATTTGAGTTTGAGTTATTCCATGTTATTTGCACACGGGCCTAAAGGGCCCCAGGTATGTGAAAGTGTAGATTTTTATGGTCATGCGTTCTAGGGTTAAGTGGCATCAATTGCCCCACTGTTGCTTAAAACGGTTGGTGAGGTGATTTTACCAAATTCCCAAGCTTTTAGTCTCCCAAGGATGACACAGGGGTAGAAATGTCCTTGCGAATCCATGATTTGTTCATCTTTATGAACGTGAGTCTGTCTACATTCTCAGTGGACAGCCGCGTGCGCTTATCTGTCAGCACACCACCAGCAGCGCTGAACACACGTTCAGAGAGAACGCTGGCTGCATGGCATGACAAGATCTCCAAGGCGTGAGTGGCGAGCTCCGGCGATTATTCCAGATTGGAATACCAAAATGAGCAAGGGTCCAGTGACACAGTCATGGCTTCGATGTTCACTTGGAGATTCTCCTGTACCATCCTCTCTAGGCATTGACTATGTGTCAGACTTCTTGTCTCCTGTGGCCTTGCAAAGGATGGTCTAAAAAAGTGGTGAAACGATTTCACAAAATTGCTGTTACCAGCAGATACTGTGTTACTGTTACTGTTTGAGTGATGAAGACTCGACAGTCCCACCGTTGGCAAGTTAGAACTGTGAGATTCACTACGTGCACCACTGGTGTTTTGTGGAAAAGCACATGTAAGATACTGCAACAGCGTCTGCAGATACTCCTGCATTCGTCAATACCTTTTTATGGCAGGAATTATTTCGACAAATATACTTTTGTACCGGGGATCTAAGAGTGTGGCAACCCAGTAGTCGGGATTACTTCGAATTCTGACAATCCGGGGGTCATGTTGCAGGTAGTGCAGCAAGAAGGCACTCATGTGTCTTGCGCATCCAGAAGTACCAAGTCCTTGTTGTGTTGGTAGCGAGGTAAGAATCATGCTTCCTTTCTCTGCCCTCTCCCTCCAACCTCGCACAACAGAAATGTGATCAAGGTCTCCCTCATCTGATGAGTCTTCCATGCCCATCGCCAGTTCGTCCTCCACTTCTTCCTCGGCTCCTGCACCTTCCTCAACAGTTTGGCTGCTACCATGCGCCCTGGTTAATCCCTCTGCCCCACCCTCCCATGCCTGCCGCCTTGGTGCTGCCAACCGTCTGGACCTTGGAGATGTTATCCCTTCTGCATACGACTCCTCCTCTACTTCCTCCACCTCCTCTTGTCCCACCACCTGACTCTGAATTCTGTTTAATGTGTGCTCCAGCATGTAAATCACCGGAATAGTCATGCTGATAATGGCATCGTCGTCAGCACTAAACATCTTCGTCGCCATTTCAAAACTGTGCAGAAGGGTGTGTGGCACCCCTGAGGGTTCAGTCGCCACAGAGTTACTGCATCTCACCCAGAGGTGTGGTATCTCACCCTCAGGTAAGGAAGGCGTATGGCTCGGGACCCTGACTCCTGCATCCAACACATACCTGCAGTGGGGGTAGGGCGAGATTGCTCCTAAGGGAGAGCACAGTCCCAGGTCCCTAGCTGGTGGAAGGGTCCTATGTAGTGGGTGCTTAGGGGAGCAGCTTAGGGGAGCACATGACAAGGAGAGTATAAATAGGAAGCCATCTTAGAAAGAGCAAGCCAGACAGAGGAGGAAAAGTGACAGGAGCAGAGACTAGGCATGAGCTCTGCTCCGGAGGCGGGCCTAGCCTGGGAGGCCCAGGACTGAAGGAGAGAAGAGAGGAGTGGGAGCTGGAAGGCTCCAGGAACCGAAGGGACCCTACGGCTACGGGCCGTGCAGAAGGCCACCCGTACTCCCGCTGCTACCAGGAGGTAGAGGGGTCAGGCCAGATAAGGGGAACCGGTCCCTCAACTAGCGGAGAAACAGCAAGGCTCAACTAGAAACCGGAGGCTGCTGCATTTCATGTACTGCAGGCCAAAGTCCACACCAGTCTCACTAAGAAGGTAGCCACATAGGACCCAGGGGACGGAACACACGTCACCCGCCAATGCCCGAGGATACCGGATAGAAGTGTCACTGGGTGTGAGGTGCAGGGAGAAGGCCAGAGAAAGGACACACAGAAGGGGGTCCTGCTAAGTACTCCGGAGCTATCTGGGGTTGGACTGAGCCCCTCACTGAGTATGCACAGCACGACGGGGGAGATTGCTCTGGTACCTGTAATCTGGACTACAACAACTGTGAGTAATATCTTGAGACGGCATCACACGGACTCTGTGTTCATTACTGACTCCCTGCACTACAACCACCATCATCCACCCACACTGCCCTGAAGCTACACTCTTCCTGTGGTGAGTAATAATACCGTTGCTGCAAAACCACCAGCTTCAGAGGACTGTTCCGCAGCGACGGCCCCTTTGGCCGCACTCCACAGGTGGCGTAGTCAGACATTATAAAATCCATATATACAAATTACCCTTGGATTGACCGCCCTGGGTCACGGACTGGGTCACCGCCACAGTGACTACAACCCCCAGCGTCTACCGGCCCGGCTCAGGGTACCCCATGGCCCAGGGGGCGCGTCAACTTCATAGGTCCCTGATCTGAGACCACTCCTGCAGCGTGATTTGCCCCACCTCTGGATCTCGTTGGCCCAGGCTATACGTCAGAACGTATTGCACCAGGGCTTGTCGGTGCTGCCACAGTCGCTGCAACATGTGCAGAGTTGAATTCCACCGTGTCGGCACATCGAATTTCAGCCGGTGAGCTGGCAGGCCCAACGACTTCTGTAGAGATGTAAGTCGTTGAACTGCGGGATGCGAACGGCGGAAGTGAGCACACAGCGACCGTGCCCTCTGCAGAAGGCCATCTAGTCCGGGATAGTGGGCTAAAAATTGCTGGACAACCAGGTTCAACACGTGAGCCATACAAGGCACGTGTGTGACATTGCCCCGGCGAAGTGCCGCACCCAGGTTTGCAGCATTGTCGCACATGGCCTTCCCTGGTTGCAGGTCCAGTGGAGACAACCTTTCATGAAACTGGGTCTCCAGAGCTGACCACAACTCCTCAGCTGTGTGACTCACATTTCCCAGACATTTCAAAGTAAACACTGATGCCGTTGAGCCCTGCTGCCAGCATAGTAAGGAGGTGTGCAGGATTCCTTCTGCGCAGTTATAAAGCAAGTGGCATTACCAGACAGGCTTTGGGTGCAGGTGGAGGACCGAGAGGAGGTTGAGGAGGCAGAAGCAGTGGAGGAACTTCGAGATAAAGAGGATTGACGCACAACTCATGGGGACGGTAAGACTTGGACAGCAGCCCCTTGTTCTGCTGTCACCATAGTTACCCAGTGCCCAGTCAGCGACATGTAACGCCCCTGTCCATGCCTTCTCGTCCAAGTGTCTGTGGTGAAGTGCACCCTGTCACACACAGAGTTTCTCAAAGAAGCGGTGATGTTGTGTGCGACATGCTAGTGGAGCGCAGGCACACCTTTCTTTGAGAAGTAGTGCCGACTGGGCATCTGGTACTGGGGCACTGTGACGGACATAAGGTCTTGAAAATCCTCTGTGTCCTCCAGGTGGAAAGGCAGCATTTCTGTAGCCAACAGCTTGCAGATGGTGAAATTCAACCTCTTAGCTTTCTCATGGCTAGGAGGAAATGGTCTTTTACTTTTCCACATCTGAGGGACCGAGGGCTGGCTGTTGTGCTTAGACGGTGTTGAGTAGGGTGTCCCCGGCAAACTGCCGGTCTGTGAGGAAGATGCAGGTGGACATGTTAGGTTGCCTTGATCCAAAGGTGGTGCTCTCGATGTCGGAGAGCGCTCAACACTAGCAGGTGTTTCCACTTCCCAATGAACTGACGACCTGCCAATCACACTGGCTGTTGCGGGTAAAGGTCTGCGTCCAAAAACATGTGTGACTGCTGTCTCCCCAGTCACAGAGGATGAAGAGGCTGCGGATGCACAAGATGGGGCAGACGGTGGTTGGCCCAGCCGGCTAGGCCGCATTGTAGCACAGTGAGCTTCCCACTGCAACTTATGCTTCATATCCATGTGACGGTACATGCATGAAGTACTCAAACTATGGATTTTTTGGCCTCTACTTAGCTTTTGCTGACAAATATTACAGATAACACGAGTTGGGTCATCCTTATCGATCTGAATAAATGCCCAGGCTATGCAAGGATTAGAGCCCATGTGACCTGAAGAGCCACTACGACTTGTGGTCAGAGGCAGAGTTGTGGTTGAGGATGCAGTTGTTGACGTGCTTCCAGTACTCCGTCTCTGTTCAGGAAGGCGCAACCTAACCTCGTCGTCAATATCATCTGTGATGCCCCGCTGCGCTTGGTATCACAGATCCTAGAAGAGTGCATTGATGGAATCCTCCACAAGAGGCCCCCATAAACATTCACACATCTCCACCTTCCACCTCAGACCAGCAGAGGGAGCCCGTTAGGGATATAAATAGGGAAGGTGGAGCTAGGCAGTTCAGTTCCTCTGAAGAGTTCCTGCAGTAGAGAAGCCTAAGAGAGGTCAGTCTGCAGTGGAGCTCAGTCTAGTCTAGAGAACGCAGTTAATAGTTCAGCAGTGGAGCACGAGGCTCCTGCTTGCTAGATTCAGGGAGCCCAGATAGAGCTTAAGGTGTGCCGGTGCCGTAAGATCAGTGAAGCGCGGCAAGCTGCCGTTAGTGTGTATAGCCTAGTGAGGGCCCGAGTAGGCCGAAGGCGAGTGGCGAGTTAGTACATAAGGGGCAGAGGAGCTTAACCAGCTCACCCCGAAGCATTTACCGGACACAGGATCCGAGCTTACCCGTATCTCTATGACCCAGTAAGGCATAACCGGAATCCCTGGAGAACTACAAGTCCCAGGATCGCTAAGGTGCTGATATGTAACAGAGCCAGGAGACGCTTAGGCCCCGCATACTGGGAGCGTGAACTCCAAGAGAAGGCCCTACCACAAGGTCAGCCAGCGCAGGACAGAGACAAAGTTAGGCCTAGCTCCAGGCAGGTCAGAAACTTACTACGCAGAGGCAAGAAACAGGAGGCCCTACACCCGCTCATTGGGGAGGATCCTGATATGCACCCTTCACCCTACAGTGCTCCGGGATGTGCCTGAATTTCCACCAGTAAAAGGTACTGAAGTGACTACCGTGTCCGTTCCCATTCTTGCTCTGACCCAGCTGGGTCTTGCCTGTCCTGCATTCCCCCTGCATACGCTGCCATGAGACCTAGGTCCACCTGTGGGGAGCTATACCATCGAGCTGCCTTATCACCGGCCTCAGTGGACTGCTGCAGCGCTGGTGCTTGTCACCAGATACCACAGGTGGCATCATGAACTCTTATAAAATTAACAATTATCCACCCTTTTAAAGAGAGACCCCAGGGTACGGGCCAGGGAGCCGACCACCGCGACATCCCCAAGGCCAGACAAATGCCCGGGTACCGAGTCATCCCCATCCCCAGGGCTAGTCACATCCTCCTCCACCTCCTCTGCTGACCTCATCGACTGGCTGACTGTGGGTTGACAGTAAGTGGGATCTCCAACCTCGTCATCATCACCCTGTGTGTTATCACACCCATCGTCCTCAGAGCCAACCTCTTCCTGCCCTGACCGAAAAGTCAAGTTGTCGCTCCAATCAGGTATTTGAGTCTCATCATCGTCTTCATCATTGTCTCCACCAACAGGAGTTACAGTTTGGGAACAAGGGTCTACATTATGCACAGAACCTTCTTCATCTGGTCCTGGATCCGACTTATAAAGATTCTGGGCATCAGATCAGATCATTTCCTCATCTGGATTAACAGAAGCTCTGGAGCAGACCTCCGTTTCCCAGGCTATAGTATGAGTAAACAGCTGTGCAGACTCAACCATTTGTGCTACCCCATACTCAGACGGGCAGCTGGAGACTTGGGAGCTGTGAGGAAGCAAGTGCGATTGGGGTGACACCTCTGAGGACTGGAGTATTTGTGATGTTGAAATTGAGGTGATGGAGAGCCCACTTGAAGGAGCACTTGATATCCGTTGAAGCACCTGCTGTTTTTGTGCCTCATTTAGAATTTGTAGCGATGGGCGTGTCCGTAAGAATGGGATCGTATCACATTGTCCACGAAAAGAAGTCGACATCTTAGTTTGGCTGGAAGATGGTCTTTCTTCTGCAGATGTTACTCCCCCCCCCACCGTGGGGGGCCTCGACCCACCGGCGGACAGGCATCAGTATTGGGATAGGGGGGCTGGCCGTCAGGGTCCACCGCGGCTCTGGCACAAACCCGGCGACACAGAGGTGGCACGGGCAGGAACGGACTGGCCGTGTCGGCTTCTCACTTTTTGGATTTTAGAAGGGCATGACATGCCTATATCTGTGTCTCCCCCTCCTTTTACTCCTCCACCTCTTTTCTTTTCGCATGACTATATGTACTTGTCACTTTTCCATGTGTTAGTTGTGTCTTCTGAGCAGTTTGTCAGCTTTTGGACACCTTTGAAGGTGTTTTCTATGTGTTTCTATGTGTTTTTGTTTGCCTGCCATTGGTTTTAACGGTGTTCGAAGGTGTTCGACGAACAGTTCGACGAACAGTTCGGCGAACACACGGGTGTTCGACGAACCGAACCGAACTCGAACACTACGGGGGTGGCTCAACACTAGTTGTAACACGATCGATGCCACAAGATTGGAGGACGGCTGACGTGGTACCGATATTAAAGAAAAGTAAGAAGGTGGATCCAGGCAACTGCCATTCAATAAGTCTGACATCAGTAGTGTGCAAAATTTGATGGCCTGCTAATATATGTGCAAATATATTGCAGAGAATAATATAATAGCTGATAACCAGCGCGGATTCACGAAAGATAAGTCGTGTCTAACCAACATGTTGGGTTTCTATGAGGAGGTAAGTGCAAATCTGGATATTTGTAATATGGACAATGTTATATATCTGGACTTTCAAAGGTATTTGATACTGGACTACACAACAGCCTTATACTAAAGCTTCAGAAGCCTGGACTAGAGGAAATTATACAGCAGTGTTCAAAATAATAGCAGTGTGTTCAAAAACATGAGTTAAGCACATCATCTTTATACTAGTTTTTATTTCCATGCATGGGGAACGTTGTAGACTGTTTTCTAATTCAAAACATGAAGAGAAATCTATATAATTTTTAACTACTTTACAGAAAATAACAAAAAATTAACATTGGGCTGTTCTAAAAAATAGCAGTGTCTGCATTTGTCTTTACAAACTCACAATATGTACTCTCTCTTTTTTTTAGGCTTTAGCATTCCTATGAATCACTAACCTAATATTTAGTTGTATACCCACAGTTTTTTAGAACTGCTTCACATCTATGTTGCATAGAGTCAACCAACTTCTGGCTCCTGTCAACTGTTATTGAAGCCCAGGATGCTTTGACTACATCCCACAATTTTTTTGTCATTTGTTAGCTTAGTCTCTGAAACAGCATTTTTGATGTCACCCCAGTGTTCTGTCAGATTAAGCTCTGGGAATTGGGCTGGCCACTCCTTAACCTCAATTTTGTTTAAATGGAACCAAGATTTTACTTGTTTACTGGTGTGTTTAGGGTCGTTGTCTTGTTGAAACACTCATTTAAATTTTTTAACAGTGGGACTTTGCGGGGACTTCTTGCTAAGAGATTAGCTTCACACAGGTGTCTTCTAACTGTCACAGTACTCACAGGTAACTTGAGACTGTATTTGATCATCCTGGAGCTGATCATTGGCTGAGCCTTTGCCATTCTGGCTATTCTTCGATCCATTCGAATGGTAGTCTTCTGTTTTCTTCCATGTCTCTCTGGTTTTGCTTTCCATTTTAAAGCTTTAAAGTGTTGGAGATCATTTTAAAAGATCAGCCTATCATTGTCTGCACTTCTTTATAAGTTTTAACCTGTCCAATCAACTTTTTAATCAGAGTACGCTGTTTTTCTGAACAATGTCTTGAACGACCCATATTTCTCTGGCTTTCAAGGAGAAATGCATGTACAACATGAGCTGGCTTCACCCTTCAATAAGAGCCACTTGATTCACACCTATTTCTTCACAGAATGATTGACCTCACTAATTGAACTCCACACTGCTATTATTTTGAACACACCTCCTTTCAATTAATTATTCAAATACACGGACTGAAAAACATGCAGATCATGAATGTTGAGTCTGTTGGTTTTCTTAGAATCTACTGCACCAACTGGTAAATTGTTTGACATGTGGTAATATAATTTATACCAAAAACAGTGATTAACCTGGTTAGTCATATTGGATTGATATTATTTTGAAAACTACTGTATGTAGATGGGTAAAAAACTAGTTAAGGGACAGGAAACAGAGTCTTTGTAAAAGGTACATTGTCACTCACGTGGATCATGGACCCACTGTGCCACGGTCAGGGCTTACCCTTAGAAGGGTGTTGCTAAGCAGCCACCTGGTTTTTGATGGAACTCCTGATGGTGGAGTTAGGCTTGAACTGCAGGTGGCCACCAGGTACCACTCCAAGGGTAGTGGCCATTACTGCGGCAGCTGACCCCAAGGGTGAGGGTCAGGGTCACAGACAGATCCTGGAACACTTGACAGGACGAGCACTGGTGCAGGTTCAGAGAGTGCTGATCCTGGAACACTTGACAAGATGGACACTGGTGCAGGTTCAGAGAGTGCTGATCCTGGAACACTTGACAGGATGGACACTGGTGCAGTTTCAGACAGTGCTGACCCTGGAAAACTGACAGGATGGACACTGGTGCAGATTCAGGTACCTCCGGAGTGGCTTCAGGTTCGGGTATGGCTGGAGCAGTTTCAGGTACCGCCGGAGCGGCTTCAGGTTCAGGTACTGCCAAAGCAGCTTCAGGTTCAGGTACTGCTGGAGCAGTTTCAGGTTTAGGTACCGCTGGAGCGGCTTTAGGTTCAGGAATTACCGGAGTGGTTTCAGGTTCAGGTACAACCAGAGCAGTATCAGGTTCAGGTACCACTGGAGCGGTTTCAGGTTCAGGTACCACCGGAGCGGCTTCAGGCTCAGGTAACGCTGGAGCGGTTTCAGCTTCAGATACTGCCGAAGTGGTATCAGGTTCACGTATCACCAGAGCAGCTTCAGGTTCAGATACCACCGGAGTAGTATCAGGTTCAAGTACCGCTGGAGCGGCTTCAGGTTCAGGTACCGCCGGAGCGGCTTCAGGTTCAGGTATCACAGGTGGCTTCAGGTTCAGGTACCGCTGGAGCGGCTTCAGGTTCAGGTACTGCTGGAGCAGTTTCAGGTTCAGGTACCGCCGGAGTGGTTTCAGGTTCTGGTACTGCTGGAGCAGTATCAGGTTCACGTACCGTCGGAGCGGCTTCAGGTTCAGGTACTGCCGGTGCGGCTTCAGGTTCAGGTACCATAGGTGAGTTCAAATACAGGTCCAGGTTCTAACAGAATAGGTTCAAGCTCAAGTTCAGGTTCAGTCTAGGTGGTTTCAACAATAGGCTCAGGAATACATTCAGGGACTTGACAACTAACTAACAGGGAAAACTCAAACTAACACTAAAGAGGGCGTTGTACTGGCACCTCCCTACAGGGGAGCTTGCCTTATATACTAGATAAAACCTGAAGAACTGAACTGGAATGTGAATTGGTATGTAAGAGCATGTTCACACATGGCAATTAAACAGAAAAAAACAAAGACAGAAACACAATACACAAATACCCTGCAATAAATAAATAAACCTCAATAGTGCATGAAAATAATAAAGGGTACTTAGTTAACATAATTTTGATCAAAATAATGTGAAAGCCATCCCGCCTCGTCACGGCGACCCTTATGGGACAGTCCTAACTCTAATATTTAAAACCTTACCGTTTGTCAAGTGACATATATGTGGATAAGGGCTGAGAGATATTTAAATATTAGAGTTAGGACTGTTACTGTTCCCCCACCTCCTTTATGCCCCCTCTTCTTCAAGCCCGCAAGCAATCTCTGCAGAAGAAGTGGGGCACAAATATTCTCCTTGGATTCCCACGATCTCTCTTCAAGGCCAAATCCTGTCCAGACCACAAGAAATTTTTTTTTACCTTCAGGCCCCTGGAGCATAGGAGCAGAAGAGAGAAACTGTTTAATGAAATGAATTGAAGATACCATCTCTGGGTCCATCTTTAATTCAGTGTCCTGGATGATACATTCTTAGGGGGTGAAGATCCCGGAAACAGGCCAATGGACCCCGATTTCTCGTTGAAGCCGAATTCTCTCGAGACCACCAGTAAAAAGTCTTTACCTATGGGCCTCAACAGCACAGGAGTAGAAGAGAAGACTTGTTCTAGGGAAAGAATTGAAGATACCTTCTCCTGGTCGATCTTCAATTCGGCATCCGGGATGATACGTCCGAGTGCGGTCCGATGTTTTCCACTGACCCATAGACTTGAATGGCTGAGTGTGATCAGATTATCGGATGCAAATTGGGCACGCTGTTTTTTTTTCCCTTGGACCACTCAGTCCATTGAAAAAATCGGACATGTGCACGGCCTCATTGAATAACATTGGTCCAAGTGCGATCCGATGTTTTGATGTCATTGTATCAAATTGTATTTTAGATCTTTGGACTTTTTTTTAATTTATGTAACTTTTTTTAATATTTACATTTTTTTAAACATGACTATTTCTTTTCCTTCTTTTAATTTTGACTTTAAATTTTTAACTATTTATTGGCATATATACTTTTTTTTTGGACTTAGTTCACACTTTTTGCTGCGTTTTTTTCTGCAGCCAAAACCTGCTCTCTTGGCAATACAAAATCTGCTTATAAAAAGCAGGTTTTGCTAGTTTTTTTCGCTGAGTTTTTGGTGCAGATTATATGGGTCGTTTGTCTACAGGACATGTTTAATAAGATTTGTTTCATTCACCAAAAAAGCAGCAAAAACACACTGTGAGAAGGTCACTGGTAAAATACTGGAGGGGAGATATGTGTCACTCAGGATGTTAGCTTCAGTGGAAAAATGCTCCAGCAGACTAAGTGCTAAGAGGGGTTAATTGGCCATGTTAAGGGCTAGGTTTAGTGAACAGCTGAAGAGGGGGTGGGAAGCTGTTCACCATATCTCCTCCCCAGGGTGTGGGCCAGATGCTAAATGTGGAGCCTTTAGACTCATTCAGTATTCGGTGTATCTGGAGACAAGTGCTCCAGAGCTGTGCTCATCTTAAAGAGAACTGAACCATATTTTTTTTCCCTTGCAGGCGGATCCCCACAGCCACACAAACTGTACTGTATGCTATTTTGTTTTTCCCTTTATGCCAGAAGGGCCATGTTTATTTACTTAACATTGCACTGTTTTATGCAGTATGTTTTTATTAAACCAGTTGAAAACTTAAATGGAAAGTGTTCCTGTGACTACCTTTTGAGCAGCTAAATGATCTGATCTACCACAACATGGCTGCGTTTTTTTGCAGCGTTTTTGCACGTTCACATTGCTTTCTTTAGGGAAAAAATGCTGCAAGAATGCAGAAAGAATTGACATGTTGCAGTTTTCAAAAAAGAAGCAGTTTTCCAATTCAGTCAGGGAAAAAAAGAAACAGTGTGCATGAAATTTCTGAACTCTCATAGCTTTTGCTGGTTGTTAGAACCTTGCTCTTAGGTTTTTTTTTCCTTTGCTGGTCACATGACCTTGTTGGCCTATTTAAGCCTGCTCCGCCCTTCTGGCTTTGCTGGACTTCATTGTATTACTACTTTCTAGCTAGCCTTTGCTCTGTATCTTACTCTGTTAGTTTGCTTGGTCTACGGACCTCTATGTTCTATATCTTTTGTTTGTTCGTCTGTCTGCTACTATTTCTGTTAGGAGGTGTCCCATATTCCTCCCAGTCCTTAGTACTTGTAGGGATTCCTTCCCCACATCTATAAGTCTCCGTACAGACTAGCTTAGGACTTTAGCAGGTCTGATCGCAGGATCAGGTTCCCTGTTACATCGTAGGGATTCAGATGAGTTCTATCATAGGGACAGATCTCCTCTCTTTCCTTAGCTCTGGTAGCAGAACATAACAGTAAGTCCAGCCTGCAAATTCTCTAAGGAAAGATTTTTCTGTTCCATCATGGTGTCGGTTCAGGATTTGGTTCATCGCCTGCAGGGACTCTCTCTGGAGGTGGCCGAGCTCCGTCAGCACGTGAGTAACTGTCCTGGAGCACATTTCTTGGAGCCTAAGGTATGTTTGCCGGATTTATTTTTTGGTGAACATCGAGAATTTTTTTCATTTAAAAATGCTTGCTTATTGTATTTTCGTTTGAGACCCAAGTCCTCTGGGGATGAATCCCAGCGCATAGGGTTCATAATGTCACTTTTGCGCAAAGAGCCTCAGGAGTGGGCCTTTTCTTTGCAACCTAGTGATACATGCTTCAGATCAGTGGATAGTTTTTTTTCTGCTTTGGGACTATTATATGATGATCCTGACCGTGTTGCATTAGCTGAGACTGAGTTGAGACTTTTGAAACAGGGATCAGGTAATGTGGAAAAATATTGTACTCATTTCCGTCGTTGGTCTACTCAAATAGGGTGGAACGATTCTGCTCTGAAAAGTCTATTTCTTGCTGGGCTCAGTGAAAGGGTTAAAGACCTGCTAATTGCTTATCCTACACCTGAAGATTTGCAACAGGCTATGCAATTAGCTATACGGGTGGATAGGAGACTGCGTGCTAGGGTTAATGAGAGCAAATCCTCTGCTATGTCAGTTTCTGGTTATGAGAATGTGTGTACTAACAGTGGTGAACCGATGGAGATTGGATCGGTGGCACCTCGCTCTCAAGAAAAAGACCGTCGATTTTCTGAAGGCTTGTGTTTCTATTGCGGAAAATCTGGTCATTTGATTAAAGGCTGTGAGCTTCGTATGAAGAAAGAAAAAAAAATGGTCAGTCATGCCCGTATTGCCTGTTTAAATTCCAAGGGTGTATTTTTAGCTGCTTCCACGATTGCTCAGGAAAAATTAATGGAATTTCGGGTGTTTGTCGATTGTGGGTCTACTCTGAATGTAATTGATGGGGGATTCTTGGAAAGACTCAATTTAAAACCCGAACCTTTATCATCCCCCATTGCTGTGGTTTCTGTGGATGGTTCCCCTTTGAAGAATATTACTCTCAAGGTCTGTGAATTTCCTCTCACTATTAATGGTGTTCACCATGAGAAATTGGATTTGGTAGTTTTGAATAACTTGCCTTCTCCAGTAATATTGGGATTGCCCTGGTTAAAATTTCACAATCCTGTACTGGATTGGTCTACCAATGAAATTAAATCCTGGAGCCATAAATGTTATGACAAGTGTTGTAACGGGCGTATTGCAGCTTTGGATAGGGGAGAATTGCCTGTTCCTATTCAGGATTTTTGGAGAGTTTTTTCTGAGAAGGAATCGCAGGTTTTGCCTCCCCATAGAGACTATGATTGTTCTATTGAATTTGTCCCTGGAGCGACTCTTCCTAAAAGTCGTTTATTTAACCTTACTATTCCTGAGAGGAAAGCTTTGGAGGAATACATACAGACAAGTTTGGCCGCCGGTCGCATTAGGCCCTCTAAGTCTCCTGTGGCGGTTGGATTTTTTTTTGTAAAAAAAAAAGGACGGCGGTTTACGTCCTTGTCTGGATTTTCGTGAGATTAACAAAATTACTGTACGCAATCCTTACCCACTGCCATTGATTCCTGATCTGTTTAACCAGTTAATGGGGGCCAAGTGGTTCTCTAAAATTGACCTTAAGGGGGCATACAATCTGTTGCGCATGAAGGAGGGTGATGAATGGAAGACTGCTTTTTATACTCCTGTGGGTCATTTTGAGAATCTGGATATGCCTTTTGGTCTTACTAATGCTCCTGCATTTTTTCAGAATCTTATTAATGACATCCTGAGACCTTTGATCGGCAAAAATGTGGTTGTGTATTTGGATGACATTTTGATTTATTCGCCGGATCTGGAGTCTCATTGGCGGAGCGTACGTGAGGTATTACAGTTGTTAATGGACAATTCGCTTTTTGCTAAGCTGGAGAAATGTGAGTTCGCTGTACAGAGAATTAGTTTTTTGGGTTACATTATCTCCAGCGAAGGTTTTGAGATGGACCCGGTTAAAGTTCAAGCTGTACAGGAATGGCCTAGGCCTATTGGTTTGAAATCGATACAGAGGTTTTTAGGTTTCGCCAATTATTACAGAAAATTCATAAAAATTTTTTCTAGTATTGTCAAACCTCTGACCGATCTCACCAGGAAAGGTGCTGATGCGGTTCAGTGGTCTTCTGAGGCCATTGAAGCTTTTGTGTATCTCAAGGAGAGGTTCACCTCTGCTCCCATCCTTATGCAGCCTGATGTGACTAAGCCGTTTTTGGTTGAGGTTGATGCTTCCTCTGTGGGGGTTGGCGCAGTATTGTCTCAGGATAACGGGGATGGATTACATCCCTGTGCCTTTTTTTCAAAAAAATTTTCGGAGACTGAACTGAATTACGATATTGGTAATCGGGAATTATTGGCTATTAAACTCGCATTTGAACACTGGCGTCACTTCTTGGAAGGTGCGGAATTTCCAGTTCAGGTTCTTACGGATCATAAAAATCTGATATATCTTGATGCTGCCAAGCGCCTGAATGCCCGTCAGGCTAGGTGGGCACTGTTTTTCTCGCGGTTTAATTTCTCCGTTACTTACATCCCTGGTACTAAGAATGTTAAGGCGGATGCCTTGTCTCGCAGTTTTTCTCCCATAGTCGGTGCTGAGAAAGAGGAGAAAATTTTACAAGAAGGTGTTGTGATAGCTGCTTTGGACTCCGTTTTGGAAGATGAGATTCTTAAAGCACAGGAGAATGCCCCATCTAACACTCCCCATGGGAGGTTGTTTGTGCCTGGGACCTTTAGGAGAGATTTATTTGTTGAGTGTCATGAATCTCGGTTGGCAGGTCATCCCGGAATCTCTGAGACCAAGAGACTGGTGGGTCGCAGTTTTTGGTGGCCTGGATGGCAGAAGGAAGTCATTAAGTGGGTGCGTCAATGTGCTATATGTGCTAGATCTAAGTCCTCTCATACTCCTGCTGCGGGGTTGCTTTGTCCTTTGGAGGTTCCCAGTGCTCCTTGGACACATTTGGCTATGGACTTTATAACTGACCTTCCCCCCTCTGAGGGTTTTACTGTCATCTGGGTGGTCGTGGACCGTTTTAGCAAGATGTGTCACTTGGTTCCCTTTGTCAAACTGCCCTGCGCTAAAACTCTCGCTAAGGCCTTTGTCAAGGAAATTGTCAGACTTCATGGCGTTCCTACTGACATTGTTTCTGATAGGGGTCCTCAGTTCGTGGCTCGTTTTTGGCGTGCCTTTTGTGACAGGTTGGGAGTTCATTTATCGTTCTCGTCCGGATATCATCCTGAATCTAATGGCCAGACAGAAAGGAAAAATCAGGATGTTGAGCAGTTCTTGCGTTGTTTTGTGGCAGACAATCAAGAGTGGTGGTCTGAGTTTCTGCCACTTGCTGAATTTGCTCTGAACAATCATACATCTTCTTCTGCTGGTTGTTCGCCTTTTTTTTGTTGTTCTGGGAGACATCCGTCGTTTGGATCGTTCTCCAAGTTGGGATCTGCCGTGCCTGAGGAGGAGAATTTTTCCGGTGATTTGGAGAGAGTTTGGACGGATGTGCGTGGTAATCTTCAGGAGGCCAACAGAAAATCTAAGGACTACTTTGATAGGAAACGACAGGAGGTTTTGTTCGCTGTTGGTGACATGGTTTGGTTGTCCTCTAGGAATCTGCGGTTGAGGATTCCTTCTAAGAAATTGGGTCCTAAGTTTGTAGGGCCCTTTAAGGTGCTTCAGGTTGTCAACCAATCTGCTGTTAGGTTGGAGGTTCCTACCTCCTGGAGAATTAATCCGGTATTTCATGTCTCTCTGTTGAAAAAAGCTGTTGTATCGGATTGTGACGCCTCTGCCTCTGTTCCTCCGGTGGTGGAGGACGGGGAATATGAAATTTCTCGCATCCTTAACTCTAGACTGTATAGAGGTAGTTTGCAGTATCTTGTGGCCTGGAAAGGTTTCGGACCCGAGGATAACTCTTGGGTGAGGTCGGATGATGTTTCCGCGTCCAGACTTATCAGAGCGTTTCACAGGAGATTTCCTGATAAGCCTGGTCCTAGGGGATCCGGAGGATCCTCTTAGAAGGGGGGGTACTGTTAGAACCTTGCTCTTAGGTTTTTTTTCCTTTGCTGGTCACATGACCTTGTTGGCCTATTTAAGCCTGCTCCGCCCTTCTGGCTTTGCTGGACTTCATTGTATTACTACTTTCTAGCTAGCCTTTGCTCTGTATCTTACTCTGTTAGTTTGCTTGGTCTACGGACCTCTATGTTCTATATCTTTTGTTTGTTCGTCTGTCTGCTACTATTTCTGTTAGGAGGTGTCCCATATTCCTCCCAGTCCTTAGTACTTGTAGGGATTCCTTCCCCACATCTATAGGTCTCCGTACAGACTAGCTTAGGACTTTAGCAGGTCTGATCGCAGGATCAGGTTCCCTGTTACATCGTAGGGATTCAGCTGAGTTCTATCGTAGGGACAGATCTCCTCTCTTTCCTTAGCTCTGGTAGCAGAACATAACTAGAGATGAGCGTTGTTCTACTCGAACTGTTCGCCAATCTCAAATTCGAGCTGTTTTGGGCGGTGTTCGAGCCGGTCGGCGAACACGAACAATTTGAGAAAAATTCGGCTGTTCGTGGTTATGTTCGATAACTGTTCGTGCACCAAAATCATAACTGGATTTTTTCTCAGTAATGATGAAAATTAATGTTAATACGCAGTTTGAGTGTACAGCGGGGCGGGGGGAGGGGCAGGGGATGGATCTCTGCAGGAACAATGAAGATCTCCATTTTTTTTTCTCTTTCCCGCATTTGCAGTGGGGAGGTGCAATCTGTCAGCCTATCAGCAGCGCACACACGGAGCGAAGTGCTTTTTTTCACACAAGCAAGGGCATGTGTCATTGGCAGTGTATGTCACATGTCCTTGCCCTATAAGACCAAGCCATTTTCCCCGTCGCCACCATTTTCTCACTGCTGCAGCTGCGTGTTAGACGGCACCGCTGTTGCTGTGTGCGCTATACCTTGTTAATTTCAAGCCAATTTTCGCACAAATATACAGATAGCTTGGGAGTAGGGAATAGTTGTGATTGCAGTCCTTTTAAGGACTAGGTTACAGCATTTCCTACGACTTTTATCAGGCAGGTCTGTGCTCTTAAATAGATAGATTGTGGGAGTAAAGACTAATTGTAATTGGAGTTCTTTTCAGGACTAGGTTACATCAGTTCCTATCAGTTTTTGCCAGGCAGGTCTGTGCCAGTGCTGTGCAAGTTTTTTTCACAGCATTTGGCTGAATCTAGCAAAGCTAATCCTTTTTGGCCTATTGCAGAGTGTGTTAGTCAGTGGAGTAGCCTATCTGTGTTGCAAGATATACCACCTGTGTATAGAATACCAATTTTTTTACTGCACCTAGTGAAGTAAAATCTTTTGGGCATAGCATCATTCTATTAGTCCATCTATACTGACCTCCATCAGGTTGCAAACTGAATATAATTTTTTTCTGCATCTAGCTCTGAAAAAATATTTGGGCTTCTAGCAGTGTGTGGGACTTGGTCTATTAGTCCATCTATACTGACCTCCATCAGGTTGCAAATTAAAAATAATTTTTTTCTGCATCTAGCTCTGAAAAAATATTTGGGCTTCTAGCAGTGTGTGGGACTTGGTCTATTAGTCCATCTATACTGACCTCCATCAGGTTGCAAATTAAAAATAATTTTTTTCTTCATTTATCTCTGAAAAAATATTTGGGCTTCTAGCAGCGTGTGGGACTTGTTCTATTAGTCCATCTATACTGACCTCCATCAGGTTGCAAATTAAAAATAATTTTTTTCTGCATCTAGCTCTGAAAAAATATTTGGGCTTCTAGCAGTGTGTGGGACTTGGTCTATTAGTCCATCTATACTGACCTCCATCAGGTTGCAAATTAAAAATAATTTTTTTCTGCATCTAGCTCTGAAAAAATATTTGGGCTTCTAGCAGTGTGTGGGACTTGGTCTATTAGTCCATCTATACTGACCTCCATCAGGTTGCAAATTGAATAAAAAAATTTTCTGCATCTAGCTCTGAAAAAATATTTGGGCTTCTAGCGGTGTGTGGGACTTGGTCTATTAGTCCATCTATACTGACCTCCATCAGGTTGCAAATTAAAAATAATTTTTTTCTGCATCTAGCTCTGAAAAAATATTTGGGCTTCTAGCAGTGTGTGGGACTTGGTCTATTAGTCCATCTATACTGACCTCCATCAGGTTGCAAATTAAAAATAAGTTTTTTCTTCATTTATCTCTGAAAAAATATTTGGGCTTCTAGCAGCGTGTGGGACTTGTTCTATTAGTCCATCTATACTGACCTCCATCAGGTTGCAAATTAAAAATAATTTTTTTCTGCATCTAGCTCTGAAAAAATATTTGGGCTTCTAGCAGTGTGTGGGACTTGGTCTATTAGTCCATCTATACTGACCTCCATCAGGTTGCAAATTAAAAATAATTTTTTTCTGCATCTAGCTCTGAAAAAATATTTGGGCTTCTAGCAGTGTGTGGGACTTGGTCTATTAGTCCATCTATACTGACCTCCATCAGGTTGCAAATTGAATAAAAAAATTTTCTGCATCTAGCTCTGAAAAAATATTTGGGCTTCTAGCGGTGTGTGGGACTTG
Organism: Phyllobates terribilis; assembly: GCF_046119375.1. Taxonomy (NCBI): domain Eukaryota; kingdom Metazoa; phylum Chordata; class Amphibia; order Anura; family Dendrobatidae; genus Phyllobates; species Phyllobates terribilis. The sequence goes on from NW_027362764.1 coordinate 709,198,254, forward strand.
GTCTATTAGTTCATCTATACTGACCTCCATCAGGTTGCAAATTAAAAATAATTTTTTTCTGCATCTAGCTCTGAAAAAATATTTGGGCTTCTAGCAGTGTGTGGGACTTGGTCTATTAGTCCATCTATACTGACCTCCATCAGGTTGCAAATTAAAAATAATTTTTTTCTTCATTTAGCTCTGAAAAAATATTTGGGCTTCTAGCAGTGTGTGGGACTTGTTCTATTAGTCCTTCTATACTGACGTCCAGCAGGTTGCAAATTGAATATAATTTTTTTCTGCATCTAGCTCTGAAAAAATATTTGGGCTTCTAGCGGTGTGTGGGACTTGGTCTATTAGTCCATCTATACTGACCTCCATCAGGTTGCAAATTAAAAATAATTTTTTTCTGCATCTAGCTCTGAAAAAATATTTGGGCTTCTAGCAGTGTGTGGGACTTGGTCTATTAGTCCATCTATACTGACCTCCATCAGGTTGCAAATTAAAAATAATTTTTTTCTGCATCTAGCTCTGAAAAAATATTTGGGCTTCTAGCAGTGTGTGGGACTTGGTCTATTAGTCCATCTATACTGACCTCCATCAGGTTGCAAATTGAATAAAAAAAATTTCTGCATCTAGCTCTGAAAAAATATTTGGGCTTCTAGCGGTGTGTGGGACTTGGTCTATTAGTCCATCTATACTGACCTCTATCAGGTTGCAAATTAAAAATAATTTTTTTCTGCATCTAACCCAGCCAATAGTTTTGGCCTAATACCACAGTTTGGCCACTCAGCTCTGCTCGGTTACCATCCATTGTTTTTTTGTGCAAACAACTCCAGAGTTGTGAATTAGTTAACCACCAAAATGAGTGGAAAAAGGCCTGCTGCTGGTGGAAAGGGGAATAGGCGTGTTGGGAAGGGGAAAAAAGGTTGTGTCCGTGGGGTAGGTGCAGAAGAAAGACCATCTTCCAGCCAAACTAAAATGTCTACTTCTTTTAGCGGACAATGTGATAAGATCCCTTTCTTACGGCCACGCCAATCGCTACAAATTCCAGATGAGGCACAAAAACAGCAGGTGCTTCAACGGATATCAAGTGCTCCTTTAAGTGGGCTCTCCTCCACATCAACTTCAACATCACAAATACTCCAGTCCTCAAAGGTGTCACCCAAATCGCACTTGCTTCCTCACAGCTCCCAAATCTCCAGCTGCCCGTCTGAGTATGAGGTAGAACAGATGGTTGAGTCTGCAGAGCTGTTTACTCATACTATAGCCTGGGAATCAGAGGTCGACTCCAGCGCTTCTGTGAATCCAGACGAGGAAATGATCTGCACTGATGCCCAGAATCTTTATGAGTCGGATCCAGGACCAGACGCAGAAGGTTCTGACCATAATGTAGACCCTCATTCCCAAACTGTAACTCCTGTTGGTGGAGACAATGAGGAAGACGATGATAAGACTCAAATACCTGATTGGAGCGACAACTTTAGTTTTTTGTCAGGGCAGGAACAGGTTGGCTCTGAGGACGACGGGTGTGATAACGCACAGGGTGATGATGATGAGGTCGGAGATCCCACTTACTGTCAACCCACAGTCAGCCAAGAGATGAGGTCAGCAGAGGAGGTGGAGGAAGATGCTAGTGACGACGAGGTCAGGTTGCGCCTTCCTGGACAGAGACGTAGTACTGGAAGCACGTCAACAACTGCATCCTCAAACACAACTCTGCCTCTCACCACAAGTCGTGGTGGCTCTTCAGGTCGCATGGGTGCTAAGCCTTGCATAGCCTGGGCATTTTTTCAGATCGATAAAGATGACCCAACTCGTGTTATCTGTAACATTTGTCAGCAAAAGCTAAGTAGAGGCCAAAAAATACATAGTTTGAGTACTTCATGCATGAACCGGCACATGGACATGAAGCATAAGTTGCAGTGGGAAGCTCAGTGTGCTACAATGCGGCCTAGCCGGCCGGGCCAACCACCGTCTGCCATATCTTGTGCATCCGCGGCCTCTTCATCCTCTGTGACTGGGGGGACAGCAGTCACACCTGTTTTGGGGCGCAGACCTGCCACCTCTTTACCCGCAACAGCCAGCGTGATTGGCAGGTCATCATTTTCTTTGGAGGTGGTAACACCAGCTGGTCTTGAGCGCTGTCCGACATCGATAGCACCACCTTTGGATCAAGGCAACCTAACATGTCCGCCTGCATCTTCCTCACAGACCGGCAGTTTGCCGGGGACACCCTTATCAACCCCGTCTAAGCACAATAGCCAGCCCTCGGTCCCTCAGATGTGGACAAGTAAAAGACCATTTCCTCCTAGCCATGAGAAAGCTAAGAGGTTGAATTTCACCATCTGCAAGCTCTTGGCTACAGAAATGCTGCCTTTCCGCCTGGTGGACACAGAGGATTTTCGAGACCTTATGTCCGTCGCAGTGCCCCAGTACCAGATGCCCAGTCGGCACTACTTCTCAAAGAAAGGTGTGCCTGCGCTCCACCAGCATGTCGCACACAACATCACCGCTTCTTTGAGAAACTCTGTGTGTGACAGGTTGCATTTCACCACAGACACTTGGACGAGTAGGCATGGACAGGGGCGTTACATGTCGCTGACTGGGCACTGGGTAACTATGGTGACAGCAGGACAAGGGGCTGCTGTCCAAGTCTTGCCGTCCCCACGAGTTGTGCGTCAATCCTCTTTATGTCAAAGTTCCTCCACTGCTTCTGCCTCCTCAACCTCCTCTCGGTCTTCCACCTGCACCCAAAGCCTGTCTGGTCATGCCACAAGCTTTCTAACTGCGCAGAAGGGATCCTGCACACCTCCTTACTATGCTGGCAGTAGGGCTCAACGTCATCAGGCGGTTTTTACATTGAAATGTCTGGGAAATGTGAGTCACACAGCTGAGGAGTTGTGGTCAGCTCTGGAGAACCAATTTCATGAATGGTTGTCTCCACTGGACCTGAAACCAGGGAAGGCCGTGTGCGACAATGCTGCAAACCTGGGTGCGGCCCTTCGCCGGGGCAATGTCACACACGTGCCTTGTATGGCTCACGTGTTGAACCTGGTTGTCCAGCAATTTTTAGCCCACTATCCCAGACTAGATGGCCTTCTGCAGAGGGCACGGTCGCTGTGTGCTCACTTCCGCCGTTCGCATCCCGCAGCTCAGCGACTTACATCTCTACAGAAGTCGTTGGGCCTGCCACTTCACCGGCTAAAATGCGATGTGCCTACCCGGTGGAATTCAACTCTGCACATGTTGCAGCGACTGTGGCAGCACCGACAAGCCCTGGTGCAATACGTTCTGACGTATAGCCTGGGCCAACGAGATTCAGAGGTGGGGCAAATCACGCTGGAGGAGTGGTCTCAGATCAGGGACCTATGCACCCTTCTGCACAGTTTTGAAATGGCGACGAAGATGTTTAGTGCTGACGATGCCATTATCAGCATGACTATTCCGGTGATTTACATGCTGGAGCACATGTTAAACAGAATTCGGAGTCAGGTGGTGGCACAAGAGGAGGTGGAGGAAGTAGAGGAGGAGGAGTTGTATGCGGAAGGGCTAACATCTGCAAGGTCCAGACGGTCGGCAGCACCAAGGCGGCAGGCATGTGAGGGTGGGGGAGATGGTTTTACCAGGGCGCATGGTAGCAGCCAAACTAGTGAGGAAGGTGCAGGAGCCCAGGAAGAAGTGGAGGACGAACTGATGGAAGACTCATCAGATGAGGGAGACCTTGATCACATTTCTGTTGTGCGAGGTTGGGGGGAGAGGACAGAGGAAGGAAGCATGATTGTTACCTCGCCACCAACACAACAGGGACTTGGTGCTCCTGGATGCGCAACACACATGAGTGCCTTCTTGCTGCACTACCTGCAACATGACCCTCGAATTGTGAGAATTAGAAATAATCCTGACTACTGGGTTGCCACACTGTTAGATCCCCGGTACAAAAGTAAATTTGCAGAAATTATTCCTGCCATAGAAAGGGATGCACGCATGCAGGAGTATCAGCAGAGACTGTTGCAGAATCTTACATGTGCTTTTCCACAAAATACCAGTGGTGCACGTAGTGAATCTCACAGTTCCAACTTGCCAACCGTGGGACCGTCAAGTGTTCAGCACTCAAACCGTAACAGAACCACAGTATCTGCTGGTAACATCAATTTTGCGGAATCATTTCGCCACTTTTTTAGCCCATCCTTTGCAAGGCCACAGGAGACAAGAAGTCTGACACATAGTCAACGCCTAGAGACGATGGTACAGGAGTATCTCCAAGTAAACATTGAAGCCACGACTGTGTCACTGGACCCTTGCTCTTTTTGGGCTTCCAATCTGGATAAATGGCCGGAGCTAGCCACTTACGCCTTGGAGATCTTGTCATGCCCCGCAGCCAGCGTTCTGTCTGAACGTGTGTTCAGCGCTGCTGGTGGTGTGCTGACAGATAAGCGCACGCGGCTCTCCACTGATAATGTAGACAGACTCACGTTCATAAAGATGAACAAATCATGGATCCGAAACGACTTTTCTACCCCTGTGTCATCCTGGGGAGAGTAAAAGCTTGATGATTGGTTAAAATCACCCTACCAACCGTTTTAAGCTTTCAAATTACTAATCATGTTTATCTGTATCTTGACTGGAAAATAATTTGGGCTTTGTAGCAGTGTGCAGCACTGATCCTATTAGGCCATCTATAATAAGCTTCACCAGATTTAAAATTAAAAATAATTTTTAGCTGCATCTAGCCCGGAAAATAATTTTGGGGCTCCGAGATGCGCAAGACACATAAGTGCCTTCTTGCTGCACTACCTGCAGCATGACCCTCATATTGTCAGAATTCGAAGTAATCATGACTACTGTGTTGCCACACTCTTAGATCCCCCAAACTTTTCGATCAACCTTTTCATTTTAATAAAGACCAAAAAAATGGTCATTTTTGAAATTATAAGCATTAGCAGGTTGTTAGAAACTGAAATCAAACAGTTTTCAACTCAAAACTTTATTCTAGGTGATGTTACATTTTCACATAGGACCCCTTGTTCGAAAGGAGCTTCTGAACTCTCTCGTCCATTGAATTTGTCAGGTTTTGGATGGTTTCTGCTTCAATTGTTTTGCATGAGGACAGAATACCCTCCCAGAGCTGTTGCTTAGATGTGAACTGCCTCCCGCCATCATAGACACTCCTTTTAATGATGCTCCAAAGGTTCTGAATGGGGTAGAGGTCAGGGGAGCATGGGGGTCACACCATAAGTTTGTCCCCTTTTATGCCCATATCAGCCAGAGATGCAGATGTTTTATGTGCAGCATGAGATGGTGCATTATCATGCAGAAAAATGATCTTGCTGTGAAATACACGGTTCTTCTTCTTGAACCATGGCAGGAAGTGCTGTTTGAGAAAATCCACATACATTATGGAGTTCATCTTTAGCGCCTTCAGGGATCCTAAAGGGGCCGACAATCTCTCTCCCCATGATTCCAGCCCAAAACATTACTCCACCTCCTCCTTGTTGGCGCTGTAGCCGTGTTTGCGTGGGGTGTCCATCAACCAGCCATCCTCCACTCCATTCATCTGGACCATCGAGCGCTGCACGGCACTCATCCGTGAACAAAACAGTTTTGAAATCAGTCTTCATGTAATGTTTGGCCCACTGGAGCCGTTTCTGCTTGTGTGAAGTGGATAGAGGAGGTCGACAGGATGGCATATGCACAGCTGCAAACCTCTGAAGGACCCTGCATCTTGTTGTTCGGGGGACGTTGGAGGCACAAGCAGCTTCAAAAACTTGTCTGCTGCTATGACAAGGCTTTTTTGCCGCTGCTGTTTCAACCTGACGTAATTGCCTGTAGGAAAGAGTCCTCAATTTGCCCTTATCAGCACGCACACGTGTGTACTGTGAATCAGCTACATACTTCTTGATTGCCAAGACACTTCATCCTGATCATCGCACAATGTTGATTGTAGTCATGCCTTGACCTAAACACTCCACAATTTGTTGCTTCTCAGCAGCCGACACATCCTTTTTCTTTCCCATTTTGGCAGAAAATGTAGGCTGCTTAATAATGTGAGAGAGCCTTCTTAAGTAGTCTTGCCTTTCATTGGACACACCTGCCAAACTAATTAGCACAGGTGTCTGCAATTGCTTACAGTGATATAAAGAGCCCTGACACACATCACCATCAATGAGTTTAACTGACAAACAAACAAATTCTTCCCTTATCACTCCTAAACACTTTTTGCATAATAATTTGGAACGCGGTGTACATGTGCTTTTCCACAAAACACCAGTGGATAACACGGAGTGAATCTTACAGTTCTAACTTGCCAACCGTGGTCTGTATGAAATTGTTTAATAAAGGGCCCAAAATTAATATAACATAGATGGGAGAGGTCTCTATGAATAGGAATTCCTAAGTATTTGATACCCTGTGAGGGCCAGGCAAAGGGAAAGTTGGACTGGATGGAATCCTATATGGATTTAGGGAGGGAGACATCGAGGGCCTCAGACTTCGCTGCATTGATTTTAAAATTTTACCATGTAACAAAGTGATCTATTTCAGCCATAACAGCAGGGATGGATATATGTGATTGAGTGATATATACTAGGACATCATCAGCAAATAGAGAGCACTTGTACTCGGTGCCTCCCACCTCAATCCACCTAATATTGGGGTTATGGCGAATTGATGAGAGCAGGTGCTCCGTCACTAGGATGTATAAGAGAGGGGACAGAGGACATCCCTGCCTTGTCCCATTGGTGATTGTGAAAGGTGATGAAAATGTTCTGACGCACCCCCTGGGCCTTGGGACACCCGGAGCCGGACCCTTTTTGGTGGATGCTGGTGGTTGTAGTTTTCGTGGCGGCGATCCGGTTCCGTGGCTCAGGGCGGTCAAACCAGTGGCGGAACTATTTATGTGGTTTTGATGTTTAAATGTCCGACTACGCCACCCGTGGATTGCGGTCAGAGTGAACCGCCGCTACAGGGCAGACCGCTAAGGCTGGTGTTGTGGGTGCAGCAGAGCGTAGCATAACTCCCCACGGGAGGAGTATAGCCTCAGGGCAGTGTATGCGGAGGATGGGGGTGATGGTGCAGGGCAGCAGCAGTAACGACACGGAGTCAGTGATGCAGTTCAGGGCCTTTACTCACAGTTCTTATTATCCAGACCACGTCTGCAGGTAACGGCTGCCCACGTCGTACTGTGCTCACCAGGTGAGGGGCTCAGACAACTCCCAGATAACTTTGGAGCGCTTCACAGGACCCCCTTTGTGTGTCCTTTGTCTGGCCTTTCTTACCAACACTTCTGTCCGGCTGCCTCGGGCCTCCTCTTGGTAAACTTGGCGCCAGTTTCCCTGACCCTATGTGGTGCCTTCCTAGCGGGTGGAGCAAGGGGCTGCGCCACATAAAATGTCAGAGCCTCCGGTTTCTAGCTGAGGGTCGTTTCCTGCCTCCACTAGTTCGGGGACCGGTCTCCCCCTTTGGCCTGACCCCTCCACGCAGGTGGATTCGGGCGTGCGGTGGCGACTCGCCCGTCCGCACCCCTGGGATCCCTTCATTCCTCGTTCCTGGAGCCTTCTCCGCTCCTCTTCCTTCCTTCTCCCTCTTGCAGGCCTGGGCCTCTGTTACTAGGCCCGCCTCCGGAGCAGAGCTCATGCAGAGCCCCTGCTCCCTGCCACTTCTGCTCAGACTTCTCTGCACTGAACTAAGATGGTGCCCACCTTTTATACTCCCTTCTCAATGCACCCAGGAACTGCTTCCTCCCTGCTCCTGCACTGCAGGGTTCCCCTTCCTCAGTGTTCCCTCCCCCCACTCCAGCCAGGGACAGGGACTGTCGTGCCCATCTCAGGGGCATATTGGTCGCCCTGCCCCACGGCAATGTGGTGTAATGCATGCAGGTGTCGGGTCCTGATCCACACTCCATCCTTATCTGAGAGTGAGATATCACACCTCTGGGTGAGGTGCAATACGTCTGTAGCAACCGAGCCCTCGGTGCTACAGTTCCATTTATCTTCAGCCTACGTGACGTATTGTGATACAGGGCTGTGATTTTGGCTATAAAAGGGTCCCCTAGACCCCTACCCCAAGCTTTTTAAGAGAATCATATATGGCGTGCCAGGAGACTCTATGGAATGCTTTCTCAGCATCCAACGAGAGTATCTACTTACAAATTTTTAACTGCATCTAGCCCAGGAAATACTTTGTGCCTAGTAGCAGTGTCTGCTAGTCAGCGGATTATCCCGGCTGTTAAGCAAGCTACACCACCTGTAGTTTGGACACTTAATTTTTTCAAAGGAAATGCTTCGGGACCACGGGATACTCAGTGAAGAGCATCAGGAGGCACCCCAAGGCATAGGGGCTGGGACTGGCACTAGGATGCCTTGCGGTGGACAGCCGAGCTCGATCCTTATAAAAGCTTTTTAACTGCAGCAGCTTTAGTGGACGCTACTGGAGCTGGAATTACGCGGCTGCTGGCATGAGACTTGCCCTCCAATAGATCCTTGTAAATGGATTTAAAGTGTATTCATTCAAATTAGAGGGACAATTTAAATTAAAAAGCTTAGAGCTGCCTCCACCACAGGGGGGCTCTCTCGACCCACCAGCGGACAGGCACCAGTATTGGGAGAGGGGGGCTGGCCGTCAGGGTTCACCGCGGCTCTGGCACAAACCCGGCGACACGGAGGTGGCACGGGCAGGAGCGGACTGAATGTGTCGGCTTCTCACTTTTTGGATTTTAGAAGGGCATGACATGCCTATATCTGTGTCTCCCCCTCCTTTTACTCCTCCACCTCTTTTCTTTTCGCATGACTATATGTACTTGTCACTTTTCCATGTGTTAGTTGTGTCTTCTGAGCAGTTTGTCAGCTTTTGGACACCTTTGAAGGTGTTTTCTATGTGTTTCTATGTGTTTTTGTTTGCCTGCCATTGGTTTTAACGGTGTTCGAAGGTGTTCGACGAACAGTTCGACGAACAGTTCGGCGAACACACGGGTGTTCGACGAACCGAACCGAACTCGAACACTACGGGGGTGGCTCAACACTAAACATAACACTGGTACTGTAAAAAGCAACTTTTAAATTGCATAAAAAAGAGCATAAAAAACAGTGCAAAAATACAATGTATGAACATAGCTGTGTAATGTTTTTGTACCCTACAATGGGCGCATTACCCAGTTCATGAAGTAAGAGCTGGATAACCGTTGTCTTAAAGGTGTTGGTGACACCAAAAGCAGCGTTCCTGGATGTATCCTGAAGAATGAGGTGTCAGTCAGTGGGGAACGTCGCACTAGTGCCTTGCATTGACTTGGCAACACTAGAAGCTTTGCATCTTAAGCTCGGTAGTTGGGGATGAGGGGTTGTCCATAACAGTGTGGGGTTTCCCCAAACTGTATTGGCGAGCTGCCATTATAATAAGCATGTATCACTCAATGATCATTCAAAGGGTATAAAGGTAAAGCTGAGTATTATTAATGGCCCCTAAGGATATATTCACATCCGTTTATAAAAAATTCAGTCCTGGACAACTGGGCTGTCCTCCTCCATCAACATTTGCATGATACATATTTCTGTAGAGCGGCCTTCTACGTGTTCAAAGCAAAATGGAATCTTTTAGAAAAATGCATTCTAGGGAATCGTTTTTTTATTTCATATGTTAACATTATTGTGCATAAATTTAGACTATGTTCCCAATATGAATATTTGGTGAGTTTTTGATCTTACAGATTTTCTGCACCTATTAGCTAAATTAGGTTACTTGCGTTTTTTCATTACATTTTGTGTCTCCTTGGTATGCCATGTTGTAAATAATACTATCATTTTAGATACTTCCTGTTACTTAACTTTGATAAAACATCATTGATAAAGTCATGTACGAATTACATGTATATGCGTTTTGCATGTACGGATTTTCCATATTACATTCAAGTCTATGGTGAAAATTCGCAAATAAAAAGCATATTTACTGCAAGAGGAATTAATATTTGGCCGATTTCAAAAACGCACCGCAGGTCAATTTACACTGCTTAAAAAAAAACCCCATTGGGCGTGAGATTTCTATAAATCCCATCCACCTTGTCAGAACTGTAAGACACTGTGTTTTTTTTTGCATAATGAATGCAAGCAGCATCAAAAACTCACCAAAAATTCATCATGGGAACTCATAAAGTACCAAAACGGAACCAATATCTCTGGAAAAAGGGGGAAAGAAGAGGTAAACTGCAAATACCTATTTTTTTTCTCATTTTGTAATTATTGAATTAATTATTGAATTAATGAGTTTAAACCCTTTACGACCTTGGACGCATGAGTACGTCCAAGGTTGCCCCCCCTGTTTGATGCGGGCTCTGCATCTTTTCCAGCACATGACAGCTGATCTGATCAGCTGTCATGTGCCCCTAACACCGGCGGGTGGAATCGCGATCCACCCACGGCTGTTAACATGTTAAACGCTGCCGTGAAACGCAGACAGCGGCATTTAACATGGCCGCGCCAGCAGCGTGTCATAAGACCCACCCATCGACGCGCCTGTCACATTATCGCGGGTCACCAATGGGTTGGCATGACAACCTGGGATCCGCAGGAGACTCCTGTGGTTGTCATAGCCAATCTGCTATGAGTGCCGCCCAGTGGTCGGCTATGAGGGCAGATGAGCACTTTTGTTACACACAGCAGGACGGAATCCCTGCTATATGTAACACAGGCGATCAGAAGATCGCAGCTTCTAGTCTTCCATGGAGACTATTGATGCCAGTGAAACGTGAAAAAAAATGTTTTTAAAAATATTTAAAAAATAAAAAATATATAAAAGTTTAAATCACCCCCCTTTTGCCCCATTCAAAATAAAACAATTTTTAAAAGAATCAAAACGCCAGAATTACGTTTTTTTGGTCACCGCAACATTCCAATACATGCAATAATGATAGATCAAAACATTGTATCTACAACCAAATTGGTGATGAAAAAATTGGACATATGCGCGGTCCCATAGACTAACATTGGTTCCAGTGCAATCCGATGTTTTGTTGGATTGCACTCAGACTGAATACGGTGGTATGAGCAAGACCTAAGCATTTACAAAGCAACTATGTATACTCTACTTAACCTACATTATCTCTGCAATACCAAAGAACATACATCCCAGTGTATGTGTCTCCTGCCCTCAGCTTTTATATGGGCTTACATCGTGCTTGACACTTTTTGTAATATTGAGTGAATCGTTTCAGACCCCTGTTATATCAGAAGGTTTAGGATAACACAATATTAGCCATATGGGGTTAACATTAAGGGATGAAGGTTGGTTAGATCCACGATAAGGTTTCATATCCAAGTGAATGGATAAATCAACATGCTTGCTCTAGTGCTAAAAATTCAATTAAACCTACCTCCTTTTGAGAAAAGAAGCACAGCTTGAGAAGTCACCGACTGTGACAATATTCTGCATTGATCAATCACAATCACCAGTTTTTGGTGTTGTATCATGTCCATGACATGTAGGAAGAATGACCTGACAATCATAGCCTGGAGCCATGAAAGACGGACGACTAATTAAGGAGATCAATATCTATGAAGGGCCGGGAGGCTTCTACTACTAACATAACATTTGCCCTAAAAAACTAATAGCAGTGAGTTCAAGAAGAGCTTTCTAATGTTCTGTCTTATCATAACTTGGCTTGGTAATCTCTGATCTCATTCCAACCAATATGTACCGGGTAAAGTCGATTTCAGGGGCCTCCATGTCGCTATGTTAGGTTGCATTCCCATGATTAGTTTTTGATGAGTTTTTTTATGTAGATTTTCTGCACTTATTAGCTAAATTAGGTTACTTGTGTTTTTTTTTTTCATTCCATGTTTTTATTGCGCTTTTGAGTGTTTTCTATCTAGTTTTTGACACTGTGATTTATCTCTCTTTTTGGCACTTTTAAAAAAAGCTGCTTTGTTTTTAATACCTCCAGGTATTTGGCTTTGATAAAACTTTATTTATACACTCATTGTGTGGATTACATGCATTTTTAGTGCGATTCCAAAGTAAAAATGCTCCAAAAAAACATATGAAAATCTGTGGCTAGACCTCAAAATAACAGAACATGCAAGATGACCCAGGAATCTCACAGAACTGGAAAGAAGTTTCCAAGAAAGAATGGATGAAAATCCCTCAAACAAGAATTGAAAGACTCTTGTCTGGCTACAAAAAGTGTTTACAAGCTGTGATACTTTCAAAAGGGGGCGCTACTAAGTACTAACCAAACTTTTGAATCAGCTCATTTTCCTTTTTGTAATTTCTAAAATGTAAAAGATTAATTTTTTTTATTTTTTTGCCTAAAATACAAAATGTGTCATCTTTAACTTTAGCCCTTTTAGAAATAATGTTATCTTCAATCTGCTTAACTGCTCACAATAGCAGTAATTTTGATCAGGGGTGCCCAAACTTTTACATGCCGCTGTAATTTTATATTGAAAACTCCCTTGTAAGGAAGAAATTTCAGTTTTTACAAATACTGATGCAAAATACTAACCAAAATTAGATATGAGTTGAATTTTTAAGAAATCCCTGTAACCGGTCAATTCAAAAAAGTTTACAATTTAATGTACACAAAGAGCATAAAGAGGGCTCTTCCATTTTTTACATTCCAGAGCATTAAACCCAAGAAAAAAATAAATAAATAAAAAATTTGCACATATCCGACAAGAAGTATATAAGTAAATAGTAATAGTACATGGAAATAACATAGGGTACTTAGTTAACACCATTTTGATTAAAAAAGCATAAAAGCCATCTCACCGCGACAAGGTGTACCCAACCGAGGCCGTCCTATCCTGTCTCTAGTATTAAAATCTTACCATGTGTCAAATGACATCAATGTGAATAAGGACAGAGCAGGACAAGGGCCCGACTGAGACACCCATCCAAGGAAAGCCATACAGATGAAATTCTTAGCTCAGTAAGGGGACCCATGCCCTGTTTGTACAAGAGATGACAGCAAAACCAAAAAACAGAGCTGGACATTGCAGAAAACTGTATTAGCCAGAAAAGGCTCACATGACCTCGAGAGTGGCCGAGCAGGATTCCTCATAATACCTTGTGGTTTTCACATCACATTGTAGAGCATAGCTAATCAGGAGGAACTGTTATAGTCTGTATAATAGTAAAGACAGGGAATGCAGTGGTCATTTTGTGTTGACTCTGGATTCTGAGAAAACATCATAAATCACAGCTTACCAAAGAAATATAGAGTGAAAGCCATAAAACACTGAAAAAACAACAGCACAGCAGTGAAGAACAGCTACTATATACCCACAGCTATATACTTGAAGGTCACTTTGACATTTCTAAGGCTGTGTTTAAATTTAAGGAATTAGAATCCTATGAAACCTCAAAGTCTTAATCACATCTTACTTACGATTTGTGAATCTAATTTTTGGAAAAAATTGGTGAAACTGGTGAATTCAAATTTTAAAAGATTAGTTCATCTATACTAGATAAGCCTTATTAGTGAAAAACTGGATTGGTAATAGTTGCAGGGCTGCAAATGGGCACCACTATATAGTCCTGTTTTAATTTGAAAAAATATATGTACAAACACACGTTGAATCCCTATACACATTTTTATATCTATGGACTTATAACTAAGCCGTTAATCATGTACAAGGTAGGAAATAATTTCATTCAGTGAATGGAATCATTTGGAAAAAGAATAAAATATATTTTCTAGCTAGTGAAAAACAGAAATATTTGAAAACTTTAAAATTTAAATATAATTTTCCTGCTTTTTTAACATTGCAGAATTGGGCTGGGAACTAAAACTCGGGCCAGTCATATCCACAAATTGCAGATGTGACCGGCTCCATGTTCTTGTACACATAACTGCCTGCTACGAGTATTACATGCACTAGTCTAATCTGTGAATCAGACCAGAATAGTGAATGTGTTACACACACGCCGCTAGGTTCTGATAGGGCGAGACGGGTTTCATGAATTCTCTGGAATCCTGGAGGGCGACCATAGACTGCAGCTTCTATCAGGCACATGATAGATTCAATTGCTGACCAGACACAACTAACAAAAGTCTTTTTCAACAGTTTAACAGTGGAATTTAATCTGAAGCACGGGCAGTGCAATTCAGGAATATTATAGCAACAATCTTCATTACAGTACAGTCTGAGTTTCTTGAGCAACCAGCTCCAGTAACAATACAGTAGTTTCTTCACAAGGCACAGTATTACAATCTCTTCAGTAGCATAACTCAGCATAGATTAGATCTCTGAGCAGCCCACTTTTATGCATACACAACCACAGGCTTTTCCTTCACAGGGACACAATAGTACACAGCATTCTTTATCCTCCATGGAGATGGAGGGGGGAGAGTTTGATGAGGGAGACGATCACTTTGACACATTTCCTTCCAGTTCTTATCTTACTGCCCAATAATACTCTGCACTGTTAGTTCACAGAGTTTATCTGATCTGTGTTTAGTTTCTCTCCTGATCTGAATCCTGTTCAGTTGCCTTCTGTCAGATCCAGATAATACACCACCTTTCTCTTCGTCTTCAGCTAGACTACAATAACAAGTTCCCCACAATCCACCTGGGGCTCTGCTAAAACACTCCGTCTCCTGTGACTGTGTAAACCCCTCTAGTTGCTGGATGCTTCTGAAGCAACAGCACTACTTCTGCATGTCACACTCTTCCCTCCTTTTTGAGTGTCGACCTCGAAATTCATCTTAATTGGTCAATCTGACCAATTCTGAGACAGTGGTGAAAGCTTAGTGTTATGCTCGCGCCCGGACTGACTGGCATGAGCGTGATTTGTGATCCCACTGTACCATGAACCGAGGAGTGCCTGGAGGGGCATAACTAAGTATCAACCCGATCCGACCAAGGTCGCACGGCGGCTTAGTTGACTCCGTGAACCAAGGAGGAACCGAGCAGAGGGACCAGGTGCTACTCCAGGTCAGACCCCGGTCACAGTTGTTGACCCACACCGGGGAATGCAGGAACAGGCAGGTTAGACTGGCATACAGGCAGGTGGGTATTGGCAGGCACGGCTGGTATGCAGACAGGTGGATACTGGTAACCACAGCCGGTATGCAGACAGGTGGGTACTGGCAAGTACAGCTGGTATGCAGACAGGTGGGTACTGTCAAGTACGGCTGGTATGCAGACGGGTGGGCACTGGCAAGCACGGCTGGTATGCAGACAGGTGGGCACTGGCAAGCACGGCTGGAGTGCAGACAGGTGGGCACTGGCAAGCACAGCTGGAGTGCGGACAGGGCGGTACTAGCAGGTTGGAGCGCAGGCTGGATAGGGTCCAGTACAGACTGGGAGACAGGTACAGAGCCGCAGATGCGGTAGACAAGCAGAGTAAAGCGAAATCGCCGGAGCGGAGGACAAGGCAGAGCAGAGAGGAACTGCTGGTGCGGTGAGCAAGCAGAGCGGAGCGAAAACCACAGGTGAAGTGAGCAAGGCAGAGCAGAGCGGAACCGCCGGAGCGGTGGACAAGGCAGAGCAGAGAGGAACCGCCGGAGTGGTGGACAAGGCATAGCAGAGTGAAACCGCAGGTGCGGTGGACAAGGCAGAGCAGAGCGAAACCGCAGGTGCGGTGGACAAGGCAGAGCAGAGCGAAACCACAGGTGCGGTGGACAAGGCAGAGCAGAGCAGAACCGCTGGAGCGGTGGGCAAGGCAGAGCAGAGAGAAGCCGCCGGAGCGGTGGGTAAGGCAGAGCATCGCGAAGCTGCCGGTCTGTGGGCAAGTCAGAGCAGAGAGAAACCGCTGGCACGGTGAGCAAGCAGAGCCAAACAGGGCTGAAGGTGCAGGCAGAGAGGACAGGGCTCTGTTCACATGGAACAGACTGGAAAATACAGGAAGATGGCTAGAACACAGGAGGAAGATAAGGAGGAAGGGAAAAGGGACAAGCAGAACCAGATACACACAAGGTACTTACTATGAAGTAGCGAGTGGACACAAAACTCACAAACAGAAGTACAGAGACAACAAGTTGGAGTTAGGTGCAGGTTCAGATACTGCAGGAAAAGGGAAGGTACGGACATAGAGACAAACAGGTAACAGGGTAGGATGCAGTTCAGACAGGAACTGCTACTACAATGAGATACAAGAACGAACCTAGGTATACAGCCCCCAGAGTGGCGGAAACAGACTAGAAGTCAGAGATAACAGGCCTGGGTATACAGCCCCCAGAGTGGCGGAAACAGACTAGAAGCCAGAGATAACAGGCCTGGGTATGCAGCCCCCAGGGTGGCAGAAACAGACTAGAAGTCATAGATAACAGGCCTGGGTATGCAGCCCCCAGGGTGGAAGAAACAGACAAGATACAGGACAAGACCTGGCAACTCAGAGGCAAGGAGCACACTGATAGATAGTGATGCTCAGGCACCTCCTTCTGGGTGGAGGGGGTTTAAATGTCCAGTGACAGCAATAGGCTGGGGACGCATTAGGAGTGTGCCCACAGCAGCTATAAGAATCAGGAAGTAACCGGGCCACCGCCCTAAGCAATCAGACAAGAGACATGCACACAGCATGAACTGGAGCAAGGTTTGCAGGCTGGACTGACAGGTAAGATTGCAGTCTTGCATAGTGGGAGGTGGTGAACTATGCAAGCACGCCGCCAGGGATGTTACACTTAGTAACTATATATATATAAACTTGTGATTGTCAAATTGGTATAACATTTATGAACAATGATAACAACCTATTCTTACAAACTTTTTCTTGTAGGACTCCTGTAAGAAATAAACAATTAACACAATTAAAACAATCAGCATCTCTTCCACTGGAGCTTTTCGTACGTTTTCAACCAGCTCTCTCTCTCACTAGGCCAAAACATGTCTTTCTACCAGGTAACATTGTCCATACTGTCTCTCGGTGGTGAATACCACTCAAGTGGGCTTACCTGGTCTGCAGGCAGAGATACCTGTTTCCAGTCGAGAGTCCTTGGCACTTGAGTCGGTTCTCCAAGTGTCTCATACATCAGCATTTTGGGCCTCCTCACTTCTCGAGTCGACATCCTCCTGGTGGGTTGTTCCTCAGATACCACGGGTTCTTCGGTTACAGGAGTTTCTTCTGCTGCACTCATTTCTCGTACTTCCTCAGATGATCTTGGAACTGCCTCTGTAAGTTCTTGTACCTCTCTTGAATCATCCGTTTCCACCTGGTCTGGTAATTCTGCTACTCTTAAGTGTCGATCGGTCTCTTCAGTGACCGGTGTTCGATCATCAGATCTGAATTGGACTTCATCTGTACTCCTTGGAACAAACTCTGGAGCCTCGGGACTTAGCTCACTCCCTTGAGGATGGTACGTCCCTCTCCTTGCCGGTTCGAGAAATACAATGGTGTGCTCTTCCTCATCGGAACTTTCAAGGTAATTTTTCACCTCCGGAGCTTCAATCTGTGGTGGTCCCTTAGTCAATATCGGTCAATGTCGGTCTGCTTCTGGGAAGTCTTGTTGTGGTGGGAGATAATCACAGGGTAGTAATAAATTCCAATGGACTATTCTGGTTTTCTTGTCCCCTCTATCCAATGGGATTTCATACACTGGACTGTCATAACCTTTCCTCTTTACGATCACATACACCTTGTCTTCCCAGTACGAACAAAGTTTTTCTGGACCATCTTTCTCACCTACGTTCTTGACTAGCACCCGGCTTCCCGGTGCCAATTCTGCTCCATAACATTATCGTTCATAGTACTCCTTACTCTTGCTCTGTCCTTGTGTAACTGCTTTGGACTCTATTTTGTATGCCTCTGCCATCCATTTCTTCCATTTCCGAACGTACTCCGGATACATTCTGTAAGTCTCTGACACCGGAGTATCGAACATGATGTCGATTGACAATCTTGGCGATCGTCCATACAATAGGAAGAAGGGTGAGTAACCCGTTGCATTGCTCTTTGTACAGTTATAGGCATGTACCACTTTTGACAGAGAACTCTTCCAGTCTTTCTTGTTGTCAGCTGTTAAAGTGCACAACATTGACAATAATGTCCAGTTAAAACGTTCCACTTGTCCATTACCCTCTGGGTGACAGTGCGTTGTGTTGGATCTCTGAATTCTACAGTACTTTCCTAGCTTGGCAAAGAGCTGGTTCTCAAATTCTCTTCCTTGGTTATAGTGTAACCTCGTAGGGAACCCAAACCTCAAAGCAAAATTATTGAAGATCTTCTCTGCCGCTGTTCGACCAGCTTTATTGGTGGTGGCATGTGCTTGGGCAAATCGAGTAAAATGGTCCATCACCACCAATATGCATTCATAACTACCCTTGCACGTCTCGAGATGTAGAAAGTCTATTGAGACCATCTCAAATGGATACATAGTTTGGATGTTGCCCATAAGGGGTGATCTTGTTCTCTTGCTTTTCCACCGTCAACGGACACCACAATGGTGTGTCTTCCTCAGCAGCTTGCACTGCTTGGGTAGTGCTCTCAATTGCTTCCAGACTGACTTCCTCCGAGCATTCTTGCATGAACTCCTCAGGCTCTAGTGGCATTCTCGACAATCCGTCAGCATCCACATTGCATTTTCCTGGCCTGTACTTGATGCTGAAATTGAAGTCAGCTAGTTCAGCGACCCATCTCTGACCCGTTGCATTCAGTTTGGCTGTAGTGAGGACATAGGTCAAAGCATTGTTGTCAGTGTATACCTCAAACTCTTTGCTGTAGTAGAGATAATCTCTAAATCATTCACAGATAGCCCATTTCAATGTCAGGATCTCCAATTTTCCGGCATGTAGATGGTAATTCTTCTCAGCGTCTGTCAATGTTCTAGAAGTGTAACCGATGACTCTCAATTTTCCATCTTGATGCTGATACAGGGCAGCTCCCAGTCCAACTTGAGAAGCGTCACAATGAAGAACAAATGGTAAGTTGAAATCAGGATATCCCAAGATGGGTGGTTTTACCAGGTAGTCTACTAGTTCTTCCAATATCTCCTGGTGGTCTGCTGTCCAGAGAATGGGTTGTTGGGATGAAATGGCGTTGTTTCTTTTAAGCCAGGTCCTACCCGCGTTCTTCTTTTTCTCTGTGGGTGTTGTTGACTCTGTCGTCCCCCCAAGAGGAGGTATAGCGGGGGCGGCAATCCTGGAGAAATTCCAAACGTAAATACGATAGTAGGAGAGGAATCCTAAGATCTGCCTCAACTCCCCGACAGTAGAAGGCCGCATGTCTTTTGAGGCCAGTACCGGAGCGATTTCTGCTGAGTACATGGTACATCCTTTTCCAGACACAATTTTCCCTAGAAATCGGACTTGCCTTTTGAACAGTTGACACTTCTTTGGGGTCAACTTAACTCCGTGTTGTTGATACCACTGTAATACGGTCCTCACATGTTCAACATACTCCTGGAAGGTTTTGCTGTGTACCACATTGTCATCCAAGTACGGCTGGCAGATATCGTCCCTCAATCCTTCCAAACAGCTCTCCATGCTCCTCTGAAATTCTGTTGGAGCTGAACTGAGCCCAAACGGTATGCGGATCCACTCATATAACCCCCACGGTGTGATGAATGCTGTCAAGGGTCTACTGGACTCTTCAGCAAACCCTTGATGGTATGCTTTACCCTGATTGAGGACAGAGAACCAGGTACTTCCTGATATCCAGCATATCTTGAATCTTTGGTATCGGGTGCCGATCAGGTACTAACTTTCGGTTTAGTTCCTGGTAAACACAGCAGAGTCTCAACGTACCATCCTTCTTCCTAACACAAACAATAGGAGAGGAATAGGACGACTTTGACTTTTGGACCCAACCTCTGTTGATTTGATCTTGTAAATACTCTTTCACTTCACAATGTAATTGTTTTGGCACAGACATGTAATTTCTGGTTAGTGGGATCGTGTCTTTCAAATTGTTTTCAATTGCAACGACGGGATACAGCCTTTATCAGAGTCATCTCTAGAGAATGCATAACACTCTTCTCTCAGCAACTGTTTTGCTATCGCTATATCTTCAGCACACTAGTGTTCCAGGGATACTGGGGGATCCCAGGACCCTGAGATGGGTCATGCAATTTCCTCCCCTGTACAACTCCTGTTCCTTGGTGGGGAGACTGAATCCACGGTAGACCCCTGGGCGGGTCTCACACTGGCTGGATATACCATTTTAACGGTTTCATTGTGACCTAACACAGTCTTTGGATACAGTCTAATTTCGTGTTTCATAGTATTCATCACTGGTACTGTCACTCAAGCAAACCCACCAGTAGGAATCGTAAGCACAGTCTCACCTTGAACTAGTTCTGAGGAGTCTTTTGGCACAAACAGTCTTTTCTGGACTTTTCTTCCCGGTTCTACCCAGACTCCACACCTCACCCCCACCATTTGGTTTGCAGGGATGATGGTTGGGCGCCAGCCTAACTTGACTTTTTAAAGGTCCATTGTATTCTGTGCTTTCTTTACTCTATGAATCACATTTTCCGCCACGGCGTTGCGTATGGCAAGTGATGTGGCAATTGCATCCACCACCAGCGTCCCTGACTTGTGTTTCATGATGACCTCACTGATTACATTATAACCCAGGATAGGATCCTCTGCCCTGTTCTGATCACTGGTCACGAGAAAAGGTACCAATAGCTCAATGGTGTTGCTGTTCTTCATGGCCCTCAGTTCGAAAGTCACTTCCACCCAGCTTAGGAAAGGGATTTCTGTCTGGTTGACAGCTTTGCCGTGGAGTTCCACCGGTCTTAAGAGTTCTTGTAATGACCAAAGGCAGGTATGTGGCAGGTTGTACCTTCTCCATTCTTCATTTAAAAGGCTCGCTTGGGTTTCTGTGTCCCACAGTGCTTTTACCAGGAGTCCATCTAGCTGGCACTGTATAAAGCACCTTTCACTGATTAGGTTGATGAGGCTATCTTTACTGACCGAGGAATCCTCCTCCTCCCTCTGCACTGGGCATTAAGCAACTGATGCCCCTGTCTGTCTTGCAGCTGTTGTAGACGGGAACACACTTGGGTAAAGTACTGACGCAGCCGTTTTACCTCATGCGCCGTTCTGGGGTTTGGTGAGATTTGGATTTGCTTCTGGGGCCTCCTCCGTCTCACGGTTACCAATCGCCCCGCACTGGCAACCTCCTGTCTTTTAACCCAAACGACCATGACCATTGGCATTCCTTGGCATAATGTCCTTCCTCACCACATCTATTACTTCCTCCCAGTCAGCGCTGGTGGTTCTCTCTTTTGTTGGTGATTTAAGGTTCCCTCTTGGAGGTGGCACTGGAGGGTCTCCATGATGATCCCTGTACTGGCCACCAATGTTACACGCACGCCGCTAGGTTCAGATAGGGCGAGACGGGTTTCATGAATTCTTTGGAATCCTGGGAGAACCGTTACTCAGGGCAACCATAGGCTGCAGCTTCTCTCAGGTACATGGTAGATTCAATTGCTGACCAGACACATCTGACAAGAGTATTTTTCAACAGTTTAACAGTGGAATTTAATCTGAAGCACGGCCAGTGCAATTCAGGGATATTACAGCAACAATCTTTATTACAGTACAGTCTGAGTTTCCTGAGCAACCAGCCCCAGTAACAATACAGTAGTTTCTTCACAAGGCACAGTATTACAGTCTCTTCAGTAGCATAATTCAGCATAGATTAAATCTCTTAGCAGCACACTTCTATGCATACACAACCACAGGCTTTTCCTTTGCAAGGACAATATAGTACACAGCATTCTTTAGCCTACATGGAGATGGAGGGGGGTTTGATGAGGGAGATGATCCCTGTGACACAATTTCTTCCAGTCCTTATCTTCCTGCCCAATAATACTCTGCATTGTTAGTTCAGGGAGTTTATATGACCTGGGTATAGTTTCTCTCCTTATCTGAATCCTGCTTAGTTGCCTTCTGTCAGATCCAGATAACACACCACCTTTCTCTTCGTCTTCAGCTAGACTACAATAACAAATTCCCCACAATCCCCCTGGGGCTGTGTTAAAACACTCCGTCTCCTGTGACTGTGTAAACCCCTCCAGTTACTGGATGCTTCTGAAGCAATAGCACTACTTCTGCATGTCACATATGCTGTGATTTTTTTTCATGCAGACCATATGGAAAACCTGCCATGTGCATTGGCACACTGGCTATAATGGGTCCATATGACACGAACCGCACACGTTCAACCGAATCAGCCTTTAGGGAAAGAATTGGGGAAAGTGCTAGAAACTGTTTTTTGTCTCTTTTTGGTGGGCATGAGATTTCCATAAATCCCATCCACTTCGCTGGAAGTGCACCTGCTTTTCTGAACCTTTTAGTTTACTTGCATTTTTTCATTGCGTTTTTTAGTGCGTTTTGATGCTGCATTTTGTTATGTCATGTTTTTAAAAAAGCTGCTTTGTTTTGACACTTCCTGGTATTTGGCTTCGACAAAACATTATTGATATACTTAGGTGCAGATTACATGCATTTTTGATGCGTTTTCACAGCGGAAACGCACTAAAAACTCAGCGTACCCGCAAAAGAAATTCAAATGTTGTGGATTTCAAAATCACACTGGATTTCAAAATCACACCCCAGGTCAGTTTACATAGCATAAAAAAAACACAGTGGGCATGAGATTATTATATTTCCCATCCATTTTGCTATAACTGTAAGGCTATGTTCCCACAATGAGCTTTAGGTGCGTTTTTGACACTACGTGCTTTTGCTGTATCAAAAACGCAGCGTCTTACAGTTCTAGGTAAGTGGATGGTATTTATAGAAATCTCCTTCCCATTGTGCATCTTTTTAACGCAATATAATCTGACCTGCGGTGCACTTTTCACATCTGCAGCATGTCAATTTCTCTAGTGGGAACGCTGAATTTTCTGTGCAGAATTTCCCCATAGACTTGTATTAGGTGCGGAAATTCCGCAGGTAAAAACGCACATGTGCTTTTAGTGCGATTCCATGGCAGAAATCTATAAAAAATGCATGTGATCCACACCTAAGTATATCGATAAAGTTTTGTCCAGTCAAAAAACAGGAATTATCAAAAAACAAAGCAGCTTTATTTACAGCATGACAAACCAAACAGAGACAAAAAATGCAGAGTCAAAAATGCAATAAAAGCACATGGTAAAAAAACGCACACAAAAAGACAATGAAAAAACACAAGTAAACGAATTTAAATAACATGTGCACAAATGGTGCAGAAATTCTGTAACGTCAAAACGCACCAAAAGATCATGGAGGGAACGTAGCCTCAGATGCTGTGTTTTTTTATGCAGCGAAAATATACAAAAACTCACCAAAAACTCATAGTATGACTTTAACCTTAGGCTACATTCCCAGGATGAGTATTTGTTGAGTTTTTGATGTTGCAAAAATTCTGCAACATCAAAAAACTCAACAAAAGCTCATCGTGGGAATGTAGCCCTAGGTTACATTTTTAAGCTGAACAAACGGTGGCCCACCATAAAAAGCTAAACGGACCACGGCATCTAGACATAATTGTCGAGCCCCGGGCCGATAATTGCCTACTCACATATTAAATATATTGAAGAAGGAGAACAAATGAGTAATATGGCATAAAAAGCATGATTTTATTAGGTAGAAAATACATAATGACAAGTATGAGACATCACAAAAAAAAAAGGGATATAAAGTGCATGGTGCCAGATGCTAGGGGGTCACAAGGATGATAGGACAGCCACAATATGTCAACATATAAATATGTAAATGAGGGCGGTTGCATATATATAAAGAGGGGGGTGGATATTGGATATTTATTACAATATTGCATGCGCAAAGATGACAGGACACACACAATGTATGAACATATAAATATGTAGATAAGCCAATTGCACATGCATAGAAAAATTAATATGGGATTTCAAATATTATATGACATGCAGTATCATAGCACAATTGCAGCAAATTATAGAAATGATCCCAATTGGTGCCCAGACCACTCCCCTGAAACAAAGATAAATATGCGACTCACCCACAACAATGTCCAAAAAGAGTCCTACTAGCCCTGGAGCTCCCCAGCAGAGGTAGAGATGATGACGGCGCGCCCCGACGCGCGTTTCGCCGATCTTTATCAAGAGGCGCATTCTCAGAGTGCCAACAGGACCTACTAATATACGCCCCTGACCCGTCATGTGATCCAAGGGTCAGGGGAGCTTATTGGAGTATGGTGGCGCGTGCGCCCGGAGCCACACCTCCCGCCGCACGCACCCAAGCCGTCATGCTCCAGGCGCGCGCCCGGGAGCGCCTTCAAAGGACACGCCCTCAGAGGCGCGCCGGGGACATCAAGATAGCCTGGCGCGGGCACGAGGTAGCAGGGGACCGCAGCGCACGCGCACATCAGTTGAATCACCCATAAGCACAAAACCCCCCAAGAAACCCATGTAAGGGGCACATAAACAGTATATACAGGAAACAGGCCGGTGTAAAAGACAAAAGTATATATTATATAATAATTAAACATATTAGATCTATCACAAAAGGGGGGGAAAGGGGAGAAAAAAAGGGGGGGGGGAACAGATGAAAAGGGGGGGGGGCAATCATCTTCCAAAAACTCCTCCATGCTGAATGCGTCGTGTCTCACATTCGAGATGTGGTCCAGAATAAGGCACTCACGGCTTGTTAGGGCAGTAACACTAAATATACAAAGTAAGAGAAAAACATAAAATGTTAAAAATGTGGAATAAAAACAACAAGCTAAAACAGCATCAATACCAGATGTAGAATCAGAGAAAAGGAAGCTGCGGGAGAGCATCAAGGAGCAAAGACACACCATCACAGAAATGATGAGAACCCAAGACTTTCATTTAGGCCAAGCGGAGCCAGGGTGTCCAAAGTGATAATCCATCTGGCCTCTTTTTGCGCAAGAACCAGTTTAGGATTGCCTCCCCGGGAGCCCAAATGCACCACGTCTATGACACGCACCTGCAGCGTGCGTGGGTTACAGTCGTGGACTGCTTTAAAATGGCGCGGTAACATTTTGAGCTCCCGGGGGTCCATCACTGATTTGGCTGTGCCAATGTCCCGCACATGCTCCCGCACTCTAACTCTCATTTCTCTAGTGGTAAGTCCCACATAGATCTTCTGACAACCACACGTGGCGTAATACACCACATGGGTTGTACTACATGAGATGAATTTTGACATTTTGAAGGTGTGGGAGCCACCAGATGATGTGAAGGATGTACAGCGAAGGACATTGGCGCAAACCACGCAATGGCCGCATGGAAAGGAACCCATCCTGGGACCGCGTGACCCAAAGGGGTTGGGTGAGGGCGGGACATAGTGGCTGGAGGTGAGAAGATCCCCCAAATTCTTGGCACGTCTGGCCGTCATTAGTAGGTAGTCACCCACAGCGTCCCTTAGGGACGGCTCCATGCTGAGAATATTCCAGTGGCGGGAGAGGACCCTTCTCATAGTCCCCCACTCATGATTGAAGGCGGAAATGAAGCGGGTCCTCTCGGGAGACAGGTGTCGAGGTTGTCGAGCGGGGTATAGAAGGAGACAGCGGGGGGGTCCTACGTGCCCTACCATGCATCTATTGCTGTAACCCCTTTGTCTGAAGCGTTCAGTCAGATCCGCAACCTGTTTTTCAAAATTGAAGTCAGTGGAGCATATAAGTCTCACCCTTAGGAACTGTCCGACCGGGATGGTCCTAATCGTTGATGAGTTGTGTGCAGAGGCAGCATGGACTAGCGAATTCACCGCTGTGGGCTTTCTGTAGACGTCAGTCTGGATGAAAGTGTGTGAGTCTACCTCCAGAGTGACGTCCAGAAAGTCCATACGTTGATGGTGGTAGGAATACGTGAGTTTGATGCCCAGCGTGTTTGCATTGAGCTGCCTCATGAAGTCATCGAGCTCCTCCAACGTCCCCCGCCAAAAGTCCTATCATCCTTGTGACCCCCTAGCATCTGGCACCATGCACTTTATATCCCTTTTTTTTTCTTTTTGTGATGTCTCATACTTGTCATTATGTATTTTCTACCTAATAAAATCATGCTTTTTATGCCATATTACTCATTTACATTTTTAAGCTGCAGTTTTAGTCTCTTTTTGATAGGCATGAGATTTCCATATATCCCATCCACTCTGCACCAGCTATTAGGCAATGTTCACCTCATTCAGTATTTGGTCAGTATTTGACATCAGTATT
Source organism: Phyllobates terribilis (assembly GCF_046119375.1). Taxonomy (NCBI): domain Eukaryota; kingdom Metazoa; phylum Chordata; class Amphibia; order Anura; family Dendrobatidae; genus Phyllobates; species Phyllobates terribilis. The sequence goes on from NW_027362764.1 coordinate 709,224,312, forward strand.
GGTAAGCCAAAACCAGGAGTGGGTGATAAATATGGAAGTGGTGACGTGTTTCTATTATACTTTTCCTCTGATTGTTCCACTCGTGATTTTGGCTTACAAATACTGATATAAGATACTGACCAAATACTGAATGTGTGAATGTGGCCTAAAACGCTGCTTTTTTAGGCCACGTTCACACGTTCAGTATTTGGTCTTCATACCAATACCAAATGCTGAACGTGTGTACGTGGCCTTATGCAGCAAAAATACGCAGCTTCAAAAACTCATTGTGGGAACTCAATCTTAGAGACACCCACCCAAAATCGCATAACAATAGTTCCACGGAAGACAGGTCATTTATGGACGTCCACAGTATGCACAGAATATGAAGTGCCATAGAAAACCTCGGACACTTTAGCGGGTGGATTTGCCTTACAATTTGGCTACTTTTGAGGAAAAAGCATCCAAGTTTTCCACCTCGCGCCACTCAGGCAATGTCATGTCTAGTCAATCGAGAAATCTGAGAACAGCATTGTTTCTGTCTGAGAAAACACATTTATCAAAACCATTTACCTTTCTTTACCTTTTTCTTACTTCACTTTGTTTCCATCTGGATATTTTTTTAACTTTTTTTTTCTCTCTTGGTGTGTGAGACTGAGTGTGAAACATCTGCCACAGTCCAAATTCCTGCTGGTGGAATTGATTGCATGCTCCAGGTTAATGTTTGCTTTTTTTCATCCATGTTTCATCACTTCATGGGCATGCAGAGCGATCTTGGAAACATATGGTCATCCGCAGCAGACAAATACAGATTTCCAAACTCTCTATAGCTGATTAACACATCGCTGCAAATGTTCCATTACAGATTTTCCATTATCCAATTTTTTTTCAGGATTCTTTTCAGTTTATTACATCTATTTTATTTCACTGGAAAGTGACTCCTGACTGTTTACACCTGATTTAGTTTCCTAGTACTTGTTCATAAACTGGAATTATAATCCTGCGTGTTTCTTCTTGTCCTAGAAGGACTGTACATAAAGACATTGAATAGATGCAAATTTACTGACTTTACAACCTGCCGATCTACAACATCTTATCCCAAAGGGAAATAAAATAAATTATTATCAAAAGAAGAAAAAATGTTGATAATCTGAGTTTGTCAATGAATTAAAAACATTTAGAAAAAACAACAAAAAAATCAAATAAAAAAGAGGATGTTTATTTTGGGACAGTGCTGGGAGGGCGGATGTTAATAAATGTGATCTATTTAATTTAGGACTCGTGTAACACCTTTCTCTGGCTATTGGGGGCAGCATTTGGCAGATATTGTGTATGGCGGCTTTTTACTTTTCATTGAAAATGTCATAACGGCTAGAATACTTTGTAAGGCCGGTTTCACATGTCTGACATTCATGGTTCAAGTACAGTTTTTGATGTCTGGACCGGCAACGGGTCACCTAACCTTAGCCCTACAACCTCTAAGTGAAGTTGGTGGATTTTTTTAAAACCTTTTTATGCTCAGACACGTGGTTTTTATTTGACACTGGTATAGAGAAGTCAATGGGACCCCCTCCCGCCCAAAAAAAACCACAATTAATACATGCTTCATTAAAAAAAAAACCTCACCAAAAATATTACATAAATTCATTATCTATACAAATTTCTTTGTTCTGATCCGAGTTTCTGCCAGCCCACTCCACTGACCAGCCGCCACTCTGTGGACTCAACCCAGGTGCCCCTGCACAAGTCGAAATCCCTGTAGAAGCCCTTTTAACTGCTGCCAGCCTTCCACTGACAGTGCTCTGTGATTTAATTTGGGAAAAATGCTGTTTTTGGTATTTTTCAGGTTGTTTTTCTTGTATTGTTTTTAATGTTCGCGTTTCACACCAGATATCCTGTTGAATTAATGAATTCGAACTGTGTACGTTTTTGTTATTTCATATAAAATATGATTTATTTCTAAGAAATTATCATTCTTTTATTTAATTTGTTTGTACATGTTTTCCAAGATATATATACAGTGGGGAAAATAAATATTTGATGCACTGTCGATTTTGCCAGTTTTCCCATCTACAAAGAATGGAGAGGTCTGTAATTTTTATCGTAGATACACTTCAATTGTAAGAGACAGAATCTTAAAAATAAAAACCAGAAAATCACATTGTATGATTTTTACATAATTAAATTGCATTTTATTGCATGAAATAAGTATTTGATACAATAGAAAAACAGAACTTAATATTTGGTACAGAAAACTTTGTTTGCAATTACAGAGGTCAGACATTTCCTGTAGTTCTTGACCAACTTTGCACACACTGCAGGGATTTTGGGACGCTCCTCCATATAGATCTTCTCCAGATCTTTCAGGTTGCGGGGCTGTTGCTGGGCAACATTGAGTTTCAGCTCCCTCGAAAGATTTTCTATTGGGTCCAGGTCTGGAGACTGGCTAGGCCACTTCAGGACCTTGAAATGTTTCTTACGGAGCCACTCCTTAGTTGCCCTGGCTGTGTGTTTAGGGTCATTGTCATGCCGGAAGACCCAGCCATGACCCATCTTCAATGCTCTTACTGAGGGAAGGAGGTTGTTGGCCAAAACCTTGTGATACATGACCCTATCGATCCTCCCTTCAATACAGTGCAGTCGTCCTCCTGTCCCCTTTGCAGAAAAACACCGCAAAGTATGATGTTTCCCCCATTTCACGGTTGGGATGGTGTTCTTGGGGTTGTACTCATCCTTCTTCTTCCTCCAAACACGACAAGTGGAGGTGATACCAAAAAGTTCTATTTTGGTTTCATCTGACCACATGACCTTCTCCCATGCCATCTCTGGATCATCCAGATGCTAATTTACGAACTTCAAATGGGCCTGGACATGTGCTGGCATAAGCAGGGGGACCTTGCAACTGCCCTGCAGGATTTAAATCCATGGCAGCGTAGTGTGTTACTAACAGTAATGTTTGAGACTGTGGTCCCAGCTCTCTTCAGGACATTGACCATGTCCTCCCATGTAGTTCTGGGCTGATTCCTGACCTTTCTCAGAATCATCCTTACCCCACGAGACGAGATCTTGCATGGAGCCCCAGATTGAGGAAGATTGACAGTCATCTTGTGTTTCTTCCATTTTCTAATAATTATGCCAACAGTTGTTGCCTTCTCACCAAGCTGCTTACCTATTGTTGTGAAGCTCATTCCAGCCTTCTGCAGGTCTACAATTTTGTCCCTGGTGTCCTTAGACAGCTCTTTGGTCTTGGCCATGGTGGAGAGGTTGGAGTGTGATTGATTGAGTGTGTGGACAGGTGTCTTTAATACAAGTAACGAGTTCAAACTGGTGCAATTAAGACAGGTAATGAGTGCAGAGTAAGGATGGCTTCTTAAAGAAAAACTAACAGGTCTGTGAGAGCCAAAATTCTTGCTGGTCGGTAGGTGATCAAATACTTATTTCATGCAATAAAATGCAATTTAATTATTTAAAAATCATACAATGTAATTTTCTGGTTTTGATTTTTAGATTCTGTCTCTCACAGTTGAAGTGTACCTATGATTACAGACCTCTCCATTCTTTGTAGATGGGAAAACTTGCAAAATCGGCAGTGTATCAAATACTTATTTTCCCCACTGTATATAGATCTATATATATATAAATCTATATACACAGTTATGGCCGAAAGTGTTGGCACCCTTGAAATTGCTCCAGAAGTATTTCTCCCAGAAAATTATTGCATCTACACATGTTTTGTTATACACATGTTTATTTCCTTTGTGTGTATTGGAGCAACACAAACAAACAGAAATAAAGCAAGTTTGACATAATTTCACACAAAACCCCCAAAAATGGTCAGGAAAAAATTGTTGGCATCTTTCACAAATTGTGGGTAAACAACTTTGTTTCAAGCATGTGATGCTCATTCAAACTCACCTGTGGCAAGTAACAGATGTGGGCAATATGAAAATCACACCGGAAACCAGATAAAAAGGGGAGAAATTGACTCAATCTTAGCACTGTGTGTTTGTGTATGCCACACCAAGCATGGAAAACAGAAAGAGGAAAAGAGAACTGTCTGAGGACTTGAGAACCAAAATTGTTGAAAAATATCAACATTCTCAAGATTACAAGTCCATCTACAGAGATCATGATGTCCCTTTGTCTTCGGTGCGCAACATTATCAAGAAATTTACAACCCATGGCACAGTAGCTAATCCCCCCGGACGTGGACGGCAGAGAAAAATTGGTGAAAGGTTGCAGAACAGGATGGTGTGGATGGTGGATAAGCAGCCCCAATCAAGTTCCAAAGAAATTCAAGTTGTCCTGCAGGCTCAGGTGGCATCAGTATCAGCACAAACTATCGATCGACACTTGAATAAAATTAAATGCTATGGCAGGAGACCCAGGAGGACCCCACTGCTGACACAGAGACATAAAAAAGCTAGACTGCAGTTTGCCAAAATGTACGTGAGTAAGCCAAAATCCTTCTGGGAAAGCGTCTTGTGGACAGATTAGACCAAGATAGAGCTTTTTGGTAAAGCACATCATTTTACTGTTTACCGAAAATGGAATGAGGCCTCCAAAGAAAAGAACAGTCAAAAATGTTGGTGGTTCAAAGATGTTTTGTGCCTGTTTTTCTGCCTTTGGCACTGGCTGCCTTGGCTGTGTGCAAGGCATCATGAGACCTGAAGATTACTAATGGATTTTGGTCACAATTTAGTGATCAGTGTCAGAAAGCTTGGATCGAGTTTGAGGTCATGGGTCTTCCAGCAGGACAACGACCCCAAACACATTTCAAGAAGCACCCAGAAATGGATGGAAACAAAGTGCTGGAGAGTTCTGAAGAGGCCAGCAAAGAGTCCGGATCTAAATCCCATTGAACACCTGAGGAGAGATCTTAAAATTGCTGTTGGGAGAAGACGCCTTCAAATATGAGAGGCCTGGAGCAGTTTGTAGAAGAACAGTGGTCCAAAATTCCAGTTGAGAGGTGTAAGAAGCTTGTTGATGGTTAAAGGAAGCGACTGATTGCAGTTATCTATTCCAAAGGGTGTGCAACCAAATATTAAGTTGAGGGTGCCAACAATTTTGTCTGGTCCATTTATGGGGTTTTATGTGAAATTATGTACAATTTGCATTTTTTCCTCTGTTTTTTTGTGCTGTACCAATACACACAAAGGAAATAACCATGTGCATAACAAAACATGTGTAATCGCACTAATTTTCTGGAACAATTTCAATGGTGCCAACACTTTAGTTCATATCACATTGATTTTGTTAAGAGAAGAGAATACGGCAATTAAAAATCTCCTGAATGATCCGCAGAACTGGATCAACCCTTCATGAAAAGATAAATTGGTAGATTTATCAAAACTGGTGTTTAATATTAAAAAAATGTTCCAGCGTTTCAGAGAAAATATACTTTAAAGAGATAGGTCTCTCCTTATGTGCACGAGGGAGAGACCTGTCAATCACCTACAACGGTGCTGGTTCCCAGCCAGATATTCAAAGTAAATTTTCTTTGAAACTCCAAAGCTTTTCAAAGAATTATATGCAGCCCTACAGTCATGCTGCCGATGGATTGGGCAGCATGAATACATGTCAGGTTCCTTTTATATTCTTAAGTCTTGTGGCAATTTTAACTTATGTATATCCTCTAGTTAGGAACTTATATTACACAGCACAACTACAGGGTAAATTTGCTCACCAAAGTATTAGCTTCTGCTGCCCTTTATGATATGGGCCCTAAAACCCAATTTAGAGGAGACATTGAACCCAATCACTGGTTATTAGGGTCTCATTAGATCTCATTGCTCTGTTTGTGCAATACAAAGACTATAATGTAATTAGACTGGAGGTCCACATCTTCTGTAGATGGAAAATGATTTGCTTACCAGACCCAAAGAGCCCCAGTCCAACGCTGCTTGTCTATATAATCTGCAGAAAAAAAAGGAAAAAGAAAATACAAACAAAACTTGGATTCCATGAAAGTCATCACAATGCTAGCTACAAGAACCAATTAAAGACCCTTGCCAAAGAAAAGGTCAGTGATTTCAATAAATGAAAAGAAACACAGGCGTTCCTATGTGTGAATCAGTCCAGACCGACTTACTCGAGCCCAATACTGAAAAGTGTTGGCACCCTTGAAATTGCTCCAGAAGTATTTCTCCCAGAAAATTATTGCAACTACACGTGTTTTGTTATACACATGTTTATTTCCTTTGTGTGTATTGGAGCAACACAAACAAACAGAAATAAAGCAAGTTTGACATAATTTCACACAAAACCCCCAAAATGGTCAGGAAAAAATTGTTGGCATCTTTCCCAAATTGTGGGTAAACAGCTTTGTTTCAAGCATGTGATGCTCATTCAAACTCACCTGTGGCAAGTAACAGATGTGGGCAATATGAAAATCACACCGGAAACCAGATAAAAAGGAGAGAAATTGACTCAATCTTAGCACTGTGTGTTTGTGTATGCCACACCAAGCATGGAAAACAGAAAGAGGAAAAGAGAACTATCTGAGGACTTGAGAACCAAAATTGTTGAAAAATATCAACATTCTCACGATTACAAGTCCATCTACAGAGATCATGATGTCCCTTTGTCCTCGGTGCGCAACATTATCAAGAAATTTACAACCCATGGCACAGTAGCTAATCCCCCTGGACGTGGACGGCAGAGAAAAATTGGTGAAAGGTTGCAGAACAGGATGGTGTGGATGGTGGATAAGCAGCCCCAATCAAGTTCCAAAGAAATTCAAGCTGTCCTGCAGGCTCAGGTGGCATCAGTATCAGCACAAACTATCGATCGACACTTGAATAAAATTAAATGCTATGGCAGGAGACCCAGGAGGACCCCACTGCTGACACAGAGACATAAAAAAGCTAGACTGCAGTTTGCCAAAATGTACGTGAGTAAGCCAAAATCCTTCTGGGAAAGCGTCTTGTGGACAGATTAGACCAAGATAGAGCTTTTTGGTAAAGCACATCATTTTACTGTTTACTGAAAATGGAATGAGGCCTCCAAAGAAAAGAACAGTCAAGAATGTTGGTGGTTCAAATATGTTTTGTGGCTGTTTTTCTGCCTTTGGCACTGGCTGCCTTGGCTGTGTGCAAGGCATCATGAGACCTGAAGATTACCAATGGATTTTGGTCACAATTTAGTGATCAGTGTCAGAAAGCTTGGATCGAGTTTGAGGTCATGGGTCTTCCAGCAGGACAACGACCCCAAACACATTTCAAGAAGCATCCAGAAATGGATGGAAACAAAGCGCTGGAGAGTTCTGAAGAGGCCAGCAAAGAGTCCGGATCTAAATCCCATTGAACACCTGAGGAGAGATCTTAAAATTGCTGTTGGGAGAAGATGCCTTCAAATATGAGAGGCCTGGAGCAGTTTGTAGAAGAACAGTGGTCCAAAATTCCTGACCGACTTACTCGAGCCCAATACTGAAAAGGCTCACCTGGAATGGTGCAATCTCAGGCACGACTCTGATGTTAGCAGACTGCAGCCCTCGTCATCAGCCCCCAGCTAAGGGTGAAGATACAGATCCAAAATAAAAGATATTCAAAAATAATGATCCAATGGCGCTGTCACTCCAACGAATTATTAAAAAAACACAGGTCAAGGGGTTTTATAAGAATGTTGTTTTTTTTAATGTATGTTTTATTTGTACCTGATGAAGAGAGCAGTTCGCTTTAGAAACGCGTTGTTTTTTTAAAAAAATAGCTTTTTAAGAATTCATTGGAGTGACAGCGCCATTGGATCATCATTTTTTAATATTTTTGATTTCAATAAATCTCACCCAGTGTCTTTTTTTTGGCTGCGCATGAGGTTTTAACTATATGTGAATTTCTGATGAAGAACAAAATAATTTGCAAATCACCTAATTGTGCAAATGATTAAAATTTGCAGCTAATTTTTTTTTTGCAAATTTATAGAACTATGTATTTCCTTTTCATGCAGTTTGATAGACAGTAGGAAGTAGTTTTCAACAGGACATATAGTATGTCCACCACAAAATTAACCATGTATTCAAAGAGGAGAGCGTCGTCTGCAACCCTCCTTCATTTTTAGAGACCTCTAGATGGTGCTCTAAACCTTAGATTCTTTACCATGATACAATAATTGGGCTTCACTCCATGCTCTGCATCACTGTGTCTCCATCATGACTTATATCCACCCCGTCACTGCTGTTTAGCCTTTATCTTCTTTCAACATGTCTTTGCGGTACATAAAAAAGATCATTGAGGTCATAGGTGTAACCAGAGACAGGTGTAATTGGTTATACACGGCATCTGTCTCAATGCTAGTCTTCTGGATTGACATAAAGAAGTGTTTAAACATAGAATTATGTGTCAATTCATTTGCCTGGGGTCTAATGTTAGACTTTTTCATGCTTAGGAGTACTGAGCTAGGTAATGAGCAGGACTGAAAAATCCAACGGCAAGGATCACATTGAATTGTAGATTTCCATGTGCAGAGCCATAATCCATGTCTAGAGTATGATATGTTTTAACCATTATTATTATCACTACCATAACACATAGTTTAACATGCTATGAGTTGCATTTTTTAAATTCCCTAATACAGCTTACATAGATTATAATAAGGTCCCTTCATCAAGACCTCTAAACTCCATCGCTTTTCATCTATTGCCACTTGTGGTCACCAATCAATTCTGATGCAGGTCATGTAAATGAAGGATACGTATTACCAAAATTACCCAAAGGTGTAATGTTATTAAAACATGACTTTTATTTCCAATCTTAAAATGTGGTAAAGAAATTTGAAACTACACTAGTTTGTCTGTGTCATTGCTATGGTATTAGTTCTCTAGAAATGATATAGTACAAGAATAAAATTGCTGACTGATTGTTATCTCCTCTATGACTGTAGTTCATAGGTTGATTATTCAAATATTTTACTAGGACACCCACAGATTTCCCTAGTGCTACCTAAAACATGCAAAAGGCTTTGTCTTAACACTATAGATCCTCAAATACCAATTAGGTAAACCACTAACATTAAAAGGCCTGTGACTCCATTTTTAATTGTATTATAATTAGTGTTGAGCCACCCCCGTAGTGTTCGAGTTCGGTTCGGTTCGTCGAACACCCGTGTGTTCGCCGAACAGTTCGTCGAACTGTTCGTCGAACACCTTCGAACACCGTTAAAACCAATGGCAGGCAAACAAAAACACATAGAAACACATAGAAAACACCTTCAAAGGTGTCCAAAAGCTGACAAACTGCTCAGAAGACACAACTAACACATGGAAAAGTGACAAGTACATATAGTCATGCGAAAAGAAAAGAGGTGGAGGAGTAAAAGGAGGGGGAGACACAGATATAGGCATGTCATGCCCTTCTAAAATCCAAAAAGTGAGAAGCCGAGACGGCCAGTCCGCTCCTGCCCGTGCCACCTCCGTGTCGCCGGGTTTGTGCCAGAGCCGCGGTGAACCCTGACGGCCAGCCCCCCTCTCCCAATACTGGTGCCTGTCCGCTGGTGGGTCGAGAGAGCCCCCCTGTGGTGGAGGCAGCTCTAAGCTTTTTAATTTAAATTGTCCCTCTAATTTGAATGAATACACTTTAAATCCATTTACAAGGATCTATTGGAGGGCAAGTCTCATGCCAGCAGCCGCGTAATTCCAGCTCCAGTAGCGTCCACTAAAGCTGCTGCAGTTAAAAAGCTTTTATAAGGATCGAGCTCGGCTGTCCACCGCAAGGCATCCTAGTGCCAGTCCCAGCCCCTATGCCTTGGGGTGCCTCCTGATGCTCTTCACTAAGTATCCCGTGGTCCCGAAGCATTTCCTTTGAAAAAATTAAGTGTCCAAACTACAGGTGGTGTAGCTTGTTTAACAGCCGGGATAATCCGCTGACTAGCAGACACTGCTACTAGGCACAAAGTATTTCCTGGGCTAGATGCAGTTAAAAATTTGTAAGTAGATACTCTCGTTGGATGCTGAGAAAGCATTCCATAGAGTCTCCTGGCACGCCATATATGATTCTCTTAAAAAGCTTGGGGTAGGGGTCTAGGGGACCCTTTTATAGCCAAAATCACGGCCCTGTATCACAATACGTCACGTAGGCTGAAGATAAATGGAACTGTAGCACCGAGGGCTCGGTTGCTACAGACGTATTGCACCTCACCCAGAGGTGTGATATCTCACTCTCAGATAAGGATGGAGTGTGGATCAGGACCCGACACCTGCATGCATTACACCACATTGCCGTGGGGCAGGGCGACCAATATGCCCCTGAGATGGGCACGACAGTCCCTGTCCCTGGCTGGAGTGGGGGGAGGGAACACTGAGGAAGGGGAACCCTGCAGTGCAGGAGCAGGGAGGAAGCAGTTCCTGGGTGCATTGAGAAGGGAGTATAAAAGGTGGGCACCATCTTAGTTCAGTGCAGAGAAGTCTGAGCAGAAGTGGCAGGGAGCAGGGGCTCTGCATGAGCTCTGCTCCGGAGGCGGGCCTAGTAACAGAGGCCCAGGCCTGCAAGAGGGAGAAGGAAGGAAGAGGAGCGGAGAAGGCTCCAGGAACGAGGAATGAAGGGATCCCAGGGGTGCGGACGGGCGAGTCGCCACCGCACGCCCGAATCCACCTGCGTGGAGGGGTCAGGCCAAAGGGGGAGACCGGTCCCCGAACTAGTGGAGGCAGGAAACGACCCTCAGCTAGAAACCGGAGGCTCTGATATTTTATGTGGCGCAGCCCCTTGCTCCACCCGCTAGGAAGGCACCACATAGGGTCAGGGAAACTGGCGCCAAGTTTACCAAGAGGAGGCCCGAGGCAGCCGGACAGAAGTGTTGGTAAGAAAGGCCAGACAAAGGACACACAAAGGGGGTCCTGTGAAGCGCTCCAAAGTTATCTGGGAGTTGTCTGAGCCCCTCACCTGGTGAGCACAGTACGACGTGGGCAGCCGTTACCTGCAGACGTGGTCTGGATAATAAGAACTGTGAGTAAAGGCCCTGAACTGCATCACTGACTCCGTGTCGTTACTGCTGCTGCCCTGCACCATCACCCCCATCCTCCGCATACACTGCCCTGAGGCTATACTCCTCCCGTGGGGAGTTATGCTACGCTCTGCTGCACCCACAACACCAGCCTTAGCGGTCTGCCCTGTAGCGGCGGTTCACTCTGACCGCAATCCACGGGTGGCGTAGTCGGACATTTAAACATCAAAACCACATAAATAGTTCCGCCACTGGTTTGACCGCCCTGAGCCACGGAACCGGATCGCCGCCACGAAGACTACAACCACCAGCATCCACCAAAAAGGGTCCGGCTCCGGGTGTCCCAAGGCCCAGGGGGTGCGTCAGAACATTTTCATCACCTTTCACAATCACCAATGGGACAAGGCAGGGATGTCCTCTGTCCCCTCTCTTATACATCCTAGTGACGGAGCACCTGCTCTCATCAATTCGCCATAACCCCAATATTAGGTGGATTGAGGTGGGAGGCACCGAGTACAAGTGCTCTCTATTTGCTGATGATGTCCTAGTATATATCACTCAATCACATATATCCATCCCTGCTGTTATGGCTGAAATAGATCACTTTGTTACATGGTAAAATTTTAAAATCAATGCAGCGAAGTCTGAGGCCCTCGATGTCTCCCTCCCTAAATCCATATAGGATTCCATCCAGTCCAACTTTCCCTTTGCCTGGCCCTCACAGGGTATCAAATACTTAGGAATTCCTATTCATAGAGACCTCTCCCATCTATGTTATCTTAATTTTGGGCCCTTTATTGAACAATTCCATACAGACCACGGTTGGCAAGTTAGAACTGTAAGATTCACTACGTGAACCACTGGTGTTTTGTGGAAAAGCACATGTACACCGCGTTCCAAATTATTATGCAAAAAGTGTTTAGGAGTGATAAGAGAAGAATTTGTTTGTTTGTCAGTTAAACTCATTGATGGTGATGTGTGTCAGGGCTCTTTATATCACTGTAAGCAATTGCAGACACCTGTGCTAATTAGTTTGGCAGGTGTGTCCAATAAAGGCAAGACTACTTAAGAAGGCTCTCTCACATTATTAAGCAGCCTACATTTTCTGCCAAAATGGGAAAGAAAAAGGATGTGTCGGCTGCTGAGAAGCAACAAATTGTGGAGTGTTTAGGTCAAGGCATGACTACAATCAACATTGTGCGATGATCAGGATGAAGTGTCTTGGCAATCAAGAAGTATGTAGCTGATTCACAGTACACACGTGTGCGTGCTGATAAGGGCAAATTGAGGACTCTTTCCTACAGGCAATTACGTCAGGTTGAAAGAGCAGCGGCAAAAAAGCCTTGTCATAGCAGCAGACAAGTTTTTGAAGCTGCTTGTGCCTCCAACGTCCCCCGAACAACAAGATGCAGGGTCCTTCAGAGGTTTGCAGCTGTGCATATGCCATCCTGTTGACCTCCTCTATCCACTTCACACAAGCAGAAACGGCTCCAGTGGGCCAAACATTACATGAAGACTGATTTCAAAACTGTTTTGTTCACGGATGAGTGCCGTGCAGCGCTCGATGGTCCAGATGAATGGAGTGGAGGATGGCTGGTTGATGGACACCCCACGCAAACACGGCTACAGCGCCAACAAGGAGGAGGTGGAGTAATGTTTTGGGCTGGAATCATGGGGAGAGAGATTGTCGGCCCCTTTAGGATCCCTGAAGGCGCTAAAGATGAACTCCATAATGTATGTGGATTTTCTCAAACAGCACTTCCTGCCATGGTTCAAGAAGAAGAACCGTGTATTTCACAGCAAGATCATTTTTCTGCATGATAATGCACCATCTCATGCTGCACATAAAACATCTGCATCTCTGGCTGATATGGGCATAAAAGGGGACAAACTTATGGTGTGACCCCCATGCTCCCCTGACCTCTACCCCATTCAGAACCTTTGGAGCATCATTAAAAGGAGTGTCTATGATGGCGGGAGGCAGTTCACATCTAAGCAACAGCTCTGGGAGGGTATTCTGTCCTCATGCAAAACAATTGAAGCAGAAACCATCCAAAACCTGACAAATTCAATGGACGAGAGAGTTCAGAAGCTCCTTTCGAACAAGGGGTCCTATGTGAAAATGTAACATCACCTAGAATAAAGTTTTGAGTTGAAAACTGTTTGATTTCAGTTTCTAACAACCTGCTAATGCTTATAATTTCAAAAATGACCATTTTTTTGGTCTTTATTAAAATGAAAAGGTTGATCGAAAAGTTTGGGGGATCTAAGAGTGTGGCAACCCAGTAGTCATGATTACTTCGAATTCTGACAATATGAGGGTCATGCTGCAGGTAGTGCAGCAAGAAGGCACTTATGTGTCTTGCGCATCTCGGAGCCCCAAAATTATTTTCCGGGCTAGATGCAGCTAAAAATTATTTTTAATTTTAAATCTGGTGAAGCTTATTATAGATGGCCTAATAGGATCAGTGCTGCACACTGCTACAAAGCCCAAATTATTTTCCAGTCAAGATACAGATAAACATGATAAGTAATTTGAAAGCTTAAAACGGTTGGTAGGGTGATTTTAACCAATCATCAAGCTTTTACTCTCCCCAGGATGACACAGGGGTAGAAAAGTCGTTTCGGATCCATGATTTGTTCATCTTTATGAACGTGAGTCTGTCTACATTATCAGTGGAGAGCCGCGTGCGCTTATCTGTCAGCACACCACCAGCAGCGCTGAACACACGTTCAGACAGAACGCTGGCTGCGGGGCATGACAAGATCTCCAAGGCGTAAGTGGCTAGCTCCGGCCATTTATCCAGATTGGAAGCCCAAAAAGAGCAAGGGTCCAGTGACACAGTCGTGGCTTCAATGTTTACTTGGAGATACTCCTGTACCATCGTCTCTAGGCGTTGACTATGTGTCAGACTTCTTGTCTCCTGTGGCCTTGCAAAGGATGGGCTAAAAAAGTGGTGAAATGATTCCGCAAAATTGATGTTACCAGCAGATACTGTGGTTCTGTTACGGTTTGAGTGCTGAACACTTGACGGTCCCACGGTTGGCAAGTTGGAACTGTGAGATTCACTACGTGCACCACTGGTATTTTGTGGAAAAGCACATGTAAGATTCTGCAACAGTCTCTGCTGATACTCCTGCATGCGTGCATCCCTTTCTATGGCAGGAATAATTTCTGCAAATTTACTTTTGTACCGGGGATCTAACAGTGTGGCAACCCAGTAGTCAGGATTATTTCTAATTCTCACAATTCGAGGGTCATGTTGCAGGTAGTGCAGCAAGAAGGCACTCATGTGTGTTGCGCATCCAGGAGCACCAAGTCCCTGTTGTGTTGGTGGCGAGGTAACAATCATGCTTCCTTCCTCTGTCCTCTCCCCCCAACCTCGCACAACAGAAATGTGATCAAGGTCTCCCTCATCTGATGAGTCTTCCATCAGTTCGTCCTCCACTTCTTCCTGGGCTCCTGCACCTTCCTCACTAGTTTGGCTGCTACCATGCGCCCTGGTTAAACCATCTCCCCCACCCTCACATGCCTGCCGCCTTGGTGCTGCCGACCGTCTGGACCTTGCAGATGTTAGCCCTTCCGCATACAACTCCTCCTCTTCTACTTCCTCCACCTCCTCTTGTGCCACCACCTGACTCCGAATTCTGTTTAACATGTGCTCCAGCATGTAAATCACCGGAATAGTCATGCTGATAATGGCATCGTCAGCACTAAACATCTTCGTCGCCATTTCAAAACTGTGCAGAAGGGTGCATAGGTCCCTGATCTGAGACCACTCCTCCAGCGTGATTTGCCCCACCTCTGAATCTCGTTGGCCCAGGCTATACGTCAGAACGTATTGCACCAGGGCTTGTCGGTGCTGCCACAGTCGCTGCAACATGTGCAGAGTTGAATTCCACCGGGTAGGCACATCGCATTTTAGCCGGTGAAGTGGCAGGCCCAACGACTTCTGTAGAGATGTAAGTCGCTGAGCTGCGGGATGCGAACGGCGGAAGTGAGCACACAGCGACCGTGCCCTCTGCAGAAGGCCATCTAGTCTGGGATAGTGGGCTAAAAATTGCTGGACAACCAGGTTCAACACGTGAGCCATACAAGGCACGTGTGTGACATTGCCCGGCGAAGGGCCGCACCCAGGTTTGCAGCATTGTCGCACACGGCCTTCCCTGGTTTCAGGTCCAGTGGAGACAACCATTCATGAAATTGGTTCTCCAGAGCTGACCACAACTCCTCAGCTGTGTGACTCACATTTCCCAGACATTTCAATGTAAAAACCGCCTGATGACGTTGAGCCCTACTGCCAGCATAGTAAGGAGGTGTGCAGGATCCCTTCTGCGCAGTTAGAAAGCTTGTGGCATGACCAGACAGGCTTTGGGTGCAGGTGGAAGACCGAGAGGAGGTTGAGGAGGCAGAAGCAGTGGAGGAAAAATGACATAAAGAGGATTGACGCACAACTCGTGGGGACGGCAAGACTTGGACAGCAGCCCCTTGTCCTGCTGTCACCATAGTTACCCAGTGCCCAGTCAGCGACATGTAACGCCCCTGTCCATGCCTACTCGTCCAAGTGTCTGTGGTGAAATGCACCCTGTCACACACAGAGTTTCTCAAAGAAGCGGTGATGTTGTGTGCGACATGCTGGTGGAGCGCAGGCACACCTTTCTTTGAGAAGTAGTGCCGACTGGGCATCTGGTACTGGGGCACTGCGACGGACATAAGGTCTCGAAAATCCTCTGTGTCCACCAGGCGGAAAGGCAGCATTTCTGTAGCCAAGAGCTTGCAGATGGTGAAATTCAACCTCTTAGCTTTCTCATGGCTAGGAGGAAATGGTCTTTTACTTGTCCACATCTGAGGGACCGAGGGCTGGCTATTGTGCTTAGACGGGGTTGATAAGGGTGTCCCCGGCAAACTGCCGGTCTGTGAGGAAGATGCAGGCGGACATGTTAGGTTGCCTTGATCCAAAGGTGGTGCTATCGATGTCGGACAGCGCTCAAGACCAGCTGGTGTTACCACCTCCAAAGAAAATGATGACCTGCCAATCACGCTGGCTGTTGCGGGTAAAGAGGTGGCAGGTCTGCGCCCCAAAACAGGTGTGACTGCTGTCCCCCCAGTCACAGAGGATGAAGAGGCCGCGGATGCACAAGATATGGCAGACGGTGGTTGGCCCGGCCGGCTAGACCGCATTGTAGCACACTGAGCTTCCCACTGCAACTTATGCTTCATGTCCATGTGCCGGTTCATGCATGAAGTACTCAAACTATGTATTTTTTGGCCTCTACTTAGCTTTTGCTGACAAATGTTACAGATAACACGAGTTGGGTCATCTTTATCGATCTGAAAAAATGCCCAGGCTATGCAAGGCTTAGCACCCATGCGACCTGAAGAGCCACCACGACTTGTGGTGAGAGGCAGAGTTGTGTTTGAGGATGCAGTTGTTGACGTGCTTCCAGTACTACGTCTCTGTCCAGGAAGGCGCAACCTGACCTCGTCGTCACTAGCATCTTCCTCCACCTCCTCTGCTGACCTCATCTCTTGGCTGACTGTGGGTTGACAGTAAGTGGGATCTCCGACCTCATCATCATCACCCTGTGCGTTATCACACCCGTCGTCCTCAGAGCCAACCTGTTCCTGCTCTGACAAAAAACTAAAGTTGTCGCTCCAATCAGGTATTTGAGTCTTATCATCGTCTTCCTCATTGTCTCCACCAACAGGAGTTACAGTTTGGGAATGAGGGTCTACATTATGGTCAGAACCTTCTGCGTCTGGTCCTGGATCCGACTCATAAAGATTCTGGGCATCAGTGCAGATCATTTCCTCGTCTGGATTCACAGAAGCGCTGGAGTCGACCTCTGATTCCCAGGCTATAGTATGAGTAAACAGCTCTGCAGACTCAACCATCTGTTCTACCTCATACTCAGACGGGCAGCTGGAGATTTGGGAGCTGTGAGGAAGCAAGTGCGATTTGGGTGACACCTTTGAGGACTGGAGTATTTGTGATGTTGAAGTTGATGTGGAGGAGAGCCCACTTAAAGGAGCACTTGATATCCGTTGAAGCACCTGCTGTTTTTGTGCCTCATCTGGAATTTGTAGCGATTGGCGTGGCCGTAAGAAAGGGATCTTATCACATTGTCCGCTAAAAGAAGTAGACATTTTAGTTTGGCTGGAAGATGGTCTTTCTTCTGCACCTACCACACGGACACAACCTTTTTTCCCCTTCCCAACACGCCTATTCCCCTTTCCACCAGCAGCAGGCCTTTTTCCACTCATTTTGGTGGTTAACTAATTCACAACTCTGGAGTTGTTTGCACAAAAAACAATGGATGGTAACCGAGCAGAGCTGAGTGGCCAAACTGTGGTATTAGGCCAAAACTATTGGCTGGGTTAGATGCAGAAAAAAATTATTTTTAATTTGCAACCTGATGGAGGTCAGTATAGATGGACTAATAGACCAAGTCCCACACACCGCTAGAAGCCCAAATATTTTTTCAGAGCTAGATGCAGAAATTTTTTTTATTCAATTTGCAACCTGATGGAGGTCAGTATAGATGGACTAATAGACCAAGTCCCACACACTGCTAGAAGCCCAAATATTTTTTCAGAGCTAGATGCAGAAAAAAATTATTTTTAATTTGCAACCTGATGGAGGTCAGTATAGATGGACTAATAGACCAAGTCCCACACACCGCTAGAAGCCCAAATATTTTTTCAGAGCTAGATGCAGAAAAAAATTATATTCAATTTGCAACCTGCTGGACGTCAGTATAGAAGGACTAATAGACCAAGTCCCACACACTGCTAGAAGCCCAAATATTTTTTCAGAGCTAGATGCAGAAAAAAATTATTTTTAATTTGCAACCTGATGGAGGTCAGTATAGATGGACTAATAGACCAAGTCCCACACACCGCTAGAAGCCCAAATATTTTTTCAGAGCTAGATGCAGAAAAAAATTATATTCAATTTGCAACCTGCTGGACGTCAGTATAGAAGGACTAATAGAACAAGTCCCACACACTGCTAGAAGCCCAAATATTTTTTCAGAGCTAAATGAAGAAAAAAATTATTTTTAATTTGCAACCTGATGGAGGTCAGTATAGATGGACTAATAGACCAAGTCCCACACACTGCTAGAAGCCCAAATATTTTTTCAGAGCTAGATGCAGAAAAAAATTATTTTTAATTTGCAACCTGATGGAGGTCAGTATAGATGGACTAATAGAACAAGTCCCACACGTTGCTAGAAGCCCAAATATTTTTTCAGAGATAAATGAAGAAAAAAATTATTTTTAATTTGCAACCTGATGGAGGTCAGTATAGATGGACTAATAGACCAAGTCCCACACACTGCTAGAAGCCCAAATATTTTTTCAGAGCTAGATGCAGAAAAAAATTATTTTTAATTTGCAACCTGATGGAGGTCAGTATAGATGGACTAATAGACCAAGTCCCACACACTGCTAGAAGCCCAAATATTTTTTCAGAGCTAGATGCAGAAAAAAATTATTTTTAATTTGCAACCTGATGGAGGTCAGTATAGATGGACTAATAGAACAAGTCCCACACGCTGCTAGAAGCCCAAATATTTTTTCAGAGATAAATGAAGAAAAAAATTATTTTTAATTTGCAACCTGATGGAGGTCAGTATAGATGGACTAATAGACCAAGTCCCACACACTGCTAGAAGCCCAAATATTTTTTCAGAGCTAGATGCAGAAAAAAATTATTTTTAATTTTCAACCTGATGGAGGTCAGTATAGATGGACTAATAGACCAAGTCCCACACACCGCTAGAAGCCCAAATATTTTTTCAGAGCTAGATGCAGAAAAAAATTATATTCAGTTTGCAACCTGATGGAGGTCAGTATAGATGGACTAATAGAATGATGCTATGCCCAAAAGATTTTACTTCACTAGGTGCAGTAAAAAAATTGGTATTCTATACACAGGTGGTATATCTTGCAACACAGATAGGCTACTCCACTGACTAACACACTCTGCAATAGGCCAAAAAGGATTAGCTTTGCTAGATTCAGCCAAATGCTGTGAAAAAAACTTGCACAGCACTGGCACAGACCTGCCTGGCAAAAACTGATAGGAACTGATGTAACCTAGTCCTGAAAAGGACTCCAATTACAATTAGTCTTTACTCCCACAATCTATCTATTTAAGAGCACAGACCTGCCTGATAAAAGTCGTAGGAAATGCTGTAACCTAGTCCTTAAAAGGACTGCAATCACAACTATTCCCTACTCCCAAGCTATCTGTATATTTGTGCGAAAATTGGCTTGAAATTAACAAGGTATAGCGCACACAGCAACAGCGGTGCCGTCTAACACGCAGCTGCAGCAGTGAGAAAATGGTGGCGACGGGGAAAATGGCTTGGTCTTTTAGGGCAAGGACATGTGACATACACTGCCAATCACACATGCCCTTGCTTGTGTGAAAAAAAGCACTTCGCTCCGTGTGTGCGCTGCTGATAGGCTGACAGATTGCACCTCCCCACTGCAAATGCGGGAAAGAGAAAAAAAAATGGAGATCTTCATTGTTCCTGCAGAGATCCATCCCCTGCCCCTCCCCCCGCCCCGCTGTACACTCAAACTGCGTATTAACATTAATTTTCATCATTACTGAGAAAAAATCCAGTTATGATTTTGGTGCACGAACAGTTATCGAACATAACCTCGAACAGCCGAATTTTTCTCAAATTGTTCGTGTTCGCCGACCGGCTCGAACACCGCCCAAAACAGCTTGAATTTGAGATTGGCGAACAGTTCGAGTAGAACAACGCTCATCTCTAATTATAATCTACCTATGAACTTCAGTCATAAAGGAGATAGCATTCAATCAGTGGTATTATCAGATTTATTCTTGTACTACATAGTTTCTAGAGACCTAATACCATAGCAATTACACAGACAAACTAGTGTAGTTTTAAATTTCTTTTAAATTTCTTTACCACATTTTCGGATTGGGAATAAATGTCATGTTTTAACGCATACCTTAACCAGGGCTTATTTACCCTTTGGTTATGTATTTGTCTCATGCTGCACATAACACATCTGCATCTCTGGCAGCTATGGGCATAAAAGGGGACAAACTTATGGTGTGACCCCCATGCTCCCCTGACCTCAACCCCATTGAGAACCTCTGAAGCATCATCAAAAGGAGTGTCTATGATGGCGGGAGGCAGTTCACATCTAAGCAACAGCTCTGGGAGGGTATTCTGTCCTCATGCAAAACAATTAAAGCAGAAACCATCCAAAACCTGACAAATTCAATGGACGAGTGAGTTCAGAAGCTCCTTTCGAAAAAGGGGTCCTATGTGAAAATGTAACATCACCTAGAATAAAGTTTTGAGTTGAAAACTGTTTGATTTCAGTTTGTAATAACCTGCTAATGCTTATAATTTCAAAAATGACCATTTTTTTGTTCTTTATTAAAATGGAAAGGTTGAAAACTCTGCTGTGCATAATAATTTGGAACATGCATTTTGAGTTTTTAATTTTTTTAAAAATATACTGTTATCATAGGCAGTTTGTACAAAAACCTTTCAATTGTACTCTAATAGTTATTTGACTGGAAAATTACAATGACTGCAATTCATATAGGTAATTTGGGAAAATCTGAGAAAATATTATTTGCATAATAATTTGGAACACAGTGTAATGTTTTTTTTTATTTTTCAACATTTTTTTTTTCTTTTTTTCACTATTGATGTAGTATTTGCTGCATCGTAACTTGGTCACACAACATAAATCCATGCCAGTTGCATGGATTTACATAGTGTGACCAAGTTGTCAAGCACTTTCCAAGTGATGCTAAAATCGTTTGGAAAAGTGCTTGTCAACCCGCATACGAAATCTCATGTTCAAAACGCTTCACAAACGCTTCTACCTGGCAGAAAAAAACGCATGTAAAATCTGCATGCGTTTTTTCTGCCAGGGAGATGCAGAAACGCTCCGCAGCATTTTTGCATTGTGGGCACTTAGCTTAAATGTCCCTGTTCTTCCTGTAGCATCGGCATCTCTGCCGGGCAGGAGGCAGAGACTCCGTCCCCCTTACCGCCGCGGTCCTGCTCCGGCGTCTTCTGGCCTCCCTGCAACTGCTGCTGGTGCACGCAGCCTCCCCGGCTCTCTGCTTAGGGCGCGCGCTCCCTCTTAAAGGGGCCGCGCGCGCCGTCCTAAAAAGTCCCCGGCCAATGGCCGGAGGACTTCCCCTATAAAAGGCACCTCTTCCAATATGGAGGTGCCCGTGCAAGGTTGTAGCTTTGTGTGTTAAACTGTGCTTCAGCCCTCAGGTCCCGCTGCTAAGCCTGACTACAAGTCCTGCCTGCCTGCCAGCCTGACTACCAGTCCTGTCCGCCAGCTTGTCTACTCTCCAGCCCAACAGTCTGCCTACGGTTCAGTCTGCCAGTCTGTCTATGGGCCCAACCTGCCGGTTTACCTGGAAGCACCTGTCTGTTACCTGCCGTGCCTACTAGCCAGCCTACCTGGAAGCTCCTGCTTGTTACCTGCCGTGCCTAACAGCCAGCCTATCTGGAGGCTCCTGCTTGTTACCTGCCGTGCCTACCTGTCAGCCTACCTGGAGGCTCCTGATTATTACCTGCCGTGCCTGCCTGTCCATCTGCCTGGATCACCCGTCAGCCTGCCTGCCATGCTCATCTGCTGTACCGGTCAGTCCCTGCCTTCTGACCCGTGGGAGTCACCTGCTCTCATACAACGTCGATCCCCAGAGTAGCACCTGGTCCCTCTGCTCGGTCCTTCCCTGGTCACGGAGTTGATTGAGCCGCCGTACGACCTTGGTCGGTCCGAGTTGATACCTAGTTACGCCCCTCTGGTCCCTCCTTGCACCGCAGCACAGAGGTTCCACCACCCAGATCCGTAACACTTCCTGCCTGTTGTCACTGGACTAGGTCATAACCAATGTCAATCAATGCTACTACATCCATAGCAGTGTAACTGACATACAGGCATGTGCAGGGAGAGCAGGGAGGAGGAGAAGAGGAATGGCTTCTTCCCTGCTCCCCTGCTCTCCTTGCACACACCGGTTAGTTGGGCCGGTTATGTTGATGACAGTTGTGAGTCTGGTTCGGAAGAATGCTACTCTGGATCAATTGCAGAGATCATACAAAGCGTACAGGAGTTGCAGAGTTGAGATTGTCATGGTGACAGTTCCAGGCATAGTTGACCAGTCACCTGAAAGTGAAAGAAAAAGGAAACCATTTTGACAGAGTGTACCCTAGAGGAGATAGAAGCTTGGGGAAGGATGATGGCTGAAGCAGTTGTAATAGCCAAAGTCTGGGATAGCTGTGTAACAAAGCCAGTGACTGACGAGCATCCACTGCCGGAAGAAGCAGAAAGCCAAAGCAACTTTCAGTCCAAGAGGGGTCCATGCTGTGAGTGGAGAGAAAGCCACTGCAGGGAGAAGAGCCTAAGGTGTAAAATAGAGGTGTTATCAGTTCTGCCGGGAGAGGACAGAGTGAGAGATTTAGAGCGAAGTGAGCATAAATGACTGACGAAGCCACTTTGGTGAAACGCGCGTCGAGGCGTGCTGTTCATTCCCCTCTGCAGACTCTCCACACCTGGTCATCACCATGTCCCAAGGTAATGTTTGGCAACTTTGATTTTTACATATTGATGTCATCTAATCAGATCACTTCAGACACGTTGATTTGCCTGCTGTGTTGTATGTCTAACCTTAGACTTACAGTCCTGGTGTCTTTCTAACAAGTCAGACACAGATTATATTGTATGATTGTACACAATACCTGGGTACATATCATGTGGATATGTCTGCAGCTGGATTAAGGTTTTCTTTCCTCCTTCTGGGGTATTTTCGACCTTACCCTCTATCTGGCCTCTCATCCTAGTCACTCATTTATGGTTTTTTTATCGCTGTATATCACATGTTGTATTTTGTATAATAAAACATATTGAATTTTGCAATAATAGCTATATCTCTGGCTGTTATTTGACTGAGAGTGGTGTCCTCTACACATATCCTAGCGGATTCCTACCACATCTCTCTTTTTCCTGTGTCCAGTGATTGGCTGCAGCGCTCATGTGCTGTAGTTGTGAAATCACTTCTGCAGTAATGACAACAAAGACTGCAGAAGTTTTAGCTGGTAAGTAAAGGTCATAGAGCTGGAAAACCCCTTTAAATCTATGTAAATGTTTAAGAAATGTCTGCCTATATTGTCATGTATTTACCAGTGGAAGATACCAGAAATAACCTGAGCCAGTATGCAAAATCTGTGCTATATAGAGGGGCCAAAACCTCTGTAATAACCTGTGGTTATTATATTGGGAGATACAATTTTACTATATGTAGCCATCAAGGTAAATTTAGTGCATGTTTCTATGTGTACTTGCCAGTCAAAAACAAGCCATAGGTCCAAACCAGAAGACAGGTATGAAGGAAACACAAGAAATATTCCAAATCTTTACAAGGGGCATCTCCTGGTGTTAAAAACATGTATGATGTCATAATGTGATGGCATTGGGGGCATGGCTAGGTGCTATTGGACTGAAGATTATCTGGGTATGGTGAGGAAGTTTATTGATTCAGCTTCTTGGGTCTTAGACAACACAAGTAACATAAAACTATGTATATTATATTGCACAAAATTACTTTCTTCTATATTTAAGCTTTGGTAATACTAAACTCTGGACTGGTTTAATGATGGAGATATTAAATTCTATCAATTTGAAGTTCTTTTGACAATATTTTCTTAGTGTGGGAAATTCTTCCTTTCTCATTATTTTTCTACATTTTCAATATCCATACCAGTCATTGCATTCTGGAATTCTCAGAGCTGTAGTAAAATTCCTGGTCAGGATTTTGGCATTCGGCACTTCTTGCTAACCTTTTTTTTGAAGACCCTTTCTCTTCTTTTTTTTTTTTTTTTACTTTTTCACAGAGATATTAAATTCCTGAGTTGCTGGAATGTCCTCCTCTTGTGACTGTGATGACCTCAATTTATACTGACATTTCTCATGTGAACTTAATCTATAGCTGTCTTCCATGAGTGAGACTGGGGTGCCATGGGTTAGATATTTCCTGGGGTCATCTACTTTTTGTGTATGGAAATTCTTAGCATAAGTTTTTTTTTGTGGCTTCTCAAGGTTGCAGATTGAGTTACATTGAAAAGCCACAGTGTATGTGACGCGCCCCCTGGGCCATATTCTTTAGGGGAATACCCGGAGCCGGATCAGATGGGGGTTGTAGTCTCCGAGTGGCTGTGACCCGGTCCGTGCCCAGGGTGTCAAGCTCAGAGTATGTGGCAGTCCTACAGATGTTACAAAGTTCTTGATGTCGACTACGCCACCCGTTGGATTGCGGTCACTACGGCCGCCGCTGCAGCAGGGTCCGCTGAGGCTGATGGTGTAGGTGCAGCTTGTGATGGTATAACCCCCACGGGTGGGGTATAGCCTCAGGGGGTCAGGTGCAGAGGATGGGGGTTGTGGTGGTGCAGCGTAGATGTAAAATGAAGACAGAGTCGGGTTGTGCAGTTTAGGGTATTTACTCACTGCTGATGTTCCGGTCACTCCAGCTTCAAGTGACCACCCGAGCCGTGCTGCGTCCACCAGGTCCTGGATCCAGCCAACCCCCAAACAAGTCCGGAGCGTGACCCTGAGCTCTCCTTCTGTCCTTTCCTCTGGCCGTCCCCACTAGTGATCCACCTAGGTCCAGCTCCCTCGGGCCTTCTGTTGGGAGACCCTTGGCCTTGGGTTCCCTGACCCTCCACGTGGTATGCCTTCGGGGTGGATGTGGTGGGTGGCCGTGGCAGACACTGCCCACGGCCTCCGGTCTCTGGCTAGGGTGTGCTTTTGCCCCCACCAGTTTGGGATCCGGTACCCTTTTGCCAACTCTTCACCCGCTGATGGACTTTGGGTTCTCAGAGTTCCTTTTCTGTTTCCCCCTCTGGGTCTTTCTGGCTTTCTCCTCTCTCTCTCTCTGGGGCTGCTCTGCTCCTCTTCCTCTGACTTCTCACAGACTGACCCTGATCTTTGATGGTGCCCACCTTATATACACCCTCTATGTGTGAGCTCAGGTGACCAGCACCCAATGAGCTCCTATCTTTACCCAGGCTGCTCCCCCTATCTGCCCCTACACTACTGGGATGTACCACCCCCCTCCCACTCCAGCCAGGAACAGACTCGGTCGTACCTGCACATTTCTAAGTGGGAGTACCGTCGGTCTGCTCCCCGGAAATGGGATGTGTGTAGTGCATGCAGCCTACCGAGCTCAGATCCATACTCCATCCTTACCCGGGAGTGGAATATCACACCTCTGGGTTGAGGTGCAATACCCCTGTAGCAGCCGAATCCTCAGGGTGCTACATTCCCCCCTGGTAAATCACAGCACGTCCTCGGGCTGTAAGACATAAACAACACCAAAACATACAAATTTTTTCATATCAACAACTTCGTATAAACATATAAAATAACATACATTAGCAGCAAAACATTCTTATAAAACATTCTCGTCGCCTCTGGCTCCTCCTCCGGTCACTGTGCAATGTGTGACCGGGTAAAGTGCGACAGTCTTTGGAACTCGTGGCTTTTCTATAAAACCGGTAGGGGGCGCTTTAGGACGCGCAACTATTTACAAGGGATGTGGCCGCTCTCAGTCCTCGGCCAGGTATTTAGGAAAGGGATGACCGCTCTCAGTCCTCGGTCAGTGGGATTTAAGGAAATACGGGTAACAGTTCACACTTGCTGGTCCCAACGGGGACTATATTAGCAACAGTTCACTGTGCCCCGACGGGCAACTATATACAGCTTGTACTCTGCTGTACTTAACGACGGCGTCCTCCTGCTCTTGCTTTATGGTTACCTTTAACTCTAGTTTCAGACCCGTCCGGGTCCTCTTGTTCTTCCTCCTCACACCGCAGCTCTTCCTCCGTCAGGCGATGTACATGGAGGGCGTAGGGTCCTTTGGCACACTTGTGCCGGGTGAAGGTGACCTCGTCCCCGATGTAAGGGTCACGACCTCTGTGTCCCTCCGGTAGGTGGGACTCAACGTCTCTCCTCGTCACGAAGACGTCGCCTAGGGTGCGGTGGTCTCGGATGAAGCCCTACCCATGCTGCATGTTAAACTTTATCACAGTCCCGGTGGTGCGGGGACTATGCGCTGCACGGGGGTCTCTCCTGGCCCGGCTCTTCTGCTCCGCGCTCCTTATTTGAGCTTGCTGTTCCCGGACCCGCCTCTCTCTCCGCTCCCTCTCAAAGTCCTCGAGCTGTTGGCGGCAGCACTCAGCACGCTCCGCTGCAGCTGCCCGAGTCTCCTGAGTGAACCCCATGAGGTCTTCTCCGGTGGGGTCCCACTCAAACTGCGCTTCTGCTAGCGGGGGCGAGATCCTCTTAACGGGCTTTGGAGCCGGGATCAGGGGTTCATCCAGGGGTCTCTCTCTCCGGAGTCGGGGATGGTGGAACTCCGGTGGCCATATAAATGGCTGCCCATCCGGGCACGTGTGCTGGGCGTACAGGTCCTCTCCCAGATGCGGCACTCTTGGTCTTATGGGCGCGGTGGTGTTAGCGCCCGGGTTGCCCGGGCCTTGCGGCCAGGCCTGGGGTATCTGGAAGGTAAAGGGCACCGTAAGGACGGCGGCGCCCTGGGCTACTTGGCCCTGCGACCAGGCCGGGGGTTCCGCAGAGGTAGGGGGCGCTGTTGGTATTGCGGCACCCGGGGGTACTAGGCCTTGCGACCAGGCTGGTGGTACTTCCTGCTTGGTCACGCTCGGGGTCGAGGCGTGTGACGTCACAGGGGTCGCGGCTCCCGTTTGAGGCCTAGTCTGCGGCGGTGACGTTGCAGCGACGGGCACGGCAGGATAGACTTCGGGCTCTGCGACGGGGAGCTGGGGCAGGTACGCGGTTTCCCGGTTTGGGGTATAGACGTCCCCTTTACCTGCCTTCACTCGTTCGGCTCCCTTCTCGGCGCCGTCTCCGGCCTTCAATCCTCCCGCGCCATCCTCAGAGGCGGTCTGTTTCCTCGTCTCGGGTGGCGTGCTCCGCTGACAGGTCTCGGTCTGCTGGGCCATCTCACGGCTCCACTCCGCCAACGTCTCTCGCTGCACCCGGGCCATCCTCCTTGCGAGGCCCTCCAGAGCGGTCTGTGCACACTCCCGGTCTCGGGGGAGCTGTGCTAGGACCTCCACTAGGCCTAGTGGGGTCGTTGTTTCCAGCAGGCTCCTGACCAGCGGGTCGGTGCTGCTCTGCTCTCCTACAGTTGTCTCCAGCAGGCTCCTGGCCAGCGGGCCGGTGCTGCTCTGCTTTCTCGCCATCTCCGGGTAAGCTCCTCCGATACTCTTCTCCAGGCTTCTTGCCTCCGGGTGCGCTCGCTCTAGACTGCTCCAGGCGACACCCATCTTTGTTCTCTTCTTTCGTCTCCTCCCACTTCGAGGGCGGTCCCGGGGCCACTTGGTGACTGTCAGCTCCAGGGGCTGTTCTTTCACGCTGACAGACACCTCTAGCATCACAGTCTCTGTTGGTGGGGGCGGTTTCCACTTTTGGCGCCATTTTCGGTCCTGGCCCACGATGGGAGGTGGCCTCTCGCCACCCTCTGGCACGCCCATAATGGCGTCCGCTCTTCCAAGGCGGGAAACCTTTGGAAATGGCGGGAATCGCTTCCCAGTGGCGGGAAACTCTGCAGATGGCGGGAAAACGCTGTTAATGGCGGACAACCGGCTGGAATCGACCTGTGATGGGGTCCGATGGCGGGGACCCTCCGGAACCGGCAGGAGACTTCTTTTTGAGGTAAACTTGCACTTTTCTTCAGGCACGCAGTACCCGGTTGTTGTGGGCACGCTATCCTGCCGACTACGCCAAAGTTGACGCGCCCCCTGGGTCATATTCTTTAGGGGAATACCCGGAGCCGGATCAGATGGGGGTTGTAGTCTCCGAGTGGCTGTGACCCGGTCCGTGCCCAGGGTGTCAAGCTCAGAGTATGTGGCAGTCCTACAGATGTTACAAAGTTCTTGATGTCGACTACGCCACCCGTTGGATTGCGGTCACTACGGCCGCCGCTGCAGCAGGGTCCGCTGAGGCTGATGGTGTAGGTGCAGCTTGTGATGGTATAACCCCCAACGGGTGGGGTATAGCCTCAGGGGGTCAGGTGCAGAGGATGGGGGTTGTGGTGGTGCAGCGTAGATGTAAAATGAAGACAGAGTCGGGTTGTGCAGTTTAGGGTATTTACTCACTGCTGATGTTCCGGTCACTCCAGCTTCAAGTGACCACCCGAGCCGTGCTGCGTCCACCAGGTCCTGGATCCAGCCAACCCCCAAACAAGTCCGGAGCGTGACCCTGAGCTCTCCTTCTGTCCTTTCCTCTGGCCGTCCCCACTAGTGATCCACCTAGGTCCAGCTCCCTCGGGCCTTCTGTTGGGAGACCCTTGGCCTTGGGTTCCCTGACCCTCCACGTGGTATGCCTTCGGGGTGGATGTGGTGGGTGGCCGTGGCAGACACTGCCCACGGCCTCCGGTCTCTGGCTAGGGTGTGCTTTTGCCCCCACCAGTTTGGGATCCGGTACCCTTTTGCCAACTCTTCACCCGCTGATGGACTTTGGGTTCTCAGAGTTCCTTTTCTGTTTCCCCCTCTGGGTCTTTCTGGCTTTCTCCTCTCTCTCTCTCTGGGGCTGCTCTGCTCCTCTTCCTCTGACTTCTCACAGACTGACCCTGATCTTTGATGGTGCCCACCTTATATACACCCTCTATGTGTGAGCTCAGGTGACCAGCACCCAATGAGCTCCTATCTTTACCCAGGCTGCTCCCCCTATCTGCCCCTACACTACTGGGATGTACCACCCCCCTCCCACTCCAGCCAGGAACAGACTCGGTCGTACCTGCACATTTCTAAGTGGGAGTACTGTCGGTCTGCTCCCCGGAAATGGGATGTGTGTAGTGCATGCAGCCTACCGAGCTCAGATCCATACTCCATCCTTACCCGGGAGTGGAATATCACACCTCTGGGTTGAGGTGCAATACCCCTGTAGCAGCCGAATCCTCAGGGTGCTACATATGTATGTGACCTGTTCCCAAAACTCTATTATATGACCCTATGATATAAATGTATATGAATGTAGTACAAATGTTAGGATGATAAGAAGTAGAGAGGTAGCAAAAACGGGAAGTGTGCTCCCATGACAAAACAATTAAAACTACATGTATACAGTTATATGTAAAAGTTTGGGCACCCCTATTAATCTTAAGCTTAATGTTTTATAAAAATTGGTATTTTTGCAACAGCTATTTCAGTTTGATATATGTAATAACTGTTGGACACAGTAATGTTTCTGCCTTGAAATGAGGTTTATTGTACTAACAGAAAATGTGCAATCTGCATTCAAACAAAATTTGACAGGTGCATAAGTATGGGCACCTCACCAGAAAAGTGACATTAATATTTAGTAGATCCTCCTTTTGCAAAAATAACAGCCTCTAGTCGCTTCCTGTAGCTTTTAATGAGTTCCTGGATCCTGGATGAAGGTATTTTTGACCATTCCTCTTTACAAAACAATTCCAGTTCAGTTAAGTTTGATGGTCGCCGAGCATGGACAGCCCTCTTCAAATGATCCCACAGATGTTCAATGATATTCAGGTCTGGGGACTGGGATGGCCATTCCAGAACATTGTAATTGTTCCTCTGCATGAATGCCTGAGTAGATTTGGAGCGGTGTTTTGGATCATTGTCTTGCTGAAAGATCCATCCCCTGCGTAACTTCAACTTTATCACTCCGTTCGATATGAGATATGCTTATTCTGTATTGTCTGTATAAGTCCCCCCTAAAATTTGTAAAGTGCTGCGGAATATGTTGGCGCTATAAAAATAAACTATTATTATTATTATTATTATTATCACTGATTCTTGAACATTATTGTCAAGAATCTGCTGATACTGAGTGGAATCCATGCGTCCCTCAACTTTAACAAGATTCCCGGTGCCGGCATTGGCCACACAGCCCCAAAGCATGATGGAACTACCACCAAATTTTACTGTGGGTAGCAAGTGTTTTTCTTGGAATGCTGTGTTTTTTTGCCGCCATGCATAACGCCTTTTTGTATGACCAAACAACTCAATCTTGGTTTCATCAGTCCACAGGACCTTCTTCCAAAAAGAAATTTGCTTCTCCAAATGTGCTTTTGCATACCTCAGCCGACTCTGTTTGTGGCGTGCTTGCAGAAATGGCTTCTTTCGCATCACTCTCCCATACAGCTTCTCCTTGTGCAAAGTGCGTTGTATAGTTGACCGATGCACAGTGACACCATCTGCAGCAAGTTGATGCTGCAGCCCTCTGGAGGTGGTCTGAGGATTGTACTTGACTGATCTCACCATTCTTCTTCTCTGCCTTTCTGATGTTTTTCTTGGTCTGCCACTTCTGGCCTTAACAAGAACTGTCCCTGTGTTCTTCCATTTCCTTACTATGTTCCTCACAGTGGAAACTGACAGGTTAAATCTCTGAGACAGCTTTTTGTATCCTTCCCCTGAACAATTATGTTGAATAATCTTTGTTTTCAGATCATTTGACAGTTGTTTTGAGGAGCCCATGATACCACTCTTCAGAGGAGATTCAAACAGGAGAACAACTTGCAAGTGGCCACTTTAAGTAGCTTTTCTCATGATTGCATACACCTGGCTATGAAGTTCAAAGCTCAATGAGGTTACAAAAACAAAAAAAGTGCTTTAGTAAGTCAGTAAAAAGTAGGTAGGAGTATTTAAAACAAGAAAATGATAAGGGTGCCCATACTTATGCACCTGTCAAATTTTGTTTGAATGCAGATTGCACATTTTCTGTTAGTACAATAAACCTCATTTCAAGGCAGAAACATTACTGTGTCCAACAGTTATTACATATATCAAACTGAAATAGCTGTTGCAAAAACACCAATTTTTATAAAACATTACGCTTAAGATTAATAGGGGTGCCCAAACTTTTTCATATAACTGTACATCCTAATTTATAAATAATACCAACATTCTCATTTGTAATGGTGATTTTATTCTCTTCCTAAAAGAGTTAACAAATTGATTAAAACGTTTTACAATCACATTTATTAATCTATTATTTAGTCATTCTGGTAGTGGGTGGTCAACACTGCAACCAGGGACACTGCTAAAAAGCACCCGTAGGGGAACATTCCCCCCCGCCACTGACAAAGTCCCCAGAAGCACAGCACCTCAACCACACAGCACCTCAATCATTGCTCGTAAAAGATCCATAGGGGACAAAGTATTAGGAAAACTGCTGTTGGGTTGCCACTTTGGCAGGTGCTATGTTTTGGTGGCAATGGTCACTATGCAGTCCTTAAACCATGAACCCACTGGAAAGAGATTACCATGAAGTGGAAATTGGCTTTTTCAGTTTAACAGTGCCTTTCTAACCAGTTAACTCTTTTCTTTTCCCTAATGTGATTAAAAACTGCCTAGCTGAATCCTTCTAAGATCTATGTAGAAATAGGAAGTCTCTTTTCCCTGCATAAGTCATCATTCGAACTACAATTCTACATTACTGTAAAGTCCCTGGCAGCCCAGCTCCACCCCCTCTTCAATTCCTGACCTAGCTGCTCCACTCCTCCCCCCCTGCCAGGGACTTTGCAGTGAGATAGAATTGTAGTTCTAATGATGATTCATGCAGGGAAAAGAGACTTCCAGACTTCCTACATAGAGCCTAGAAGGATTCAGCTAGACAGTTTTTAATCGCATGATGTCATAAAGCTAATGGGAAAGAGAAGAATTAACTGGGTAGAAGGGCAAAGTGAGCAATTGTAAGTACAAATTGGTATATAATATGATGAGTGCAATACATTTAGAAGATAAAAATGTTAATAGGAGTGCTTCTTTAATAAAAAAAAAAGTCTACTAACAATAGTTTCTTTCAAAAAGTTTGCTTAGTAAAAATACATCACTTTGAAAATTTTTCACTTCCGGGTTACAATGTGTTAATACGAGCCTATTTCTGTTGAGCGCCTTTTTTTCGCAAATAAGTGTAAAGAGCTATGTAATAAATGTGTTGATTCTGGATTTCAAGCATTTGCACACGTATTTCTTACAATATCCAGTATAGACACTATGCTATAGTATTTCTACCTCTAGGAACCCTATGCAAAACCTATAACAATAGTCCACCACCTTACCATATGCCACTTATAATATTTTTTTTGTGGTAAGGCTCCTAGGCTAATTGCAATCTCTGTACCTCACACACGCAGCCCTATAACTAGCCATGAGTCCTAGAAAAAAATGAAAAAAACTTATGAACCACCCATACAAATATTTCATGACTAATCTGGTCTATTTCTTTCTAAAAGATGTAGAATCCAATAAAGTTGTACAATATAGAAACACTATCTTGTAGCATAAACTTTCCTCTCCTACCAGCCATGAAATAACTCTTAAAAGGAATGTTAAAAAAATCATCTATATAATTAAATCAGACCCTATTTGTTTGTATAGAAATATAAACTGTGCATTCTCTAATCTGGGCTAAGGTCACTGTGAATGGAGGGGGAGGAGGTGAGCGGTAATATCACCTATTGTGACTGGTGGATTATGTTTTATCTACTGTATATAGAGCTGTTATCTTTCACTGTCCTTATCCTGCCTGTGATGATAGTGAAACTGCTGAAAAGACTTAGGGCCCCGTCACACTAAGCGATGCAGCAGCGATCCCGACAACGATACGACCTGTCAGGGATCGTTGCTGCATCGCTAATACATCGCTGGTGAGCTGTCAAACAGTCAGGCTCACCAGCGATCAGGGGAGCAGCGATATCGTGGAAAGAATCGTTCCACGATGTCCTGCTCCCGTTACCAGCCTGCTGCAAGCAGGAGCAGGCTGGTAACTATGGTAAACATCGGGTTACTAAGTGCGCGTGTGCCCCTAGTAACCCGCTGTTTACCATGGATACCACTCTGCTACGGTGCGCGGGAGCCTCCGTGCACCGTAGCAGAGTGGTATCCATGGTAAACAGCGGGTTACTAAGTGCGCGCGTGCCCCTAGTAACCCGATGTTTACCATAGTTACCAGCCAGATCGTTGGTCCCGCTGGTCACACACAGCGATGTGTGCTGGCCAGCGGAAGGCCAACGACCAAAAAATGGTCCAGGACACTTTGCAACGATCAGCGACCTCACAGCAGGGGCCTGATCGTTGCAAAGTGTCACACACAGCGACATCGCTGGTGAGGTCGCTGGTGAGTCACCAAAACCGTGACTCAGCAGCGATATCGCTAGCGATATCGCTATGTGACATGGGGGCTTTAGTCATAGTCATAGTGGACAGTATAGAAATTGCAGTATTTCTGTTTTTCTCATACAAATAATGATATGGAAAATTGAAAAAAAATTCTAAAAAATATTTTAAAAATATATTTAACATAAAAAAATTAAACAATAGATAATTCTCTGATGAAACATTCCCTTTAAGTTTCAACTACATACCTGAATTTTTTTTTTTGCACTAACCCCTTCACAACATGCTACGGAGCTGCTGGAAGTGCTTTCCCGCAAACCGCCATATGAGTATGGAGTGACGATCACGCTGCCTCACTAGCTAGCGCTGATTGTGGGTATTCAACCCCTCTGATGGCACTGTCAATAGCAACCGCGGCATTGATCTGCTTACAGAACAGATAAAATAAAAGTTTGTAAACATGTGAAAAAAATAAAAGTTAAAGTACAAAAAAAATGGAAAAAGTTTTGCAAGTAAAAATGCAGTTTTTCTCAAAAAAAAGTACGCATGTTTGGTATTGCCACTTCCGGAACGAAACAATCTATAAAACTGTCATATTATTAAACCCGTTTGGTGAACACAATAAAAATAAATAAATAAAAAACACCACAAAAAACAACACAGATTTTTCGGTATACTGACACACAAAATAATGAATAAAAATCACTTACAAAAAGACTGGTATCAATAAAATCGTCATCTTGTCCCGAAAAAACAAGCTCCGTCGACAAAGAAATAAAAAAGTTACAGCTATCAAAGTAAGACGATGGCAAAACAAATTTATAAAGAACTTTATTTTAGTGTGCAAAGGACACAAAACATAAAAAACCTACAGAAATTTAGTGTCACTGCAATCATAATGACACAAAGAATAAAGGAGCTTGATCACTTTTCCTGCATGGTGAATAGCGTGAAAAAAAAACATTTATGAATTTCAGATTTTTGTTCACTCTGCCTCCCAGAAAAAAAAGCGATCAAAAAATGTTATGTAGTTCAAAAAAGTAGAAATAAAAACATCAACTCATCCCACAAAAAACAAGCCCCCACACAGCTC
This sequence comes from Phyllobates terribilis, assembly GCF_046119375.1. Classification (NCBI taxonomy): domain Eukaryota; kingdom Metazoa; phylum Chordata; class Amphibia; order Anura; family Dendrobatidae; genus Phyllobates; species Phyllobates terribilis. The sequence goes on from NW_027362764.1 coordinate 709,258,498, forward strand.
GTTAAGTGGAAAAATGAAAAAGTTATAACATATACTTTTTTTAAAATGTGTTTTTGCATACAAAAATATCAAATTATAAAAATACTAAATAACCCTCACGTTACTGTAATGGTACTGACCCAAAGAATAAAGTTTCTGTATCACGTTTCGCACACGGTGAACAACGTAAAAAGTGTAAAAAAAAAATTAAAGACAATTCCTGAATTGCTTTTTATTTGTTCATTCTGTTTCTCAAAATAAAAATCAAGAAATGGTATGTACAGTTGGGCACTGCAAAGAGATGTATACCATGAGATATAAGTCTCTTCACAGTGGGTCCCTATGGTGGATTGATGCTTCGGTACCCACCTGGACCATGCACACTGATGGGCGCATACTTCCCGGGCATATGCACCCAACAATGTCCACAAAGTGCAGTGTGGACGTAGTCTTAGTTTTGGCCGCTGCCGAAGCAGTTTCAGCTGATCATGAGAGTGTCAGACCCCACTAATCTTATGTTGAGATGAGTCGTCAATGGTTAGGTCCTGGAGAATCCTTCTAACAATCAATGCGGTTGTCTCCGGAAGCAAAAGTGAGGCACTATGCATTCATACCTAAAACGGCATATTTGCAATTTTCACTATGCAATATCAATTGCGCACTAATTCCTGGAGAATGCCAATAGGGTCAAAATAGTCACTGCACCCCTAGATGACTTCTCTGAGTTTAATTTGCAAAGTGGGGTCACTTTTTTGGGATTTCTATTGTTTTGGAAGTTTACGGGCTCTGCAAATGGTGTCCACAAACTACTCCAGGAAACTGCTCCCTAAAAGCAGGCGCTCTCTCTCTTCTGAGCCCAAACAAAAGTGTATGACCACATATAGGATATTGTGGCATTCGGAAGATAATGCTTTCTAAATGTTTGGGTCCATTTCCTACAATTATTCTTTGTGAAAATTAAAAATTTGGGGCTAAAACAACATTTTCGTGCAAAAACGTAATTTTTCATTTTCACATCCCAGTGAAGTACCTTTTTGTAAAGTACCTGTGGGTTCAATATGCTCAATACACCCCTAGATGAATTCCTTGAAGGGTGTCGTTTTCAAAATGGGGTCATTTGAGGGGGTTTTTCACTTTTTAGACACATCAGGGACTCTGGTACACTATTTATTCCAGCCAATTTTGCTCTCCAAAAGTCAAATGGCACTCCTTCTCTTCCGAGCCCTGTCGTGAGCGCTAACAATTGTTTTCCACCACATGGGGCATCGACGTACTCAGGATAAATTGCACAACAAATTGTATGGTTCGTTTTCTCCTGTTACTCTTGTGAAAATGAAAAATGTTTGTATTAAAGCAACATTTTTGTGTGAAAAATTAAAGCTTAAAAATGTTTTCCTTCCACACTGCTTTAATTCCTATGAAGCACCTAAAGGGTTAATAAACATCTTGAATGTGGTGTTGAGCACTTTGAGGGGTGCAATTTTTAAAATGGTGTCACCTGTCTGTCACATAGATTACTTAAAGTTATTTAAAATGTGATGCGGTCCCTAAAAATTTGGATTTGTAAATTTTATTGGGAAAAATCAAAAATTGCTGAAAAACTTTTAACCCTTCTTACTTCCTAATGAAAGAAAATTATGTTTCAAGAACAATGCTAATGTAAAGTAGACATGTGGCAAATGTTATTTATTAGCTATTTTATGTGGTATAACTCTCTGATTTAAGATCATAAAAATTAAAAGTTTTAATTCAACATTTTGTAATTTTATGTAAAATTTTCAATGTTTTCATAAATAAATGCAAATCATATCAACCAAAATTTACCACTAACATGAAGTTCAATGTGTCACGGAAAAAACAGAATCTCAGAATCACTGGGATACATTGAAGCGTTCCAGAGTTATTACCACATAAAGTGACACTGGTCAGAATTGAAAAATTTGGCCTGGTCTTGAAGGTGAAAAGAGGCTTCGGGGTTAGAGAGGTAAAAGGGCTGTCATGTAAAAGATTACAGTGGTGAAAAACACCTACAATTATATATTTATGTGCAACAGTAATACCAAATGATTAGACCAGCTCTCCTTTCTGACTGATAAAAGGGGAATCTGATCAGTAGAGATGGCCATATACCATATACTGGTGCTTATATATCACCAATCTGTTTTGCAGCACTGTGTAAAGTTGGTTGTCATCACCCACGTCAAACCCTGAATGTAGTGAAAGTTTTTTGCCCATTTCAAGTCTTCCTTTTACTTTATGAAGGACTGTACACAGAGGCAGGGCCGCACAGCCCATAGTGGCAGACCATGTTGCTGCTATGTTGCCTGTAAGCCGTTGGGTTTGGTGCTGCTCCCCCCCCCCATTTATCTGTGTTGGGACAATGATACTATATGGGGGTATCATACTGAGTGGGGGCCATCAAATTGAGTGATGGATATGGGGGTATTATACTCTGTGTGTGTGGGGGAAGGCCATTTTTGGGAGTATCACACTCTATAATGGCCAAAAAAGGAGTCTCATGGTTGAGATCACTACTGGGCTTCAATAGCGACTGTAACGGGGGTGGCAGAACCACTGTGCTGTAATACAAGGAGAGCCTGGAAGGGCATAACTAGGTGCTACACCAGGACTGACCTTGGATCCGCTGCAGCTGACTCCCAAGGGACAGGATGCTGGAATGGTCAAGAAGGTAAGGTTCAGCTGGTACAGGCAGGTATGGCAGGAATCCAGCAGAGGCAGGTGCTGGTGGGCACGGCAGGTAGACAGGCAAGCACTGGCTGGTGCATGCAGGCACGGCTGGTATCCAGGTGGGCAAAGGCAGGTAAGGCAGGTATACAGGCTTCACGGCTGATGCAGGCAGCTAATGCTGGATGGCACAAGCAAGGACGGGCAGGAACGAGGCAAGAACAAACAGATATGGGCAAGTACAAGTGAAGGTGCGTTAAATAATAAGTATCTCCCAGGCATTGGCTGAGGACACTTTAGGACGGCATGCACTGTCCCTTTAAAAGGGAGGGAGCGTGCGCAACCTAACCACAGTGCCCAGGGATCTGCGAGCCATGCACAGACCCTGGGCAGGAGCCGGAGGAGGAGAAGGAAGTGCTGGAAGGGAGCCACGGCGGTGAGTAAGTCGGTGTCCCTGCCGGAGAGGAGGAGGATGTGCAGGGACATAATTACTGTGTACATTCTGCAATACATGTCTTCCTCCCTGTTTATAAAAGTTGGGAGATATGACTGCATCTACTTGGCCAAATACTTAACCATTTTTTTTGGTGGGGGGGGGGGTGCCCCAGGGGCATAGTTATGAGCCATGCACAAGTAGCAGTCACATCCAGGCCTTGGAGCCTAAAGTCAGCCCAAAGATCCCTATGCCATAAGAGAGGAGTATTGTGAGGATGTGTTACCAGAGATGAACAAATCACACAAAGCTACCTTCAGGCAGATTTGCTCCAATCGTCATTAAGACTCAATTTGGTCCAAATCGAAAGTTCTCAGAAAAGATGTTTATTATGCACTGAAATCCCTCTAGATACTGAAGCATAATAAATGGAGGAAAAAGGATTAAAAAATAGAAATCAATTATCCGATTCCTCACCTGTCCTAGGCCTGCTCCTCACCTGTCCTGCCACTGCAGGCCCCCATGTGCTCCTCTTGCTCCCTATGGTCTTTGTGACTCGCCCCCTGGGCCGTGGGGCACTCAGATCCGGGCAATAGGGGAACGATGGGGGTAGTAGTGGCGACCCGGTCCCGTGGCCCAGGGTGGTCAGACCAGTGGCAGTCTTTTAGATGTTTTAGATAATGTCCGACAACGCCACCCGTGGATTGCGGTTATTAGGAAAAGCCGCTGCAGGGCAGACCGCTGGGGCCGATGATGTATGCAGCTGGGATGGGGTGACTCCCCACGGGAAGAGTGCGGCCCCAGGGCAGTGTAGTGGATCGTGGGAGTGATGGTGGTGAGAGGCCCAGTACTGGTAGTGCCGGAGGAGCGAAAAAGCACACAGACAACGTACTGCAGTCCAGGGTCTTTACTCACGGTTAATATCCTAGTCACTTCAGCTGGCAATGACTGCCTGAGCCGTGCTGCGTCCACCAGGTGAGGGGCTCGGTCAACTCCCAGGCAGCTCGGAAGTATGGCTCAGGACCCCCTTCAATCCTTCCTCTGGCCTGCCTCACCAGTGACCCACTTTTGTCCAGCTGCCGCGAACTTGTGCGGGTAAACGTGGATCCCGTTCCCCGCTGTTCTATATGGTGAATTCCTAGCAGGTTTAATGAGGTGTCGCACCAATAAATGATCACGACGTCCGGTCTTTGGCTGAGGGTAGTTTCTCCTCCACCAACTTGGGATCCGGCACCCTTAATCTGCCTGACCCTTCACCCTGTATTCTCGTGGGTTCTTAGGGTCCCTTCCACCTTCTTGTTCCTGAGCCCCTCTGTTCCTCTGTCTCTTCTTCTTCTTTTCTGTTCCTTCTCCTTCTTCTCCTTCCTCGTGAAGCTGGGCTGAGAGGAATCCCAGCTCCCCTTCACCTCCTCTCTCTCTCCACTCTCCTCCTCGGCCTCTCACTAGGCCCACTCTGGAGTAGAGCTCCTACAGAGCCTCTACTCCCTGCCTTCTCCTCTCTCTGCACAGACTGTCTGAACTCCCTGTCCTAAGATGGTGCCTACCTTTTATACCTCCCTCTAGCCATGAGCCCAGGTGACCAGCAACCAATGGGCTCCTACCTACACTCAGGAACCATCCCCTATCTGCTCCTACATCACTGGGTATTCCTCCCCCCTCCCCACTCCAGCCAGGGACATGGTCGGTCGTGCCTGCATTTCTGTCTAATGGGAGCACCATTGAACTGTCCCTCGGAAATGGGGTGAGTGTGCTGTATGCAGCTAACTGAGCCCTGGTCCTTACTCCATCCTTACCCGGGAGTGGAATACCACACCTCTGGCAGAGGTGCAATACCCCTGTAGCGGCCGAACCCTCGGGGCGCTACATTCCCCCCTGGTAAACCACAGCACGTCCTCGGGCTGGAAAAGAGCAAAAACAGTTAAGTACAGGACATGCAAAATAACCTTTTACATTTAGAAATGAACGACACAATTCTATTCCCTTTATGGGACACACTTTTCTTTCACTAGGCATTATAAAATATTTTCAACACTACTGGAACTCTTTTGTCACTTGTCATATAAAACGGTTTCAAGATTATGTAAAACATTTTCTAGCAGCATATTAAACTCTTCATATAAAACAATTTTAGGCAAAACACATTCTGGTATTCTTGGATCATGGCCGCGGTGCAACTGGCAACCAGGTATTCATTCTTCTTTTAAGTGCAAAATCTTCAGTAAACTTTTAAACGTGAGGGACTCTCTGTCCCGAGGTAGACGTTGCAGTCTTTTTATAAAACCAGTAGGGGACACTTTAGAAAGCGCAACTATATACAGGGGATTGGCCGTTCCCAGTCCTCGGCCGGTTGAAAAGGGGGAATGGCTGCTCTCAGTCCTCAGCCAGGTAAAGGAAAGGGATGGCTGCTCTCAGTCCTCAGCCAGGTAGGGGATAAGGGGATAACTTTCACGCAGTCAACAGTTCCATAACAGTCCCAACGGGGACCACACTTTACTCTGGAAACAGTTCCAAAACAGCTCTCTGTACCCAGACGGGTAACTATGTACACTGGTATGCCACTGTTCACTGGTAGCGATACCCTCCAGCTGCTCCTTGCTCCTCATAATCTTCAGGCCCATCTGGGCCCTCTCGGTACTCGGGGTCCGAGTGGTACTGCTCCTCCTCTTCCACCACTCTGTGAACATGGAGGGCGTACCATCCCTTCACGCCTTGGTTTTGGGTGTAAGACACCACATCCCCTGGATATAGATCCCGCCCTTGATGACCTTCTGGCAGGTGGCTTTCTACATCCCTCCGGGTCACAAATACGTCACTGATAGTGTCCGGATCTCTGATGAAACCCCAGCCATGCTCCATCTGAAATTTTACGACAGTCCCAGTGACTCGGGGACCGCGGGCAGTTCGGGGATCTCGCTAGGCCTTCATTTTCTGCTCCGCACTTCGGGCCTGCAACTTCTCTCGCTGCTCCCTCTCGAACATCTCTAGCTGCTGGCGGCAGGCCTCCTGTCGGCTGGCTGCGTCCGCCCGCGTTTCCTGCGTGAACCCCATCAAGTCCTCTCCGGTTGGATCCCACTCGTACTGAGCATCCTCCAATGGAAGCTGGGAGACTTCCAGAGGCTCCGGAGCGGGTATGAGGGGCTCAGATGGTACTCCAGCCTCTGCGGACGGGCTTCTCCGAAGGCGGGGGTTAACTTACTCGGGGGGCCAGATGAAAGGAAGCCCATCCGGACCAGTATGTTGGGCGAAAAGATCTGTGCCCAGAGGCGGTACTGCAGAGGCAGGGGGCGCGAGCGGGTTGGCGGCTCCCGGGGGTACTCAGCCTTGCAACCAGGCCCGCTGTGGTCGTTGCCTGGTTGCACCCGGGGATGGCACAGCGGAAGCAGGGGGCTCTGGCGGTGCAGCAGCGCCCGGGGGTGCTAGGCCTTGCGACCAGGCCTGCGATGGTGGTCTCTTGATCACGCTCGGGGTCAGAGGGCACGGCGTGGGGCGGGGCTCGCTGGAGGCGTCGACGGCCTGGGAACTGGTTGGTAGCGGTGGAGGCATGGTGTCGATGGCGGGTTCAGGTACGTTGGGCTCCGCAACAGGGTGCAGGGGCAGGTCGGCGGCCCCAGGGTTCGGGGTAGGGGCATCTCCGTTACCTGCCTCTGCTGTCGCGGCCTCCTCCACGGCGTCGTCCTCGGCCTCCGCTCTGTTTTCATTGCCCTCGGTGGCTGGTGTGCTGCTGGATGTCGGTGGTGCCTCCTGCTGCGGGATCACGGCCCACCGGGTCATCTCCTCCTTCCACCCGGCATTCACGTCCCGCTGCGCCCGGACCATCCTCCGGTCCAGCTCCTCCAGCGCAGCGCGCGCATACTCGGGGTCTTCCCTGGGGAGGTGTTCTAGCAGCTCCGTGAAGCTGCATGGTGGTTCGGCCTGCAGCAGGCCCCTCGCCAAGGTGTTGGAGCTGGCTCCTCTCTCCATCTCCGGGTGTGGTCTGGCCAGACTGATCCAGACCACCCCCTGCCCCACAGTTTTCTTTACTTTCCGCCCCCATGGGCGGTGGTCCTGGGGCATCCTGCTGACAATCACTCTCAGGGACAGCCCCCCCACGTTGACGGACATTTCCACAGCCGTACTCATGGCTGTTGGGGGTGGACTCCTTCTTTGGCGCCATTCTGGGACCTGGCCCACGATGGGAGGTGGCTTCCTGTTGTCTTTCGGCATGCACATTATGGCGCTCGTTCTTCTGGGGCGGGCGCCATCTTTAGTACAGTGAAACAGTCTCTTTTCAGGCGCGCAGTACCCGTTGTTAGCGGACACGAAATCCTGCCGACTGCGCCAAAGCTGACTCGCCCCCTGGGCCGTGGGGCACTCGGATCCGGGCAATAGGGGAACGATGGGGGTAGTAGTTGCGACCCGGTCCGTGGCTCAGGGTGGTCAGACCAGTGGTAGTCCCTTTATAAGTTTTAAGTGATGTCCGACTACGCCACCCGTGGATTTGCGGTCATTAGGAACCGCCTCTGCAGGGCAGACCGCTGGGGCTGATGGTGGGTGCAGCTGAGGTGGTGTGACTCCCCACGGGAAGAGTGCAGCCCCAGGGCAGTGTAGTGAATGGTGGGAGTGATGGTGGTGAGAGTCCCAGTACCGGTAGTGCTGGAGACACGAAGGAGCACACAGACAACAAGTTACAGTCCAGGGTCTTTACTCACAGTTCATTTGTTCCGGGTCACTTCTGTCAGCAGTGACCGCCCGAGCCATGCTGCGTCCACCAGGTGTGGGGCTCGGTCAACTCCCAGGCAACTCAGAAGTGTGGCTCAGGACCCCCTTCAATCCCTCCTCTGGCCTTACTTACCAGTGACCCACTTTGGTCCAGCTACCGCGGATCTGCGCGGGTAAATGTGGGCCCCGTTCCCCGCTGTCCTTTATGGTGCCTTCCTGGCAGGTTTGATGAGGTGCTGCACCAATAAATGGTCGCAGCCTCCGGTCTTTGGCTGAGGGTTGTTTCTCCTCCACCAACTTGGGATCCGGTACCCTTAATCTGCCTGACCCTTCACCCGGTATTCTCGTGGATTCTTAGGGTCCCTTCCACCTTCTTGTTCCTGAGCCCCTCTGTTCCCCTGTCTCTTCTCCTCCTTTTCTGCTCCTTCTTCTTCTCCTTTCCCGTGGAGCTGGGCTGAGAAGCAACCACAGCTCCCCTTCACCTCTCCTCTCTCTCCACTCCACTCTCCTCCTCGGCCTCTCACTAGGCCCACTCCTGAGTAGAGCTCCTACAGAGCCTCTACTCCCTGTCTTCTCCTCTCACTGAACAGACTCTGTTCTCAGATGGTGCCCACCTTTTATACCTCCCTCTAGCCATGAGCCCAGGTGGCCAGCAACCAATGGGCTCCTTCCTATGCTCAGGAACCATCCCCTCCTGCTCCTACATCACTGGGTTTTCCTCCCCCCTCCCCACTCCAGCCAGGGACATGGTCGGTCGTGCCTGCATTTCTGTCTAATGGGAGCACCATTGAACTGTCCCTCGGAAATGGGGTGAGTGTGCTGTATGCAGCTAACTGAGCCCTGGTCCACACTCCATCCTTACCCGGGAGTGGAATATCACACCTCTGGCAGAGGTGCAATACCCCTGTAGCGGCCAAACCCTCGGGGTGCTACATTTGTGTTTTCCGTCACTGACTAGGTCTTATGAGGACATGTGGGGCATGATGAACCCCACATGACTGTGAAGTCTGCTGTAAAGCGTAGCGACTGCAGGAGGATCCGAAGACCTGGTGCACACGACCTTAAAAATCGGATGAGTGCTATCCGTCGTTTTGATGGATAGCACTCATCCACATGTTATTCTATGAGGCTGTGCGTATGTCCGATTTTTCATCTGAGTGCGGTCCGATTTTCACGGACACGCTGCATGTAGAAGATGGAGAATTTTTTTTTTTCCATTCTCCACATCCGAGAAAATCGGATCACATTCTGATCAAACTTTGATCAGAGTTTGATTTTGCATAATCGGACCGATTTTCGCGGATGAAAATTGGTCATGTGACCTTAGCCTGAGGCCTCACTTTTACTAGTCACTATAGGGCTGTTTTATTTATTTTATGTTTGCACTAGATGTTTTGTTTTTAACCAGTAATAGGTGACCTTAAGGGGTTAACCGGCTGCAGCTGTACAGCGACGTGGTCCACGTTACATCAGTGGAGCACAAAGACGTGCAAGTGATTAACTTAAGCTAAACCCATCTGGTTGTGTAACACGTAGATTGTAAACATTTTGTCAGGCCGCACATTTTACAGACAGTGTTTAAGGAAACATTAGCTTGTTAACACGCCTTGTTAAGTAAGCTCTGCCCTCGCTACAGCAATATTTACAGTATTAAAGCCATACAAAGTTTAATCTGATGGCTTTAGTGATAACAAATTAATATGTGCTTAAACCATTTATTAAGCAGCAAAATCCTACAGCCATGCAGAACACGCGCACATACCAGTCCGCCCGGGCAGAGGCTATATCTGGCACTGTGCTAGAAGGGCTTTCATAGGGAAATGTAAACACTCACGTTCTGTAATGTTTCTCCTTCCACTCAGTGTTTGTATTCCGTATAACTGATAGTTTTTAAATGTGTTTCCAACATTAACATTTTTGAAATGGACTAATAGCTCCGGTATTATCTATCTTTCATAGAGACAGTCGATGAGAAGTCCTCAAGGTACCCTTCACAGGCCGATGCCCAAGGGTTTACTCTTGTGGATGACTTAATAGCTTGATCACAGAGTTTCCTCGATGCATTATTAAAACATTCACACATTCTAGTTTTCGAATATCAGTAGGATTTATTTCAAAAGGTAACTTCGCCCAAAATACATAATCCTGCTATTACTGTGTTAGTTTATCCTTGGGTCATGTGAGAAGCCATTTTTAATTATAATCAGATGTTCATGAGATCAACTATAAATATGGACGGACACATTTTAAGTCTCATGTTTTACTGTGACAACAAAGAATGGTTATAATTAGTTTTATGTTATTACGAGTTAAATATAATTATATGCCAGTTATAAAGACAGAGGAGATTTAAGCAATGTATAAAAGTGAGAGAGAAAGAAAGAAAGAAAGAGATAAAGAAAGAGAGAAAGAAAACGAGAGAAAGAAAGAAAAAATATATACTGTATATTTATAAATAAGGTCCTAAATACATTTAATTATGCTTGTTTTTTCTAGGGAGGTTATCATTTTAGTACATTAAAATGGCCTCCATCTTTTTACACTGGCAAAAACCTATCCTAGAATGTTAGTAGTTCACGTGCTTTTGAGGATGTTCATTTAGATATTTAAGCCTTCTCCTTTCATGTACAAGAAGATATGCTCCCAGTAGATTTTCTGACCTAATACTAGAGATACCAGGGTGCTAAGGTAAGAAAAACTCACTCACACTGCTGTCCACCCTATCTATCTGGTCTTCCAGGGGTGCTGAGGTAAGAAGAGGCTGCTCACACTTCTGTCAATCCAGTCTATCTGATCTAATACTGGCGATTTAAAGAGCACTTGTCAGCAGGATTGTGCTCAGTAAAGTACATACACTGTCAGGTGGGTGACATTACACTGATTAACGTGATACCTTGGTTGATGAAATCCGTCCTGTGGTTCTTGTGTAATCTTTACTTTCAGTTTGGAGATAATGATATGCTCTTCCTCCAGGGCAGCCTGTCTATCTGGTGTTCTGCTTACATATTCATCTGTATGCTCTTATGACAGCTCACTGATCCTTCACTGACCTGCCTCCTATTTTACATAATGCATCTGGTAGTGCGGGGCTAGGTAAAATAGGAGGTAGGTCAGTGAAGGCACAGTGAGCTGTCATAAGAGCATACAGAGGAATATGCAAGCAGAGCACCAGATAGAGCACCCCCACAGGCCGCCCTGAAGCACGAGCATATCATTATCTCCAAACTGAAAGTAAAGATTGCACAAGAACCACAGGACGGATTTCATCAACCAAGGTATCATATTAATCAGTGTAATGGCGCCCACCTGACAATGTATGTAGTTTACTGAGCACAATCCTGCTGACAGGTGCGCTTCAAGGAGTGCTGAGGTAAGAAGAGACTGCTCATACTGTTGTCCACCCTGTCTATCTGATCTAATACTGGAGACACCAGGGGTGCTGAGGTAAGAAGAGGCTGCTCACACTGATGTTGTTCTCCCTGTCTATCTGATCTAATACTGGAGATACCAGGGGCGGTGAGATAAGTAGAATAAGAAGAGACTGATCACAGTGCTCTTCGCCCTGTTTTTCTTATCTCTTACCGGAGATACCAGGAGTGTTGAAATAAGAAGAGGCTGCTCACACTGCTGTCCACCCTATGTCATCCAATACTAGAGTTATCAGGAGTGCTGAATAAGAAGAGGCTGCTCACACTGCTGTCCATAATGTCTTTCCAATCTAATACTGGAGATACAGGGGTGCTGAAGTAAGACAAGACTGATCACACTGCTGTCCACCATGTCAATCTGATATAATACTGGAGATACCAGAAGTGCTAAGGTAAGAAGAGGCTGCTAACACTGCTGTCCACCCTGTCTTTCTGGTCTAATACTGTAGATACCAGGGGTGCTGAGGTAAGAACAGGCTGCTCACACTGCTGTCCACTCTGTGTTTCTGAATGAGTGTCTGCTCAGCTTTCTTTGTTTCCCAGAGCAGTCAACCACATCTTTTATTTCATATTCTGATTTCTCTCTGCTATTTTTAGACAACTTTCATTATTTTGTTCCTTTGTGTTTTAGTCAAGCTGGGACTCGGTGACGCAGACACAAGCACTATGAGTGACTGTCATGCGGTCAGCTGACCGGAACAGCCAGATATGTAATCCAGACAATTACTACTTGTAGCCATGCCCCCTGAGGAAGCAACGAACCCAATCATGCATTGGGGACCTGGGTCAAGGTGTGACCAGGATTCTTTCAATGGGTACTTATCTTTTATATATATGTGATGTCTAGCTGCTTTCCTGCTATATGTACACATAATTTCACATACTTATCTTATTTATACAAGCATGGAATAAGCACTTTTGTCTTTCATGTTCTAGGCTTATACTTGTGGTTGACGGTCCACCACTTTCTGACAGGCATGTCTATATTGTAATACTACATTGATTTAACTCAGGATAACTATTTGAAACTCATTTTGACATTGTTGGTACATGCCCGCCACTCTGTGGAGAAGGATGAAATTTGTCTGACCTTGATTGTACTTGTAAATGCTAGCATCAGCCCCTTTCTTTGCAACCTGATTAGTGTCCTTGGCCCTACCATACCGGGATCTTTTCTCACTGCTATTACACATTGCCCTGTGACCATCTTTTGTTTTTATTTGTCTCTTGACTAATTCTTTGATGTCATGTTTTGTCAACTTTTTAATGCATCTTAATAAAACTGTTCTTTTTATAGTAACATTGACTCTTGTCTAGTGTTGAGCCACCCCCGTAGTGTTCGAGTTCGGTTCGTCGAACACCCGTGTGTTCGCCGAACTGTTCGTCAAACTGTTCGTCGAACACCTTCGAACACCGTTAAAACCAATGGCAGGCAAACAAAAACACATAGAAACACATAGAAAACACCTTCAAAGGTGTCCAAAAGCTGACAAACTGCTCAGAAGACATAACTAACACATGGAAAAGTGACAAGTACATATAGTCATGCGAAAAGAAAAGAGGTGGAGGAGTAAAAGGAGGGGGAGACACAGATATAGGCATGTCATGCCCTTCTAAAATCCAAAAAGTGAGAAGCCAACACGGCCAGTTCGTTCCTGCCCGTGCCACCTCCGTGTCGCCGGGTTTGTGCCAGAGCCGCGGTGGACCCTGACGGCCAGTCCCCCTCTCCCAATACTGGTGCCTGTCCGCTGGTGGGTCGAGCCCCCCCGCAGTGGGGGGGGGTAACATCTGCAGAAGAAAGACCATCTTCCAGCCAAGCTAAGATGTCGACTTCTTTTCGTGGACAATGTGATACGATCCCTTTCTTACGGACACGCCCATCGCTACAAATTCCAGATGAGGCACAAAAACAGCAGGTGCTTCAGCGGATATCAAGTGCTCCTTCAAGTGGGCTCTCCTCCACCTCAATTTCAACATCACAAATATTCCAGTCCTCAGAGGTGTCACCCCAATCGCACTTGCTTCCTCACAGCTCCCAAGTCTCCAGCTGCCCGTCTGAGTATGGGGTAAAACAGATGGTTGAGTCTGCAGAGCTGTTTACTCATACTATAGCCTGGGAAACGTAAGTCTGCTCCAGAGCTTCTGTTAATCCAGACGAGGAAATGATCTGCACTGATGCCCAGAATCTTTATAAGTCGGATCCAGGACAAGATGAAGAAGGTTCTGAGCATAATGTAGACCCTCGTTCCCAAACTGTCACTCCTGTTGGTGGAGACAATGATGAAGACGATGATGAGACTCAAATACCTGATTGGAGCGACAACTTGACTTTTCGGTCAGGGCAGGAAGAGGTTGGCTTTGAGGACGACGGGTGTGATAACACACAGGGTGATGATGACGAGGTTGGAGATCCCACTTACTGTCAACCCACAGTCAGCCAGTCGATGAGGTCAACGGAGGAGGTGGAGGAGGATGTGACTAGCCCAGGGGATGGGGATGACTCGTTACCCGGGCCTTTGCCTGGCCTTGGGGATGTCGCGGTGGTCGGCTCCCTGGTCCGTACCCTGGGGTCACTCTTTAAAAGAGTGGATAATTGTTAATTTTATAAGAGTTTGTGACGCCACCTGTGGTATCTGGTGAGAAGCACCAGCGCTGCAGCAGTCCACTGAGACCCGTGATAAGGCTGCTCGATGGTATAGCTCCCCACAGGTGGAGCTAGGTCTCAGGGCAGCGTATGCAGGGGGAATGCAGGACAGGCGAGACCCAGCTGGGTCAGAGCAAGAACGGGAACGCACACGGTAGTCACTTCAGTACCTTTTACTGGAGGAAATTCAGGCACATCCCGGAGCACTGTAGGGTGAAGGGTGAATATCAGGATCCTCCCCAATGAGCGGGTGTAGGGCCTCCTGTTTCTTGCCTCTGCGTAGTAAGTTCTGACCTGCCTGGAGCTAGGCCTAACTTTGTCTCTGTCCTGCGCTGGCTGACCTTGTGGTAGGGCCTTCTCTTGGAGTTCACGCTCCCACTATGCGGGGCCTAAGCGTCTCCTGGCTCTGTTACGTATCAGCACCTTAGCCATCCTGGGACTTGTAGTTCTCCAGGGATTCCGGTTATGCCTTACTGAATCTAGTTAGCAGGAGCCTCGTGCTCCACTGCTGAACTATTAACTGAGTTCTCTAGACTAGACTGAGCTCCACTGCAGACTGACCTCTCTTAGGCTTCTCTACTGCAGGAACTCTTCAGAGGAACTGAACTGCCTAGCTCCACCTTCCCTATTTATATCCCTAACGGGCTCCCTCTGCTGGTCTGAGGTGGAAGGTGGAGATGTGTGAATGTTTATGGGGGCCTCTTGTGGAGGATTCCATCAATACACTCTTCTAGGATATGTGATACCAAGCACAGCGGGGCGTCACAGATGCTATTGACGACGAGGTTAGGTTGCGCCTTCCTGGACACAGATGGAGTACTGGAAGCACGTCAACAACTGCATCCTCAACCACAACTCTGCCTCTGACCACAAGTCGTAGTGGCTCTTCAGGTCGCATGGGCTCTAAGCCTTGCATAGCCTGGGCATTTATTCAGAATGATAAGGATGACCCAACTCGTGTTATCTGTAATATTTGTAACCAAAACATAAGTAGAGGCCAAAAAATCCATAGTTTGAGTACTTCATGCATGAACCGGCACATGGATATGAAGCATAAGTTGCAGTGGGAAGCTCACTGTGCTACAATGCGGCCTAGCAGGCTGGGCCAACCACCGTCTGCCCCATCTTGTGCATCCGCGGCCTCTTCATCCTCTGTGACTGGGGGGACAGCAGTCACACATGTTTTTGGACGCAGACCTGCCACCTCTTTACCTGCAACAGCCAGTGTGATTGGCAGGTCATCAGTTCATTGGGAAGTGGAAACACCTGCTGGTGTTGAGCGCTCTCTGACATCGAGAGCACCAGCTTTGGATCAAGGCAATCTAACATGTCCGCCTGCATCTTCCTCACAGACCGGCAGTTTGCCGGGGACATCCTACTCAACCCCGTCTAAGCACAACAGCCAGCCCTCGGTCCCTCAGATGTGGAAAAGTAAAAGACCATTTCCTCCTAGCCATGAGAAAGCTAAGAGGTTGAATTTCACCATCTGCAAGCTCTTGGCTACAGAAATGCTGCCTTTCCGCCTGGAGGACACAGTGGATTTTCGAGACCTTATGTCCGTCTCAGTACCCCAGTACCAAATGCTCAGTCGGCACTACTTCTCAAAGAAAGGTGTGCCTGCGCTCCACCAGCATGTCGCACACAACATCACCGCTTCTTTGAGAAACTCTGTGTGTGACAGGGTGCATTTCACCACAGACACTTGGACGAGTAGGCATGGACAGGGGCGTTACATGTCGCTGACTGGGCACTGGGTAACTATGGTGACAGCAGGACAAGGGGCTGCTATCCAAGTCTTACCGTCCCCACGAGTTGTGCGTCAATCCTCTTTATCTCGAAGTTCCTCCACTGCTTCTGCCTCCTCAACCTCCTCTCGGTCCTCCACCTGCACCCAAAGCCTGTCTGGTAACGCCACCTGCATTCTAACTGCGCAGAAGGAATCCTGCACACCTCCTTACTATGCTGGCAGCAGGGCTCAAGGCATCAGTGTTTACTTTGAAATGTCTGGGAAATGTGAGTCACACAGCTGAGGAGTTGTGGTCAGCTCTGGAGACCCAGTTTCATGAATGGTTGTCTCCACTGGACCTGCAACCAGGGAAGGCCGTGTGCGACAATGCTGCATCGCCGGGGCAATGTCACACACGTGCCTTGTATGGCTCACGTGTTGAACCTGGTTGTCCATAAATTGTTAGCCCACTATCCCGGACTAGATGGCCTTCTGCAGGGGGCACGGTCGCTGTGTGCTCACTTCCGCCGTTCGCATCCCGCAGCTCAATGACTTACATCTCTACAGAAGTCGTTGGGCCTGCCAGTTCACCGGCTGAAATGCGATGTGCCGACACGGTGGAATTCAACTCTGACCATGTTGCAGCGACTGTGGCAGCACCGACAAGCCCTGGTGCAATACGTTCTGACATATAGCCTGGGCCAACGAGATCCAGAGGTGGGGCAAATCACGCTGCAGGAGTGGTCTCAGATCAGGGACCTATGAAGTTGACGCGCCCCCTGGGCCGTGGGGTACCCTGAGCCGGGCCGGTAGACGCTGGGGGTTGTAGTCACTGTGGCGGTGACCCGGTCCGTGATCCAGGGCGGTCAATCCAAGGGTAATTTGTATATATGGGTTTTATAATGTCCGACTACGCCACCTCTGGAGTGGGGCAAAAGGGGCCGCCGCTGCGGAACAGTCCTCTGAAGCTGGTGGTTTTGCAGCAATGGTATTATTACTCACCACAGGAAGAGTGTAGCTTGAGGGCAGTGTGGGTGGATGATGGTGGTTGTAGTGCAGGGAGTCAGTAATGAACACAGAGTCCGTGTGATGCAGTCCCAAGATCTTTACTCACAGTTGTTGCAGTCCAGATTACAGGTACCAGAGCAATCTCACCCGTCGTGCTGTGCGTACTCAGTGAGGGGCTCAGTCCACCCCCAGATAGCTCCGGAGTACTTAGCAGGACCCCCTTCTGTGTGTCCTTTCTCTGGCCTTCTATCTGCACCTCACACCCAGTGACACTTCTATCCGGTATCCTCGGGCCTTGGCGGACGACTTGTGTTCCGTCCCCTGGGTCCTATGTGGCTACCTTCTTAGTGAGACTGGTGTGGACTTTTACCTGCAGTACATGAAATGCTGCAGCCTCCGGTTTCTAGTTGAGCCTTGCTGTTTCTCCGCTAGTTGAGGGACCGGTTCCCCTTATCTGGTCTGACCCCTCTACCTCCTGGTAGCAGCAGGAGTACGGGTGGCCTTCTGCACGGCCCATAGCCCTAGGGTCCCTTCGGTTCCTGGAGCCTTCCTGCTCCCACTCCTCTCTTCTCTCCTTCAGTCCTGGGCCTCCCAGGCTAGGCCCGCCTCTGGAGCAGAGCTCATGCCGAGCCTCTGCTCCTGTCACTTTTCCTCCTCTGACTGGCTTGCTCTTTCTAAGATAGCTTCCTATTTATACTCTCCCTGTCATGTGCTCCGCTAAGCTGCTCCCCTAAGCACCCACTACATAGGACCCTTCCACCAGCTAGGGACCTGGGACTGTGCTCTCCCTTAGGAGCAATCTTGCCCTACCCCCACTGCGGGTATGTGTTGGATGCAGGTGTTAGGGTCCCGAGCCATATGCCTTCCTTACCTGAGGGTGAGATACCACACCTCTGGGTGAGATGCAGTAACTCTGTGGCGACTGAACCCTCAGGGGCGCCACACACCCTTCTGCACAGTTTTGAAATGGCGACGAAGATGTTTAGTGCTGACGACGATGCCATTATCAGCATGACTATTCCGGTGATTTACATGCTGGAGCACACACTAAACAGAATTCAGAGTCAGGTGGTGGGACAAGAGGAGGTGGAGGAAGTAGAGGAGGAGTCGTATGCGGAAGGGATAACATCTCCAAGGTCCAGACGGTTGGCAGCACCAAGGCGGCAGGCATGGGAGGGTGGGGGAGAGGGATTAACCAGGGCGCATGGTAGCAGCCAAACTGTTGAGGAAGGTGCAGGAGCCGAGGAAGAAGTGGAGGACGAACTGGCGATGGGCATGGAAGACTCATCAGATGAGGGAGACCTTGATCACATTTCTGTTGTGCGAGGTTGAGGGGAGAGGGCAGAGGAAGGAAGCATGATTCTTACCTCGCTACCAACACAACAAGGACTTGGTCCTCCTGGATGCGCAAGACTCATGAGTGCCTTCTTGCTGCACTACCTGCAACATGACCCTCAGATTGTCAGAATTCGAAGTAATCCCGACTACTGGGTTGCCACACTCTTAGATCCCCGGTACAAAAGTAAATTTGCCGAAATAATTCCTGCCATAAAAAGGGATTTACGCATGTAGGAGTATCTGCAGACGCTGTTGCAGAATCTTACATGTGCTTTTCCACAAAACACCAGTGGTGCACGTAGTGAATCTCACAGTTCTAACTTGCCAACCGTGGGACTATCGAGTCTTCATCACTCAAACCGTAACAGTAACACAGTATCTGCTGGTAACAGCAATTTTGTGGAATCGTTTCACCACTTTTTTAGACCATCCTTTGCAAGGCCACAGGAGACAAGAAGTCTGACACATAGTCAACGCCTAGAGAGGATGGTGCAGGAGTATCTCCAAGTGAACATCGAAGCCATGACTGTGTCACTGGACCCTTGCTCATTTTGGTATTCCAATCTGGAAAAATGGCCGGAGCTCGCCACTCACGCCTTGGAGATCTTGTCATGCCCTGCAGCCAGTGTTCTCTCTGAACGTGTGTTCAGCGCTGCTGGTGGTGTGCTGACAGATAAGCGCACGCGTCTGTCCACTGAGAATGTAGACAGACTCACGTTCATAAAGATGAACAAATCATGGATTCGCAAGGACTTTTCTACCCCTGTGTTATCCTTGGGAGACTAAAACCTTGAGGATTTGGTAAAATCACCTCACCAACCGTTTTAAGCAACTGTGGGGCAATTGATGCCACTTAACCCTAGAACGCATGACCATAAAAATCTACACTTTCATATACCTGGGGCCTTTTAGGCTCGTGTGCAAATAGCATGGAATAACTCAAACTCAAATGACAAACAAGTATATACATGAAGAATACCTAGAGTTTCAAAATTCTAACTAAAGTAATCTTGCAGAAAATAGAAAACAATTAACAGGGCGGGCCTGCGAGGCCCCAGGTATGCGTTCTAGGGTTAAGTGGTGTCTGTGCCACAATTTTGGGAAAAAATGGAGACTCTTTTTGGAGTCCCCTTGCTGTGTCTTACGTGACGTTGGCATCGTCAATTCCAGGTGGGTTGGGTCGCTCCCCCCCCTTTTTAACTGTAAGAAACTAGATACACTATGGCTTGGGGTAACACAGATGGTTGAGTCTGAAGAGCTCAGAGGTCTGCTCCAAATCTTCGGTGTCTGCTAGTCAGCGTAGAATTTTTAACTGCATCTAGCCTAGGCAATACTTTGGGCGTAGTAGCCCAGCTGCGAAGCAAGCTGCACCGCCTGTGTATCTAATAAGAATTTTTAAATGCATCTAGCCTAGGAAGACTGTGGGGACCCCCAACCAAACCCAGACGCTCAGCCCCCCTACCGCCCCCCTTTCCTTGACAATACAATAATGTAACTCTTACAACTGGATGGGTGAGGATCGGTCACAGCTTTATTAACTCTTTATACTCATTCCATTAGAAAGGCATTTTATTTCTAAAATAATTCAGCTTGTTGCAGCATGCCCTGGGTCTCCACTCCGGCAAGTTGGCCAACAAGTGTAACTCTCCAACATGTCCTTTCTATTTCCAGGCCACGGAGGATCCTGCGTACTCGTATGCAGGACTCTGACCCCCACCCATCACTCTTAACGCTTGTTCCACTCCGTCCTGGAGTCCTGACAGGAATATGTCCAGTTCAATATTCATTAAGTGAACAACGTCGGGCCGTATGAGGCCTGCTTTATCTCCTTCCAGTTGTCGGTGTCGTACCACTACACCGCCTCTGTCTCTTCTAAATTTTGCCATCCGAATATTTATTACCCGCCTTGTCCGTTCGATGGCCGTGATGTCTCGCGCACCTTGCCATACCGCTATCGGCACAATCTCTGACCATACTATTGCTAGTTTTGTGAAAAATTCTCTGAAGCGCTCAGTGTCTAGTTTCATTATTGCCATTAGTTATGCGCTGTTATGATGACCTAGGTTGTTTCCCCCGGCCTGTATAACTAAGATGACCGGACATCTTGCCTCTCTCCCTACCTTGATTACCTCCATTAGTACCTGTGGCCATAGCAGGCCTCTAATACCTCTCTAGTTGAAATATGTGTTATGAAACTCTAATTTCCTCCCGCCTGGGCAGACTTTCGCCCTTTTTTCTGCCCAATACATATACGAGTGGCCTATCACCCACACTGTTGGCTTAGCGTCACCTGTAAAACAAACAAACCACGTTAGGATAACAAGTCCGGTCTTATGTATCTTGCCAAACACGTGGATCGCCATCTCCCTATCCTCTGAACTTCCGTTTCTGACAGTCCTGCTCTTGCTGCTTCCGTGGCCGCGCCTATGCGGAATGAGTGTGTCCCGTAATCTTTGGGGTGGTTCCCTGCCGATGTTATGCATTTATTAAATATAGCTTGGAACTGGTATCTTGATAATGGCATTCCATCAATGTGTGATAGGAAGAAATTACTTTGTGATCTGATGGTTAGATATGTTTTTACTATTGTTACCCAACTCAGTGTACCGTTTGTGGGTTGTAGAAGTACCCAAGTGCCCCTGCCCGCTGGAACCGTTTTCGATTTGTGTATGCATAGACGTATTGCATTATTGGCTATGACTACGTCCTGGTGTAATAAGCCTCCACTGGTGGTAATTTTGGATTGAGGGACTAATTCGCTTATGCATAGCGCCCCGAAGAAGGCGATCACAAATGCAGTAGACAGTAGTGTTGCTTCAAATTGTGAGTGTCATGTTAATGGTGTTAGGGATATGATGTGAGAAATCAGTTTTAGTGACACGGGACGGGACGTCTACACTCCTGACTTGGCTGACCCCTTTTCCACCCTTTTATGGATTGTCTGATGATGAACCTTTGTCACATCTCCCCAATTCAGTAGTTGGAAGTGAAATGCTACTCCGGTCAGACACCGCTGCGCTGACGCCCCTGATATGCCCCTCATAATTAGCTGGTGGAGAAATTCTATGGTGACTTGTGATCTGACTTGTTCACATTGGTCAACCCGTCTGCCTGCTACTTGTCGTGTCCACTCTTCCCATGCCTTACCGTATGCTTGCCACGTCGACGGGGCAACTGACGCTCTGATTAATGGCATCAACTATTCGCCACTAGATCCCATAGGGAAGGTGGGCAACTGTTGCCCGATGGGTGGGCGTTGTGGAAGAGCTCTGTGAAAATCTGCCAATTGAATTGTTATAAAGCGTTAGCAGCAGCTTTAAACCCCTCAGCATAGTGGCTAGCGCGGACCCATACATTGTGTTTTAGGCACAGGAATGCTAGCCTGGGTAGTAGGCCTAGCACTGGGGGAGACGATGATGCCATCTTATTAATGCAGTGCGCTAGGCTGGTGTTTTTTGTTATGAAGCGTATATTTTTGTAAGCCAGGCGCGTGCCCCATATTTCTATTGCTACCACTATTGGGAAGAAAAATTATTTTCAGGGCTAGATGCAGCTAAAAATTATTATTAATTTAAAAGCTGGTGGAGCTTGGTATAGATGGACTAATACAATGAGTCCCACACACTGCTAGAAGGCCAAATATTTTTTCAGAGCTAGATGCAGATAAAAATTATTTTTCATTTGCAACCTGATGGAGGTCAGTATAGATGGACTAATACACCAAGTCCCACACACAGCTAGAAGTCCAAATATTTTTTCAGAGCTAGATGCAGATAAAAATTATTTTTAATTTGCAACCTGATGGAGGTCAGTATAGATGGAGTAATAGAGAAAGTCCCACACACTGCTAGAAGGCCAAATATTTTTTCAGAGCTAGATGCAGATAAAAATTATTTTGAATTTGCAACCTGATGGAGGTAAGTATAGATGGACTAATAGAGAAAGTCCCACACACTGCTAGAAGGCCAAATATTTTTTCAGAGCTGGATGCAGATAAAAATTATTTTTAATTTGCAACCTGATGGAGGTCAGTATAGATGGACTAATAGAGAAAGTCCCACACACTGCTAGAAGGCCAAATATTTTTTCAGAGCTAGATGCAGAAAAAAATTATATTCAGTTTGCAACCTGATGGAGGTCAGTATAGATGGACTAATAGAACAAGTCCCACACACAGCTAGAAGCCCAAATATTTTTTCAGAGGTAGATGCAGATAAAAATTATTTTAAATTTGCAACCTGATGGAGGTCAGTATAGATGGACTAATAGAGAAAGTCCCACACACTGCTAGAAGGCCAAATATTTTTTCAGAGCTAGATGCAGACAAAAAATTATTTTCAGTTTGCAACCTGATGGAGGTCAGTATAGATGGACTAATAGAACAAGTCCCACACACAGCTAGAAGCCCAAATATTTTTTCAGAGGTAGATGCAGAAAAAAATTATATTCAGTTTGCAACCTGATGGAGGTCTGTATAGATGGATTAATAGAACAAGTCCCACACACAGCTAGAAGCCCAATATTTTTTCAGAGCTAGATGCAGAAAAAAAATATATTCAGTTTGCAACCTGATGGAGGTCAGTATAGATGGACTAATAGAGAAAGTCCCACACACTGCTAGAAGGCCAAATATTTTTTCAGAGCTAGATGCAGACAAAAAATTATTTTTAATTTGCAACCTGATGGAGGTCAGTATAGATGGACTAATAGAGAAAGTCCCACACACAGCTAGAAGCCCAAATATTTTTTCAGAGGTAGATGCAGAAAAAAATTATATTCAGTTTGCAACCTGATGGAGGTCTGTATAGATGGATTAATAGAACAAGTCCCACACACTGCTAGAAGGCCAAATATTTTTTCAGCGCTAGATGCAGAAAAAAATTATATTCAGTTTGCAACCTGATGGAGGTCAGTATAGATGGACTAATAGAACAAGTCCCACACACAACTAGAAGCCCAAATATTTTTTCAGAGGTAGATGCAGAAAAAAATTATATTCAGTTTGCAACCTGATGGAGGTCTGTATAGATGGATTAATAGAACAAGTCCCACACACTGCTAGAAGGCCAAATATTTTTTCAGAGCTAGATGCAGAAAAAAATTATATTCAATTTGCAACCTGATGGAGGTCAGTATAGATGGACTAATAGAACAAGTCCCACACACAGCTAGAAGCCCAAATATTTTTTCAGAGGCAGATGCAGATAAAAATTATTTTTAATTTACAACCTGATGGAGGTCAGTATAGATGGACTAATAGAACAAGTCCCACACACAGCTAGAAGCCCAAATATTTTTTCAGAGGTAGATGGAGAAAAAAATTATATTCAGTTTGCAACCTGATGGAGGTCTGTATAGATGGATTAATAGAACAAGTCCCACACACAGCTAGAAGCCCAATACTTTTTTTAGAGGTAGATGCAGAAAAAAAATATATTCAGTTTGCAACCTGATGGAGGTCAGTATAGATGGACTAATAGAGAAAGTCCCACACACTGCTAGAAGGCCAAATATTTTTTCAGAGCTAGATGCAGAAAAAAATTATATTCAGTTTGAACCTGATGGAGGTCAGTATAGATGGACTAATAGAACAAGTCCCACACACTGCTAGAAGCCCAAATATTTTTTCAGAGCTAGATGCAGAAAAAAATTATATTCAATTTGCAACCTGATGGAGGTCAGTATAGATGGACTAATAGAATGATGCTATGCCCAAAAGATTTTACTTCACTAGGTGCTGTAAAAAAATTGGTATTCTATACACAGGTGGTATATCTTGCAACACAGATAGGCTACTCCACTGACTAACACACTCTGCAATAGGCCAAAAAGGATTAGCTTTGCTAGATTCAGCCAAATGCTGTGAAAAAAAACTTGCACAGCACTGGCACAGACCTGCCTGGCAAAAACTGATAGGAACTGATGTAACCTAGTCCTGAAAAGGACTGCAATTACAATTAGTCTTTACTCCCACAATCTATCTATTTAAGAGCACAGACCTGCCTGATAAAAGTCGTAGGAAATGCTGTAACCTAGTCCTTAAAAGGACTGCAATCACAACTATTCCCTACTCCCAAGCTATCTGTAGATTTGTGCGAAAATTGGCTTGAAATTAACAAGGTATAGCGCACACAGCAACAGCGGTGCCGTCTAACACGCAGCTGCAGCAGTGAGAAAATGGTGGCGACGGGGAAAATGGCTTGGTCTTATAGGGCAAGGACATGTGACATACACTGCCAATGACACATGCCCTTGCTTGTGTGAAAAAAGCACTTCGCTCCGTGTGTGCGCTGCTGATAGGCTGACAGATTGCACCTCCCCACTGTAAATGCGGGAAAGAGAAAAAAAAATGGAGATCTTCATTATTCCTGCAGAGATCCATCCCCTGCCCCTCCCCCCACCCCGCTGTACACTCAAACTGCGTATTAACATTAATTTTCATCATTACTGAGAAAAAATCCAGTTATGATTTTGGTGCACGAACAGTTATCGAACATAACCTCGAACAGCCAAATTTTTCTCAAGCACCGCCCAAAACAGCTCGAATTTGAGATTGGCGAACAGTTCGAGTAGAACAACGCTCATCTCTACTCTTGTCCTCTATATGCATAGAACCATATGTGTAAAGGTGTTGCCCATTTTAGGTGTCATGATTAGAGTTGAGCCACCTCCGTAGTGTTCGAGTTCGGTTCGGTTCGTCGAACACCCGTATGTTCGTCGAACTGTTCGTCAAAGACCGTCGAACACCGTTAAAACCAATGGCAGGCAAACAAAAACACATAGAAACACATAGAAAACACCTTCAAAGGTGTCCAAAACCTGACAAACTGCTGAGAAGACGCAACTAACACATGGAAAAGTGACAAGTACATATAGTCATGCGAAAAGAAAAGAGGTGGAGGAGTAAAAGGAGGGGGAGACACAGATATAGGCATGTCATGCCCTTCTAAAACCAAAAAAGTGTGAAGCTGACATGGCCAGTCCATTCCTGCCCGTGCGACCTCCGTGTCGCCGGGTTTGTGCCAGAGCTGCGGTGGACCCTGACGGCCAGCCCCCCTCTCCCAATACTGGTGCCTGTCCGCTGGTGGGTCGAGCGAGCCCCCCTGCGGTGGAGGCAGGTCTAAGCTTTTTAATTTAAATTGTCTCTGTAATTTGAATGAATACACTTTAAATCCTTTTACAAGGATCTATTGGAGGGCAAGTCTGATGCCAGCAGCCGCGGGAATTCCAGCTCCAGTAGCGTCCACTAAAGCAGCTGCAGTTAAAAAGCTTTTATAAGGATCGAGCTTGGCGGTCCACCGCAAGGCGTCCTACCGCCAGTCCCAGCCCCTGTGCCTTGGCGTGCCTCCCCGATGCTCTTCACTGAGTGTCCCGGGGGCCCGAAGCATTTCCTTTGAAAAAATTAAGTGTCCAAACTACAGGTGGTGTAGCTTGCTTAACAGGTGGGATAATCCGCTGACTAGCAGACACTGCTACTAGGTCCAAAGAATTTCCTGGGCTAGATGCAGTTAAAAATTTGTAATTAGATCTACAGGCGGTGGCTACTCCGCTGACTAGCAGACACTGCTACTAGGCCCAAAGTATTGCCTGGGCTAGATGCAGTTAAACGTTTGTAATTAGATACTCTCGTTGGATGCTGAGAAAGCATTCCATAGAGTCAGCTGGCACGCCATATATTATTCTCTTAAAAAGCTTGGGGTAGGTGTCTAGGGGACCCTTTTATAGCCAAAATCACAGCCCTGTATCGCAATCCGTCAGCTAGGCTGAAGATAAATGGAACATTTTAATCACCTTTCATAATCACCAATGGGACAAGGCAGGGATGTCCTCTGTCCCCTCTCTTATACATCCTAGTGATGGAGCACCTGCTCTCATCAATTCGCGATAACCCCAATATTAGGTGGATTGAGGTGGGAGGCACCGAGTACAAGTGCTCTGCATTTGCTGATGATGTCCTAGTATATATCACTCAATCACATATATCCATCCCTGCTGTTATGGCTGAAATAGATCACTTTGTTACATGGTCAAATTTTAAAATCAATGCAGCGAAGTCTGAGGCCCTCGATGTCTCCCTTCCCAAATCCATACAGGATTCCATCCAGTCCAACTTTCCCTTTGCCTTGCCCTCACAGGGTATCAAATATTTAGGAATTCGTATTCATAGAGACCTCTCCCGTCTATTTAATCTTAATTTTGGGCCCTTTATTGAACAACTCCATATAGATCTTACTTCTTGGACGGTGAAAGATTTTTCCTGGTTCGGCAGAATAAGTATACTAAAAATGAACATCCTACCTAAACTCTTATACCTCTTCCAAACCATTCCCGTGGTAATTCCCTCAAATTTTTGGAAAAGACTACGCAATAGCTTTTAGTCTCCCCAGGATGACACAGGTGGGGCAGATGGTGGTTGTCCCGGCCCACTAGGCCGCATTGTAGCACAGTGAGCTTCACAGTGCAACTTATGCTTCATATCCATGTGACGGTTCATGCATGAAGTACTCAAACTATGTATTTTTTGGCCTCTAGTTAGCTTTTGGTGACAAATGTTACAGATAACATGAGTTGGGTCATCCTTAGCGATCTGAAAAAATGCACAGGCTATGCAAGGTTTAGAGCCCATGCGACTCTGCTACTAGCAATTGTTATGTTCTGCTACCAGAGCTAAGGAAAGAGAGGAGATCTGTCCCTACGATAGAACTCAGCTTAATCCCTACGATATAACAGGGGACCTGATCCTGCGATCAGACCTGCTAAAGTCCTAAGCTAGTCTGTACGGAGACCTATAGATGTGGGGAAGGAATCCCTACAAGTACTAAGGACTGGGAGGAATATGGGACACCTCCTAACAGAAATAGTAGCAGACAGACGAACAAACAAAATATATAGAACATAGAGGTCCGTAGACCAAGCAAACTAACAGAGTTAGATACAGAGCACAGGCTAGCTAGAAAGTAGATATACAATGAAGTCCAGCAAAGCCAGAAGGGCGGAGCAGGATTAAATAGGCCAACAAGGTCATGTGACCAGCAAAGGAAAAAACCTAAGAGCAAGGTTCTAACAGTACCCCCCCTTCTAAGAGGATCCTCCGGATCCCCTAGGACCAGGCTTATCAGGAAATCTCCTGTGAAACGCTCTGATAAGTCTGGACGCGGAAACATCATCCGAGCTCACCCAAGAGTTATCCTCGGGTCCGAAACCTTTCCAGGCCACAAGATACTGCAAACTACCTCTATACCGTCTAGAGTTAAGGATGCGAGAAATTTCATATTCCCCGTCCTCCACCACCGGGGGAACAGAGGCAGAGGCGTCACAATCCGATACAACAGCTTTTTTCAACAGAGAGACATGAAATACCGGATTAGTTCTCCAGGAGGTAGGAACCTCCAACCTAACAGCAGATTGGTTGACAACCTGAAGCACCTTAAAGGGCCCTACAAACTTGGGACCCAATTTCTTAGAAGGAATCCTCAACCGCAGATTCCTAGAGGACAACCAAACCATGTCACCAACAGCGAACAAGACCTCCTGTCGTTTCCTATCAAAGTAGTCTTTAGATTTTCTGTTGGCCTCCTGAAGATTACCACGCACATCCGTCCAAACTCTCTCCAAATCACCGGAAAAATTCTCCTCCTCAGGCACGGCAGATCCCAACTTGGAGAACGACCCAAACGACGGATGTCTCCCAGAACAACAAAAAAAAGGCGAACAACCAGCAGAAGAAGATGTATGATTGTTCAGAGCAAATTCAGCAAGTGGCAGAAACTCAGACCACCCCTCTTGATTGTCTGCCACAAAACAACGCAAGAACTGCTCAACATCCTGGTTTTTCCTTTCTGTCTGGCCATTAGATTCGGGATGATATCCGGACGAGAACGACAAATGAACTCCCAACCTGTCACAAAAGGCACGCCAAAAACGAGCCACGAACTGAGGTCCCCTATCAGAAACAATGTCAGTAGGAACGCCATGAAGTCTGACAATTTCCTTGACAAAGGCCTTAGCGAGAGTTTTAGCGCAGGGCAGTTTGACGAAGGGAACCAAGTGACACATCTTGCTAAAACGGTCCACGACCACCCAGATGACAGTAAAACCCTCAGAGGGGGGAAGGTCAGTTATAAAGTCCATAGCCAAATGTGTCCAAGGAGCACTGGGAACCTCCAAAGGACAAAGCAACCCCGCAGCAGGAGTATGTGAGGACTTAGATCTAGCACATATAGTACATTGACGCACCCACTTAATGACTTCCTTCTGCCATCCAGGCCACCAAAAACTGCGACCCACCAGTCTCTTGGTCTCAGAGATTCCGGGATGACCTGCCAACCGAGATTCGTGACACTCAACAAACAAATCTCTCCTAAAGGTCCCAGGCACAAACAACCTCCCATGAGGAGTGTTAGATGGGGCATTCTCCTGTGCTTTAAGAATCTCATCTTCCAAAACGGAGTCCAAAGCAGCTATCACAACACCTTCTTGTAAAATGTTCTCCTCTTTCTCAGCACCGACTATGGGAGAAAAACTGCGAGACAAGGCATCCGCCTTAACATTCTTAGTACCAGGGATGTAAGTAACGGAGAAATTAAACCGCGAGAAAAACAGTGCCCACCTAGCCTGACGGGCATTCAGGCGCTTGGCAGCATCAAAATATATCAGATTTTTATGATCCGTAAGAACCTGAACGGGAAATTCCGCACCTTCCAAGAAGTGGCGCCAGTGTTCAAATGCGAGTTTAATAGCCAATAATTCCCGATTACCAATATCGTAATTCAGTTCAGTCTCCGAAAATTTTTTTGAAAAAAAGGCACAGGGATGTAATCCATCCCCGTTATCCTGAGACAATACTGCGCCAACCCCCACAGAGGAAGCATCAACCTCAACCAAAAACGGCTTAGTCACATCAGGCTGCATAAGGATGGGAGCAGAGGTGAACCTCTCCTTGAGATACACAAAAGCTTCAATGGCCTCAGAAGACCACTGAACCGCATCAGCACCTTTCCTGGTGAGATCGGTCAGAGGTTTGACAATACTAGAAATTTTTTTTATGAATTTTCTGTAATAATTGGCGAAACCTAAAAACCTCTGTATCGATTTCAAACCAATAGGCCTAGGCCATTCCTGTACAGCTTGAACTTTAACCGGGTCCATCTCAAAACCTTCGCTGGAGATAATGTAGCCCAAAAAACTAATTCTCTGTACAGCGAACTCACATTTCTCCAGCTTAGCAAAAAGCGAATTGTCCATTAATAACTGTAATACCTCACGTACGCTCCGCCAATGAGACTCCAGATCCGGCGAATAAATCAAAATGTCATCCAAATACACAACCACATTTTTGCCGATCAAAGGTCTAAGGATGTCATTAATAAGATTCTGAAAAAATGCAGGAGCATTAGTAAGACCAAAGGGCATAACCAGATTCTCAAAATGACCCACAGGAGTGTTAAAAGCAGTCTTCCATTCGTCACCCTCCTTCATGCGCAACAGATTGTATGCCCCCTTAAGGTCAATTTTAGAGAACCACTTGGCCCCCATTAACTGGTTAAACAGATCAGGAATCAATGGCAGTGGGTAAGGATTGCGTACAATAATTTTGTTAATCTCACGAAAATCCAGACAAGGACGTAAACCGCCGTCCTTTTTTTTTACAAAAAAAAATCCAACTGCCACAGGAGACTTAGAGGGCCTAATGTGACCGGCGGCCAAACTTGTCTGTATGTATTCCTCCAAAGCCTTCCTCTCAGGAATAGTAAGGTTAAATAAACGACTTTTAGGAAGAGTCGCTCCAGGGACAAATTCAATAGAACAATCATAGTCTCTATGGGGAGGCAAAACCTGCGATTCCTTCTCAGAAAAAACTCTCCAAAAATCCTGAATAGGGACAGGCAATTCTCCCCTATCCAAAGCTGCAATACGCCCGTTACAACACTTGTCATAACATTTATGGCTCCAGGATTTAATTTCACTGGTAGACCAATCCAGTACAGGATTGTGAAATTTTAACCAGGGCAATCCCAATATTACTGGAGAAGGCAAGTTATTCAAAACTGCCAAATCCAATTTCTCATGGTGAACACCATTAATAGTGAGAGGAAATTCACAGACCTTGAGAGTAATATTCTTCAAAGGGGAACCATCCACAGAAACCACAGCAATGGGGGATGATAAAGGTTCGGGTTTTAAATTGAGTCTTTCCAAGAATCCCCCATCAATTACATTCAGAGTAGACCCGCAATCAACAAACACCCGAAATTCCATTAATTTTTCCTGAGCAATCGTGGAAGCAGCTAAAAATACACCCTTGGAATTTAAACAGGCAATACGGGCATGACTGACCATTTTTTTTTCTTTCTTCATACGAAGCTCACAGCCTTTAATCAAATGACCAGATTTTCCGCAATAGAAACACAAGCCTTCAGAAAATCTACGGTCTTTTTCTTGAGAGCGAGGTGCCACCGATCCAATCTCCATCGGTTCACCACTGTTAGTACACACATTCTCATAACCAGAAACTGACATAGCAGAGGATTTGCTCTCATTAACCCTTGCACGCAGTCTCCTATCCACCCGTATAGCTAATTGCATAGCCTGTTGCAAATCTTCAGGTGTAGGATAAGCAATTAGCAGGTCTTTAACCCTTTCATTGAGCCCAGCAAGAAATAGACTTTTCAGAGCAGAATCGTTCCACCCTGTTTGAGTAGACCAACGACGGAAATGAGTACAATATTTTTCCACATTACCTGATCCCTGTTTCAAACGTCTCAACTCAGTCTCAGCTGATAAGACACGGTCAGGATCATCATATAATAGTCCCAAAGCAGAAAAAAAACTATCCACTGATCTGAAGCATGCATCACTAGGTTGCAAAGAAAAGGCCCACTCCTGAGGCTCTTTGCGCAAAAGTGACATTATGAACCCTATGCGCTGGGATTCATCCCCAGAGGACTTGGGTCTCAAACAAAAATACAATAAGCAAGCATTTTTAAATGAAAAAAAATTCTCGGTGTTCACCAAAAAATAAATCCGGCAAACATACCTTAGGCTCCAAGAAATGTGCTCCAGGACAGTTACTCACGTGCTGACGGAGCTCGGCCACCTCCAGAGAGAGTCCCTGCAGGCGATGAGCCAAATCCTGAACCGACACCATGATGGAACAGAAAAATCTTTCCTTAGAAAATTTGCAGGCTGGACTTACTGTTATGTTCTGCTACCAGAGCTAAGGAAAGAGAGGAGATCTGTCCCTACGATAGAACTCAGCTTAATCCCTACGATGTAACAGGGGACCTGATCCTGCGATCAGACCTGCTAAAGTCCTAAGCTAGTCTGTACGGAGACCTATAGATGTGGGGAAGGAATCCCTACAAGTACTAAGGACTGGGAGGAATATGGGACACCTCCTAACAGAAATAGTAGCAGACAGACGAACAAACAAAATATATAGAACATAGAGGTCCGTAGACCAAGCAAACTAACAGAGTTAGATACAGAGCACAGGCTAGCTAGAAAGTAGATATACAATGAAGTCCAGCAAAGCCAGAAGGGCGGAGCAGGATTAAATAGGCCAACAAGGTCATGTGACCAGCAAAGGAAAAAACCTAAGAGCAAGGTTCTAACAGCAATACTATCAAATGATTGGCTGAGTTAGATGCAGAGCGTCTGGGTTTGGTTGGGGGTCCCCACAGTCTGCCTAGGCTAGATGCAGTTAAAAATTCTCATTAGATACATAGGCGGTGCAGCTTGCTTCGCAGCTGGGCTAATACGCCCAAAGTATTGGTAGACTCTTTACTAAATAAGGAAGGATTCACTGACTGTGGAGGCCCCTCCGTGGGCCGTGGCGATTGGTGGAGATTTGGTGGATGATTATAGGAGAAAGCTCCTTAATAGAGAAAGTTGGTGGATTTATACTTTAAATACACGTGTACCAGCGGGTTTAAACATCAGACATGATTTGATGTATCATTATGAGTGATCATTTATAGATTATTATTATATATATGTTCCTTTTTTCTTCTTTTCTTTTTGATTATTTACATTTATATGCATTGTTTCTATGCTATACAATTTTAACATGGTATGTGTGTTTAAATTTCTGATTAACTCAGCCTTGAACAGGTGCATAGCAGGACATGACATATAAATACCACTTCCTTGCTGTTTTTTTGCTACGCAATGATTAAGAACTCCTATAAACATTGTGCAGAAAGAAGGGTGAAAGTCCGCCCAGGCAGGAGGAAATTGGAGTTTCATAACACATATTTGAACTGGAGAGGTATTAGAGGCCTGCAATGGCCACAGGTACTAATGGAGGTAATCAAGGTAGGGAGAGAGGCAAGAGGTCCGGTCATCATAGTTATACAGGCCGGGGGAAACGACATAGCTTATCACAAGAGCGCATAACTAATGGCAATAATGAAACTAGACACTGAGCGCTTCAGAGAATTTTTCACAAAACTAACTATAGTATGGTCAGAGATTGTGCCCAGAACGGTATGGCAAGGTGCGTGAGACATCACGGCCATCGAACGGACAAGGCAGGTAATAAATATTCGGATGGCAAAATTTATAAGAGACAGAGGCTGTGTAGTGATACGACACCGACAACTGGAAGGAGATAAAGCAGGCCTCATATGGCCCGACGGTGTTCACTTAATGGATATTGGACTGGACATATTACTGTCCGGACTCCAGGACGGAGTGGAACAAGCGTTAAGAGTGATGGATGGGGGTCGGAGTCCTGCAT
Organism: Phyllobates terribilis; assembly: GCF_046119375.1. Taxonomy (NCBI): domain Eukaryota; kingdom Metazoa; phylum Chordata; class Amphibia; order Anura; family Dendrobatidae; genus Phyllobates; species Phyllobates terribilis. Next base: position 709,291,177 of record NW_027362764.1, read on the forward strand.
ACGAGTAAGCAGGATCCTCCGTGGCCTGGAAATAGAAAGGACATGTTGGAGAGTTACACTTGTTGGTCAACTTGCCGTTGTGGAGACTGGAGACACAGGGCATGCTGCAACAAGCTGAATTATTTTAGACATAAAATGCATTTCTAATGGAATGAGTATAAACAGTTAATAAAGCTGTGACCGATCCTCACCCATCCAGTTGTAAGAGTTACATGATTGTATTGTCAATGAAAGGGGGGCGTTAGGGGGCTGAGCGTCTGGGTTTGGTTAGGGGTCCCCACAGTCTGCCTAGGCTAGATGCATTTAAAAATCATTATTAGATACACAGGCGGTGCATCTTGCTTCGCAGCTGGGTTACTACGCTGACTAGCAGACACTGAAGCTTTGGAGCAGACCTCTGAGTGAACAGCTCTTCAGACTCAACCATCTGTGTTACCCCAAGCCATAGTGTATGTATTTTCTTACGGTTAAAAGGGGGGGGGAGACCCAACCCACCTCTAATTGACGATGGCAACGTCACGTAAAACAAAGCAAGGGGACTCCAAAAAGAGTCTCCATTTTTTCCAAAAATTTGTGGCACAGACACCACTTAAGTGGCATCAATTGCCCCAGAGTTGCTTAAAACGGTTGGTTAGAATGAGTACCACACACTGCTACTATGCCCAAAATTATTTTCCAGACAAGATGCAGCTAAAAATTATTAGTAATTTGCAAGCTGGTGGAGCTTAGTATAGATGGCATAATAGAATGAGTACAGCACACTGCTACAGGCCCAAAATTATTTTCCAGACAAGATGCAGCAAAAAATTATTTGTAATTTGCAAGCTGGTGGAGCTTAGTATATATGGACTAATAGAATGAGTACCACAAACTGCTACAAGCCCAAAATTATTTTCCGAGCTAGATGCAGATAATAATTATTTGTAATTTGCAAGCTGGTGGAGCTTAGTATAGATGGACTAATAGAATAAGTCCCACACACTGCTACAAGCCCAAAATTATTTTCTGAGCTAGATGTAGCTAAAAATTATTTGTAATTTGCAAGCTGGTGGAGCTTAGTATAGATGGCCTAATAAAATGAGTACCACACACTGCTTCTATGCCCAAAATCATTTTCCAGACAAGATGCAGCTAAAAATTATTTGTAATTTGCAAGCTGGTGGAGCTTAGTATAGATGGACTAATAGAATGAGTCCCACAAACTGTTACAAGCCCAAAATTATTTTCCGAGCTAGATGCAGATAAAAATTATTTGTAATTTGCAAGCTGGTGGAGCTTAGTATAGATGGACTAATAGAATAAGTCCCACACACTGCTACAAGCCCAAAACTATTTCCCGAGCTAGATGCAGATAAAAATTATTTGTAATTTGCAAGCTGGTGGAGCTTAGTATAGATGGACTAATAGAATAAGTCCCACACACTGCTACAAGCCCAAAATTATTTTCCGAGCTAGATGCAGCTAAAAATTATTTGTAATTTGCAAGTTGGTGGAGCTTAGTATAGATGGCCTAATAGAATGGGTACCACACACTGCTACTATGCCCAAAATTATTTTCCAGACAAGATGCAGCTAAAAATTATTTGTAATTTGCAAGCTGGTGGAGCTTAGTATAGATGGACTAATAGAATGAGTCCCACAAACTGCTACAAGCCCAAAATTATTTTCCGAGCTAGATGCAGATAAAAATTATTTGTAATTTGCAAGCTGGTGGAGCTTAGTATAGATGGCCTAATAGAATGAGTACCACACACTGCTACTAAGCCCAAAATTATTTTCCGAGCTAGATGCAGCTAAAAATTATTTGTAATTTACAAGCTGGTGGAGCTTAGTATAGATGGACTAATAGAATAAGTCCCACACACTGCTACAAGGTACTTAATACTGTTTTTTTTTCTCCAATCCTAATAATCTGTTAGCAATAAACAACACTGCCAATCATTTTATCAATCAGTTTTATTAAAGTGGCTTGTTAGCATTTATATATGTTACCTCATTTAAATTGTACAGGCTTTATGCGTTTCTGTTTTGTAGCATTAAATGGCTACTATGTACATAACACAGATTTTTCCAGGGCAGTAATTGTACAAGCGGTATACAAACTCTGTGTGTATTCTATGAGCCCAATTTATTAAGGTGTTAATATTGAATTTTGGTATAAAACACTTTAATAAGCTGCAATATTTTTGCGCAAATCAGAAGTTCTGGAAAAATATTGCGACATTAGGCATTTACACGCCAGTCCTGGCCAGATACGCCAATATGGGTGTAGCATGGCCGGTATGAGGCGTGGCTATGCCCTCTTGTTAAATTTATGAAAACGTACACTACGTTAGTGGCTCAGAGTAAATTTCTGGCGGTGGTTAACAGAATTAATTGAATGAATTAGGCACATTGTACTCCAGCAAACCCCTTGCGCACACCAATCTTAATGAATCAGCTCCTATGCGTTTTTAATCTATAGACATTAGATGAAAGCAGGTAAAGAAATGACTGTGACTGAAGGATCAGACTACACAGGGTTTGTTTGCAGTCTGTAACCACGGAGATACATATATAGGAGCTGTAAACAGAAAATAGGATATTTTTAATCAAGGCTATTTGAAACATTGCTTTATTTTGTTATTTTAAATCCATCAGATCAATAGGAAATAGGAGAAAGGAGCACATACCCTTTAAGGCTAATTAAATTTATGAGGATCATATAAGAAATAAACCCTAAATACAAAAAAAAAAATGTTTATAAAAGCGTTATTTTATTATAAAATACTTTTTTGTGAAATGGGTGTCCTGAAAGAGGCATTATAGTGCACAAAATAAAATCAATGGGTTTCTCTTTTGTACCATGAATGTTTGGGATCCTCAGAGCGTCACTCCAGACTTACGTGCAATTAGAGGTAGCTTTTTATTACATCATTATGGTTTTAAAAGCAACGTTTCAGACATTCTCCTTTTCAGGGTTAGAAAGAAAATAGGAGATACATGGCGAAACCCTAAATGCTAAATGGTTTCGCCACAAATATACTATTTTCTCTCCTAACCTGAAAAAGGATTGTGTTTGAAACAGTAGATTTTTATTAAATATATCCATGATTTCAAAAGCAACATATCAGACATAGTCCTTTTTCAGGCTAGGAAAGAAAGTAGTAGATACATGGAGAAGCCGTAAATGATGAAAAGTTTTGACATACAGTACAGACCAAAAGTTTGGACACACCTTCTCATTTAAAGATTTTTCTGTATTTTCATGACTATGAAATTTGTACATTCACACTGAAGGCATCAAAACTATGAATTAACACATGTGGAATTATATACTTAACAAAAAAGTGTGAAACAACTGAAAATATGTCTTATATTCTAGGTTCTTCAAAGTAGCCACCTTTTGCTTTGATGACTGCTTTGCACACTCTTGGCATTCTCCTGATGAGCTTCAAGAGGTAGTCACCGGAAATGGTTTTCACTTCACAGGTGTGCCCTGTCAGGTTTAATAAGTGGGATTTCTTGCCTTATAAATGGGGTTGGGACCATCAGTTGTGTTGTGCAGAAGTCAGGTGGATACACAGCTGATAGTCCTACTGAATAGACTGTTAGAATTTGTGTTATGGCAAGAAAAAAGCAGCTAAGTAAAGAAAAACGAGTGGCCATCATTACTTTAAGAAATGAAAGTCAATCAGTGCGAAAAATTGGGAAAACTTTGAAAGTGTCCCCAAGTGCAGTTGCAAAAACCATAAAGCAGTACAAAGAAACTGGCTCACATGAGGACCGCCCCAGGAAAGGAAGACCAAGAGTCACCTCTGCTTCTGAGGATAAGTTTATCCGAGTCACCAGCCTCAGAAATCGCAGGTTAACAGCAGCTCAGATTAGAGACCAGGTCAATGCCACACTGAGTTCTAGCAGCAGACACATCTCTTCAACAACTGTTAAGAGGAGACTTTGTGCAGCAGGCCTTCATGGTAAAATAGCTGCTAGGAAACCACTGCTAAGGACAGGCAACAAGCAGAAGAGACTTGTTTGGGCTAAAGAACACAAGGAATGGACATTAGACCAGTGGAAATCTGTGCTTTGGTCTGATGAGTCCAAATTTGAGATCTTTGGTTCCAACCACCGTCTATTTGTGAGACGCAGAAAAGGTGAACAGATGGACTCTACATGCCTGGTTCCCACCGTGAAGCATGGAGGAGGAGGTGTGATGGTGTGGGGGAGCTTTGCTGGTGACACTGTTGGGGATTTATTTAAAATTGAAGGCATACTGAACCAGCATGGCTACCACATCATCTTGCAGTGGCATGCTATTCCATCTGGTTTGCGCTTAGTTGGAGCATCATTTATTTTTCAACAGGACAATGACCCCAAACACACCTCCAGGCTGTGTAAGGGCTATTGACCAAGAAGGAGAGTGATGGGGTGCGACGCCAGATGACCTGGCCTCCACAGTCACCAGACCTGAACCCATTCGAGATGGTTTGGGGTGAGCTGGACTGCAGAGTGAAGGCAAAAGGGCCAACAAGTGCTAAGCATCTCCGGGAACTCCTTCAGGATTGTTGGAAGACCATTTCTGGTGACTACCTTTGGAAGCTCATCAAGAGAATGCCAAGAGTGTGCAAAGCAGTCATCAAAGCAAAAGGTGGCTACTTTGAAGAACCTAGAATATAAGACATATTTTCAGTTGTTTCACACTTTTTTGTTAAGTATATAATTTCACATGTGTTAATTCATAGTTTTGATGCCTTCAGTGTGAATGTACAATTTTCATAGTCATGAAAATACAGAAAAATCTTTAAATGAGGTGTGTCCAAACTTTTGGTCTGTACTGTATATATTCTCTCTTCTCTCTCGAACATCTTCAGTTGTCTTTGAACTGGTGGGTGTAGACTGGCAGCTATGATGTCTTCTTCCTACAGCGCACACAGAGACATGAGGGATTATTATAGAGCAGTACTGTGCAGTGTATGTGTGACTCCAGCACTGAAGTGAAATAAATTTGGTAGAAGCTGCAGCAACTCTTCACTCCTCCTCCTTCCACGTCTGTATTACACTACATATAGGTAATTCCTGATATGTACTATTTATTGCACGTATGCACTTTTTTTTCAATATATCTTGTTGATTCATTATTATTATACAGGTGCTTCTCACAAAATTAGAATATCATCAAAAAGTTAATTTATTTCAGTTCTTCGATACAAAAAGTCAAACTTATATATTATGTAGAGTCATTACAAACAGATTGATCTATGTCAAGTGTTTATTTCTGTTAATGTTGATGATTATGGCTTACAGCCAATGAAAACACAAAAATCATTATCTCAGTAAATTAGAATACTTTATAACAACAGCTTGAAAAATGATTTTAAAATCCGAAATGTTGGCCTACTGAAATGTATGTTCAATAAATGCACTCAATACTTGGTCGGGGCTCCTTTTGCATCAATTACTGCATCAATGCGGCGTGGCATGGAGGCGATCAGCTTGTGGCACTGCTGAGGTGTTATGGAAGCCCAGGTTGCTTTGATAGCAGCCTTCAGCTCGTGTGCATTGTTGGGTCTAGTGTCTCTCATCTTCCTCTTGACAATACCCCATAGATTGTCTATGGGGTTAAGGTCAGGCGAGTTTGCTGGCCAATCAAGCACAGTGATACTGTTGTTTGTAAACCAGGTATTGGTACTTTTGGCAGTGTGGACAGGTGCCAAGTCCTGCTGGAGAATGACATTTCCATCTCCAAAAAGCTTGTCGGCAGAGGGAAGCATGAAGCGCTCTAAAATTTCCTGGTAGACGGCTGCGCTGACTTTGGTCTTGATAAAACAGAGTGGACCTACACCAACAGATGACATGGCTCCCCAAACCATCACTGATTGTGGAAACTTCACACTAGACCTCCAGCAGCTTGGATTGTGGCCTCTCCACTCTTCCTCCAGACTCTGGGACCTTGATTTCCAAAAGAAATGCAAAATTTTCAGCTTAAAGTGGATATCCGGGATTTTGTAAAAAAAAAAAGAAAAATGTGGCTAAGCACTAACAGGCAGGTATTTGCTACCTACCTGCCTGTTGTGCCCTGCGCCATTCTTTGCCGGGACAGAGCAGTCACAGACCGTTCCTGCCGGGGATTCAGCTGCCTCTGCTGACGTCACGTTGACAGAGCGGCAGCTTACTTTCTGCTCCGTTCTGTTGAGAGGACAGGACTGCCGACGTCATTCTGATTGACAGCTGGATCTCAGCTGCCTACTGTAACGGGTCTGGGAGGTGGAAAACTGGTGTGCCAAAAGTTCGAAGTGCAGGGTGCACTGGTTAATGAAGCCCCTTGCCTGACCGGGATCTCCATCAAAACGAGGCGGAGCGGAAAGGCGGGGACCGGGAAAGGATGCCATGGTATTGATGGGCAGCGGCGCTGCCGGGGTAGTAGTTGTGCGAGTGGAAGCAGCTCCCGACGAGGTAGTTAGTGAGTCCAGGTGGGAGTGAACACTACGCAGGTGGCCCAAGATGGAGTCCTGTTGGGACCTCTGACGGGAAAGTTCATGACATAGGTCCGAGAGCGAGGGAGCTTGGGTGCCACCGGGTTCCATGGCCCGAGCAAACTGTAACGGGTCTGAGAGGTGGAACCTCTGAGCTACTATACAAAGGGGCAGTCCTTGTAAGGAAGCGGGTGGCTCCCAGGGAAGGCGGGCAGGTAGTCACGGCAAGTGACAGGGACAGTCTCTGGAAAGAAGGGCAGGAGGTCACGGCAAGTGACGGGAACAGTCTCATGACAGGCAGGTGGTCACGGCAAGTGACAGCAGGGTAGGAGTCTCTAGAAAGGCAGGTGGTCACAGCAAGTGACAGCAGGGTAAGTGTCTCTATACAGGCAGGTGGTCACGGCAAGCGATGGCAGAGCCTCCAGGTAGGCTAGCAGACGGGTAGCAGGTGAGTGCTCCCAGGGGAGCGGGTAAGAGTCTCTCGGCTGGCTGGCAGGTGGTCACGGCAAGTGACGGCAGAGCCTCCAGGTAGGCTTGCTGGCGGGTAGCAGGTGAGCGCTCCCAGGTGAGCGGGTAAGAGTCTCTCGGCTGGCTGGCAGGTGGTCACGGCAAGTGACGGCAGAGCCTCCAGGTAGGCTAGCTGGCGGGTAGCAGGTGAGCGCTCCTAGGTGAGCGGGTAAGAGTCTCTCGGCTGGCTGGCAGGTGGTCACAGGCAGGTATCAGGCAGGTATCAGGCAGGTGCTTCCTGATCCGCAGGCGGACTGGTCCATAGACAGACTGGCGGATGCTGGTAGACAGACTGTCGGACCGCAGGGAATGCAAGCAGGTAGACAGAGCTGGAAAACAGACGGGCAACGGGACCTGAGGGCTGAAGCAGAGGTGAAAGGCTTTGCAACAACTTTGCTTGGGCACCTCCATTGTGGAGGAGGTGCCTTATATATGGGAGCTCCACCGGCAATTGGCCGGGGACTCCTTAGGACGGCGCGCGGCCCCTTTAAGAGAGAGGGAGCGCGCGCGCCCTAAGCACAGTGCCCGGGAAGCGGCGAGCGCTGCCAGCAGCGCGGGAAGAGGACGCCGAGGACGGAGTAGGGAGGTGAGAGGAACGGCGTCTCTGCCTAGCAGGAGGCAGGGACGCCGACGTTACACCTAACTGGGGGAGCTGACTGTCAATCAGCATGACGTCACGCCCCGTCCTATCTTCAGAGATGAGTGCTATTGAATAGTGATTTTTAAAAGCAATATGCTGTTTATTAAAATTTTCTGCCGTTCGTTAGATTGTAGCACTTTTCTTATGTTTACAGATCGTTGCTCAGAAGACCGACCACCGCTGCTGTGCAGCTTGTAAGCACCGTGCTAAAACTGGGCTAGATTAGGAAATAACAGTGATCTCCAGTGATTCCAGACTGTTTCAATGTTATAATTAAAAACGAGCTTGTAAGTACTGTGCATGTTCTGGTTGCTCACCAAGGCAATGAGTTGTACACAAAAGAAAAGAAAAGTGTTACTATCTTAAGAGCCACTCAAATTTTTAATAAACAGTAAATTGCATAAAATGCGTGTTTTTACAAGCTCTATCCAATAATACTCATCTATGAAGATGGGAATAACCCTTTAATGCCATGCACAGCATAAATTAACACCAAATTCTGGGTATTGGTGAAGTTTAACAAAAACACTATGGCCCCAATTCATCAAGCACTTTTCTCTAGTTTTCTGGCCTAAAACTATGTGAAATGTCGCAATTTTTTGTGCAGCTTGTAATTACACAAAACCTTTGCAACTTTGTCCTGACCAGCCAAGGCAGAACATTTCCCAGCATGGCCGACAAATTCATCATAAATTATGCCACATGAATCTGTGTCACCCTGGGGGAATATAGGGGACTTGGTACCCGGGCCTTTTACCTTGTTTAGGAGGTCACGGCAGTCGGCTCCCTGGCCCGTACTCTGGGTCTCTCTTTAAAAAGGGGTTTTAGTGTACAGTTTGTCTCGTGACGCCACCTGTGGTTTCCGGTAATGGTTACCGGCGCTGCTGCAGACCTCCGGGAGGGGGGGGGGGTGATGGGATGGCAGCTGGGATGTTTCTGCTCTCCACAGGCGGAGCAGGCCCCCGGGGCAGTGTAGGTGCAAATGATGGTGATGCTGGGGCTTGCAGTGCAGGAGAGATGGCGCAGCCGGAGTAACTGACAGAGACAGAAGATTCACTTCAGTACCTTTACTGGTGCGGATGTCAGGTACGGTCCAGGGTACTCGTTAGGAAGGGTGCACTTCAGGACTTCTCCCCAGTGAGCGGGTATAAGGCCTCCTGGTCCGTCTCTCCCTCTCTCTCTAAGCTCCTGGCCAGCCTGCAACTGGGCCTAGCTTCTGTGTCGTGCTGTTCCTTCACCTGTCGTTTGGTAGTAGGACCTTTTAATGGCAACCACTATCCCTGGACGCTAGGGCCTTCGTGGTTCCTAGTCCTGTCAAGGGTTTAGCTTCAGGTCGACCAGGGACTTGTAGTCCTCCTGGTATGCCGGTGATCCCTACTGGGTATAAAGGACCCTGTAGGCGCGGACCCGGTGTCCGGTTCGTGTCTTGGGGTGAGCCTATGATGCTCCTCTGCCCCCTTAACTCCTCTCTCCTCTCCTGCTTGCCTCCGGCCACACTCAGGGCCCTCAATACAGCAGAAGATGTGCTGCATCTTCACTGCTCTCAGTGGCAGCACACTCTCTGACTCAACTCCCTCCCTGACTCCACCCTCCATATATATATATATATCCCTAACGGGCTCCCTCTGGTGGTATAAGGTGGAAGGTTGGAGGTGTTTGTTTGTAACGAGGGCCTCTTGTGGAGAAGTCCATCCATGCACCCTTTTGGGTCCTGTGGTACCTGTGAACAGCAGGGTGCCACAAATCCCAGCCTCTACCTGGTGTACTATTCTTGTGATGGCACACGACTGCTAAAAGAGGCGCCAAATACATTAAAGAACAAAATACATTTTAATCAATAGATCTTGGAATAATAATAATAATAATAATAATAATAAATTCCACAAATAGATCATTTAAAAAAATTGTCCCTGTGTTGAGATAAAGGTATATATGTGCCCCTGCTATGTACTGTGTAATTCCGCATCCACTCACTGTTTGGGTGGTCCTGGTGTTTGCAGCCCTCAGATGCTTCAGATGTCAGCTCTGATCGCATCTGTGTGTCACAACTCCTGCACACACACGACCAGAGCTGACATTTGAGGCATCTGAGAGCTGCGGACACCAGGACCACCCAAACAGTGAGTGGATGCAGACTTTTTAATCCAGGTTCGCTATTCCTCTTTCATATCTGGTGGCCCTGCAAACTGCCTCTTACCTAACAGCATCCCGATTCCTCTTTTGATTACCTGGTGGCTTGACGTCATCGTTGCGGTGCGGCGCACATGTGACGTTGTGCCAGGAAGGCTGTGGATGCTGGCAGATAAGAGGCGGTTTGCATTACTTTCGTCCGACGGCCACAGATTACTGAGGTGGCTGCTGGAAAGGATTCTGCATATCGATTCCCATCACCTGCTCTTTTGATTTTGTGCATTTCCTAATTCCATGATTTGAAAAGGCGTTATGGTATATGTTGACCTTCTATAAGGAATAATCATCTTAAACATGTGAGGAATAAGAATTACCCTTTTATGTTTTAATTTTTATTTTATTTTTCAGAAATAAAGCCGCTGTGCCTGTTATAGGTGCAGTATATTGTACTATGGAACGATCTTTATTAATGCTTTGGCTGTGAGTATATAAGATGTTATGTCTGATTGTAAAGCTAATGTAAATATACGTCTGAGTTCGTTTCACTCTATAGAACAGAATTTTACAGATTTCGACTTAAACATTGACTAATTCTGTACACTGACTCATAATAACACATTGTGCTGCAGATGTCAGGTACAGCCATAGCACCGGGTGCGTATTTCGTGCTGTACAGTACATATTCACAGACTGGATTTATGGCTCAATTGCAATAGAGCAGATGGGAAAAGCACTTCCGGTATTCTTGTTTAACCCAAGCAGGAATAGTCACCTTGACTACAATTTGACTTGTTGTTAGTAGTGATGTGAAGATAAGGGACATTCCCTTTGCGTCTGCATTGCATTAATACATTCTATATGTCAACTAACGTGGCTCATTTAGGGGATCTGCACAGGCATCCGGCTTACAACTACGAAACTTTCATTCTGGTTTTCATTGCAGATTTACTAAATGGTTGTTTGCAATGTGGGTGTCGACGTTCCAGAAGTGTTAATTGGTAAGGTTAAGTGAATGTTAAGTAGCTCTGTTATTGACAGTCATGGGCCCGAGAGTCTGGTCATTGAGTGAATAGATGTATAAGTGTATATACAGTACTTAGTGTATTTGTAGATAATGGTACCGTACCCTGATCTCTCAATGAGAGTTACTTCTGTGATAGTTTGAAGAATGTTTTCTAAACTAGTTGATGCTCGGAGGAACTACTTCACATGAGACCTCCATGTACATTTTTTTTTTTTTTTAAAAAAAGCCTTATAATGTGCTTGGCATCCAGCTGAAAAGGACATTTGATAGAAGCATTATGAATAGAGTCAATGATGCTGAATGGCAGTAGCTCTAATGCCTCTTTTACAAGTTGTTTTCAGCTTAAAGGGGATATCCGGGACTTTGTAAAAAAAAAAAAAAGAAAAATGTGGCTAAGCACTAACAGGCAGGTATTTGCTACCTACCCGCCTGTTGTGCCCGATACCATTCTTTGCCGGCACAGAGCAGTCACAGACCGTTCCTGCCGGGGATTCAGCTGCCTCTGCGGACGTCACGTCGACAGAGCGGCAGCTTATTTTCTGCTCCGCTCTGTTGAGAGGACAGGACTGCCGACGTCATTCTGATTGACAGCTGGATCTCAGCTGCCTAACTGGGGGAGCTGACTGTCAATCAGCATGACGTCGGAAGTGACGCCCTGTCCTATCTTCAGAGATGAGTGTTATTGAATAGTGATTTTTAAAAGCAATTTACTGTTTATTAAAATTTTCTGCCGTTCGTTAGATTGTAGTACTTTTCTTATGTTTACAGATCGTTGCTCAGAAGACCGACCACCGCTGTGTGCAGCTTGTAAGCACCGTGCTAAAGCTGGGCTAGATTAGGAAATAACAGTGATCTCCAGTGATTCCAGGCTGTTTCAATGTTATAATAAAAACGAGCTTGTAAGTACTGTGCATGTTCTGGTCGCTCACCAAGGCAACGAGTTGTACACAAAAGAAAAGAAAAGTGTTACTATCTTAAGAGCCACTCAAATTTTTAATAAATAGTAAATTGCATAAAATGTGTGTTTTTACAAGCTCTATCCAATAATACTCATCTATGAAGATGGGAATAACCCTTTAATGCCATGCACAGCATAAATAAACACCAAATTCTGGGTATTGGTGAACTTTAACAAAAACACTATGGCCCCAATTCATCAAGCACTTTTCTCTAGTTTTCTGGCCTAAAACTATGTGAAATGTCACAATTTTTTGTGCATCTTGTAATTACACAAAACCTTTACTACTTTGTCCTGACCAGCCAAGGCAGAACATTTCCCAGCATGGCCGACAAATTCATCATAAATTATGCCACATGAATCCCAGCCTCTACCTGGTGTACTGTTCTTGTGATGGCACACAACTGCTAAAAGAGGCGCCAAATGCATTAAAGAACAAAATACATTTTAATCAATAGATCTTGGAATAATAATAACAATAATATATTCCACAAATGGATCATTTAAAAAAAATGTTCCTGTGTTGAGATAAATGTATATATGTGCCCCTGCTATGTACTGTGTAATGGCTGTGTCTACCATGCAGAACTGCTCCAGTTCATGGTCAGCACACACCACAGCTCCTGGTCAGGGGGTAAACCTAAAGCCCCCGTCTCACATAGCGAGATCGCTAGCGAGATTGCTGCTGTGTCACGGTTTTGGTGACGCAACAGCGACCTCACCAGCGATGTCGCTATGTGTGACACTTTGCAGCGATCAGGCCCCTGCTGTGAGGTCGCTGATCGCTGCAAAGTGTCCTGGACCATTTTTTGGTCGTTGCCCTCCCGCTGGTCAGCACACATCGCTATGTGTGACCAGCGGGAGCAGCGATCAGGCTGGTAACCATGATAAACATCGGGTTACTAGGGGCACACGCGCACTTAGTAACCCGCTGTTTATCATGGTTACGAGCCTGCTAAAGTGAACGGTAACCTCCCGCTCACCGTAGCAGAGTGGTAACCATGATAAACAACGGGTTACTAGGTGCGCGTGTGCCCCTAGTAACCCGATGTTCATCATGGTTACCAGCCTGCTCCTGCTTCAGCAGGCGGGTAATCAGGAGCAGGACATTGTGGAAAGATTCTTTCCACGATGTCGCTGCTCCCCTGATCGTTGGTGAGCCTGCCTGTTTGACAGCTCACCAGCGACCACATAGCGATGCAGCAACGATCCCTGACAGGTCGTATCGTTGTCGGGATCGTTTGCAGCGTCGCTAAGTGTGATGGGGCCTTATGTCACTTATGATAAGTGAGTATATAGATAAAACAGTAGGGGATCGCAGCTGCTATTTTCTCAGGTAACACATTTTCCTGTCTGAGGAAACACAGTAAGGAGTGTTTCTGCTGCATCTCCAGCCTTCTGAGCTCATCATAAATCAAGTCAATGATGTAGGAGCTCCAGTGACCACTGAGCTTATATGTCACTGACTTGATTTATTATGCACTCACAGAACTGGTGATACAGCAGAAACACTTGCTCCTGTGATAAAACAAACAGGGAAATACTTTACCTCAGTCACAGAAATGTGGTACCTCTTCTTTCTGTCGTTGGGCAAGCCGTATCTCTGGTCTCTTCACTATAGGCAAGGAGTTACAGCGGCATCCAGGCCTCAGAGGTGACCATAGGTCACAATGTCAACTTTGCAACCTTATGGCACGCAGTGACCTCTAGGACCTAGACGTGGCTATGGTGAAAAGAAGAACACTGGAAGGCGATTGGATAGGTCAACAATGAGGTGATTATATATTTTTTGGACCATGTGACATCCATAACTAGGGGTCGTACGTAAGTCAGGGATTCCCTGTATTAGTCAAAGTCTCCATGATTATATCATTATTTGCATGAATATTTACATCCCCATTTACATCTTTCTTGTCCTTTCCTCTAGATATAATTTTATGCTGAAAAGAGCTGTTACCAGAAAGAATAGGTTTAGGATAGATATAGGGATTGCTTTTGTAGGTTGGGAAACCCAGTTTAGGTAGAGTGAGACACAGGTAAGTTTAGAGTGTAAGAGATATTTTTAAGGGGATAATGAATCTCCTTGTGGAGACCAACAACTGACATAGGGAGTCTTATAGGCCATGCAATGATACCTGGGAAAAGAGCATGCAAATTAGCTCCTCTGCTGGAGTAAGAACTCTGTCTCTATAGTGCTGCCTTTTGGAGGTAGCTACTAGTGTTGAGCGATACCTTCCGATATCAGGAAATATCGTATCGGATTGGATCGGGCCGATACCCAAAAAGTATCGGATATCGCCGATTCCGATACCGGAAACCAATGCAAGTCAATGGGACACAAATATCGGAATGAAAATAAACCCTTTCTTTCCTTGTAGGTTAATTCTACATGAAGAAAAACAACTAAGAATAATGTAGAATGACATGAAAAGCCGGCAATTCATCAGCGGCATACACCGGTACCCGACAATTTACAACAGAAAGAATAGAGCTTCACACATAGATTAGATAGATAGAAACATGTCAGTCACATATATATGAAGTACAGTGACAGTGTTGCTTACTGTACTTGTCATTTAGTGTAAAGGATTTATTAAAAAAAATATTAGTGTTTTCGTGCACCATCTCTTTAAAAAAGCCGGCCGGCAATTCAGCAGCGGTACCCGACAATTTATAACAGAAAGAATAGAGCTTCACACATAGATTAGATAGATAGAAACATGTCAGTCACATATATATGAAGTACAGTGACAGTGTTGATTACTGTACTTGTCATTTAGTGTTAAAATAAAGGATTTATTTAAAAAAAAATTGGCGTGGGGTTCCCCTTAATTTTAGGCTCTAGCGGAGGTTAAGCAGACAGCTGGGGCAAATGTTTGAAGCCTGGGAAGGGGGTAATACCCACGGAGCTTCCCAGGCTACTAATATCAGCCCCCAGCTGAATACCTAGCCTTTACTAGCTATTAAAATGGGGGAAACCCCCAAAAAAATAACGTGGGGTCCCCCCTAATTTAATAGCTAGCACAGGCTAGGCAGACAGCTGGGGGCTGATATTAATAGCCCAGGAAGGGTGCCATGAATATTGGCCCCCTCCCAGGCTAGAAACACCAGCCGTCAGCCGCCCCAGAAATGGTGCATCCATAGGATGCGCCAATTCTGGCACTTAGCCTCGCTCTTCCACGCTGCCCTGGTGCGGTGGCAGGAGGTAATAGGGTTGGGGTTGATGTCAGCTTATAATGCCAGCTGACATCAAGCCCAGATTAGTAATGGAGAGGCGTCTATAAGACACCCCCATTACTAACCCCATAGTCAAAGTTAAAAGAAAACACAAACACCCAGAGTAAAGTCCTTTAATTGAAATAAAGACACAATTCTTTATTGTTCTAAATTAAACCATACTTACCATCACGCCCATTCCAGCTGAAGCCAACGATCTCCTGCAATAAAAGAAAAATAATAAAGCAACCTCATCCTTACCTTTCGATGGTTCCCAGGACAGCTCCAGCTCTGCTACATCGAGATGACAGGCTGGACTGCAGCAGAAAGCTGCCATCCAGCCTGTCATCCCGCAGACACTGAGAAGCGCAGGCATGCTTGCGCTCCTCAGTGTCTCTCTGTGACGTCATCCAGATGAGCCGAGTTCATGTCCAATGAACTCAGCTCACCTCATGCACGTCACTGACAGCGTGGGAAAGTTCTCCTGCACTCAGCGCTTCAGCGTGAGAATTCTCCCACGCTGTCAGTGACATACATGAGGTGAGGTCATGTCCAATGAACTCAGCTCACCTCATGCACGTCACTGACAGTGTGGGAAAATTCTCACGCTGAAGTGCTGAGTGCAGGAGAATTTTCCCACGCTGTCAGTGACGTACATGAGGTGAGCTGAGTTCATTGGACATGACCTCGGCTCATCTGGATGCCGTCACAGCCAGACACTGAGGAGTGGAAGTATGCCTGCGCTTCTCAGTGTCTGCGGGATGACAGGATGGATGGCAGCGTTCTGCTGCGGTCCAGCCTGTCATCTCGATGTAGCAGAGCTGAAGCTGTCGTGGGAGCCATGGAAAGGTAAGGATGATGTTGCTTTATTATTTTACTTTTATTGCAGGAGATCGTTGGCTTCAGCTGGAATGGGCGTGACGGTAAGTATGGTTTAATTTAGAACAATAAAGAATTGTGTGTTTATTTCAATTAAAGGACTTTTTTCTGGGTGTTGTGTTTTTTTAAATACTTTACTAGAAATTCATGGTGGTCATGTCTAATATTGGCGTGACCCCATGAATTTTGGGCTTAGGGCCAGCTGATAATGCCAAGCTGGCCTTAACCCCTTTATTACCCAGTGAGCCACCGCACCAGGGCCCTGGATGAGTTGGGTACAGCGCCAGAAGATGGCGCTTCAATGAACGCGCCATTTTCTGGGGCGGCTGCGGACTGCAATTTGCAGCGGGGGTGGCCCAGAAAGCTTGGGTCTCCCTGCGCTGCGGATTCCAGCCCCCAGCTGCCTAGTTGTATCTGGCTGGGCACAAAAATAGGGCGAAGCCCCACGCATTTTTTTTTAAATTATTTCATGAAATTCATGGAATAATTAAGAAAAAAAGGGTTTCCCTATATTGTTGTGTCCGGCCAGGTACAAATAGGCAGCTGGTGGTTGGGGGCAGCCTGTTCCTGCCTGCTGTACCTGGCTGGACACAAATATAGGGCGAAGCCCCACGTCAATTTTTTTTTAAATAAATCCTTTATTTTAACACTAAATGACATTTGAGGAGTTAATAAAGATGCAGTCCCTAAATTATTATTTATTTTTTAATAAATTTTTCCCAAAACTTTTGACGTGGGCTTCGCCATATTTATGTATGCCAGCCAGGTACAGCATCCAGCTTCTATGAACGCGCCATTTTCCGGGGTGGCTGCGGACTGCAATTTTCAGCGGGGGGGGGGGGGGCAGAAAGCTTGGGCCTCCCTGCGCTGCAGATTCCATCCCCCCGCTGCCTAGTTGTACCTGGCTGGACACAAAAATAGGGAGAAGCTTCACGTATTTTTTTTTTTTAATTATTTCATGAAATTCATGAAATAATTAAGAAAAAAAGGGCTTCCCTATATTGTTGTGTCCAACCAGGTACAAATAGGCAGCTGGTGGTTGGGGGCAGCCCGCTCCTGCCTGCTGTACCTGGCTGGACACAAATATAGTGCGAAGCCCCACGTCAATTTTTTTTTAAATCATTTCAGGAAATTCATGAAATAATTAAAAAAAATTGATGTGGGGCTTCGCCCTATATTTGTGTCCAGTCAGGTACAGCAGGCAGGAACGGGCTGCCCCCAACCACCAGCTGCCTATTTGTACCTAGCCGGACACAACAATATAGGGAAGCCCTTTTTTTCTTAATTATTCCATGAATTTCATGAATTAAAAAAAAAAAAACGTGGAGCTTCGCCCTATTTTTGTGTCCAGCCAGGTACAACTAGGCAGCTGGGGGCTGGAATCTGCAGCGCAGGGAGGCCCAAGCTTTCTGGGCCCCACCCGCTGAAAATTGCAGTCCGCAGCCGCCCCGGAAAATGGCGCGTTCATAGAAGCGCCATCTTGTGGCGCTGTACCCAACTCATCCATGGCCCTGGTGCGGTGGCTCACTGGGTAATAAAGGGGTTAAGGCCAGCTTGGCATTATCAGCTGGCCCTAAGCCCGAAATTCATGGGGTCACGCCAATATTAGACATGACCACCATGAATTTCTAGTAAAGTATTTAAAAAAAACACAAACACCCAGAAAAAAGTCCTTTAATTGAAATAAACACACAATTCTTTATTGTTCTAAATTAAACCATACTTACCGTCACGCCCATTCCAGCTGAAGCCAACGATCTCCTGCAATAAAAGAAAAATAATAAAGCAACCTCATCCTTACCTTTCCATGGCTCCCACGACGGCTCCAGCTCTGCTACATCGAGATGACAGGCTGGACCGCAGCAGAACGCTGCCATCCAGCCTGTCATCCCGCAGACACTGAGAAGCGCAGGCATACTTCCACTCCTCAGTGTCTGGCTGTGACGGCATCCAGATGAGCCGACAATGAACTCGGCTCACCTCATGTACGTCACTGACAGCGTGGGAGAATTCTCCTGCACTCAGCGCTTCAGCGTGAGAATTTTCCCACGCTGTCAGTGACGTGCATGAGGTGAGGTCATGTCCAATGAACTCGGCGCACCTCATGCACGTCACTGACAGCGTGGGAGAATTCTCACGCTGAAGCGCTGAGTGCAGGAGAATTTTCCCACGCTGTCAGTGACGTGCATGAGGTGAGCTGAGTTCATTGGACATGACCTCGGCTCATCTGGATGCCGTCACAGCGAGACACTGAGGAGCGCAAGCATGCCTGCGCTTCTCAGTGTCTGCGGGATGACAGGCTGGATGGCAGCGTTCTGCTGCGGTCCAGCCTGTCATCTCGATGTAGCAGAGCTGAAGCTGTCCTGGGAACCATGGAAAGGTAAGGATGAGGTTGCTTTATTATTTTACTTTTATTGCAGGAGATCGTTGGCTTCAGCTGGAATGGGCGTGACTGTAAGTATGGTTTAATTTAGAACAATAAAGAATTGTGTCTTTATTTCAATTAAAGGACTTTTTTCTGGGTGTTTGTGTTTTTTTAAAATACTTTACTAGAAATTCATGGCGGTCATGTCTAATATTGGCGTGACCCCATGAATTTCGAGCTTAGGGCCAGCTGATAATGCCAGGCTGGCCTTAACCCCTTTATTACCCAGTGAGCCACCGCACCAGGGCCCTGGATGAGTTGGGTACAGCGCCAGAAGATGGCGCTTCTATGAACGCGCCATTTTCCGGGGCGGCTGCGGACTGCAATTTGCAGCGGGTGGGGCCCAGAAAGCTTGGGTCTCCCTGCGCTGCAGATTCCAGCCCCCAGCTGCCTAGTTGTACCTGGCTGGACACAAAAATAGGGCGAAGCGCCACACATTTTTTTTTAAAATTATTTCATGAAATTCATGGAATAATTAAGAAAAAAAGGGCTTCCCTATATTGTTGTGTCCGGCTAGGTACAAATAGGCAGCTGGTGGTTGGGGGCAGCCCGTTCCTGCCTGCTGTACCTGGCTGGACACAAATATAGTGCGAAGCCCCACGTCAATTTTTTTTTAATTATTTCATGAAATAATTTAAAAAAAAAGGGCTTCCCTATATTGTTGTGTCCGGCCAGGTACAAATAGGCAGCTGGTGGTTGGGGGCAGCCCGTTCCTGCCTGCTGTACCTGACTGGACACAAATATAGGGCGAAGCCCCACATAATTTTTTTTTAATTATTTCATGAATTTCCTGAAATAATTAAAAAAAAATTGACGTGGGGCTTCACACTATATTTGTGTCCAGCCAGGTACAACTAGGCAGCTGGGGGATGGAATCTGCAGCGCAGGGAGGCCCAAGCTTTCTGCCCCCCCCCCCCCCCCCCGCTGACAATTGCAGTCCGCGGCCGCCCCGGAAAATGGCGCGTTCATAGAAGCTGGATGCTGTACCTGGCTGGCATACAAAAATATGGCGAAGCCCACGTCAAAAGTTTTGGGAAAAATTTATTAAAAAATAAATAATAATTTAGGGACTGCATCTTTATTAAGTCCTCAAATGTCATTTAGTGTTAAAATAAAGGATTTATTTTAAAAAAAAATGGCGTGGGATCCCCCATAATTTTAGTCTCTAGCGGAGGTTAAGCAGACGGCTAGGGCATATGTTTGAATCCTGGCAAGGGGGTAAAACCCACGGAGCTTCCCAGGCTACTAATATCAGCCCCCAGCTGAATACCTAGCCTTTACTAGCTATTAAAATGGGGGACCCCCCCCAAAAAAATGACGTGGGGTCCCCCCTATTTTAATAGCTAGCAAAGGCTAGGCAGACAGCTGGGGGCTGATATTAATAGCTCAGGAAGGGTGCCATGAATATTGGCCCCCTCCCAGGCTAGAAACACCAGCCGTCAGCCGCCCCAGAAATGGCGCATCCATAGGATGCGCCAATTCTGGCACTTAGCCTCGCTCTTCCACGCTGCCCTGGTGCGGTGGCAGGGGGTAATAGTGGTGGGGTTCATGTCAGCGCCAGCTGCCATGAAGCCCAGGTTAGTAATGATGGGTGTCTATAAGACACCCCCATTACTAACCTACAAAGTGTTAAAAAGAAAAAACACACTACACCCAGAAAAAAATAATTTATTTGAAATAAAACACCATTTTATTTAATTCTTAGTTTACTAAAAAAAAATAGTTACCTGTCCACGTTCCTGCGCTGATCTCCCATGCACAGCTGTCACATCTGGAGATGGTGACAGCTGTGCATGGCTGCTGTAAGCTCACGCTGCCGGGAACACGTCCGCTCCCGGCAGCGGGAGCCACTGACTGAGGTTACCGGAGTGCATTCAGGCAGCGCAGCTCCGGAGACCTCCTTTACGGCAGTGCTGTACCGTGGGAATTTCTCACGATACAGCAGGGCCGTAAAGCAGCTAACCGGAGCAGCGCTGCCTGAACTCCGGTGAACCCTTACGGCCCCGTCATTCTAGCGGCGGCAGCGGTTCAGAGCGGTCACATTCTATGTGGCTGCTCTGAACTGGAGATCTTCGTGGGACACTCGTGGACTGCTACGGAGGGGTAAGGATAAGGTTGTGGTTTATTATTTTATATTTTATTACAGGAGATCGATGGCTTCGGGGAATTAGGTGTCTAGGTGAGTATAGGTGTAGTTTTTTATTTTTTACTTTATTTTAGGTGGCGATCGGCGGGGACAGGTAATGTATAAACTAATTTCTTTTAGGTAACCACTGGCCACCAATGACATGTATCTAACATTTATTGGGGACACAGTAGGGCAATTTATATAGCAGGATCAGGCTGATGGGAACTACTGCTCCCATCGAGCTGATCCTGCTGGCACGAGTGGACGGGGGACAGACATAGGCCGATGGGAGTAGTAGTGTCACATCGGCCTATGTCTGCCTGCACGCACAGACACCCCGCACACACACCCCGCACACACACACACCCCGCACACACACACACCCCGCACACACACACACCCCGCACACACACACCCCGCACACACTAATCATGACGGGTCTGGGAGGTGAGGCTGACCTGTGCGGCCGTGGGAAAGTTGATGTGAGTTCATGCAGTCAAGCATGAACTCACATGAACCCTCTGAGGGCACCGCGGCTACTTCAAATGAACAGCTGATCGGCATCACCTGATACCTCAGCTGTTCATTTGAAATAACCGGCGGGAAAGCGCAGCACAGAACGGGAAAGCCGGCGGTGAAGTCTTTTCACTGCCGGCTTCCCTGCCCGGGTCCTTCGCTCCTTGGTGCTGCGCTCCCCGCCCGGTCCTAATTTACGATTGGGATTGGAGGTGGCGAGGGGAGCGGAGGATCGGGGTGGGAGGCTGCGGGGAAGCAGTATGGGGCTGTGTGATTGTTTAAAAGCCGGCGGCTTTTTACCGCCCGCCGGCTTTTAAACAATCAGGAGAATTCTCCCACGCTGGGATGGCATTCTGATGACAAGCTGGATCGCAGCTGAGCGCTGCCATCCAGCTTGTCATCCTTCACAGACACTGCAGAGCGCAGGCATTATGGGAACTTCCGATTCCGGTATTCGATATTATAAAAGTATCGGAATTAAGTATCGGAATTCCGATACAGTGAATATCGGCCGATACCCGATATTTCAGTATCGGAATGCTCAACACTAGTAGCTACCTTATAAGTCAATGTCTGACCCTTTAAATGAAATCTGTAAACAGGTTTTTGAGAACAGTATAATGTAGACACAGAGGCACTGATTCCAGCGATGTCTCACTTACTGGGCTGCTTGCTGTAGTTTTGATAAAATCACAGTACTATCAGAAGGAGATTATCACTAGAGGACTCGTAAACCTGCTGCCATGTAGCCCTCCTTATCCATGAGCTGTGTATAACCCCACCCCCACCACTGATTGGCAGCTTTCTGCCTATGCACAGTGTAAACAGAAAGCTGCCAATCAGCATTAAGAGAACTGGTAGATCTGAAGCAGAGAAAACAGTTTCTAATCAAAACCGTACTAAGCAGCCCAGTAAGTGACCCATTGCTGGATTAGGGTCTCCAAACCTACACCATGCTGTTCTCAGATGGGATACCAAAAACTTGGTGACAGATTCCCTTTAGGCTGTGTGCACACGATGCGTTTTTAATGCGTTTCTGCAGCGTTTTTGCAGCTGCGGAAACGCATTAAAAATGCATGGTAGAAGGGCAGCAATGTTCCCCAATGATAATCCGCATGTGCTGTGCCCATGATGCGGATTTTTCTGCAGCGTTTATGCTGCGCTCAAAAATCCGCAGCATGTCCATTAATTTTGCGGAAACGCGGCGTTTTCGCCGCCATTGACTTGCATTAGAACGCGCCAATACCGCAAGACTGTATCTGTACTTGCGTTATTGGCGCGTTCTAATGTGCGGATGGTACCCGGGTGTGGAGAAGATGAGAAAACAAAAAACAAAAAAAAAAGCTGTAAAAACAAGAATAAAATAAAAAATAAATGTATACTTACCTTCTGTCGGCCCGCACACCGCTCCTGCTTGGTTCCCGGCACTTTGCAGTGAGTTGAAGGACCTGCGCTGACGTCAGAGTCATGTGACGGGTCACGTGACGCTGACGTCGGCAGGTCTTTCAATTCACTGTTGCCGGCAAGGGAGAACGGAGTGAGCGGGACACCGGGGGCCATCGGAGGGTAAGTATACATTTATTTTTTTATTTTTACCACTCTCTCGGGTCACACTATATAAATCCATGCCGGTTGCATGGATTTATATAGTGTGACCTAGTTGTCACAAGCACTTTCCAAGTGATGCTAATCGCTTGCAAAGCGCTTGTCAATCCGCATGCGGAAATGTCAGTGGTTAACCGCTTCATTTCCGCATGTCCCTGGCAGGAAAACGCATGTACAATCCGTATGTACAATCCACATGCGTTTTTTTCTGCCAGGGAGATGCAGAAACGCTCAGGAAAAAATCCTGAGCATTTCTGCATCGTGTGCACATAGCCTTAATAAGCTTTGCAGCGTGACTAAGCATATAAGGCAAACCAGAGTCTTCTGCAAAAGAAGTATGACGTCATTTTTAATGATATAGTAAAAGTTAGATTTATGTTGGCCGGGGGGCCTTTTTAGTGATTTTTTTATTTAGTGTTTGACCTCTGTCTTGGTGTATTATTAATGGATGTCCAACATCTTGACTTGTTGGTTCAGTGACTCATTTTCAGACAGGCAAATGCTTTTCCGACTGAGGAGACTTGAAGGGGAGATCTGTGTCTGGCACTGAGATCTATTTTTCTCTACCGGGAAAAAAAAATATTCCCATCCTAATAAAAACCTGCCATTTCTTTTTATCTTCTATAGAGGCGTGGTGATTGATAGTCAATCGGCGAGCAGTGAATAAACCTCACAACTATATACAATAAAGCTTTGAGTTCTTTACTAGTAGAACAGTTGACTTTGGAAGATTTTGTTGGATTATCATGTTGGCTTTAAAGTCAAAGCTGGATTTCATCCTTTTAAATAGACAATGTTTACTGTCAGCATTTTTGTGGGAAACCAAGTATACAGAAAGATTATCTAAATTTCAATGTAATCTCAGTGTAAATTCAGCTACTTAAGACTTTCCATTAATATTCCCGTGAAAGCAGCAGTACAATGCTTTCTGGGACGATGATTATTTCTTTAACTTTACAATTGATATTCATAAATGTAGCCCATATTAATGGGTAAATATGACTAAATACATTTTTTTAAATATAAAATTATGCTTAACAGAGAAAAAAGTATTTATATAGGTACTCGTATTGGGGCACAGCCTAAGAGAGTTTTTGCGGTTGTTATTATTACTGTTTCGGAGTCCATACAACTTTATAATCTTTTTTGTTCTCCTTTTGGGAGACAAAGTGAACAAAAAACAGAGATTCTGACATTTAATTTTTTTTAGTTTGGACAGTTACACACATAGTACAGGCCTGGTAACTCAGGGTGCCCTATAAACTGTTCCTCTGACCTATAAAAGGATCCCAGTACTGTATATGTCAAACACACTTGAGTGGCACTGTTACCTTTGTTTTATGGCCCCCCAAAGTTTTACCTACTGACGATAAAAAATACTATGGAAACTATTGTAGTTTTTAAGTAAAGGGATTTTACATAAACACATAGGGCTCAATTTATCATTTCATTCATTTGCGAATTATTGAAGTCATTTTTCTTTTTTGTCTTGCGATTCACAGATGTTTTTTGGACCAAATTCTTTAAAATACTGCACGCGGTTCCTGAATTTGTTTCAAAATCAAAAACACTCTTTATTTTTGCTTTGACATTTTTTTCCACTTATTAGCACAAAAAGTCTTTAATCTTTTATAAAGTGACAAAAATGAACCAAATTTCCACCTCCAAAAACTCCTTCAGAAACTTTACTCTAGGCAGTGACATTTGGTAAACAAAATTTGTGATATTTGGTAAAAGTCGCATTGCATGAATCTGGATGAGCAAAGTTGTTGAGGAAAAGTAAAAAAAAAGACTTAAAAAGGAAAGAAAACGTAAAAAGTCACACAAAACGGAAGAGAATAAGGTGTAAATACTAAAGCCACTAATAAGGAAGAAATTACTCCAGAAAAGAGAAAACCGTATCCCATATGTTAAGCGATTATACTGACTACTTTGTTGAGGTACAGTGTTTCCCTGAAAATGAGCCCTATCATGATTTTACAGGATCATTGAAGTATGCTTGAAATATAAGCCCCACTCCAAAAATAAGCACTAATTACAGTCAGGGCCGACGCTAAGGGGAGTAAAACTAGGCAATTGCCCAGGGCTCCCACTCTCTTAGGGGCCCCCAGTGTTTCTATTCTGAGGTTAAGATTGCTTAAGGACTTTTGGTGACTTCACAGTCATGTGACCATGATGTCACCAAAGGTCTCTTAACTGCAGGAGTCTAGAGGAACTGAACAGGAGACAGACTGGTATGCAGGGCCAGTGTTAGTAAGAAGGGGGGAGTAAATTGAGCAATTTCTCAGGGGCCCCACTCTCTTAAGGGCCCCCAGTGTTTCCCTTTCGAAGTTAAGATCACTTAAGAATCTTTGGAGACATCATGGTCATGTGACCAAGATGTCATCAAAAGTTTCTAAACTACAGGAGTCTATAGCTGAAGAGCAGACAGGCTAGTATGTACCATATGTGCAGTGTGTGTATATACATATGTATGTGCAGTGTGTGTGTTTGTAATACATAGCTCCCAACCATTCCGGTTTCCTCGGGGCTGTCCCACTCTGAGGGCTCAGTGCCGCGTCCCATCACGGCTCAGCTGTTCTCCCAGCCGTGGAGGGTGGTGGGGCAGGTTGCGGTGGTGGAGCAGCGGGCATAGGCAGTAGCCGGCAACTGCAGCTACCATGTGTGCCCCCTACTAAAGGGAATGAACATTCACTCCTCTTCACGCCCATGGGAGTGGAGAGGAGTAGGAAGAATGGGAAGCATTTAAGGAAACCAGGATGGATGAGCACAGAACTTAAACACATGCTAAAAAGAAAGAAAGAAATGTTTATCAAATGGAAAGAGGGAGGCATATCTAAAGAAGATTATAATGCAGTCTGCAGAACCTGTAGGGCACGTATCAGGTTAGCTAAAGCTGACAATGAATTAAGGCTTGCAAGAGATGTCAAAAGCAATAAAAAAGGATTTTGGGGGTATGTCAAAAGTAAAAGAAAAGTCAAAGATGCTATAGGATTTTTACAGGATGAAAATGGTGAAATGGTAAGAAAGGATGTTGAGAAGGCCAAACTTTTTAATTCCTATTTTGCATCAGTTTTCTCTCAGAAAGAAAATGTAACATCAACTGATCTTCACTGTCCTATTAAAGGAGTAGAAGAATCCAGGTTATCTGTAAACAGAGGCTGTGAGGGAATATTTAGCTAACATAAATGAGTTCAAGTCTCCAGGTCAAGATGAATTACACCCCAGAGTACTGAAGGAGATCGTAGAATAAATTTTAGAATCACTCTCCATAATCTTTGAAAATTCTTGGAGAACAGGAGAAGTCCCAGAAGACTGGAGAAGAGCAAATGTTGATCCTATCTTCAAAAAGGGGAAGAAGGGGGACCCAGGGAACTATAGGCCGGTGAGTCTGGCTTCTATACCAGGAAAGATCTTTGAACAAATTATTAAACAACATGTATGTTAGTACCTGGATAAGAATGAAGCGATTAACCAGAGTCAGAATGGGTTGGTAACTAACAAGTCATGTCAGACTAACTTAATTTCCTTCTATGACAGAATCACTGACTGGGTGGATCAGGGAAATGCTGTAGGTATAGTATATCTTGACTTCAGCAAAGGATTTGACAAAGTATCTCACACCATCCTTATTGAAAAAATGACCAAGTATGGAATGGACAAGGCAACTGTTAGGTGGATTCATAACTGGCTTAGTGATCGGACTCAAAGAGTGGTCATAAATGGCTTAACATCCAGTTGGATGAATGTCTCAAGTGGGGTACCACAGGGCTCTGTCCTGGGACCTGTATTGTTCAACATCTTTATCAATGATTTAGATGAAGGAATTGAGGGTAAACTGATTAAATTTGCTGATGACACAAAGCTAGGAGGGATAGCTAACACTAGAGAAGAGAGAGAGAGGCTTCAAAGAGACCTAAATAAACTGGAGCAGTGGGCAGCAACTAAGAGAATGTTTTTTAACAGGGAAAAATGCAAAGTACTACATCTTGGCAATAAAAATAAAAAAAGCATATACAGAATGGGAGGAATAGAGCTAAGCAACAGTACATGTGAAAAAGACTTAGGTATACTAATAGATCATAGACTGAACATGAGTCAACAGTGTGATGCAGCAGGAAAAAAAGGCAAATACGATTCTGGGATGTATTAACAGAAGCATACAGTCTAGATCACATGAAGTCATTATCGCACTTTACTCTTCTTTGGTCAGACCTCATCTGGAATACTGCGTTCAGTTTTGGGCACAACATTTTAAAAAAGACATTGACAAACTGGAGCTAGTTCAGAGAAGAGAGACCAGAATGGTGACCAGTCTGCAAACCATGTTCCATGAGGAACGGTTACAGGATTTGGGAATGTTTAGCTTGCAAAAAAGAAGACTGAGAGGAGACTTAATAGCTGTCTACAAATATCTCAAGGGCTGTCACATTGTAGAAGGATCATCTTTATTCTCATTTGCGCAAGGAAAGACTAGAAGCAATGGGATGAAACTGAATGGGAGGAGACACAGATTAGATATTAGAAAAAACTTTTTGACAGTTAGGGTGATCAATGAGTGGAACAGGCTGCCACGAGAAGTGGTGAGTTCTCCTTCAATGGACGTCTTCAAACAGAGGCTGGACAGATATCTGTCTGAGATGATTTAGTGAATCCTGCTTTGAGCAGGGGGTTGGACCAGATGACCCAGGCGGTCCCTTCCAACTCTACCATTCTATGGTTCTATGAAATTGTAAGATTCCTATTCCTAATTTATTAAGTGGTGTGCACCTTTTAATGAATTAGATGCATCTTACTCCAGCGACCCCTTTCATTAAGATTGGCCTGCACAATGATAGTCTTAATGAATCAGGGCCATTGTTCTCATTAGCACATTGACCGGTGTAAACAAGTGTTACGATACTGGTGTAGTACTGCTGGAATCCAGTGGCCGAAGGAGCACAAGCAGGAACAGCAAGTGGTAGTAGAAGTTCTTGGAGTTAGCAAAGGAGTTGTAGGAAACAATCCGTAGATAGGTGAGAACAGTCTAGGTGAGCTGGAGACTGGAACTAGGCTAACAGCTAGACACAATATTCAAGCAATGAGTGAGATATCCATGCAGCTTTAAGTAGGCCCAAACAGGAAACAAGATGAATCCCACAGGTTCAGGATCTGCCACCCGTAGTAAAGGGCAATTGCAGAACAGAACAGCAGCCTCCAGTGGTAAGGAGTGGGATTGCAGCACAATTATTAAGGTGAACAATAGCAGCCACTAGTGGTCAAACTGTAGAAGGACAACAGGAATTCTGACCTTACTCCTCCCTTTCAACAGTGGCCTCTGGACGATGCTTGGCTTGGTTTATGTGGGTATTTTTTGTGAAACTCTTTAAGCAGTAGAGGAGCATTGATATTTTCTACAGGTTCCCAGGAGTTATCTTCAGGGCCGTACCCTTGCCACTTTATTAAGTACTGCATCTTGTTTCTGAATATTCTGGAATCCAGGACCTTTTCAACTGTGTAATGTTCTTGCCCACTCACTTCAATAGCATCAGGAGGTGGTAGACGACGCCCTGGAAAAGGATTTGAAACAAATGGCTTTAGTAAGGAGACATGGAACACTGGATGTATCTGACTCGCCCCCTGGGCCGTGGGGCACTCGGATCCGGGCAATAGGGAGACGATGGGGGTAGTAGTGGCGACCCGGTTCCGTGGCTCAGGGTGGTCAGGCCAATGGTAGTCTGCTACGTTCTGCTGATAATGTCCGACTACACCACCCGTGGATTGCGGTTATTAGGAACCGCCGCTGCATGCAGACCGCTGGGGCTGATGAGGTGTGCAGCTAGGGTAGTGTGACTCCCCACGGGAAGAGTGCGGCCCCAGGGCAGTATAATGGATGGTGGGAGTGATGGTAGTGAGAGTCCCAGTGCTGATAGTGCTTGAGGAGCAAGGAGCACACAGACAACAGGTTGCAGCCCAGGGTCTTTACTAGAACAGGTAAATTGACCCACAAACAGTACCAGCTAGGAGGGGACCTGGATGTCTGAGAGCAACGGGGAAATTGGCCCTGGTCAGGGTGAGGGTGTAGGCCTACCGTGCTTTCTGTGCTCCTTCTGGCTATCTCCTCATTATAGGGTAACAGCCCACGTTTCCAAGCTTTCCGTGTATTCTCGCCTGTATGGCCTGCGACGTGGGTTCCTTTCTGCTCCCAGCCTTGTACGGCTTTGCTGGTCCCTTCTGTTGTGGCAGGGCCTCCAGGCTTCTTAGGCCAAGGAATATACAGTCCCTGGTGGACTGGTTATCTGCTGGAGGATGTAGAATCCTCCCAGCCTCAGACACCAAAGTCTGGTAAAGTAAGTCTTTTATCTGCCAAGACAGGCTATCTTTGCCTCTTGTCTCTGGCTTGTGGCTCTCCTCCTGCCACACTTCCTCTTAGATGCAGTGCAACTGTCTGTCCCTGCTCTGCTCTGGGACAAATCTCAGTCCTGAGACAGGCCATCAAGTTCTCCCTAACCCTGCCCCCAGCACCAGCTTTTATAGGGGCAGCCAGCTCCCCCTACTGGTCTGAGACAGGAGGCATTGCATGCTAATGTTCCCCTGACTAGAGAACCTCCCCCTTGCTCTCAGACACAGCTTTAATTACACTTGTGGCATCCAGGCCAGGGTGACACATTCCCCCCTAGTGATATTTAGTACTCCGGGACTAAACAGTAAACAAAGACAATATGCATAACCATAAAACAATAACAGACAGACGACGCACAGATTGAGTTCTTAAGGTCACAGTGTGGTCTGTGACCGGGTGTCCATATCACCAGAACAACGGGGAGCCTTAACCAGGTGGGGGTCTGTCCTACCGCAAGTCCTTTACAGTCTTAGTTCATTCCTGGGTTAGGCTCCGAACGCAGTCCATGCAAAGTCCCGGTTATAAAAAGTCCATAACCTTTGAGTCCTTACGGTAGCTGCAAGAAACTGAAACACAGAATTACCAAACATGCATGTAACTTTGCAAACATTTCAACATTTGGCAACAGGGTTATTTACAATTTTAGTACACTCTATATTCTCCAGCGAGCGGGTATCTGCCATTTTGTGCTCCTGGTTGACCTACGTAGCCCACTGTCTGGTGGTGGACTGACTTGGCTTTCCCCACTAGCGTTAGGGGTACAGATACCAGCTGGGTGTACAGGTAGGGCAGGCAGCTGTCTGCGGGTCCTTTGGCTTACCGCAGGCATGGCAGGCTCACTGTCAGCAGAGGGTTGACTCTCCTGGGCTGCTGGTACAGGCTCTTCTGCCTCTGGAACTGCTTACTCCTCTTCACCTTCCGGCTCTGGTGTTGGTTGTTGCTGTGCCGGTTGCAGGAAATGCAGGACAGGTACCACTATGGCATCATTTATGCGAGTCCAGGACTGAGGGAACTCTCCGAGAACGGTGCTGATCATTTCTGCCTTGTCCTCTGCGGGTTCAAGGTCACTCTGATCCTCTTCTGCACTACGGAGTTGCTCGGGGCATCTTTTGAGGTGGTCTCTGGAGACGACACTAGTGGTTTCTCTTCCGTCCTTGGTGATTACGCACACCTTTGGGTTGTCGTGGTCAGACTGCAGTACGGTGTAGGGTTCCCTTTCCCACTGGTCGTCCAACTTATGTAGCCTTCTCTTCCGCTTCAGGACTTGCTCACCAGGTTCTAGGGGACCAGCAGGGGCGTGTTGGTTGAAGAGTTTTTCTTGCCTCTCTCTCACCTGGGCCAAGCTCCTCTCCACACTCTCCTGTACCTTCTTGTACTGCAGTTGCCTTTCCGTATCCCAGTCCGCATCCGGGGAGGTGTCCTCAGGTATTAGGACTCCCATCTCCAGGTCTACGGGCAGCTTACCTGGTCTGGCTTGCATCAGGTAAGCCGGGGTGCAGTTTGTAGCATTCACCGGGATATTGTTGTATAGGTCTATCAGGTCCGGCAGTTTTTCTGGCCACAGGCTGCGTTCCTCCAGGGGCAACGTCTTCAGGAGATCAATGACTATATTGTTCATCTTCTCACACATCCCGTTGGTTTGTGGATGGTAAGGCGTTGTCCGAATCTTCTTACAGCCATAGAGGTTGCAGAACTCCTGGAAGATTTCAGCCTCGAACGCTGGACCCTGGTCTGTCAGGACCTGTTCCGGATACCCGTGTGGATGGCAGAAGTATTGCTGGAAGGCTCTGGCCGCTGTTTGGGCTGTCAAGTCCTTTACCGGGACCACCACTAGAAAACGGGAATAGTGGTCCACGATTGTCAGGGCATAGATGTATCCAGACCGGCTTGGAGCCAATTTGACGTGGTCCAGAGCTACCAGCTCAAGAGGCTGCGTGGTGACGATGGGCCTCAAGGGTGTCTTCTGGCTGGTGCGGTCCTTCCTTCTCAGGTGACAAGGGCCACAGTCTCTGCACCATTTTTCCACAGCTCCTCTCATGCCGACCCAAAAGAACCTTCCTCTTAGTAGGAACTCCAGTTTCTTCCAACCGAAGTGTCCCGCTCTGTCATGGTAAGCCCCCAGGACCATAGCTGCATCCCGCCTTGGGACCACGACTTGCCATGTCAGCTCGTGCGTCCGGTGGTTGACAATCCTTCTGCACAACTTGCCTTCGTAGAGGAACAGCTTGCTCTTCTCTTTCCATAGCTGCTTGGCTTCCTCTGGAGCATCCGGATCTATGCGGGCATCTTCCTGGGTCAGCAGATCTTTCACCAGGCGGATGGCAGGGTCACTATCTTGGGTCTCGGCCCAGCTGTGGTGAGGTAGGGGATTTATCATCACGGTTGTTAGATCCTCCTCCTTCACGCGGTGGGAGTATTGAGCGGCTCCATACCGGTGAAACGCGGGGAGGTCTACCTCCTCCAGCTCTTCTGGGTCTTCGTCACCTTCAGGTAAGTGAGGCATCCTCGATAGGGCGTCAGCGTTGGCATTGGTTTTGCCGGCCCGGTACTTGATCACAAAGTCATAGTTGGAGAGACGGGCCATCCACCGCTGTTCTAGGGCACCCAGTCTTGCATTGTCCAGGTGTGTTAACGGGTTGTTGTCCGTGTACACGGTGAACTTTGCGGAGGCCAGGTAATGCTTGAAGCGTTCCGTCACGGCCCACACCACCGCCAAGAATTCTAGCTTGAAGGAGCTGTAATTCTCCGGGTTCCTTTCGGTGGGCCTCAGCTTCCGGCTGGCGTACGCGATCACCCTTTCTCTGCCCTGTTGGTTTTGGGACAGTACGGCTCCCAGTCCCACATTACTGGCGTCTGTGTGGAGAATAAAAGGCTGGCCATAGTCAGGGTAGGCCAGGATCTCATCCCCCTTGAGGGCCATCTTCAACTGGCGGAAGGACTCCTCTTCCGGTTTATCCCACTTGAAGGGTGGCTTTTGACTTCTGGACTTAGACTGTCCGATCAGGAGGTTCTGCATAGGAGCTGCCATCTTAGTGAACCCGGGGATGAACCTTCGGTAGTAGCCTACCAACCCGAGAAACTGTCTCACCTCTTTGATGTTCGAGGGGCTTGGCCAGCTCTTGATTGCCGTGACCTTGTCAGGGTCGGGGGCCACTCCTTCCGCGTTTACCACGTGGCCTAGGTACTGGACCTTTGGTTTCAGCAGGTGACACTTCGATGGTTTCACCTTCAGGCCATAGCCTGCCAGGGCTTCGAACACCTCGGCCAGGTGCTTTAGGTGGTCCTCGTAGGTCTTCGAATAGACGATCACGTCGTCCAGGTAAAGGAGAACCGTCTCGAAGTTTCGGTGCCCTAGACAGCATTCCATCAGCCGCTGGAAGGTCCCTGGTGCGTTGCAGAGCCCGAAAGGCATACAGTTGAATTCGCTCAGTCCCATCGGGGTGGTGAAGGCGGTCTTCTCCTTGTCAGCCTCTGCCACAGGAACCTGCCAGTACCCGCTAGTAAGGTCCAAAGTAGAAAAGAAGTTAGCAGATTTTAGTGCGGCTAAAGACTCTTCTATTCTAGGCAGCGGATATGCGTCTTTGTGGGTGATACGGTTGATTTGTCTATAGTCTACGCACATTCTCATGGTGCCGTTTTTCTTTTTCACCAGAAACAAGGGGGCTGCCCAGGGGCTACAGCTGTCTCTAATGACCCCAGCTTCTTTCATTTCTCTTAGCATGCCCTTGGCGTTCTGATAATGTGCAGGGGGTACAGGCCTGTGTCTCTCTTTTATTGGTGGGTGGCTCCCTGTGGGGATGTGGTGTTCTATCCCCTTTACTCTGCCGAAGTCTAGCAGGTGCTTACTAAAGACTCTCTCGTACTCCTGTACCACCCGGTAGACTCCTTGTTTTTGGTGCAGGGGAGTGGAGTCAGCACCCACATGGAGTTTCTGGCACCAGTCCTCCTTTTGTTTCTGGGAGCCATTACCCTCCGCCTGAGGAGATGGAGGCAAGGGTTCCATGGCCCTGATAGCTTTGTGTTCGACCACAAACAGCTTGGCGAGTGTAGCGTACCTGGGTAAGTGTACCTCCCTCTCCCCAATGTTGAGGATGCGGACGGGCACCCTCCCATGACGGACATCAACCACCCCCCGGGCTGTCAAAATGGTGGGCCTGCTGTCTGAGTACACGGGTTCTACCATGGCTTGGTAGTCTCTACCTCTCAACCCGATTGCAGTCCGACACCAGATCATCATTTCACTTTTGGGAGGCATGGAAATGGGGAATGGGTCACTCAGTCTTACGCTACCGATCTCACCACCAGACAGTTTTACCTGCTGCCGTCTCATCAGGGCTTTTATCTCCTTGTTGAGGACTCTCTGTTGGCTGGAACTAGCATTCACCGCCACCTGTTGTAAGATTACAATTACCTCTGAAAGACAATTTTCAATCACGTTAGTACCCACAGTTATTTTAGGGTGACTTTCACGACGGTCAATGTCCACAATAATCACTCCCTGTGCCGGCAGTTCAACTTTACCAATCTTAATGGTCATCTCCTTGAACCCCATCTGCGGCACGGGTAAGCCATTACTGGCGATGATGCTCAAGTTACTGTCTGGATACCGTGTGATATCAGCATCAGTCCAATACTGCTTAAAAAGTACATAAGGGATAGTGGTCACTTGTGACCCAGTATCCAGCAAGGCGCTCATGGGGATACCGTCCAGCACCACGGGTAAAACCGGGCGCCCCCCAACATACTTATCACGCCAATTATAAGGGCCTGGTGATCTTATGCCTGGGGGTTGGCCCTCTGCCCCAGGTTGGACCCGTTTAAATTACAGTACCTGGAAATGTGTCCAGGCTGGTTGCATCGACGGCAAATGGGCTGTCCATCCTCTGCGTAGCGGTCTGTGGGCCTCCCTCGGAACGACGGGATCCTCCTCTGTCGACGCCACGGGACATCCTCCGGACTTGAAGCCAGCTCGATGGGTCTTGACGGGTCCACTTGCAACGCCTGGACGGTCCTGGTCAATGCCGCGACGCTCCTGGTCAGCTCCTGGACTTGGTGGTGCAGGTCTTTCGACGGGGCTTGGTTCAGGGCCTGTGCATCAGCCTCCACGGAGTCCATAGAGGAGGGCGCCGCCTCCTGGTGGTATGTGAGAGCAGGGCGCCGAGGGTTTATAGCGCCACTGGTTGCAGATTCACGGAGCACCCTTATGGCCCTGTCCTTAAATTGGGCAAAGGTCAGGTCGGGGTTCTGAAAGAACATGAGGCGCAGTTGGGCCCTGTGGGCGCTGGACAGCAGACCTTCTATGAATTGTTCTGTTAGCAGTTTATCCGTTTCCTGCACACTGCCAGGGTCAGTTTGTTGGATAGCCCTCAAGGCTTCCTGCAAATTTAGGGCATAGTCTCTGATGCTGTCCTGTGCCCGCTGCTTACATCCATAGAACCTCATTTTAATCTCAGCAGAGGTACGTGTGTCAAAGGTACCCCGCAGCCGGGCCAGAATGCTCTTCACAGTCCTTTTCTCCTCAGTGGGCCATGATTTTACCTCCCTTTGGGCTGCGCCAGTTAACTGCCCGGTTAGTATGCTGACCTTCTGTTCCTCTGTCAGGGGGTAAACTTGGAACAAACTGTACAGCCTTTCCTTAAAGTCAGTTAGGGCATGGGGCTCCCCTGAGTACTTGGGCAGCCAGGCCGCTCCAGGGATGTAGGGCAGGGAAAAGGGCATCACCGCTGCTGTAGCCGCGTTGGTGGTAGTGGGCGCCTCTGTGTCCGACATCTTCCTCCCCCCTAGTTAAGCGTGGCCTACCTTCCGACGATCCTCTTCTGTAGGCCGCGGCTCCGCTGCTGCTGCTATGGACGAGGACCTGGCGTCGCGTCCTGATGACGTCAGCGTCGCTCTCTCTCCCTTCCAGGACCTTGCGCAGCGTCGGTGCGTGGGGCGGAGCTTCGGATCTCGCGCGGTTTTGACGTCCACGCCCCTCTTGTTCCCACGCGGCGTCCTGAAGATGGCGTCCGATGGCGGGAAACAGCTGCGGATGGCGGGAAGACGGCAGAAGACGGCGGGAAACGGTCCAAGATGGCGTCTGATGGCGGGAATCGGCTCCGGATGGCGGGAAACTTCGCCACAGGTAAGTTACAAAAGTCTTTTTCAGGCACGCAGTACCCGGTGGTTGCGGGCACGAAATCCTGCCGACTACGCCAAAGCTGACTCGCCCCCTGGGCCGTGGGGCACTCGGATCCGGGCAATAGGGAGACGATGGGGGTAGTAGTGGCGACCCGGTTCCGTGGCTCAGGGTGGTCAAGCCAATGGTAGTCTGCTACGTTCTGCTGATAATGTCCGACTACGCCACCCGTGGATTGCGGTTATTAGGAACCGCCGCTGCATGCAGACCGCTGGGGCTGATGAGGTGTGCAGCTAGGGTAGTGTGACTCCCCACGGGAAGAGTGCGGCCCCAGGGCAGTATAATGGATGGTGGGAGTGATGGTAGTGAGAGTCCCAGTGCTGATAGTGCTGGAGGAGCAAGGAGCACACAGACAACAGGTTGCAGTCCAGGGTCTTTACTAGAACAGGTAAATTGACCCACAAACAGTCCCAGCTAGGAGGGGACCTGGATGTCTGAGAGCAATGGGGAAATTGGCCCTGGTCAGGGTGAGGGTGTAGGCCTACCGTGCTTTCTGTGCTCCTTCTGGCTATCTCCTCGTTATAGGGTAACAGCCCATGTTTCCGAGCTTTCCGTGTATTCTCGCCTGTATGGCCTGCGACGTGGGTTCCTTTCTGCTCCCAGCCTTGTACGGCTTTGCTGGTCCCTTCTGTTGTGGCAGGGCCTCCAGGCTTCTTAGGCCAAGGAATATACAGTCCCTTGCGGACTGGTTATCTGCTGGAGGATGTAGAATCCTCCCAGCCTCAGACACCAAAGTCTGGTAAAGTAAGTCTTTTATCTGCCAAGACAGGCTCTCTTCGCCTCTTGTCTCTGGCTTGTGGCTCTCCTCCTGCCACACTTCCTCTTAGGTGCAGTGCAACTGTCTGTCCCTGCTCTGCTCTGGGACAAGTCTCAGTCCTGAGACAGGCCATCAAGTTCTCCCTAACCCTGCCCCCAGCACCAGCTTTTATAGGGGCAGCCAGCTCCCCCTACTGGCCTGAGACAGGAGGCATTGCATGCTAATGTTCCCCTGACTAGAGAACCTCCCCCTTGCTCTCAGACACAGCTTTAATTACACTTGTGGCATCCAGGCCAGGGTGACACATATCTTTATTGTTCTGGGCAGTTGAAGGCGAAAAGCTACTGAGCTAACTTGTCCAATTATTTTAAAAGGATCAATACATTTTTGACCCAGTTTTGGTGAGGGTATATGGAGTTTCAAATTCTTGATGGAAAGTCATACTTCATCACCCACTTGGAAGCTTGGAGAAGGTCTGCAAGATTTATCTGCTGCTTCCTTATATTTCTCCTGTGCAATTCTTAAAGTGTCTTTTAGTATTTCCAGATTCTGTTGCAGGGATTGTATTTTGCTTGTGACAGCAGGGATAGGCGTTTTTCTTGGAAAATTAGGAAGGATACTTGGATGGTACCCAGAATTTGCGAGGAATAGTGTTTGCTTGGTCGAAGCATTTTTAGAATTGTTGTATGAAAATTCTGCCATAGGAAGCAAATCAAACCAGTCATCCTGGAGATGACAAATGTAGCATCTAAGATGTTGCTCTAAGGTTTGGTTTGTGCATTCAGTCTGACCATTAGATTGGGGATGGAATGCAGAAGATAAACTGACATCAATGTCCAATTCTGCACAAAAATTCTTCCAGAATCTTAATGTAAATTGTGTTCCGTGAACATAGACAACTTCGTCTGGAACCCCTTGAAGATGAAACACATTTTGAATTACAAGATCAGCAGTCTCTTTAGCAGAAGGTAAAACAGTGCAGGTGACAGGATGTGCTGCTTTGGTGAGTCGGTCCACCACTACTAGGATTGAACTCTTTCCCTTTGAAACTGGTAGTTCCACAATAAAGTCCATAGATATAGAGCCCCAAGGACAAGATGGAATTTTCTGAAGCTGCAATAATCCCATTGATGTGTGGGGAGTTTTATACATGGCACAGGTGCTACAGGAAAATACATATTGTTTAACATTTTTGGCAATTGGGCCATCAAAAGAAACGAGACATTCTTGTGTTTTTTGAATTCCTTTGCGTCCTGCTAACTTGGGGTCATGGATTAGTTTTGATACTTTAAGTCTCACAATTTCTGGAACATACTGTAGATGCAATGATTATGAGTCCATACTTTGTTTTGAAAGGTAAGAGATATATCATCTGGTGGATGCAGAAGAATTGAGTCTGTCTCATATGCTTCCTGTATATCTTCCAGCAAGTCTTTGTTATGGATCACCCCCAGGAAGTTGGACCCAGGCAGAATAGTTGTTGGTGGTACTGCTGTAGAAGGATCCTTGGAGAAGATCCTAGATAAAGCTTCAGCCTTACCGTTACGGGAGCCAGGTCTGTAAGAGATAACAAAGTTGACTCGGTTAAGAAACAGACTCCATAGAGCCTGGCGGGTGGACAAACATTTGGCAGACCAGATAAATTCAAGGTTACGATGGTCAGTTAGAACATCAATTTGTTGAGCTGCTCCTTCTAGATGATGTCTCCATTCCTTGAAAGCAGCAATGATAGCTAAGAGCTCATTGTTCCCCACATCATAATTTTTCTCTGACACGGTAAAACTTCTGGAGAAATAAGCACAAGGATGTATCAAATCTTTTGTTCTTGTTCTTTGTGATAGAATGGCCCCTACTGCACCATCTGAAGCATCTACTTCTACAATAAAGGTATGTTCAGGATTAGGATGAATTAGTATAGGAGCTGTGGTGAACTTCATTTTCAGGCAAGAAAAAGCATCTTGTGCTTGAGGAGACCAAACAAACGATATGCCTTTCTTTGGTAATTCGGTGATTGGTGCAATTATACCTGAAAAATTCTTAATGAAACGGCTGTAAAAATTGGCAAAGCCAGCAAAACGTTGGACTTCTTTCACATTTTTTGCAATCCTTGAGTAGAGATTATATAGCCCAAGAACTGGATCTCTGTTTGATTGAACTCACATTTTTCCAGCTTAATATAAAGATGATGGGTTCTCAGATGCTCTAGCACAGTTTTCACATGATTCTGATGCTCTTCTGCAGAATTAGAAAAGATTAGTATATCGTCTAGATAAATGACTGCAAATTGATCAACCAAGTCTCTGAAAATGTCATTATTGAAATGCTGAAACATTGCAGGAGCATTGCACAGTCCAAACAACATGATTAAGTACTCATAGTGTCCATCATGTGACCTGAATGCCGTTTTCCATTCATCAACAGGTCCAACACGAACCAAGTTGTATGCCCCATGAGGATCCAGTTTTGTGAACAACTTTGCATGATAAACTCTGTCCAGCAATTCAGGGATCAAAGGCAGAGGGTGACGATTCTTTACTGTAATTTTATTCAATTCTCTGTAATCAACGCATGGTCTTAAGGAACAGTCTTTCTTTTTATCAAAAAATATAGTCGCTGGTGATGAAGATGGACGAATAAACCCTTTAGCTAAATTTTCATCAATGTATTCCTTGAGTGTTTTTAATTCCTGCTCTGCCAGTGGGTAAATGCTTTCAAAGGGTATTGCTGCTCCAAGCAATAGATCAATTGGACAATCATATGGCCAATGAGGAAGGAGTTTGTCGGTGTTTCTCTTGTCACATACATCATCAAATTCCTTATACATATATAGTAGTTTAGAAGATTGTTCAGGATCCTCTACAACGTCTTCTTTTGGTGAAGCCTGTGGGAAGTGTACAGTAGATTTAAAAGACACCTCTTTGGTTTCAAAATTGATTGTGGGATTTTGAGTCTGTAGCCATGGCAACCCCAGGATTATTGGAAAATGTGGAGATGAGATTAGTAGGAAGGATAAAACATCATGGTGATTAGGTTCCATAACTATTTCTAGGGGTTCAATCTCTTGATTCACTGGTCCC
This sequence comes from Phyllobates terribilis, assembly GCF_046119375.1. NCBI lineage: Eukaryota > Metazoa > Chordata > Amphibia > Anura > Dendrobatidae > Phyllobates > Phyllobates terribilis. The sequence continues at coordinate 709,330,048 of NW_027362764.1, forward strand.
GAATTTAGTGGAGATCCGTCAACAGTTTCCATGATCATAGATGAAAGTCTGTTTTGAATTTTAACCCCATGTTTTTTTGCAGAAGAGATGTCCATAAAATTTCCATTTGCTCCTGAATCAACCATGGCAGATGTGGAAATCCATTGAGAATCAACTTGCTTTCTTTTTTAATGCTGGGTGCAATAGAAGAAATTGAATGGATGACAGCATTCACTGGAGACGCTGGTTCAGACAAGACTGATTCTTCATTGGAAAAGTTGGGATCTGCTACCAATGCCACTGTTTTACGTAGTCGAGAAGGACAATTGACGAGAAAGTGGTCAGTCATAAAAACCACCATAAAAACACTGATTTTCCCGAAATCTCCATTCTTTTCTCTCAGCACTTTCATCTTTTAACAGGCTGCCGACCTGCATGGATTCAACTTCAGATACACACGTGGTCAAAATTGTTGGTACCCCTCGTTTAATGAAAGAAAAACCCACAATGGTCACAGAAATAACTTGAATCTGACAAAAGTAATAATTAGTGTTGAGCGAGCATGCTCGACACTGCTCGATACTCGCCCAAGCATCTCACTACTCGGGATGTTCGGCGAGCACCGAGCATTTCCGGGTTACTCGGGCGGGAGCTCGGGTCTCCGCCTTGCATGTTTGGCGCTCTTTACAGAGCCAATGAACATGCAGGAATTGCCAGCCAGTCACTGTAATGCCGCAGCCATGTTGGTTATGGGCATTACAGTGATTGGCTGGCCGCACAGCGTCACCTCGAGTATTTAAAACTGGGCGCCGCCATCTTGGACACAGTGGCTCCGGATCAGACGGTGTAGGGAGAGTGCTGCTGAGTTAGGGAGAGATTTATACTGCGAAATAGGTAGTGTAGGGTCTTTAAAGCCTGCCAAATCAAACAAACAGTCCTTCTCAGGTTGTATAGGAGACGCAGTGGTTATACCAAACACTGCATTACAGTTCTGTGTGCTGCTTTTCAAATTGCTAGACTTAGGTCTCAGGGGCCAGGAAAAATCCTTTTTTTTCCATCTAAATCCGCTTTTTTTTTTCCTCAGTCAGTACAAATACACGTCTTATTAACCTTTTGGTATTCCCCCCCCCCCCAAAAAAAAAAAAAAAATTGAGTGTGTCTGTGAGTCTTCAGACACACTGTTCAAAAGATTCTGGTGTAGGCCAGATGAAAACCACAGTTCTAGTTCTCTCCTACGGTTCAAATCTGGGTGTAATCCACCTTTTTGCATAAACAAAAGCATTTTGAGTGTCTCGCTGAATGTTCAGACACAAATATATCTGTTTAAAAGATTCTGGTGTAACTAGAACTGTGGTTTTCCTCTCCCATGGTTCAAATCTGGGTGGAATCCACCTTTTTGCATAAATAAAAACATTTTCAGTGTCTCGCTTACTGTTCAGACACAAATATATCTGTTTAAGAGAGTCTGCTATAGGACAGATAACTAGAACTGTGGTTTTGCAGTTCCATGGTTCAAATCTCTGTATTATCCACTTTTTTGCCTTTTTTTAATAAAAAAAAAGGCATTTTGAGTGTCTCGCTGACTGTTCAGACACAAATATATCAGTTTAAAAGATTCTGGTGTAGGCCAGATAACTAGAACTATGGTTTTCCTCTACCACGGTTCAAATCTCTGTATTATTGTAATGCACACGCCCGGACTGACTGGCGTGTGCGTGTTTAGTGGTTCCACCGTGCCATGAACCGGAGAGTGCCTGGAGGGGCGTAACTAACTATCTGCCCGATCCGACCAAGGTCGCACGACGGCATATGACGCCAGTGCACCAGGGAGGAACTGAGCAGAGGAACCAGGGTCTACTCCAGGTCAGACTCCGGACATGGCTGTTCACCCACACTGGGGAATACAGGAACAGGCAGACTAGAGCGCAGGCTAGGTAGGGTCCAGTACAGACTGGGAGACAAATTCAGAGCGGCAGGCGCCGTGGACAGGGCTGAGCAAAGCGAAACGGCAGGCGCCGTGGACAGGGCTGAGCAAAGCGAAACGGCAGGCGCCGTGGACAGGGCTGAGCAAAGCGAAACGGCAGGCGCCATGGACAGGGCTGAGCAAAGCGAAACAGCAGGCGCCGTGGACAGGGCTGAGCAAAGCAAAACGGCAGGCGCAGTGGACAGGGCTGAGCAAAGCAAAACGGCAGGCGCAGTGGACAGGGCTGAGCAAAGCAAAACGGCAGGCGCAGTGGACAGGGCTGAGCGGGCAAGAGCCGCCGGAGCGGTGAGCAAGGCAGAGCAGGAGGGACAGGGCTCTGTACACACAGAACAGACAGGAAGGGAAAGGCAGAACCAGATACCCACAGGGTACTTGCAGTGAAGTAGCGAGTGGACCACAAACTCACAAATGGAAGTACAGTGACAACGAGCAGGAGTTAGGTACGAGTTCAGACTCTGCAGAAAAAGGGAAGGTACGGACATAGAGAAAAACAGGAAACAGGCTAGGAGAGTATTCAGACAAGAACAGACACAGCAGCAAGATACAAGAGCGGGTCTAGGTATGCGGCCCCTAGAAGGCGGAACGAACAGGCTAGGAGCATGTTCACACAGGCCTGGAAATACAGCCTCCAGGATAGGCAGAAGACAACAGGCTAGAAGATAATACAGACAGGACATAGTTCAGACACGGGAACTGATACCGAAGGCAGGAAACATAAACAGGAACTGGCATATCAGTGACCAGAAGCCAACTGACAGAACACAATGCTCAGGCAGGGTTTCTTGGGGAGGAGCTGGGTTAAATACCAGATGACAGACAGCAATAGGCTGAGGACGCACAAGGGGTGTGCCCGCAACAGGTACAAGAAACAGGAAGTGATCGGGCGCCACCCTTAAGCAGCAGAAACAGAGGCAAACAGACAGCATGGAGGGAAGCAGGGCTAGCAGACTGGACTGGAGATCAAGTGCGCACTCTTGCACAGTGGGAGATGGACCACAATGCAAGGACACCGCCAGGTATGTTACAATTATCCACTTTTTTGCCTTTTTTCAATTAAAAAAAAACATTTTGAGTGTTTCGCTGACTGTTCAGACACAAATATATCTGATTAAAAGAGTATGGTGTAGGCCAGATAACTAGAACTGTGGTTTTGCAGTTCCTCGGTTCAAATCACTATTTTAGCCACTTTTTTGCCTTTTTTTTTAAATAAAAAAAACATTTTGAGTGTCTCGCTGACTGTTCAGACACAAATATATCTGTTTAAAAGAGCCTGGTGTAGGGCACATATCTAGAAGTGTGGCTTTCCTCTTCCACGGTTCAAATCTCTGTATTATCCACTTTTTTGCCTTTTTTCAATAAAAAAAAACATTTTGAGTGTCTCGCTGACTGTTCAGACACAAACATATCTGTTTAAAAGATTCTGGTGTAGGCCAGATAACTAGAACTGTGGTTTTCCTCGCCCACGGTTCAAATCTGGGTGTAATCCACCTTTTCTCATAAAAAAAACATTTTGAGTGTCTTGCTGACTGTTCACACACAAATATATCTGTTTAAAAGAGTCTGGTGTAGGCCAGATAACTAGAACTGTGGTTTTGCAGTTCCACGGTTCAAATCTCTGTATTATCCACTTTTTTGCCTTTTTTCGATAAAAAAAACATTTTGAGTGTCTCGCTGACTGTTCAGACACAAATATATCTGTTTAATAGAGTCTGGTGTAGGCCAGATAACTAGAACTGTGGTTTTGAAGTTCCTCGGTTCAAATCTCTGTTTTAGCCACTTTTTTGCCTTTTTTTTAATAAAAACAACATTTTCAGTGTCTCGCTGACTGTTCAGACACAAATATATCTGTTTAAAAGAGCCTGGTGTAGGCCAGATAACTAGAACTGTGGTTTTCCTCTTCCACGGTTCAAATCTCTGTGTTATCCACTTTTTTGCCTTTTTTTAATAAAAAAAAACATTTTGAGTGTCTCGCTGACTGTTCAGACACAAACATATCTGTTTAAAAGATTCTGGTGTAGGCCAGATAACTAGAACTGTGGTTTTCCTCTCCCACGGTTCAAATCTGGGTGTAATCCACCTTTTCTCATAAAAAAAACATTTTGAGTGTCTCGCTGACTGTTCAGACACAAATATATCTGTTTAAAAGAGTCTGGTGTAGGCCAGATAACTAGAAGTGTGGTTTTCCTCTTCCACGGTTCAAATCTTTGTATTATCCAGTTTTTTGCCTTTTTTCAATAAAAAAAAACATTTTGAGTGTCTCGCTGACTGTTCAGACACAAACATATCTGTTTAAAAGATTCTGGTGTAGGCCAGATAACTAGAACTGTGGTTTTCCTCTCCCACGATTCAAATCTGGGTGTAATCCACCTTTTCGCATAAAAAAAAAACATTTTTAGTGTCTTCCTGACTGTTCACACACAAATATATCTGTTTAATAGAGTCTGGTGTAGGCCAGATAACTAGAAGTGTGGTTTTCCTCTTCCACGGTTCAAATCTTTGTATTATCCACTTTTTTGCCTTTTTTCAATAAAAAAAAAACATTTTGAGTGTCTCGCTGACTGTTCAGACACAAATATATCTGTTTAATAGAGTCTGGTGTAGGCCAGATAAGTAGAACTGTGGTTTTGCAGTTCCTCGGTTCAAATCTCTGTTTTAGCCACTTTTTTGCCTTTTTTTTAATAAAAACAATATTTTCAGTGTCTCGCTGACTGTTCAGACACAAATATATCTGTTTAAAAGAGCCTGGTGTAGGCCAGATAACTAGAACTGTGGTTTTCCTCTTCCACGGTTCAAATCTCTGTATTATCCTCTTTTTTGCCTTTTTTTAATAAAAAAAAAACATTTTGAGTGTCTCGCTGACTATTCAGACACAAATATATCTGTTTAAAAGATTCTGGTGTAGGCCAGATAACTAGAACTGTGGGTTTCCTCTCCCACAATTCAAATCTGGGTGTAAAAAACCTTTTTCCATGAAAAAAAACATTTTGAGTGTCTCGCTGACTGTTCAGACACAAATATATCTGTTTAAAAGAGTCTGGTGTAGGCCAGATAACTAGAACTGTGGGTTTCCTCTCCCACAGTTCAAATCTGAGTGTAATCCACCTTTTTACATAAAAAAAAAACATTTTGAGTGTCTCGCTGACTGTTCAGACACAAATATATCGGTTTAAAAGAGTCTGGTGTAGGCCAGAAAACTAGAACTGTGGTTTTGCAGTTCCACGGTTCAAATCTCTGTATTATCCACTTTTTTTTCCTTTTTTCGATAAAAAAAAACATTTTAAGTGTCTCACTGACTGTTCAGACACAAATATATCTGTTTAAAAGAGTCTGGTGTAGGCCAGATAACTAGAAATGTGGTTTTGCAGTTCCTCGGTTCAAATCTCTGTTTTAGCCACTTTTTTGCCTTTTTTTTTAATAAAAAAAACATTTTGAGTGTCTCGCTGACTGTTCAGACACAAATATATCTGTTTAAAAGAGCCTGGTGTAGGCCAGATAACTAGAACTATGGTTTTCCTCTTACACTGTTCAAATCTCTGTATTATCCACTTTTTTGCCTTTTTTTAATAAAAAAAACATTTTGAGTGTCTCGCTGATTGTTCAGACACAAATATATCTGTTTAAAAGATTCTGGTGTAGGCCAGATAACTTGAACTGTGGTTTTCCTCTCCCACGGTACAAATCTGTGTGTAATTCACCTTTTTGCATAGAAAAAAACATTTTGAGTGTCTCGCTGACTGTTCAGACACAAATATAACTGTTTAAAAGAGTCTGGTGTAGGCCAGATAACTAGAACTGTGGTTTTGCAGTTCCTCAGTTCAAATCATTGTTTTAGCCACTTTTTTGCCTTTTTTTTAAATAAAAAAAGCATTTTGAGTGTCTCGCTAACTGTTCAGACACAAACATATCTGTTTAAAAAATTCTGGTGTAGGCCAGATAACTAGGACTGTGGTTTTCCTCTCCCACGGTTCAAATCTCTGTATTATCCACTTTTTTGCCTTTTTTCGATTAAAAAAACATTTTGAGTGTCTCGCTGACTGTTCAGACACAAATATACCTGTTTAAAAGATTCTGGTGTAGGCCAGATAACTAGAACTGTGGTTTTCCTCTCCCACAGTTCAAATCTGGGTGTAATCCACCTTTTTGCATAAAAAAAAAACATTTTGAGTGTCTCGCTGACTGTTCAGACACAAATATATCTGTTTAAAAGAGTCTGGTGTAGGCCAGATAACTAGAACTGTGGTTTTGCAGTTCCACGGTTCAAATCTCTGTATTATCTACTTTTTTTGCCTTTTTTCGATAAAACAAACATTTAGAGTGTCTCGCTGACTGTTCAGACACAAATATATCTGTTTAAAAGAGTCTGGTGTAGGTCAGATAACTAGAACTGTGGTTTTGCAGTTCCTCGGTTCAAATCTCTGTTTTAGCCACTTTTTTGCCTTTTTTTTAAATAAAAAAAACATTTTGAGTGTCTCGCTGACTGTTCAGACACAAATATACCTGTTTAAAAGAGCCTGGTGTAGGCCAGATAACTAGACGTGTGGGTTTCCTCTTCCACGGTTCAAATCTCTGTATTATCCACTTTTTTGCCTTTTTTCAATAAAAAAAAACATTTTGAGTGTCTCGCTGACTGTTCAGACACAAATATAGCTGTTTAAAAGATTCTGGTGTAGGCCAGATAACTAGAACTGTGGTTCTCCTCTCCTACGGTTCAAATCTGGGTGAAATCCACCTTTTTGCATAAAAAAAAACATTTTGAGCGTCTCGCTGACTCTTCAGACATAAATATATCTGTTTAAAAGAGTCTGGTGTAGGCCAGATAACTAGAAGTGTGGTTTTCCTCTCCCACGGTTCAAATCTCTGTATTATCCACTTTTTTGCCTTTTTCAATAAAAAAAACATTTTGAGTGTCTCGCTGACTGTTCAGACACAAATATATCTGTTTAAAAGATTCTGGTGTAGGCCAGATAACTAGAACTATGGTTTTCCTCTCCCACAGTTTAAATCTGGGTGTAATCCACCTTTTTGCATAAAAAAAAACATTTTGATTGTCTCGCTGACTGTTCAGACACAAATACTTCTGTTTAAAAGATTCTGGTGTAGGCCAGATAACAAGAACTGTGGTTTTCCTCTCCTATGGTTCAAATCTGGGTGTAATCCACCTTTTTGCATAAAATAAAACATTTTGAGTGTCTCGCTGACTGTTCAGAAACAAATATATCTGTTGAAAAGAGTGTTGTGTAGGCCAGATAACTAGAACTGTGTTTTTGCAGTTCCACGGTTCAAATCTCTGTATTATCCACTTTTTTGCCTTTTTTCGTTATAAAAAAACATTTTGAATGTCTCGCTGACTGTTCAGACACAAATATATCTGTTTAAAAGATTCTGTTGTAGGCCAGATAACTAGAACTGTGGTTTTCCTCTCCCACGGTTCAAATCTGGGTGCAATCCACCTTTTTGCATAAAAAAAACATTTTGAGTGTCTCGCTGACTGTTCAGACACAAATATATCTGTTTAAAAGATTCTGGTGTAGGCCAGATAACTAGAACTGTGGTTTTCCTCTCCCACGGTTCAAATCTGGGTGCAATCCACCTTTTTGCATAAAAAAAAACATTTTGAGTGTCTCGCGACTGCTGAGACACAAATATATCTGTTTAAAAGAACGTGGTGGGGGCCAGATAACTAGAACTGTGGTTTTCCTCTTCCACGGTTCAAATCTCTGCATTATCCTCTTTTTTTGCCTTTTTTAAATAAGAAAAACATTTTGAGTGTCTCGCTGAGTGTTCAGACACAAATATATCTGTTTAAAAGATTCTGGTGTAGTCCAGATAACTAGAACTGTGGTTTTCCTCTCCCATGGTTCAAATCTGGGTGTAAAAAAACTTTTTGCATAAAAAACACATTTTGAGTGTCTCGCTGACTGTTCAGACACAAATATATCTGTTTAAAAGAGTCTGGTCTTGGCCAGATAACTAGAAGTGTGGTTTTCCTCTTCCACTGTTCAAATCTGTGTATTATCCACGTTTTTGCCTTTTTCAATAAAAAAAAACATTTTGAGTGGCTCACTGACTGTTCAGACACAAATATATCTGTTTAAAAGATTCTGGTGTAGGCCAGATAACTTGAACTGTGGTTTTCCTCTCCCACGGTACAAATCTGTGTGTAATCCAGCTTTTTGCATAAAAAAAAAACATTTTGAGTGTCTCGCTGACTGTTCAGACACAAATATATCTGTTTAAAAGAGTCTGGTGTAGGCCAGATAACTAGAACTGTGGTTTTGCAGTTCCACGGTTCAAATCTCTGTATTATCTACTTTTTTTGCCTTTTTTTCGATAAAACAAACATTTAGAGTGTCTCGCTGACTGTTCAGACACAAATATATCTGTTTAAAAGAGTCTGGTGTAGGTCAGATAACTAGAACTGTGGTTTTGCAGTTCCTCGGTTCAAATCTCTGTTTTAGCCACTTTTTTGCTTTTTTTAAATAAAAAAAACATTTTGAGTGTCTCGCTGACTGTTCAGACACAAATATATCTGTTTAAAAGAGTCTGGTGTAGGCCAGATAACTAGAACTGTGGTTTTCCTCTCCTACGCTTCAAATCTGGGTGTAATCCACCTTTTTGCATAAAAAAAAACATTTTGAGTGTCTCGCTGACTCTCCAGACATAAATATATCTGTTTAAAAGAGTCTGGTGTAGGCCAGATAACTAGAAGTGTGGTTTTCCTCTCCCACGGTTCAAATCTCTGTATTATCCACTTTTTTGCCTTTTTCAATAAAAAAAAACATTTTGAGTGTCTCGCTGACTGTTCAGACACAAATATATCTGTTTAAAAGATTCTGGTGTAGGCCAGATAGCTAGAACTGTGGTTTTCCTCTCCTATGGTTCAAATCTGGGTGTAATCCACCTTTTTGCATAAAATAAAACATTTTGAGTGTCTCGCTGACTCTTCAGACATAAATATATCTGTTTAAAAGATTCTGGTGTAGGCCAGATAACTAGAACTATGGTTTTCCTCTCCCACAGTTTAAATCTGGGTGTAATCCACCTTTTTGCATTAAAAAAAAACATTTTGAGTGTCTCGCTGACTGTTCAGACACAAATACTTCTGTTTAAAAGATTCTGGTGTAGGCCAGATAACAAGAACTGTGGTTTTCCTCTCCTATGGTTCAAATCTGGCTGTAATCCACCTTTTTGCATAAAATAAAACATTTTGAGTGTCTCGCTGACTGTTCAGAAACAAATATATCTGTTTAAAAGAGTGTCGTGTAGGCCAGATAACTAGAACTGTGGTTTTGCAGTTCCACAGTTCAAATCTCTGTATTATCCACTTTTTTGCCTTTTTTCGTTATAAAAAAACATTTTGAATGTCTCGCTGACTGTTCAGACACAAATATATCTGTTTAAAAGATTGTGGTGTAGGCCAGATAACTAGAACTGTGGTTTTACTCTCCCACGGTTCAAATCTGGGTGTAATCCACCTTTTTGCATAAAAAAAAACATTTTGAGTGTCTCGCTGACTGTTCAGACACAAATATATCTGTTTAAAAGATTCTGGTGTAGGCCAGATAACTAGAACTGTGGTTTTCCTCTCCCACGGTTCAAATCTGGGTGTAAAAAACCTTTTTGCATAAATAAAAACATTTTGAGTGTCTCGCTGACTGTTCAGACACAAATATATCTGTTTAAAAGAGACTGGTGTAGGCCAGATAACTAGAAGTGTGGTTTTCCTCCTCCACGGTTCAAATCTCTGTATTATCCACTTTTTTGCCTTTTTTCAATAAAAAAAAACATTTTGAGTGTGTCGCTGACTGTTCAAACACAAATGTAGCATCCCGAGGGCTCGGCTGCTACAGGGGTATTGCACCTCAGACCAGAGGTGTGATATTCCACTCCCGGGTAAGGATGGAGTGTGGACTAGGGCTCAGTAAGCTGCATGCACCACACACACCCCATTTCCGAGGGACAGCTCAACGGTGCTCCCACTAGACAGAAGTGCAGGCAATACAGCATCTGGAGTGGGGCGGGGGGTGGAATACCCAGTGGTGTAGGAGCAGATAGGGGTGGGTCTCTGGGCATAGGTAGGAGCCCATTGGTTGCTAGTCACCTGGACTCACACATAGAGGGAGGTATATAAGGTGGGCACCATCTTAGGACAGTGGTCAGTTCAGAGAGGAGTTCAGCCAGAGAGGGCTGACAGAGAGCTGTGGCTCAGTCTGGGCCCAGCTCCAGAGGCAGGCCTGGAGTGGAGGCCAGAAACAGCAGAAAAAGAGAGGAGAAGGAACGGAAAGGAAAGTAAGAAAGGAACTGGAACAGAAGAGAAAGGAAGCAAGGAACACAGAGAAAGGCCCAGAGACACGAGGACAGAAGGAACCCCATATGCCCAGGAGATACAGGGTGAAGGGTTGGCAGAGCAGGGTACCGGAACCCAAATTGGTGGAGGCGACTAATCCTCAGCCAAAACCGGAGGTTGTCACCACATCTTGGTGCGACCCCTCACTACATCCACCAGGAAAGCATACCACATAGGGTCAGGGAAACCGGAGAGAGGTTTCGCCAACAGCAGGCCCGAGGAAGCTGGACAAAGGTGGGTCACTGGTGGGGACGGCCAGAGAAGGGAAGAGAAGGGAGCCCTGTGCCACGCTCTGGAATTGCCTGGGAGTTGGTCGAGCCCCTTGCCTGGTGAACGCAGCATGGCTCAGGCGGTCCTTCATGTGCACAAGTGACCTGGATGAGAACTGTGAGTAAAGCATTGGAAACTGCACCACACATCTCTGTGTTTCATCGCCGCACCAGCACCATTAGAACTGGGACGCTCACAACATCACTACCATCATCTACTCTAGCTGCCCTGAGACAATACTTCTCCCGTGGGGAGTTATCCCATTCTTGGCTGCGCATATAACATCAGCCTCAGCGGTCTGCAGCGCAGCGGCGGTCCCCACTGACCGCAATCCACGGGTGGCGTAGTCGGACAATTACAATACAAATAGACTGCCACTGGTTTGACCACCCTGAGCCACGGACCGGGTCACCGCCACGCAGAGACTACAACCCCCAGCATCCTACAACAGGCCCGGTTCTGGGTTCCCAGCACAGGCCCAGGGGGAGAGCCACAAATATATCTGTTTAAAAGATTCTGATGTAGGCCAGATAACTAGAACTGTGGTTTTCCTCTCCCACGGTTCAAATCTGAGTGTAATCCACCTTTTTGCATAAAAAAAACATTTTGAGTGTCTCGCTGACTGTTCAGACACAAATATATCGGTTTAAAAGAGTCTGGTGTAGGCCAGAAATCTAGAACTGTGGTTTTGCAGTTCCACGGTTCAAATCTCTGTGTTATCCACTTTTTTTGCCTTTTTTCGATAAAAAAAAAAACATTTTGAGTGTATCGCTGACTGTTCAGACACAAATATATCTGTTTAAAAGAGTCTGGTGTAGGCCAGATAACTAGAACTGTGGTTTTGCAGTTCCTCGGTTCAAATCTCTGTTTTAGCCACTTTTTTGCCTTTTTTTTAACAAAAAAAAACATTTTGAGTGTCTCGCTGACTGTTCAGACACAAATATATCTGTTTAAAAGAGCCTGGTGTAGGCCAGATAACTAGAACTATGGTTCTCCTCTTCCACTGTTCAAATCTCTGTATTATCCACTTTTTTGCCTTTTTTTTAATAAAAAAAAACATTTTGAGTGTCTCGCTGATTGTTCAGACACAAATATATCTATTTAAAAGATTCTGGTGTAGGCCAGATAACTAGACCTGTGGTTTTCCTCTCCCACGGTTCAAATCTGGGTGTAAAAAACCTTTTTGCATGAAAAAAAACATTTTCAGTGTCTCGCTGACTGTTCAGACACAAATATATCTGTTTAAAGAGTATGGTGTAGGCCAGATAACTAGAACTGTAGTTTTCCTCTTCCACTCTTCAAATCTCTGTATTATCCACTTTTTTGCCTTTTTTCGATAAAAAAAACATTTTGAGTGTCTCGCTGACTGTTCAGACACAAATATATCTGTTTAAAAGAGTCTGGTGTAGGCCAGACAACTAGAACTGTGGTTTTCCTCTTCCACGGTTCAAATCTCTGTATTATCCACTTTTTTGCCTTTTTTCAAAAAAAAAAACATTTTGAATGTCTCGCTGACTGTTCAGACACAAATATATCTGTTTAAAAGATTCTGGTGTAGGCCAGAAAACTAGAACTGTGGTTTTCCTCTCCCACGGTTCAAATCTGGGTGTAATCCACCTTTTTGCATAAAAAAATACATTTTGAGTGTCTCTCTGACTGTTCAGACACAAATATATCTGTTTAAAAGAGTCTGGTGTAGGCCAGATAACTAGAACTGTGGTTTTGCTGTTCCACGGTTCATATCTCTGTTTTAGCCATCTTTTTGCCCTTTTTTAATAAAAAAAAAGATTTTGAGCGTCTCGCTGACTGTTCAGACACAAATATATCTATTTAAAAGAGCCTGGTGTAGGCCAGATAATTAGAACTGTGGTTTTCCTCTCCAACGGTTCAAATCTCTGTATTAATCACTTTTTTGTCTTTTTTCAATAAAAAAAAACATTTTGAGTGTCTCGCTGACTGTTCAGACACAAATATATCTGTTTAAAAGATTCTGGTGTAGGCCAGATAACTAGAACTATGGTTTTCCTCTCCTACGGTTCAAATCTTGGTGTAATCCACCTTTTTGCAAAAAAAAAAAAACATTTTCAGTGTCTCGCTGTCTGTTCAGACACAAATATATCTGTTTAAAAGAGTCTGGTGTAGGCCAGAAAACTAGAACTGTGGTTTTGCAGTTGCACGGTTCAAATCTCTGTATTATCCACTTTTTTGCTATTTTTTAATAAAAAAAAAACAATTTGAGTGTCTAACTGACTGTTCAGACACAAATATATCTGTTTTAAAGAACCTGGTGTAGGCCAGATAACTAGAACTGTGGTTTTCCTCTTCCACGGTTCAAATCTCTGTATTATCCTCTTTCTTGCCTTTTTTCAATAAAAAAAACATTTTGAGTGTCTCGCTGACTGTTCAGACACAAATATATCTGTTTAAAAGACTCTGGTGTAGGCCAGATAACTAGAAGTGTGGTTTTCCTCTTCCACGGTTCAAATCTCTGTATTATCCACTTTTTTGCCTTTTTTCAATAAAGAAAAACATTTGAGTGTCTCGCTGACTGTTCAGACACAAATATATCTGTTTAAAAGATTCTGGTGTAGGCCAGATAACTAGAACTGTGGTTTTCCTCTCCCACGGTTCAAATCAGGGTGTAATCAACCTTTTTGCATAAAAAAAACATTTTGAGCGTCTCGCTGACTGTTCAGACACAAATATATCTGTTTAAAAGAGTCTGGTGTAGGCCAGATAACTAGAACTGTGGTTTTCCTCTCCCACGGTTCAAATCAGGGTGTAATCCACCTTTTTGCATAAAAAAAAACATTTTGAGTGTCTCGCTGACTATTCAGACACAAATATATCTGTTTAAAAGATTCTGGTGTAGGCCAGATAACTAGAACTGTGGTTTTCCTCTCCCTCGGTTCAAATCTGGGTGTAATCCACCTTTTGCATAAAAAACAACATTTTGAGTGTCTCGCTGACTGCTCAGACACAAATATATCTGTTTAAAAGATTCTGGTGTAGGCCAGAAAACTAGAACTGTGGTTTTGCAGTTCCGCGGTTCAAATCTCTGTATTATCCACTTTTTTGCTATTTTTTTAATAAAAAAAAACATTTTGAGTGTCTCGCTGACTGTTCAGACGCAAATATAACTGTTTAAAAGAACGTGGTGTAGGCCAAATAACTAGAACTGTGGTTTTCCTCTTCCACGGAGCAAATCTCTGTATTATCCTCTTTTTTGCCTTTTTTCGATAAAAAAAAAACATCTTGAGTGTCTCGCTGACTGTTCAGACACAAATATATCTGTTTAAAAGATTCTGGTGTAGGCCAGATAACTAGAACTGTGGTTTTGCAGTTCCACGGTTCAAATCTCTGTATTATCCACTTTTTTGCTATTTTTTAATAAAAAAGAACATTTTTAGTGTCTTGCTCACTGTTCAGACACAAATATATCTGTTTAAAAGAGTCTGGTATAGGCCAGAAGACTAGAACTGTGGTTTTCCTCTCCAACGGTTCAAATCTGGGTGTAATCCACCTTTTTGCATAAAAAAAAACATTTTGAGTGTCTCGCTGACTGTTCAGACACAAATATATCTGTTTAAAAGAGTCTGGTGTAGGCCAGAAGACTAGAACTGTGGTTTTGCAGTTCCACGGTTCAAATCCCTGTATTATCCCCTTTTTTGCTATTTTTTAATGAAAAAAAACATTTTGAGTGTCTCGCTGACTGTTCAGACACAAATATATCTGTTTAAAAGAACCTGGTGTAGGCCAGATAACTAGAACTGTGGTTTTCCTCTTCCACGGTACAAATCTCTGTACTATCCTCTTTTTTGCCTTTTTTCAATAAAAAAACATTTTGAGTGTCTCGCTGACAGTTCAGACACAAATATATCTATTTAAAAGAGCCTTGCGTAGGCCAGATAACTAGAACTGTGGTTTTCCTCTTCCACGGTTCAAATCTCTGTATTATCCTCTTTTCTGCCTTTTTTTGATAAAAAAAAAACATTTTGAGTGTCTCGCTGACTGTTCAGACACAAATATATCTGTTTAAAAGATTCTGGCGTAGGCCAGATAACTAGAACTGTGGTTTTCCTCTCCCACGGTTCAAATCTGGGTGTAATCCACCTTTTTGCATAAAAAAAAACATTTTGAGTGTCTCGCTGACTGCTCAGACACAAATATATCTGTTTAAAAGAGTCTGGTGTAGGCCAGAAAACTAGAACTGTGGTTTTGCAGTTCCACAGTTAAAATCTCTGTATTATCCACTTTTTTGCTATTTTTTTAATAAAAAAAACCATTTTGAGTGTCTCGCTGACTGTTCAGACACAAATATATCTATTTAAAAGAGTCTGGTGTAGGCCAGATAACTGGAACCGTGGATTTCCTCTCCCACGGTTCAAATCAGGGTGTAATCCACCTTTTTGCATAAAAAAAACATTTTGAGTGTCTCGCTGACTATTCAGACACAAATATATCTGTTTAAAAGATTCTCGTGTAGGCCAGATAACTAGAACTGTGGTTTTCCTCTCCCACGGTTCATATCTGGGTATAATCCACCTTTTGCATAAAAAACAACATTTTGAGTGTCTCGCTGACTGCTCAGACACAAATATATCTGTTTAAAAGAGTCTGGTGTAGGCCAGAAAACTAGAACTGTGGTTTTGCAGTTCCGCGGCTCAAATCTCTGTATTATCCACTTTTTTGCTGTTTTTTTAATAAAAAAAAAACATTTTGAGTGTCTCGCTGACTGTTCAGACACAAATATAACTGTTTAAAAGAACGTGGTGTAGGCCAAATAACTAGAACTGTGGTTTTCCTCTTCTATGGTTCAAATCCCTGTATTATCCTCTTTTTTGCCTTTTTCGATAAAAAAAAAACATTTTGAGTGTCCCGCTGACTGTTCAGACACAAATATATCTGTTTAAAAGATTCTGGTGTAGGCCAGATAACTAGAACTGTGCTTTTCCTCTCCCATGGTTCAAATCTGGGTGAAATCCACCTTTTTGCATAAAAAAAAACATTTTGAATGTCTCTCTGACTGTTCAGACACAAATATATCTGTTTAAAAGAGTCTGGTGTAGGCCAGATAACTAGAACTGTTGTTTTGCAGTTCCACAGATCAAATCTCTGTATTATCCACTTTTTTGCCTTTTTTCAATAAAAGAAAACATTTTGAGTGTCTCGCTGACTGTTCAGACACAAATATATCTGTTTAAAAGATTCTTGTGTAGGCCAGATAGCTAGAACTGTGGTTTTCCTCTCCCACGGTTCAAATCTGGGTGTAATCCACCTTTTTGCATAAAAAAAACCATTTTGAGTGTCTCGCTGACTGTTCAGACACAAATATATCTGTTTAAAAGAGTCTGGTGTAGGCCAGATAACTAGAACTGTTGTTTTGCAGTTCCACAGATCAAATCTCTGTATTATCCACTTTTTTGCCTTTTTTCAATAAAAGAAAACATTTTGAGTGTCTCGCTGACTGTTCAGACACAAATATATCTGTTTAAAACATTCTGGTGTAGGCCAGATAACTAGAACTGTGGTTTTCCTCTCCCACGGTTCAAATCTGGGTGTAATCCACCTTTTTGCCTAAAAAAAAACATTTTGAGTGTCTCGCTGACTGTTCAGACACAAATATATCTGTTTAAAAGAGTCTGGTGTAGGCCAGATAACTAGAACTGTGTTTTTCCTCTCCCATGGTTCAAATCTGGGTGCAATCCACCTTTTTGCATAAAAAAAAAACATTTTGAATGTGTCGCTGACTGTTCAGACACAAATATATCTGTTCAAAAGAGTCTGGTGTAGGCCAGATAACTAGAACTGTTGTTTTGCAGTTCCACAGATCAAATCTCTGTATTATCCACTTTTTTGCCTTTTTTCAATAAAAGAAAACATTTTGAGTGTCTCGCTGACTGTTCAGACACAAATATATCTGTTTAAAACATTCTGGTGTAGGCCAGATAACTAGAGCTGTGGTTTTCCTCTCCCACGGTTGAAATCTCCTTTTTATTACCCTTTTGCCATTGATAGTGCGAGTGTAAGCTATTTTACTTACTTTACAATGGGCAAAGCACGTGGCAAGGGACGTGGAACTGGATGTTCGGGTGATGGTGGGTGCAGAGGACAGGGCCGTGGCCAAGGTGAAAATGTGCCACAACCAACAGCCACATCTTCTCGCTCCCAGTTCTTGACCGAATTACTAGGGAAGCACCCAACAGCACCACTATTGCGAACTGATCAGTGTGAACAGGTTATTAATTCCATAGCAGATAATACTTCTAGTTACCTGGGCACCACCACCTCCAGTCTGTCTTCCACAGGGTCAAGTTTTAGTAGCCGTGAGTCTCGACCGCATACTCCTCCTCACCCTGATGCTCCTTCCTCCCACCATGCCGAGTGTCGTCAGACAGCAACTGATTCCACAGTTGGACACTCTGACGAGCTGTTCACTGGTCCATTTCCATATTTGGGCCCTTCGCCTACTCCACTTGAAGTGGTGGAAGAGGAGATCCCATGTAGCGATGGTCAAAAATATTTGAACAGCCACGGCCACATGAAGGCAGCGCTGGCAATTTGTCACAAGGGGTGGACGATGACGAGACACAATTGCCACAAAGTGAGGAGGAGGACCGTGTTGCGGAAGTGGAAGAGGAGGAGGTGGTGGATGATCTAGTAACTGACCCAACGTGGCAGGAGGACATACAGAGCGAGGACAGCAGCACACAGGGAGAGGGAGGCAGAGTACCCCAACAGGCAGGAAGAAGCAGTGTGGTGGCCGCAGACAGAAGGCGGGCAACCGTTCCCTGTAACACCAACACGAGGGACGTTGCCAGTACAACCGGTAGGTCTTCCAGAGTCTGGAATTTTTTTAAAGACTCTGCTGATAACCACAAAAAGGCCATTTGTACCACCTGCCAGGCCATCATCAGCAGGGGTGACAAAACTACCTGCCTGACCACGACCAGCATGATCAGGCACATGTCAGCAAAGCACCCGACTTTGTGGGGCGAACCCCAGGGTTCGCGATCAGTGTCATCGGGTGTCAGCACTGCTACTTCCGCTGTTGTGCGTGTAAGAGAACCCCCGGTTGTGCGTGCATGGCAATCCCCTGTCCATACTGCATGCAAAGATGCCCCCTCCTCTCAGTCTTCACTTGTTATGGCAGTTTCTCAAGAAACAGCATCAACGTCCACGTCCCACCGCAGCATTCAATTATCCATTTCCCAGACCTTTGAACGAAAGCGGAAATTCGCAGCTAACGCCCCACAGGCCACAGTCCTAAATTCGAACGATTTCACGACTGCTTGCGTTGGAAATGCTGCCTTTTAGGCTGGTGGAGACGGAATCCTTCCGCAACCTTATGTCAGTGGCCGTCCCTCGGTAATCGGTCCCCAGCCGACACTATTTTGCCCCGTGTGCCATTACACAATCAAGTGTCCCAAAACATCTGCCGTGCCCTCAACAACGCAGTTACTGGGAGAGTCCACCTGACAATGGACATGTGGACAAGTGCTTGTGGCCAGGGACGGTACATCTCCCTGATGGCACACTGGGTAAACCTAGTGGAAGCCGGGACCCAGTCGGACCTTGGGACGGAACACATCCTCCCCGCACTGAGGATTGCAGGTCCTATGTCATTCAGAGTTTCCCCCACAGTGTACAGCTCCTGCGCATCATCCTCCTCCTCATGTTCAGCCTCCATCTCAGATATCACCACATCAGTTACAAGCTGGAAGCACTGCAGTACTGCCTCAGCCAAGCGGCAACAGGCTGTGCTGAAACTCATAAGCTTAGGTGATAAACCTCACACTGCTTGTGAGTTGTGGACAGCTGTGAAAGAGCAGGCAGATCTGTGGCTGAGACCGCTGAACCTACATCCAAGCATGGTTGTGTGTGACAATGGCCGTAACCTGGTGGCGGCTCTGAGGTGAGGCGAGATAACATACGTACCATGCCTGGCTCATGTGCTTAACCTCGGGGTTCAGCGGTTTCTTAAATCATACCCCGAGTTGGCAGATCTGCTCGTCAAAGTACGCCGCCTGTCAGCTCATTTTCGGAAGTCGGCTACAGCTTCCGCCGCCCTTGCTGTGCTGCAGCAGCGTTTGCAGCTTCCGGCACACCGACTGGTATGTGATGTCCCCACACATTGGAACTCTACACTCCACATGTTGCAAAGGATTTGTGAGCAGAAGAGAGCAGTTGTGGAGTACCAACTGCAACAAGGCCGTCGATATTCAGGTCAAACTGCACACATAAGACCTCAGGAGTGGACCTGGATGTCTGACATATGTACCATCCAAGATGGTGAGTGGCAATGACGCCATCATTAGCGTCAGCATCCCACTTGTCTGTCTTTTGCAACGCTCTGCAGAGAATTAAAGAGGAGGCATTGCAGCCAGAGTATGATGCGATCGATCAAGAAGCCGTAGCGGGCAATTACACACAGCCCAGCCTCATCTCATCCCAATGTGCATTGGGGGACAATGAGGGAGAGGAGGAGGAGGAAGAACAGGAGCTGGTATCATGCACTGTAGACGGTAGTACCTGTACAACTGTCATACCGTCGGTTCAGCGTGGGTGGCCTGAGGACAGGGGGGAGGAAGAGGAGGAGAGAATGGTCAGTCGTCATCTTGGTGAGGACATGGACGTCTTGCCCATTACCAGTCTGGCATGCATGGCTGACTTTATGTTACGCTGCCTTAACCGTGACCCTTGCGTTGTCAAAATGTTGGTTGACAGTCATTACTGGTTGGTGACACTTTTAGACCCCCGCTACAAGGAGAACTTTCACTCTCTTATTCCTGAGGTGGAGAGGTCTACAAAAATGGGGCAGTACCAGAAGGCCCTTGCTGCAGAACTGTTAAAAAATTTCCCATCTGAACACGCTAGCGGCAGAGGTCACAATTCGTTTCCCAACCAAGGCGTACAGGCGAGAGAGACGCAACTCCAATCGAGCAGAGGCAGGGGAACACTGTCAATGTTCTGGGACAGTTTTCTGAGACCCGCCCAGCTTACAGGCCCTGAGGCGCGGGGTACTCTCACAAGGAGTGGAAAGTTTCAAAAGATGGTGAGGGAGTACCTTGCCTACCGTACCAGCGTCCTCCGTGATTCCTCTGTGCCTTTTAATTATTGGGTATCCAAGCTGGACACTTGGAATGAACTCGCTCTGTACGCCTTGGAGGTCCTGGCCTGCCCTGCCGCTAGCGTGTTTTCGGAGCGTGTTTTTAGTGCCGCTGGGGGAATTATAACTGATAAGCGCACTCGCCTGTCAACTGACAATGCTGACAAGCTGACCCTTATCAAAATGAACAAGGGCTGGATTGGGCCAGACTTCTCATCACCACCAAATGACAGCAGAGTAACATAAAGTCAAATCCACTGTGTTATTTCGGGAGGTGTATTCCCATGCACCGCTTCACACCCACACATGGGTATACGCTTCCTCATTTTGGCTGTTTTTTGCTCTTCTCCTTATCCTCAGCCTCCACCACCACTATACCACCAGGGTGACCGTGGTCCATGTTGCCAGCATTGCAAGTTCCTCTGTCCTAATTTTTGACAGCTTTTGCTTGGAAGGCATAGGCAAAGACTATGGGAGACCCACTCCCCAATAATGGGAATAATGTTTTTAATATGCTGTACTGCATCGCTCTTGTAAGGGGCATTGCAAGATCCTGCATCCTAATTTTTGGCAGCTTTTGCTTGGAAGGCATAGGCAAAGACTACGGGAAACCCACTCCCCAATAATGGGAATAATGTTTTAATATGCTGTACTGCATGGCTCTTGTAAGGGGCATTAAAACCGTCTTGTTAAGCTACTGTGACCTCCACGTCTCTTCGAAGGGGCATTAAAACTGTCTTGTTAAACTACTGTGACCTCCACGTCTCTTCCAAGGGGCATTAAAACCATCTTGTTAAACCACTCTTACCTCCACGTTTTTTCCAAGGGGCATTAAAACCGTCTTGTTAAACCACTATGAACTCCATGTCTCTTCCAAGGGGCATTAAAACTGTCTTGTTAAACCACTCTGAACTCCACAGCTCTTCCAAGGGGTATTGAAATGTTGTTTTTAATTACCTCTAACCTCCACGACTCTTCCAACGGGCATTGCATTTCCTCCTAATTTTAACCACAATCATAAGTCACTATATTGGCATAGTCACTCCCAAATAATCTATATACTACACAAATCTCCTTACAGGCAATACCAAGGAGTACATAGGAGTCCAGACACAAGATAAGCGATAAAATATCTAAATTTTTATTCAATAATAATTAAAATTTACACAAAATGAATAAAATTAAACAGGAAAATTGATTAATAAATCAGCACCAGGGCTTATGCAAGTGGGTTACAACACAACGGGCTGCATGACAGATTATCCAATATAATTGTATCAAAATAGAAAAGGTGATGCTAGTGCTAGGCTTCCTCCAAACAAAGGTTCAATATGTTATTCAAAGCTATCTCAAAGTGTCAATGCAATAAAGTGTCAATGCAGTAAAGTGACTGTGCCAGTAGCCTTGAATAGGTGCCTGAGCGGTACCTCATAAAGTGACCATGCTAGCAGCAATCATGTCTTAGCTAGATCCCTATCATACCGTGCCCATTAGTAGGTCCAGGTCCCCAGATATTCCCCATTGGGCATAATAGATAGTGTTAAACCAGACCATTACCGCCGAGACAAAAATAGATAAGCCATTGGATGGAACTACTTACAGTTGAAGTAAACGAAACCAGTGTCCCACGCTAAGCGGTGCTGCACCCCGACGGCGCCGTTTCGCCACGCTTCTTCCAGGGGGCGTTAACCTTATTGAAAGAACCGCTCCTTATGTAGTGCCCGTGGACCAATCATATTAGAGCGGTGCCGCTTGGCATTATGGGCGCATGCGTGTAATCCGACGGCTCGTGATGTAAAAAGGGAGACTTCCGCTTCCGGCGCTTGGAGCGCAAGCGTGGAACGCATTGCCCTCCCAAGTGCGCCCAAACGGAAGTAAAGGAGCCTCGTCAGACACGCATGCGCACCTGCCCAGTCGGCACATAGCACTATTGAAAGCCATAGAGGGGAAAAGGTACGAACCATCACCGCAGATGAAGGAATCAGAGGGGACAGAACTGAGACACGAAGGAAGATCCTGGAGAAAATACAGCAAAGCTGAAAGATCAGCAATATAGGTAAGAAAAGAAAATGAAAAAAGGAAAGAACAAAGAAAGACATTTATGGTAAATGATTTTGTATATCTATAGCAGCCCCTCTAGTGTTCCCCTTGATTTTAAGGATCTACTCAAGGGAGCACTACATCCCAGAAGAACCCAGATTTGGACCTGTCCATTTATTGAATGGAATACAGGGCACAATGTGAATAGGATATACATCGGGAATATGATCAGAGCAAGATGTATTTACATTTGCAAATGAAGCGCAGAACATATATTAGCATCAATTTGCCAAATTAGAACTTGAAAAAATAACAAAGGCCAGAATCTTCCCTCTAGTCCCTCCATAGATTTCCATCGTGATGGGAAGGTATTCGACCCAAGGGTCCAGCGAAAAAGTCCTAAGGATACCAGCAGCCAATAGACTTCCAATCCCCCGGCACCACAAGAGAGCTACAATAAAATACATACAGCAAATATACAGAATAAATACAGCGTATAAAACCATGCATTAAAAACTCAGGAGACTAATCACAGCAAAGTCTATTATAGGAAGGAAGCAAACCCCAAATTTTCATTCAAACCTTGTGGGGACATGGAGCCCAGTCAGTCTTCCAACGGGCATTGCATTTCCTCCTAATTTTAGTCAGCTTTTGCTTTTCAATGCATAGGCGAACACTAAGGGAGACCCACTCCCCAATAATGGGTAGAAGGTTTTTAGTACGCTGTAATCCACGTCTGTTTCAAGGGGCATTGCAGTTCCTCATAATTTTTAGAAAGTCTTCCATTCACTGCTTAGGCCAACAGTGTACAGGAGACCCAGTTGCTATAAATGGAAAAAACAGTTTAGTTAAGGCCCTCCCACCTCCATGTCACTTCCAAGGGGCATTGGAGTGCCTCAAAATTTTTGTTAGGCATTGCACTCACTGTATGCCCTATAACTGTGTATAACCGCTCCTTTTGTTACAGAAACATATCCTACAAGACATGTGTGGTTGACTGGCCTGATATTGATGTGAATGGTCCCTGTTCCTCCTGCTCTTTCTCCTTTGCCACCACCTCATCCATCATTCATCACCTGAAGCTTTGTTTTAACGGGAGTCATAGAACTGGGATAGTAGCAGGAAAACATCCAGCAATCCTCGGAGGAGGTAGGATATGCGCCAAAACGCTGACCACCTCAGGCCTAGCCGCTACTACATACATGCGCTTGCATTCCAAGGAACAGAAAGCTAAGGAGATGGATGGCCTCATGATCATGAATAATTTACTTGTTGTGTAGGAGACCGACCACTGCTGCTGTCTACCTTCTGAACTTTGTGTTGAAGCCTGATTGACCCAGGACCCGCAATCCTCTATGTCTGGAGGACGTGTTGCATCCCAGTGTCCAACTGTGTCCCGGCTTCCACAATATTAACCCAGTGTGAAGTCGTCAGTGAGATGGACCATCCCTGGCCACATTCACTTGTCCAATTGTTTGTGGTTAGGCTGTCCTTCCCACTAAATGCACTGGAGAGGGCACAGGTAATGTTTTGGTATGCGCGCTTGTGTATAAGGCGCACCGGGACAAATAGGGGCGGCTCGGGACCGTTTATGGACACCCGGCCGCCCCCTGGCGGCTGGGGACCGTGTGTGGGCACCCGGCCGTGGGGCGGCTCGGGACCGAGTGTGGATACCAGGCCGCCGACGCAGCCATGACGTGGTGGCCAGATTCCGCCTCCACATGCCTAAAAGGCCCAATTTCAAGTGCAAGCAAGCAAGCAGTATGGTATTGTTGCCTGGGGGTGGGTGGGTGGTTGGCTGCATACTTGCGCTTGCATTGCAAGGAATGGGGGAGGTACAATTGAACACTGCCCTGGGACAAGGACTTGCACGGGGATAGTTGCAAGTCTGCATCTTCTGATTACGGAAAGGATCACTTCTGATGGGCACACTTTTAGGCAGTGACCTGGGTGTCAGAGATGCTTCCAGGGGTCTTCCCCATGCTGTTCCCATGTCTTTTCAGCACTGTATGCATGTGTCACACAGCACATGGCCAGATAAGGTTGTAAAATGTTAAAATGACATTTCCCGGTGAATGCATTTGTCACGGTTGAAAGCAATACAAAAGTGCAAAAACGCATAAAAAATGCTACTTGTGAACATAGCCCAAGGTGTGGAGGAGTATTTTTGTTTTTGGTTATTTATTTTACCTTATACACAAGTCTTTACCCTGGAAAGGATGTTCCTTAACATATTTCACAGGAAAGCAGTTTCAGTTTCATTTTTGAACGTTTTATTGTGAGCCCGTAAAAGTGGCTTAATACCTCTGACCACGTTGTTGACAGCAGTGACCTGGGGGTCAGAAATGCTTCCTGGGTCGATCCTCATGCTGTCCCAATGTCATTTGAGCACTGTCACTATCGTTTTGGGCACTTTTTAGGCTTTCTACAAACTGCCGGGGGTGCCATAGACTAACATTGGGCTCGTTGCTCGGGTAGAGCACCCGAGTATCACGGTGAGCTCGGCCCGAGCTTTGAGCACCCGGGCATTTTAGTGCTCACTCAACACTAGTAATACATTAAAAATCTATGAAAATGAACAAATAAAAGTCAGACATTGCTTTTCAACCCTGCTTACACAGAATTTTAAAAATAATTAAACTCATGAAATAGGCCTGGACAGAAATGATGGTACTCTTAACTTAATATTTTGTTGAACAACCTTTTGAGGCAATCACTGTAATCAAACGATTCCTGTAACTGTCAATGAGACTTCTGCACCTCTCGACAGGTATTTTAGCCCACTCCTCATGAGCAAACTGCTCCAGTTGTCTCGTGTTTGAAGGTTTCCTTTTCCAGACGGCATGTTTCAGCTCTTTCCAAAGATGCTCAATAGGATGTAGGTCAGGGCTCATAGAAGACCACTTCAGAATAGTCCAATGTTTTCCTCTTACCCATTCTTGGTTGTTTTTAGCTGTGTGTTTTAGGTCATTATCCTGTTGCAAGACCCATGACCAGCATGACCTGCGACTGAGACCAAGCTTTAAGACACTGGGCAGCACATTTCTCTCTAGAATCCTTTGATAATCTTGAGACTTCATTGTACCCTGCACAGATTAAAGACACCCTGTGCCAGATGCAGCAAAGCAGCCCCAGAACATAACAGAGCCTCCTCCATGTTTCACAGTAGGGACAGTGTTCTTTTCTTGATATGCTTCATTTTTCCATCTGTGAACATAGAGCTGATGTGCCTTGCCAAAAACTTCCATTTTTGTCTCATCTGTCCATAGGACATTCTCCAGAAGCATTGTGGCTTGTCAACATGTAGTTTGGCAAATTCCAGTCTGGCTTTTTTATGATTTTTTTTCAACAATGGTGTTCTCCTTGGTCGTCTCCCATGAAATGCACTTTGGATCAAACAACGGCGGATGGTGCGATCTGACACTGATGTTCCTTGAGCTTGAAGTTCGCCTTTAATCTCTCTAGAAGTTATCCTGGGCTGTTTTGTTACCATTCGTATTATCCGTATCTTTGATCTGTCATCAATTTTCCTCCTGCGGCCACGTCCAGGGAGGTTGGCTACAGTCCCATGGATCTTAAATTTCTGAATAATATGTGTAACTGTAGTCACAGGAAAATCAAGCTGCTTGGAGAAGGTCTTATAACCTTTACCTTTAACATGCTTGTCTATAATTTTCTTTCTAATCTCCTGAGACAACTCTTTCTTTTGCTTCCTCTGGTCCATGCTGAGTGTGGTACACACCATGTCACCAATCAGCACAGTGAGTATCTGTAGCCCTATATACAGGCCCACTGATTGATTACAAGATTGTAGACACCTGTGATGCTAATTAGTGGACACAACTTGATTTAACATGTCCATTTTGTCACATTATTTTCAGGGGTATCATCATTTCTTTCCAGGCCTATTTCATGAGTTTATTTTTTTTTTAAATTCTGTGGAAGCAGGGTTGAAAAGCAATGACTGACTTTCATTTGTTCATTTTCCTAGATTTTTATTTTATTATTGCTTTCGTCAGATTCAAGTTATTTCTGTGACCATTGTGGGTTTTTCTTTCATTAAACGAGGGGTACCAACAATTTTGACCACGTGTGTATGTGAGGACTCTTTATCTCAAAATCTCTGGGACTGGTGGTTGAAACAGGTAGATAACGATTACTGTTGTGGGTTCAGTTTGAACTCCACTTTTCCAATCTTCTCTAATCGGTTGTCTATACGAACACAATGGTGAATGAAGTCATCAAAATTTGTGGGAGCATCGGCCCGGGCTAGTTTATCTTTGAGTGCGCAGGAGAGTCCATTCTTAAAAAAAGATAATTTTGCAGCATTATTCCATTTGGTATCAATCGCCCACCGTCTGAATTCTGTGGCGCACTCTGCAACAGAGCGTTTACCCTGATGTAGCTGAAGCTGTTGCACAATGATTAGGGTCATCAAACACCTGGCTCATGGCTGCTAGGAAAGCTTCCAGATCATTAGGTCGATCATCATGCGTTTCAATAAGGGGGCTGGCCCAAGCCAAAGCTTTATGTGTCAGTAGCATAATGATACACAATACTTTTGACCTGTATGGAAGTGAGCAGGGTGTGCACCAAAGCACAATCTGCACTGGTTGATGAATCCACAAAATTTGTCATGGTCTCCACCAAACCTGAAAGGTGGGAGTGGAAGGGTGGGTGGAGGGGCCGGAGCAATATGTTGATTTTGTAATTGAAGAATCTGTTCAGATTGAATTGCAATCTTATTGCTTAGACCTTGCACAATATTCTGTAGATCCTGTGTAGCTTGTCCAAAAATTTGAACGTTATGAGATGTCTGAGTTTCAAATGCTGTGTATTTTTTTAGTATTTGCATATCTGCATAGATGTTGGTAAGCAAACAGTTCATCTTATTTACATGAACCTCCAAATTTTACATGGCGGCATACATGATGAAGGCTTGAGTATCCTGTACATTACTGGCATAGTACTGCTAGAAACCAGTGGACGAAGCAGCGCGAGCAGGAACAGCAAGCGGTAGTAGAAGTTCTTGGAGTTAGCAAAGCAGTTGTAGGAAACAATCTGTAGATAGGTGAGAATAGTCTGAGTAAGAATGTGCAGGAGCTGGAGACTGGAACTAGGCTAACAGCTAGACACAATACTCAAGCAATGACTGAGAGATCCATGCAGCTTTAAGTAGGCCCAAACAGGAAACAAGATGAATCCCACAGGTTCAGAATCTGCCATCTTAGTAAAGGGCATTTGCAGAACACAACAGTAGCCTCCAGTGGTAAGGAGTGGGATTGCAGAACAATTATTAAGGGGAACAATAGCAGCCACTAGTGGTCAAACTGTAGAAGGAAAACAGTATTTCTGACAACAAGAGATGTGCTGCCAATATCATGATATGTATCGGGACAGAATGATGTATTAATGATCATTATAACCCCATAATTATTATTCAGCCTGTGTAAAGTGTAGATTGTTGTACATGGAAAAAAGAAATAAGATCTCAAAAAATTCATGATGGAATTCAAAGTTTGGAGAGCTATGTTGATGTTCCCGAATGTGATGACATGATTATATTTGAATAAATGTTGTTGTTTTTTTGTTCAAGAATAAATATGGATTGTTGTTCATGGGAAAAAAATAAGACATCCCCAGAAAATAAGCCCTAACCCATCTTTTGAAGCAAGATGCTGGGCATTTTGTCTATATAGCTTTCCATGGACAGGTGTCTAAACAGTTAGATCTGGATCCTGCTTTGTCTCCATCTATTTTGAGGTCTGCTGACACATAGCAAGGTGAACTACAAGAGTTAGGGTCCATCCTTATTTTGGTACACCTTGTCAAGGTGGGATGGTTTTTACATTCTTTAGATTAAAATAGTGTCAGCTAAGTATCCTATGTTCTTTACTTGTACTAATAATAATTATTTTTGTACTTACTGCAGGGTATCTACTCATTGTTTTTATTCTAGGTTTTGTCTGTTAATGGTCACAGTGTGAATGTGCATCTACACATTGCACTTATACTAACAAGTATGCTGACTCATGTCTTTGGTTTTTCAAAATTTTAAGCAACAATGTACACCATAAGGTCTCCTTCACACGTCTGTGTATAACTGGTAAGTGAAAAAAACGGTAACGGTGTCATCAGTGTTTTCCATCAGTGTGTCATCCGTGTGTCCACTTTTACCATAAGTGTGGTCATCAGTGTTTTTCCGGTATGGATAAAGAAAGAAACAAATTGCAAATCTTCTCCTATACTTTGCACTATTCAACATGGACAGCACACTGATGGCACACTAATGTCATCCATGTGCTGTACGTGTTTTTCACAGACCCATAGACTTGTATTGGCCCTTGTCATCCGCGCTGCTAGAAAAAAACGGACATGTATCCGTGTATTTTGCACGGGCACACAGTACTTGTAAAAACACGGACATGTGCATAGCACCATAGATTCTAATGGGTTTGTGTGATATCTGTAAAAAAACGGATACATCATGGACATGTGAAGGAGGCCTTAGTGATATTGTTTTAATTGAGGGACATCCTCTTTAACAGCGACAGTCATTAAATCTATTTCTTTTATGTTCATAATATTAGAAGGGTGGAAATAGTGTAAGTTGGTGGTTTCCTAGTAGAGGTAGACCTGTCACTTTCACCATAGAGATAGACTAACTTCATCATACTCGAACATTCTTATTAAATCAGTCTTTAATCTAGATGAGAAGTTAATGCCGTCGAAGAATTGGAGAGTGCCTTACCTAACCTTGCCATAAATATGAGATAACTCTCGGCCAAACGTTTGTTTAGATGATCGCTTTTACTCCCAACACCCCCCATATGAATGAGCGTTCGATTTAGCTAATCATGTATATGTTTTCAATGGGGAGAGAGGAGAAAGTCACTGCCAGAAACTTTTGGAAGCATCTTCTCACCATTAGAACAAAAAGGACTGGGCAGTAAAATACCATCTACCCGATACTTTTCTCCCCTGTCATCATAAATCACAAGAAAGTTGGGAGGCTACAATAAGCATCAGATGGTTAGCCGGTCCTGCTGAAATCAGAGGGTTTGGATGACTTTTATCTAATGTGTATTATGTTCTAAGATATAAAAATAGGGGTTCCCAGGAGTGATAAAAAATGTTCAGGGGTTCCTAGCATAGACAACATGGTAGATTATCGCTGTAAGGGTATGTGCACATGTTCAGTATTTTACACCAGATTTTTTTGAACCAAAAAAGTGTTGGCAGGATAAACGCTGCGTAAAATGCCCATATTACTTGTATTTTATCCCCATTCATTGGTATGGATGAAAAATACTGCAAAAACGCTAAATGAATAAGCTGTTCTTGCAACAGATTTATTCTCTGATAGGTCTGGATTTTTTAGGCCTAAGAGAGGAAGGTTATAACTGGCGAAGTCGATCACACAACCAGAATGCTCCTAGCCGAAAACTTATCTAAAGGCAAAAACAGGAACTAAAAATGGATATGTACGGATCAATGGTAGCATCATTAGTCAGTTATTATTTACAACCAATCACTGGACATGACAAATAAGCTCTATGGCTCTAATGCATTAAAGTGATTTCTCCAGAATTCTGGCGAAAATCGCTTTGAAAAGTCACATTTTTTTTGTGCAATGCAAAGTTTTCATGCAATTTTCTCCTTGTTCTGCTAAAATGGGCATAGTAGTAAGGGTCAGGGGTATAATGGCGGCATCATGCCAAGGCTCGTCTAATTCATTATGAGCTGTAGTGTTCCTTACTCTGGAGATCTTACTCCAGTCCCTGACTGGAGTAAGATTTGTCACGAGGTGCACACCATTCACTAAGCAGTTTGTGCCTGACTCCAGCACACCACCTCATCAAGTCTAGCGTGAACATGCTCAGTCTTGGTGAATCGGGCCTATGTTTTCATTGGTGACATGTCAAATTTATTCTAATTTACTTCATACAGGAATATTCATCGTGTTAGATATTTTTAAAGTGCACTTGTCCTTTCACACAAAAGCTGTAGAAAAGCATTGTCTTGCTGCACTCACTCCATTCCCTCACCACCACCACAAGGTCAAAATGCTTGTTGTGCACTTACCAGTCTAGTAAGTTCAGAAGCTGCCATGATTCTCACGCTCTTTGACTTGCCATTGACTCTTTTTGAGTGTGCAGTTCTTCTTCAGCAGTCTGTCAGCCCTATGGGTGCTGTAACTTTCTTTTCTTTTACTTCCTAGCATGCATTTCTTATGCCATTGTCCAATGTCTGCCCTGAACTGTAGCTTTGACAGTCATTAGCGCAGGAGCAGAGAGAAAAAAAACGCCTCCACTTCCTGTAATCCACCTCAGGATCTTTGCTGCTAGAGACGGATTACACTTGACAACAGCCAGTGAAAAGCAAGTTAGACAAAAAGAGACACCTAGGGGCCGGTACTTTGGAGTGATTTTTCAGGGGGTAAGACAACACTATTTTAAAATAATGCAATTTTCAGATTACATTATGGGTCAAATAAGATCAAGTTGTCTGAAAACTATTTAACTTTTTAACTTATTTTTACATTTCAATGAAAAAATTCCATCATAAAATGTTGGCTTCCAAGCCAATACATAAAGGATATCAAAAATCTGATTTGTTTGACAGTAAATTAGGAAAATAAAGATACGTACTAGTTCACTGTTACATTTTTCTTTGTGACCTCTAGAAAGTAAGGTGTTCTCTAATTTTTCTGAAAGGTGGTCTGTTGAAGCAGCTGCTATCTCTTGTGTCTAGCGGCACGTGCCGAGGCCTGCAGTTGTTTGCCTTGTATTCTGATAGCTATACAATTGAATTTTTTTTCAAGATGACATTTTTATTTACTGCTTTTCTTTTCTTACTGTACTTCATAACAGGGATTGATATAATTCTATTTATATACAGCAGTGACTTTAAACAATTATTGTTAGTAACAAGGAAAATCAACAGTAGAACAAATAATACTTGACATGGCAAAGAAAGTCTTTCACTATTTAACATTAGTGGTCTTTTCACAAAGGTGGTGCGCCCAGTTGTGGGATTCACCACTTATGTTTACTCTGTATCTCTGGCCCCTTGCGGGGGTCACCGGGTTTTCCCGCTAGGCCGCCAGTCTCTTTCTGATGTAGTCTATCAAAGCCCATTGAGGGTCCCACACACCAACTGGCCCCCTACCAACCTGTAATCCTAGTTACAGCCGACCCCAATACCATAGGTGATTACTGGAAGTGACGCCCCTGCTCACGCGCTCTGTCCCTCCGCAGTCAAGGGGGGGGCCCCTCAGGTCTCAGTCTTTTCACGGCTCTTCTCGGCTTCACCATTGACGTAAGTCTACTAGGTTTGGAACGGAGAGGACTGTGACTCGGCTTTTGACAGGCGACATCAGGTCTTGGAGGCTTGACCAGCGCATGGCGCGGATCCTGGTCCTGACCAGCGTAGGTGGAACTTGGAGTATCCTGTGAGGAATCCGGACCTTCCAGGTGGTGACCGGCACCTGGGTGGCGCAGACTTTATATCCCAGAACTCTGGGCTGCCGGTCACCTTATTGGGTCCAACACCCAAAATTGCTCCCCCTGCAATCCTTCCGGTGCAAATTGGTTCCTTCTCGTCCCGCCTGTCCAACAGATGGCAGTCTTTCTCCCCTGATGTGACCTTGTGCACAGATTCTTCAGGCATATCTTTGCTTCTCCTTTTGCAATCCCCTTGATCTTGAGAACTGGGGCTATGAATAATCCCATGTGAAATAATGGAAGCATAAAACATAAAAACAAAAATCATAATAACGATAATCTTTATTGAAAAATATGTTAGACAAAATAAAATCAAGATAAAAACTAATGGAAGTGTGAGACAAAGAACCCCACTCACCCAGGGACCAACAATATACTAACGTCCGGCTCCCTGCCCTCCACTCCCCTGTGGAGGGTGGTGACTTGTGATGTCGGATGCCGCACCCACCGCTTCCAGGACCCAGCACTGCAATGTGAACTCCATTGTATGCCGCCCGTCCACCCACAATGGTGAGTTATGATATGTACTGTACATATGTGACATGCAGAAGTAGTGCTGTTGCTTCGAAAGCATCCAGCAACTATTAACACAAGCACAGGAGACAGGAAGTGGTTTGCTTCAGAAGCATCCAGCAACTACAGGGATTAACACAGTCACATGAGACAGGGATTGTGGGGAACTTGTTATTGTAGTCTGGCTGAAGCCGAAGAGAAAGGTAGTGTGTTATCTGTATCTGACAGAAGACAACTGAACAGGATTCAGATCAGGAGAGAAACTAAACACAGGTCAGATAAACTCTCTAACGTAACAGTGCAGAGTATTATCGGGCAGGAAGATAAGGACTGGAAGGAATTGTGTCACAAGGATCGTCTCCCTCATCAAACCCTCCCCCCCTCCATCTCCATGCAGGATAAATAATGCTGTATACTAGTGAGTCCTTGTGAAGGAGAAGCCTGTGGTTGTGTATGCATAGAAGTGTGCTGCTAAGAGATCTAATCAGTGCTGAATTATGCTACTGAAGAGACTGACGTTACTGTGCTTGCTTTATGAGACTGTCCTGTAATGAAGATTGTTGCTGTAATATCCCTGAATTGCACTGGCCGTGCTTCAGATTAAATTCTGCTGTTAAACTGTTGAAAAAGACTCTTGTCAGATGGGTCTGGTCAGCAACTGAATCTATTGTGTGCCTGAGAGAAGCTGCAGCCTATGGTTGCCCTGAGTAATGGTTCCCCCTGGATTCTAACAAATTCATGAAACCCGTCTCGCCCTATCTGAACCTAGCGGCGTGCGTGTAACACATATATATAAAAGACTATCTGAACACTCTCTGGTATACCCCTGGAATAAGCTAACACAAAACGCGCATTGGGGTTCATACCTCCCCACTCCCCCACCCCAGGCTCTCTCAACACCTCCTCCATCTCTCGTATACCTTTTTATCCTCAGTCTGCCACACTTTGGATCTTTATTCTTTGAGAACCATTTTTTCTGGATGTTTGATCCTCAGCCGTGCCCTATTTAGGACATATCATATTGCTATCACTTTGGATGCTATCATATTTAGTAGTTGCCTGCAGATTGTGTATTATTTATTACTGTTTGGAATTGCATATTTATCGTGTTCAGTATATTTTTGGTCCCTGTGTGAGTGGGGTTCTTTGTCTCACACCCCCAATAGTTTTTACCTTGATTCTATTTTGTCTAACATATTTTTCAATAAAAATTATCTTGATTATGATTTTGGGTTTTATGCTTCCATTATTTTTGGATTTTTGTATGCTGGAAGAACCCTACTTTATAGCTGGCCATTCATAGGTGCCCATGTGAATGGAACGGTGGTCGATCATGAGCACCGCTGCTCTATTTATTATTAATGAGAGTGCTAAAGACAAGCAGACTACTGCGCTCAGTCATTTCTTGCAGTCCCATAGAGAATGTGTGGAACAGATGTGCATATGATCCACTACTACTCCATTCACATGTGGCTCTTCAGAGCCACGGTTCCCAGCCACAAAGAAGTTATTACCTTGAATAGGGGACAACTTCCAAACTTGGAGCAACTCCTTTAAACATTATCTATTATTAAATAAAAAAACCAATAGGTAATACAGATGAGAGGATCAATTCGCAAAGGATGAAGTTCGAGTCCAATTTCCTGAAATTCGCGTTTTGCAAAAAAAAACTTGCCCGGCATAATATCCCACACCGCTGAAGCATCGGAGAGCAGGCTAATGTCATTTTGCATTGCTGCACGGGTCCCCTCGCAATTCCCTACAGCTATGACATCTAGCGGATTACCAAACATTGGACAGTGGGTGTCAGTTCCGGGGCCATCACAAATCAGAGATTCCCAGTGGAGTACAGTTTGTACGGCAGAGTCATTTTCCATCTTTAGAATCATTAAGTTCAGTCTTTCTATTCTGTAGAGTGTAAGCTCTTATGGTCAGTGGGGTCCGCTCTCTCTCCTGTAGAGTGTAAGCTCTTATGGTCATCAGGGTCCTCTCTCTCTCACCTGTAGAGTGTAAGCTCTTATGGTCAGCGAGATCCTCTCTCCTTTATAGTGTAAGATCTTATGGCAGGCAGGGGCCTCTCTCTCTCCTGTATAGTGTAAGCTCTTATGGTCAGTGGGGTCCTCTCTCTCCTATAGAGTGTAAGCTCTTATGGCCAGCAGGGGCGTCTCTCTCCTATAGAGTTTAAGCTCTTATGGTCAGTGGGATCCTCTCTCTCTCCTGTAGAGTGTAAGCTCTTATGGTCAGCGGGGTTCTCTCGCGCTCTCCTGTAGAGTGTAAGCTCTTATCTTTAGTGGGGTCCTCTCTCTCCAATAGAATGTAAACTCTTATCGTCATCGGGGTCCTCTCTCTCTCTTTTACAAAGTGTAAGCGCTTATGGTCAGTGAGGTTCTCGCTCTCTCTCCTTTCTACTATGTGTATTTTATAAGCAATTACAAGCTTTCCACGTGAATTAATTGAACCTTTAGGGAAAATTTGGCAATGTCCGCGAATTCGAATTTCAAAAGATCCACTTATCATTAATAGGTAAGTCCTGGAAAACCCATTTATTAGTTACTATGATTGAGGCAGTTACAATTACAATTTTCTGAAAGTAATCAAATAGTTAATAAAGTATAATTTATTTTATAGTATTATTTAGTTCCGCTTGTCCTTGTCACACATAATGGTGGTAAACCTTACCAAACGGTATAAGTCAGATTTCACAACATACATGGGGTGCTTCTTAACTACTGTACTTACTTTCTTCTGAGGGCTGCAATAATTTAGAGGCTAATGTGAATGACACACTTTATGACAAAAAGTTCTCTTCACATGTGGAAATATAATCCAGGGAACATTGTTTTCATTAGAAAATGTCTCCTGCAAAGACGAACGAGCTTGGTGGCAAGAATGCGAAACACCTTAAAACAATTAAATATGATACAATATTTATAACAACTGGGACTCCACGTCTGAGCCGACAGCTCTGTCTTCCAAAACATCATTATTGTCTTTCTCAGAGAGCACATTTTGTTGAATTGTTATGCGATGGGCTACACACCACATTTTCATTTCCTTTGTCAGTCATAAACTTGTGGACAGATTGAGGAGAACATGACTACTGTATGCCTCTGCTTTAATATTCATTAACATTACAGATTAACAAATTCAACTTCGAGTTGAAGTTTATGAAATTCACAGGTCCTGGAAAATTCTAAAAAAATTGTGATTCAATTCACAAATTGCCAAAAAATGCTCGGGTGCATTTTACTCATTGCAGAAGATTGCATCAGCCACAGAAATATTACAAGCATTGGCTTCCCCATAATGCCTTGCAGCTATCACATCACATGGTATAGTGCATCAAATCAGGAGTGATTATCAGAGCCACTACAAAAGCTGAAGCCAGGAAAGCAACATCCATTTAAGGGTTTTACAACCTAGAGGACCTCAGAGCATTAAACTCCTCATTAGAGATAGAGAGAAAAGTCCTAAAGCACTTGACAAATACTCTAGATATTTGCCACTCTTTGCTCCATCCTATTAATAAATGTTCTAAGAGACCCCTCTCTGAATGTCATATTAGGGTATATAAAAATGAGGTTTCTAGTTCAGACAACCTATTTAAAGGAGTTGGCTACTTTCTAGTCCAGTGCATCTTAAATTGTGTTTGGTCTCACCATTGTCAGCTAGTTGATGGTGAGACACAGCAGAGAAGGCAGTTTTCATAGAAGTGATCAAATACCGCACAGTCCTTTCAATGGCTTAGCATTTTTAGTTTAGCACCTCAATTGACCCATTTTGTACTTATTGTAGTGTATTGGAGACACCACAGATGACGAGGCCCAGACATCATCTTGGTCTGTGTGGTGAGGCCTGGACATTTTCTTGGTCTGTCTGATGAGACCTCAGTAGGAGTTTGAGAAGCCATGCTCTAGTCAGAATTCTAAAATGATGCAGGATTTTAGATGGCAGAGGCTATTTACCCAAATAACCCTCTCTTGACTGCCTGCACTTCGCGCCAGTGCTGAAGAATGGCTGAACACATTCAGTGCATGGGTAACTACAGGCAGCAAGATCTCCTGCATCTTCACAGAAGAGAAGAAAGCTGAGGAGGTGGTTGTGATCACTTTTTGTCATGCGTCTGGGTTCGAACTCGAGCCTGTGCTTGGCTTCTTTGTCTGCCGAGTCACAGCAGATTCACCTTTTCTCTGGGTATTTAATTTCTGTTATCCTTGCTTCAGTCTTTTTAGTTTAACAGGTGTTTTCATTTACTTACTTGTCTGCCCTATCACCTTTCGGGTGTGACTTTATATACTTTTCCATGCTGGTATTTCCTGCTTATGATAGTCTCATTTGGATGTCCAGCCATATGCTGTAGTTTAAGCCAGTCAATGAAAGACCAGCTAGGGTTTATCTCTCTGCTATTTATTTTCTTTACCCTGCACCTATCTTCTGTTTCTTTTAAGCAATTAGGCAGTATATTCTCTCAACAGTACATACTTAATCCTTTATTTTGTATTTCTTGGTTTGTTTTACTCACTCTGGGATCTCTTTCTATTTTAGGACACTTTCCCATCTGTAGGTAATTTGCACTCGGCTCTGCCCTCCGGTTCTTTAGGAGGAACGTGAAGTGCTTGATGGCATTTCAGACAGCATAGGTCTGAGTTGGCATCATCGTCTAGTCTGTGGTTAGGACTATCTCAGATCACGCAGGAACCACTAGGGAGTGTTGGGTCAGGATCTCTATGCTATGATCTGCAACATGAACTAAGGAAAGATAGGGGAAAGCTGTCCCTACAGTAAGACTAAGCTGAATCCCTACGATGTAGCGGGCTGCCTGTTCCTAGCAAACAGACCCGCCTTAGTTCTCGGCTAGTCTGAACGAAGACCTATAGCATTAAGGGAGGGGTCCCTAAAAGAACTAAGGACTGGGACAAAAATGGGACACCTCTTAAACAGAGAAGTTGTTGCAGAACACAAAAAGACAAACAGGCAAAAAGGTACTAGAGGTCCCAGTAGGACCAAGCGAACTGACAGAGAAAGGCACAGAAGCACCTGGCTAGAGAAACAGTCAAACACTGAAGTCCAGCACAGCCAAAAGGGCGGAGCTGGAATATAAAGGCAGATGGTCATGTGATCGCAAAATAAAAGATGGAAAAAACAAAAAGGAGGGTTCTAACAATCTAGTCTTTACA
This sequence comes from Phyllobates terribilis, assembly GCF_046119375.1. NCBI lineage: Eukaryota > Metazoa > Chordata > Amphibia > Anura > Dendrobatidae > Phyllobates > Phyllobates terribilis. Next base: position 709,366,973 of record NW_027362764.1, read on the forward strand.
GGAACCAGCAGTTTCAGCTGAAGTTTTTAGTGTGTTACCTATTTTCCTGAGTGAGTTTCTACACTATCATAACATTATCACCAGCCCACTCCATTTTTTGTGCTCTGAGAAGCCATCATGGAGACTGTGGACGTGTAGACTAAGCAAATGCGGTCCTTGTCTTATGAGGTGGCAGACATAAAGCAGCAATAACAGCATGCGTTTCAATGAGGAATAAAGTAAGGTTTCCATCTTTCTTTGTTCATGTAAGTTGTATTTTCAACTCTGTCCTGCCTTATCCGAAGGAGACAGTCAACGCGTGGGTATTGTTCTGTCGTTGTTCTGTGAAGATCCTCAGGCTTGGGGGGCATTTTGTCTGCCTTAGGATTCTCCAGTGTTTTCCTCAGTTTACACTTTTTTCTCTGCTTTGGGACTCATTTATGACAGCCCCAATAAAGTTGCTGTTCCTTAATCAATGATCCGCATGTTGATTCAGGGAATCAGTTCAGACGCTGAGCAGTGGAAACCTCCTGGAATGACAAAGCGCTCTGCAGTCAATTCTGCGAAGGTCTTTCTAGCCAGATACGAGATATGATGGTTTATAGTCCCTCCTTCACTGGCAGTGCATTTGGACAACTTAAGGATAAGAGCACATTTGAGACTGTTTCAGTGGCTTCTCCCTCTCATCCTATTGAGGCAGGAGAAACAATACAAATTGGGGCCTTCAGAGTCCAAGGAGGGCATTGAACTTGGAACACCTGCTCGTTTCTGTCTATACTGTGGTCGAACGGGTCATGTAAAGATTCAGTGTTTCAGATTCAATAATGAATTTCTTAAAGGTAAAGAAAAATAAAAAAAATCATTAATATGTAAGGACACTGGTTCTAAAGGTTTGAAGTTATATCTTATGCATACTACTGGTTGTTTTTTTACAAGTATCTTGGTTACCAAATCTGGAGTTATAGTTACCTCTGCATTTGTTGACTCAGGTTCCACCTTAGATCTCATTGACAGTGATTTTGCTATCAAGTGTGGGTACACAGTTGCAACTCTTGTTCATCCTATTCAAGTACCCGTAATTGATAATTCTCCCCTTACCCAAGGTCATGTTACCTCTAAGGTTGAGAATGTGTGCATGAGAGTAGGAGTGTTACACAAAGAATCTGTTTCTTTCATAGTGTATCCTTCCTTACCAGCTAGAGTTGTGTTGGGTATGCCCTCGTTGGTGAAACACAATCCTAACATCAATTGAGAGACTCGTGAGGTTAAGTCTTGTAGGAATTTTTGTTTTTACAGTTGATTTTATATATCCCTGGTATTTAGGAGATCTCTTCTTCCATATTTTATTCAGGATTTTGAGGATGTTTTTTTCTGAGATTGAATGTGAAGTTCTTGCCCCACATAGGTCATATGATTGTGCTATCAAATTTATCCCATGGGCCAAATTGCCTAAATCTGTTTAACCTCTCTTTCAATGAAAAAGATGCTTTTAAAGAGTATATTCAAAAGAGTCTAAGAAAAAAGATGGAGATTTTCTTCCTTGTCTGGAGTTTAGAGAGATTAATAAGATTACTCTAGGTAAGCGATACCCATTACCTCTTATTCCTGATCTGTTTAATCTACTAGCGGGGGCCAAGTGGTTTTTTAAACTGGATCTGAGAGGGGCATATAACCTTAAACGTGTTCGCCATGGTGATGAGTTGAAGACTGCCTTCAATACACCCAATGGTCACTTTGAAAATTTGGTGATGCCATTCGGTTTGAGCAATGCACCAGCAATGTTTTAGAACTTCAGAAATGATATTTTTTCTTCTTTGGTGGGTAGATTTGTGACAATATACTTGGATGCTATCTTGATTTACTCAGGTTCTCGCAAGGACCATCGGGAGCATGTTCGGCAGGTGCTTCAGGTTCTTTGTGACAATCGTTTGTTTGCCAAGCTAGGCAAGTGTCAATTTGAGGTGCAGCAGATTCAGTTTTTGGGTCATTTGGTTTCTGCTAAAGGTTTTCAGATGGATCCCGTTAAGGTACAGGCCGTCCTTGACTGGGTGCAACCTACTAATCTTAAAGCTTTGCAGAGATTGTTAGGTTTTGCTAATTATTATCGTAAGTTCATTAGGAACTTTTCAGTCATAGTCAAACCTCTTACTAATTTGACCAAGATGGGTACTGACTTTTCCTCTTGGTATACTGAGGCTGTTGATGCTTTTGCTGCTCTCAAGACAGCCTTTTCAAAAGCTCCTGTCCTCAATCAACCCGATGCTGCTTTGCCTTTTGTGGTTGAGGAAGACACCTCTTCTGTGGGGATGGGTGCTGCTCTTTCACAGAAAAACGGACAGTTTCTTTCATCCTTGTTTTTTTTCTCTCATAAATTCTCACATAGTCCAACTATGATTTAGGCGATTGGGAGCTCTTCGCTGTTAAAAAAGCTTTTCATGAATGGAGGCATTGGTTGAAAGGAGCTAGCCATAGAGTAACGGTCTTTACTGATCACAAAAACTTACTGTATGTTGATGCTGCTAAGTGACTGAATACTAGACAGGCCCGGTGAACCCTCTTTATCACTCGGTTTCATTTCTCTGGGATATATCTCCCTGGTACTGTGTTGGCCTGACATCCTGGTTCCTCTGCCATCTGGTGGGCTATTTCCAGGTCCTTTTGGTGACAGAGTGCTTGAAAAGATGTTGATTAGTATGTCCATAAGAGCAGAGTTTGCGCCAGGTCTAAAGAATCTCGCCAGGCCCCGGCAGGATTTCTTTTGCCTAACGAGGTTCCATCTCAACCTTTCACTCATTTGTCCATGGATTTTGTCACAGATTTGCCTAATTCTAGTGGTAATACTGTAGTGTGGGTGGTGGTGGTTCATTTCAGCAAGATGGTTCACTTGGTTCCTCTACTAAAATTACCTACGGCTAAGAGTTTAGCTACATTGTTTATCTCTCACGCCGTTAAGTTATATGGTGTTCCTAAAAGCATTATTTCGATGGAGGGGATGAGTTTATGGCTAGCTTTTGGCGTAGCTTTCGCTCCAGATTAGGAATTAAACTTTTGTTCTCCTCAGGTTATCATCCTGAGACTAATGGTCAGATGGAGAGAATGAACCAAGAATTATAAACAATATTTAAGATGTTTTGTTTCATCTAATCAAGAGGAATGGGTGGATTTTCTTCCTCTGGCTGAGTTCTCAATAATCGCACTTCTACTGCTACCGGTACCTCGCCTTTTTTTTGTTATGGGGGTTTTCATCTAGTTTTTGGAGATATTTCTAGTTTGCAGTCTGCGGTCCCAGAGGAGGAAAGATATTCTTCTTGTTTGATTAAGGTCTGGAGAGAAGTTGAAATAAATCTTTTGATAACTTGCAATCAGACCAAGAGAACTGCGAATCGCAGACATAGGAGGGCTCCCGTCTTTATGGTGGGAGATTTTATCTGGCTATTAGTGTTGAGCGATACTTTCCGATATTGGGAAATATCGGATCGGATTGGATCGGACCGATACCGAAAAAGTATCGGATATCGCCGATTCCGATACCGGAAACCAATGCAAGTCAATGGGACAGAAATATCGGAATGAAAATAAACCCTTTCTTTCCTTGTAGGTTAATTCTACATGAAGGAAAACAACTAAGAATAATGTAGAATGTATTGGGGGAGGTGGGGGAGACAATAAAGGCATAGAGGATTAGCCCAATCAAATGGAATAGCAGGAATTAATATTTTTTTTAAGACGTTCTGAGTTACGGAAATATTGACTATCTTAAGTATTTTTATATTTTGTCAGATATTTATGTTTCACTACTTCCATGCTCTTCACCTTCTTTTTTACTTCTCCCACACTTTCTCCTTCATCATCCTCAGTATCTTTTTCATCCACTTCTTCTTCACCTTCTTCATCTTCTTCTTCTTCACCTTCTTCGTATTATTCTTTTTTTTTTACATTCTTCATATTCTACTTTTTCATCTTCTTCATATTCTTCTTCGTGACAGGCATTCCTGTAGTTGTTATCTATAAAAGGTTGGACATTACACCTTTCGTTCAGCCCATCACAAAAGATTTACAACAGGATTTGTCCGCGTTCAGTTTGGCCTGCAGCAGCAGGTCTTTTCCAGGGGCACCACGAGGAGGAACGGACTCACCCCCATACACTGCTTAGTCATCTTCTGCTTATAATTTAGATATTATCTTTTGCTCTGATTTTTAGTCTTATGCTTAATGTTCTTCCGCTTTTTGTTCTGCAGCTTCTTGTATTTCTGCTTCTTGGTTTTCTGTCTCTTGTTCTTCTGTATCTTGGTGCTTGTCTTCTCTTCTTTGTACTCTTGGTCAACTTCTTCAGGGTCATCTTCTTGGTCTTCTTCGGGGTGGTCTTCAGGGTCGTCGTCTTTGGGGGTCCTCGTCTTCGGGGTCCTCGTCTTCTTCGGGTTGGTCTTCTTGGTCCTCGTCTTCGGGGTCCTCGTCTTCTTCGGGGTGGTCTTCAGGGTCCTCGTCTTCTTCGGGGTGGTCTTCAGGGTCCTCGTCTTCTTCGGGGTGGTCTTCAGGGTCCTCGTCTTCAGGGTCGTCGTCTTCGGGGTCCTCGTCTTCTTCGGGTTGGTCTTCAGGGTCCTCAACTTCAGGGTCCTCGTCAGGGAGATCCAGAGTGATTACCAAGAACCATTTCAAAAAGCTTGAACTTGGAAATGTAGCAGAAGGTACAAGAAGGCTGAGGAACTACCGAGGACCAGCTGACGGTACTGGAACCCGGATGGGTAGCAGAAGGTAAAAGAGCCAATGGAACTGCCGAAGACCAGCTGACGGTACTGGAACTCGGCTACTAAGCAGGAGGTACCTGTGCCAGAAAGCACTACCAAGGACCATCAGACTTTGGTGGAACTTGGATACCGAGAAGGAGGCACCTAATCCAAAGGCACTGCCGAGAACCAGCTGACGGTACTGGAACCCGGATGGGTAGTAGAAGGTACCCATGTAAAAAAAAAGTTTCAAGGCCGCGAGCCGGCCGCAGTTACCAAAACCCACAGTCCTACAGGGGGTGCTTGTCCTATTGGCACTATGGAACCAGCCTTCATTGCCAGATCCCGCAGCCCACATAGGAGTCACCTAAACTGCAGGCACCATAGAGTCGGCTAACCCGACCGCAACACGACAGGACAACGTATTGGAGGCAAAGTGATGTTGACACTACCCGGAAACAGCTGGCGTGCTGGAACCAGGCTGGGCAGGAGGGAGTACCCGTGCCAAAGACACTGCCGAGAACCAGCTGACGGTACTGGAACCCGGATGGGTAGTAGAAGGTACAAGAGCAAATGGAACTACCGAGGACCAGCTGACGGTACTGGAACCCGGATGGATAGCAGAAGGTACAAGAGCCAATGGAACTGCCGAGGACCAGCTGACGGTACTGGAACTCGGTTACTAAGCAGGAGGTACCTGTGCCAGAAAGCACTACCAAGGACCAGCAGACGTTGGTGGAACTTGGATACTGAGAAGGAGGCACCTAATCCAAAGGCACTGCCGAGAACCAGCTGACGGTACTGGAACCCGGATGGGTAGTAGAAGGTACCCATGTAAAAAAAAGTTTCAAGGCCGCGAGCCGGCCGCAGTTACCAAAACCCACAGTCCTACAGGGGGTGCTTGTCCTATTGGCACTATGGAACCAGCCTTCATTGCCAGATCCCGCAGCCCACATAGGAGTCACCTAAACTGCAGGCACCATAGAGTCGGCTAACCCGACCGCAACACGACAGGACAACGCATTGGAGGCAAAGTGATGTTGACACTACCCGGAAACAGCTGGCGTGCGGGAACCAGGCTGGGCAGGAGGGAGTACCCGTGCCAAAGACACTACCGAGGACCAGCTGACGGTACTGGAACCCGGATGGGTAGCAGAAGGTACAAGAGCCAATGGAACTGCCGAGGACCAGCTGATGGTACTGGAACTCGGTTACTAAGCAGGAGGTACCTGTGCCAGAAAGCACTACCAAGGACCAGCAGATGTTGGTGGAACTTGGATACCGAGAAGGAGGCACCTAATCCAAAGGCACTGCCGAGAACCAGCTGACGGTACTGGAACCCGGATGGGTAGTAGAAGGTACCCATGTAAAAAAAGTTTCAAGGCCGCGAGCCGGCCGCAGTTACCAAAACCGACAGTCCTACAGGGGGTGCTTGTCTTATTGGCACTATGGAACCAGCCTTCATTGCCAGATCCCGCAGCCCACATAGGAGTCACCTAAACTGCAGGCACCATAGAGTCGGCTAACCCGACCGCAACACGACAGGACAACGCATTGGAGGCAAAGTGACGTTGACACTACCCGGAAACAGCTGGCGTGCTGGAACCAGGCTGGGCAGGAGGAAGTACCCGTGCCAAAGACACTACCGAGAACCAGCTGACGGTACTGGACCCCTGATAGGTAGCAGAAGGTAAAAGAGCCAATGGAACTGCCGAGGACCAGCTGACGGTACTGGAACTCGGTTACTAAGCAGGAGGTACCTGTGCCAGAAAGCACTACCAAGGACCAGCAGACGTTGGTGGAACTTGAATACCGAGAAGGAGGCACCTAATCCAAAGGCACTGCCGAGAACCAGCTGACGGTACTGGAACCCGGATGGGTAGTAGAAAGTACCCATGTAAAAAAAAGTTTCAAGGCCGCGAGCCGGCCGCAGTTACCAAAACCCACAGTCCTACAGGGGGTGCTTGTCCTATTGGCACTATGGAACCAACCTTCATTGCCAGATCCTGCAGCCCACATAGGAGTCACCTAAACTGCAGGCACCATAGAGTCGGCTAACCCGACCGCAACACGACAGGACAACGCATTGGAGGCAAAGTGACGTTGACACTACCCGGAAACAGCTGGCGTGCTGGAACCAGGCTGGGCAGGAGGGAGTACCCGTGCCAAAGACACTACCGAGGACCAGCTGACGGTACTGGAACCCGGATGGGTAGCAGAATGTAAAAGAGCCAATGGAACTGCCGAGGACCAGCTGACGGTACTGGAACTCGGTTACTAAGCAGGAGGTACCTGCGCCAGAAAGCACTACCAAGGACCAGCAGACGTTGGTGGAACTTGGATACCGAGAAGGAGGCACCTAATCCAAAGGCACTGCCGAGAACCAGCTGACGGTACTGGAACCCGGATGGGTAGTAGAAGGTACCCATGTAAAAAAAAGTTTCAAGGCCGCGAGCCGGCCGCAGTTACCAAAACCCACAGTCCTACAGGGGGTGCTTGTCCTATTGGCACTATGGAACCAGCCTTCATTGCCAGATCCCGCAGCCCACATAGGAGTCACCTAAACTGCAGGCACCATAGAGTCGGCTTACCCGACCGCAACACGACAGGACAACGCATTGGAGGCAAAGTGACGTTGCCACTACCCGGAAACAGCTGGCGTGCTGGAACCAGGCTGGGCAGGAGGGAGTACCCGTGCCAAAGACACTGCGGGGAAACAGCTGGCGGTGCTGGAACCCAGGGTAAATACTAAAAACAGAGTGGAGCCAGAGGTGTATTTGGAGGAGGTTTTAAATCAGTAGTACAGTGGATGTGGACAAAGCAGGAGAATTTGCCGGACACACAGCTGGGGATCAGGTGACGTTACTGAACCCCAATAACACTGGAGCAAGCGTTGACTGTGCAGACGGCACTTCTGAGCAGCAACAAGTGGTATTGGAGCCCAGGGTAAATACTAAAAACAGAGGAGCCAGAGGTGTATTTGGAGGAGGTTTTAAATCAGTAGTACAGTGGATGTGGACAAAGCAGGAGAATTTGCCGGACACACAGCTGGGGATCAGCTGACGTTACTGAACCCCAATAACACGGCAGCAAGCGTTGACTATGCAGACGGCACTTCCGAGCGCCAACTGGCGGTGTTGGAGCTCAGGGATAATACTGAAAACAGAGGAGCCAGAGGTGTAATTGGAGCAACTTTAAAATCTGTAGTAGTGAGAATGTGGACAGAGCAGGAGAAATTGCCGTAGGTGGCGCTGTAGGTTGGCCTAGGTCTTCAGTGTGTTTTTGTAACTCCACCACGTGCTTGGTCCGCACATATTTCAACATATTTGTGGTATTGAGGTTGCTGACACTTTTCCCTCTTTTCACCTTCTGATTGCACAGCTTGCATTTGACAAAGCAAATGTCATCTGCAACTGTGTCATAAAAGGACCAAGCACTGCAAGTCTTGGGAGCGCCCGCTTTGGATTTTGGAAGAGCTATGCTCCTAATGGGTGCCGAAGTGGAGGCTACAGGCAACCAAGTCTGCCCCCTCCCTCTCCCTCCTTTTTGGGCTGTTCGGGGAATCTCTTCCTCAGAGCTGCTCCCACCACCTTCCTGTCCCTCACGCCATGATGGTACAAGGACCTCATCATCTACACCACCCTCTTCAAACAACTGCTTCTCCTGGGTAGTCTCGACAGCACAGTACGCACCAGAAAGTGGCACCTGAGTCTCATCATCAGATGCGTACTGAGGTGTGCTGCTGACCATAGGCACTGACCCACCCGCCTCTTCAGATTCAGAGAGACAAAACGGTTGCGCATCACTGCATACTACCTCTTCTTCAAATTCTCGAATTCTGCTTGGCTGGCCCCCTCTTTCCAAGCCAAGAGATTCAGAGAACAGAAGTAGAGATGGCTCCTGTCCAGGGCTTTCTGACTGCCTGGGCAATTTGGCAGGTGGTGAAGAGACAGATGGGTGCTCTTCAGTGCTCAGGACCTGAGAGGATCTGGAACTAATTTAAGTCGATGCGTTAGCTGCCATCCATCTGACAACGGCTTCAATTTGGTCCTCCCGCAGCAGTGGGGTACGGCTAGCTCCTACAAAGCTGCGCATAAAGGACTGTTCCCTGGTAAAACTGGGGGATGCTGAGTCACTGTTGCCCGCAGCAGGCACACAATCCCCACGTCCTCTCCCTGCAGGCACAGAATCCTCACGTCCTCTCCCTGCAGAAACTCCACGCCCACGCCCACATGCCTTACTCCCTGCCTTCTTCATCTTGGTAGACTGATAGAGATAGGCAGAAAAGTACTAAGGGCTTAGTGTGCTTATTCCTGAACAGCTGCTAACAGGTATAAGAAACACTAATTTTATAAAGTGTGGACTAGACTTTAATATGAGCTAATGTGGCCTACACAACTGTAAAGTGGAGTGTTTGGTGAACTTTATTTAGGTTTTTTTTTGTCACAAAAAGACACTGGATGTGCCTAAAGATGTAATAACGATAGTATCACAAACTTTTTGTAGCTATTACAATGTAGGAAGGTAACCTACAATGCAATAGATGAGGCTACAAAAAATAGGCTAATACTAATCTGGTTGGGGCTGCAGGGCCCAATGATGCAGAAAGGCTCCTCTAACTACTCCTATATAGTGTGTTTGGAACCAATTTAGCTGAATACGGATGGAACCACCACACTAATAGGAGAAATCAGGAAAAATTATGAATTGGCAAAAAAGGACAATGTATGAGGCAGTGACACACACTCAGTGCACTACAACCAGATGAGGCTGAAGCACACACTACAGGGTGAGCTGCACTCACACACACAGACCTTGCAGACAGCAGTGAACAGTGCAGATGCAGAGCACTGTGCACTAGCGCTGCAAGACCAAAAAAATGTCTCTATCTACTCCTATATAGTGTGTTTGGAACCAATTTAGCTGAATACGGATGGAACCACCACACTAATAGGAGATATCAGGAAAAATTATGAATTGGCAAAAAAGGACAATGTATGAGGCAGTGACGCACGCTGAGCGGACTACAACAAGACGTGGCTGAAGTACACACTACAGGGTGAGCTGCACTCACACACACATACCTTGCAGACAGCGGTGAACAGTGCAGATGCAGAGCACTGTGCACTAGCGCTGCAAGACCAAAAAAATTTCTCTATCTACTCCTATATAGTGTGTTTGGAACCAATTTAGCTGAATACGGATGGAACCACCACACTAATAGGAGATATCAGGAAAAATTATGAATTGGCAAAAAAGGACAATGTATGAGGCAGTGACACACACTGAGTGCACTACAACCAGACGTGGTTGAAGCACACACTACAGGGTGAGCTGCACTCACACACAGAGACCTTGCAGACAGCGGTGAACAGCTCAGAGAACTGTGCACTAGCACTGCAAGGCACAGCGATTTATAAAGTAGCTTGGGTAAAGCAGAATAGACCAAATAGGTAGCTAAAACTGTCCCTCAGAACAACAGCGTCCTATCCCTAACTGAATTCACAGCAGAGTGAGCTCAAAATGGCGGCGGCGGCTTTTATAGTGCATCATGACATCATTTCAGCAGCCAATCACAGCCATGCCATTAGTTAAGATGCCTACATGCCTAACAGGATGTGCCCACACTTCTTAGGATCCTCATTGGCTGAATAAAATGAAAATGGCTCATTGCATTATGGGAACTTCCGATTCTGGTATACGATATTGCAAAAGTATCGGAATTAAGTATCGGAATTCCGATACCGTGAATATCGGCCGATACCCGATATTTCAGTATCGGAATGCTCAACACTACTGGCTATCCTCAAAAAATATTTTTCTTACAGTTCCATTAAGGAAATTTGTCCTAAACTTGTTGGTCCATGTAAGATAATTAAGATCATTAATCTTGTGACGGTGAATCTCCAACTCCTGGTTGCGTGGAGCATTAATAATTCCTTCCATTCCTCTCTTCTTAAAAAATTTGTGGGGGCATCAGGTCCTCGGGACTTCACTGAGGTTGACTTGGAGGAGGACAAGGAGTATGAGGTGGAATGAGTTTTGGGTTCCAGACATGTTAGATGTCGACTGCAATACCTCGTTAAATGGAAGGGTTTCAGTCCACAGGATAATTCCTGGGTTGATGCAGAAGATTTGCATGCAGATCGCCTGGTGAGGGAGTTCTGTCAGTGGCATCAGAAGTTGGGGATCTCAGTGGGTCCAGTGACCTCACGTAGAAGGGGGGGTACTGTCATGTGTCTGGGTTCGATCCCTTGAGCCTGGACATTGTGGTAGGCTTCGCTGTCTGCCGGGCCACAACAGATACACATTTTCTCTGGGTGTTTATTTTCTGTTATCCTTGCTTCAGTCTTTTTATGATGACAGGTGTTTTCAGTTACTCATTTGCCTACCCTTTCACCTTTCAGGTGCGGCTTTATATACTTTTCCCATGCTGGTATTTCCTGCTAGTGATAGTATCATTTGGATGTCCAGCCAGACAGCTTTAGTTTAAGCCAGTCAGTGAAAGACCAGCTAGGGTTTATCTCTCTGCTGTTTATGTTCTTTACCCTGCACCTCTCTTTTGTTTCTTAGTACAAAGTATGTGGCATATTCGCTAATAGTAAGTACTTAATCCTTTATTTTGTATTTCATCCTTTGTTTTACTCACTCTGGGATCTCTTTCTACTTTAGCACACTTTCACTTCTATAGTAATTTGCACTCAGCTATGCCCTCCGGCTCTTTAGGAGGAATATAAAGGGTTCAACAGCCTTTCAGGCAGCATAGGTCCAAGTTGCCATGGTCTATTCTGTGGTTAAGGCTATCTCAGCTCATGCAGAAACCACTAGAGATTGCGGGGTCAGGATCTCTAGTCTGTACAGGAACTGGCAGGGTCATTTGCAGTTTTTCGTGTATTACCTATTTTCCCGAATGAGTTGCTACACTATCATAACACTCTAATATTCTAAATGATACACCGTGGCCTATAATTAACTTCAGAAGAGTCCTCCTTCTGTTGTGTACAGTGGTGCTTGAAAGTTTGTAAACTTTTCAAAATGTTCTATATTTCTGCATAAATTGTCCTAAAACTACATCAGATGTTCACACAAAAGTAGATAAATAGAACAAAATAAAACAAATTTGTCAAAAATATTAGACTTTGTTATTTTTTTTATTGAGCAAATAATCCAAATTTCACATTTATGTGAACCTTTGCTTTCAGTACAACTACATTTAAACGTTTCTGTTAATTGTTGAATATTATTCTTGCACATCAGCTTTTAGCTTTTAGTCCATTTCTCCCTATAAAACAGCTTCAACTCTGTTATGTTGGTGGGTTTTCTTCCATGAACTGCTCGCTTCAGGTGCTTCTGTAACATATTTATGAGATTAAGGTCAGGGCTTTGACTTGGCCATTCTAAAACTTTCACATAATTATTCTTGCTTTGTGTTGTCTTGCTGTATGACCCCCATTCTCTTGAGCTTATGGACAGATGCCCAAACATTTTCCTTTGCAATTTGCTGGTATAATTCAGAAATCATTGTTTCATCAATAGAGTTGGGCGAATTTAGATTCTTCTTGAATTCTGCAAAAATCGTTATTCTCCAGATGACAGCTAGCTGGCCGCCATTTAATTGAACTGTAGAGGGCTGTAAAAAACTACAAAAAAACAATACTTATTTCCCGGCAACCTCTGTTGCGCTCTCCCCTACATGGTCCAGATCACGGATCATGGACATCTCTGCACTTTAAAAGCAATGCATAAGAAATAAATAAAAATGTGTTTCGTAAGGTCATGACTGTAGGTATCGGTCCAGTGTAAAGATGCTCTTGAATTCTGGCACAGCGCTGAAAAGCAACAGTGCCGAGGACGGGGGACAGTGAGCAACAGAGGTGAGTATTAAGGTGAGTATTGCTTGTTGTTTCTTCTACAGTTTATATTTACTATGCTATAGGGTCTCTCCAGATCCCAGAGCATAATAACAAACATTCAATTTGCAGATCAAATTTCCCAGTAAAATGGGAAATTGGCTAATTTGAATCTTGTCAGATTTGATCACCTCTATCCATCAATGACGGCAAGCCATCCAAACCCAGGTGCAACAAAACAGTCCCAAATCACAAAATTTCCACCACCATGTTTCACAGATTGTATGAGGTTTATATGTAGTGTTTTTCTTTCTCATGTGATATATGTCATTATTTTTAATTAGGAAAATGATCCAAGTCCAGTATTTAGACTTATTTGGTTCTCCTTACCTACTTTTAGTACTTTTGGAAAAATCTAATGTAGTTTTAAATTTATGCAGAAACATGATTAATTCTGAAGGGTTCAAAAACTTTCATGTACCAGTGTAGGTAGCTGGGATCTATCAGATGTAAATATATACTGACAATTGACTAGTAAGATAGTTTTGTAAGCAAGAACATAATCTTAGACAAACATCAGTAAAGCTTTTAATTTGCAGAGGAATTATGTAGCTATACAGACTGATGCTGACATTTTTAGTATGGATTGAGTTTTTTAGTACATAGCTTCATGAAATAGTATTGAAATAACCTCCGAGATGGCTTGCTCTGCAATTGCCAATTAATGTAAATAGTGACTAGTTGTGACAGATGGCTGCAGATGTACATAGAATTAAACAGTTTCATTTATGTTTGTACATTTTATTTTTTTTGTAAAGTTTAATATAGGAAAAGATATAGTGCAGCACATGATCAGGGGGGTGTGCTAATAGGAAAACCCAGTTAACACATTAGCACCATTCTATGTATGAGACACAGGGTGTTTCAACCCGAGTAGGCTTAAGCAGTTAGCCTTAGTGCAGCATTAAGGCCATCATACACTTTGGAGAAAAGTCAACTGTACCCTCAGCTTTAAAGAGGATCTTTCACCAAATTTTCCACGTTGAGCTGGATAAATGATGTAATATGGTAATAGCTGCAGAGAGGAGATATTGGCAAAAAAGTATTGGCACCTAACAAGCTTAGTTAAGCTAAAATGGGTGTTATCAATAGTTTTCCCTAGGGGCGTGTACTTCTACCTCCTGTATGACGCTGACCAATCAAGAAGAAAGCAACATACTGTAGAAGTGCAGAAGGATCCGAATGATGTCACCAGGGCCATGTGAGCTGAGTCCACAGGTCCTTCTGCCAGCCGGAGTGTGTAGCTTAAATAAACACTGATAAATTACATAGCATAGAATTGTGCAGCAATTAACTGGAGATTAGAAGATCAAAATTGTAACATAACATTTAGTAATGCTTGGGCCAGCGCATGTCTCTTTCTCATTGAAGAGGATCTCAAATGGGAAATCCACTCTTTTTTATATCCAAGTTATCCTAATAGTTCAAATGAACCATAAATGTGATCGTCTGCAGCCTTCACATTCGGCCTGTACAGGAGGAAGGATTTTTGAATGTGAAGGAGGCAGCTGCCACGTGATGGCCCACCCACTGGATGTTACTGCCAGGAGACTGACGGAGGACACAGTAGAGAGTGATGACAGGCGGTGCCGATCCAGTAGGAGACTACAGTTTTTTTAGTTTCCTACACCACCCTGGATCCATTAAGTTTAACTTTTGAAAGTAATGGAAAACCCCTTTAACCTACCTGATTGAGCTAGACAGAGAATAAGAAAGAACAATCATTAAAGGGAAACTGTCATCTTAGAAAGCTATATTTACCTGCAGATATAGGGTTAATTTGCAGGATAATAACATTACAATGCTGTCCGGCCGCCTTACTGAAAGTGCGGCCATTGGAAGAAACTGAAGTTATTTCCTCCAGGGAGCCGACAGCTTTCAGTAATGGGGGCGTGTATGGAGCGGTTACAGTCAACTATAGTCCCTATACTGTGAGCAGCGGCTGTAAGAACGCCCTGGCACTGATTGACAGTTCACCGTGCAGTACATATGTGTAACTGTCTATTATAGTGCTAGCGCTTGTGTATAGCTGCCATTCGCAGTATAGTAGACTAAAAGCCAGCGGCTCCCAGAAGGAAGGAAGTTAATTTTCATTTGGTAGCTGCAAGTCAGGCAGCATTGTAATGCTATTAACCTACAGATTATCCCTATATCTGCAGGTCAATAGCGTTTTTCGAGGTGACAGATTCCCTTTAAGACAACTTTTAAAATATTTTCAGCTTCAAATTTAAGTGTTTTATTTATAATTTTGTTTCGTTTTATGACAATGATGGTGTTTGACACAACCTTTAAGTCATTGAGAGTACTCAACAAGGATACAGCTCTAATAGACACTTCATTGTGGGCACATACTTGTATCAGCAGATTAACCTTTGCAGAGTGTCTACTAATATGAACCATCTGCTCATAATGTACACCGGACTCCCACTGGGCATTTTCAGTATTTAAAATTTCCATTTAAAATTTTCCATTTATTTACAGCCAGAATCCTAACTATCCCTTCATATCTAACAGGATACATAGTCTACAGGATGTATAGACAATATTCTAGCTTTTAAATGACTTAATGGACAGGGCTCTCCAGGACATTACCATTGATGGCTTACCTATAAACTAGGACATTATTGTTTGATTATGGGGTCTACCCCTTGGGACCACAACCGATCAGCAGAACTCAAATTTGGCTTAGCTGTAGAACCAGGCACAGTCACAAAAATATTGGCGTGCCATGGTCTTTCCGTTCTTCTAGGGGTCAGACTACTACATATTTTCCAACAGTCTAGGATTCACTGGGACTGTCCTGATTTTTTAGAAACAGTTATGGGAAATTTGAAAATGTCCCAGAGTGTGAAGGGGTCTGATTTCCACAACACCAACAATAATTGTGTGCTCCTAGTTGGGATCGGGGCATTATCAGGTTGATGGGACAAGACTAAAATGCTCCAAACTTGACATAGAGCTGTACCCATGGCATAGGTTTAATTTACATCACAAATGCTATATCTCAACCCTCTGCTAACGGCAGTATGGCTTGTTGACACTGTGGCACCCTGCTGTGCGCCCTGATAGGGAGATATAAAGGGAAGGTGGAGGCAAGCAGCTTAGTTAGTCTACAGAGAGTTTAGAGTGTACCCAGGATGTAGCAGCACGCAGGCTGCTGTGTGAGGCAAGCTAGGCCTCCAGCAGCCCTGAAGCCTAGTGAGGGCCCCGAGCGTGGCCGAAGGCGAGAGAAAGGAAGGAGTGATAAAGGGGGCAGAGGAGCATTGTAAGCTCACCCTGATTTATATACCGGACACTGGGTCCGAGCCTACAGGGACCCTTTGCACCCAGTAGGGACAACCGGAACCCCTGGAGAACTACAGGTCCCAGGAAAATCAAGCTGAACTCATATACAGAACTAGGAATCACGAAGGTCCCAGCGTCCAGGGAGAGTGATTGCCAAAAGAAAGTCCTACTACCAAGTCAGCAGGTGAAGGAGAGATCTAGCATAGAAGCCAGGCCTAGCTCCAGGCAGGTCAGGAGCTTACACAGAGGCAGACACAGATCAGGAGGCCTTATACCCGCTCCCTGGGGAGAAGTCCAAAAGTGCGCCCTTCACCTGGAGTACCCTGGACCGTATCTACCAGCTGTACCAGTAAAGGTAATGAAGCAAAACCCCCTTGTCTCTGTCCGTTACTCCTGCTGCGTTCTCTACCTGCAAAACAATGCCCAGCACACCATTCCACCATCTATCTATCTACACTGCCCTGAGGCCAGCTCCACCTGTGGGGAGCTGTACCATCTTTAGCTGCCTGCTCACCTGCCTCAGAGGACTGCTGCAGCTCTGGTGACCTTCACCAGACACCACAGGTGGCGTCACGAATTTCTCTGAACTTTATTAGTAATCGCTACCCCTTTTGTGCACTGTCCACCCTGGGCCAGCCACCATGATATATATATACTGTCCCCAAACAGTAAGGCCTCTGGGGGCTCAACAACACCTGCATTCACAAATATAATAGGACATCTGGTTGTTTGCTTAGCTTATCCTTTAAGTGCAAAGGGGTGCCCATCCCTCTATTGCCATGTCTGGCTTCAACGGCACATGCACACCTAGTTGTTACACATCTGGTATCCTGGGCTCTGCTTCCTTCACCTTGGTCCGCTGCTCACTGTTGTGCTCCATGTCAGGTTTTACAGGTTGCCCAGCGTAGCTCAGTGACTTCATCACCATGATCCTATTTAAGGCCCATTAGGACACACACCTGTGTCTTAGGATTGAGATTCACGACTTTAGTTTGGTGTGCTCCACCCTCTGTGCATAACCATGCTTTAAAGGGGTTGTCTAGCTTATACTCACCACCCATGCTGGCGTCACTGTTTCCTCCTTCGTACAAATCGAACATCAAGAGGAAGTGACAGATTAGCTGCAGCCCTGGCTTCCTCTTGATGTTCGATTTGTCCGAAGGTGGGAACAGTGACGCCTGCTATGATTGGGCGCCGGGCTTTTGTTTCATAATAACCGCACGAGAGCCCTGGGAACTTGAGTGCCGACACCGCTGGAACAGTGCTGGTACGGGAGGTGCGTATAAGCTTTTTATTTTATCTGGGCCAAGCATGGGGTATGAGAAGGGGTTGTCCTAGTTGTGGACAACTTTAACTTTCTTCATTCCCTGCTGATTTCCACTTCATCCATCCTGCTGCTCCCAAGATGGCTGAGTGTGCCACGTCTTTGCTCCCCACGTGCCATCCTGCCAGCTGCACCAACGTCCAGGGTCCGTGTACCCACCCAGAAAATTGGGCTTAGTGGGTCCACTTCACAAGTTGAGCCTCAATAATGATGCCTGTTTGAGGCTTTTTTTTAGTTTCTTTCATGATAACACAGTAGAATATAATTTTGTACTTAGGATATTTTTGTCAACACGGAAAGCACCAATATCATTTTTCACTGTTACATGATGTATATATACAATGAAGCAAAGAGTCTGGCCTCCAAAGCCTCAAGTAAATAAGAAACATTGCAGACGGCATGTAAAGGAAACATATGTTTAGTATTATTCTAACGCTGCGCTCCATTGTGACAACTCGCATCCTCATTACTTCTGTCCTACCGCTGGTAACATTGTTTGTCATGTTGGGAATAAATGCACATAAATACAAAGAGAGTCGTTCTGCAACCATATCTAAGGGAATGGGAATAATGAGATGTGTCTGATTACATCTGCAGACCCCAGATTATTAACATTATTTAAAGACACAAAGAAGAATTCATTAGCAGTGTTTATCACAATCAGATGTCTTTTTCCATCCTGAAAGGCAGTAAACACATCCTGACAGTGTGGAAATGCATGTTCTAAACATCCTACTGCCAAGCATCAGATGTTCTCCGCACTGCCATACTTGTGTGCTTGATAAATGGGTCGAGGTCTCCAGGGTATTGTTTTATAATATACATGCTGTAGTTAGGAGGTGACCGCCCCATCGTGAGGGAGATGAAAATGTTTAGTAATGAACTCTAAATCTAAATTTATCATTTAACCCCTTCCTGCCGCAGAGTAGGACATTTTTATTTCTGCGTTTTCGTTTTTTCCTCCCTTTTTTCTAAGAGCAATAACATTTTTATTTTTTCCATCGACGTATCCACATGAGAACTTGTTTTTTGCAGGATAATTTGTAGTTTTGGATGACACAGTTCATTTTACCATACAATGTACTAAAACATGGGTAACAATAATAAATCCAAGTGTGGTGAAATGGGAAAAAAAACAATTTTGCAACTGTTTCGTGGGATGTGTTTTTATGGTGTTCATTGTTCAGGAAAATTGACCTGACAGCAGTCTCTAGGCCAGTACAATTTTGGTGATAAATAACTTGTATCTTTATATTATATTAGTATTACAGCAGTGAAAAAAAATGAAATTTATGGAAAAAAAGCATCTTTCTGCTGCCAAAAAGCATCAATGTCTTGGACAAAGTATGAAAAAATTAGATATTTCACAAAAACTTAAGCGTGATTATTGTATTGTGAAGAGATTTTTGGCTGATACAGAGCACAGACAAGTTCATGCAGATAAAGGCATAATGAGTAAGGTTTCTGCCAGACAAATTCATCAGATTAAGTGAGCAGCTGCTAAAAAACAATTACAATCAGCAAACAGGTATGTGAAGCTGCTGGTGCATCTGGAGTTCCGTGAACCTCAAGGTCCAGGGGTTTGCAGTTGTGCATAAACCTACTATTCAGCCACCCACAAACAGTGCTCTCAAGCAGAAACGGTTGTGAGGGCCCAGTCATGCATGAAGACTAATTTTAAAACAGTTTTAATTACTGATGAGTGTCATGCAACCCTGGATGATCCAGATGGATGGAGTAGTGGATGTTTGGTGGATGGCCACCATGTCCGAATAAGGCTGTGACATCAGCAAGTAAGTGGCAAAGTCATGTTTTGGGCTGGAATCATGGGGATAGCTGGTAGGCCGCTTTAGGGTCCCTGAAGATGTGAAACTGACCTTGGCGAATTATATAATTATATAATTCTTCTGATTTCTTCCATGGTACAAAAAGAAGAACTGTGCCATCTGTAGCAAAATCATCTTCATGCATAACCACGCACCATCGTATGCTGCAAAGAATACCTTTGAGTCATTGACTGCTATGAGCACAGAAGGAGAGAAACTCATAGGGTGGCCACCATCCTCCCCTAACCCCAACCCTATTGAGAACCTTTGGAGAAACCTTAAGGAAAAGATCTACGAGGGTGGGAGGCAGTTCACATCAAAACAGCAGCTCTGGGGGCTATTCTGACATCTTACCAAGATATTTAAGCAGAAAACTCACAAGTTCAATGGATGCAAGAATTGTGAAGGTGATATCAAAGAAGGGGTGATATGTTACATGTAAGTTGGCCTGTTAAGATGTTTTTGATTGAAAAAGCTTTTGATTTCCATAAATGTGACCTCTTAATGCTGCAAATTCAACAAATCACCATTTCATTTCTTTACAACCTATAAAATGTTTGGAATAATGTTGTGCATAATAATTTGGAACAGCGCTTTTTGAATTTTTTAATTTTGAAGAAAATACTGTTATCATTGGGAGGTTTGTCCAAAAAAATATGATTTATACTCTAACTGTTCATGATTTGAACATTACACTGACTAATTTGCATCGACCATTTAGAAAAATCTGAGAAAAATAGCATTTGCACATTAATTCGAAATGCGGTGTAGATGATAAGATGATCGCAGGTTCGAGTCCCCTAAGAAAAAAAGCATAAGGCAAAATAAAAAAGTTTACTTTTTAAAAAAAAAAAAAAACATAAACATTTGAATTACTTCTCTATTCCCCCACTTAAAAATAAAGATATGTTACAAAAATAAAAAATAAAACATAAAGAAATAAAAAAGTTATGGACCTTGGAAGAAGGGGAGGGAAAAACATAAGCGGAAAAATTCCCTGATCCTTAAGAGTTTAAAAAACTTATAGTTAAATTTAAAGTAAAGTTTATGAACAGACTGATACAACTAAATTAGTGTACTCTGAATTCTTGGTATCATGACAATAATGAAAGGAGTACTTATCAGAAAGTTGAAAAGGGAGGGTTCAGACCAGGTTGAATACATCTCCTATTTGAATGGTTGGTAAGATCTTCTACTGGGATCTTCTCTCTGCAGTCTGGGAAATTAAACCAAGGATAATGGAAAGATGGGGCAGGAAAGCACCAAGTCCTCCAGTGACTTCAAAATGCCCTTCAGTAGGGTTATCAATAAGGGAACAACAAAAACATTAAACTTTAGGAGGGCGAAGTTTGATCAGCTGATAGAAAACCTTCAACTTATTGACTGGGACAAAGTACTTAATCAATGGAATACGAATAGTAAATGGGAAACCTTCAAAAGAATTCTGAATACTCAGTGCGAGAGGTACATACCGTATGGGAATAAAAGGGCCAGAAATAAGAGGAAACCAATATGGTTGAACAAGAACGTAAAAGGGGCATTAAATAGCAAAAAAGAGGCATTCAAGAGATTAAAACAGGAAAACAGTAAGGATGCACTAATGTGTTACAAGGAAAAAATGAGAACCTGTAAAAAACAAAAATAGCGAAGGAGGAAACAGAGAAACGTATTGCCAGGGAAAGTAGATCAAATCCCAAACTGTTCTTTACGTATATAAATAGTAAAAGGATTAAATCAGATAATATTGGACCGATAAAAAGTGAGGAAGGCAAAATCATAGAGAAAGATGAGGATAAAGCTAATCTATTAAATAATTTTTTTTCGACAACTTTCACAAAGGAAATAGAACTAACAGGAGAAATGAAAAGTGACAAGCTTAATCTTCCACTAAGTATGACTAATCTAACCCAAGTTGAGGTACAGAAACGCCTCAGTAACATTAAAATAAACAAATCACCAGGACCTGATGGCATACACCCACGGGTACTAAGGGAACTAAGTAATGTGATAGACAGACCGTTATATCTTATATTTAAGGACTCTGTTGAGACTGGGTCTGTGCCACTTGATTGGCGACAGGCGAATGTAGTGCCAATATTCAAAAAGGGAGCGAAAAGTGACGCCGGAAACTATCGGCCGGTGAGTCTGACGTCCGTTGTGGGCAAAATTTTTGAAAGCTTCATTAAAGAGGCAATTACGGAGCATCTTGATGCTAATAATCTTTTAATCCCGAATCAACATGGATTCATGAGGAATCGCTCCTGCCAAACAAACCTGATTGACTTCTACGAGGAGGTTAGCTCTCGAGTAGATCAGGGGGAACCAGTGGATGTCGTGCATCTCGACTTCTCAAAAGCGTTCGATAGCGTGCCACATAATAGGTTGGTATACAAAATGAGAATGATGGGGCTGGGGGAAAATGTCTGCAAGTGGGTAGCTAACTGGCTAAAGGATAGAAGGCAGAGGGTGGTTATAAATGGAATATACTCAGATTGGGTAAGCGTCACTAGTGGGGTACCACAGGGGTCTGTACTAGGCCCAATGTTATTTAATACCTTTATTAACGACATAGTCAACGGGATAAATAGTAAAATATCAATATTTGCAGATGACACAAAGTTATGTAAAACAATTAATACAAAAGAGGACAGTGCAGACCTACAGAGGGATTTGGATAAGCTGGGTAGGTGGAGCATTAAATGGCAAATGAGGTTTAACGAGGAGAAATGTAAGGTCATACATATGGGAAGGAAAAATGGAAGTCACCAGTACTCACTGAATGGGAAATCATTGGGAAATTCAGAGATGGAGAAGGACTTGGGCATCTTGATTGATAGCAAACTAAATTGGAGTGCCCAAAGTCAGGCCGCTGCTGTAAGGGCAAACAGGGTAATGGGATGTATCAGAAGAGGTATAGCTGCAAAGGATGAGAACATTGTTCTTCCACTGTTCAAAGCACTGGTCAGACCACACTTGGAATACTGTGCTCAGTTATGGGCCCCAATATATAGAAAGGATATAAATGAGCTTGAAAAGGTACAAAGGAGGGCAACAAAATTAATAAAGGGAATGGAGGGACTGCAATACCCAGAGAGATTGGCAAAACTAGGACTATTCAGCCTGGAAAAGAGAAGGTTGAGGGGGGACATAATAAATGTGTACAAATATGTTAGGGGACAGTATAGAGATCTTGCCCGGGATTTGTTCAAAAGGAGGGATATTACGGTAACAAGAGGGCACTCACTAAGACTGGAAGAGAAAAGGTTTCAGCACCAGCATAGGAAGGGGTTCTTTACGGTAAGAGCAGTGAGAATATGGAATTCACTGAGTGAGGAGACGGTAATGTCGGATTCACTACACCAGTTCAAGCGGGGACTGGATGCATTTCTAGATACCAGGCAGATTTCAGCATATACTTAAAAATAAAATAAAATAGTAGGTTGATATAGGGATTTATTCTGACTGCTGGTTTCAGAGTCGGGAGGGAATTTTTCCTCAGGTGAAGATTGGCTAAATCATTTGGGGTTTTTGCCCTCCTCTGGATCAACTTTAGCAATTACAGAACTAACAGGTCGAACTTGATGGACGCAAGTCTTTATTCGGCTTTACAAACTATGTTACTATGTTACACAGGTAGCTCATCTTACCACAGTGTTACCAAGCACCAGGGTTTCTTTGGGTCCTCTTTACCTCTACCTATGACCCAGAGATGGAATTTGCAAGTGAACTGTTGACATGGCTGCCTATTTTGTAGGTATCAGGTTCACATTATGGTATGTTAGGCTCCGATTTTCTGAGTGCTATTTTCCTGTTCAAAACATCAAAACTTGAACACTTCAGCTGAGTGTAGCATCATGGACCCGATTACAGGTAAAAGGGGGAATCCGGGCGCCATTGATCACCATCACTTGACTTATCAGGCCAAGCAATGTGGCATCTGTTACAATTGAACATTACTATATGGATGTGAACACAGCCTAATAAACGCTATCGCCCATAGAAACTTTCTTTAATATGAAGACATGAGTTATATTTGGCATTTAATCTCCAGCAAATGCTTCCACTACAAATATGAATTGTTACAAGAAATACACGGCGGCGATGTGTAATAAAACCATTTTATGATGAGCAATCTCATGCTGTTCTTAGAGAAGAGTGTTATTTGCTTTGGGAAGCAGTAAAACATCCCTTCCACCGCTTGCAATCTTGGTTAGGACCTCAAACTAGGGATAAAGCAAGACCACCTTCTGCAGATTAGTCGTATTCTATATGAGCGCAATGTTATGATTCCAATTGCTAACAGATGAGGCCACATCTTCTCACTGGCCACCCATAACATACGATGGAGCTTGAGTGCTCACTTATGGCCTGGGGAATGTCTGTTTGATGAAACTGAAACATGAGTCTGCAGTTTGAATAGCTGAAATAAGTGACACACCTCGCAGGATCCAAGAAAAGAACACATGGCCTGTCTGATCATGGAATCCCAAGATATCTCAAATCTCCGACTCACGCCAAGTTCCAGAGAAACTGAGCTATTCAATGCTTCACCTACATTTTAATAAAATACTAACTAAGTAATATTATCAAACAGGGAGTAGCCAGTTTTCATAAATTTGTTCCTCCACACGGGACAAGAAGATAAAAAAAAATCTGGAGTGCAATGATTGTTTTTATAAATTAATGGCATGGATCCATTTCACGATCAAATCTGTTGCCAATAATATGATCCTGTGAAGATATATGATGCCTTCCCCATTAAAACTGCACAAATATTGGTCCTTGTAGCTAGACTTGATGTACATTCATGATAGAGGTGCACTGTGAGAATGAGATTATAGTGCTGTGACAATATAGAAGACCTACAGCGAATGTGTGGGAATTACAGTACTTACAGCTTACATTTGGGGTACAGTGATCATTGACTTTCTATGTTTAGCTGATTAGTATTTACTACTTTAGGTCCACACTATATGAGGTTTTCATTTCATAAAGGAGTGTTTCTGATACTATTAAAAAAATACTTTAAAAAAAATGGAGCAATATCTTGCATGCTCCTTGGACACTTTGGAGAAATGGATGTACAACTGGTTCCACCAAAAACTCAATGTAACACAGAACTGTTACACTACCTAGAATAAAAACTAGAGGGGTCAAACTAACTTACATTATGCCACCCCAAACCATAATCCCAGAAGTAGGTCTGTTGTGAGGATCTCACATGGAAGCCTCTTCATGGCATTGGCAGTGTGGTCTAGAGACCAATCACTAACCATCATTGCGTCCCAGGCAAAAGCAGAACTTGTCGCTAAAGAGGATAGATTTCTATTACTGCCTCCATTGCCATTTTACTTTGCAAGATGATGACTTTTGAGAGTGGTGGAGTGAGGTCAATGGAGGACTGGAGCGGGACATCTCTCTCATAGCCCAATGTCGTGCAAATGAGTTCTGATGGTCTGTGTGGACACTGTTTGAAGCCTTAGGCTTGGTATATTACTTCTAATTTCACTTACCACACAGAATGGATAAATCATGGAACGAGTGGCACGGCTATTTCTCCAAAGTGTCCAAGGAGCTGCTCGGACAATGCCAGGACACATGTTACTTGTGCTACTGTGAGTATCCTGTTGTCACGCAAGGTGTGGGAAAGACTTAGTGCAACACAAAGGGAAGAGGGAAAGGAAGCCCAGACTCTAGGGAAAGGGGGGAGTGGAGACCTCCTAGGCTGGTCTAGTATTACCCTGTCTCCCCTAACGACCCTATATTAGCTCTTCACCAATCGCCACATGGGTGCCTTGCCCTGTCTTTCCCTGGCGTATGGCTAAGGCTAGGGAAGGAAGGAGATGAGCACTAGTCAATCCCCACTGAACACTAAAGACAACAAGTGATGACAAACAGGGGGAAATTGCTTAGCTTAAGATGACAGACAAATGCAACCATGTCCTCAAGCTTCAGAGAGGAAGAAGTACTGCTCTTACTAAAATCTCCACAAGGAGTAATGAATATCGCCGGCATCTCCCTCTGGAACACAGCAGGTATTTATACACCCAGGCCAGGGTGTTAATTAGCCAGAGGAAAGTAGCCGCTGGGTCCTAAAGACAGCCTCTAAGAAGATGTCTGTAATGCCAAACGTAGAGATTCTCCTGCAACCCACTGCAGGGTGACTGTCTGTCACTTCTGACACATCTGTGACACCTGTGTGCCTAAACGTGCCCCTATGGCCTGCAGCGTCTCCAGACTTGTCTCCCAGTATGATTTATACTCTAACTGTTCATGATTTGAACATTACACTGACTAATTTGCATCGACCATTTAGGAAAATCTGAGAAAAATAGCATTTGGATAATAATTTGGAACACGGTGTAGATGATAAGATGATCACAGGTTCAAGTCCCCTAAGTAAAAAAGCATAACACAAAATAAAAAAGTTTACTTTTTTTTTTTTTTTTTTAAATCTGGGACATCATTGGTCAGCCATTGCAAAGAGAGCTGCCAGCAGTGGATCCTGATGATTTGTCTAAATGCATTCTATGTGGTAGAACATTCCTCAGACAACCATTAATAACTACATTACTACTAGCAGCCAAGGTGTGTGAGTGCTGGGATTTCTGAGCATTCATACTCGATACTGAATAAATCAAGATGTCTTGAAAATTCTGTTTCCATTATTTCATATTTTATGTTATCATTAACATGTCTATCGATCATGTAGTTTACATAATTCTACAACTTTTCCTTCTTGGTGTTGCAACTTCAATATTGAGCATATTTCACAAATACTCATCTGCTAATTCCAATCATTGCGCTCCGTTGGTCCGTAATTTGTCCAGCAGTAATGACATATTGACTGTACGCACATGACCACTGTAGATAATCACTAGACTCTGCACTTTCTTGTTGACCATGTGACCATTGGGCTGAGACCTGTGATTGACTAAAGTAGTCAAATGTGCGTGGTCAGCACATCATTGCTGTGCAAGTTAAAGACTAATGATGAGCGAGCATGCTCGCTACTGCTCGGTGCTCGCCCGAGCATCTCATTGCTCGAGATGCTCGGCGCTCGCCGAGTATTTCCGGGTTGCTCGGGCGGGAACTCGGGTCCCCTCCCTGCATGTTTGGTGCTCTTTAGAGAGCCAATGAACATGCAGGGATTGCCTGCCATGCACTGTAATGCCGTAGCCATGTTTGTTGTGGGCATTACAGTGATTGGCTGGCCGCACAGCGTCATCAGGTGTATGTCAGACCTGGCGCCGCCATGCTAGTCACAGTCACTCCGGATCAGACTGTGTAGGGAGACCTGCTGCTGCGATAGGGAGAGATTTGATTGTGTATTAGGTAGTGTAGAGAGAAAAAACGTACATTACACATATCCATCTTAACAAACAGTCCTTCTGAGGACTAATCCATCTGCAGAGATATCAGGCAGGCAGTGTATATAGCAGACTGCAGTGCATATAGCGCAAGAGGCTCCATTCCAATTCTGCCTTCTGCTCCTGTTAGATATTTCTATACAAAGGCCCAGGTCTCAGGGGCCAGGAATACTTTTCTTTGGATCTTAATCCTCATTATTTGCTTAAAAAGCAATCCAGAGAACATCATTTTTTCTGCGCCATTTGCTTGTTGGCACTGCAGAATACAGCCAGGTCCTTTCCATATTAGAGCGCTAGAAATCCAGCTATTTAAAACTGTGTTTCCTCCGTCAAACGGATCACATATACGTTGTCAGAAAATACTGCCATTTCTGGCCTCCATTAAAAATTTCCTTTAGTGTGTCAGTGAAGCAATTCACTGCAGTTTGCTGTTCAAACTACATACCTATAGGCCAGGTATTTAAAACTCTGTTTTCTCCATCACACGGATCACATAAAAGTTCGCTCCAAACTCAGTCATTTGTAGTGAGCGTGGAAGATACTGTCCTCCATTTAAAATGGGCAAGGGTCGGGGAACTGGAAGTGATGGTAATGGTGCATGCAGAGGCCGAGGACAAGGCCGTGGGCAAGTCGAAATTGTGCCATAACAAACACCCACATCTTCTCGCCTGACCTTCCTGTCCCAATTTCTAGGGGACCGCAGCACACCACTATTGAACCCATAGCAGTGTCAAAAGGTTGTTGGTTGGATAGCGGATAATGATTCCAGTCACTTAGCCACCACACTGTCTTCCACACGGTCAAGTCTCAGTAGCGGTGAGTCTGGACCGCATATTCCTCACCCTGATCCTCCTTCCTCCCACCATGCCGAATACCCAGAGACAACTGATCCCAAAATTGGACACTCTGAAGAGCTGTTCACTTTTCCATTTATAGATTCGGGCCTCTCGCCCGGTCTACTTGAAGTGGGGCAAGAGTAGATCGCGTGTAGCGATGCCCAAATATTTGAGCAGCCACGGTCACACGAAGGCGACGGTGGGAAAATGTCACAAGAGGTGGACGATGATGAGACACAATTGCCAGAAAGTCAGGAGGAGGACCAGGGTGCGGAAGTGGAAGACGAGGTGGTGGATGATATAGTAACTGACCCAACCTGGCAGGAGGACATGCAGAGCGAGGACAGCAGCCCACAGGGGGAGGGAGGCAGAGCACCCCAACAGGCAGGAAGAAGCAGTGTGGTGGCCGCAGACAGAAGGCAGGCAACCGTTCCCCATAACACCAACACAAAGGAAGTTGCCAGTACAACTCTTAGGTCTTCCCGAGTCTGGTTGTTTTTTAAAGACTCTGCCGATAACCCCAAAAAGGCCATTTGCACCACCTGCCGGGCCAGCATCAGCAGGGGTGGCAAAACGACCAGCCTGACCACCACCAGCATGATCAGGCACATGGCAGCAAACCACCCGACTTTGTGGGCCAAACCCCAGGGTCCAGGAACAGTGTCTGCAGGTGGCACCATTGCTTCTTCCGCTGTTGTGCATGCAAGCCAATCCCCTGTCCATGGTGCATGTGAAGACGCCTCCTGCCCTGCACCTGTCGTTGCACACTCTCAAGTAGCAGCATCAGGAAGCATGTCCATATCCTTGTCCCAGTGCAGCGTTCAGTTGTCCATACCCCAGTCCTTGGAACGCAAGCACAAATATGCAACCAACGCCCCATAGGCCACACTACTAAATTCTCACATTTCACGACTGCTTGCGCTCGAAATGTTGCCTTTTAGGCTCGTGGAGATGGAAGCATTCCACAACCTGATGGCGGCGGCCGTCCCTCGGTAATAAGGTCCCAGCCTACACTATTTCTCCCGGTGTGCCGTCCCCGCATTACATAAGCACGTGTCCCAAAACATTAGCCGTGCTCTCAACAACGCAGTTACCGGTAAAATCCACCTAACCACGGACACATGGACAAGTGCTTGTGGGCAGGGATAGTACATCTCACTGACGGCACACTGGGTTAACATAGTGGAAGCCGGGACCCAGTCGGACCTTGGGACCGAACACGTCCTCCCGACGCCAAGGATTGCGGGCCCTGGGTCAATCAGGGCTGCACCTATGGTCTACAGCTCCTGCACCTCACCCTCCTCAGCCCCCTCCTCCTCTTCAGCCTCCATCTCCGAAATGACCACATCAGTCACAAGCTGGAAGCACTGCACCACTGCCTCGGCCAAACGGCAACAGGCTGTGCTGAAGCTAATATGCTTAGGTGATAAACCGCACAATGCTGAAGAGTTGTGGACAGCTCTGAAAGAGCAGGCAGATCTGTGGCTCACACCGCTGAGCCTACAGCCAGGCATGGTCGTGTGTGACAATGGCTGGAACCTGGTGGCGGCTCTGAGGCGAGGCGAGCTCACACACGTACCATGCCTGACCTATATGCTTAACCTCGTGGTTCAGCAGTTTCTCAGATCCTACCCGGAGCTGCCAAATCTGCTTGTTAAAGTATGCCACCTGTGTGCCCATTTTAGAAAGTCAGCTACAGCTTCCGCCACCCTTGCAGTGTTTCAGTAGCGTTTGCAGCTTCCGGCTCACAGACTGGTGTGTGATGTCCCCACTTGTTGGAACTCTACACTGCACATGTTGGGAAGGATTTGTGAGCAGAAGAGGGCAGTTGTTGAGTACCAGCATCAACAAGGCCGTCGGTATTCAGTTCAGACTCCACACATAAGACCTCAGGAGTGGACATGGATGTCAGACATATGTACCATCCTCCAAAACTTTGAGGACTCCACCAAGATGGTGAGTGGCGATGACGCCATAATTAGCGTCACCATCCCGCTTCTCTGTCTTCTGAAACACTCTCTGCTCACAATCAAAGAAGATGCATTGCAGGCGGAGCACGATGAGATGGAGTAAGGAACCATACAGGGTAATTAAACACAGCCAAGCCTCATCTCATCCCAACGTGCATTGGGTGACAGTGAGGAAGAGGAGGAGGAAGGAGAGGAGCTAGTTTCATGCACTATAGACGGTACTACCTGCACAGCTGTCATACCATCTGTTCAGCGTGGATGGCCAGAGGACAGAGAGAAGGAGGAGGAGAGCATGGTCAGTCATCCTCTTGGTGAGGCCACAGAAGTCTTGCCTGTTAGTAGTCTGGCACACATGGCTGAGTTTATGTTACGCTGCCTTTCCCATGACCCTCGCTTTCTCATAATTTTGGGTGACAGTCATTACTGGTTGGTGACACTTCTAGACCCACACTACAAGTAGAACTTTATATCTCTTATTCCTGAGGCGGACAGGTCAACAAAAATGGGGCAGTACCAGAAGGCCCTTGTTGTACCTTGCCGACCGTACCAACGTCCTCCGTGATTCCTCTGTGCCTTATAATTATTGGGTATCCAAGCTGGATACGTGGAATGAACTGGCTCTCTATGCCTTGGAGGTCCTGGCCTGCCCTGCCGCCAGTGTTTTATCAGAGTGGGTTTTTAGGTCTGATAACTGATAAGCGCATCTGCCTGTCAACTGAAAATGCTGACAGGCTGACTCTTATAAAAATGAACAAGGGCTGGATTGGGCCAGACTTCTCAACACCACCGAATGATAGCAGCGTAGCATAAACTCAAATCCAGTGTCTTTTCTTGGGAGGTGTATTCTCATGCACCTTTTCACACCCACACATGGGTATATGCTTCCTGATTTTGGCTCTTTGCTCTTGTCCTCCTCCTTATCCTCATCCTCCACCACCATATCACCAGGGTGACCGTGGTCCGTGATGCAACACCCACATAATTTTTTTAAAGGGTGTTTATGATGCCCGTAAAAAAAAATTTTATACAGTATGTTCATGTATACCCCACAGGGGTAAATGTTTGCCAGCCCATACACTTAGTGCATGGGCATTACAAGTATAGGAGGCCCACTCCTTTCTAATGGGAACATTTTTTTATGAGGCCCTCCTCCACGTCTCTTCCAAGGGTCATTGAAGTGCCTCCAAATTTTTGGCAGCCCTTGCATTCACTGCATAGGCCAACACTATGGGAGACTCTCTCCTTTCTAATGGGAATTTGTCATTACTGTGGCCCTGCTCTATGTGTCTTTAAATTCTTAGTGGGGTTTTTCCTAAATTTGGTCAGCCGTTGGCCTCACTGCATACCCTATAACTGTATAGCAGACCCTCTCCTTTCTAATGGGAACATGTCGTACCTTGTTACTGTGGCCCTGCTCTATGTGTCTTTAAATTCTTAGTGGGGTTTTTCCTAAAATTCGTCAGTCTTTGGACTCACTGCATACCATATAACTGTATAGCAGACCCTCTCCTTTCTAATAGAAACATGTCATACTTGTTACTGTGGCCCTGCTCTGTGTCTTTAAATAGTGGGGTTTTTCCTAAAATTAGTGAGGTTTTTCCTAAAATTCATTAGCAGTTGGACTCACTGCATACCCTATAACTGTATAGCAGACTCTCTCCTTTCTAATGGGAATTTGTCATTGCTGTGGCCCTGCTGTATGTGTCTTTAATTTCTTAGAGGGGTTTTTCCTAAATTTGGTCAGCCGTTGGACTCACTGCATACCCTATATCTGTATAGCAGACCCTCTCCTTTCTAATGGGAACATGTCGTACCTTGTTACTGTGGCCCTGCTCTGTGTGTCTTTAAATTCTTAGTGGGGTTTTTCCTAAAATTGGTCAGCCGTTGGACTCATTGCATACCCTATAACTGTATAGCAGACTATCTCCTTTCTAAATGGAATTTGTCGTTACTGTCGCCCTGCTCTATGTGTCTTTAAATTCTTAGTGGGTCTTAGTGGGGTTTTTGTTATGATCTGCAACATGTACTAAGGAAAGATAAGGGAAAGCTGTCCCTACAGCAAGACTAAGCTGAATCCCTATGATGTAGCGGGCTGCCTGTTCCTAGTGAACAGACCCGCCTTAGTCCTCGGCTAGTCTGAGCGAAGACCTATAGAATTAAGGGAGGGGTCCCTAAAAGAACTAAGGACTGGGACAAAAATGGGACACCTCCTAAACAGAGAAGTTGTTGCCGAACACAAAAAGACAAACTGACAAAAATGTACTAGAGGTCCCAGAGGACCAAGCGAACTTGACAGAGAAAGGCACAGAAGCACCAGGCTAGAGAAACAGTCAAACACTGATGTCCAGCACAAGGGCGGAGCTGGAATATAAAGTCAGATAGTCACGTGACCGCAAAACACAAGATAGAAATAACACGAGGGTTCTAACAGTACCCCCTCTTTTATGAGGATCCTCCGGATCCTCCAGGCCCAGGCCTGTCCGGAAACCTCCTGTGGAAAGCTTTAACAAGCTTAGGAGCAGAGACATCATACGTCCTTACCCAGGAGTTGTCTTCGGGACCGAAACCCTTCCAGGAGACAAGATACTGTAATCTCCCTCTATGCCATCTAGAATTCAAGATACGAGAAATTTCATATTCGCCGTCTTCCACAACAGGAGGAACTGTGACAGTGGCGTCCCTATCAGATACATCAGCCTTTTTCAACAAGGAAACAGGAAACACAGGATTAATCTTCCAGGAAGTAGGGACATCCAACCTAACAGCAGACGGGTTAACAACCTGAAGCACTTTAAATAGACCCACAAACTTAGGACCCAGTTTTTTAGAGGGAATCCTCAACCGCAGGTTTTTCGAGGACAACCAAACCATGTCACCCACAGTAAACAAAACCTCCTTACATTTCCTGTCAAAATAATTCTTGGACTTCTTGTTAGCCTCTTGAAGGTTGCAATGTACATTAGTCCAAACTCTCTCCAAATCACCGGAAAAATTCTCCTCCTCCGGCACTGCCGACCCCAATTTGGAGAACAAACAAAAAGACGGATGTCTCCCAGTACAACAAAAAAAATGAGAATACCCAGCAGAGGAGGATGTATGATTGTTAAGAGCAAATTCTGCGAGAGGCAGAAACTCAGACCACACCTCTTGATTGTCTGCCACAAAACAACGCAAAAACTGTTCAACATCCTGGTTCTTTCTTTCAGTCTGTCCATTAGACTCAGGATGATAACCAGACGAAAATGATAAATGGACTCCCAACCTGTCTCAAAAAGCACGCCAAAAGCGAGACATAAACTGAGGTCCTCTATCAGAAACAATAACCGTGGGAACGCCATGGAGCTTGACAATCTCCATAACAAACGCCTTAGCGAGTGTCTTGGCGCAGGGTAACTTAATGAATGGAACCAAATGACACATCTTACTAAAATGGTCATCAGTAATAAATTCCATTGTGAGATGCGTCCAAGGCGCACTAGGAACCTCCAGAGGGCAAAGCAACCCCGCAGTAGGAGTATGTGAAGCCTTTGACCTAGCACACACAGTACACTGACGCACCCACTTGATGACTTCCTTCTGCCATCCAGGCCACCAGAAACTGCGACTGATAAGTCTCTTAGTCTCCGAAATTCCTGGATGACCTGCCAACCAAGACTCATGACACTCCACAAACAAATCTCTCCTAAAGGCTCTAGGCACGAGCAACCTCCCATGGGGAGTGTTAGATGGAGCATCATCTTGAGCTTTCAGAATCCTAGTCTCCAAAACGGAGTCCAATCCCGCCACCACAACTCCTTTCTGTAAAATTCTCTCCTCCTCCTCGGCACCGACCGTAGGAGAGAAGCTGCGAGATAAAGCATCGGCTTTAACATTCTTAGTACCAGGATATAGGTAACAGAAAAATGAAACCGAGAAAAGAAAAGTGCCCACCTAGCTTGACGGGCATTCAAGCGCTTGGCAGCATCCAGAAAAATCTGAATAGGAAATCTAGCGCCTTCCAAAAAATGACGCCAATGTTCAAACACAAGTTTAATAGCCAGCAACTCCCGATTTCCAGCATCATAATTCAGTTCGGTTTCCGGAATTTTTTTCGAAAAGAAGGCAGAAGAATGTACTCCACCCTTGTTCTCCTGAGACAAATTGCTCCGACCCCCACCAATAAAGCATCGACCTCGACCAAAAAAGGCTTGATCTCATCAGGCTGCATAAGGATAGGGGCAGAACTGAACCTCTCTTTGAGATACTCAAACGCTTCAATGGCCTCAGTAGTCCACTGGACCGTATTCGCACCTTTCCTGGTGAGATCGGTTAGAGGTTTAACAATTACAGAAAAATTCTTAATGAATTTCCTGTAATAATTGGCAAAACCCAAAAATCTCTGTATAGATTTCAAACCAATAGGCCTAGGCCATTCCTGCACAGCCTAAACCTTCACAGGGTCCATCTCAAAGCCCTCGCTGGAGACAATGTAGCCGAAAAGACTAACATTTCTCCAGCTTAGCAAAGAGTGAATTATCACTCAATAACTGCAATCTGGTGAGTAAATCAAAATGTCATCCAAATACACAACCACATTCTTACAAATCAAAGGTCTCAGGATGTCATTAATAAGGTTCTGAAAAAATGTAGGTGCATTGGTAAGACCAAAAGGCATCACCAGATTCTCAAAATGACCTTCCGGAGTGTTAAAAGCAGTTTTCCATTCATCACCCTCCTTCACTCGTAACAAATTGTATGCCCCCCGGAGATCAATTTTGGAGAACCACTTGGCCCCCACTAACTGGTTAAATAAGTCAGGAATTAACGGCAATGGGTAGGAATTGCGAACGGTAATTTTATTAATTTCACGAAAATCGAGACATGGACGTAAACCACCGTCCTTTTTTTAACAAAGAGAAATCCAACTGCCACAGGCGACTTAGAAGGTCTAATGTGACCAGCAGCCAGGCTAGTCTGTATGTATTCCTCCAAGGCCTTTCTTTCAGGGATACTCAGATTAAACAAGCGACTCTTGGGAAGAGTAGCTCCCAGAACAAACTCAATGGCGCAATCATAATCCCTATGAGGAGGTAAAACTTGCGACTCCTCCTCCGAAAAAAACTTCAAAAAATCTTGAATAGGTACAGGTAATTCCCCTTTTTCCACATCCGCAATGCGACCATTACAACATTTATCATAGCACTTCAGACTCCAAGACTTAACCACATTAGTAGACCAGTCCAATAAAGGATTGTGCAGTTTTAACCAAGGCAATCCTAGAACAACTGGAGAGGGTAAATTATCTAAAACAACCAAGTCCAAAATTTCTTGGTGAACTCCATTGATAATGAGGGGAAATGCAGCAGTCTTGTGAGTAATACATTTCAAAGGAGTGTTATCAATTGCAATCACAGAAATAGGTGATGACAAAGGTTTGGATTTCAATTTAAGGTTTTCCAAAAACCCTTTATCAATCACATTAAGTGTTGAACCACAATCCTCAAATACCTGAAATTCAATCAAATCTCCCTGCAGAGTAGTACTCCCAGAAAGAAATACTCCTGCAGAGCGTAAACAAGCTATACGGGCGTAACTGACCTTTTTTTTTTTCTTTACTTAAACGACGCTCACAATACTTAATAAAATGGTCAGCTTTATCACAATAAAGACACAATCCCTTGGTAAACCTCCGGTCTCTTTCCTGAGAGCGGAGTGACAACGCCCCAACCTCCATCGTTTCTCCGCCGTCAGAGCAGATTTTCTGGGGACTAGGACCTGACATTACAGGAGTCTTTACCTCATTGAGCCTGCACCTCAGTCTTCTGTCTATACGAACAGCTAACTGCATAACATCCTGCAGAGTCTCTGGTGCAGGGAATGCAATTCGCAAATCCTTAACCCTTTCACTCAGACCAGCAAGAAATAAACATCTCAGCACAGGATCATTCCACTTAACTTCT
This sequence comes from Phyllobates terribilis, assembly GCF_046119375.1. NCBI lineage: Eukaryota > Metazoa > Chordata > Amphibia > Anura > Dendrobatidae > Phyllobates > Phyllobates terribilis. The sequence continues at coordinate 709,402,136 of NW_027362764.1, forward strand.
GAAGCCCATCTCCTGAAGTGTGTGCAATAATTTTCAACATCATCTGACCCCTGATTCAAACGTCTGAGTTCTAATTCAGCAGATGAGATTCGATCAGGATCGTCATATAATAGCCCCATAGCAGAAAAAAATTCTTCAACAGACCTTAAACACGGATCATTAGGCTGGAGAGAAAAGGCCCACTCCTGTGGTTCATTGCGCAAAAGTGACATAATAAAACCAATGCGCTGTGATTCAGTCCCAGAGGACCTTGGTCTCAAACGAAAATATAACAAACAAGCATTTTTAAAGGAAAAAAAATCTTGCTGTTTACCATAAAAAACATCAGGCAGTCCTACCTTGGGTTCAACAAAATGCGCTCCAGAACAGCTACTCACGTGTTGCTGAAGCTCGGCCACTTAAAGAGACAATCCCTGCAGGTGTTGAGCCAAATCCTGGACGGAAACCATACTGATCCCCGAATTTCTTTCCTTTTAGTGTTTTGGGCTGGATTTACTGTTATGATCTGCAACATGTACTAAGGAAAGATAGGGGAAAGCTTTCCCTACAGTAAGACTAGGCTGAATCCCTACCATGTAGCGGGCTGCCTGTTCCTAGTGAACAGACCCGCCTTAGTCCTCGGCTAGTCTGAATGAAGACCTATAGAATTAAGGAAGGGGCCCCTAAAAGAACTAAGGACTGGGACAAAAATGGGACACCTCCTAAACAGAGAAGTTGTTGCAGAACACAAAAAGGCAAACTGACAAAAATGTACTAGAGGTCCCATAGGACCAAGCGAACTTGACAGAGAAAGGCATAGAAGCACCAGGCTAGAGAAACAGTCAAACACTGAAGTCCAGCACAGCCACAAGAGCGGAGCTGGAATATAAAGGCAGATGGTCAAGAGACCGCAAAACACAAGATAGAAAAAGCAAACAGGAGGGTTCTAACAGTTTTCCCAAATTTTGGCAGCCCTTGCAGTCACAGCATGGGCATTACCACTATAGGAGACCCGCTCCTTTATAATAGGAACATTTTTTTACTGAGACCCTCCTCTATGTCTCTTCAAAGGGGTATTGGGTTGTGTCCAAATTTTTGGCAGCCCTTGCAGTCACTGGATACGCAATAACAGTATAGGAGACCCACTTGTTAATAATAAGAACAACAAGGCATAGCCGACTGATGGCTCTCTAACAATAGCGAGGGCCGACTGCTGGCCTTTTAAGAATAGTAAGGGCTGTCTGATGGCCCTATAAAAATAGGCTTTATGACTTTCAGAGTCCCTCCATCATAAATAAAACAGGATGTGTCTGATGATGTGTCACACACCACATTGCCAGATAAGGTTGTAAAATGTTAAAATTACATTTCCCGGTGAATGCCTTTGTCTTAAAAAATAACGTAAAAAAAAAAAATTAATAGGATCTTTCTTTAGTATAAAAAACAGTGTCACCAATTTAACCTCAATGTAATCATATTGTTCAGCTCATGCACCTCCTCCTCCTCTCCGAAATGACTACATCAGTCACAAGCTGACAGCACTGCAGCACTGCCTTGGCCAAGCGGCAACAGGCTGTGCTGAAGATAACATGCTTAATGCTTAATTGACAAACCGCCCAGCCCTGCAGAGTTGTTGAAAGCTGTAACACAGCAGCCTGATCTATGGCTCTCACCGCTGAACATACAGCCAGGCATGGTCGTGTGTCATAATGGGCGGAACCTGGTGACGGAGAAATGACAGCCGGGGTAGATACGGTTTCCCTCTATGCCAGTCATTTCACCGAGCTAAAGAATATGGCTGTGGTGAAATACAACTCCCACTGAGAAGCAGTTTCAGATTGAAAAACATTGTGCCCACCAGAGGATTTGATTCTGAGGGCTAACCTTTCTCACCCACTCCAGAGCCCCATAGCAGCTGCAAAGTTAGCGCTATCATGAACTTTCCTGAGGTAAAAGCCAAGGCACACCAGAGGATTCTCTGATGGGACTGTTCAACCCTGCCGAGAAGCAGTCCTTGCTAAGAAATGTGTGTGGGAAGGTTCCTGGACACTCTATTTTTACTGAAGAGGAAACACAGGCAAACACGGGGAGAACATACAAAGTCCTTGCAGATGTTGTCCTTGCTGGGATTTGAACCCAGGATCCCAGCGCTGCAATGCTTCAGTGCTAACCACTGATCCAATGTGCTGGTGTTCACCCTCTAATATCTAACAGGCTGGAGAAACTTGCACCTACTGCCACTCTATCTTCAGCTCCTTTGTGAGAAAATATATTTGGGCAGCCACTCAGTCTACCAAATAAAATTCCTGAGAAGGAAATTGGGGATGGCTTCGCTACTGGTACTGGAGGTAGTGTTAATACCATGGCGTCGTACCATAGTTTGCTGGAAATATTCCAGGCTGGTAGGAGGCAAGCAAATTCCCACAGAAAAGTACCAGCAGTAATGTTCAGGGACTTGTAGAAAACGGAGACAATACTGGGAGAAATAGTGACGACTGGGGACCGAGTATGGACACGAGGCATGTGGTTGTGAAAAGCTTCCGCCTCCACGAGCCTAAAAGGCCACATTTCAAGTGCAAGCAGCTTTACAGGACTTCCTGTAAGAAATGACACGCAGGGTAGATAGGGTTTCCCTCTATGCCAGTCCTTTCACCGACCTAAATACAACTGTCAGCAAAAAAATTGTGGACTGGCTCCGTACCGTCCCTGGCCACATTCACCTGTCCGTGTGTTTGGTTAGGCGGTCCTTCCCAGTAAGTGCACTGGGGAGGGCATAGGTAATGTTGTGGGACCCGTGCTTGTGGAAGGCCGGGAAATATAGTGGAGGCTGGGAACCGAGTATGGACACCCGGTCGCCCCCGGCATGAGGTTGTGAAAAGCTTCCGCCTCCAAGAGCTTAAAAGGCCATATTTCAAGTGCAAAGAGATGCCCAGAAATCTGGCAGTTTACTGTTGCGGCCTGTGGGTGGGTGGCTGGCTGCATACTTGCACCTGCATTCCAAGTAACAGAAAACTAAGCAGATGGTGGCCTCTATCATCATCATGGCCTCACCTCGGCACTATGAACTCTCCTGAAGGAGAAGCCAGGGTCCACCGGAGGAGTCTCCGGTTCTCGGGTGGGCCCGTCCAACCCTGCCAAAAAGCAGCCCCGGCTAAGACAAGTGTGGGGGAAGGTTCCCGGACACTCTATGGCTGATTTTTTTAATGTGGATCGGCCATGCTTATGCATGTTATTTCTCAAAACGCATTACAGATCAGGCCATTGTCCAACTCTGTATTCAAGAAATTAAATGCGCAAAGAAAGATGTGTGTGTGTCAAAGCACCACCGACAAGTGTGAGTTGATGTTGGACAGGCTGCCATTGCTTCTGCAACAAGCTCAATTACAGGAATTCCTGGGAGAAATGACAAGCAGGGTAGATACGGTTTCCCTCTATGCCAGTCCTTTCACCCAGCTAAATACAACTCTTAGCTAAAAAAGTTGTGAACTGGCTCCGTACCGTCCCTGGCCACATTCACCTGTCCATGTGTTTGTGGTTAGGCGGTCCTTCCCAGTAATTGCACGGTGGAGGGCACGGGTAATGTTGTGGGACCCGTGCTTGTGGAAGGCGGAGGCGATACCGGGAAATATAGTGGCGGCTGGGGACCGAGTATGGACACCTGGCCGCCGCCAGCATGAGGTTATGAAAAGCTTCCGCCTCCACGAGCCTAAAAGGCCACATTTCAAGTGCAAGCAGCTGTCAAACATTGGCAGTATAGTATTGCAGCCTGTGGGTGGGTGGGTAGCTGGATGCATACTTGCGCTTGCTTTCCAAGGAATGGGGTAGGGACAACTGAATGCTGCAGTGGGACAAGGACATGAACGGTGATTGTTGCAAGTCTGCAACAACAGGTGCATGGAGGGAGGCATCTTCGCATGTGCCAAGGATCACTTATGATGGGCACACTTTTAGGCAGTGACCTGGGAGTCAGAGATGCTTCCAGAGGTCTTCCCCATGCTGTTCCCATGTCTTTTCAGCCGTGTATGTGTGGCGCCCCTGAGGGTTCGGTCGCCACAGGGTTACTGCATCTCTTTAATGAGGTGTGGTATCTCTCCTTCGAGGTAAGGATGATGTATCTGTCAGGACCCCACCTCTGCATTCATCCCCACACCTCTCCCACCTGAGGGGGGCTTATAGGCACCAGGGTGCTGCCCCAGCCGGGATAAGAGGAGATGGGGGAACCAAAAGTTAGGGGGAACCTAGTAGTGGGTGAGGGTGGGGGACACACTTAGAGGTTACACAACAAAAATTCATATTTAATAAACAGCCATCTTGGGCTTATGGTCTTTTGATTGTGATCTTCATCACTGAACGTGGCTTTCTGTGATGGGGACACGGTCCTCGTACTCTGGCCTTGAGTCGAGGAGCGGGCAAGAGTTAACGGCTGTCTCTACCCAGTCAAGGTCCCTACCCAAGAAGGCCTGGAGGGAAGCGGAGGAGTAAAAGCTCCGCAGGCAAAAGGATCCCAGGGGGATGCAGACGGAGCGGTATACGCCACCTGTCCTCGCTATTCTGGCCTAGTCAGAGGGATTCCTGCTGCAAGAGGGGTACCGGCCCCCGATATCTGACTTTGTTACTCTATGTCTCAGTCGGAGAAGCCCGGAGGCTCAGTGGATCCCACCGGGTAACGGAGCGGAGTCGCCACCCGTACCCTTGTTCTGTGCATAGTCCAGAGGGAGACCCGGCCTTAGTACACGCACCACATACGGACAGGAGAGGACCTAGTGGGAAAGTCTAGGAACACTCTGGTGCGGGGTCCTGACCAAAGCACCTGAACTACCCGGAGGATTGTCGGACCCCCGGTCCTGGTGGCCGCAGCGCGCCGTAAGGAGCAGGGAGAAGCCTTGCAGCTGTGCATACTACCGTGAGTAAAGCTTGGAAGACCACCTCTATGGCCTTCGGTTTCTTATTGCAATGTGGCACCGCACTACACCGTACCACATCTTCCACTACCACTCCCATCCTCCTGTCCTCTCTGCCCTGAGGCCCTGCTCCGCCTGTGGGGAGTAGTATCATCTCCGGCTGCCACTACATCCCGCCTCAGAGGACTGAACGCAGTGCTGGTGGCCATCACCAGACACCACAGGTGGCGTAGTCAATATAACCACTCGATTAAACACCAACTCTGAAAGCCCATTACACCCTTTTAATGTGACGGCTCTGGGCACAGAACGGGTCCAGGCCACGGCTACAACCCACCAAACATCTGACCCGGCTCCGAGTAACCCCACTTCCCAGGGTGAGGGCTGTGAGCGTCACATACTCATGTGTCTGATGATGTGTTACACACCACATGGCCAGATAAGGTTGTAAAATGTTAAAATTACATTTCCTGGTGAATGCATTTGTCTTGGTTGAAAGCAATGCAAAAGTGCAAAAACGCATCAAAAACGCTACGTGTGAATATAGCCCAAGGTGTGGAGGAGTATTTTTGTTTTTGGTTATTTATTTTGCCTTATATACAAGTCATTACCTTGGAAAGGATGTTCCTTAACATATTTCCCAGGAAAATTCATTTTGGTTTCATTTTTGTATGTTTTATTGTGAGTCCGTAAAAGTGGCGTAATACTCTGACCACGTTGCTGACAACAGTGATCTGGGAGTCAGAGATGCTTCCAGGGGTCTTCCCCATGCTGTTCTCATGTCATTTGAGCACTGTTCCCATCGATTTGGGCAATTTTTAGGCCCTCTGCAGACCGCCGGGAGGAGCCACCTGAAAAATGCTCGAGTTTCCCATAGACTTACATTGGGCTCGTTCCTCGCGTCGAGCACCCGAGTATTCCAATTTGCTCGACCCGAACAACGAGTACCCGAGCATTTTAGTGCTCACTCATCACTATTAAAGACCAATGGGAACCACTGGAGCACCAGCACTGGAAATAAGCAGATTGGCTTGATTTATTAATTTTGTTATTTAACCACTTACCCTGCCTGAAAAAAACTGTCTATAGGCAGAATCCTGTAAAACCAGTAGGGTTGTTGAAAAATCAGTGAGTTTTAAATGGCCATCAGATCCTCAGGAAACAGGAGCTGTGAGCCAGGAGAGTATAGCTAATCGTGCCCATCTAATAGAGGGGAACTCTCCCAATAATTCTTTATTTGTATCCAGTCTACGAATCCTAAATAAAATACAAAATCTGGGCTCCAGGCTGATGCATTTTACCCGTCTGTGATACATAGTACAAATTTATAAAATAATGTTAGCTAGCATTTTTAGGCTATGTTCACACACATTATGTTTTTTTCTGCTGCAAATCTGCTGCTAACTTTTCTCTGGCAGGAAAACAGCTGTGTTTTTTCACCCATAGGAAGTAATGGGTGGTCAAAAATACGCAACAAATACGCGCGTTTTTTAAGCAGCTGTTCCTGCCAGAGAAAAGTTAGCAGATTTGCAGCAGAAAAAAACACAACGTGTGTGAACCCATTAATTCCTATGGCTATATTCACACACGTTGTGTTTTGCTGCGTATTTTGCAGCAGATTTTTATGCACATTTTCAGCTGCGTCTGGCAGTACAAGCAAAGTCTATGAGAAACCAGACTTCTCTGTTCACACATGTTGCTTTTTGTTTGCTGCGTATTTTCTGCCTTGCTTGCGTATTTAGAAAATGGAGCATGTCACTTCTTTCAGCGTTTCTGCAGCAGAAAACGCACCTGCGTTTTTTCAACCATAGGAAGTAATGGGTGGGGAAAAAACACTGCAAATATGCATGAAGAATGCAGCAAAAAAAATTACTGCGTTTTTTGCTGCGTAATTGCAAAATAGAATGGGATTCTTTTTTTTTTTACAGAACTTTATGTACATGTCTAAATAGAGACAGAAGGACAGTGAAAAAAATGCTGCAAAAATGCAGCGAAAAAAACACCGGAAAACCTGCTTTTTTGACGCAGCTGTTTTCCTGCCAGAGAAAAGTTGTCAGCAGATTTAGCTGCAGAATAAAACACAACGTGTGTGAACACAGCCTTAAAGGGAACCTGAATGATACATGCTGCAGATCCCCAGACAGCATATATCAGGCACTGTCTGTATGATCTCAGCCATACAGTTAGGTCCATATATATTTGGACAGAGACAACATTTTTCTAATTTTGGTTCTAGACATTACCACAATGAATTGTAAACAAAACAATTCAGATGCAGTTGAAGTTCAGACTTTCAGCTTTCATTTGAGGGTATCCACATTAAAATTGGATGAAGGGTTTAGGAGTTTCAGCTCCTTAACATGTGCCACCCTGTTTTTAAAGGGACCAAAAGTAATTGGAAAGATTAAATAATTGTAAATAAAATGTTCATTTCTAGTACTTGGTTGAAACCCTTTGTTGGCAATGACTGCCTGAAGTCTTGAACTCATGGACATCACCAGACGCTGTGTTTCCTCCTTTTTGAGGCTCTGCCAGGCCTTCACTGCGATGGTTTTCAGTTGCTGTTTGTTTGTGGGCCTTTCAGTCTGAAGTTTAGTCTTTAACAAGTGAAATGCATGCTCAATTTGGTTGAGATCAGGTGACTGACTTGGCCATTCAAGAATATTCCCTTTCTTTGCTTAAATAAACTCCTGGGTTGCTTTGGCTTTATGTTTTGGGTCATTGTCCATCTGTAGTATGAAACGACGACCAATCAGTTTGGATGCATTTGGCTGGATCTGAGCACACAGTATGGCTCTGAATACATCAGAATTAATTCGGCTGCTTCTGTCCTGTGTCACATCATCAATAAACACTAGTGACCCAGTGCCACTGGCAGCCATGCATGCCCAAGCCATCACACTGCCTCCGCCGTGTTTTACAGATGATGTGGTATGCTTTGGATCATGAGCTGTACCACGCCGTCGCCATATTTTTCTCTTTCCATCATTCTGGTAGAGGTTGATCTTGGTTTCATCTGTCCAAAGAATGTTCTTCCAGAACTGTGCTGGCTTTTTTAGATGTTTTTTTAGCAAAGTCTAGTCTAGCCTTTTTATTCTTGATGCTTATGAGTGGCTTGCACCGTGCAGTGAACCCTCTGTATTTACTTTCATGCAGTCTTCTCTTTACCGTAGATTTGGATATTGATACGCCTACCTCCTAGAGAGTGTTGTTCACTTGGTTGGCTGTTGTGAAGGGGTTTCTCTTCACCATGGAGATTATTCTGCGATCATTCACCACTGTTGTCTTCCGTGGACGCCCAGGTCTTTTTGCATTGATGAGTTCACCAGTGCTTTCTTTCTTTCTCGGGATGTACCAAACTGTAGATTTTGCCACTCCTAATATTGTAGCAATTTCTCGGGTGTTTTTTTTCTGTTTTTGCAGCTTAAGGATGGCTTGTTTCACCTGCATGGAGAGCTGCTTTGACCGCATGTTTACTTCACAGCAAAACCTTCCAAATGCAAGCACCACACCTCAAATCAACTCCAGGCCTTTTATCTGCTTAATTGAGAATGACATAATGAAGGGATTGCCCACACCTGTCCATGAAATAGCCTTGGAGTCAATTGTCCAATTACTTTTGGTCCCTTTAAAAACAGGGTGGCACATGTTTAGGAGCTGAAACTCCTAAACCCTTCATCCAATTTTAATGTGGATACCCTCAAATGAAAGCTGAAAGCCTGAACTTCAACTGCATCTGAATTGTTTTGTTTAAAATTCATTGTGGTAATGTCTAGAACCAAAATTAGAAAAATGTTGTCTCTGTCTAAATATATATGGACCTAACTGTATACAGCGGGTAAAATAAGTATTGAACACGTCACCAATTTTCTAAGTAAATATATTTCTAAAGGTGCTATTGACATGAAATTCTCACCAGATGTCTGTAACAACCCATCCAATCCACACAGGCAAAGAAATCAAACCATAGATGTCCATAAATTAAGTTATATGTAATAATGAGAAACCGGCCATGACCGGCTTGTACATTAGTGATGGGGTTGGATACATCAGGGGTTTATGTTCAGTGCACAAATGAGGAAATTTTCCCGACGTATGCTCAATGATTTCATTATGGTAATTGAAGCTTTGTTTTATTACATTGAGGGGAGCTCTGTATCAGAAAAAAGTTATCTCTACCTGATAAAAATAAATTAAGAAAGTAATTTGTAAAAATTTTTGGATCTATTTCAATTTAAAAAATACTGTTTAAAGCAGTTCTGTCACCAGATTTCTCACTAAAATATGCATACATTATTAAATTGATCTAAAAGACATGACGAGGCTGGTGTGTTTACTTTAAAAATCCATCACAGATTGACTGTATAATCCTAATATTAATTTTAACGTTAATATTAATGAGCATTTTATGAGTCCGGCTATAGAGTGAGACAGATCACGAGTCTGAGTGTATTCAGTCTCCGCCTACCCATCCTGAATGACAGCTGCAGCTTGTACTTAGCAGTGTGAGATCTCCACAGCGGCAGGGAGGAAGGACACTATGGTGCTATCTATTATGGTAGGTGGGTGAAGATTGAGTTAAACTTCATATATTATTGTACAGTCATTCTGATATGGATTTTGATAGTAAGTACATGGGCCTCGTCGGGTCTAAGAGATCTATTTAGAAATGTCTGCAGTTTGTATTCTGAAATCTGGTCTGTAAGAGAGGTTGACTGTGACTGACTCTTCTTAGCACTTGCTACTCCTGATCACTTTCAGACTGCAGTACAGTATATGGGTCAATATTTTGCATTAGTATTTGTCAGGACCAGGAGTGGGTCCAAATCACAGAAGGGGTACACATTTTTCCATTATAATTTTTCTCTCTGTAGACTTGGTGTCTGGCTTTGGCTTATAAATAGTGTTGAGCATTCCGATACTGAAATATCGGGTATCGGCCGATATTCGCAGTATCGGAATTCCGATACTTAATTCCGATACTTTTGCAATATCGTATACCGGAATCGGAAGTTCCCATAATGCAATGAGCCATTTTCATTTTATTCAGCCAATGAGGATCCTAAGAAGTGTGGGCACATCCTGTTAGGCATGTAGGCATCTTAACTAATGGCATGGCTGTGATTGGCTGCTGAAATGATGTCATGATGCACTATAAAAGCCGCCGCCGCCATTTTGAGCTCACTCTGCTGTGAATTCAGTTAGGGATAGGACGCTGTTGTTCTGAGGGACAGTTTTAGCTACCTATTTGGTCTATTCTGCTTTACCCAAGCTACTTTATAAATCGCTGTGCCTTGCAGCGCTAGTGCACAGTTCTCTGTGCTGTTCACCGCTTTCTGCAAGGTCTCTGTGTGTGAGTGCAGCTCACCCTGTAGTGTGTGCTTCAGCCACGTCTGGTTGTAGTGCACTCAGTGTGTGTCACTGCCTCATGCATTGTTCTTTTTTGCCAATTCATAATTTTTCCTGATATCTCCTATTAGTGTGGTGGTTCCATCCGTATTCAGCTAAATTGGTTCCAAACACACTATATAGGAGTAGATAGAGAAATTTTTTTGGTCTTGCAGCGCTAGTGCACAGTGCTCTGCATCTGTACTGTTCACCGCTGTCTGCAAGGTCTGGTGTGTGAGTGCAGCTCACCCTGTAGTGTGTGCTTCAACCCCGTCTGGTTGTAGTGCACTCAGTGTGTGTCACTGCCTCATACATTGTCCTTTATTGACAATTCATAATTTTTCCTGATATCTCCTATTAGTGTGGTGGTTCCATCCGTATTCAGCTAAATTGGTTCCAAACACACTATATAGGAGTAGATAGAGGAGCCTTTCTGCAGCATTGGGCCCTGCAGCCCCAGCCAGATTAGTATTAGCCTATTTTTTGCAGCCTCATCTATTGCATTGTAGGTTACCTTCCTACATTGTAATAGCTACAAAAAGTTTGTGATACTATCGTTATTACATCTTTAGGCACATCCAGTGTCTTTTTGTGACAAAAAAAAACCTAAATAAAGTTCACCAAACACTCCACTTTACAGTTGTGTAGGCCACATTAGCTCATATTAAAGTCTAGTCCACACTTTATAAAATTAGTGTTTCTTATACCTGTTAACAGCTGTTCAGGAATAAGCACACTAAGCCCTTAGTACTTTTTTGCCTATCTTTATCAGTCTACCAAGATGAAGAAGGCAGGGAGTAAGGCATGTGGTCGTGGGCGTGGGCGTGGGCGTGGAGTTTCTGCAGGGAGAGGACGTGAGGATTCTGTGCCTGCAGGGAGAGGACGTGGGGATTCTGTGCCTGCTGCGGGCACCAGTGACTCAGCATCCCCCAGTTTTACCAGGGAACAGTCCTTTATGCGCAGCTTTGTAGGAGCTAGCCGTACCCCACTGCTGCGCGAGGACCAAATTGAAGCCGTTGTCGGATGGATGGCAGCTAATGCATCGACTTCAATTAGTTCCAGATCCTCTCAGGTCCTGAGCACTGAAGAGCACCCATCTGTCTCTTCACCACCTGCCAAATTGCCCAGGCAGTCAGAGAGCCCTGGACAGGAGCCATCTCTACTTCTGTTCTCTGAATCTCTTGGCTTGGAAAGAGGGGGCCAGCCAAGCAGAATTCTAGAATTTGAAGAAGAGGTAGTATGCAGTGATGCGCAACCGTTTTGTCTCTCTGAATCTGAAGAGGCGGGTGGGCCAGTGCCTATGGTCAGCAGCACACCTCAGTACGCATCTGATGATGAGACTCAGGTGCCACTTTCTGGTGTATATGATGAGGTCCTTGACCCATCATGGCGTGAGGGACAGGAAGGTGGTGGGAGCAGCTCTGAGGAAGAGATTCCCCGAACGGCCCAAAAAGGAGGGAGAGGGAGGGGGCAGACTTGGTTGCCTGTAGCCTCCACTTCGGCACCCATTAGGAGCATGGCTCTTCCAAAATCCAAAGCGGGCGCTCCCAAGACTTGCAGTGCCTGGTCCTTTTTTGACACAGTTGCAGATGACATTTGCTTTGTCAAATGCAAGCTGTGTAATCAGAAGGTGAAAAGAGGGAAAAGTGTCAGCAACCTCAATACCACAAATATGTGGAAACATGTGCGGACCAAGCACGTGGTGGAGTTACAAAAACACACTGAAGACCTAGGCCAACCTACAGCGCCACCTACCACCTCTTCAGCTCGTGTTGTAGCCTCTTCCTCCAGCTCACACACAGCTGGTTCGGCTTCCTCACAGGATCGCCATGGAAGAATCTCTGGCACTGTTGTACAGAGACACAGTGTAATTCCACCCACAGCACCACTTTCCCAGTCATCCTTACACTCCCAGGCCAGTCTACAGCCATCGTTCGCACAGGCATGGGAGAAAAGGCGCCCATACTCGGCAAACCACCCTCGAGCACAGGCTCTGAATGCTGGCATTGCTAAACTACTGGCCCTTGAAATGCTATCATTCAGGCTGGTGGAGACTGACACATTCCGTAACTTTATGGCATTGGCAGTCCCACAATACAACGTGCCCAGCCGCTTTTATTTCAGCAGGCAAGCCGTCCCTGCCCTGCAACATCATGTGGAGGGAAAAATTAAACATGCGCTACAAAACGCCGTCAGTAGCAAGGTCCACCTGACCACCGATGCGTGGACCAGTAAGCATGGACAGGGACGATACCTTTCCCTCACTGCCCATTGGGTAAATGTTGTGGAGCCGGGTACAAATCTTGAGAGTGGCGCTGTACGTGTTCTGCCAACTCCAAGGATTGCAGGAATCCAGTCTGTACACATTGACTCCTCCTCATACTCCAGTTCCTCTGAATCAGCGCTGCAGGAGCCGTCACGGTCTACCTCCACATCGACCCGTGAACTGATGACCGATATGAGCACAGCCGTGGCCAAACGTCAACAGGCCGTATTAAAATTAATTTCTTTGGGGAATCGAAGCCACACAGCGCAGGAGCTCTGGAATGCCATCAAGCAGCAGAGCGACGTGTGGTTTGTGCCAGTGAATCTCCAGCCAGGCATGGTAGTGTGTGACAATGGCCGAAATCTGGTGGCAGCTCTGGGCCTAGGCAACCTCACTCACATCCCATGTCTGGCACATATGCTCAACTTGGTCGTGCAGAGTTTTTTGCGGGACTATCCGGATCTTGATGCACTGCTTCACAAGGTCCGCATAGAGTGCGCTCACTTGCGGCGTTCCAGCAATGCAAGATCATGCATTGCAGCTCTGCAGCGCCGATTACGTCTTCCGGAACATCGCATCATATGTGACCTACCCACCAGGTGGAATTCAACGTTACATATGTTGGAGAGGTTGTGTGAGCAGCAGGCAGCAGTAATGGAGTACCAGCTGCAGCAGGCGCAAACAAGTCGCAGTGCGCGCCGTTCACACTTCACCACCACTGAGTGGGCCTCTATGAAGGACATTTGCCACGTTTTGCGTGCCTTCGATTATTCCACGCGGATGGCGAGTGCAGATGATGCACTAGTCAGCATGACTATCCCCCTTATCTGCCTGCTTGAAAAAACACTGCAAGCACTAAGGGACGAGGTTTTGGAAGAGGTGGAGGATGAGGAGTCACAAATTCCATCTGCTTCTCTACAGTCTGCGCAACGTGGTTCCTCACAAAGGCCTAGGCAGGGGACACTTTGTGAGGAGGATGAGGAGGAGTCAATGGATGAGGAAGACATCTGTCCAGAGGAGGGAGGTACACAATGCTCTAGTAGTCAGTATCTAGAGCGAGGGTGGGGTGATGCAGAGCAGGCAGAGATCACGCCTCAAGCAGGGGACAGTGTTTCTTGGCCAGTTGGCAGTCTGCAGCACATGGTTGATTTCATGCTGCAGTGCCTGAGAAACGACCGCCGCATCGCCCACATTCTCAACACGGCTGATTATTGGGTGTCCACCCTCCTAGATCCTCGCTACCGGGACAACTTACAAAGCCTCATAACACCGTTGAACCGGGAGCGTAAAATGCGGGAGTACCAAGACGCACTGGTGCATTCCATCATGTTCTCCATTCCAACCGAGAGCAGTGCTGCTAGTGCTTTACAAAGCAGCTCAGTGCGTCGAGGCAGTGGAGGAAGCTCTGCACAAAGAGGGAGCAGAAGCAGCGCCTCAGCACAAGGCAAGACCAGTATGGCCGAAATGTGGCAAAGTTTTGTGTCCCCGCCGCCACAAATGTCTATGACGCGCCCTCTGGGCCAGTGCTGTAGTGCGGCGCACGTGTGCGCGGGGGAATACCCGGAGCCGGATCCGATGGGGGTAGTAGTTTCCGAGTGGCGGGGACCCGGTCCGTGCCCAGGGTGGTCAAACTAAGTGTGTGGCAGTCTTTGTAGATGTTGTTTAAGTGTCGACTACGCCACCCGTTGATTTGCGGCCGCAAGGCCTTCTCTGCAGAACAGTCCGCTGAGGCCGGTGGTATGTGTGCAGCAATGGTGGTATAACCCCCAACGGGAGAGGTATGGCCTCAGGGCAGCTGGTGCGGGTGAAGGAAGTGATAGAAAGGGCGTCCCGGTACCTTTAGTGCTGGTAGTACGATGGAACACAGAGACTGATGGCAGTTTTCAATGCTTTACTCACAGATGTTATCAGTGTCAGTCCTGCAGGTGATGACGACCCGAGCCGTGCTGCGTCCACCAGGTACGGGGCTCGACCAACCCCCAGGCAGTTCCAGAGTGTGACCTTGAACTCCTTTCTCCGTTCCTTTCTCTGGCCGTCCCCACTAGGGACCCACCCATGTCCAGCTTCCTCGGGCCTTCTGGTGGCGAAACCTATCTCCGGTTTCCCTGACCCTATGTGGCGTGCCTTCGTGGTGAGTGTAGTGAGTGGTTGCGCCAAGACGTGGCCACGACCTCCGGTTCCTGGCTGAGGATAAGTGGCCTCCACCAGTTCGGGATCCGGTACCCTGCTCTGCCAACCCTTCACCCGTTTTAGCTCACTCGTGGGATCTCAGGGTTCCCTCTTCCTTCATGTCTCTGGGCCTTTCTCCAGGTTCCATTCCTTCCTTGTTCCTTGTTCCTTTCCTCTTGTCTTTCTCTCTCTTGCTCCCTTCAGGAGCAGCACCCAGACAGGGCTGCTGCTCCCTGTCACTACTCTTTTCCTCTTCTTCTGTCTGACTGAACTCCCTTCCCGTCCTAAGATGGTGCCCACCTTTTTATACTCCCTCTGACACCCGAGCCCAGGTGACTAGCCACCAATGGGCTCCTTCCTATGCCCAGAGTCCCTCCCCTCTCTGCTCCTGCACCACTGGGATATTCCTCCCCCCCTCCCACTCCAGCCAGGGACAGACGCTGTCGTACCTGCACATTCACCTAGTGGGAGTACCATTGATCTGTCCCCCGGAAATGGGATGTATGTGGTGCATGCAGCTAACAGAGTTCCAGTCCACACTCCATCCTTACCCGGGAGTGGAATACCACACCTCTGGTTCGAGGTGCAATACCCCTGTAGCAGCTGAGCCCTCGGGGTGCTACATTCCCCCCTGGTAAACCACAGCACGTCCTCGGGCTGAAATAGAGTAAAACAATTTTTAAAGTGTACGTACACATAAAACACATCAACTTTCATCCATCCCTTTATGGGAGGTTTTCTCAACAGCTGGCTAATGCCACCGGAACTCTTTTACAAAAACACTATGTAAAACTTTGGCATCATATCAAATTTCACATTAAAGCATTCTCAAATAAAACATTCTTGAATTCTCGGGTTCTTGGGATCTTGGGATCTGGGATCTGGCCGCTCTCAGTCCTCGGTCAGGTTAGGGATTAGGGCAAAAATAGGCAACAGTTCTCTTTCTGTCCCAACGGGGACCACACTCTTAGTGGAAACAGTCCCACAACAGTCCTTATACCCGGTCGGGTAACTATTTACATCTCCTCTTTTACCGTTTACGATTAACGGTGTCCTCCACACGCTCCTTTCTCTTCCGCAGGTTCAGACCCGTCCACTGTGCCCCTTCGGTAGGTGGGACTCTACGTCGCTCCTGTTTACAAACACCTGGCCTATGGTCTTCGGGTCTTGAATGATGCCCCAGCCACATGCCATGTGAAACTTAACAACAGTCCCGGTGACTCGGGGACCGTGAGCTGTACGGGGGGGGGGGTCCTGGCGGGCCCTTGTCTTCTGCTCCACGTTTTTAATGTGGAGCCACTCCTACGGGGTGACTCTTCCTGGAGCGGGGGTTGGTGTACTCAGGCGGCCAGACGAATGGTGTCCCATCCAGGCAGGTGTGCTGCTCATACAGGTCTTTCCCCAATGGTGGCACGACTAGGGGCCCCGGCTGGGGTGCAGCGCCCGCGGGCACTCGGCCTTTTAACCAGGCCGGTGACTTTCTGATCGTGCCCGGTGTTGGGGAGCACGGTCCAGGGCGAGGCTCCGCTGCAGAGCTTGCCGCTGGAGGGCTGACTGCTGGTGATGGAGGCACGGCGGGCGGCGCGGCACCCAGAGCTTTGGGTTCCGCGGCGGGAGGTAGGGGCAGGTCCGCGGCCTCAGGGCCCGGAGTAACGGCGTTCCCCTTACTTGTCGTTGCGGCCTCCCCTGCGGCGTCGTCCTTGGCCTCCGATCCGCTTCTGCTGCCTCTCGGGATGGACGCGGTACTGGATGGTGGCTGCACCTCCGGTTGGCAGGTCAGCGTGCGCCGGGTCAACTCCTCCTTCCACCCGGCGAGCACGTCTCGTTGCGCCCGGATCATCCTCTTGTTCAGTTCTTCCAACGCGGCCTGCGCGTACTCCGGTTCTTCCTTCTGGAGCACCGCTAGCAGCTCTGCAATTTGGTATGGCGGCTCCACCTGCAGCAGGCCTCGCGCCTGCGGTCCGGTACTTCGTTCCTCCTCCATTCCCGGGTGCTGTCGGTCCGGACTCATCCAGACCGCACCCTGCCCCGCAGTTTTCTTTGCTCTCCGCCCCCATGGTCGGTGATATTGAGGTGTCTGGGTGACAATCACCCTTAGGGGCAGTCCCCCCACCTTGACGGACAGTTCCACGGTCGTCTTCATCACTCTCGAGGGTGGACCTTGCTTTTGGCGCCACTCTGGAACCTGGCCCACGATGGGAGGTGGCCTCTTGCCGTCCTCTGGCACGCCCATCATGGCGTCCGCTCTGCCAAGGCGGGAAAGGTCGATGAAGATGGCGGGAAACAGTCCAAGATGGCATCCAATGGCGGGAATCTGCTCCGAACGGCGGGAAATGGCTGGGGATGGCGGGAACCGATGGATGATGGTAGGAATCTTCTTTTTATTTTTTTGGTTCGTTCAAAGTTCTCTTCAGGCACGCAATACCCGTTTGTGGCGGGCTGGTCTGAATCCTGCCGACTACGCCAAAGTTGACGCGCCCCCTGGGCCAGTGCTGTAGTGCGGCGCACGTGTGCGCGGGGGAATACCCGGAGCTGGATCCGATGGGGGTAGTAGTCTCCGAGTGGCGGGGACCCGGTCCGTGCCCAGGGTGGTCAAACTAAGTGTGTGGCAGTCTTTGTAGATGTTGTTTAAGTGTCGACTACGCCACCCGTTGATTTGCGGCCGCAAGGCCGCCGCTGCAGAACAGTCCGCTGAGGCCGGTGGTATGTGTGCAGCAATGGTGGTATAACCCCCAACGGGAGAGGTATGGCCTCAGGGCAGCTGGTGCGGGTGAAGGAAGTGATAGAAAGGGCGTCCCGGTACCTTTAGTGCTGGTAGTACGATGGAACACAGACACTGATGGCAGTTTTCAATGCTTTACTCACAGATGTTATCAGTGTCAGTCCTGCAGGTGATGACGACCCGAGCCGTGCTGCGTCCACCAGGTACGGGGCTCGACCAACCCCCAGGCAGTTCCAGAGTGTGACCTTGAACTCCTTTCTCCGTTCCTTTCTCTGGCCGTCCCCACTAGGGACCCACCCATGTCCAGCTTCCTCGGGCCTTCTGGTGGCGAAACCTATCTCCGGTTTCCCTGACCCTATGTGGCGTGCCTTCGTGGTGAGTGTAGTGAGTGGTCGCGCCAAGACGTGGCCACGACCTCCGGTTCCTGGCTGAGGATAAGTGGCCTCCACCAGTTCGGGATCCGGTACCCTGCTCTGCCAACCCTTCACCCGTTTTAGCTCACTCGTGGGATCTCAGGGTCCCTCTTCCTTCATGTCTCTGGGCCTTTCTCCAGGTTCCATTCCTTCCTTGTTCCTTGTTCCTTTCCTCTTGTCTTTCTCTCTCTTGCTCCCTTCAGGAGCAGCACCCAGACAGGGCTGCTGCTCCCTGTTGTAACGGGTCTGGGAGGCGGAACCTCTGAGCTACTATACAAGGGGGCGGCCCTTGTAAGGGAGCGGGTGGCAGTCTCTGGATGAACGGGCAGGGAGTTACGGCAAGTGATCGGGGCAGTCTCTGGGTAAAGGGTAGGTACGACCTGTGATGGCAGAGCCTCCGGGTAGGCTAGCAGGCAGATGGTAGATGTGTGCTCCCAGGTGAGCAAGCGAGAGTCTCTGGAAAGGTAGGTGGTCACAGCACGTGACGGCGAAGCCTCCAGGTAGGCTAGCAGGCAGGTAACAGGTGGGCGCTCCCAGGTGAGCGGGCAGGAGTCTCTGGAATGGCAGATGGTCACAGCACGTGACGGCGGAGCCTCCAGGTAGGCTAGCAGGCAGGTAAAAGGTGGGCGCTCCCAGATGAGCGGGCAGGAGTCTCTGGAATGGCAGATGGTCACAGCACGTGACGGCGGAGCCTCCAGGTAGGCTAGCAGGCAGGTAACTGATGTGCGCTCCCAGTTGAGCGGGCAAGCTGGTCCTTAGACAGACTGACAGGAGTTGGAAGGCAGACCGTCGGACCTCAGGGTAGCAGGCAGGTAACTGATGTGCGCTCCCAGGTGAGCGGGCAAGCTGGTCCTTAGACAGACTGACTGGAGTTGGTAGGCAGACCGTCGGACCTCAGGCTGGCAGACAGGTGACTGGATATCAGGCGGGACAAAGACAACAGGCTGGCAGGAATCTGGCAGGTAACTGGCAGGTAACTGGCAACGGGACCTGAGGGCTGAAGCACAGGTGAGACACAGGTGCAAACAACATTGCTCGGGCACCTCCATTTTGGAGGAGGTGCCTCATATATGATGAAGTCCTCCGGCCATTGGCCGGGGACTCCTTAGGACGGCGCGCACGGCCCCTTTAAGAGGAGGGGAGCGCGCGCGCGCCCTAAGCACAGGGGCCGGGAAGGAGCGCGCGCTGACAGCAGAGCGGGAGGAGGACGCCGGGAAGGAGCGCGCGCTGACAGCAGAGCGGGAGGAGGACGCCGGGCTCGGAGCAGAGAGGTGAGGGGAACAGCGTCCCTGCCTAGCAGAGGGCAGGGACGCCGACGCTACAGTACCCCCCCTTTAGGCCCCCCCTTTTTTAGGCCAGACAGAAATTTAGCAAGAATGAGAGGGGCATGGATGTTCTCCCGGGGCTCCCACGTTCTCTCCTCAGGACCAAACCCCCTCCAATCTACCAGAAAAAAGGTTTTACCTCTTACCCTTTTGGTGGCTAGAATGTTCTCTACCTCAAACTCGTTTTCAGCGGAAACCGGAGCAGGAGGCGGACCTGTAGACTTGGAAAAAGAGTTAAGTACCACAGGTTTGAGGAGAGATACATGGAAGGAGTTAGGGATCCGCAAGTTGGCCGGGAGTTTCAATTTATAGGCCACCGGGTTGATCTGACTGATGACCTCCAGTGGGCCGATGAATCGAGGCCCTAACTTATAGGAAGGGATCTTGAGCCGGACATATTTGGACGAGAGCCAGACTTTATCCCCAGGACGGAATTGAGGAGGGTCCAGACGTTTTTTGTCAGCATGTCTTTTCATACGCTCGGATGACAGAAGTAGTGCGGACCGGGTACTCTCCCATATGGAGGAAAATTTGTTAACAAGAGATTCCGCAGCCGGATTGTCCACCGAGGTGGAGACGGGAAACGGGATCCGAGGATGCTGACCGTAGACTACAAAAAACGGGGATTTGGAGGAAGATTCGCTCTCGTGATTGTTGTACGAGAATTCGGCCCATGGCAGGAGATCCACCCAGTCAGAATGGTGGGCATTAACGAAGTGCCGGAGGTAACTGGTCAGGTTCTGATTAATCCGCTCCACTTGACCATTAGACTGTGGGTGGTAAGCGGAGGAGAAGTCCAGGGTGACGTCTAGCAATTACAAGTGGCTCTCCAGAAACGAGAAGTGAACTGTACCCCTCGATCCAACACGATGTGACGGGGCAGGCCATGAAGACGGAAGATGTGGCGGATAAAGTCTTTAGCCAGCTCGGGTGCAGACGGGAGGCCTGGCAGGGGAATGAAGTGAGCCATCTTGGAAAAGCGGTCAGCGACCACCCAAATGACCGTACAACCGGCAGAGACGGGCAGATCAGTTATGAAGTCCATCGCTATATGCTGCCAGGGGGCAGCAGGTACTGGCAGAGGAAGAAGGCGGCCGGCTGGCAGGTGTCTCGGAACTTTGTTGCGGGCGCAGGACACACAGGCAGAAACAAAGTCTATTACATCCTTGTGCAGGTTAGGCCACCAGTAGTGCCGGGTAATAAGCTGGAGGGTCTTTTTCTGACCGGCGTGGCCAGCTAGTTTAGACGAATGACCCCAGTGTAGGATCTTCTCCCGATCAGGTACTGATACGAACGTCTTACCGGGAGGAAGACGATTTAGACTCACGGGAGCCACCTGCATTACTCTGGCGGGATCGATGATATGTTTAGGTTCCTCCTCGAGGTCAGACACCAGAAAGGATCGGGACAAGGCGTCCGCTTTGATGTTCTTGTCCGCCAGGCGAAAATGTAGAACAAAATCAAAGCGAGCAAAAAACAAGGACCACCGGGCTTGGCGCGGGTTAAGTCTCTGGGCATGCTGAAGATAAGCCAAGTTCTTGTGGTCAGTGTAAATTATTACCGGATGAAGAGCCCCCTCGAGCAGGTAACGCCACTCCTCCAATGCCAGTTTGATGGCCAACAACTCTCGGTCTCCTATGGAATAATTGCGCTCTGAGGAGGAGAAGAGTTTAGAGAAGAAGCCGCAAGTTACCATCCTCCCGGAAGATGATTTTTGAGTAAGTACCGCTCCGGCTCCAGAGGAGGAGGCGTCAACTTCCAGGAAGAATTGCTTGTTGCCGTCCGGGCGATGCAGTACCGGGGCGGAAGAGAAGGCCTGTTTTAAGGAAAGAAAGGCCTCCTCAGCTTCGGGCGGCCACTCCCTGGGATTAGTACCCTTACGGGTGAGCGCGGAAATTGGGGCAGTCCGGGAAGAGAAGTGTGGTATGAAGAGGCGGTAGTAGTTGGCGAAGCCCAGGAACCGCTGAATGGCCTTCAACCCCTCCGGTCGGGGCCATTTCTCGATGGCAGACAGTTTCTCTGGATCCATTCGTAGGCCGGTCTGAGAAATAATGTAGCCCAAAAATGGAAGCGAGGTCTGCTCAAAGAGGCACTTCTCATATTTAGCGAAGAGGTGATTCTGCCTGAGTCTGAGCAGGACCTGACGAACGTCCCTCCGGTGAGTCTGGAGATCCGGAGAGAAGACCAAGATGTCGTCCAGGTACACCACAACGCAGGAGTAGAGAAGGTCCCGGAAGATGTCATTGACCAACTCTTGAAAGACGGCAGGGGCGTTACAGAGACCAAAGGGCATTACCAGATATTCGTAGTGGCCGTCCCGGGTGTTGAATGCAGTCTTCCATTCATCCCCTTGACGGATACGGACCAGGTTGTACGCCCCACGGAGGTCCAGTTTGGTGAAGACTCTAGCCCCCCTCAGGCGATCAAATAATTCTGGAATGAGCGGAAGAGGGTACTTATTCTTCACCGTGATCTGGTTAAGACCTCTATAGTCTATACAGGGACGGAGAGAGCCGTCCTTCTTTTTTACGAAGAAGAAACCTGCTCCCGCCGGGGAGGTAGATTTCCGGATGAATCCCCTGGCCAAATTCTCCTCAATATATTCGGACATCGACCGGGTCTCAGCAGCGGACAATGGGTAAATACGCCCACGGGGAGGAGTAGTACCGGGTAACAGGTCGATAGGACAGTCGTATGGTCTATGAGGGGGTAATGTCTCTGCCTCCTTTTTATTAAAGACATCAGCAAATGACCAATAGGGAATCGGAAGTCCAGGTAGATTAGTTGGGGTAGGAGAAGGGCGGACGGGATGAACAGGAACCAAACAAGTCTTATGACAGTCCTGTCCCCAGCGAAGGACCTCTCCGGTCTGCCAGTCAAGCACGGGTGCATGTCTCTGGAGCCAAGGTAGACCTAGCAAGAGGGCGTGAGAGAGTCCAGGCAGAACATGAAAAGAGATGTTTTCAGAATGCAGCATTCCCACCTGCAGGGTTATGGATTCGGTGATGAGTTGGATGGGACGTGGTAAGAGGCCCCCATCCACAGCAGCGACGGATAATAGTACAGCCAGAGGTTTGGTGGGAATGCGGTATTTTTCTACCAGGGACTGAGAAATAAGATTCCCGGCTGCTCCAGAGTCAAGTTGGGCTAGTTCGGAATAACGGTTCTCCCCGCAGATGATTGAGACCGACAGCAGCAGAGATGGAGAGGATTTATTCTTGTCTAGGTCGACCTCTCTGAGCGAACCTAGACACAGGCGTTTCCCGACCTCTCCGGGCAGGCACGGATCCGGTGCTCCTTACTGCCACAGTAGAAGCAGCTCCCCTCGGCACGGCGTGAGTCCTGACGGGTTTTGACCATCTTGGTCTGGTCGACCTGCATAGGCTCAGGAGAGTGTACCTGGGTAGAGACGGAGGGAATGACGGGTTTCTGAAAAGTAGGAGCTAAACGAGGAATCCTCCTCTCACGGGTGACCTCTCTGGCACGCTCCTGGAACCGTAGGTCAATCCGGGTGGCAAGAGTTATTAGATCATCGAGAGTGGTAGGAATGTCCCGACCGGCAAGTTCATCTTTAATACGGCCGGACAGACCCTCCCAGAAGACGGATACCAAAGCGTCGTTATCCCAGGCCAGCTCCGAGGCAAGGGTACGGAACCGTATGGCATATTAGCCCACGGAGAGACTTTCCTGACGGAGGCGTAGCAGTGATGATGCGGATGAGGTCCTCCGTCCGGGTTCGTCGAAGACTTTCCGGAAGGCCGTGAGAAAAGCAGGCAAGTTGGACACCAGGGGGTCTCCTCTCTCCCATAGAGGATTTAGCCAGGCCAGGGCCTCCCCGGTGAGATGGGACATGATAAAGGCAATTTTGGCCTGGTCGGAGTTAAACTGATGGGACAAAAGTTCAAAGTGCAGGGTGCACTGATTTATGAAGCCCCGAGCCTGGGCGGAGTCGCCTCCGAAGCGAGGAGGCGCAGACAGCCGGGGTCCGGGGTAGGATACCATGGTATTAGTGGGTAGCGGAGCTGCCGGGTTGCGAGTCATGGTACTGGCGGTGGTTGCAGGTGGAGCAGTCAGAGTGTCCAGGCGAGAATTGACATTCCGTAGGTGACCCAGGATGGACTCCTGTTGGGACCTCTGACGGGACAGTTCATGACACAGGTCCGAGAGCGAGGGAGCTTGGGTGCCACCGGGTTCCATGGCCCGAGCAAACTGTAACGGGTCTGGGAGGCGGAACCTCTGAGCTACTATACAAGGGGGCGGCCCTTGTAAGGGAGCGGGTGGCAGTCTCTGGATGAACGGGCAGGGAGTTACGGCAAGTGATCGGGGCAGTCTCTGGGTAAAGGGTAGGTACGACCTGTGATGGCAGAGCCTCCGGGTAGGCTAGCAGGCAGATGGTAGATGTGTGCTCCCAGGTGAGCAAGCGAGAGTCTCTGGAAAGGTAGGTGGTCACAGCACGTGACGGCGAAGCCTCCAGGTAGGCTAGCAGGCAGGTAACAGGTGGGCGCTCCCAGGTGAGCGGGCAGGAGTCTCTGGAATGGCAGATGGTCACAGCACGTGACGGCGGAGCCTCCAGGTAGGCTAGCAGGCAGGTAACAGGTGGGCGCTCCCAGATGAGCGGGCAGGAGTCTCTGGAATGGCAGATGGTCACAGCACGTGACGGCGGAGCCTCCAGGTAGGCTAGCAGGCAGGTAACTGATGTGCGCTCCCAGATGAGCGGGCAAGCTGGTCCTTAGACAGACTGACAGGAGTTGGAAGGCAGACCGTCGGACCTCAGGGTAGCAGGCAGGTAACTGATGTGCGCTCCCAGGTGAGCGGGCAAGCTGGTCCTTAGACAGACTGACTGGAGTTGGTAGGCAGACCGTCGGACCTCAGGCTGGCAGACAGGTGACTGGATATCAGGCGGGACAAAGACAACAGGCTGGCAGGAATCTGGCAGGTAACTGGCAGGTAACTGGCAACGGGACCTGAGGGCTGAAGCACAGGTGAGACACAGGTGCAAACAACATTGCTCGGGCACCTCCATTTTGGAGGAGGTGCCTTATATATGATGAAGTCCTCCGGCCATTGGCCGGGGACTCCTTAGGACGGCGCGCGCGGCCCCTTTAAGAGGAGGGGAGCGCGCGCGCCCTAAGCACAGGGGCCGGGAAGGAGCGCGCGCTGACAGCAGAGCGGGAGGAGGACGCCGGGAAGGAGCGCGCGCTGACAGCAGAGCGGGAGGAGGACGCCGGGCTCGGAGCAGAGAGGTGAGGGGAACAGCGTCCCTGCCTAGCAGAGGGCAGGGACGCCGACGCTACACCTGTCACTACTCTTCTCCTCTTCTTCTGTCTGACTGAACTCCCTTCCCGTCCTAAGATGGTGCCCACCTTTTTATACTCCCTCTGACACCCGAGCCCAGGTGACTAGCCACCAATGGGCTCCTTCCTATGCCCAGAGTCCCTCCCCTCTCTGCTCCTGCACCACTGGGATATTCCCCCCCCACCTCCCACTCCAGCCAGGGACAGACGCTGTCGTACCTGCACATTCACCTAGTGGGAGTACCATTGATCTATGCCCCGGAAATGGGATGTATGTGGTGCATGCAGCTAACAGAGTTCCAGACCACACTCCATCCTTACCCGGGAGTGGAATACCACACCTCTGGTTCGAGGTGCAATACCCCTGTAGCAGCCGAGCCCTCGGGGTGCTACATCTACACCATCACAGACGGCTCCAGTCAGCAGGAGGCAACGTTTCCGTCAGATGGTGACAGACTACATGTCTTGCCCTCTTAGTGTACTCCCAGACGGCTCTTCTCCCTTCAAGTTTTGGGTCTGTAAGCTGGATACATGGCCAGAGCTTAGTCAGTATGCATTGGAGGTGCTAGCTTGCCCTGCTGCTAGTGTATTATCGGAACGCGTCTTTAGTGCCGCAGGTGGTGTACTAACAGACCGTCGCATGCGACTATCCTCCGATAATGTTGACCGGCTTACTTTTCTCAAAATGAACAAGGCCTGGATCTCTCATGAATTTGCCAGTCCTCTTCCAGAATAAATAATTGGTTGGCAACAGTATCCAGGTCTCTTGTTCTGTTCATGTTTCTACCACCTGAACTGTAATCCCTGAGCTCCAACACCGCCAGTTGGCGCTCGGAAGTGCCGTCTGCACAGTCAACACTTGCTGCCGTGTTATTGGGGTTCAGTAACGTCAGCCGTTCCCCTGCTGTGCGGACGGCAATTTCTCCTGCTCTGTCCACATTCTCACTACTACAGATTTGAAAGTTTCTCCAATTACACCTCTGGCTCCTCTGTTTTCAGTATTATCCCTGAGCTACAACACCGCCAGTTGGCGCTCGGAAGTGCCGTCTGCACAGTCAACACTTGCTGCCGTGTTATTGGGGTTCAGTAACATCAGCTGTTCCCCTGCTGTGCGGACGGCAATTTCTCCTGCTCTGTCCACATTCTCACTACTACAGATTTGAAAGTTTCTCCAATTACACCTCTGGCTCCTCTGTTTTCAGTATTATCCCTGAGCTCCAACACCGCCAGTTGGCGCTCGGAAGTGCCGTCTGCACAGTCAACACTTGCTGCCGTGTTATTGGGGTTCAGTAACGTCAGCTGTTCCCCTGCTGTGCGGACGGCAATTTCTCCTGCTCTGTCCACATTCTCACTACTACAGATTTGAAAGTTTCTCCAATTACACCTCTGGCTCCTCTGTTTTCAGTATTATCCCTGAGCTACAACACCGCCAGTTGGCGCTCGGAAGTGCCGTCTGCACAGTCAACACTTGCTGCCGTGTTATTGGGGTTCAGTAACGTCAGCCGTTCCCCTGCTCTGCGGACGGCAATTTCTCCTGCTCTGTCCACATCCACTGTACTACGGATTTAAAACCTCCTCCAAATACACCTCTGGCTCCTCCGTTTTTAGTATTTAGCCTGGGCTCCAATACCGCTAGTTGCTGCTCAGAAGTGCCGTCTGCACAGTCAACGCTTGCTCCAGTGTTATTGGGGTTCAGTAACGTCAGCTGATCCCCAGCTGTGTGTCCGGCAAATTCTCCTGCTTTGTCCACATCCACTGTACTACGGATTTAAAACCTCCTCCAAATACACCTCTGGCTCCTCCGTTTTTAGTATTTACCCTGGGCTCCAACACCGCCAGTTGGCGCTCGGAAGTGCCGTCTGCACAGTCAACGCTTGCTCCAGTGTTATTGGGGTTCAGTAACGTCAGCTGATCCCCAGCTGTGTGTCCGGCAAATTCTCCTGCTTTGTCCACATCCACTGTACTACGGATTTAAAACCTCCTCCAAATACACCTCTGGCTCCTCTGTTTTCAGTATTATCCCTGAGCTCCAACACCGCCAGTTGGCGCTCAGAAGTGCCGTCTGCACAGTCAACACTTGCTGCCGTGTCATTGGGGTTCAGTAACGTCAGCTGTTCCCCTGCTGTGCGGACGGCAATTTCTCCTGCTCTGTCCACATTCTCACTACTACAGATTTGAAAGTTTCTCCAATTACGCCTCTGGCTCCTCTGTTTTCAGTATTATCCCTGAGCTACAACACCGCCAGTTGGCGCTCGGAAGTGCCGTCTGCACAGTCAACACTTGCTGCCGTGTTATTGGGGTTCAGTAACGTCAGCCGTTCCCCTGCTGTGCGGACGGCAATTTCTCCTGCTCTGTCCACATCCACTGTACTACAGATTTAAAACCTCCTCCAAATACACCTCTGGCTCCTTCGTTTTTAGTATTTACCCTGGGCTCCAATACCGCTAGTTGCTGCTCAGAAGTGCCGTCTGCACAGTCAACGCTTGCTCCAGTGTTATTGGGGTTCAGTAACGTCAGCTGATCCCCAGCTGTGTGTCCGGCAAATTCTCCTGCTTTGTCCACATCCACTGTACTACGGATTTAAAACCTCCTCCAAATACACCTCTGGCTCCTCCGTTTTTAGTATTTACCCTGGGCTCCAACGCCGCCAGTTGGCGCTCGGAAGTGCCGTCTGCACAGTCAACGCTTGCTCCAGTGTTATTGGGGTTCAGTAACGTCAGCTGATCCCCAGCTGTTTGTCCGGCAAATTCTCCTGCTTTGTCCACATCCACTGTACTACGGATTTAAAACCTCCTCCAAATACACCTCTGGCTCCTCCGCTTTTAGTATTTACCCTGGGCTCCAACACCGCCAGTTGGCGCTCGGAAGTGCCGTCTGCACAGTCAACGCTTGCTCCAGTGTTATTGGGGTTCAGTAACGTCAGCTGATCCCCATCTGTGTGTCCGGCAAATTCTCCTGCTTAGTCCACATCCACTGTACTACGGATTTAAAACCTCCTCCAAATACACCTCTGGCTCCTCTGTTTTCAGTATTATCCCTGAGCTCCAACACCGCCAGTTGGCGCTCGGAAGTGCCGTCTGCACAGTCAACACTTGCTGCCGTGTTATTGGGGTTCAGTAACGTCAGCTGTTCCCCTGCTGTGCGGACGGCAATTTCTCCTGCTCTGTCCACATTCTCACTACTACAGATTTGAAAGTTTCTCAAATTACACCTCTGGCTCCTCTGTTTTCAGTATTATCCCTGAGCTCCAACACCGCCAGTTGGCGCTCGGAAGTGCCGTCTGCACAGTCAACACTTGCTGCCGTGTTATTGGGGTTCAGTAACGTCAGTCGTTCCCCTGCTGTGCGGACGGCAATTTCTCCTGCTCTGTCCACATTCTCACTACTACAGATTTGAAAGTTTCTCCAATTACACCTCTGGCTCCTCTGTTTTCAGTATTATCCCTGAGCTCCAACACCGCCAGTTGGCGCTCGGAAGTGCCGTCTGCACAGTCAACACTTGCTGCCGTGTTATTGGGGTTCAGTAACGTCAGCTGTTCCCCTGCTGTGCGGACGGCAATTTCTCCTGCTCTGTCCACATTCTCACTACTACAGATTTGAAAGTTTCTCCAATTACACCTCTGGCTCCTCTGTTTTCAGTATTATCCCTGAGCTCCAACACCGCCAGTTGGCGCTCGGAAGTGCCGTCTGCACAGTCAACACTTGCTGCCGTGTTATTGGGGTTCAGTAACGTCAGCCGTTCCCCTGCTGTGCGGACGGCAATTTCTCCTGCTCTGTCCACATCCACTGTACTACGGATTTAAAACCTCCTCCAAATACACCTCTGGCTCCTCCGTTTTTAGTATTTACCCTGGGCTCCAATACCGCTAGTTGCTGCTCAGAAGTGCCGTCTGCACAGTCAACGCTTGCTCCAGTGTTATTGGGGTTCAGTAACGTCAGCTGATCCCCAGCTGTGTGTCCGGCAAATTCTCCTGCTTTGTCCACATCCACTGTACTACGGATTTAAAACTTGCTCCAACTACACCTCTGGCTCCACTCTGTTTTTAGTATTTACCCTGGGTTCCAGCACCGCCAGCTGGTTCTCGGCAGTTCCATTGGCTCTTGTACCTTCTGCTACCCATCCGGGTTCCAGTACCGTCAGCTGGTTCTCGGCAGTGCCTTTGGATTAGGTGCCTCCTTCTCGGTATTAGGGTTACCGACTCTATGGTGCCTGCAGTTTAGGTGACTCCTATGTGGGCTGCGGGATCTGGCAATGAAGGCTGGTTCCATAGTGCCAATAGGACAAGCACCCCCTGTAGGACTGTGGGTTTTGGTAACTGCGGCCGGCTCGCGGCCTTGAACTTTTTTTTACATGGGTACCTTCTGCTACCCATCTGGGTTCCAGTTCCAGTACCGTCAGCTGGTTCTCGGCAGTGCCTTTGGATTAGGTGCCTCCTTCTCGGTATCCAAGTTCCACCAACGTCTGCTGGTCCTTGGTAGTGCTTTCTGGCACAGGTACCTCCTGCTTAGTAACCGAGTTCCAGTACCGTCAGCTGGTCTTCGGCAGTTCCATTGGCTCTTGTACCTTCTGCTACCCATCCGGGTTCCAGTACCGTCAGCTGGTTCTCGGCAGTGACTTTGGCACGGGTACTCCCTACTGCCCAGCCTGGTTCCAGCACGCCAGCTGTTTCCAGGTAGTGTCAACGTCACTTTGCCTCCAATGCGTTGTCCTGTCGTGTTGCGGTCGGGTTAGCCGACTCTATGGTGCCTGCAGTTTAGGTGACTCCTATGTGGGCTGCGGGATCTGGCAATGAAGGCTGGTTCCTTAGTGCCAATAGGACAAGCACCCCCTGTAGGACTGTGGGTTTTGGTAACTGCGGCCGGCTCGCGGCCTTGAACTTTTTTTTACATGGGTACCTTCTGCTACCCATCCGGGTTCCAGTACCAACAGCTGGTTCTCGGCAGTGCCTTTGGATTAGGTGCCTCCTTCTCGGTATCCAAGTTCCACCAAAGTCTGCTGGTCCTTGGTAGTGCTTTCTGGCACAGGTACCTCCTGCTTAGTAACCGAGTTCCAGTACCGTCAGCTGGTCTTCGGCAGTTCCATTGGCTCTTGTACCTTCTGCTACCCATCCGGGTTCCAGTACCGTCAGCTGGTTCTCGGCAGTGACTTTGGCATGGGTACTCCCTCCTGCCGAGCCTGGTTCCAGCACGCCAGCTGTTTCCGGGTAGTGTCAACGTCACTTTGCCTCCAATGCGTTGTCCTGTCGTGTTGCGGTCGGGTTAGCCGACTCTATGGTGCCTGCAGTTTAGGTGACTCCTATGTGGGCTGCGGGATCTGGCAATGAAGGCTGGTTCCATAGTGCCAATAGGACAAGCACCCCCTGTAGGACTGTGGGTTTTGGTAACTGCGGCCGGCTCGCGGCCTTGAACTTTTTTTTACATGGGTACCTTCTGCTACCCATCCGGGTTCCAGTACCATCAGCTGGTTCTCGGCAGTGCCTTTGGATTAGGTGCCTCCTTCTCGGTATCCAAGTTCCACCAACGTCTGCTGGTCCTTGGTAGTGCTTTCTGGCACAGGTACCTCCTGCTTAGTAACCGAGTTCCAGTACCGTCAGCTGGTCTTCGGCAGTTCCATTGGCTCTTGTACCTTCTGCTACCCATCCGGGTTCCAGTACCGTCAGCTGGTCCTCGGTAGTTCCTCAGCTTTCTTGTACCTTCTGCTACATTTCCAAGTTTAAGCTTTTTGAAATGGTTCTTGGTAATCACTCTAGATCTCCCTGACGAGGACCCTGAAGACGAGGACCCTGAAGACCAACCCTAAGAAGACGAGGACCCCGAAGACGACGACCCTGAAGACGAGGACCCTGAAGACCACCCCGAAGAAGACGAGGACCCTGAAGACCACCCTGAAGAAGACGAGGACCCTGAAGACCACCCCGAAGAAGACGAGGACCCCGAAGACGAGGACCCAGAAGACCAACCCGAAGAAGACGAGGACCCCGAAGACAAGGACCCCCGAAGACGACGACCCTGAAGACCACCCCGAAGAAGACCAAGAAGATGGGGGTGAGTCCGTTCCTCCTCGTGGTGCCCCTGGAAAAGACCTGCTGCTGCAGGCCAAACTGAACGCGGACAAATCCTGTTGTAAGGCTATGTGCCCACGTTGCATTTATGAAGCAGAAAATTTCTGCTGCATAAATGCAAGTCCTCTCCCGGAAAAACGCATGCGGAATTCCGCACGCGTTTATCACGCATTTTTCGCGCGTTTATCACGCGTTTTCCACATGCGGAATTGCCTTGCGTTTTTTATGCATTGGACAAAGGCAATTCTGCTTGCGGAAACGCAAAATTAAATGACATGCTGCGGATTTTTGAACGCGGCATAAACGCTGCGGAAAAATCCGCAGCATGTGCATAGAACTTGCGGAATCCCATTGGGGACCATGGGGTGCGGATATACATGCGTTTTTCAAGCGTTTACGCTCCGGAAATTCCGCAGCATATACGCTTGAAAAATGCTACGTGGGCACACAGCCTAAATCTTTTGTGACGGGCAGAACGAAAGGTGTAATGTCCAACCTTTTATAGATAACAACTACAGGAATGCCTGCCACAAATAAGAATATGATGAAGAAGAAGAAGATGTAGAAGATGAAGAAGTAGAATATGAAGAATGTAAAAAAAAAGAATAATACGAAGAAGGTGAAGAAGAAGATGAAGAAGGTGAAGAAGAAGAGGGTGAAAAAGATGCTGAGGATGATGAAGGAGAAAGTGTGGGAGAAGTAAAAAAGAAGGTGAAGAGCATGGAAGTAGTGAAACATAAATATCTGACAAAATCTAAAAATACTTAACATAGTCAATATTTCCGTAACTCAGAACGTCTTAAAAAAAATATTAATTCCTGCTATTCCATTTGATTGGGCTAAACCTCTATGCCTTTATTGTCTCCCCCACCTCCCCCAATACATTCTACATTATTCTTAGTTGTTTTCCTTCATGTAGAATTAACCTACAAGGAAAAAAGGGGTTATTTTCATTCCGATATTTCTGTCCCATTGACTTGCATTGGTTTCCGGTATCGGAATCAGCGATATCCGATACTTTTTCGGTATCGGTCCGATCCAATCCGATCCGATATTTCCCAATATCGGAAGGTATCGCTCAACACTACTTATAAATACTGATGCAATGTAGTGACCAAAATACTACCATGTAAAAGAGACCATCGGCTTTATTCACACGTCGGGGTTTGTTGTCTGTGTGCTGCCAGTTTATCTTCACAGTATACAGATTAATTCTGTCTTAATCTGTGTTACATGCCTTGCATCTCTTATATTGTACAAAAAAAATTTTTAGGCTCTCAACAATGGGCAATGGCCTGTCGGAGAGTGGGTGACCAAAGGGGAATTGGCCTCAATTGAGGCAAAATTGCATCATACCTTGACACAACTTTGTACACCAAAGTAAGTCAAATAATTGCACTGAACAGATTAAAGATAGACCAAATTTTTCATCCAGCATGAGCCACTTCAATAAAACTGTCTCATTTCTGTTTGCAATGGTTATAATTCAGCAATAGCAATTATGCCCCATTGTATTTCATGGGGTTATTCACATGTCTGTTTTTTTTTTTCTTCTAAACTGATGGACTGCAAGATAAAAGCAGGAGCTGTCATATACAGCCATTTAAAAGAGTGGGTCAGTGAAAAAATGGAAAAAGAAAACCTGTGACAAAGGTGTGGTAAAAGCAGACATGTGGAATGCAAAAGGATGAAAAAATGGGCCTTTACATGGATGAAAACCTCACCGTTTTTGCAAAATGGAAACCAATTTATGAAATAAATAAATAGATGTGATAGCTTTTAGTGATAAGCGAACATGCTCAGTGATACATTCTCTGGTGCTCGGATGTAATGCTCGAATGCCCCGCATGTTTGGCGCCTGTTAAGCAGCCAATAAACATGCAGGGATTGCCTGCCAGTCACTGTAATGCCGTAGTCATCTTGGTAGTGGCATTACAGTGATTGGCTGGCCGCATTACCTCATCAGAGGTTATAAAAGGACCGGTGCCGCCACGCTCGGCACACTGACACCATTACACAGCTCAGAGACAGTTGTAATTGGAAGGGGAGAGTAGTTGCCCAGGCCTGTGTGCATAGTTTCAGGAATCAGAGTCCTCTAGTGGTGATACTGTTGCTGAACCATCATCTTAAAAGTCCTTCTAAGGCTTAATCCTGTGCTCTGCTGTTTCTATTTGATACATCCTGCATTTAGCCTAGGGACAACTGCTGGAGCAAAGAGAGTGGCTGAATATAGCCTCTAGGCAGGGCTTAGGGCTTTGCAGTCCATATAGCTGCTGCATGTGACCACATTTTTTTTGGTCACACACACACACACACCTGATTTATCACGTGACATGTCACATGATCCTCTGTGATAGATCATGTGATAGGTCACGTGAAATTAATTTGGCACAATATTAATTATAATATTTTTTTTTAGGCTGTGTGCCCACTATGCGTTTTTAAGCTTTTCCGCAGCGGCAATTCCACTGCAGAAACGCTTAAAAAACGCTTGGTAGAAGGTCTGTCATGTTCCCCAATGATAATCTGCATGTGCTGTGTACATGCTGCAGAAATTTCCGCTGCGGATTATCATTGCGGAAAAATCCGCAGCACTACCAATTATTTTACGGAAGCGTGGCGTTTTCGCTGCCATTGACTTGCATTAGAACACATGGAATCCGCATCCCTGCATCTTTAAATGCGGAATCCATGCGTTTCAATGTGTGGATGGTACCCGGGTGTGGAGGACAGGAGACTCTCCTCCGGACCCGGGTACCATAGAACCTGTAAAAAAAGAATAAAATAAAAAATAAATATTATACTTACCTTCTGATGGCCCCCGGTGTCTTTATCCGATGCGTCCTGGCTTGCCGGCAGCTCGCGATGGTCTGAAAAGGACCTGCCGTGACGTCATTTAGTTATGTGATGGGTCACGCGACCGCTAACGTCGGCAGGCCATCAGAAGGTAAGTATATATTTTTTATTTTTTACCATTCTTTTACGGTCACACTATATAAATCCATGCTGGTTGCATGGATTTATATAGTGTAACCAAGTTGTCAAGCACTTTCCAAGTGATGCTAAAATGGCTTGGAAAGCGCTTGTCAACCCGCATGCGGAAATGCAAGTGAAGAACGCTTCACAACCGCATGTCCATGGCAGGAAAACGCATGTACAATCCGCATGTAAAATCCGCATGTACAATCCGCATGTAAAATCCGCATGCGTTTTTTCTGCCAGGGAGATGCAGAAATGCTCAAAAAAAATCCGGAACATTTCTGTATCGTGGGCACATAGCCTTACATTAATTGTATGACTCAATATTGAGCACACGTAGCCATCTATACACAGCAGGAGGCCACACGGCGCCATCTATACATAACAGGGGGCCGCACGGCGCCATCTATACACAGCAGGGGGCCGCGCGGCGCCGTCTATACACAGCAGGGGGCCGCACGGCGCCATCTATACACAGCAGGGGGCCGCACGGCGCCATCTATACACAGCAGGGGGCCGCACGGTGCCATCTATACACAGCAGGGGCCGCACGGCACCATCTATACACAGCAGGGGGGCACACGGCACCATCTATACACAGCAGGAGGCCGCACGGCGCCATCTATACACAGCAGGAGGCCGCACGGCGCCATCTATACACAGCAGGAGGCCGCACGGCGCCATCTATACACAGCAGGAGGCCGCACGGCACCATCTATACACAGCAGGAGGCCGCACGGCGCCATCTATACACAGCAGGAGGCCGCACGGCGCCATCTATACACAGCAGGAGGCCTAGCAGTGACGCGGCCGGGCCAGCACAGGGAAGTTAACTGCTGCAGTGCTGGCCCGGCCAATGAAGAAGTAGCGGCCGTGCGCCGCTGCTGGGGGAGCGGTCCGGGGTCCCCCCTCCCGCCACTGCTACCGGTATGTGCCGTGGCGGCCCGCACATATAATGAGGGCAATCCGGCATTAGACACCCCGCCCGGAGCAGCGGGCCCCCCGCAGGCTAGGGGCCCCGGGCGGTGGCCCGGATTGCCCTCATTATAATCCGCCTATGATTGTCATCCATACAGTTTAACCTGCTTTGTGGTAAATTACGGTGGTTTTGAACTAAAAAAAATGCTTTGCCTGTTTCAGGTGACCAAATATATATATTTTTTGTGAAAAAATTGACTGGATTGTCATCCGTACAGTTTAACCTAGTTTGTGTTAAATTACAGTGGTTTAAAACTAAAAAAAACGCTGCAGGTGACCAAATTTTTTTTAATTAAAAAAAATGATTTTCAATTAATCAAGGAAATTTGGTTCCCAGAGATCTAGCAATTAGAAAATGCGTAAACCATGTGGTAAGGGACGGGGAGGTGGAAGTGCTGATGATGGTGTACACAGACACCGAGGACATGGGGCAGGTGCACCATCACCTGTTGCTGGAGCTCAACAAGCACACCCATCCACAACACATAGCTTCCTGTCCCACTTTGCAGGGAGGCACGAGACATCACTTCTGAAGCCAGACCAGTGCGAACAGGTGGTCAGTTGGATAGCAGATTATGCTTCCAGCATGCTTGCCAACGCCACCCAGTCTTCCACACAGTCCAGTCTCACCATCCAAGAGTCTGGATCACTTAATCCTCATCCTGATCCTCCTTCCTCCCACCATGTCGAGTCCCAGGAGACCAGTGATGCCACATTAGGACACTCCGAGGTGCTTTTTACATCATAATTTCTTGATTGTGGCCTCTCACCCTGCATGTTCCAAGAGGTAGAGGAGGACATGCTGTTTAGTTATGCACAAAACTTTAAGCAGCCACAGTCACAAGAAGATGACAATGGGGATCTGCAAATTTTGTCTAAGGAAGTAGATGATGATGAGACACAGTTGCCGATATGTCATGTTGTTGTTAAGTCACCAAGTCAGGAGGATCAAGGTGCAGTGGTGGAATATGAGGTGGTGGATGACGTAGTCATCGACCCAACCTGGGAATCTGGCATGCAGAGTGAGGACAGCAGAGCACAAATCAACATGCAGGGATTGCCTGCCACTCACTGTAATGCCGTAGCCATGTTGGTTGTGGGCATTACAGTTATTGGCTGGCCGTACAGCGTCATCAGGTCTATATCAGACCTGGTGCCGCCATGTTCGTCACAGTCACTCCGGAATCAGGCAGAGTAGGGAGAGGTGCTGCAGCGTCAGGGAGAGATTTGCTTGTGTATTAGGTAGTGTAGGGAGAAAAACCATACATTACCCATGTCCATCTTAACAAACAGTCCTTCTGAGGACTAATCCATCTGCAGAGATATCAGGCAGGCAGGGTGTATAGGCAGGCAGGATATATAGCAGACTGCAGTGCATATAGCACAAGAGGCTCCATTCCAATTCTGCCTTCTGCTGCTGCTAGATATTTCTATACAAAGGCCCAGGTCTCAGGGGCCAGGAATACTTTTTTCAGATCTAAATTCTCATTATTTGCTTAAAAAGCAATCCAGAGAACACCGTTTTTCTGCGCCATTTGCTTGTTGGCACTGCAGAATACAGCCAGGTCCTTTCCATATTACAGAGCTAGAAATCCAGCTATTTAAAACTGTGTTTTCTCCGTCAAACGGATCACATATACGTTGTCAGAAAATACTGCCATTTCTGGCCTCCATTAAAAATTTCCTTTAGTGTGTCAGTGAAGCAATTCACACTAGTTTGCTGTTCAAACTACTTACCTACAGGCCAGGTATTTAAAACTGTGTTTTCTCCGTCAAACGGATCACATATAGGTTGTCAGAAAATACTGCCATTTCTGGCCTCCATTAAAAATTTCTTTCAGTGTGTCAGTGAAGCAATTCACACTAGTTTGCTGTTCAAACTACTTACCTACAGGGCAGGTATTTAATACTCTGTTTTCTCCATCACACGGATCACATATAAGTTCGCTCCAAACTCAGTCATTTGTAGTGAGCATGGAGATACTGTCCTCCATTTAAAATGGGCAAGGGACGGGGAACTGGACGTGATGGTGATGGTGCATGCAGAGGCCGAGGACAAGGCCGTGGGCAAGCCAAAATTGTGCCACAACAAACACCTACATCTTCTCGCCTGACCTTCCTGTCCCGATTTCTAGGGGACCGCAACACACCACTATTGAACCCAGAGCAGTGTCAAAAGGTTGTTGGTTGGATAGCGGATAATGCTTCCAGTCACTTAGCCACCACGCCAACCACCACCCTGTCTTTCACACGGTCAAGTCTCAGTAGCCGTGAGCCTGGACCGCATATTCCTCACCCTGATCCTCCTTCCTCCCACCATGCCGAGTGCCCAGAGACAACTGATCCCACACTTGGACACTCTGAAGAGCTGTTCACTTTTCCATTTATTGATTCGGGCCTCTCGCCCGGTTAACTTGAAGCGGGGAAAGAGGAGATCGCGTGTAGCGATGCCCAAATATTTGAGCAACCACGGTCACATGAAGGCGAACGTGGGAAAATGTCACAAGAGGTGGACGATGATGAGACAAATTGCCAGAAAGTCAGGAGGAGGACCAGGGTGCGGAAGTGGAAGACGAGGTGGTGAATGATATAGTAACTGACCCAACCTGGCAGGAGGACATGCATAGCGAGGACAGCAGCACAAAGGGAGAGGGAGGCAGAGTACCCCAACAGGCAGGAAGAAGCAGTGTGGTGGCCGCAGACAGAAGGCAGGCAACTGCTCCCCGTAACACCAACACGAAGGAAGTTGCCAGTACAACTGTACAACTTCCCGAGTCTGGCTGTTTTTTAAAGACTCTACCGATAACCCCAAAAAGGCCATTTGCACCACCTGCCAGGCCAGCATCAGCAGGGGTGGCAAAACGACCAGCCTGACCACCACCAGCATGATCACATGGCAGCAAAGCACCCGACTTTGTGGGCCGAACCCTAGGGTCCAGGAACAGTGTCTGCAGGTGGCACCATTGCTTCTTCCGCTGTTGTGCATGCAAGCCAATCCCCTGTTCATGGTGCATGCGAAGATGCCTCCTGCCCTGCACCTGTCATTGCGCACTCTCAAGTAGCAGCATCAGGAAGCACGTCCATGTCCTTGTCGCAGCGCAGCGTTCAGTTGTCCATACCCCAGTCCTTGGAACGCAAGTGCAAATATGCAGCCAACGCCCCACAGGCCACACTGCTAAATTCTCACATTTCACGACTACTTGCGCTATAAATGTTGCCTTTTAGGCTTGTGGAAATGGAAGCATTCCGCAACCTGATGGCGATGGCCGTCCCTCGGTACTCGGTCCTCAGCCGTCACTATTTCTCCCGGTGTGCCGTCCCCGCATTACACAAGCACGTGTCCCAAAACATTAGCCATGCCCTCAACAACGCAGTTACTGGGAAAGTCCACCTAACCACAGACACGTGGACAAGTGCTTGTGGGCAGGGATGGTACATCTTGCTGACGGCACACTGGGTTAACATAGTGGAAGCCGGGACCCAGTCGGACCTTGGGACGGAACACGTCCTCCCGACGCCAAGGATTGCGGGCCCTAGGTCAATCAGGGTTGCCCCCACGGTCTACAGCTCCTGCACCTCATCCTCCTCAGCCACCTCCTCCTCTTCAGCCTTCATCTCCGAAATGACCATGTGACGCCCTGCTGCGCAATAGTGCCACAGATCCTAGAGGGGTGCATTAAAGGATTTCTCCACAAGAGGCCGCTCACAGCATACACACACCTCCACCCTACCTCAGACCACCAGAGGGAGCCTGGATAGGGATATAAATACGGAGGGTGAAGTTAGGCAGTTCAGTTTTTGAGTTTCAGTTCAGTTCCTGCTGACAGGCAGAGAGGAACAAATTCTGCTTAGGGAACAAAGCCAGTTCCTGCAGTGTGAGACACAGAAACAGTTCAGTCTGCAGTGGAGCTCAGTCTAGTTTCTGTTTGCAGTCTAGAGAACACAGCTAAAGGTTCAGCAGCGGAGCACGAGGCCCCTGCTAGTCTAGACTCAAGCAGCTCAGGTTAGTGAGCCAGGAGCGTTGCCGACGCTCAGAAAGCGGCAGAGGAGGCAGCCAGCTAACTGCCAGTGAGTATAGCCTAGTGAGGGCCAGAGTAGGCCGAAGGCTAGAGGAGTGAGTAGTTTTGGGGCAGAGGAGCTTTACCAGCTCTCCCCAGAAAGCATATACCGGACACCGGGTCCGCGTCTACAGGGCCGTATACCCCCCTGTAGAGACAACCGGAGCCCCCTGGAAGACTTCAGGTCCCAGGATCACCCAAGAGCTGATACGTAACAGAGCCTGGAGTCACACAGGCACCGCAAGCTGGAAGAGTGCTCTCCAAAAGAAGGCCCTACCACAAGGTCAGCCGGTGCAGGACAGAAACCAAGTTAGGCCTAGCTCCAGGCAGGTCAGAAACTTACTACAGAGAGGCAAGAAACAGGAGGCCGTACACCTGCTCACTGGGGAGAATCCGGACGTGCACCCCTCACCCTACAGTGCTCCGGGGTGTCCCTGAACTAATTCCAGTAAAGGTGCAGAAGTGACTTTCTTGTGTGCTCCCATTCTTGCTCTGACCCGGCTGGGTCCCCTCTGTCCTGCATCCCCCCTCCTACGCTGCCCTGAGGCCCTGCTCCACCTGTGGGGAGCGATACCATCTAAGCTGCCACAACACCGGCCTCAGCGGACTGCCGCAGCGCTGGTGACCCTGACTTTGACATTTCATTTCCCCTTTTTTAAGAGAGACCCCAGGGTACGGCCCCGGGAGCCGATCACCGCGACATCCCCAAAGACCAGGCAACAAGGCCCGGGCGCCGAGTCATCCCCATCCCCTGGGCGCCACAACCACATTAGTCACAAGCTGGAAGCACTGCACCACTGCCTCGGCCAAGCGGCAACAGGCTGTGCTGAAGCTAATATGCTTAGATGACAAACCGCACAATGCTGAAGAGTTGTGGACAGCTCTGAAAAAGCAGGCAGATCTGTGGCTCACACCGCTGAACCTACAGCCAGACATGGTCGTGTGCGACAATGACTGGAACCTGGTGGCTGATCTGAGGCGAGGTGAGCTCACACACGTACCATGCCTGGCCCATGTGCTTAACCTCGTGGTTCAGCGGTTTCTCAAATCCTACCCGGAGCTTCCAGATCTGCTTGTTAAGGTACGCCTCCTGTGTGCCCATTTTAGAAAGTCAGCTACAGCTTCCGCCACCCTTCCCGTGTTTCAGCAGCGTTTGCAGCTTCCGGCTCACTGACTGATGTGTGATGTCGCCACGTGTTGGAACTCTACGCTGCAAATGTTGGGAAGGATTTGTGAGCAGAAGAGGGCAGTTGTTGAGTACCAGCATCAACAAGGCCGTCGGTATTCAGTTCAGACTCCAGACATAAGACCTCAGGAGTGGACATGGATGTCAAAAATATGTACCATCCTCCAAAACTTTGAGGACTCCACCAAGATGGTGAGCGGCGATGACGCCATAATTAGCATCACCATCCCGCTTCTCTGTCTTCTGAAACGCTCTCTGCTCACAATCAAAGAGGATGCATTGCAGGCGGAGCATGATGAGATGGAGAAAGGAACCATACAGAGTGATTACACAGAGCCAAACCTCATCTCATCCCAATGTAGATTGGGTGACAATGAGGAAGAGGAGGATGAGGAAGGACAGGAGCTAGTTTCATGCACTATAGACGGTACTACCTGCACAGCTGTCATACCGTCTCTTCTGTGTGGATGGCCAGAGGACAGAGAGAAGGAGGAGGAGAACATGGTCAGTCATCCTCTTGGTGAGGACACGGAAGTCTTGCCTGTTAGTAGTCTGGCACACATGGCTGAGTTTATGTTACGCTGCCTTTCCCATGACCTTCGCGTTCTCAAAATTTTGGGTGACAGTCATTACTGGTTAGTGACACTTCTAGACCAACGCTACAAGGAGAACTTTATATCTCTCATTCCTGAGGTGGACAGGTCTACAAAAATGGGGCACAACCAGAAGGCCCTTGTTGCGGAACTATTAAAAAAATTCCCATCTGAAAACGCTGGCGGCAGAATGCACACTTCATTGGACAACCAAGGAGTACAGGTGAGAGAGACACAACTTCAATCCAGCAGAGGCAAGGGAACACTGTCAAAGTTCTGGGAGAGTTTTCTAAGACCCTCCCATCGCACAGGCCCCGAGGTACGGGGTACTCTCACAAGGAGTGCAAAGTTTTGTAAGATGCTGAGGGAGTACCTTGCTGACCGCACCAACGTCCTCCGTGATTCCTCTGTGCCTTATAATCATTGGGTATCCAAGCTGGATACGTGGAATGAACTGGCTCTCTATGCCTTGGAGATCCTGGCCTGCCCTGCCGCCAGCGTTTTATCACAGCGGGTTTTTAGTGCCGCTGGTGGAATTATAACTGATAAGCGCATCCGCCTGTCAACTGAAAATGCTGACAGGCTGACTCTTATAAAAATAAACAAGGGCTGGATTGGGCCAGACTTCTCAACACCACCGAACGATAGCAGCGTAACATAAACTCAAATCCAGTGTCTTTTCTTGGGAGGTATATTCCCATGCAGCTTTTCACACCCATACATGGGTATACGCTTACTGATTTTGGCTATTTGCTCTTGTCCTCCTCCTTATCCTCATCCTCCACGACCATATCACCAGGGTGACCGTGGTCCGTGATGCAACACCCACATAATTTTTTTAAAGGGTGTTTATGATGCCTGTAAAAAAAATTTTTTATACAGTATGTTCATGCATACCCCCAGGGGTAAATGTTTGCCAGCCCATACACTTAGTGCATGGGCATTACAAGTATAGGAGGCCCGCTCCTTTCTAATGGGAACATTTTTTTATGAGGCCCTCCTCCACGTCTCTTCCAAGGGTCATTGAAGTGCCTCCAAATTTTTGGCAACCCTTGCATTCACTGCATAGGCCAACACTATGGGAGACTCTCTCCTTTCTAATGGGAATTTGTTGTTACTGTGTTCAAATGGGAACATGTCGTACTTGTTACTGTAGCCCTGCTTTATGTGTCTTAAAATTCTTAGTGAGGTTTTTCCTAAAATTGGTCAGCCGTTGCACTCACTACATACCCTATAACTGTATAGCAGACCCTCTCCTTTCTAATGGGAACATGTCGTACCTTGTTACTGTGGCCCTGCTCTATGTGTCTTTAAATTCTTACTGGGGCTTTTCCTAAAATTGTTCAGCCGTTGGACTCACTGCATACCCTATAACTGTATAGCAGACTCTCTCCTTTCTTATGGGAATTTGTCGTTACTGTGGCCCTGCTCTATGTGTCTTTAAATTCTTAGTGGGGTTTTTCCTAAAATTGGTCAGCCGTTGGACTCACTGCATACCCTATAACTGTATAGCAGACTCTCTCCTTTCTTATGGGAATTTATCATTACTGTGGCCCTGCTCTATGTGTCTTTAAATTCTTAGTGGGGTTTTTCCTAAAATTGGTCAGCCATTGGACTCACTGCATACACTATAACTGTATAGCAGACCCTCTCGTTTCTAATGGGAACATGTCGTACCTTGTTACTGTGGCCCTGCTCTATGTGTCTTTAAATTCTTAGTGGGGTTTTTCCTAAAATTGGTCAGCCGTTGGACTCACTGCATACCCTATAACTGTATAGCAGACCCTCTCCTTTCTAATGGGAACATGTCGTACTTGTTACTGTGGTCCTGCTCTGTGTTTTTAAATTCTTAGTGGGGTTTTTCCCAAATTTTGGCAGCCTTGCAGTCACACCATGGGCATTACCACTATAGGAGACCCGCTCTTTTATAATGGGAGCATTTATTTTACTCAGACCCTCCTCTATGTCTCCTCAAAGGGGTATTGGGCTGCGTCCAAATTTTTGGCTGCCCTTGCAGTCACTGGATACGCAATAACAGTATAGGAGACCCACTTGTTAATAATGGGAACAACAAAGCATAGTAAGGGCCGTCTGATGGCCCTATAAAAATAGGCTTTATGACTTTCACAGTCCCTCCATCATAAATAAAACAGGCTGTGTCTGATGATGTGTCACACCCCACATTGCCAGATAAGGTTGTAAAATGTTAAAATGGCATTTCCCGGTGAATGCATTTGTCTTAAAAAATAACGAAAAAAAAACAAAACAATAGGATCTTTCTTTAGTATAAAAAACAGACTCACCAATTTAACCTCAATGTAATCACATTGTTCAGCTTCTGCACCTCCTCCTGCATCTCCGAAATGACCACATCAGTTTCAAGCTGACAGCACTGCAGCACTGCTTTGGCCAAGCGGCAACAGGCTGTGCTGAAGATAACATGCTTAATGCTTAATTGACAAACCACCCAGCACTGCAGAGTTGTTGAAAACTGTAACACATCAGACTGATCTGTGGCTCTCACCGCTGAAAATACAGCCAGGCACGGTCGTGTGTGACAATGGGCGGAACCTGATGACGGAGAAATGACACCCAGAGTAGATATGGTTTCCCTCTATGCCAGTCCTTTCACCGAGCTAAATACAACTCTCAGCAAAAAAAGCTGTGGACTGGCTCTGTACCGTCCCTGGCCACATAAACCTGTCCACGTGTTTGTGGGTAGGCGGTCCTTCCCAGTAAGTGCACTGGGGAGGGCACGGGTAATGTTGTGGGACCTGTGCTTGTGGAAGGCAGAGACGATACCGGGAAAAATAATGGCAGCTGGGGACCGAGTATGGACACCCAGATGCCGCCGGCATGAGGTTGTGATAAGCTTCCGCCTCCACAAGCCTAAAAGGCCATATTTCAAGTGCAAGGCGCTGCCCAGAAATCTGGCAGTTTAGTGTTGCGGCCTGTGGGTGGGTGAGTGGGTGGCTGCATACTTGCGCTTGCATTCCAAGTAACAGAAAACTAAGCAGATTGTGGCCTCTATCATCATCATGGCCTCACCTCGGCACTATGAACTTTCCTGAAGGAGAAGCCAGGGCCCACCGGAGGAGTCTCCGGTTCTCTGGTGGGCCTGTCCAACCCTGCCGAGAAACAGCACTGGCTAAGAAAAGTGAGGGGGAAGGTTCTCGGACACTCTATGGCTGCTTTTTTAATGTGGATTGGACATGCTTATGCATGTTATTTCTTGAACCGCATTGCAGATCAAGCCATTGTCCAACTCTGTATTCATGAAATTAAATGCGCAAAGAAAGATGTTTGTGTGTCAAAGCACCACCGACAAGTGCGAGTTGATGTTGGACGGGCTGCCATTGCTTCTGCAACAAGCTCAATTACAGGACTTCCTGGGAGAAATGACACCCAAGGTAGATACGGTTTCCCCCCATGCCAGTCCTTTCACCGAGCTGAATACAACTCTCAGCAAAAAATGCTGTGGACTGGCTCCGTACCTTCCCTGGCCACATTCACCTGTCCACGTGTTTGTGGGTAGGCGGTCCTTCCCAGTAAGTGCACTCGGGAGGGCACGGGTAATGTTGTGGGACCCATGCTTGTGGAAGGTGGAGACGATACAGTGAGAAATAGTGGCGGCTGGGGACCAAGTATGGACACCCGGCCGCTGCCGGCATGAGGTTATGAAAAGCTTCCGCCTCCATGAGCCTAAAAGGCCACATTTCAAGTGAAAGCAGCTTTAGAGGACTTCCTGGGAGAAATGACAGCTGGGTAGATGTGGTTTCCTAAGTCCTTTCACCAAGCTAAAGAATATGGCTGTGGTGAAATACAACTCAGCAAAAAAAGCTGTGGACTGGCTACGTACCGTCCTTGGCCACATTCACCTGTCCACGTGTTTGTGGTTAGGCGGTCCTTCGCAGTAAGTGCTCTGGTGAGGGCACGGGTAATGTTGTGGGACCCGTGCTTGTGGAAGGCGGAGACGACACCGGGAGAAACAGTGGCGGCTGGTGACCGAGTATGGACACCCAGACGCCACCGGCATGAGGTTATGAAAAGCTTCCGCCTCCATGAGCCTAAAAGGCCACATTTCAAGTGCAAGCAGCTGTCAAATATTTAGCAGTATAGTATTGCAGCCTGTGGGTGGGTGGGTGGGTGGCTGGCTGCATACTTGCGCTTGCATTCCA
Source organism: Phyllobates terribilis (assembly GCF_046119375.1). NCBI lineage: Eukaryota > Metazoa > Chordata > Amphibia > Anura > Dendrobatidae > Phyllobates > Phyllobates terribilis. The sequence continues at coordinate 709,446,626 of NW_027362764.1, forward strand.
AAGAATGGTGTAGGGACAACTGAACGCTGCACTGGGACAAGGACGTGGACGGTTATTGTTGCAAGTCTGCAATGACAGGTGCATGGCAGGAGGCATCTTCGCATGCGCCAAGGATCACTTATGATGGGCACACTTTTAGGCAGTGACCTGGGAGTCAGAAATGCTTCCAGAGGTCTTCCCCATGCTGTTCCCATGTCTTTTCAGCACTATATGCATGTGTCTGATGATGTGTCACACACCACATGGCCAGATAAGGTTGTAAAATGTTAAAATTACATTTCCCAGTGAATGCATTTGTCTTTGTTGAAAGTAATGCAAAAGTGCAAAGATGCATCAAAAACGCTACGTGTGAACATAGCCCAAGATGTGGAGGAGTATTTTTGATTTGGTTATTTATTTTGCCTTATATACAAGTCATTACCCTGGAAAGGATGTTCCTTAATATATTTCACAGGAAAATCCATTTTGGTTTTGTTTTTGTATGTTTTATTGTGAGTCCGTAAAAGTGGCGTAATACTCTGACAACATTGTTGACAGCATTGACCTGGGAGTCAGAAATGCTTCCGGGGGTCTTCCCCATGCTGTTCCCATGTAATTTCAGCACTGTTTCCATCGATTTGGGCAATTTTTAGGCCCTCTGCAGACCGCGGGGGGGGGCACCTTAAAAATGCTCGAGTTTCCCATAGACTTACATTGGGCTCGTTGCTCGGGTCGAGCACCCGAGTATTCCAATTTGCTCGACCCGACCAACGAGTACCCGAGCATGTTAGTGCTCTCTCATCACTAGTAACAATGAAGAGAAGGAGGCTGAGTAGGAGGAGGAGGAGCAGGAGTTGGTTGATAGTGGAACAGAGGCTAGTACTCACACAAAATTCCTCCCGTCTCTCCTATGTGGATGGGCTAAGGAGAGGAATGAGGAGGAGGAGATGGAGAGTCGTCATCATTGTGGAGACAAGGAAGTGTTGGCTGTAGGGAACTTGGCACATATGGCCAACTTTATGTACCGCTGCCTTTATCTTGACTCTCGCTTTATATTCATCTTGGCCAAAAAAGAGTACTGTTTGTTCACCCTGCTAGACTCATGCTACAAGGAGAAATTTGCATCTCTTGTTCCTGAGGAGGAGAGGTCTACTAAAATGGTGCTATACCAGAAGGTAAGTGGAAAATATGTTGAAAAAATTCCATCAGACAACGCTAGCAGCAGGGTGCAAGCTTCCTTGCCCAATCAAGGAGGAGAAGTGAAGGAGACACACACCAGGTACAGCAGAGGCAGAGGTACACTGTCAAAGGCTTGGGCCAATTACATAATACCCTCCCAGCATCCAGGCCCTAATGACCAGGTATTTTTGACAAAGAGGGAAACGTTTTTAAAGATGGTCAAGCAATATCTGGTCGACAAAACCTTTGTACTCCCTAATTCCTCTGCGACCTTGAACTATTGGGTCTCAAAGCTGGACACCTGGCATGAGCTGTCCCTCTATGCCTTGGAGGTGTTGTGCTGCCCTGTAGCTAGCATCTTGTCTGAGCGTGTTTCTAGTGCCGCCGGTGGATTGTCTTTGTTAAGATCTGCAACAAGAACTAAGGAAAGACAGGGGAAAGCTGTCCCTACAGTAAGACTAAGCTGAATCCCTATGATGTAGCGGGCTGCCTTTTCCTAGTGAACAGACCCGCCTTCGTCCTCGGCTAGTCTGAACGAAGACCTATAGAATTAAGGTAGGGGTCCCTAAATGAACTAAGGACTGGGACAAAAATGGGACACCTCCTAAACAGAAGTTGTTGCAGAGAAAAAGGCAAACAGACAAAAGTACTAGAGGTCCAGAGGACCAAGCGAACTAGACAGAGATAGACACCGAATTACCTGGCTAGAGAGACTGTCAAACAACACTGAAGTCCAGCAAAGCCAGAAGGGCGGAGCTGGAATATATAGGCAGATGGTCACATGACCGCAAAACACAAGATAGAAAAAACTAACAGGAGGGTTCTAACAGTCATAACAGAAAGGCGCTATCACCTGTCAACAGAAAATGCTAACAGGCTCACTCTGAAAAAAATGAACAAAACCTGGATTAGCCCCGACTTTTCCACACCACCAGATGACAGTAGCACATAAAGTGTTTTTAATCTTCAATATTTGAATGAAGCCCTCTAGTTGTTGCCTTCAGTGGTCTATGGATGACCCTGCTTGTAATTTTTGTATGGCTGTGCACTGTGTGCAGTGCCTTTATGAGTGTAGGAGAGTAAAAAGAAAGGAGGAGCGCAATGAGAAGTACCAGTGGTCAATGGCGGGGGAATAAATAATTAAGGCAAGTTGGCCTCTCACCTAATTGGGTTGTGCACCCCTGCACAACCTCAGTGAATCGCTCCACAGGGGAGGCACAGCGTTGCCGCTAGCATGCGGATATTTCCTGGATCCAGTCCCATAATCCACAGACCTGTCATGTGAACAATCCGGGGATGTGTCACCACAGGTCCTGCAAGGTTGTGTCCGGTCGCGTGATCAGTCAGTCGGTCATGTGATGGGACTGTCCAAGGAAGCGTCACCGCTGGTCCTCAAAGATGAATGGCAAGTGGAAAAAAACGGCCCAGAGCAGCTCCTGCCGTGTACCCTCGGATCAGAAACGTGAAGATGCAGAAATGGAAAAGCGGTCTGGTTAGAGCACTAGGGCACAGAATCCACAGGGGCAAGGGCAGTAAAATCAAACCTTTTATTGCAATGCATTTCGGTAGCAGATTGCTACCTTCCTCAGGTAGTAATGAGTGTAGGAGTATCACAACTATACTTTCTTCTCAATATTTGAACGAGATCCTCCATCTGTTGCCTTCAAGGGTCTATTGATGACCCTGTTAGTAATTTTTGGCCTTTATGATTGTAGGAATACAACAACTATACTTTCTTCTCAATATTTGAATGAGGCCCTCCATTTGGTGCCTTCAAGGGTCTATGGAACTGTGTGCTGAGCTTTTATGAGGGTGAGAATACCAAAACTACACTTTGTTCACAATATTTGAATGAGTCACTACAGTTGATGCCTTCAAGGATGTATGGGTGACCCCGCTTGTACTTTTTGGCAGGATTTGCACTTAGTGCATAGCCTTTATGAATATAGAAGTACTAGTACATGACAATTTGAGCTGAATGTGTATGAGGCCCTCCTTTATGCCTAATACAGGGTGTATCGGAGTCCCTATTCCATCTCGTTTTTGGCAGCTCTTGCTTCCTTCATAAAGTAGACTGAAATTTCCATTTTTTATAAAAATCTCAAGTTTGATTTACTTAAATTATTATTTTTTTTTAAATCCTTTTGTTAATTTTGCCTTATATACAGGTCATTCATTATACAGGAAAGAATGTTTCTTAAAAAATGTTTCCTGTAAACTCCAATTTCTCTGTGATTTTGAATGTTTTGTTGTCAGTCCTTAAAGTGTAGTAAAAGTGTGACTCCATTGTTCTCAGCAGCAATCAGGGAGTCAGAGATGCTTCCAGGGGTTTTCCCCATGCTGTTCTCCTTCCATTCAGCACATTTTCCATCCATTTCAACATTTTCACTGCCTCCCAGACCTTCTTGTAGGATCTACAGGAAAAATGCTCGGATTTCCCATTGACTCCCATTATAATCGTTACTCAAAACAAGCATCAGAGCATTAGGTTGTGTAATGAGCATCAGAGCATTTTAGTGCTCGCTCATCACTAATATCTTTGTGTCCTCATTTGCAAAAAACTAAATTTTGAAAAATGACGCTCTAAAATAATAAAATATCATATGGGGAATAATTCCTATTAGCATTGTCAGCATTCTGCATCCCTCCTCCCTGCTGAGATCTCACACTACTCAGTACAAGCTTCAGCTGTCAGTCAGGTTAGGTGGGTATAGACTTTCATTCTGTAGCTGGACTCATGAAATACTCATTGTGATGTACACCAGCCTCAACAGGACTATAAGACCTATTTAATAATGTATGCAGTTTGCAATTCTGGAAAACCTGGTGAAAGATCAGCTTTAAAGTGAACCTGTCATTCAATTCATGCTGACCATACCACAGGCAGCATTAATTGGAGACAGAGGCTGCATGATCGCAACCAGGTATGTGTTTCTCTGCAATACTCCAGTGCTTCAGAGAAAACATAGATTGAAGAGCCATCGGGACCATAAAAAGATACAAGACTATTTGGTGCCGCCAACAACTAGCATCTCCCATCTCTTCTTTAGGTGATTGACAGGTCTCTCTCAGTGTACACATATGAGAGAGATAACTGGAGCAGGGTGGGGAGAAGTTGGTCATGAGCGCCGCTGGACTAGTTTCGTCTATTCCTATGGCTCTTTATTCCATGTGCTCTTTAAAACACTAGAGCATTTTAGAGAAAAACATACCTAGATGCAGTTGTGCAGCCATCTTCTATTTATGCTGCCTATGGTTTTGGCAGCATGAATGTACTAATATGTTCCCTTTAAACATTTTTTTTTAAATCCAAATAGATATAAAATTGTGCACCAATTATTTTTTTAATTTATTTTTATTGGTCAGAGCATTGCAGAGTACAGGTTGCTCCTTGGTACAGCTTAGCAGCTTATAGTCTGTGGATGGGACACAGACTATGTTAAAAGAACCCATCGCTGCTGACAAGTATCTTCCTATATCACTTGAGTACTCAACCAAAAAGGGGACGAGTACCTGATGATGTCAATACACTGTTATACACCTTCAGTGTAGAAATCTGCTTTCTGGTTTTTGCTAGATCATTTAAAGTTTTGGATTCCTAAACTTTTCGTGCATCGGAGCAGGACTGTGGGTATGGTTTTTGGCTCTGCCACAGTCCCTCTGCTGCCTCTAATATCTTTATCTTCTTTCTCATTTAAATATCGCGCTGGCGCCATCCCAGCTACAGATGGCACTTGCGCAGATTGATCCGGTGGTGGATTTGTGGAAAATGGCAACAATGGTAGTGCAGGCACAGATCAACCTCCAGAAGTCTTTGGTAAAATGGCACCAGTGGTGGTGCAGGCGCAGATCAACCTCCGGCATTCTTCCGTAAAATGGCAACGATGACAGCGCATGTGCAAAATGAGATCTCAGCTCGTCATTGAAGACCCTATCCACAGTCCAGCACCAATGCACGAAAAGTTTAGGAATAAAAAACCTCTAATGATGTTTTATCAAAAAACAGGCTGCAGATTTCTACACTGAAGATTTTCATTAAATCAGTATGACAGTGGCTTTATGCCCATACCTTTAGTTTAACATGGATAATACTGATGACTTGTTCTCTTTAATGACATACTGGGAGTTGTAGATTCACATGGGACAACTGTATATGAGGCTGATCTAAAACTGCAATCGATTGCTGTACTAAGTTTGGTGGTGTATTCCAGCACTGAAAGTGGTTCTGATCATGTAGCAATACATAACCTGCTTCATGATAAAATTGAAAAATCCTCAAAACTTAGTTTTGAGATTATGAGGAGGGTTTTGTTGAGTTTCTGCTGCAAAAACTAAGTGAACGTTTGAGTGTGTTCACACTAATTTTCTGGTAGCAGAAACTGAGGAGAAACTCTCCAAATCCTTCTCAAATACTCAAAACTTGATTCTGATGATGTCTTAATGTACTGACGGTGGTTCAGCTGATGTATTCATGTAAGTACCCCTTTAAATTTTTTGTAGCCCCCTTGGATTGGTTCAGTATGACAATGTAGCATTTGGACCAAAAAATATTGTGCACCCCTGTCCTAAGCAATCTCAGTGACTGTTCCAGGGGGGGACACAGACCGAGGAGGACTCCTCAGGAATGGGGAAGGAGACAGTAGGTTGGGGGGGCTGCAGTAGCTCCGGTGTTGTTGAGGTGGCAGCAAGCAAGGTCATGGCAGGCTGTAAGCTTGTTTGAAGAGATTGGTTTTCAGGTTCCATCTGAAGGATCCAAATGTGGAGGGTAATCAGATGTGTTGAAGCACAGAATTTCATAGGATGGGGGGTATTTGGGAGAAATCTTGAAGGCGATTGGGTGAGGAACGAATAAGTGTGGAGGAGAGAAGGAGGTCTTGGGAGGACTAGAGTTTATGTAAGGGAATATATTGGAAGATTAGTTCAAAGATGCATGGAGGAGAAAGGTTATGGATGGCTTTGTAGGTCAGTGTTAGTAGCTTGAACTGGATATGCTTGGCAATTGGGAGCCAGTGAAGGGATTTGCAAAGGGGGATAGCAGAGGAGTAGCGAGACGAGAGATGAACTAGTCGCGCAACAGAGTTAAGGATGGACTGGAGGGGTGCGAGAGTGTTAGCAGGTAGGCCACAGAGGAGGATGTTGCAGTAGTCGAGGCGGGAGATGATGAGGGCATGCACAAGCAGTTTAGTAGATTGAGGGTTGAGGAAAGGACGGATTCTGGAAATATTTTTGAGCTGGAGGCGACAGGAGGTGGCGAGAGCTTGGATGTGGGGTTTGAAGGACAGGGCAGAGTCAAGGGTTACTCCGAGGCGGCGGATTGCTGATACAGGGGAAAGTGTGATGTCATTTATTGTGATAGAAAGATCAGGTGTGGAAGATATGCAAGATGGGGGAAAGATGATGAGTTCAGTTTTGTCCACATTGAGCTTGAGGAAGTGAGAGGAGAAGATGGAGGATATTGCTGATAGACATGCTGGGATTCTGGACAGCACAGAGGTGACATCAGGGCCAGAGAGGTAGATCTGGGTGTCATCAGCATACAGATGGTACTGGAAGCCATGGGATTTTATGACCTGTCCCAGGCCAAGGGTATAGATTGATAAGAGTAGGGAAGGGATGAGGAGGTAGTGTGGGAGTGGCAGACGTTAAATGTGCAGTTAGAAAGGTATGAGGAGATCCAAGATAGGGCAAGGTTTTTGATGTTAAAGGAGGAGAGGATCTGTAGTAGGAGGCAGTGGTCAACTGTGTCGAAGGCAGAGGACAGGTCAAGAAGAAGGAGTACAGAGAAATGTCTGTTAGCTTTGGCTGTAAGTCATTAGTAATTTTAGTAAGGGCAGTTTCGGTGGAATGGTGGGGGTGAAAGCCAGACTGTTGTGACACCCGAGGGGTCTGGTTGCCACAGTAATAGAGATATTATGTCTGAGAGCAAGTGGGAGGTTTCTCTGGTCAGGATCCCTAAACATGCAACACGGTCCGCCCAGACCTGGGAGGGGAGGAATCTTCCCTTTTAAACTGGGTCTGGGGCGGGATTAGAGTCAGACAGAGTCAGAGTGGAGCTGCAGACAGTTCCAGACACAGGGAAAGCAAGAACAGGAGCTCTGTAGGAGCAGTAGCAGAAGTCCAGGGGCTGGAGCTGAGCAGAGTTCGCCCTGGACGAAGATACTAAAGCCGGACACAGGAGTCCGAGGCTGTGGGGACTGATATACACCCAGCAGCAGAAACCAGCCGGCAGGGGATTCCAGGTCCTCTGGCCATAGAAGCCCGGAGGCTCAGTCACAAAGAAGGGACCAGCGCCGCCATCCAGGAGCGGAGGCTAACAGAAGGCCCCAAGTCACCAGCCATACGGGTGAGCACCACACGGTATACTCAGGGACGTGGGCTACTTGTAACCGCTGACAGCAAGGTAGCCAGGAAGAGTGCAGATAAACGGGGAGGCCTACAACTCCACCTGGCCAAGGGAACTTCTGCTTGCTCGCAGACTGACCAGGCCCCTTATACTAGCCAGTACTCCCGGGAGGGTCTGCCTTGTACCATCAGTAAAGACCCTAAACTGCACCTCCCGTCTCTGTGATTCCTTGCCGCTCCTGCACCATTAGCACTGGGACCCTCACACCATCACTCCCATCATCTCTCACATTAGCTGCCCTGAGGCAATACTCCTCCCGTGGGGAGTTATCCCATACTCGGCTGTGCAACCAACATCAGCCTCAGCGGTCGGCAGCGCAGCGGCGGTCCCCACTGACCGCAATCCACGGGTGGCGTAGTCGGACACTTATTATAACACCAATATACTGCCACTGGTTTGACCACCCTGGGCACGGACCGGGTCACCGCCACACGGAGACTACAACCCCCAGCATTCTACAACAGGCCCGGTTCCGGGTTCCCCTGCACAACACAGGCCCAGGGGGCGCGTCAACTTTGGCGTAGTCGGCAGGATTTCGTGCCGGCAACCACCGGGTACTGCGTGCCTGAAAAAGAGACTTTTATACTTACCTGTGGTGAAGTTTCCCGCCACCCGGAGCCGATTCCCGCCATCAGACGCCATCTTGGACCGTTTCCCTCCGTCTTCTGCCTTCTTCCCGCCATCCGCAGCTGCTTCCCGCCTTCGGACGCCATCTTCGGGACGCCGCACGGGAAGAAGAGGGGCGTGGACGCCGAAAGCGCGCGAGATCCGAAGCTCCGCCCCACGCTCTGACGCTGCGCAAGGTCCTGGAAGGGAGGAAGAGCGACGCTGACGTCATTGGAGCGCAACGCCAGGTCCTCAACCCCGACGATCGACTGCGGAGCCGCGGCCTACGGAAGAAGAGCATCGCAAGGTAGGCCACGGTCCACTAGGGGGGAGGAGGATGCCGGATACCGAGGGGAGCTCCACTGCCACAGCCACCGCCAGCGCAACCACTGCAGCAGTCATGCCATTCACCATGCCCTATATCCCGGGGGCAACCTGGCTACCCCAGTACTCAGGGGAGTCACATACTCTAAATGACTTTAGAGAAAGACTGGATAGCCTTTTCCAGGTTTACCCCCTCACAGAAGAGCAAAAAGTGAGCATCCTGGTGGCCCAATTAATCGGGGCAGCCCAAAGGGAGGTAAAGTCCTGGCCACCTGGAAGGAAGAGGACTGTCAGAGAAATACTAGCCCGGCTGAAAGACACATTTGATACCCGCACCTCAGCCGAAATAAAGCTCAGATTTTACGGGTGTAAACAGCGGGCACATGAGAGTATAAGAGACTATGCTCTAAACCTACAAGAGGCCCTGAGAGCCATTAAGCAGGCAGACCCTGACAGCGTGGGAAATGAAGATAAGCTGTTGACTGAACAATTTATTGAGGGTCTACTGTGCAATGCTCACCGAACCCAGTTGCGGGCAATGGCCTTACAGGACCCTGACCTGGACTTTGCACAGTTCAAGGACAGAGTCATCCGGGTGCTCCGAGAACCGGCACCAGGTGGCGCTGTGACCCACAGGCGCCCTGCTATCACTTACCACCAGGAGACGGTGCCCTTGTCTGCAGGGCCTGTGAGAGCTGATGCGCAGGCTTTAAACAGTGACCCGGCTACAGACCTGCACCATCAGGTCCAAGAGCTGACTAAGAGCGTTGCCGCGCTAACCAGAACTGTGCAGTCTTTACAGGTCTCTTCTCCAGGAAAGATCCAGCTGGCATCCGGACCGGAGGACGTCCCGTGGCACCGACTGAGGAGGACCCCACCGGCCAGAGGAAGACCCAGCGACAGATACAACGAGGACGGACGACCCATCTGCCGCCGCTGCAATCAACCCGGACATGTGGCAAGGTACTGTCATTTAAACGGGCACAACCTGGGGTAGAGGGCCAACCCCCAGGCATAAGACCATCAGGCCCATCAAACTGGCGTGATAAATACGTAGGGGGACGTCCAATCTTGCCTGTGGTACTGGATGGCATTCCTATGAGTGCCCTACTAGACACTGGGTCACAGGTGACCACCATCCCGTACGTGCTCTTTAAACAGTACTGGAATGACTCGGACATAACCCGCTACCCAGATGACGACCTGAGTATCATCGCCAGCAATGGTCAGCCCGTGCCGCAGGTGGGATTCAAAAAGGTGACCATTAAGATCGGTAAAGTCGAACTAGCGGCACAAGGACTGATTATAGTGGACATAGACCGTCATGAGAGTCACCCTAGAATAACCTTGGGAACTAATGTGATTGAAAATTGTCTTGCAGAGGTGATTCTCATTTTACAGCAGGTTGCCAAGAACGCCAGTTCCGGCCAGCAGCGTGTGCTCCAAAAAGAGATCCGGGCACTGATGAAGCGGCAACAGGTGGAACTATCTGGTGGTGAGATAGGTAGCGTGAGAATGTGTGACCCGTTCCCTATTGCCATGCCCCCAAAAAGTGAGATGATGATTTGGTGCCGGGCAGCTATTGGCCTAAGAGGTAGAGACTACCAAGCAATGGTAGAACCCGTCTACTCAGACAGTAGGCCCACCATTTTGACAGCACGGGGGGTGGTCGATGTACGCCATGGGAGGGTGCCCGTTCGCATCATAAATATCGGGGAGAGAGAAGTACACCTGCCCCGGTATGCCACGCTAACCAAATTGTTCACCATCAACCAGAACTCTGTACAGGCCGTGGAACCCTTGCCTCCATCTCAACCAGAGGAAGGTAACGGCTCTAAGAAACCAATGGAGGACTGGTGTCAGCAACTGCATTTGGGTACTGACTCCACTCCCTCACACCAGAAACAGGGAGTCTATCGGGTGGTTCGAGAGTACGAGAGAGTGTTTAGTAAACACCCGCTAGACTTCGGGCGAGTAAAGGGGGTAGAACACCACATCCCCACGGGAGACCATCCTCCCATAAAGGAGAGATACCGACCCGTATCCCCGGCACACTACCAACACGCCAAGGGGATGCTTAGAGACATGAAGGAGGCTAGGGTAATCAGGGACAGCTGTAGCCCCTGGGCAGCTCCACTGGTCTTAGTGAAAAAGAAAGACAACACTATGAGAATGTGTGTTGACTACAGGAAGGTCAACCGTATCACACACAAAGATGCGTACCCGTTACCAAGGATAGAAGAGTCCTTAGCTGCATTAAAATCTGCTAACTTCTTCTCTACTTTGGATCTCACTAGCGGGTACTGGCAGGTTCCTGTAGCAGAGGCGGACCGGGAGAAGACCGCATTCACCACCCCGATGGGTCTCAGCGAATTTAACTGCATGCCGTTCGGGCTCTGCAACGCACCAGGAACCTTCCAACGGTTGATGGAATGCTGTCTGGGACACCGGAACTTCGAGACGGTCCTGTTATACCTGGACGATGTCATCGTCTATTCCAAGACCTACGAGGACCACCTGAAACACCTGGCAGAAGTGTTTGAAGCTCTGGCAAACTACGGCCTAAAGGTGAAACCCTCCAAGTGTCACCTCCTGAAACCAAAGGTGCAGTACCTGGGACACGTGGTGAGTGCTGACGGAGTGGCTCCCGACCCTGATAAGATCACCGTAATTAAGGACTGGCCAAGACCCTCCAGCATAAAGGAAGTGCGGCAGTTCCTCGGGTTGGTAGGCTACTACCGAAGATTCATTCCCGGTTTCACCAAAATGGCAGCCCCTATGCAGGACCTCCTGATAGGTCAATCTCGGAAAGCCAAAAACCAGAAGCCGCCCTTCAGGTGGGAAAAGCTGGAAGAGGAGTCCTTTTGCCAGCTGAAGATGGCCCTCACGGGGGATGAAATCCTGGCATATCCAGACTACAGCCAGCCCTTTATCCTCCACACGGACGCAAGCAACATTGGGCTAGGAGCCGTACTGTCCCAGATCCAGCAAGGGAAAGAACGGGTAATCGCTTACGCCAGCCGAAAGCTACGGCCCACGGAGAGGAACCCTGAGAATTATAGCTCATTCAAGCTGGAGTTCCTGGCAGTAGTGTGGGCAGTGACCGAACGTTTCAAGCATTACCTTGCCTCCTCCAAATTCACCGTGTACACGGATAACAACCCGTTGACACACCTGGACACTGCAAGGCTCGGTGCCCTGGAACAGAGATGGATGGCCCGCCTGTCCAACTTTGAATTCACCATCAAATACCGGGCAGGACGCTGAAATGCCAACGCGGATGCCCTGTCTAGAATGCCGAACTTACCGGACGTAGGGGAAGATCCAGAAGATCTGGAAGAAGTTGAGCTCCCTGCGTTCCATCGTCATGGGATTACCCTGTATTCCCACCGTGTGAAGGACAGGCGCTCCGTGACGTTCAATCCCTTGCCCCACTACAACTGGGCGGAGACGCAAGACAGTGATCCCGCGGTCCATTTGGTGAAGGAAATGCTGACCCAGGCCGATGCTCGTCTTGACCCAGATGCTCCAGAGGAGACCAAGCAACTGTGGAAGGAGAAAAGTAAGCTGTTCCTCTACAGGGAGAAGCTGTGCCGGAGAATGGTTAACTCTCGAACACATGAGTTGACCTGGCAGGTAGTGGTCCCAAGACGAGACGCGGCTATGATTCTGGAGGCATACCACAACGGAGCAGGGCATTTCGGATGGAAGAAGCTGGAGTTCTTGTTGCGTGAACGGTTCTACTGGGTAGGCATGAGAGGAGCCATCGAGAGGTGGTGCAGAGACTGTGGCCCGTGCCACCTGAGAAGAAAAGACCGAGCCAGCCAGAAGACTCCCCTGCAGCCCATCATCACCAGACAGCCACTGCAACTGGTAGCCCTGGACCATGTGAAACTGGCTCCAAGCAGATCTGGGTATGTCTACGCCCTCACAATCGTAGATCATTACTCCCGGTTCCTGGTGGTGGTCCCGGTCAAGGACTTAACGGCTCAAACAGCAGCTAGAGCCTTCCAGCAGCACTTCTGCCGTCCACACGGGTACCCGGACCAAGTGCTGACAGACCAAGGACCAGCCTTTGAAGCGGAGGTCTTCCAGGAGTTCTGCAACCTGTATGGCTGCAAGAAGATAAGAACAACGTCCTATCACCCTCAAACCAATGGACTCTGCGAGAAGATGAACCAGGTGGTGATAGGTCTGCTAAAAACACTGCCCCTGGAAGAACGCAGTCTGTGGCCTGAGAAACTGCCCGATCTGGTGGACCTGTGTAACCACATCCCTGTAGGTTCCACCAACTGTACCCCGGCTTACCTAATGAGAGCAAGACCTGGTAAGCTGCCTATCGACCTCGATATGGGAGTCCTGACACCTGAGGACACCTCACCAGAGGCAGACTGGGATACAGAACGGCAGCAGCAGTATCGGAAAGTACAGGAGAGCGTCGAGCGAAGTCTGTCTCAAGCTAGAGAAAGGCAAGAGAAGGCTTATAACCAGTATGCTCCCACTGTTCCCCTGGTACCTGGAGAGCAGGTCTTGAAGAGGAAGAGGCGGCTCCACAAGTTGGACGACCAGTGGGAGAAGGACCCGTACACCGTACTGCCATCAAGCCATGAGAACCCAAAAATCTGCGTAATCAGTAAGGATGGAGGAGAAACCACAGCCATTGTCTCCAGAGACCACCTGAAGAAGTGTCCCGAGCAGCTGCAAAGCCCTGAAGAAGATCAAGAAAACCCTCAACCCGCAGAGGAAAGGGAAGAAATGATCAGTACCGTACTCGGAGACTTCCCCCGGTCTTGGACACAAGTAAACGGCGCTGTCGTGGTACCCGTCCTCACCTTTCTCCAGCCAGCCCCGCAAGTGCCTACAGAGGAACCGGTAGAGCTGGAAGAGCAGCCGGACCAAGAGGCAGAAGAGTCCACACCAGCAGTACAGGAGGATCAACCCTCTGCTAGTAGTGAGCCTGCCGTGCCCCTAGTGAGCCAAAGAGTGCGCAGACAGCTGCCCAGCTTACCTATAACATCCCCTACACCCTGTAGTGCAGACCCAGTTAGTGAGCTCCGTAGGTCCACTAGGGTCACTAGAGGTCCGATGCCCGCTCGCTGGAGAATCTAAACCAATGCACTGTAAAGTTGACTGTTTATTGAAAAATGTTTATGGTTTATGTTTGTTGCCTGTTACTAATTATGTTTCTCAGTTACCCTGCAGATTTATTTGGACTAACAGGTTATGGACACTGGATAACCGGAACAGTTTTGTAGATAGTTGCACCTTGGTGCCTCTTGCGAAGACGGCCGCGGAAGAGAAAACCTGTCTGGCGTGGCCTCCTTGCGGCCCAAAGTAGTTAGTCTACCCTTGCAGCCACGCCCAAGGACAACGCAAGGGGTTTGCTTTGGACAGGTCCCCTATTCTGTGCCAAGACTTCGCCTTGTTGGGTGACATGGACACCCCCTTTGTTTCATAAACTTCACCTTGGGTGATATGGACACCCGGTCACGGAAACGCCGTGACCTCTACAGACTAAAGTTTCTTGTGAATATGTTATTGTATTATTGTTATACCTTGTATTTATGTTTCTTTAAAAAATGTGTTTAGTCCCGGAGTACTAAAATTTACTAGGGGGGAATGTGACACCCCAGGGGTCTGGTTGCCACAGTAATAGAGATATTATGTCTGAGAGCAAGTGGGAGGTTTCTCTGGTCAGGATCCCTAAACATGCAGCACGGTCCGCCCAGACCTGGGAGGGGAGGAATCTGCCCTTTTAATCTGGGTCTGGGGCGGGATTAGAGTCAGACAGAGTCAGAGTGGAGCTGCAGACAGTTCCAGACACAGGGAAAGCAAGAACAGGAGCTCTGTAGGAGCAGTAGCAGAAGTCCAGGGGCTGGAGCTGAGCAGAGTTCGCCCTGGACGAAGATACTAAAGCCGGACACAGGAGTCCGAGGCTGTGGGGACTGATATACACCCAGCAGCAGAAACCAGCCGGCAGGGGATTCCAGGTCCTCTGGCCATAGAAGCCCGGAGGCTCAGTCACAAAGAAGGGACCAGCGCCGTCATCCAGGAGCGGAGGCTAACAGAAGGCCCCAAGTCACCAGCCATACGGGTGAGCACCACACGGTATACTCAGGGACGTGGGCTACTTGTAACCGCTGACAGCAAGGTAGCCAGGAAGAGTGCAGATAAACGGGGAGGCCTACAACTCCACCTGGCCAGGGGAACTCCTGCTTGCTCGCAGACTGACCAGGCCCCTTATACTAGCCAGTACTCCCAGGAGGGTCTGCCTTGTACCATCAGTAAAGACCCTAAACTGCACCTCCCGTCTCTGTGATTCCTTGCCGTTCCTGCACCATTAGCACTGGGACCCTCACACCATCACTCCCATCATCTCTCACATTAGCTGCCCTGAGGCAATACTCCTCCCGTGGGGAGTTATCCCATACTCGGCTGCGCAACCAACATCAGCCTCAGCAGTCGGCAGCGCAGCGGCGGTCCCCACTGACCGCAATCCACGGGTGGCGTAGTCGGACACTTATTATAACACCAATAGACTGCCACTGGTTTGACCACCCTGGGCACGGACCGGGTCACCGCCACACGGAGACTACAACTGTTATGTTCTGCTACCAGAGCTAAGGAAAGAGAGGAGATCTGTCCCTACGATAGAACTCAGCTTAATCCCTACGATGTAACAGGGGACCTGATCCTGCGATCAGACCTGCTAAAGTCCTAAGCTAGTCTGTACGGAGACCTATAGATGTGGGGAAGGAATCCCTACAAGTACTAAGGACTGGGAGGAATATGGGACACCTCCTAACAGAAATAGTAGCAGACAGACGAACAAACAAAATATATAGAACATAGAGGTCAGTAGACCAAGCAAACTAACAGAGCAAGACACAGAGCACAGGCTAGCTAGAAAGTAGATATACAATGAAGTCCAGCAAAGCCAGAAGGGCGGAGCAGGATTAAATAGGCCAACAAGGTCATGTGACCAGCAAAGGAAAAAAGACCTAAGAGCAAGGTTCTAACAACAACCCCCAGCATTCTACAACAGGCCCGGTTCCGGGTTCCCCTGCACAACACAGGCCCAGGGGGCGCGTCACTGTCAGTTGTCGAAGAGAGAGTTAAATGAGAAGTGAAAGGAAAGTTCCGCATGAACGTGTTGCTCAAGGAGTTTGGAGGCAAATGGGAGCAGCGATATGGGGCGGTAGCTGGACAAGGCAGTTGGGTCGAAGGATGGCTTTTTGAGGATGGGCGTGATTGTGGCATGTTTGAAGGCAGAGGGGAAGGTACCAGAAGTTAGTGATAGGTTAAAGAGATGGGTTAGTGATGGGATGAGTGTGGGGGTGAGGTTGGGAAGAAGGTGGGATGGGATGGGGCTGAGTGCACAATTGGTGAGGTGTGATTTGGAGAGGAGATGAGTAAGGTCTCCTTCCGTGATGTTGGAAAGGGAGGTTATGGGGGAAGGGCAATGGTCTGGAAAACAAAGGGGTTGTGATGGGTGGACAGTAAAGACTTGCCTTGTTTGGTCAATCTTGCTTTTGAAGTGTGTGGCAAACTCCTTAGCAGAGATGATGTAAGGGGGAAGACCGGGGTGTAAGTGCTTTCAGAGCAAGGGATCCGGAACTGCTGGGGCCGTACCTCCTGTTGCAGGGGGGAGACAGACTGCAAGGACAGGAGTCATGTGACTGGGAAGTTGGGGGTGTGTCTAGAGACAGAGCTGGGAAGTCAGATGACCGAGGGACTCCTGGTGTGACTAGAGAGAGGAAGAGACGAGTACGTTTTGCGTGGGAAAGCGGAGCTGAATCCTGCTCAGCAGAGCAGCGTGAGAGGATCCAGGCTCCTGGCTCCAGGACTGGGAGAAAGAGCCGAGTGCAGTGGACCGGAGGAGTCAGGCCGACTAGAGAAGAGACGCAGGGTAAGTGGAGCCGGGCACGTGAGGTGCCGTGTTATGGACTAGGGGCTCAGTGGGTAAAACCGGAGACCGCCCGCTGCCGCCAGAAGACAGAGCATTGTTTGGGCGGTGACACCTGAAAAATCAACACCAGCGTCAGCGTGCATCTGCCTTGTGAGGAGCGAGAGTCAGCTAAGTGAAAAAAACCTGTTGATTATAACCGGTTTGACTCTGCTACATCCAGTTAAACTGTGAACTGTCAGTGATAGACTTTTACCTGCTTTTCCCCCATATTTTCCCCTGATAATCCCTGCTGGAGATTTACCCTGTTATTATAAACATCCCCTGTTTATTAACCCCGTATTGGCTGCTCTGTGTTTCTGTGTCGCTGCATCTAAAGTGCCCGTGTTACATTGACTCAGGTCAGAGGGGGCAGTGGAGGGCGGAGGACAGAGTTAAAAGAGTTGAATAGCTATTTGGGGTTGTAGGATAATGAAGATATGAGGGTTGGGAAGTAGGCCTGTTTAACAGAGGTGAGGGCTGATTTGAATGCGAGTGTTGCTTGTTTGAATGTAGTGAAGTCATCTTGCGAATGTGTTTTCTTCCAACGCCGCTCCGCAACCCAGGAAGCTTGCCGAAGCTGTTTAGTGAGGTTGTTGTGCCAGGGTTGCCTATTGACTCTTCGCACACTGTCATGCACAAGAGGGGCGACCGAGTCAATAGCTGATGCGAGAGTGGCATTGTAGAAAGCAGTGGTGCTGTCTGTGTCATGGAATGAAGATATGGATGTCAGTGGTAGAATATAGTCAAAGAGTGTGTGAGTGTCTAGATGTGCAAGGTTTCTGCGGGGGTGTTCTAGTTTCTGGACATGGTGTTATGATCTGCTACAAGCACTAAGGAAAGAAAGGAGATCTGTCCCTGCAATAGAACTAAGCTAGATCCCTACGATGTAACGGGGAACCTGATCCTGCGATCAGACCCGCTAAAGTCCTCGGCTAGTCTGTACGAAGACCTATAGATGCAAGGGAGGGATCCCTACAAGAACTAGGGACTGGGATAAAGTTGGACACCTCCTAGCAGAAATTGTAGCAGTAAAAGACAAGCACACAACATAGAACATAAAGGTCCGAAGACCTAGCAAAACTGACTGAGAAAGGTTACTAAGCACCAGGCTAGCTTAAGAGTAGAAATTACAATGAAGTCCAGCAAGGCCAGGAGGGCGGAGCAGGACTAAATAGGCAAAAAAGGTCATGTGACCAGCAAGATAGAAAAAAACCTAACAGGAGAGTTCTAACAGTACCCCCTCTTCTATGAGGATCCTCCGGATCCCCTAGGCCCAGGCTTATCAGGAAACCTCTTGTGAAACGCTCTGACAAGTCTGGAAGCAGAAACATCATCCGCCCTCACCCATGAGTTATCCTCGGGTCCGACACCCTTCCAAGCGACGAGATACTGCAAACTCCCTCTATACCATCTAGAATTTAGGATTCGGGAAATTTCGTATTCCCCGTCCTCCACCACCGGAGGAACAGTGGCAGAGGCATCTCCATCCGACACATAAGCTCTTTTCAATCGAGAAACATGAAACACCGGATTAATCTTCCAGGAGGTAGGAACCTCCAACCTGTCACAAAAAGCACGCCAAAAACGAGCCACGAACTAAGGTCCCCTGTCCGAAACAATGTCAGTAGGAACGCCATGTAGTCTGACAATTTCCTTGACAAAGGCCTTATCGAGTGTCTTAGCGCATGGCAGTTTGATGAAAGGAACCAAGTGACACATCTTGCTAAAACAGTCCACGACCACCCAGATGACCGTGAAACCCTCAGAGGGGGGAAGGTCAGTAATAAAGTCCATAGCCAGATGTGTCCAAGGTGCACTAGGAACCTCCAGAGGGCAAAGCAACCCCGCTGCAGGAGTATGTGAAGACTTAGATCTAGCACCTTTCCTGGTGAGATCGGTCAGTGGTTTGACAATAATAGAAAATTTTTTAATGAATTTTCTGTAAGAATTGGCGAAACCCAAAAACCTCTGTATCGATTTCAAACCAATAGGCCTAGGCCATTCCTGCACAGCTTGAACCTTCACCGGGTCCATCTCAAAGCCCTCGCTGGAGATAATGTAGCCCAAAAAACTAATTCTCTGTACAGCGAACTCACATTTCTGCAGCTTAGCAAAAAGCGAATTGTCAATTAATAACTGCAATACCTCACGTACGCTCCGCCAATGAGACTCCAGATCCGGTGAATAAATCAAAATGTCATCCAAATACACAACCACATTTTTGCCGATCAAAGGTCTAAGGATGTCATTAATAAGATTCTGAAAAACTGCTGGAGCATTGGTAAGACCAAAAGGCATAACCAGATTCTCAAAATGACCCACAGGAGTGTTAAAAGCAGTCTTCCATTCATCACCCTCCTTCATGCGCAACAAATTGTATGCCCCCCGGAGATCAATTTTAGAGAACCACTTGGCCCCCACTAACTGGTTAAACAAATCAGGAATCAATGGTAGTGGGTAAGGATTGCGTACAGTAATTTTATTAATCTCACGAAAATCCAGACAAGGACGTAAACTGCCGTCCTTTTTTTTAACAAAAAAAAATCCAACAGCCACAGGAGACTTGGAAGGCCTAATGTGACCGGCGGCCAAGCTTGTCTGTATGTATTCCTCCAAAGCCTTTCTCTCAGGAATAGTAAGATTAAATAAACGACTTTTAGGAAGAGTCGCTCCAGGGACAAATTCAATGGTACAATCATAGTTTCTATGGGGAGGCAAAATTTGTGACTCCTCTTCAGAAAAAAACTCTCCAAAAATCCTGAATAGGTACAGGTAATTCCCCTTTTTCCACCGCAGCAATACGTCCGTTACAACACTTGTCATAACACTTAGGGCTCCAGGACTTAATTTCATTGGTAGACCAATCCAGTACAGGATTGTGCAGTTTTAACCAGGTCAACCCCAAAACTACTGGGGAAGGCAAATTATTTAATACTACCAAATCCAAATTCTCTTGGTGAACACCATTAATAGTGAGGGGAAATTCACAGACCTTGTGAGTAACACTCTTCAAGGGAGAGCCATCGACAGAAACCACAGCAATAGGGAATGACAAAGGTTTGGGTTTTAATTTAAGTTTTTCCAAGAATCCCCCATCAATCACATTCAGAGTATAACCACAATCCACAAATACCCGAAATTCAATGAATTCTTCCTGAGCAGCAGTAGTAGCAGAAAGAAATACACCCTTAGTATTTAAACAGGCTATACAGGCGTAACTGACCTTTTTTTTTTCTTTGTTCATACGAAGCACACAGTTCTTAATAAAATGGTCAGATTTCCCGCAATAAAAGCACAAACCTTCAGAAGACCTGCGGTCTTTTTCCTGAGAGCGGGGTGCCATCGCCCCAATCTACATCGGCTCTCCAATGTCAGTACAGACCCTCTCAAGACTCGGAGCTGACATGGCAGAGGATTTACTCTCATTAACTCTTGCACGCAGTCTCCTGTCCACCCGTATAGCTAATTGCATTGCCTCCTGCAAGTTTCCAGGTGTGGGATAAGCAATCAGCAAATCCTTAACCCTTTCACCTAGCCCAGCAAGAAACAAACTTTTCAAAGCTGAATCGTTCCACCCCACCTGGGCAGACCACCGACGGAAGTGAGAACAATATTTTTCCACATTACCTGATCCCTGTCTTAAACGTCTCAATTCAGTCTCAGCTGATGAGACACGATCAGGATCATCATACAACAAACCCAAAGCAGAAAAAAAACTATCCACTGATCTAAAGCATGGATCACTAGGTTGGAGAGAAAAGGCCCATCCCTGAGGTTCTTTGCGCAAAAGGGACATTATGAACCCTATGCGCTGTGATTCATCACCAGAGGATCTGGGTCTCAAACGAAAATACAACAAACAAGCATTTTTAAAGGAAAAAAATTCTTGTTGATCTCCAAAAAATAAATCAGGCAAACGTACCTTTGGCTCCACAAAATGTGCTCCAGAACAGCTACTCACGTGTTGTTGGAGCTCGGCCACCTCCAGAGAGAGTACCTGCAGGCGTTGAGCCAAATCCTGAACCGACACCATGATGGAAACTGGAAGTCTTTCCTTAGAGATATTTTTTGGGCTGGACTTACTGTTATGATCTGCTACAGGCACTAAGGAAAGAAAGGAGATCTGTCCCTACAATAGAACTAAGCTAGATCCCTACGATGTAACGGGGAACCTGATCCTGCGATCAGACCCGCTAAAGTCCTCGGCTAGTCTGTACGAAGACCTATAGATGCAAGGGAGGGATCCCTACAAGAACTAGGGACTGGGATAAAGTTGGACACCTCCTAGCAGAAATTGTAGCAGTAAAAGACAAGCACACAACATAGAACATAAAGGTCCGAAGACCTAGCAAAACTGACTGAGAAAGGTAACTAAGCACCAGGCTAGCTTAAGAGTAGAAATTACAATGAAGTCCAGCAAGGCCAGGAGGGCGGAGCAGGACTAAATAGGCAAAAAAGGTCATGTGACCAGCAAGATAGAAAAAACCTAACAGGAAAGTTCTAACACATGGGTGACCAGTGAGGGGGACAGGGTTGAGAATGTGAGTAGATGGTGGTCAGATAGGGGTGGGGGGAGGTTGTGAGGCTAGATAGGGAGCAGAGTCGGGTGAAGATGAGGTCTAGTGTGTGTCCATCTGTGTGTGTGACTGAGGGGAACCACTGAGTAAGTCCAAAAGAAGAAGTAAGCGACAGGAGTTTGGAGGCTGCTGATTGGTGTGTGTCAGTGGGGATGTTGAAATCGCCCATGATGATTATGGGAATGTCAGCAGAGAGAAAGTAAAGAGAGTAAAGAAGCCAGGTGAAGAATTGGTCAATAAAGGCCTGGAGGTCAGTATGTGACAGCCACTTGGAGGTTGGAGGGAGAGTAGATGTGGACAGAGTGGATTTCAAAAGAAGGGAGAATAAGGGAGGGAAGAGGTGGGGTAAGGTTAAAGGTGCAGTTGGTAGAAAGGAGACTTATAGCTATATAACTATAGGTCACCACAATGCTCAATTCCTCCTGCTTAACTACAGCGGTTGCCACTGCAACCGAGCATGGCGTGTGAGGGGCCCGCTGACACCAGCAGATACTTCAGCTGGATGTGCGTCCTCGGACGCACATTCAACTGAAGTGTATTGTGGCACACAGATCCGTAGGGTCCATGCGCAGCAATACACGCTGCCTGCCAATTAGAGGCCAGCAGCTAAAATCGGCATGCACATGACCGAGGGTGTATGGCGGTGATGTCATGCGCTACCTCCGCTTGCATGCTGAAGTCAGCTGCCGGCTTCAGAAGAGGACGCCACGCAGTGGGAGAGCGGATAGGAGGTGAGTATAATGATTGATTTTTTTCTATACATTAAAGAACAGCGGCAGAACGGGGGACATATACCAGGATGGAGCTCCAGGATAAGAAACATAAACACCAGGATGAGGGACACATATACCGGGATGGGTTGCTCGTTCCAAATATTGCACCGTGGCCCATCAGACTCTAGTTACACCACTGTTAGTGGCCCTCTTGCCTCTTAGGCCCCTGTGCGACTGCACAGGTTGCACCAATGGTATTTCCGCCCCGGACTGTTCATCTATCTGACTACACTATGGTCGCACAAAATGCTAAATTGTGAGTTATGGAACTGTATAAAACCAACAAAAGTTGCGGCTCCTGAAAGAGTTAACAGCGTCAGAAAGCAGCTGTCTGAGCAGTCAGAAAAGCAAACAAAGCTGCTGATATGGAGACAAGAGATATAGATGTCACTGACACCAGGCTTCTGTCACTAACTTACAATATAGAAGGGAGAAAGCTGCATTATATTGGCAAACAACAGGGTCAGGGGTGGGTTTCACATGCGCAAAAGTGGTGTGGAAATATTGGATATATTAGAACTGTTTCCATGAAGAACCAGACATTTCACACTGTAAGCAGAAACAGTGTGCATGATCTTTACCACCGACACATAAGGGATACAGAATCATCTGCAAGGAGTTTGTATGTTCTCCCCGTGTTTGCGTGGGCTTCCTCCGGGGTCTCCTGTTTCCTCCCACACTCCAAAGAAATACTGATAGGGGATTTAGAGTGTGAGCCCTAATGGGGACAGTGATGATGATATCTGTAAGGTGCTATGGAATATGAAAGTGCTATATAAGCAAGTAAAATAAATAAATATTTTAAAAAAGGTTTTTATGGGAATGAGATTTTAAAATTATGTTCAGTCTTTTTTTTACAGACCTCCTCAAAACTTAACTTGCAACATTAATGGGTTTTGTTTATGATGCAAAACTCTGATTAAAGATTGTCCAGTTTAAAAACTCGTTTTCATATTATTATTATTATTATTATTATTAATATTATTTATTTTACAGTGTGGCGCCCAGGGGATGGGGACTACTTGGCGCCTGGGCCTTAACGCCTGGTCTTGGGGGATGTCGCGGTGGTCTGCTCCCGGGCCCGTACCTTGGGGTCTCTCTTAAAAAAGGGGAAAATGATGCCACCTGTGGGGTCTGGTGAGGATCACTTGCGCTGCGGCAGTCCACTGAGGCCGGTGTTACGGCAGCGTTGATGGTGTAGCTCCCCACAGGTGGAGCTAGGCCTCAGGGCAGTGATGTTTGACGAGGTGCACGATATGGCGGTGACCCAGCCTGGTCCAAGGAAAAACAGGGGACACACACACACGGTATGCTTCTGTACCTTTTACTGGTGGAAATGCAGGTACCGTCCGGAGCACTGTAGGGTGAGGGGTGCACTGCAGGACTCTCCCCAGTGAGCAGGTGTAGGGCCTCCTGTTTCTTCGCCGCTTAGTGTTAGCCTCCGGCCTGCCTGGAGCTAGGTCTTACTTAGTCTCTGTTCTGCACCGGCTGATCCTGTGGTAGGGCCTTCTGTTGGAGTACACACTCCCTGGTATATGAGGCCTCGGTAACTTCTGACCCTGGTATAACAGTCAGCGTTTGGTATTCCTGGGACATGTAGTTCGCCAGGGGTTCTGGTTGTCTTCTGCTGGGTGTAAAGAATCCCTGCAGACTCGGACCCGGTGTCCGGTATATGGTTTCTGGGGTGAGCTGGTAAAGCTTCTCTGCCCCCAATGCTACTCACTCCTCTAGCCTTCGGCCTACTCGGGCCCTCACTAGGCTATACACACTGGCAGTTAGCTGGCTGCCTCTTCTGCTGCTCTCTGAGCGTCAGCAACGCTCCTAGCTCACTTAAATCGAGCTGCTTGAGTTTGACTGAGCTCCACTGCAGACTGACCTGTTTCTCTGTGTCTCACTCTGCAGGAACTGGCTGTGGACTCCAGACTGTTCTGTCTCCACTCACTCCCTGAGGAGAACTAACTCACAGACTGACTCTGCCTAGCTCCACCCTCCGTATTTATATCCCTATCCGGGCTCCCTCTGGTGGTCTGAGGTAGGGTGGAGGTGTGTGTATGCTCTGAGGGCCTCTTGTGGAGAAAACCTGAAATGCACCCCTCCAGGATCTGTGGCTCCATACACAGCAGGGCGTCACATTCCCCCCTAGTTGAACTCAGCACTCCAGGGGTGAAGCACATTTTGTAACAAAAACAATAACAAGCTTCCCTTTATGGGAGGTTAGGACACTTGAATGTTGCATAACCAGAACATGGATAAATATACGTATATAGTTCATTAAACAGTAGGCAATGAGCAACCAGAAAGTCCAAGTCTCTTCCGGAGAGGTTGCTCAAAGGGGCACTCCAGGGAGCGCAAATATTTACAATGTAAAGTCTTTGGGCTGCACATAGTCCTCAGCCACAGAGTTCTTAGATACCCAAGCGGGTAATGGGAAGCAAATAAGTAAAGTGTCCGTTTCACTTGGATTGTCCATTAGAGGGGCAAAATATAAGATAAAGGCAATAAATACATAGCAATACATACACAGGATAATGCAATAATATGCAATATTATACAATACAATTCAATACCCCAGGGGTAACTATCTACATCTGTCGGGGTTTAACTATTTTACTTAGTGTACCTGACAGGGAGTTGACCTTTTGTGCTACGTGTAGATCTGCGTAGTGCGGTGGTCTGTGTAGTGTCAGTATTTCTCTCAGCTACCTTGTTAGTTCTACTAGCGATGGTATTGAAAAACTGCCTTAACCTCGATACTGGGCTGGCAAGTTCACCATTGGCTGGGCCTTCTTGCTCTGCTTCTGCCGGGGATATTTCTTCCGGGGATTCTTCCTGAGCAGGCTCTTCTGCGGCACTAGGCTCTTCTGCAGCACTTACAGGTTCAACTTGCTGTGGAGGGTCTTCTGGCTGTTGGAAGAATTGGAGTACTGGAATTATGACTGCTCCTCCGATTTGAGGCCAATCTGCCGGGAAGTCTCCTAAATCAGTATTTATTACTGCTTCATCAGGTTCCTCCGGGAAAATGAGAGGCACTTCTTCTTGGGGTTTTAGCAGATCTGTACACAACTTCAGGTGGTCCCTAGATACTGCTGCAGTTGTTCTTCCTCCAACTTTGCTGATCTGACACGTCTTCCTGTTGTCAAACCTTGAATTCAACACAGTGTAGGGTTCTCCCTCCCACTGGTCATCAAGCTTGTGGTTCCTCCGCTTCCTTTTCAATACCACTTCTCCTGGTGTGAAGGGTTCTGCTGGTGCACTTCTGTTGTATTGTGCTTCTTGTTTATCCCTCACCCGAGTGAGACTATCTTCGACACAGGCTTGTACTCTTCTATACTGCTCCTGTCTGGTCGCGTCCCAGTCCTCAGTGGTCACATCAGCTTCAGGTTCTACAACACCAAGCTCCAGGTCCATGGGCAACTTTCCTGGTCTTGCCCGCATGGGATATGCCGGAGTGCAGTTGGTGGAACTTACAGGTATGTGATTATACAGATCCACTAGGTCAGGTAGTAGGTCTGGCCACTGGTTTCTCTCCTCAAGTGGTATGGTCTTCAGCAGGTTGATGATGATGTTATTCATCTTTTCACAGAGACCGTTAGTTTGGGGGTGGTACGGTGTAGTCCTGATCTTTTTACACCCGTAAAGATGGCAGAACTCTTTGAACAATTCAGCCTCAAAGGCTGGGCCTTGGTCAGTCAGTACCAGCTCAGGGTATCCATGGGGTCTGCATAAGTACGCTTGGAACGTCTTCGCTGCTGTCTCTGCTGTCAGGTCTTTGACAGGGGCGACCACCAGGAACCTGGAGTAGTGATCCACCATGGTCAGGGCATAGGTATATCCTGACCGGCTGGGTGACAACTTGACATGGTCCAGGGCCACGATCTCCAGGGGTCGAGTCATCTTGATGGGTTGCAGGGGTGCCTTCTGGCTGCTGTAGTCTTTTCTTCTGAGGCTACAGGGTCCACAGTCTCTGTACCACCTCTCAATGGAGCTGCGCATTCCCACACAGTAGAATCGACACTTCAACAGGGTCTCTAGCTTTTTCCAGCCAAAGTGCCCCGCCTGATCGTGTTAGGCCTCCAACACCATCTGGATGTCCGTCTTGGGGACCACTATCTGCCATACCATCTCGTGGGTCTTGGGATTGATGTACCTCCGCACAACTTCTCACGGTAGATAAACAGCCAGCTTCTCTCATTCCACAGCTGCTTTGCTTGGAGAGACGCATCCTTCTCCAGGGAGGAACCTTCTTGGGTTATCAGCTCCTTGATACAGCTGACAACCGGGTCACTGTCCTGGGTCTCCTTCCAGCTGTGGTGAGGCAAAGGGTTTAACGTCTTACCATGCTGCCTCCTGGAGGCTCGTTGCTCGTGGATCATCCCATTCCGATGAAAGGCAGGTAGCTCAATCTCCTCCAGGTCATCCACTTCTTCTTCTGTGTCTGACTGGTGAGGCATCCTGGACAGGGCATTGGCGTTGGCGTTCTTGCGGCCTGCTCGGTACTTAATTGTGAACTGGTAGTTTGACAGCCGAGCCATCCATCGTTGTTCCATGGCTCCCAGCTTGGCTGTTTCAAAATGAGTTAAGGGGTTATTGTCAGTGTAGGCAGTGAACTTGCTGGAGGCTAGGTAGTGCTTGAACCTTTCTGTGATGGCCCAGAACAAGGCCAGGAACTCGAACTTAAAGCTGCTATAGTTCTCTGGGTTCCTCTCAGTCGGGCGGAGCTTCCTGCTTGCATACGCGATGACTTTCTCCTGGCCATTCTGTTTCTGACTTAGGACAGCTCCCAATCCTTCATTGCTGGCATCAGTATACAGCAGGAACGGTTGGCTGTAGGGTAGGCTAGGATCTCATCACCTGTCAGGATCTCCTTCATTTCTTGAAATGATTCAGCCTGTTCTTTACCCCAGTGGAATGGGGGATTTCTGCCCTTGGGGGACTGTCCTACCAGGAGGTCTTGCAGAG
Organism: Phyllobates terribilis; assembly: GCF_046119375.1. Classification (NCBI taxonomy): domain Eukaryota; kingdom Metazoa; phylum Chordata; class Amphibia; order Anura; family Dendrobatidae; genus Phyllobates; species Phyllobates terribilis. The sequence continues at coordinate 709,473,374 of NW_027362764.1, forward strand.
GCGCTGCTTTCTTAGTGTAATCTTGTACAAACCTCCGGTAGTATCCTATCAGTCCCAGGAACTGACGCACCTCCTTGAGGTTCTTCGGCTCCGGACATTTCTGGATGGTATTGACCTTCTCTGGGTCTGGTGCTACTCCCTCTGGACTAACAACTAGCCCCAGGTACTGTACCTTTTTCTTGAGCAGGTGACACTTTGAGGGCTTCAACTTCATCCCATACGGGGACAGTGACTCAAATACCTCCGCCAGGTGCTTCAAGTGGTCCTCATACATTTTGGAGTACACAATCACATCATCCAGGTATAGTAACACAGTCTCGAAGTTGCGGTGTCCCAGGCAGCACTCCATCAATCTCTGGAATGTTCCGGGGGCATTGCAGAGTCCAAAAGGCATACTGTTGACCTCGCAGAGTCCCATCGGGGTGGTGAAGGCCGTCTTCTCCCGATCCTCCTCAGCCACAGCTACTTGCCAGTACCCAATAGTGAGGTCAAGGGTGGAAAAGTAATTTGCAGACTTTAAGGCAGCCAGGGATTCCTCAATACGGGGTAAAGGGTATGCATCTTTATGTGTAATGCGATTTACTTGTCTGTAATCTACACACATTCTCATGCTTCCATCCTTCTTCCTGACTAGGACTAGGGGAGCTGCCCAGGGACTACAACTATCCCTTACTACCCCTGCCTTCTTCATGTCATGCAACATCTCCTTGGCATTCTGGTAGTGTGCTGGAGGTATAGGCCTGTACCGTTCCTTGATGGGGGGATGGTTGCCTGTGGGGATGTGATGTTGTACCCCCTTAATCCTCCCAAAGTCAAGTGGGTGTTTGCTGAATACCTGCGCGTATTCCTGAACCACCCGGTGTACTCCCTGTTTCTGGTGGGCTGGAGTGGTGTCTGTCCCAACATGGATCTGCTGACACCAATCCTTCAGGGTCATTATCCTCCATTTGGTCTGGGGAGGTTAAGGACTCTGTCGTGTGAATAGAGTTATTATTTACAGTGTAAAGTTTGGCAACAGTGGCATAACGTGGTAATCTGACCTCGTCTTCCCCATAGTTGAGAAGACGGACGGGCACCCTCCCATTGCGTACATCCACTACCCCTCTGGCGGTTAAGAGGGTAGGTCTGTGCTCTGAGCTAAGGGGTTCTACTACCGCCTGGTAGCTCTGTCCTTTAAGACCTATTGCTGCTCTACACCAGATAAGCATTTCGCTCATTGGGGGAATCACAATGGGTATGGGATCTGTTACCCGCACATTACCAATCTCACCACCGGTCAGTTTCACCTGCTGCTGGTACATCAGGGCTCGGATCTCCTTCTGGATCCCTCTCTTCTGCCCTGGTCTGGCAACGTCAGCGAGCTGTTGGAGTAAAAACACAACCTCCTCCAAACAGTTACCAACAATGTTAGTGCCTAGTACCACATTTAGTCCATTTTCCTCATTGCAGTCTTCACTACAATGAGTCCCTGGTCCTTTAACTCCACTCTCTCCACTTTTACTGCTACATTCTTATCCCCAAGTAGGTCAAGAGGGAGGCCGTTAGAGGCATATACTGAAAAGTCTGGGTTTGGGGGTTGGAGACTGTCCATTGACCAATATTTGCTATACAGGATATCAGGTATGATTGTTACCTGGGATCCGGTGTCCAGCAGGGCAGGTATCGCAATGCCGTCCAGTATGATGGATAGGAAAGGTCTTCCTCCCATGAACCTGCGGTGCCAGTCTGAGGGGCCTGCTGAGTCTATTCCTGGGTGTTGGCCCTCGGACCCAGGGTTTGCTTGTTTAAAGGACACTGGTGCACTGTGTGACCTGCCGTCTGGCAGCGGTGGCAGACAAACTCTTGGTGAGGATGGTGCTGGTTGTTGGTCCTTCCTGGGGGCGGCGTTGTTCTCCTCCGGGGTGGCGACGTCCTCCTTCTCCTCCGGTTCATCCAGGGGACATCCTCAGGGCAGTCGGCTAGCAGGATCTTTCCCTCCGTCTCTGGCTCCGTCCGTAGCTGCAGGGCACTCATCACAGTGGCCAGATTTTCGGTCAGCTGGCGCACTTCTGAGCGCAGACAGTCCAGCTCAGTAGGGGGCGCTGTCTGCACTTTGGCTTCAGCAGCCAGCGGGGAAAAGGTGGGTGCTGCTGGTGTTGGAGTGGCCCCACCCTGGTAATGCTGGATAGATGTATCTGCTGTCTCCAGGGGTTGCAGTCCCTTGATAGCCATGTCCTTAAGGGTGTCAAAGGTAGCATCTGGATGGTCCAAGGACCACCAACGCACAGTCCTGCTCTCCGCTTGGGACCTCAGCCCCCGGACAAATTGTTCTTTTAGCATTTTACTCTCATTAGTTATGCTAATTGGACTAACCTCTTTTAGAGCTCGCAGGGCCCCTTGTAAACGGCAGGTGTGTGACTCAGACGACACTCGCCTTCTATAAACCCTACCCTGGGAGTTGGGGGACTCGGAGTCGGGTCCTGTGATGTAGAGATGGGGTGCAGCCGTGGCCCGGACCCGCTCTGTGCCCAGGGTCGTCACACTAAAAACAAAGAGATGGTACAGGCTTATCCGGGTTGAGTGGCTGATCTCGACTGCGCCACCTGTGGCACCTGGTGAAGGCCACCAGCGCTGCTGCAGTCTGCTGAGGCATGGCGTTATGGCAGCCGACATTGTTACTACTCCCCACAGGCGGAGCAGGGCCTCGGGGCAGAAGGACAGGATGACGGGGTAGTAGTCTAGGAAGTTTGGTGCTGCGTAGCGCAGTGTAATGCAGAATAAAGAGTCCGGAGGCCATAGGGGTTAACTTCCAGGGTTTTTACTCACGATGGAGATGGCAGTAGGAAGGCGTCTCCCTGCTCCTCGCGGAGTTCTGCGGTCACCAGAGACGGGGGGGATCCGACAACCTCCGAGTAAGTCCAGCGTTCAATCAGGACCCTGCACCAGAGTGTTCCTAGACTTCAGACTGGGTCCTTTCCTGTCTGTGTGTGTGTAGATAGGCCGGGTCTCCCTCTGAACTTTTCTCAGAAAAAGGGTACGGGTGGCAGCTCCGCTCCTTCCGATACCCGGTGGGATCCTCAGGGCCTACCGGACTTTCCCGACCAGGACGTGGAGTAGCAAGGTCGGGTGTCGGGGGCCGGTACCCCTCTTGCAGCCGGAATCCCTCTGAATAGATCAGGTTGGCGAGGACAGGTGGCGTATACCGCTCCGTCTGCATCCTCCCTGGGATCCATTTGCGGTGGAGCTACACTCCTAAGCTCCGGGCCTTCTTGGTAATGGTCCTTGACTGGGCTGAGACATACATTATCTGCAGTCTGCCCCTCGACCCAAGGCCGGGGTACGAGGGGCCGTGTCCCCATCCTCTGCAGGTCCACACAGGATCCACGCTCAGGGAGGAGCGATCACAATAAGGAACAGTCAAAGACCAAGAGCCAAAATGGCTGTGTATTAAATATGAAATTTACAGTGTCACTAAAATGTGAATCCTCCACCCTCACCCACTGATTGGTTCCCCTATCTCTTGGTTCCCCAGTCTCCCAACTTCCAGCAGGGGCAGCACCTAGTGCATTCTAGCCCCCTCTGGTGGGAGTAGTGTGGTGTTGAATGTGAAGGAAGGGTCCTGACCATCACACTGTTATTACCTCAGAGGAGGAACACCACACTCCATTAGAGAAGTGCAGCATCCCTGTGGCGGTCGAACCCTCAGGGGCACCACATTCCCCCCTGGTGAAACACAGCTCGTCCGCGGGCTGCAAAAGAGCAATACCTGGTACAGTTTTTTGTTTTTTTTCATATAAACAATAAACAATCTTCCCTTTATGGAAGGCACTTCTTCTTAAACGTTTCAAACAACATAAATAATATAAAAGTACAAAGGTATAAAAATACAAAACTGATAGAATCATCCAGAGAAATTTATGCACAGACAGACGGGTTAAAGTGCAGGGACTTAAAGGCAGTTCAGAAGCGCGAGGGACCTGTCCCAAACCCCCAACGTGGGCCCTGGGGTAGCTGCAGGGCATGAAGATCCCGAGTTGGACCTCCAGGAGAGCCACCCAGACAGGTTTTTCTTCCGAGGCCTGAGGTAGAAATATCCGCGGTTTCACATAAAACCAATAAGGAGCACCTAAAGAGATGCAAACTATTTACAAGGAAGGAGTCTGTCTGCTGCAAGTCCGCAGGGACCAGTGTCTCTAGAAGAACGGGGAATGTAAATTAAACATTAAACATAAACATAATAACTTTTAAACAAGTTACAGCAGCCGGGGCTGCCTAAATCTCGGGTTCCCTCCTGGGAAAAGGCTCATTCCTCCCGACGGAGGCTGACCTGTCCCCAGAGGCTGAGCGCGAGGGGGCTTCACTCCTGGACACCTTGTGGACATCCAGGGCGTACCACCCCCGCACCCCATGGTGGCGGGTGTATGTAACTACATCACCCGGGAAGAGGTTCCGGCCAGGGGGTCCCTTTTTCAGATGCGGCTAGACGTCCCGCCAGCTGACGAAGACATTGTCCTGATAATGGGGACTCCTTATGAACCCCCATCCCGCCTCATGGTGGAAACGGACAACTTGCCCTTCCACTCGAGGGCTTGGACGGGTAACTTCCTCCTGTCGGGCCCGGGACTTTGCATCCTTGGCGCGCACCTCGAGGCGCTCGCAGCGGATCTCCCTCTGGCGTTGCTCCCGGCTGAGTTGGAGAATCTGCTCACGGCACCGCTCGCTCCTCCTCTGCACTTCAGCCCGGGTCTCCCGGGGGAAGCCCATCAGGTCCCCCCCCCCTGGTTGTCCCAGGCCCACTCCTCAGCCTCCGGCCAGGTGACTGTCGGTGCGGGTAGCAGTGTCATAAGGGGATGCTGCGGGTCCTCTGCAAATGTGGACCAGTCCGGGTTGGGGTCAGTGGACACCCCAGCAGCCTCAGGCGCTTCCGATTCGGGAGTTGGGCAGCAGTGCAGGTCTCCGCCTATAGCTGAAGCTTGCAGCTCCGGGGCAAAGACCTGCTCCCAGATGACCGCGCCGGGCAGGAGATATTCGGCCATGAGGTCTAGTATGAGTACGGTAGGTTCAGCAGCCGGGGCAGGGGTAGCACACTCACCCACCTTTGGGCCGCTCGCGACCTCTGTCACCGCTTCTCCCTGAGCTTCAGCTCCTTGGCAGCGGGTCCGGATGTGCAGCAGCATGTCTTCCCGCCACGCAGCAGACGCCGCCTTTTGGGTCTCATCCAGTCTCCGTGCAAGACCCGGGGCTTCCTGGTGGAGAAATGCAATATCTCCCGCTGTAAGTCTGGTGCCGCTTCGCTCCCTGCCGGGGGAAGGACCTGGACCGGGTTCAGAAGGCTCCGTTTGTTGCGCTCCAGCAGCGTCCATGTCCGCTCCTGAAGGTCGCCAAACTCCAACTGCAATGGCCGCACCTTGTTGTTTTTCTCTTTCCTCCTCTTTCGGGGCGGCTCCAGGGAGGTATGCTGACAGGCCCGCCTTCGTTCAGCCCATCCATTTTGATGGACATTACCCCGCGGACAGTTTCTGATGGAAGGGCGGTCCGCACTTTTGGTGCCAAGTGGGAGCCTGGCCCACGATAGGAGGTGTTAGAGGACCGTCTTTCTGCTGCACTATGGCGCCTGTTCTTCTTGGGCGGGAGCCATTTTAAGTGGAAAACGACAGTCCAAGGTGTAAGGCACCCAGTACCCGGTAGCAATGGGTAATTCCTTCCTTTGCTGCGGGCACGCGATCCTGCCGACTAAGCCAAGTTTTGTGTGACTCAGATGACGCTCGCCTTCTGTAAGCCCTACCCTGGGAGATGGGGGACTCGGAGTCGGGTCCTGTGATGTAGAGATGGGGTGCAGCCATGGCCCGGACCCGCTCCATGCCCAGGGTCGTCACACTAAAAACAAAGAGATGGTACGGGCTTATCCGGGTTGAGTGGCTGATCTCGACTACGCCACCTGTGGCACCTGGTGAAGGCCACCAGCGCTGCTGCAGTCCGCCTAGGCATGGTGTTATGGCATCCGACGTTATTACTACTCCCCACAGGTGGAGCAGGGCCTCGGGGCAGAAGGACAGGATGACGAGGGTAGTAGTCTAGGAGGTTTGGTGCTGCGTAGCGCAGTGTAATGCAGAATTAAGAGTCCGGAGGCCATAGGGGTTAACTTCCAGGGTTTTTACTCACGATGGAGATGACAGTAGGAAGGCGCCTCCCTGCTCCTCGCGGAGTTCTGTGGTCACCAGAGACGGGGGGGATCCAACAACCTCCGAGTAAGTCCAGCGTTCAATCAGGACCCTGCACCAGAGTGTTCCTAGACTTCAGACTGGGTCCTTTCCTGTCTGTGTGTGTGTGTAGATAGGCCGGGTCTCCCTCTGAACTTCTCTCAGAAAAAGGGTACGGGTGGCAGCTCCGCTCCTTCCGTTACCCGGTGGGATCCTCAGGGCCTACCGGACTTTCCCGACCAGGACGTGGAGTAGCAAGGTCGGGTGTCGGGGACCGGTACCCCTCTTGCAACCGGAATCCCTCTGAATAGATCAGGTTGGCGAGGACAGGTGGCGTATACCGCTCTGTCTGCATCCACCCTGGGATCCTTTTGCGGTGGAGCTACACTCCTAACCTCCGGGCCTTCTTGGTAATGGTCCTTGACCGGGCTGAGACATACATTATCTGCAGCCTGCCGCTCGACCCAAGGCCGGGGTACGAGGGGCCGTGTCCCCGTCCTCTACAGGTCCTCACAGGATCCACGCTCAGGGAGGAGAGATCCCAACTTCCAGCAGGGGCAGCACCTAGTGCATTCTAGCCCCCTAGTGGGAGTAGTGTGGTGTTGAATGTGAAGGAAGCGTCCTGACCATCACACTGTTCTTACCTCAGAGGAGGAACACCACACTCCATTAGAGAAGTGCAGCATCCCTGTGGCGGTCGAACCCTCAGGGGCGCCACACAGGCATAGTCCCCAACGCTGTCCTCCGGTTTCTGAGAGCATTGGTAGAATCTCATACGGAGGTCTACCTCAGTGCGGTCCTCAAAGGCAGTCTGTAACTTTTTGAAAGTTGCGGACACTGATTCCTGGTCTGCGGCCGACCAAGTCTCTACTTCTCTCTCCGCAGCACCAGTCAATTGTCCCACAACTACTGCAGCTCTTTGTTTGCCCGTCATAGAATACATGTCCAGTATGCTGCATATTTTGCGCTTGAATCCAGACAGGGTGTCTGGCTTACCGCTGTACTGGGGGAGCCACTTTGCCCCAGGCATGTATGGTAAAGTCAATGGTACGATAGGGGCTACAGGCCCTGGTGATGGAGCGGCTGCTGCGTCTTGCGCGGCGGCGGCCCCGGGTGCATCATCGGGGCTGTCAGCCTGGGCCGCGATGTCGGGTTGTTGCTGCAACATCTTGGCGCCCCCCTAGTGAACCGTGGCCTACCTTCCTTCTGTAGGCCGCAGCTCCGCAGGTGACGGTCTTCTGGTGGGACCTTGCGTCGCTTACGTTCCACGTCAGAGCGTTCGCTGGGGCTTCCTGCCAGGACCTGACGCTGCGTCAGTGCGTGGGGCGTGTCCTTGACTTCGCGCGCTTCCAGCGGTTACGCCCCTCTTCTTCCCGCGCGGCGACCGGAAAGATGGCGGCCAGTGGCGGGAAACTCCAGAAAATGGCGGGAAAAGCTTCACCACTGTGAGTTTTACAGTTTCTTAAGGCGCACAGTACCCGGTGGCAACGGGCACGCAATCCTGTTCGGGGACGCCAGTTAGAGAGATGTGGCGCCCAGGGGATGGGGACTAATCGGCGCCCAGGCCTTAACGCCTGGTCTTGGGGGATGTCGCGGTGGTCGGCTCCCGGGCCCATACCCTTGGGTCTCTCTTAAAAAAGGGGAAAATGAAATGTCAAAGTTCGTGACGCCACCTGTGGTGTCTGGTGAGGATCGCCAGTGCTGCGGCAGTCCGCTGAGGCCGGTGTTACAGCAGCATTAATGGTGTAGCTCCCCACAGGTGAAGCTAGGCCTCAGGGCAGTGATGTTTGACGAGGTGCACGATATGGCGGTGACCCAGCCGGGTCCAAGGAAGAACAGGGGACACACACGCACGCTTCTGTACCTTTTACTGGTGGAAATGCAGGTACCGTCCGGAGCACTGTAGGGTGAGGGGTGCACTGCAGGACTCTCCCCAGTGAGCAGGTGTAGGGCCTCCTGTTTCTTCGCCGCTTAGTGTTAGTCTCTGGCCTGCCTGGAGCTAGGCCTAACTTAGTCTCTGTTCTGCACCGGCTGATCCTGTGGTAGGGCCTTCTGTTGGAGTACACACTCCCTGGTATATGGGGCCTCGGTAACTCCTGACCCTGGTATAACAGTCAGCGTTTGGTATTCCTGGGACATGTAGTTCGCCAGGGGTTCTGGTTGTCTTCTGCTGGGTGTAAAGAATCCCTGCAGACTTGGACCCGTTGTCCGGTATATGGTTTCTGGGGTGAGCTGGTAAAGCTCCTCTCCCCCCAATGCTACTCACTCCTCTAGCCTTCGGCCTACTCGGGCCCTCACTAGGCTATACACACTGGCAGTTAGCTGGCTGCCTCTTCTGCTGCTCTCTGAGCGTCAGCAACGCTCCTAGCTCACTTAACTCGAACTGCTTGAGTCTGACTGAGCTCCACTGCAGACTGACCTGTTTCTCTGTGTCTCACTCTGCAGGAACTGGCTGTGGACTCCAGACAGTTCTGTCTCCACTCACTCCCTGAGTAGAACTAACTCACAGACTGAGCTCCACCCTCCGTATTTATATCCCTATCCGGGCTCCCTCTGGTGGTCTGAGGTAGGGTGGAGGTGTATGTATGCTCTGAAGGCCTCTTGTGGAGAAAACCTGAAATGCACCCCTCCAGGATCTGTGGCTCCATGCACAGCAGGGCGTCACAACAGCACTATTGATTCCTTGGTGCCGTACATGAGAAGAGGTTACATAAAAAATATGAATAAATCACAATCAACAAACTAAGAATGACAGACTGGTTGATGGCTGTGGTTTGACATCTAGGGAACTGAGGAGATTTCGCCTCGGCTTGCTTTCAGTTATGTTTATGTGATGTCTCAAATTAAACGTCTTTGAAAATTAATTAAAATGTTATTAGCACTTCCACAAGTTATAAGTAAATGGATTCACTATTGTTAGTATGTTCAAATATTTGTTCATCTAATTATGCTGGTTTTGCAGAGCCAAGATATATAAATAACTTATGTTTAATGCTTCTTAAGGTTGGGGGGTGGAGAACTGTGTTTCTCCAATGTTTATCTGGTTGTTGTTGTTTTTCCTTTTTTTTTCCCTTTGTGTAAATCTTTATAAAAATCAATAAAAAATATTTGATTTAAAAAAAAAGAATGACAGACTGGTACAGCGGGTTTACAGTCATATACCCTATTAGGGAATTCTGAATTAACACCTTCACGATCCGACCAATTATTTTTTCCAAAAGTCATAACTTATTTTTTTTCCCATCTACAAAGTCGTATGTGGCCTCAATTACCCCATTAATAACCTGTAATGTTTATTTTTGGCATAGGTTTCTACTTGTTTGAAGCTGAGAACACTAAAAACATGGCAGATGCTGGCTGTATTAAACAGCTGTCACCTGCCTTTAACAGCAGCTCTGATTGCTGCTGTTAACCATGTACATGCTACAGTAAGCACCAAACAGCTGCATTTAATAGACTACTAAGTGCTTGCAGTGGTACCCATGCCCTCAACATTTAAACATGGGGTGTAAGTGACGCGCCCCCTGGGCCGTGGGGTACTCGGTGCCGGGCCGGTCGTTGCTTGGGGAGATGTCACAGTGGCAGTGACCCGGTCCATCACCCAGTGCGGTCAGTAAAAAGGAGATTTTTATAGGGGATATATGTACAAAGTTCGTGACGCCACCTGTGGTATGCGGCTATGTGGAGCCGCCGCTGCTGTGCAGAACCTCTGGAGCTGATGTTGGTGTAGCAGGGATGGTGTGGCTCTCCACAGGTAGAGCTTAGCTCCAGGGCAGTATAGATGTTATAGGTTGTGCTGGGTGTTGTAGTGCAGGATTTGATGGCGCAGCAATAATCACAGATACAAGGGGGTGCAGTTCTCAGGGTCTTTACTCACGGTTGTTGCAGTCCAAGTTACAGGTACCAGCGTAACTTCCCTCTTCAAGCTGCGCTTACACAGGGAGGGGTTTGGGCAACCCTCAAATATCTCCAGAGTATAAAACGGGACCCCCTTCTGTGTCCTCTCTCTGGCCGTCTCCCTGCACCTCATACCTAGTATCCCAATCCGGTACCTGCGGGCCTTGTCGGGCGACGTCTGTTCCGTCCCCTGGGTCCTCTATAGCTACCTTCTTGGTGAGACTAATATGGACTGTTGGCTGCAGGACTTGAAATACTGCAGCCTCCGGTTTCTAGTTGAGACATAAAGTGCTCTGCTAGTTGAGGGACCAGTCCCCTTTGTGTGGCCTGACCCCTCCACCTCCTGGTAGATTCAGGCGTACGGGTGGCCTCCAGCACTACCCGTACCCCTGGGGTCCCTTCTTTCGTTCCTGGAGCCCTTCCTGCTCCTCTCCCATTCTCCTTCAGTCCTGGGCCTCTCCTCTGGCTCTCTGCCTGAGCAGAACTCCTACAGAGCTCCTGCTCCCCTCCTCTCACTATAGACTGTTCTCTGACTGGTCTCTCCTACTGCTCTAAACAAGATGGCTTCTCTATTTATACATTCCTTTCCATGTGCTCCCCTTAGCTACTTCCTCCACCCACACCCACTACATAGCACCTCCCCTCAGCTAGGGACCCGGGACTGTGCTCTCCCTTAGGAGCAATCTCGCCCTACCCCACTGTGGGTATGTGTTGGATGCAGGTGTTAGGGTCCCGAGCTGTACTCCTTCCTTACTTGAGAGTGAGATACCACACCTCTATGTGAGATGCAGTACCTCTGTGGCGACCGAACCCTCAGGGGCACCACATACCCCCCTGGTAAAACACAGCACGTCCACGCCTGGAACAGAGTAAAAACAGGGTATGTTACAGACATGCAAATTTTTAGATGCATCACATAGAAGACCATAAACATAACATTTCTTCCCTTTATGGGAGTCACTTTTTCTTGAACGTTACTGGTTGCATTTTTTTTTTTTTCATCAAAACATTATAAGAATTTTTAAATAACATTTTTCTTTATACATATAAAACATTTTTTCACATAAAACCTTTTACATATTCAACATTTGTCAACAGGTTACAGCACGATCTGCAACCAGGTGTCCATTTTCTTTATCAAGGTGCTACTTGGTGAACATGAGGGACCCGCCCGAAAACCCTCAACGTAGGCCCTGGGTGTGGCTGCAGAGTATAGGTGATCCAGGTGTTGAACCACGTCTTCGGCCACGCCAAACGGGTTTTTGTTCTGAGGTCATTTTGTTGTTGCATAAAACCAATAAGGGGCACTTTAAGAAGTGCAATTATTTACAATGGAGAGTTTTTGGCTGCTCACAGTCCTCAGCCTACAAGTTCTGGTACCCTTACCGGGTAACTAAATGAACACACACACAAATCTGTCAAACTTGCAGTGTCGCTGCCATATCTTTCTAGGTAACTATATACAAGCAGCTTTTAGAGCAAACAGTTTAGCAGTGAGGTTCCCTCCGGGGAGGAAATTCCTGATTTTTGCAGGCTGACCCAGCTGGGTCTTCAGCCTGGGGCTGCGGGGTCTGGTCTCTTTTCTTTACCACTCAGTACACTTGAAGGGCATACCAGCCGCGTTCGCCCTTGTGACGGGTAAATGTGACGTAGTCACCTGGATAAAGATTTCAGCCGGGATGCCCCTGTTGGAGGTGGGGTTCTACATCCCGCCGATTCACGAAGACGTCTCTATTGGTGTGCGGTTCCCTCACAAAGCCCCACCCCGTGTCCAGATCGAACTTGACTACGATCCCCTTCAGACGGGGACTAGGGGTGGCAGCTCTTGCTTGGCGGGCACGGGTTTTGTCCGCCATGCTCCGGGCCTCCATCCGTTCCCACCACACCTGTCGGTCATGACGTTCCCGCTCCAGCTGCAGGAGCTCCCTCCTGCAGTGCTCTTCCCTCCGGAGGGCCTGGGCCTGCTTCTCCCACGGGAACCCCATGAGGTCCCCATCCCGGTTATCCCACCGGAACTCTTCTCCTCCTGGGCAGGTAACCGGGGTGCAGGTGCAGGGGCTAGCGGGGGTCCTTGCTGGTCCTCATATCAGGCGGACTAGTCGTAGGAGGCATTTCCATAGACCTACTCAGGTGCGGGGGCAGGTGGCTCCGGTAGGGGGCCCAGTAGCTGGTCGGCAGAGCAAGCACCCGGGTACTGGGTTTCCGCCAGGGGGTCTGGGAGCCAGTCAATAAAGCAGGTGCCCGGGACAGGAGATTCCGCCTGGAGACTGGGGAGCAGATCGGCAGAGCAGGCGCCCGGATTTGGAGGTTCCGCCAGGGGGCCCAGAGGTAGGCCGGTGGAGCAGGCGCCCGGGATCGGAGGTTCCGCCGGGTAGCCCAGGAGCAGGCTAGCACTCTCAGTGCCTGGGACAGGGAGTCTCTCCTTACCTACACCCACGGCCGCGCTTGTGCCGTCCTCTGCCTCCTGGCTCCGTTCAGGTTCCTCCGGGGCTGGGGCGCTGCTGGTGGAGTACAGCGCTGGCTGCTGCCGGATCATCAGCTACTCCAGAAGCTCCTTTTTCCAGCCGGCAATGGCGTCCTGTTGGGCCCTCTCCATCCTCCGGCCCAGCTCCTGGATTTCCACCTGGAGGAATTCAGTATCCTCCAGGGATAACTCTGTCATGGCCTCCTCCAAGGTAAGAGGCCTTGCCACCTGTTGCAGACCACGGATGGGAGCTGGCTCCTGACTCTCCATCTTGCCCTCCGGGTGGGGTCTGTCTGTGTGGCGCCCATGAGGGTTCAGTCGCCACAGGGGTACTGCACCTCAGTAGAGGTGTGGTATCTCCTCTTCCAGGTAAAGATGGAGCACTTCTCAGGACCCTACTTCACCATTCAACACTACACCACTCCTGTCCTGTAGGGGGCCTAAATGCACCAGGGTGCTGCCCCGGCCCGGGATATAGGAGATGGGGGGAACCAAAGATAGGGGGAACCATGCATTGGGTGAGGGTGGAGAACACACTTTTAGGTTACACTTACTAATTCATATTTAATCTTCAGCCATCTTAAGTTCAAGGTTCTTTGATTGTGATCTTCATCGCTGATTGTGGCCTTCTGTTAGAACCTGCAGCCTATTGAAGATACACGGTCCTCGTCCTCTGGCCTTGAGGCGAGGAGCGGGTCAGAGTTAACTACTGCCTCTACCCGGTCAAGGTCCCTACCTAAGAAGGCCTGGAGGGGAGTAGAGGAGACAAGCTCCACAGGAAAAAGGATCCCTGGGGGATACGGATGGAGCGGCATACGCCACCAGTATTTCTTACTCAGGCCTAGTCAGAGGGATTCCTGCTGCAAAAGGGGTGACGGGCTCCCGATATCTGACTTTGTCACTTCACGTCTCAGTCAGAAAAGCCCGGAGGCTTAATGGATCCCAGTGGGATACGGACGGAGCGGCCTACGCCACCTGTATTTCTCACACTGCGTTCACCCAGTGGGACCCAGCCTTACACCTAGTTCTAACCACACAAACAGTCAAGTGAAGAATAAGTGGGAGAACTCACCAAGGAGAGGAACAAACACACCAGAGGGGTCTCGACAGGTGCTCCTGATCTATCTGGAAAGTGCTGGACCCCCTTCCCGGTGGCCGCAGCACGCCGCGAGGAGCAGAGGGAAGATTTGCGGCTAAAGTTCATCTGAATGTGAGTAAAAACCCTGGATGACTTCACACCCCGCTTCAGCCTGTTATTTCCTGCGCGGCACTGCATCCACCATTCCTTCCTCACACTGCCCTGAGGTCTGCTCTGCCTGCGGGGAGCCGTCCCATCTTAGCTGTCTGTAACACTGGCCTCAGTGGACTGAAACAGCGCCGGTGTCCATCACCGGGAACCGTAGGTGGCGTAGTCGGAAAATACCACTCAACCTTAAAAGCCCATTAAATCTTTTATGTGACTGCCCTGGGCACGGACCGGGTCCAGGCCACGACTGCAACCCCGAGACACCTACACTGACCCGGCTCCGAGTAATCCCATTTCCCAGGGAGGGCCTCACATCTGGACTCCTGGAGACTCCGCCCTGTCTCCCAGGTTTTTCCTCTCTCCCCTTTCGGGGGAGGTTCCATGGCAACTTGCTGTCGGCCACACCTTGAGGTGGCCCCCCCAGCTTGATAGACACATCCACATACATGGTCACTGTTGCTAGGGGCAGGCTTCGCTTTTGGCGCCATTCTGGAACCCGGCCCATAATGGGAGGAGATTTCTTGTTGTCTTTTCGCTCGCACATAATGGCGCCCATTCTTCTTGGGCGGGCGCCACATTCAGTATAAAACACAGTCTCTAGGCGCACAATACCCGGTGATAACGGGTGGGTTCATATCCTGTTCGTGGCGCCAAGTTGACACGCCCCCTGGGCCGTGGGGTACTCGGTGCCGGGCCGGTCGTTGCTTGGGGAGATGTCACAGTGGCGGTGACCCGGTCCATGACCCAGGGCGGTCAGTAAAAAGGGGATTTTTATAGGGATTTATGTACAAAGTTTGTGACGCCACCTGTGGTATGCGGTTATGTGGAGCCGCCGCTGCTGTGCAGAACCTCTGGAGCTGGTATTAGTGCAGCAGGGTTGGTGTGGCTCTCCACGGGTAGAGCTTAGCTCCAGGGCAGTATAGATGTTATAGGTTGTGCTGGGCGTTGTAGTGCAGGGTTTGATGGTGCAGCAATAATAACAGAGACAAGAGGATGCAGTCCTCAAGGTCTTTACTCACGGTTGTTGCAGTCCAAGTTACAGGTACCAGCGTAACTTCCCTCATCGTGCTGCGCTTACTTAGGGAGGGGTTCGGGCTACCCTCAGATATCTCCAGATTACTTAACGGGACCCCCTTCTGTGTCCTCTCTCTGGCCGTCTCCCTGCACCTCATACCTAGTATCCCAATCCGGTACCTGCGGGCCTTGTCGGGCGACGTCTGTTCCGTCCCCTGGGTCCTCTATAGCTACCTTCTTGGTGAGACTGATATGGACTGTTGGCTGCAGGACGTGAAATACTGCAGCCTCCGGTTTCTAGTTGAGACATAAAGTGCTCTGCTAGTTGTCGGACTGGTCCCCTTTGTGTGGCCTGACCCCTCCACCTCCTGGTAGATTCGGGCATACGGGTGGCCTCCAGCACTGCCCGTACCCCTGGGGTCCCTTCTTTCGTTCCTGGAGCCCTTCCTGCTCCTCTCTCCTTCTCCTTCAGTCCTAGGCCTCTCCTCAGGCCCTCTGCCTGAGCAGAGCTCCTACAGAGCTCCTGCTCCCCTCCTCTCACTGTAGACTGTTCTCTGACTGGTCTTTCCTACTGTTCTAAACAAGATGGCTTCTCTATTTATACCTTCCTTTCCATGTGCTCCTCTTAGCTACTTCCTCCACCCACACCCACTACATAGCACCTCCCTCAGCTAGGGACCCGGGACTGTGTTCTCCCTTAGGAGCAATCTCGCCCTACCCCCACTGTGGGTATGTGTTGGATGCAGGTGTTAGGGTCCCGAGCTGTACTCCTTCCTTACCTGAGAGTGAGATACCACACCTCTGGGTGAGATGCAGTACCTCTGTGGCGACCGAACCCTCAGGGGTGCCACATAAGTATTGCTGCCTATGTAAAATTCCAGTCTATGAAATATAAAATTAATTAACCCATAAGGTAAACTGGGTAAAGAAAAAAAGAAAGCACAACTCAAAAACACCAGCATTCTTGTTTTTCAGTCATGGCACCTCCTCAGAAAAATGCATATGATATCAATAAAAACCTCAGTACACAAAAACAAAGCCCTTATACTGATTCACTGATAGAAAAGTTACAGGTCTTAGAAAATGATGACACAAATCAATTTTTTTTCATTGCAAAGTTTTTTTAACTGCTAAAATATAAACTCCTTTTAAGGGCTTGCACTCATCTGCATAAATAAAATCTCTCCAATGTTGATTCTGAAAAGTAGGACGAGTGTCATGCAAGTATCATGTGAATAGAATGCAATTTATCTCAAGTAGCATCCATATGCAATCATCAATAATTCTCTATGTTATTTGAAGCTAGTTTTCTAACAAATAAAATAATCTTATATACAGTGTGACAGATCACTGGCAATGTGAGTGAGGGGAAATCTGTATCACAAAGATTGCTATCTTCCGTCATGTGAAAACTCAGAAGTTTCTTTCCAGCATGTTATGTGCTAAGCGGTTAATCGGCCATGACAGGGTTGGGTTTTTTGTGAGTGGCTGTAAAAGATGGGCGGGACGGCCACTTACCATATCTCCACTCCAAGGGTGTGGTTCGGCAACTTAAATGTCCAGCCACTGAGTTTTTTTCTCGGTCTGTGTGTCTGGAGGCAGGAAGCTCCAGAGGAGTGTATATGTTCAGTTGTGCTGGTCATGTACCCTGAGTGGGCGGATTCCCACAGGCATATGCACTGTGCTATACATTATCTTTTGTTTTCCCATTTCGCCAGAAAGGCCACATTTGTGTTGTTGAACCCTGCACTGGTTTATGCCATGTTTGAATAAACCAGCAGAAGAAACGTTCCTGTGTCTACCTCTGTGAGCAGCCGAGTGAGTCACATTACCACAACAGATATAGATACATAGATAGATGTCAGTGATATATATAATTAGTGCAGTGCATGTGTAGTTCTCTGTAATTTTTTTAAGCAAATGAATAAAAGAAAAAAAAATGGAGTGGGGTCCCCCTTATTTTTAATAACCAGTTAAGGGAAAGCAGACTGCTGTGAGCTAGTCTTAATACTATTGGAAGGGGCCAATATCCATACATATTCCCTGCCTATTAATATCAGCTCACAGCTGTTTGATTAGCCTTTACTGATTATTAAAAAGGGGGACCACAAAAAAAATGATGTGGGGTCCACCCTATTTTTAATAACCTGCAAAAACTAAGCAGACAGCTGCTGGCTGATATTCATAGGCTGGTAAGGGGCCATGGATATTGGCCCTTTCTCAGACTAATAACACCAGCCATCAGCTGCCCCAGAAATGCCACATCCATTAGATGAGCCAATTCTGACACATAGCCTCAGCTATTCCTGATTGCCCTGACCGGTGGCAATCGGGGTATTGGTTTTGAGGTTGATGTTAGTTGTGTAATGTTGCTGACATCAAGCCCAGGGGTTAGTAATAGAGAGGCATCTGTCATACACCTCCAGCACTAACCTCGTAATTCAAATAAACACACACACAGAAAAGTCGTCTAATTGTAAAAACCACTCCCCGACAATTACCCTCTTTGACCCATTTATTAGTAACAATAAAATTAATCCACAGGATCCGCCGTAAATTCATAATAAGGAGGTCCCACTGCAATCTCCGGCTCTACTACATTCAGAGGCTGTGATGAGCGATGACATCAGTAATGTGACCACTCACCATGGCACAATGAGAGTAGCGCAAGAACCTCTACTGAAGTGACGAGCGGTGACCAGATTAAGGTTACCGCAGGTCACAGCTGGCGGTTCTCACTCTAACTTCTGTGTGATCCGCCAGCTGTGAACTGCTTTAACCTTACTGACATCACCGCTAGTCACAGCACCCAGGTTCTCATGCTACACTGACTCTGTTCCAACGGCCGTGGTGAATGGTCACTTTACTGATGTCACTACTCATCACAGCCTCCGGATGTAGCAGAGTCGGGGATTGTTGTGGGACCTCCTTATTATGGGTTTACGGCAGACCCTTAATAGGTTGGGAAGATGCATGGATATTGGCCCCTTCCCATACAATTAAAACCAGCACACAGCTGTCTCCTTTACCTTAGCTGGTTATTAAAAATAAGGGGGACCCGACGCCATTTTTTCTATTTATTTTTAGATTTATTAGCTAAATACATGTACAGTAAACTACACACGCAATGTACTGATTATATATATCACTGACATCTTTCTATCTATCTATTCTGACAGTTTGGGCTGTGAATTTTCCTTTACCTGGCTGATGAAATGTGGGGTTTCTTTGAGACGTGTGCGTAAACATTGGACAGCACACGCATGGTCTGTGTGCAGTGCAAATTTTTTTCTTGCACCTATTTACTTGCATTGGCGAGTCTCACCCGATATAGGCGGCCACTTGCAGGATGCTGCGACTTTTTTTCTCAGCCCGATCCAAGCTGAGAAACAAATCGCAAATGAGCACTGAATCATTCAATAACATTAGTCAGAGTGCAATACAATTTTTTATCAGTTTACACTCGTCCGATTTATACGCAGATGTGAATGAGCCCTAACTCTCGTAAGGGTTGAGAGCAGTTGCAAAAAGCTCTTCTGTCTCTGGTGGACTGGTAGACATGTCGTTTCATATTACAAAAAGCCCTTTGATATTAATGGGTGATGTACTGATGTGCAATACTCAATTTCTCCTGTAGAGGCACCGCAACAAAAAACTAAACACTGAGTGATTGTCTTAACACCAGATTATATCTGATCACTGAAGGTTGCATCAAGGGGGGACATTTTTTTTTATCAGCTTTTTATCACAAAACGTCTCAAAGACGAGTTGCCCAAAGCAAACAAACCCTTTACATATAATGTACATCATGCATGTATTCATGGATATTTACATAATGAATGTACAAAAAGTTTAAAACAGCTGTAAGAAAAGTTTGGACTTTTTCTGAATTTTTAAAGGGGTTGTCTCAACAAAAAAAAACCCTCCCGCTCCCCTATCCATATGCTTCGTTAGAAGTTATGGACATTATTCCTAACATTATTAGCCAGATCAAAGCCTCCGATCACATTAGTAGACCACACATTTCACCATTTTTAAAATCACCCATTTAATACTTAATAAGTACATATAATGTACATTTAAAAAAAAAAGTATATTTCAGATATTTATTATACATCCTAATATAGAAATATATACAAATAAAGTACAATATATCAGATGCAATAATAACATTTGAGCTGAGTTATATTCTGCTTTGTCGTTATGTATTTGATATGATTTATTATGTAAAGCTCCAGAATGATGATGATGCTTCAGAAAGAATTATTAAACCTATAAAGGAAGACTACACATGCCATGAATAATTCCGAAACATATAACTTTATTATTAACATATAAAAGCATTTAAAACATATACGTGGAGAAGGTCTTATGAATATCAACTAAAAAATGAGTGGTTATGTTTGAGTCCAGTGATTCAAAATATATCTGAAAAGCTGACTCCAAAATACAGCAATTGATATAATGTTAAAGGACAAATTAAATAAATGATTGTAGAATAGGGGAAAATGATTTTCCTAAATATGGTAAACGTTTCTAATATATAAATTCCATTCTGCAATATTACAGAGTCACCACTAACAGAGGTAGATATGTAGGGACAAAAGTGCTTAGTGCAGAAAATAATTCATAAAAAAATCATTGAAGCGATAATGAAAAACTTACCGGTATATGACATTATATTCAAATATCCACTAAAGTGCAATAATAAGTATACAAAAAGTGACCGCAAAGTGCAAAAGAAGTTCTACATATACAGTGCTGTGAAAAAGTGTTTGCCCCCTTCCCGATTTCCTATTCTTTTGCTTGTTTGTCACATTTAAATGTTTCAGATAACAAAACCAATTTAAATATTAGACAAAGCTAACACATGTAAACACAAAATGCAGTTTTTAAATTAAGGTCTTTATTATTAAGGGAAATAGAAATCCAAACCTACAGGGCCCTGTGTGTAAAAGTGATTGCCCCCCCCCCCCTTAAAACATAAACTAACTGTGGTTTATCACATCCTTGGGAAGCTGAATTCAATTTCCCTAGCCATACACTGGCCTGATTACTGCCACACCTGTTCTCAATCAAGAAATCACTTAAATAGGACCCACCAGACAAAGTGAGGTAGACCAAAAGATCCTCAAAAGCTAGACATCATGCAGCGATCCAAAGAAATTCAGGAACAAATGAGAAACAAAGTAATTCAGATCTATCAGTCTGGGAAAGGTTATAAAGCCCTTTCTAAGCCTTTGGGACTCCTGCGAACGACAATGAGAGCCATTATCAGCAAATGGCAAAAACATGGAACAGTGATGAACCTTCCCAGGAGTGGCCGGCCGACGAAAATTACCCCAAGAGCTCAGCGACGACTCATCCAAGAGGTCACAAAAGACCCCACAACAACCAAAGAACTGCAGGCCTCACTTGCCTCAGTTAAGGTCAGTGTTAATGATTCCACCATAGGCAAGAGACTGGGCGAAAATGGCATGCATTGCAGAGTTCCAAAACGAAAACCACTGCTGAGCAAAAAGAACATAAAGGCTCGTCTCGGCGTTGCCAGAAAACATCTTGATGATCGGCAAGACTTTTGGGAGAATACTCTGTGGACTAATGAGACAAAAGTTTAACTTTTTGGCAGGTGTATGTTCCATTACATTTGGTGTAGTATTAACACAGAATTATAGAAAAGGAACATCATAACAACAGTAAAATATGGTGGTGGAAGTGTGATGGTCTGGCACTGTTTTGCTTCTTCAGGACCTGGAAGACTTGCTGTGGTAAATGGAACCATGAATTCTGCCGCCTACCAAAAAATCCTGAAGGAGAATGTCTGGGCATCTGGTCGTGGCCTCAAGCTGAAGCGCACTTGGGTTTTGCGGCAGGACAATGATCCAAAACACACCAGCAAGTCTACCTCTAAATGGCTTAAGAAAAACAAAATTAAGACTTTGAAGAGGCCTAGTCAAAGTCCTGGCCTTAATCTGACTGAGATGCTGTGGCATGACCTTAAAAAGGCAGTTCATGCTTGGAAACCCTCCAATGTGGCTGAATTACAGCAATTTTGCAAAGATGAGTTGGTCAAAATTTCTCCAGAGTGTTGTAAAAGACTCATTGCCAGTTATCGCAAATGCTTGATTGCAGTTGTTGGAGCTAAGGGCAGCCCAACCAATTATTAGATTTAAGGAGCAATCACTTTTTCACAAAGGGCCCTGTAGGTTTGGATTTCTTTTTCCCTTAATAATAAAGACCTTCATTTAAAAACTGCATTTTGTCTCTACTTGTGCTATCTTTGTCTAATACTTAAATTTGTTTTGTGATCTGAAACATTTAAGTGTGACAAACATGCAAAAGAATAAGAAATCAGGAAGGGTGGCAAACATTTTTTCATACCATTGTAATATGCTGCATACTAAAGCATAAATAACTGTCTGCCTCATACGCATGTAATTGGTGAGCCCTTCCTGATGTGTCCACATAAGGGACCACACAGGGACAAATGATAAGAAACAATAAACATAGTAAGACTGGATCAAACAAACCACATCAACTTAGATGTTTTCACCCGACGCATGTTTCACCATAGCTTCATCAGGAGGCACATACTTCATGCTTCATAAAGAAATAGTAACAAAAAAACATTATTGAATGGTTCTAATTATTACTAGTATTAGAATCCTTACTATTTCCACAGTGTACAGTATTGTCACGGGTGTGTTAAAGGTGACAGACAGTCAGTTTCAGTCGGTTGCAGGAGATCTCTACGTTTGGCATTACAGACATCTTCTTAGAGGCTGGCTGTCTCTAGGACCCAGTGGCTACCTCCCTCTGGCTAATTGGCTCCCTGACCTGGATGTATTAATACCTGGGTTGTCTGAGAGGGAGGTGCCGGCAATATTTATTACTACTTGTGAGGCTTTAGCAAGAGCAGTACTTCATCCTCTCTGGAGCATTTGTTTGGAGTTTTCTAAAGCTAAGCAATTCCCCCCTGTTTGTCTACCCTTGTTGTCTATAGAGTATAGTGGAGATCGACTAGTGCTCATCTCCTTCCTTCCCTAGCCTTAGCCATACGCCAGGGAAAGTCAGGGTGAGACACGTGTGCGGCGATTGGTGAAAAGCCAATATAGGGACGGTAGTTGAAACAGGGTGACACTAGACCAGACTAGGAGGTCTCCACTCCCCCCTCTCCCTAGTGTCTGGGCTTCATTTCCCTCTTCCCTCTGTGCTGCACTAAGTCTTTCCCACACCTTGCATGACAAGTATGTAGAAATGTATTACTAATATTTTGTACTGCACTCATTCACTTCTACGGGAGATTTCAAAGGAAAAAAAAGACAAAAAGTAGATGAAAAACTAGATGAATAAAAAACTTATTTTATTGGGTCTATATGTGTAAAAATACACAAAACAAGGTAAGATTGTGGCAAGCTTGCGAGGAGGAGGTGCTGACCTGTGCCCATTGCCAAGGGCCGGCGTCAGCACCCGGCGCACCCGGGCAAGTGCCGGGACTCTGAGCAGGTGGGGGGGGCCCAGTCACCGTCGGGCCGGTGTCAGCACCCGCTCCCCCCCGCTTGCTCAGGGCCCCGGCACAATACCTACCTCTCCCTGTGCCTCCGCAGCAGCTCCGGTCTCTTCTGCGGCTGCTGCACTGTGACGTCTCAGGTCAGAGAGTGACGTGACGTCTTCACACCACGCTCTCTCCTGAACCGTCACAGGTAGCGCAGAGCAGAAAGACGCCGGCACGGGTGAGGGGTCCGGAGCAGCAGCAGCAGGTGAGAAGTGAAGTGAGTATTTGATTTTTCTTTATATGTATGGAGGCGTGGGGCATTATATGGTGGGGGGAAACAAGTTACATCATGCATGGGGCATTATATGGGGGGGTGACATCCTGCATGGGGCATTATATGGGGGGAACAAGTGACATTCTGTATGGGGCATTATATGGTGGTGGGAACAAGTGACATCCTACATGGGGCATTATATGGGGGCGGGAACAAGTGACATCCTGCATGGGGCATTATATGGGGGGGACAAGTGACATCCTGCATGGGGCATTATATTAGTGGGGGAACAAGTGACATCCTGCATGGGGCATTATATGGGGGGTGACATCCTGTATGGGGCATTATATGGGGGGAGACGTGACATCCTGCATGGGGTATTATATGGGGGGCATTATATGGGGGGAGAGGTGACGTCCTGCATGGGACATTATATGGGGGTGACATCCTGAATGGGGCATTATATGGGAGGGTGACATCCTGCATGGGGCATCATATGGGGGGGAGAGGTGACATCCTGCATGGGGCATTATATGGAAGGGGGAGAAGTGACATCCTGCATGTGGCATTATATGGGGGGTGACATCCTGAATGGGGCATTATATGGGAGGGTGACGTCCCCCATGGGGCATTATATGGGGGGAGAGGTGACATCCTGCATGGGGCATTATATAGGGGTGACATCCTGCATGGGGCATTATATGGGGGGTGACATCCTGCATAGGGCATTATATGGGGGAGAGGTGATATCCTGCATGGGGCATTATATGGGGGGGAGGGGTGACATCCTGCATGGGACATTATATGGGGTGGGGAGGTGACATCCTGCATGGGGCATTATATGGGGGGGAGGGGTGACATCCTGCATGGGGCATTATATGGGGGGGAGGGGTGACATATTGTATGGGGCATTATATGGGGGGGAGAGGTGACATCCTGCATGGGGCATTATATGGGGTGGAGAGGTGACATCTTGCATGGGGCATTATATGGGGGGAGAGGTGACATCCTGCATGGGACATTATATGGGGAGGACAAGTGACATCCTGCATGGGGCATTATATGGGGGGGTGACATCCTGTATGGGGAATTATATGGGGTGGAGAGGTGACATCCTGCATGGGACATTATATGGGGAGGACAAGTGACATCCTGCATGGGGCATTACATGGAGGGTGACATCCTGTATGGGGCATTATATGGGGGGAGAGGTGACACCCTGCATGGGGCATTATATGGGGGGTGACATCCTACATGGGGCATTATATGGGAGGGTGACACCATGTGTGACGCCTCTACTCGAAAGCCCTCTTCTTTACCCTGGGAGATGGGGGACTCGGAGTCGGGTCCTGTGATGAAGAGATAGGGTGCAGCCATGGCCCGGACCCGACCCGTGCTCAGGGCCGTCACAATTAAAAGGATGGTGTGGGCTTATCCGGGTTGAGTGGCTGATTCCGACTACGCCACCTGTGGCACCTGGTGAAGGCCACCAGCGCCGCTGCAGTCCGCTGAGGCATGGTGGTATTGCGGCCAAAGTTATTACTACTCCCCACAGGCGGAGCAAGGCCTCAGGGCAGAGAGACAGGATGACAGGGGTAGTAGTAGAGGAGTACGGGTGCCGCGTTGTGCGGTGTAGCGCAGAATAAACAGTCCGGAGACCATAGGGGTGAATTTCCATGGCTTTACTCACATCAGAGATGGCAGAAGGAAGGCGACTCCCTGCTCCTCGCGGAGTCCTGTGGTCACCAGGGATGGGGGTCCGACAACCTCCGAGTAAGTCCAGCGTTCAATCAGGACCCTGCACCAGAGTGTTCCTGAACTACAGACCGAATCCTTTCCTGTCCGTGCGTGTGTGTAAATTGACCGGGTCTCCCTCTGAGCTCCTCTCAGAACAAGGGTACGGGTGGTACGGGTGTTGTGCGGTGTAGCGCAGAATAAACAGTCCGGAGGCCATAGGGGTGAATTTCCATGGCTTTACTCACATCAGAGATGGCAGAAGGAAGGCGACTCCCTGCTCCTCGCGGAGTCCTGCGGTCACCAGGGATGGGGGTCCGACAACCTCCGAGTAAGTCCAGCGTTCAATCAGGACCCTGCACCAGAGTGTTCCTGAACTACAGACCGAATCCTTTCCTGTCCGTGCGTGTGTGTAAATTGACCGGGTCTCCCTCTGAGCTCCTCTCAGAACAAGGGTACGGGTGGCAGCTCCGCTCCTTCCGATACCTGGTGGGATCCTCAGGGCCTACCGGGCTTTCCCGACCAGGACGTGGAGTAGCAAGGTCGGGTGTCGAGGGCCGGTACCCCTCTTGCAGCCGGACTCCCTCTGAATATATCGGCTGGTGAGGACAGGTCGCGTACACCGCTCCGTCTGCATCCTCCCCGGGGATCCATTTGCTATGGAGCCACACTCTTAAGCTCCGGGCCTTCTTGGTCCTGGTCCTTGACCGGGTCGAGACATTCCTTGTCTACAACCTACCCCTCGTCCCAAGGCCGGGGCACGAGGGCTGTGTCCCCATCCGATGCAGGCCCACACAGGATCCACACAGGGTGGGAGATCACAGTAATTGACAGCCAAAGAACTAGGCTAAGGACGTTGAACCAAGATGGCTTTTTAGTAAATATGAAATTTAAAGTGTAACTAAATTGTAAGTCCTCCACCCTCACCCACTAACTGGTTCCCCTAACTCTTGGTTCCCCAGTCTCCCTGTAACCGGGAGGGCAGCACCTAGTGCATACAAGCCCCCTATGGTGGAGAAATGTGGTGTTGGATGCAAAGGTTTGGGTCACGACCACCACACTGTTCTTACCTCAGAGGAGGAACACTACACTCCATGAGAGAAGTGCAGCATCCCTGTGGCGGTCAACCCTCAGGGGCGCCACACATGCTTGGGGCATTATATGGGGGAGAGTTGACATCCTGCATGGGGCATTATATGGGAGGGGGAGAGGTGACATCCTGCATGGGGCATTAAATGGGGGGGGGGAGTGACATTCTGCATAGGGCATTATATGGGGGAGGAGGTGATATCCTGCATGGGGCATTATATGGGGGGGAGAGGTGACATCCTGCATGGGGCATTATATGGGGGGGTGACTTCATGCATGGGGCATTATATGTGGGAGAGAGGTGACATCCAATTGGGGCATTATATGTGGGGGAGAGATGACATCCTGCATGGGGCATTATATTGGGGAGGTGACATCCAATTGGGGCATTATATGGGAGAGAGGTAACATCCTGCATGGGGCATTATATGGGGGGGAGAGGTGACATCCTGCATGGGGCATTATATGGGGGGAGAGGTGACATCCTGCATGGGGCATTATATGGGGGGGAGGGGTGAAATCCTGCATGGGGCATTATGTGGGGTGATGTGACATCCTGCATGGGGCATTATATATGGGGGAGAGGTGACATCCTGCATGGGGCATTATATGGGGAGGAGAGGTGACATCTTGCATGGGGCATTATATGGGGGGAGAGGTGACATCCTGCATGGGGCAATATATGGGGAGGAGAAGTGACATCCTGCATGGGGCATTATATGGGGGAAGAGGTGACATCCTGCATGGGGCATTATATGGGGAGGAGAAGTGACATCCTGCATGGGGCATTATATGGGGGGGAGAGGTTACATCCTGCATGGGGCATTATATGGGGGGGAGAGGTGACATCCTGCATGAGCCATTATATGGGGGGTGACATCCTGCATGGGGCATTATGTGGGGGCCAATATTCTGTATGGAGCGTTATAAGGGGGCCAGTATCCTCTATGGAGCATTATATGGGGGTCAGTATCCTGTATGGAGCATTATATGGGGACCAGTATCCTGTATGGAACGTTATATGGGGACCAGTATCCTGTATGGAACGTTATATGGGGGCCACTATCCTGTATGAAGCTTTTATATGGGGACCAGTATTCTGCATGGAGCAATATATGGGGCCCATAATACTGTATGGAGGACTATACTGTCCGGTCTGCACTGTGCTTTGAGAGAATTCGCCGGTTTCTGAGCTATTGTAGAATTTACAATAGATATCGGGCTTGTATTGTAAGAAGTGAAATCTTTGCATTGTACTATATATATATATTTCTCTGCGGTATCTGTGCATCACGAATCGTGGTATGTGTTAAAGGAGCCCACTGAGACTCTTTCGCCCAGGGCCCACAAAAGCCTGGAGATGGCCCTGCCATTGCCTATCATGAATGGTGAAGCCTCTGTATCTGCTTCCAGATTTTTAATAGATATATCATTGCAATGCTGCCTGCGAAAATGATATGAGTACTATACTCCCCAGAGTATGCTTTTTTTAAAATATACTAGATATATAGGTCTTTTTTATTTAATGTTACTTTTTATGGTCTTTATGGAGCAATACTCACAAGTTAATAGTGAAAAAGAACCTGAAGATACATTCCCTTTAAAAGGATTGTCCACTTCTGAACAACCCTTGCTTAATCAATTCAGGGCCCCACAGAAAATAAAAACAGTGTCCACTCACCTCCTGGATGCTATGCCGTTCCGGTGGTATCTGCCCTGTTGTTCCCGGCGGTTAATGTAATATTGTTGTGTCACGTGACCGCTGCAGGCAATTAGCGGCCACTGATCGATTGCATTAACACCAGTATTATTTTGCAAAAATTTGTAGAAATAGCTGTTTTAACTTTTTTTTTTAAAGAATATTAGATTTTTAGATTATATTAATATTATTTATTTGTACGTATTTTATGCAAATCATAATAATAATAATACTCTGTGATAAGATAATATTTTTAACTACTAAATTTGGGCACAGCTTGACAAATAAATATACTTTTCTCGAATGCATACGAGTACATGACAGTAGAAAATTGTCTTATATGACTGTTGTTGTTATTTTGATCATTATTTGCCCTTGAGATAAAGTTCTGTTCTCGGGTTAAGCACTAGAACTATAGTGTAAGTAGTAAATATGTTTTATGGAGCAGACATCTGTATAGCAGACATCTGAGGACCTCACAAGACTCAATTATGCTCCATTCTGATACTTTAAATGTCTTATTTCCCCTGTGGACAGTGGTTTAACTCCAAAGAATTTGTTTTGAAAGGTTCCTTCACTTAGAATCCATCTAGTGCTCATTTTAACCTACCAGTGGCTGTGTATAAAGAAAACAATAGTGGCAGATCTTAAAGAAAACCAGAGCATGGTCTTCTGTGACAGATCAACTAATGGTGGTTAGAAAGAAGCCAAAAACGGCATCTCACGGTGATGGGAGACATTGTAATCTATCCTTGGCAGGGTAGGATCACAGGAGAAGAAATTCATTACCATCTGAAAGGTTTGCATCGGCGTACGTCAACACAAAAGCCACTTGTGAACTTGGGTACGTGCTGCAGTCACTTCTACCAACCTGTTTTTCCATCATGGTCCATTACAGGCAGAGTTACCACTTGCCACCCATGGATTTAATGTAGATAGTCATTAGCAAATTTCTTAGCGTACAGCTGGCATTATGGTTTACTGCCCAAAAATTCTGTGATGTTTCTA
Source organism: Phyllobates terribilis (assembly GCF_046119375.1). NCBI lineage: Eukaryota > Metazoa > Chordata > Amphibia > Anura > Dendrobatidae > Phyllobates > Phyllobates terribilis. The sequence goes on from NW_027362764.1 coordinate 709,501,473, forward strand.
TTAAGATTTAGACTATAGACCTTGTGTTGCTTAAACAAATGAAAGTGGCAAAGCATAATAACGTTCTCCCCTGTCTGACTGTAGAGGTTAGTGAAGACAAAATTCTGAATTTTCAGACATTTAAAAGAATGGCGGATTCTGGCATGTACAGGTTTGATCAGAATGGAAAATAGTTTTTCTAGACATTGGAAAAAACTAATTGCATGTCCAGCAGTGCAGTACAGATTCAGGTGCAGCCATAGCCTTGTGTCTAAATTAGTTGGCCCTTTCAAATTATGCCCAGGGTTAGACTGGGGTGGCAAGACCGTATTTTCTCTCATCCAAGAGAATCGGGCCAATTATGCTGATCATACTCTGATGAGAGTGTGAGAATAGTGTGATTCCATTTTCCATTGACTTGCATGGCCGAGTGTGATCCGATAATTGGTTTGAACTCATGCATGCTGCGATTTTCTTTACTCAAATGGACTGGGCCCGAGGAAAAAATCGGACATGTGCACGGCCCCATAGAATATCATTGGTCCGAGTGCGATCTAATGTTTTGTCGGATCACACTCAGACCAAAAATACGGTCGTCTCCACCTGCCCTTACAGGAGTACCTTATTTTTCGGATTATAAGACTCACTTTTTTCCCAAATTTGAGAGGAAAAGAGGGTGCGTCTTATAATCAGAAGGTACGGTATTTTACCTGGGGGGGCGGCGTTGGTGAAGCAGGGTCACAGCTTCAGGAGGTCAGTAGCGGCTGGAGTGGGCCGATGCTTTGGGCCCCATCCTCTCAGAAAAAGTTGGCGGTGAGCGGAGGTCCCCTCTCCCAAATATATCCCTGCGGTGGGGTTCTGGAAAATGGCTGCGCATGCTCAGATCAATATCTGGAGAGATGAGATCTCGGGAGACAAAATCTAGTCTCTTGAGATCTCGATCTACACATGAGACGCCTCTGGCAGCCATTTTCTCGAAGCCCACCACAGGGATATATTTGGGAGAGGGGACCTCCGCTCACTTCCGACTTCTTCTGACAGGATGGCGCCCGCAGCATCACCCCACTCCAGCTGCCCCTGACCTCCCGAAGCTGTGACCGTTCTGAGAGAACAGGGCCCGGACCATCACCCCACTTCTGCTGCTGGCATCAACAACCTCCTGTAGCTGTGACCCTAACTCAGGTGACCCCACTGCACCACCGCCGACCCCCAGGTAAGCTACCATTAAAACGGATTATAAGGTACACCGTTTTATTTAAAAAAAAAAATCCTATTTTCCACCCCAAAATTTGGGGTGCATTTTATAATCTGGTGCATTTTATAATCTGCAAAATACGGTAATTCACCTATAAATGAGATTTTATTAAGCCAATAGATCTATTAAAAACATATGAAATCACGATGGATGTTACAGAAAAGAAAAAGCACAATACAATATAATAATATATATAAACTAAGGCATATAAAATCAATGCATATACAGAGCAATCCTACACCCAATTATGGAATAACAAGATACTAGTGACAACATACAGAGTGCACAGAAAGTCTAATTAATAGTAGCTAAACCCACTAGTATCAGTAGGACTGGATGATCATCTAATATTTATGGAGTCCTCCCAATACTCCCCAATGGCAGATGTCTGTGAAAGAATGATCAAGCATGTTCACTTTATATATGTTTTTTGAATTAATGGTGTTTGTTTGTTTTTTAAGGTGTTTTCCTATAGGTTTTTCTATCAAACTTGAAAAACAACTGAAAAATGCATACTAAAAATATGGTATAATAATATTAATAATATTATTTATTTCTATAGCATCAACTTTTTTTGCAGCACTTTACAAATCAGAGGAGACAATTACAAACAATATCAGACATTACCGAGTAACACATAATTCATCAATTAAGCGAGTGAGGGCTCAGTTCACAAGCTTAATATCTATAAGGAAGTAGTGGAGACACAAAAGGTTAAAAAAAAGTGCTTGCAATGTTTGGTCCATCCATCAAATAAAATTGCCTGCTTGATAGGCAATCCCAGCATGTGTTGTGGCTGTCTAACAGCTGCGAGGCATGCAGCCGCGGCGCCTAGATCATAGTTTTCGAGCACGCTGAAGCTACTCGGTAAGCATTCGAGCATGCTTGGATAACAACTTATCCGAGCACGTTTCAACAGAGCCAGCCAATCTGAAAGCAAAGGGGAATGTCTAAGCCCTGGCCAATCCAACATCAGGGAAAGTGTCTCATAGTACTGAAGCGCAGTGGCCATAAGGTAGTCATTACACACCTGGCCCTGGCATCCTGGGCTGTGCTCCCTTCACCTCAGTCCATTGACCTCTGTTGTGCTCCACGTGTGGCTTTGTAGGTTGCCCAGCGGCACTCAGTGACATCATCTCACTAGGCCTTTTATGGCCCATTAGGACACACATCTATGTCTTAGGATTGTGAGGCAAGACTCTAGCTTGGTGTATTTCACCTACTCTGCACACTGTACTTAACTTGCTTCTATCCCTACTGACTTCCACTTCATCAATCCTGCTGCTTCCAAGATTCCTCAATGTGTCACATCCTCACTCCCCGTGTGCCATCCTGCCAGCTGCACCAATGCCCAGGGTCCATGCACCCACCTGGACTTGGGGCTTACTGGGTCCACTTCACAAGGTGAGCCAAACAAGACATTGATGGTTATTGGAGATACAGTACTCAGTCAGCAAAAATAAGTACATGCCAACAGATTTGGCAGAATACTTTTAGTTTCCTTTCAGAATCAACATTTTCTAAGGGGTACCATACTACAAAATACTCTCACAAATGTCAGCCATTGACTGCAAACAAGATTTGTTATTTTGCACACCCAAAAAAGTCATTTTCCTAACAAAATCATTCAAGATCATGTTGCAAAAATGAGTACACTCCAACAATAGTCTTAGGAGCAAAGGAAAGTTTAGACTACAAAATTCTTATTAGCAAGAATTCAACCACAGGCAAGTCTAATTATTCATTAGACACGTGTCCAGCAGACAGGTGACTATAAAAAGCCATTACTTAACAAATAAAAACCAATTCCCATTTCATGATGTCAGCAATGGCACCACATGGAAGAGAAATGTCAGAAGACCTGAGAAAGAAAATACCATAATTCTGTAGTTTCTTTACACAAGAAAGGTGAAGGCTACAAGAAGATAAGCAAATCTTTACTTATCAGTCAGAATACTGGAGCAAAAGTAATACAAAAATTTAACAAAGATGGAACCTCAACCATCTCAAAGAGATGTCCACGGTGACTATGGAAGTTAACATCTAAACAAAAACGTCTTGTGATGAGTAGGGTTAAAGAAAATCGACATGTAAGTTTACTGCAGTTAGCTAAAGAAGTAGATGTCACGGGTGTGTCAGAGGTGACAGACAGTCGCCCTGCAGTTGGTTGCAGGAGATCTCTACGTTTGGCATTGCAGACAGCTTCTTAGATAAGAGGCTGTCTTTAGGACCGAGCGGCTCCTCCCTGTTGCTAATTAGCTCTCTGGCCTGGGTGTATATATACCTGGTGTGCCTGAGAGGGAGTTGCCGGCTATACTCATTTCTACTTGTGTGGCTTAGCAAGAGCAGTACTTCGTCCTCTCTGGAGCTTGAGGCCATGTGCATATTTGGAGTCTTCTAAAAGCTAAGCAATTTCTCCCTGTTTTGCCTTCCCTTATTGTCTTTAGTGTTTAGTGGAGGTTGACTAGGGCTCATCTCCTTCCTTCCCTAGCCGCAGCCCTACGCCATGGAAAGTAGGGCGAGGCACGCGTGCGGCGTTTGCTGAAGAGGCAACTTAGGGGCGTTAGTTGAGACAGGGTGATGCTAGACCAGACTAGGAAGTCTCCAATTCCCCCTTTCCCTAGTGTCTGGGCTCCCTCTCCCTTTTCCCTCTGTGTTGCACTAACATCTGGTGTGACATTATAGTTTTGAAAAGAGATAAAAACTGACATTTTGGGTTAGTTTTTTTTCTTTGTGTGTTTTTGGGTGTGCACCTTTTTTTTCCTTTCTCCCTTTGGTATGGGTTCAGTTGCAGAGCTTGCAGAGCAGCTGCACAGGAGGAGGTGAATGACCTCGGTGGTGAGGTACAGCAGCAGCATCAGCGGCTACAGGTCGCCAATATGGGGGTCTCTGCAGGTAGGCCTGTCCAGCCTGAACCCAAGGTTGTCATCTATGATGACCCTGACCAAGTCACCTTGGCTGAGTCTAGGCTACGTCGCCCTCAGCAGGGGAATCAGTCAGTGGAAACAAATATTTCAAAATTCCGTAGATGGGCAACGGATTCCAAATGGAATGACTCAGCCCTTAAAAGTCAATTTTGTGAGGGGCTTACTGAAAGGTTGAAAGATGCCTTGGCTGTATATGAAACTGTTAGAACCCTCCTGTTAGTCTTTTTTCTATTTTGTTGGTCACGTGACTTTCTGCCTATATAATCCAGCTCCGCCCTTCTGGCCTTGCTGGACTTCAGTGTTTCATTTACTCTTAAGCTAGCCAGGGGCCTTGTACCTAACTCTGTAGTTTGCTTGGTCCTTGGACCACTAGTACTTTTTGTTTGTTTGTCTTTGCTCTGCTACAATTTCTGCTAGGAGGTGTCCATCTATATCCCAGTCCTTAGTTCTTGTAGGGACCCCTCCCTTATATCTATAGGTCTGCGTTCAGACTAGCCGAGGACTTAGGCGGGTCTGTTCACAAGGAACAGGTCCCCCGCTGCATCGTAGGGAATCAGCTTAGTCCTATTGTAGGGACAGTTTTCCTATCTTTCCTTAGAGCTTGTAGCAGTTCATAACAGAAGCCCCTCAGTCCTTGGAGGCTGCCATGTCTTTGGCCATACATCTTGATAGACCACCTTCTCCGAGGCCTTCTTGCCGGGGTTGTGTACCTCTGTCAGGAGAGCGGTCTGGGGGTGAACCAGTACTGGGGCAGCTGGAGGAACCTATGCAGTTAGGGGGTGTCTCTACATCATTCATCTCCCCGGAGATTCGAGAGAAAAAAGGTGTATTTTTTTTGTGGGAAAAAGGGACATTTTGTTGGGACCTGTCCTTCAATTCCTAAACAAAAGGAGACTCGATTAACTCTTGCTAGTCTGGAGTTGGATAAACAAGGGGTGCATTTGTGGCCAAACTGCAGTTCCCGCTTTGTTCTGACAGCAGAAGTGGAGCTAGAGAGCAAATCCGAAAAAAATTCTGTGTTTGTTGACAGAGGAACCGGAGTCATCATAGTTGATGATAAGTTTGTGAAAACTTCTGTCTCTACAGAAATATTACCTGCTTTTCTGTCTGGTTTTGAGGACGTTTTTTCTGAGAAGGGGGGTCAGGATTTGCCTCCTCCTCGTGCTTATGATTGTCCTATTAACCTGACCCCTGGAGCTAAACTACTGAAGTCCAGACTGTATAATCTTTCTGGCCTGAGAGACAAGCCATGAAGGATTTCATTGACATATCATACCCTCATCTTCGCCTGTGGCAGCAGGGTTCTTCTTTGTGAAGAAAAAAGATGGCGGTTTAGATTTCCGGGAATTAAATCAAATTACCATCCATACCCTCTTCCTCTGATTCCTGATTTGTTCAGCCAGGTTGTAGGAGCTAAGTTATTCTCCAAGTTGGATTTAAGGGGAGCCTACAATCTGGTTAGAATCAGAGAAGGGGACAAAGGGAAGATGACTAGCCCAGGGGAATGGGGAAGACTCGGTACCCGGGCCTTTTGCCTGACCTTGGGGATGTCGCGGTGGTCCGGTATGTTTTGGGGTGAGCTGGGTAAGCTCCTCTGTCCCCACTGCTACTCGCTTTCCACTCGCCTTCGGCCACGCTCGGGCCCTCACTAGGCTACTCACACTAAAGGCAGCTTGCCGCTCTTCACCGTTCTTACAGGCGTCGGCACGCCTTGGGCTCACTTACTTGAGCTCCTGAGTCTGGACTGGGCTTCAGGACCGCTGGAGGCCTAGCTTGCCTCACACAGCTACCCGTGTGCTTCTCCGCACACACAGCTCTTCACTCTCTGTGCACTCTAGACTGACTGCTAGACTCTGACTCTGACTAGACTGAACTGCCTAGCTCCACCTTCCCTATTTATATCCCTAACGGGATCCCTCTGGTGGTCTGAGGTAGAAGGTGGAGGTGTGTGAATGTTTATGGGGGCCTCTTGTGGAGGATTCCATTAATGCACACTTCTAGGATCTGTGGTACCAAGCGCAGCTGGGCACCACAAAGACAGTGTGCAATACCCTGGAAGGACATTTCGAGAGTCTGGTTATGCCTTTTGGTTTGACAAATGCACCTGCGGTATTCCAGCATTTCATAAATGATATTTCCCATCATTTGGTGGGGAGGTTTGTGGTGGTCTATCTGGACGATATTTTGGTTTATTCACCTGATTTTGAGACTCATCGGGGGCATGTTAAGCAGGTGCTCCAGATATTAAGTGTTAACAAACTTTATGCCAAGCTAGAAAAATGTGTTTTCACTATTCAGGAGGTGCAGTTTTTGGGGTGCTTGTTATTATCTTCAGATTTTCAGATGGATCCGGAGAAGATCCGTGCAGTTCTTGACTAGGAACGTCCCGAGAACCTGAAGGCTCTACAACGTTTTTTGGGCTTTACTAATTTTTACAGGAAGTTCATGCAAAATGACTCTGTTATATTGAAACCACTTACTGACATGACTAAGAAGGGGTCTGATTTTTCCAAATGGTCGGATGCTTCCCTCCAGGCTTTTTCTTCCCTAAAGAATCATTTTGCCACTGCACCTATACTCAGTCAACCCGATGTTTCCCAACCCTTTATTGTGGAGGTTGATGCTTTGGATGTCAGGGTTGGGGCTGTGTTGTCTCAGGGTTCGTCCCCCGGTAAATGGCATCCATGCGCCTTCTTTTCTAAAAAATTGTCTTCGGCTGTGAGAAATTATGACTTGGTTAATAGGGAACTTTTGGTGATCAAACTGGCGTTCGAGGAATGGCGACACTGGTTGGAGGGGGCTTTCCATCCTATTACTGTTATTACTGACCATAGGAAACTGTCATATCTCCAGTCAGCTAAACGTCTCAACCCTAGGCAAGCCAGATGGTCCCTGTTTTTTACTAGGTTCAATTTTGTTGTCACTTTTCGTCTAGGGGTCAAAAATGTCAAGGCTGATGCTTTGTTCCAGAGCTTCCCTGGTGGTGGTGACCATGAGAACCCTGCCCCGATATTACAGAAAGGGGTAGTCATTTCGGCTCTTTATCCTGAACTGGAGGGTGAGATGTTGGAGGCTCAGGGGGACACCCGTGACTCCTGAACTTCAGGAAAGGTATTTGTACCATCTGATCTGCGCCGCAAACTAATAAAGGAACATCATAACTCTGTGCTTGATGGGCATCCAGGTGGTAAGGCAACCGCGGACCTCCTCTCTTGTCATTTTTGGTGGTCGGGGTTTAAGGTTACGTGCACACGTTAAATAATTGATGCTGAAGTTTCTGCACTATTTCTGCATCTTTTGGCCAGAAAAACACTGAATAAAATAGGTGTTTTTTTGTTGCATTTTTGATGCGTTTTTGGTGCAGATTTTTCCCCTTTCATAAGTATGAGTGAAATTTGTAACAAAAACGCTGAAAGAATTGACATGCTTCAGATTTAAACCTGCAAGTCAAAAATAAGCAACGTGTGCATGAGACTTCAGGATTCTCATTCACTTTGTTGGAATCAGGAAACTCTTCTGATTTTGTGATAAATCTGTGCAGAAAAATGCAACAAAAATGTGACAAATCCGCAACGTGTTCATAGGCCCTTATTCTTCTCTCCCTGTCTTTTCCTCTGCTCCTGACCCTCCGCTCCTCTTCAATCCAACATGGTCGGAGCAGTGACATGAGAAGTGCAGTGATGAGACTGAACCTCACCTCCCCTGTCTTTTTTAGTGCTGATCTGATCTGCACTGCAAAGTAATCAAGGAACATCATAACTCTGAGCGTGCTGGGCATCCAGGTGGTAAGGCAACCGCGGACCTCCTCTCTCGTCGTTTTAGGTGGTCAGGGTTGCATAGGGATGGAATTTGAACACTGAGTTGCTTGTACAGTAGTATTTGCACGCGTTCTAAGGTTTTGCATACCCGTCCGTCTGGTAGTCTTCTTCCGCTACCTATCACCTCTACCACCGCCCCCAGTAATGGTTGATGGTAATCTGGTGTTCCAAATTTCGAGGATTGTAGTCCAGAGGAGAGCTATGGTCCAGAGGAGAGGATGTGGGTTTCAGCGTCAGAGGTGAACGCTCCCAGATTGGTTTTCTCATTCCACACCTCTTTTCCTGAAAAACCCAGTCCTGAGTGTCCAGAGGCCACTCGTAGAGGGGGGGGCTGTCACAGGTATGTCGGAGGTGACAGACAGTCGCCCTGCAGTTGGTTGCAGGAGATTTCTACATTTGGCATTGCAGACAGCTTCTTAAATAAGAGGCTGTCTTTAGGACCAAGCGGCTCCTCCCTGTTGCTAATTAGCTCTCTGGCCTGGGTGTATATATACCTGGTGTGTCTGAGAGGTAGTCGCCGGCTATACTCATTTATACTTGTGTGGATTAGCAGGAGCAGTACTTCGTCTTCTCTGGAGCTTCAGGCCGTGTGCATATTTGGAGTCTTCGAATAGCTAAGCAATTTCCCCCTATTTTTTCTTCCCTTGTTTTCTTTAGTGTTTAGTGGAGGGTGACTAGGGCTCATCTCCTTCCATCCCTATATATATATTTGGCAATATAGGGACTTTAGTTAAGACAGAGTGATGCTAGACCAGACTAGGAGGTCTCCACTTCCCCCTTTCCCTAGTGTCTGGGCTCCCTCTCCTTTTTCCCTCTGTGTTGCAATAACACCTGGCGTAACAGTAGAAAGCCGGATGTTTCCCGTGACACAATAAGGCATACAGTGCAGAGGAATGGCATGCATAGGTGTTGTCCACGAAGGAAGCCTCTCCTAAAGCCCATGCACAAAATAACCCATCTACAATTTGCAATGGCCTACGCTGAAGAATATGAAGACTACTGGGACTCTATTCTCTGAAGTGATGAGACCAAGATAAATATTTTATAACTGATGGCTTCAAAACTGTATGGTGTCACAAAGGTTAGGAGTACAAAGAAAAATGCATGGTGCCTACAGTGAAACCTGGTGTCCTTATGTGAGATTGCATCAGTGTTGCTGGTGTCGGGGAGCTACATTTCATTGATGGTGTCATGAATTCTCAGAAGTACTGCTCTATATTGAAAGAGAAGATGCTTCTATCACTCAGTGCCCTTGGTAGTCGTGCACTTTTCCAACGTGACAATGATCCAAAACATATATCTAAGGCCACTGTTGCATTTCTGAAGAAGAACTGGATGAAAGTGATTCTGTGGCCAAGTGTCTCCTAATCTGAACCCAACCGAAACTCCCATGAGGAATTCTGAAGAAGCAAGCTGTCATCACCCTCCATTCAGCATCCAGGCTCTAAAAGAGGTCATTCTTGAAGAATGGAAAAAGATAGGTGTTGCAATATGTTGCCAACTTGTTCATTCCATGCCATGAAGACAAAATACCAGTTGTAATAGTTTATGATGTGGGGTGTATTCATTTTTGCCTCAACTAATTTGTGTAAAACTGAAGATTTTGTAATGAAACTTATATTATTAACCTTACTTTCATTTTAAAAGTTAAAAAAAATGTTCTAGGAAACTCAGTCTTGTCAAAATTTTGGAAATTGTTCTTGTGTTCATTGAGTTATTGATTAAACTCTTACTTTTCAAAGAGGGTGTACTCATTTATGCTGAGCAATGCACATGCAGAAGGAATTGGGCAAAATTAATTTAAAGCAAACTGAACAATTAGGATACAGGTCAGGAAAATTGTACGCAATGATGTCACAGTAAGAGGATAATGCACACAGAGAAGTTACAGCACAGGCATAATGTGCGCAGTGATGCCACAGTATAGGCAGAGCCATGGTTAGGTTTTCCTTCAACCGGGGCAAAGGTCCAATTCACTAATCCTGTAAATAAATGACCTGGCTCGATCAAACTGTCTTATTGAAGCCATCGGGCCCTCAGTAGACGGGGCACATGAACAGTTAAATCCTACATCCACCCTTTGTCCTTAGTATTTGGTCTTGGAGCACAGAGAAGGGATTCTCCATCATTTGAGAACACAAGTTCTGGTTCACACAATTTAAACTGATTGGATAATTGATGCATAAAATAATTTACATTATTATTAGATACAGAACTATAAGATATTTAGGGGTATTTGGGGTTAACCAAAGATCTGATGTATTACAATTTTTGAATTCTGTTAAAGCTTAGATCCCGACTGAATAGGTGCAAACCAATGTGTTCTGTAGTTGCATAACTTAATGATCATGGTCCACAATGCAAAAACGCCAACAGGGCCCCCAATTATTGCAAGTCTTTAACTGTATTGGTCTTTTCATATGGGTCAAAGGGACTTTTTGGGTCCCTTAGACTCCAGGGCTTGGGTGCGATTGCAACCCCTGCACTTATTGTAATTACTTCTCTGGTGTTCTGGTATGAGCTGAAATCCCTTAAGGATGAATAGGACATATTTATATGTATGCATGAAAAAACTCTATTGTGAATCTAGTCTATCTCTCACTGATATCTACTGTTTAGATCAATTTTTGAAACATTTCATTGCACCTCTATTGGTCAACCTATGATTCCACTAATTATGGTCAACCTATGCACAGCTTTTATGGTGCCGCATTACGAAACCATTTTCTTCTAGGAGCCGTTCCACATCCATAATGCAACAAACCATGGAGCATTGTGCATTTTTATTTACTCAAGAATTATATAGAATCAATTAGAAAAAAATCATCAAATGAAATCAAAGGTAGAAAAAGCCACATTAGTGGCCACAATCTGATTACAAGAGGCGCTGTTGAGAATGTAAGTGTAGACATTTTTTATGTTGAGCCCCGGGAACGCGAGTGCCAATACCATTGAAACGGCTCCAGCACTGGAGGTGAGTATAAGAGATTTTATTTTAATGGGGTCAATCATTCAGATTGGAAGGGGCTATCCAAGTAGTGAACAACCCCTTTAAGGTTACGTGCACACGTTAAATAATTGATGCTGAAGTTTCTGCACTATTTCTGCATCTTTTGGCCAGAAAAACACTGAATAAAATAGGTATTTTTTGTTGCATTTCTGATGCGTTTTTGGTGCAGATTTTTCCCCTCTCGTAAGTATGAGTGAAATTTGGAACAAAAACGCTTAAAGAATTGACATGCTTCAGATTTAAACCTGCAAGTCAAAAATAAGCAACGTGTGCATGAGACTTCAGGATTCTCATTCACTTTGTTGGCATCAGGAAACTCTTCTGATTTTGTGATAAATCTGTGCAGAAAAAAAATACAACAAAAACGTGACAAATCTGCAACGTGTGCATAGGCCCTTATTCTTCTCTCCTTGTCTTTTCCTCTGCTCCTGACACTCCGCTCCTCTTCAATCCAACATGGTCGGAGCAGTGACATGAGAAGTGCAGTGATGAGTCTGAACCTCACCTCCCCTGTCTTTTTTAGTGCTGAGGAATGAACGTGTGCTGATGTGGCATTGTGTCTACCCCTGATGTGTATCCCCCTTGCTGCAGTAGTTCCAGCCAAGCAGCGATGAGGATGGCAACATCATCAGCGCATGTCCATCCCTCCACACATGAAAGACATAAATGAATGGTTTTACTTACCAAAGTGCTTCCGATGCCACTGCGTAAAACATATTGGATTGAAGAAGACCAAAAACTGGGAGCAGAGTAGGAGGCAGCGGGAGAGGAACAGAGGTCTGTAAGGAAAGAGAATATACATGCAAAATGTAGAGTGACTTTTTTTGAGAAAAGGTGGATGGTGAATTTTTTAGGGACTCTCTGTTTGACCTATAGAGTGGAGTCCTGAGTGTTGTCTATATACCTTAGTACAAAGTGGCGAAGTGTGTCCCATGGTAAGGTTTTAATACTAGAGACATGTTAGGACCGTCCCGATGGGTACACCATGTCGTGGTGGGATGGCTTTTTTGCTTTTTTGATCAAAATAGTGTTAACTAAGTACCATGAGTTATTTACATGTATTATTACTATTTACTTGCTGGAGGTTATATGCTCATTTATTTTACTTAGCACTAATTAGCAGGTTAGCCTTGAAAGGACATCCACTGTCAAGGGTGCATTCTTGCAGCATACATGAAGAAATGAAAAGAAATGAAGTCAAAATGAATATGCAAATACATTACCAAGGTGATATTTATGACATTTTTTAGCCTTTTTCTAAGTTTTGGTGCATTGACTTTGTTTGTGGAACTTTTTTTTAATGATGGCATACTGTAGGTGTAGGGTTTTCTTTTAGGTTCTCTATTCCAAAAAGAAATGTGTGAGTGCTTCAAAAATAAGTGTAAAGAATGAAAGAAAATCACGGCATGTTTTGCAAGCCAAAAAGAAACCCAATGAACAAGAGCCTTTTGTAAACCAAACCTATTATGAAGTTCCAATTCTATGTTGAAAAAAAAGTAACTTACTGAATAAATGAAAAGTTCCACAAGTTTATATTATAATTTCTATATCACTTTTTCACCATTTTTAAGGTATTCCTTCGTCGTCAGCGAATGAGGACACTCGGAGTAGGGGCTTGAGGACTTTTTATTGAGCACATCCTCTGCTCTGAGAGTGCACGCTCGCAAGAGCTAAGCACTGTTACCTGCAAGAGTGATCTTGATTGATTGGTGGGGCTTTCAGGACCTGGATCTCCACCAATCAGCAGCTAGTTTACAGGATAATTGACTGCCAGACAGGATATAACCATTTATTACATGGTCGCCTATACTTATTACATATGGAATGGGTAGGGGGCGGGGCATTTCACTTCCCACGTAATAAAAGCTGGACTTATGAGGAACATCAAAACTAAATATTCCAAAAGGGCAGAGAGCAAAAAGTAGAAATATACCCAATAGAAAAATAAAAAATAAAGGGCCACTCATAAATTTCCAATATATAAAGTTTATTATTTAATAATTACAAAAATCCAAAATAAGTGGTCTGGGAAGGTAAGACTAAAAGACAATTATAGGGATCCAGATGTAAATAAATACAAAAAGGATCAGAAGTCCCTATAATGAGACGCAAACATCCCCTAGCTCCGTCCTCCTAAGCATCTCAAATACCAGAATATTGTAGAGTGATTAAATACAGTATATATGGTAAACCAAAAGATGCTCATTGGTAGACAAGAAATGCTGAGGGAATACTAAATGAATGAGTATAACGGAAACAGGTGTATAATAGCGAAGGGCTGTGCAGTGATATAGAATTGTAGTTCTCATGATGACTCATGAAGGGAAAAAAGACTGTTTCTACATAGAGTTTAGAAGGATTCCGCTAGTCAGTTTATAATCACATGATGTTATAGACCTAATGGAAAACAGAAGAATTAACTGGGTAGAAAGGCAAAATCAGCAATTTTAAGTACACAATGCTATATAATATGATGACTGCAATATATAAAAAGGATAAAAACTTTGATGGGAGGAGGAGTGCTTCTTTAACTCAATAAGTGTCAAACTAGGCTACAGAGAGACAAAAGTAAAAACAAACAAAAAGGTTTTATTTTGCTCTATAGCGACTATTACACTGTGTGTTCAGCGCAACATGTAAAACTTGGTGAATGGTCTTCTTTAAGCCCAGTAAGACCTTCTCATGTTAAAGAGATTGTCCACTACTTTCACATTGATGCCCTATCCTTAGGATAGGGCATCAATGTATGATCGGCCTGGGTCCCGCACGCAGCACCCCCGCCGATCAGCTGTTATCGGTGCCGGCAGCCTCCGGTCCGGAAGTCCTTACCTGCGGTGCTTGGCCGTCCATCTGTAGTGGCCGCCGTGGGGTACTGCACATCTGCCACAAATTCAATTGAATGGGAGGCGGATGTGTAGTAACAAGCACCGGCCACTACCACTTGACGGCCATGCACCGCAGGTAAGGACTTCCGGCTGCCGGCACCAATAACAGCTGATCGGCGGGGGTGCCGCGTGCGGGACCCAGGCCGATCATACTTTGATGCCCTATCCTATGGAATGTGAAAGTAGTGTACTACCCCTTTAAGGTTTGGTCAAATCTGAGTTTTTGTTCAGATTTTTAATATCAGAAACAAATCTCATTAAAGGCATAAAAAAAGTGTGATAAAGAGGTTATTCTTAAAAGTTATCTATCCAGTGTATAGGTGATAAAATGTGGATCTTTGGAGGTCTGCCCGCTGGGACCCCCATAACCCTGAGAATGCAGCTCTGAACTGCCCCATCTGGCGGGAAAAAAACAAAGGCTGTACTATGTTATCTCCTGCAGTCCCATGGAAAAGAATGGGGAATTCCCAGAGGGCATTTCCAAAGCCTGTTCTCTGGACTGGTGGGGATCCCGGTGGTCTGACCGCCACCAATCCACAAGGTATCACTTATCCTTTTGGAAAGTGAATAAGTTGTAATGATTGGAATGTCTCTATAAGACCTGTAGAAACATAGTGACAATAAGTTGTTACATTTTCATATGTTCATATGTTCTGACAACTTCCTAAAGTCACACACAATATAATCCCGATCAGTCTTCCACCTTATGAATAAGAATTGCCCTGGAGCAGTGGATGCAAAACAATGATGCAAAATGATTTTTATAAATTCATAAGAATACAAAGCTTTGTTCTAATTCGTTTTTTCAAGATCTCTACTTTTAGTTAATGAATGGGACATTTCTTGTATCCAGGGGCTGCAAAACTGCACAGAAACGTTCACTGCCAGAGGGGTCACTTGAGTCTGGTGGGCCCTGATGCCAAAGCTCCAATGTGGCCCCCAATTTTTATAAGTCTTTAATAATGGTCTTTTCATAAGGGCCAATGGGACCTTTTGGGCCCTTTAAGATTCAGAGCCTGGGTGCGATAACAACCCCTGCTCCTATTGTAGCTACTTCTGTACCTGTTCACTGCTGAGGATTTGCTACAGTTGCATCCAGTCTAGGCAATCACCTTTTAGTGAAAAAGCTGTGTTAACAACCTGCATTTTTTTTAATGAAGTCATGGCAAAAACACATGGTTTTGCCAAGATGTTCACAAATTCAAGTCATGTAAAATCTCCAAGACCCCAGCAGCAGCCAAACTGAGCCGTGCGCTACAGCCGTGTTCACACCATGCATTCCTGATGCGTACTTTTTTGCAGCGATTGTTCAAAAATGTGGCAAAACTGCAGCAATTTTGCTACGTTTATCGGAAATGGCTGAAATGTTTTAAAAAATGCATTGTGTGAACGCAACCTACTAGTTTGCTACAATATAACATGTATCAGAGCTCTAGAGTTCTGGAGTCTGCTCCAAAGGATTTTCTATCTAGACTGAGTTTAGTTGAGCAAAATGAAAATATTAGTCTGTCTGGTTTTTAGAACTTTTTATACAATGATGAAGTTTTCATTATAAATAATTGGAAAGGTGTAATGATGGAGGAGCAGAGATCGGGGCGCAGAGATCGGGAGCACAGTGCCGGCAGCTCCGCACTGACAGCTCTCAGATTACAGCCTGCCAGGATGCCCCGATGCTGTCCATGTCTCCTCTGACCACCTTGACCTGGGCAGTGCCCGCTGACCTCCCGGCAGTGCTGCACCAGAGCACAGGGCGTGCACTAGGGGGCGTGCCCGCGCCGGACTGGGGGCTCCTCGCCCTCCCTGCACCACAGCCCGAGTGAGACTCACTGGAGAAGCTCCGTGCTCGGTCACACACCTCTGCTGCAGCCCCTCACCGCTCCTGCCATGGATACACACGGGGGCTCCCTGTCTGCAGCTCTCCTGCTCTTCTGCTTTCTCTGGGATATACCATGTACCCAGCAGGCATCCATCCCTGCCAACCAGCAAGACAGGGCGCAGAGGAGACAGCACAGAGAGGGCAAACCATCCTCAGCGGCCCCCCGGGAGCAGCCCCGGGCAGTGCCAGTCGTGCCCCACGAATACATGCTGTCCATTTACAAAACTTTCTCTACAGCTGAAAAACTTGGGATCAATGCCAGCTTCTTCCAGTCTTCCAAGTCTGCCAACACCATCACCAGCTTTGTGGACAGATACTGGGGTAAGCTACCACCTAAGCTGTGCCATCAGGTGCCCGGAGTGAGAGCCGTAAATGGGAGCGGCCATAACAGTGATCAGTGATGTGCCCATGGGCACCCGATCTACAGATATCTCCAGCATTGCCATCTATCATCTATCTATATATCACCTATATATTATCTATCACATATCACCTATTATCTATCTAGTATTTATCTATGTATCTATCGCATATCTACCTATTATCTATCTCTCCCCTATCTATTATGTATCTATACATCCCATATGTATGTATCTATCTTTCATCTATATCTATCATCCATCCATCCATCACATATCTATGTACCTATTTCTCTCTCTTTGTCTGTCTTTCTCACAACTATCTCCGTCATTTCAAATGACTATCTATCTCCCATTTATCTGTACACACACATATATATATCATATCTGTGTATTGATCTATTTCTAGCTTTTTTATCTGTCAAATCGGTAAATGATTTCTATATTCATAATACTTTTCTACTATCTATTATCTATCTATCTATCTATCTATCTATCTATCTATCCTTCTATCTTCTTTCTCTATCCACCCATCATCTATCTATTATTTATCCTCTATCATCTATCCTTCTTTCTATCTAATCTATCTAGTACTCTCTTCTAGTATCTATCTACCTACCTCTCTGAAATATTCATCTACACATCTGAATCTCCTCTGGCAGAGGAACAACAAATCCCAGCCAGGCATGTCTCACTTTACCTCAATATATATTTTTATACACCATAGACCGATTGCTCTGTAACAAAAGTCACTACAAACTATATCTCCCACCATCCATCCGTCTATCCTTATATATCTATTATCTATCTATCTATCGATCCCTGTACCCATCCATCCATCCATCCATCCATCCATCCACCCATTATGCAGTGCAGTCCCTGTATCAGCCCCTACATTCAGTGTCACAGTTGAACCCTCTGTGCTGCCTTTATGTTCGGGTACAGATAACAGTACAATGAGTGTTCTTTTTTTGGAGGGGGAGCGGGTCTTTGTTCAGTTTTTCTATCTTATCCCATTTTAGGTTTCTCGTTATCTGCTCCAGCTCTAAAGTCAATAGATAGTTCACAGAATATGGACAAACATTTACCAAACTCACTGTCTCTTATCAGTGCAGCTCCTACAAGACTGGTCCTAAGAAGCAATGCTACCTCACTGTATCACTCCCATATAACCGGGGGGTCTGATAATAAAGAACCGTATCCACCTGCATTGTGTGCACCGAGCCTTGTATGGGTACAGGCTTATGCTGCTGCAGATGAATTATTAACCCTTTGTGGTACATAACATAAAGGATGAGAACAATTACTTACCTCCCCATCCCACTTTTCTTCTTCACCCCCCGGCTGTTGCTTTATATCAGATCCAGACTTTTTTTTCTGTCCCCCTGTGAGACTTAACCTCCCAAAGTGGTTGAGTATTGCAGTCTGGGGGCTTATAGAGTATCAGAAATTAATTCTGCCAGTGATTCCATTTTATGATACCCTAATCCCAGCCATAAAATGTGATACTGTAGGTTGATTTATATGTATTTTCTATTTTCTTGTACCTCATTACAGACTGATTAATTAATAGAGTGTTGTAAATTCTTTCACCCCCCTTCCTTCACCACCACCACCATGGGAGCTGCCCCTGTTCAACCTGCCTGTGGAAGGTGCAGCAAGCCGAGCTGTGTCAGTGGGGTTCATTAGCTGTTGAAAGCTCAGGAGAGCAAATTAACTTACTATATTTTATGTTGATTTTAGGACAAAACTCTCCTTTGAAAAGCCCCATGGTCTCTTTGTAGTTATATGAGCTGGTTATTTAGTCTCAGTTTCCATAAAAAAAAACTCACTTAAGACCTATTTGCCCATAGGGCTTGTTTTCTGATCTTGCTACAAGACAGCCATTATCTTGCTAAGGGACTACAGTAATGAGGATGAAATCAAAGGGAATGTGGACTCCACATCTTCACTTAGCTTTTTTTCTGCAACCTCTTGGCCAATATTCATGGAGTAATGGGATAGAGAACCTTCAAGACCTTGAGAAATGTTCTAGAACTGTAGTGTTGCCTAGGAGCTACATTGATAGACATTCCATGCACTGCATGGCAGCTTTAGCTTTTAAGGAGTCCCCCCTTGGACTTACTGGTCCCTTAAGCCAAAGCCTCACTTTCCAACTTGATTTTGATTTGATGTGTCACAGGCTGTGACCTCGTCCTGGACCTTCTGAGTTTTGCTTAGCATCAAGCCACTGATTGGACTATTTGAACTCATGATCTAATTGAGTGTACATGTCATAACATATCAAATATTGTCTAGTCTTCCATAATGAAGGGGGACCAGCCTATGGCACATCCCCAAGAACTTCAAGAGGACTTCCGCTCCTGTGATGTCCTCCTACCTCCCAGCTAATTGGTGTCTCCTCTCTAGATGTGAGCTTTACACAGAAAGGTTGCTGTCAATCCGTTTGTAGACAGATTAGCTTCCAAAAAAAAACGACTCAATTAGATACGTTTCGTTTTTTTTCAGGAGGAGATAAAAGACTTGACTGCCTGAAAGAACATTCTTTTCTGTATGGATGGAAATGGGTCAGTTGAATGTGAAAGTTATCTAATTGACAAAAAAACAATGTATCCCATAAGGTTCTCCTGAGCTTTGAAAACCTTGGCCACACATTTTGTCTAGCATGGACTTGGAGTTCTTTAGAACCTATGGTGGATCCATCCATGAGACAACATGGGGAAGCAATCTCCCAAATGATTCATAACTTGAGAGATAATTTATCCACATCTTAAAAAAGTCAGATTTTGAACTATTGTAAAAGTTACTTTGTGTGGATGTTCATATGCACATTTTAGAGGGGAAAAAAATGTTGTGCTCATGGTTTATTGGTGATTTTAGGAATCTTGATATGACAAAAGAAGGGAAGGGTCAGTGATGTTTGT
This sequence comes from Phyllobates terribilis, assembly GCF_046119375.1. Taxonomy (NCBI): domain Eukaryota; kingdom Metazoa; phylum Chordata; class Amphibia; order Anura; family Dendrobatidae; genus Phyllobates; species Phyllobates terribilis. The sequence continues at coordinate 709,520,506 of NW_027362764.1, forward strand.
ACATTAGTTTGTGTTTCTAGTCGCAAGATCAGACAGGACTTCGCTTATTGTAGGAAAATTACTGTTGGCACATGAAGTAACTCATTAAAACGCAGATGGTGCCTGCTGGCCCCAGGACCCCCAGCAATGGGACTGCTCTGCAAGAAATGGACAATTAGGATCTGCGAGAAGAAAGCTTGCACGGGAGAAAACAAGTATTCATCTAAATATATGGAATAAACATAGATAAAACATTGCATTTTTCTTATATTCTTGCAGTAAATATCTTAATGATGATAGTAATAATATTAGCACTTTATTAGCTGCAACATTCTATTTTATTTTGCCAGAAACTAATATTCTTTTTATTTACTTTTTATTCTTTTTACTTACTTCTCCAAGAATTATTTGCACGCGGTTGTTGATCTTTAGATTTGAAGTTTCATATTTTCCTAAAATATTATTATTATTATGATGCCTTTGCATTGAAAATAGTCACAATGTACGTATTTCCTGCTATGTACAGAGGAGGAGTGTAGAAGGGGCAGCAATGCGCAATGCAGATTACAGTAGTTGTGCCCCCAGAATTGTTGTGGTTGGCAGAGAGAAAATGAAATATGCGAGGAAACTATTTTAATGGGCAAGAGGGGAATAGTCTACTGTTAATTATTCGGTGACCTTGTATTCGGTTTGTTTGAGACTTTATAGAAAGGCTAATGCAGAACAGACGGAATAGAGTAGAGGAATACACAGGAGGATTCCTTCGTATGGAGTTGCAGCTTGAGAACAATTATTCCAGTTTTTATGTTTATATATACATGTAATGCACTGGATACACAGATATTATTGCATCATAGATGATATAGTTTATTATATTAATGCTTAGATAGGAGACAGAGAGTGAGAGGAAATAAATTGTTACTTTATTGTTTCAGTTTAGTTCTAAAATTCAAAATAAAAAAACTCGAATAACGAAATTAATAATATTAATAAGAAAAAAATATTATAGATAAATATGAGGACACTATAGTGCCACTATATATACACGGGAGAGCCCCCCGATTTTATTAACTCATTGAGTGCCAGTGTTAGAAGTGTGATTGACAGCTGTGACTGACAGCAGTACAGTAGCTCCCCTCAGGTAATTGCTTTCTTCTGCAGACTTGTAATGAGTGAGGACTGATGGACACTTGGTGTAAAGGGATTTGACTTGAACCCTGCATCCATATTTTTGGAGCTGCCAAGTGCCAGCGCTGCCCAAGCCTGTAGTTTATGTTTATGAAGCTATAAATCCAACTTCTTCCAACCTTCTTGCCAAAATCTGTCACCCCTGCAGAGTAAAAGCCTCGTGCTTCATTAGCCAGTCATTGCCTGGATATTTATGTGCCCAGGAAATCAGGGTTTACACATAAGCTGCATATTTATACCATGTAGCTTAAGGGACACTACAATTTCAAGGAGTGCCCACCCCAGATTGGAGTGATCTCAACCTGTGGCCATTCCACTACAACCTCAGCATGCCCTGAGTGAGTAGCTCGCCTGGGACTTGTGGTGCCAGAACAGCTAATGGATAGTCACGGTTCTTTCCAGTGTCCTTAGATGCTCTGAAGTAGGAAAAGGCGAGAAATTATCCTGATGGACCTGGTGATGGAGATGGTCGCACTCATTCCTTGTGCGTGGAAGGAGCTTGTGGTGTTTAATGAGTCTAGCGCTGGTCTCACTGCAGGGTGGGAAGGGTTCACATGGTCTGTTAGCACCAGTGCTCCTGCTCAGGCTCCTTACATGTGGTCGGGAACAGCTTCCTCTCCTGGCACATCCTCAGAGTGCGGTTTTGGAATAATGTGAGTTTAAGATTTGAACACTGATGAGTTGGCAGAAAGCCCAGGACCTGGTGTGACTGCAGCCTCCATCCACCACATCCCTGCAGCCTCCATCCACCACATCCCTGCAGCCTCCATCCACCACATCCCTGCAGCCTCCATCCACCACATCCCTGCAGCCTCCATCCACCACATCCCTGCAGCCTCCATCCACCACATCCCTGCAGCCTCCATCCACCACATCCCTGCAGCCTCCATCCACCACATCCCTGCAGCCTCCATCCACCACATCCCTGCAGCCTCCATCCACCACATCCCCTGCAGCCTCCATCCACCACATCACTGCAGCCTCCATCCACCACATCACTGCAGCCTCGATGCACCACATCACTACAGCCTCGATGCACCACATCCCTGCAGCCTCCATCCACCACATCCCTGCAGCCTCCACTACCACATCACTGCAGCCTCTACCACCACATCACTACAGCCTCCATGCACCACATCACTGCAGCCTCCATGCACCACATCCCTGCAGCCTCCATCCACCACATCCCTGCAGCCTCCATCCACCACATCACTGCAGCCTCCATCCACCACATCCCTGCAGCCTCCTTCCACCACATCACTGCAGCCTCCATTCACCACATCACTGCAGCCTCCATCCACCACATCCCTGCAGCCTCCATTCACCACATCACTGCAGCCTCCATCCACCACATCCCTGCAGCCTCCATGCACCACATCACTGCAGCCTCCATCCACCACATCACTGTAGCCTCCCTCCACCACATCCCTGCAGCCTCCATCCACCACATCCCTGCATCCTCCATCCACCACATCACTGCAGCCTCCATCCACCACATCACTGCAGCCTCCATCCACCACATCCCTGCAGCCTCCATCCACCACATCCCTGCAGCCTCCATCCACCACATCTCTGCAGCCTCCATCCACCACATCACTGCAGCCTCCATTCACCACATCAATGCAGCCTCCATCCACCACATGCCTGCAGCCTCCATGCACCACATCACTGCAGCCTCCATGCACCACATCACTGCAGCCTCCATCCACCACATCCCTGCAGCCTCCATCCACCACATCCCTGCAGCCTCCATCCACCACATCCCTGCAGCCTCCATCCACCACATCCCTGCAGCCTCCATCCACCACATCCCTGCAGCCTTCATCAATCACATCCCTGCAGCCTCCATCCACCACATCCCTGCAGCCTCCATCCACCACATCCCTGCAGCCTCCATCCACCACATCCCTGCAGCCTCCATCCACCACATCCCTGCAGCCTCCATCCACCACATCCCCTGCAGCCTCCATCCACCACATCACTGCAGCCTCCACTACCACATCACTGCAGCCTCGATGCACCACATCACTACAGCCTCGATGCACCACATCCCTGCAGCCTCCATCCACCACATCCCTGCAGCCTCCACTACCACATCACTGCAGCCTCTACCACCACATCACTACAGCCTCCATGCACCACATCACTGCAGCCTCCATGCACCACATCCCTGCAGCCTCCATCCACCACATCCCTGCAGCCTCCATCCACCACATCCCTGCAGCCTCCATCCACCACATCCCTGCAGCCTCCATCCACCACATCTCTGCAGCCTCCATCCACCACATCACTGCAGCCTCCATCCACCACATCACTGCAGCCTCCATCCACCACATCCCTGCAGCCTCCTTCCACCACATCACTGCAGCCTCCATTCACCACATCACTGCAGCCTCCATCCACCACATGCCTGCAGCCTCCATGCACCACATCACTGCAGCCTCCCTCCACCACATCCCTGCAGCCTCCATCCACCACATCCCTGCAGCCTCCATCCACCACATCACTGCAGCCTCCATCCACCACATCCCTGCAGCCTCCTTCCACCACATCACTGCAGCCTCCATTCACCACATCACTGCAGCCTCCATCCACCACATCCCTGCAGCCTCCATTCACCACATCACTGCAGCCTCCATCCACCACATCCCTGCAGCCTCCATGCACCACATCACTGCAGCCTCCATCCACCACATCACTGTAGCCTCCCTCCACCACATCCCTGCAGCCTCCATCCACCACATCCCTGCATCCTCCATCCACCACATCACTGCAGCCTCCATCCACCACATCACTGCAGCCTCCATCCACCACATCCCTGCAACCTCCATCCACCACATCCCTGCAGCCTCCATCCACCACATCCCTGCAGCCTCCATCCACCACATCCCTGCAGCCTCCATCCACCACATCTCTGCAGCCTCCATCCACCACATCACTGCAGCCTCCATTCACCACATCAATGCAGCCTCCATCCACCACATGCCTGCAGCCTCCATGCACCACATCACTGCAGCCTCCATGCACCACATCACTGCAGCCTCCCTCCACCACATCAATTCAGCCTCCCTCCACCACATCCCTGCAGCCTCCATCCACCACATCCCTGCAGCCTCCATCCACCACATCCCTGCATCCTCCATGCACCACATCCCTGCAGCCTCCCTCCACCACATCCCTGCAGCCTCCCTCCACCACATCCCTGCAGCCTCCATGCACCACATCCCTGCAGCCTCCACTACCACATCACTACAGCCTCCACTACCACATCACTGCAGCCTCCTTCCACCACATCCCTGCAGCCTCCATCCACCACATCCCTGCAGCCTCCCTCCACCACATCCCTGCACCCTCCATCCACCACATCCCTGCAGCCTCCATGCACCACATCCCTGCAGCCTCCATCCACCACATCCCTGCAGTCTCCATGCACCACATCCCTGCAGCCTCCATCCACAATATCCCTGCAGCCTCCGTGTAGGACACAGTGGTTACAAGACACCATTATAATAGATAGAGAGAGATATATATTAGATAGGTAGGCTGAGATAGATAGATATATAGATGGATAGATAATAGACATGAAGATATTAGATAGATAAATAGGAAGATATTAGATATGTAGATATGAGACAGATAGATAGATGATGGATATGAGATAGATAGGAGATAGATTGCAATATATTAACATGAGTCAATAAAACCCCCACTTTTTCCTTGCAATTCTTGAAGTTCTGTCCACTTCTTAGCTTATTTTTTTATTAATTGTAGGGTAAATATTCTGATCCCTGGCGCCTGCATCCACTTTTTAACAGTGTTGCTTTTTTCTTCTATTTTTTAGATAGATAGATAGGTGTGTAATAAATATAGGTTTATAGATAAATAAATGGGTAGAGTTAAGATAAATAATATGCGGTTTAAATAGACTATAAATTAAGCGATAGATAGATATGAGATCGATATATAGATGCATAAGTAGAAGATAAATATATCATTGATAGAAACGTGATACATATTGGTCATATAGAGATGCATTTATAGAGATAGGATAAGTAAATATAACGTGTAAATTGTAAATATAACGAAAGATAGATAGATAGATAGATAGATAGATAGATAGATAGATAGATATGTGATCGGATGTATAGAGAGAAAATAGAAAAATAATGCATTAAATAAATTTAAGGTTTACATAGACTATAAATAAAACCTTAGACAAATAGCAACTGTTACATTTTAGAGTATATAATTTGCATCTGATAAGAAAGGATGATCGACTGATATTAATCGGATCATAATATCACACGATTAGCTGTATAATGGGTAGTAATTATAATAAACTGATCAGAATATAGAGACAGAAGTTGTCACCTACATAGTATACATGCCATATTGCAGATATGTGACCTTATGCTGTGCAACCTCACATTCTTCATCTGTTTTGAGACTACAATTCTCAGCATTCCCTCAAAGTCACTGGCTACAATGTTTATTCCTTTTCTGCAGTTTTTTTCTCCCTAAGGAATTCATTGGATTAGGGCAGACTTATTTTTACTAATATTTTTAGAGAATCTTCACTGATCGTGAAGGTTCCTTACAATATCTGTTATCACTGGGGATTATTTAGCTCCATGTGGAGCATCCAATAATGATCACATTTAGGGAAAATATATTGTTTCCTATAATTATCTCCAAAGTTTTCTTAGCTGGTGCAGCCTGGTACAACACCAGGTTCCTTGTGACATCCCCGACATAGAGGGAAGGAGGCTGTGAGGAGCCCTCCTAGATGTCTTCACCTCATGCATGTGCACAGGACTTGTGAGAAGGCTGCTGTCACTATTGCACAGACGGGACATTATATCTGCAGTTGTTCCTTTTTCTCATGATATGATTCAGAGAAGTCGCCTATTACTGGATGCACAAATCACATGCATGATTACTGGCATTGTAGGGACAAGAAAGACTCCAGTGATGTGCAGCTCCCAGGGTGGCAGCAGGGCAGGGGACTGCTCACCACCATTCATCAACTGCTGCAGGAAACATCAGGGTTGCATAACACTCTCATGAACTGGCCAGCAATGAGGTGCCATTTGGCACCTGTAGCTGGTAATTTAGCTGTAGTTACTGTGCCTTTGGGACATGGAGGAAGTAATAATAGTATTGTTATTATTATTAATGAATAATAATAATGAATAATAACATTTTTACTAATTATAGAAAAACACAAACTTTTTATTGCAATAACACAAGCCTTAATATTATATCGATCTAAAATAAAATAATATTAATAATAATAAAAATAATATAGAAATGATATAATGGTGATTATACTACTACTACTACTACTACTACTACTACTACTACTACTACTAAAATATATTTCTAGTAATAAAGTAAAAACGCAAAATATATTATTATTAAGAACACACATTAATAAAATGATGTAAAAATAATCATATATAATAATGACAATAATAATATTGAAGTAATGTAATGGTGATGCTACTACTACTAATAATTATAATTAAATTATGTTAGCAATAATATAATAACAACAACATTTTTATCATCAATGTTATGATTAATTAAATACTGTTGGCAATAAAATAATAATAATAATAATAATAACAACAACAACATTTTTATCATTATTATTATTATTTTACGTGTATTCCAGAGTGGAGGGAATATATGCTCTTATATTATGCCACTGTACCAGATGGTACTACAAAGCCCAGCATGCGGCCCCTACTAACACAATATTCAGTCAATTCTGCAAATGACTATGAAGGAACAGAAAATAATTCTCCCTCTTTTACAAATATTCATATATTGAGTATTTTGATGAGGGTGGTGAAACACTTTTCATCTGGATGTAGTTAAACAGGATCTCGTAGACTTGTCTGAAAATGACTAAACATAAAGCGATTTCCCACCCACCTCCCCTCAATGTGAATGCGGCATCAGCAGGACCACTATTAAATGAATGGCTTTCCAGCGCATGTGGAGGGATGTTCATGAACTGACCTGAGCTTTCCAGGAGCCCCCACTAAATCTACTGGATAGCGTTATATGATGACTTAGCAGAAAGGGATACAATTCTCTCTATGTCGTTTTTCTGTTTTTATTTCAAATTAAATATAATTTTGTAGCTATTTTTTGTCTTACTTCTTTGCTTTTTTATATGTGTGTTTATTGATTTATTTGCTTATTTTTATGTATGTTTTTATTTATTTAATTTTTATTTACTATTCTATTCGTTTATGCCATTATTCTTTTGTGCATTCCCATGTATAACTTTATGTATTTCATTTATGGTTTCTCTTTGGGATTCCCGACTGTCTATTGTACATAATTAAACATTTTTAAATACAATTATTCAAGTGTGACTATTTATTAAAGTTTCCTGTGGCAAAAATAGGCCAAACCAATAAAAAATGTAAAGTTTCTTTTAAGATTTCCCTCTCGAAAAAGTTTTAGTTTATTTTTAAAGATCTTAGTTTATATTGAATACATGTAAATTTAACGAGAACTAGGGGAGCAGAAGTAAAAGAGCTGAATGTTTGCCAAGTTTTCCTTTTTAATTTTTTTTAAATATATTTTAGCTTTTTTTGTCACATGTGCTTTGGAATTACTTGTTGCAATCCATGTACAAGCTGAGATGTTATATTGCTGTTTGGGCATAAAAAAAAAACAATAAATTGAAACACTGTCAAGATTAATAATAAACAAAATAATTAAAAAGTAAATTAGAATAACAAGAATAAACATGATAAGTTTTCAAATAATAAAATGTAATAACTACATGAACTATATAATAATAATAATGCTTTATTATTAAAATAAAAATAATACAATCTAAAAAGAAAATGGCAAATACATTAATATTATTATTGTTATTAATAATAGTAATAATAACAAAAATAAAATCAACCTAACAAATCATTATAATTGCTGTTATTATTCTCACTCTAATTATGATTTCTATTATTGCCTGTTATCATTATTACAAGCTGCAATAATACTTCCAAATCAACATAAAATTATAAATGCATGAGTGCAAAGTACAATTATTGTTACAATATTGATTTGTAATCATTATCAATGCCAGTGATTATAATAATTATTATCATCATTCTATATTAATATTATTCACAAATAAAATAATATAAAATATTTATATCTACAATGATTATTAATAATCATATATTTATTATGCAATTATACTACAATGACACTACTACTGCAGTGTATTATCATACATTAATCATTATAAATATTTAAATTAATCTATTTTATTTTTGTCATCCTAGTCAAACATCCACTGTATTCCTATAACTAATCCTATAACTTTAGGACATGAGGATATTTGCTCTATCTATCTATCTATCTATCTATCTATCTATCTATCTATCTATCTATCTATCTATCTATCTATCTATCTATCTATCTATCTGTGTGTATTTGTATGTATATTTATACATATGGAGTGAATATTGTTTTTCCTGCATGAGCACTCAGTATACAGTGTCTTCCCCATTACACTCCTGTAATCCATTACCCTCTATAGTGACATTTACATACAGGCTTCTCTTAACCTTTTGTGTACCAGAGGGCACTGCTGCTGCTACTATTACTCCAGGAATGGTTAAATCTCAGTTTTCCTCTGTGCATTAATTAATCTTAGTTGACGTCCTGTGGACTTTGCCAAATTCTTGGAAGGAGTATTGTGCGCAGTGTTTACTGTCTCCTCTTCCATAGACTCGGATTATGTGAGAGAATTCTTCTGCTGGTTATATACTGCAGTTTGCTGTTACTTGTATATTTCGGGATGTATACATCTCACTACTGGGAGACCTCCTCTTCTATAGACCCCCTCCATTCCCCCCCTATTGGGAATAATGTGTGCGACTGAGCAGCTCTCTGTCCACAATGCAGAGTCTATTTTATATGCCCTAAATATTTAATGGCACGAAGGGAATGTTTTCTCTAAGAGGTTTACAAAGTCAATAAAGGTGAAAATGCAGCGAAGGTTTTATGGTGCATCCTGTGGATAAGTTGTTCTTTTGGGCAATAGAAATGTCTGCCTTTAATAGTCAAGTTTCATACAATTCTGCAGGACTACAACTACCAACATGAACTGGTTTGTATTGAAGTAGAAAAAAAAGAAGACAGGTTTATTGTCAGTCAATAGGAAAATAATTTATTTTGGGGCGTTTTTAGCCATTTTTGATCTCCTGTTTTTTTGTTTTTTTTTTTCCTGCAAATTTTAAATATTTACACTTATGCATTGAATCTGTATAGTTATATGTAATGTATAAATGTAAATATTTAAAATAAACAGGAATGTTCCAAATATAATAACTATATCTATTTATCTAATCTATCTATCTATCTATCTATCTATATATATATATATATATACACATACATATACTTATATATAGATACACACATATATACACACATATGCATATTTATACACGTACATATACAGATATATATATATATATATATATACACACACATTTATATATATATACACACACACACAGTCACACATATATGTATATATATATATATATAAACATATATATATATACGCACATGCAGTCACACACATATATATACACATATATAATTACACTTATACCTATACACACATATATATATATATATATACATACACACATATATATACATAAAAACATATATATGCCTATATATATATATATATATATATATATATATCTTCATTTCTTTAAGACATCTTATTGAAACAAGATTACAGCACTGACTGATCTGTAGTCCTTCTTCACATTAGGTAGACAGGATATTTTCCAGTCTGCTACAGTATAAGTGAAATTGACAGCAATTTTTCTTTTATCTTGCAGACGATCTCGCTCACGCTCCTTCTAGAAGACAGAGGTATTTGTTTGATGTGTCCACCCTGTCTGACAAAGAGGAGCTGGTGGGAGCTGAGTTAAGGATCTTTAGGAATTCTCCTATGGAGTTATCGAAAGCCCCTTCGGGGTTGTACTACCTGCAGGTATCATCCTGCACATCCCAAACTCTGCTGGATTCCAGGACTCTGGACCTGAGGGACACTATAGTGCCAGGATGGGAAGTTTTTGATGTATGGAAAAGTCTGAATCCTGTGGGTAAGCCCAGAAAGCAAGTTTGCTTGGAGTTAAGAGCCACCTCGACCACATCTGGTTTGGAGGTGAGTCTAAGAAGTCTAGGCTTGTCCAGGAAGCCCAAATCTCAACAGGAGAAGGCGCTCCTAGTGGCCTTTACCAAATCTAAGCGGAAGAACCTCTACAATGAGTTGAAGGAACAGGTTCACTCAGCCAAAGGGCTGGAGAAAGAAGCCAGGTTGCAATTTAAAACTAAAAGAAAGAGAAGGACAACTTTTAATAGTCGACATGGGAAACGGCATGGTAGGAAGTCACGTCTAAGGTGCAGCAAAAAGCCACTTCATGTGAACTTTAAGGAGCTAGGATGGGATGACTGGATCATTGCTCCTTTAGAATATGAAGCCTATCATTGTGAAGGAGTATGTGACTTCCCTCTGAGGTCTCATCTAGAGCCAACCAACCATGCCATTATCCAGACCTTGATGAACTCTATGGATCCAGGGTCTACTCCTCCAAGCTGTTGTGTCCCTACAAAATTGACTCCAATCAGTATTTTGTACATTGATGCAGGTAATAATGTGGTATACAAACAGTATGAAGACATGGTGGTAGAGTCTTGTGGCTGCAGGTAGCAGTTGCTTTGGATGTTCTCAGTATCATCAAAGCTGATATGAAGGGAGATAAAGACAACTCATGGACAAGCAAGGGTTGGCCCAGGTCGGAGTTCTTTCTATACTACTTCCAGGGATTGTGGTTTCCAGTGTCTGGTGCACCCTTTATTCTCGCACCATCCCCCCAAAAAAACAAAAAAAACAGGTGCAGATCAGTGGTGGCCTTATGTGGACAAATTAGAAGCAAAGCCATACCAATGTGCCAACTGGGTTAGCAGTGAAAACTCTATTCATCTTATGGTGGGTCATATCTTTAGAGCTCCACTGAAATGATTGTGGTAGTAGCTGGACCCTCCACATTGGATTGGATTGGACAGAAGAAGCATTTTGGCATCAGACAGAAGAGAACTTGGCCAGTGCATACAATATAATTTGTCTGGCTAGAGCTCAAATCCAGATTCATGTACAAAGTTCCAGATCTGGTGTGATGAGGACTGCACAAGAGGAGGAGGTGGTGGAGGAAGGGTGTATTATGGTGGCACTTTGTTAACCCCCTTCCCCCTCCCTTTTTTTCTTCAAATCTGATGGAACTAGCGCCATCCAGACCCAATGGAGGGGGGAGTCATGTCTGGATAGCAGAGGATTATGTTGCTGTTGATTTTTGGAGTGTACACAAGTTGCTGTGACAGGCACCTGTTCAAACTGAGTCCATTTAAGATTACAGGAAAGCAATAGTCTGTTCTTTTCATGGGCTGGCATGCGAAGAGTAATAGAAGTAGGGGGCTCATAAAGTTTTTTCTCTTTTAATTTTAACTACCTGTCTTATCACCTTGAGCTATCTGAATTGCTCCAATAACATTGCACAATAACAACACCCAAAGAAAAGAAAAACCTAAAGAAAGGGAGAGGTGAAGGTGATGAGAGAGGATGGAAGGTGGTCAATGAAATATCCAAAGTATTAGAGGATTTTATCAGCTCTGCTTATATAATAGGCTTCACATTCATTACTTAAAAATACCATGCAGTTTTATTTTAGTGATTTAGAGACATTCACACAACTCACATTTTAAAATAAATAATAAAATATTATTATTACATTGCATGAAATCCACATAACATAGCTTCTGACTTTAATAGTACCCTATGGGGAAAAATTGCATGTGATTTGCCATAGATGCAAAATATCCAGTATTGGTAGATTTTTTTGCAATCAGGATTTTACAGTATAAATATTGCTTTCATGCAAAACATTACTTGTGATTTAATGTGATCACATAATTAATTACATGTCATAATCATGAGTTAGGGAGTTTTGTCACCTAACAAGTAAAAAGTAATATGATACAGGTATAACCTCAACCTATAATAATATTTCACATTTTAGGCTTGATACATTGCAGTGTATTGAGCAGTGCCCATGTTGTGTGCCATCAGTAACCTGCTGCTACTTGGGGCATATGTTACTTAATTCCTATATAGGAGCCAGTGAGTTACACAATGTGCGAAACACAGAGCGGATTTTCATTGTATGCTCAGTACACAACATGGACACTGGTTGTAGAATAGGATAAGTAACTATATTCTGAAAATAAATGGTAATAAAAGGTAAGCCTGTATATTATTCTTTACTACACCAATAGGTACATTGTAAAAATATTTATTTTTTTTGGGCTTATTCTATTGGACTACCTATTTTCATATGCCCTATAAGGCTAAGTTCCCATGATGAGCTTTTGGTGAGTTTTTGACTCTGCAGAATTTCTGCACCATTTCTGCACCGATTATATAAATTCGGTTACTTACATTTTTTCAAGGCTTTTTTTTTATTAATTTTTTTAAACATGCGTATTTTTATCGCGTTTTGACTGCAATTTTTGTCTCTTGTTGGTATGTCATGCTTTAAATAAATTAGACCAACCACTAAAGAGGATTATTAATAACTAATAACTATTTTTTTTCATATTTAGGAGACACCCTTCTAACTTAAGACACCATCGACAGGACGACAACAGGTGCATAATGTCTCATAAAATATAACCTTTATTGAATATGTTAAAAAATATTTAAAATATAATATACATACAAAACAGAGAAATCCAAAGCTGGACCGCATACATTATAATGAAATATTACTTTTTATAAACTGACATGTGCTAGGAATGCATAACATAATCTCTATGCTTATTACAAGTATTAAAAATGTTTTTAATGTTTTACATTGTTTGCAACATCATATGCTCTATTGACCACACAATATTTTTACTGTAGTGGTAGTGCAAAAATTGAAAAGTAGTACTTACATGACAAAGAATGTAGTGCAAACCTGTGGTCCTGTGTGCCCCAACGCATGTTTCGCCCAAGCCCCCTGATGAAGCTTGGGCGAAACATACGTTAGTGCACACAGGACCACAGGTTTGCACTCTGCTCTTTGCCATGTAAGTACTCCTTTGCGGTTCAGCATTGGATTTTTCTGTTTTGAATGTATATTATATTTTAAATATTTTTTAACATATTCAATAAAGGTTACATTGTATGAGACATTATGCACCTGTTGTTGTCCTATTGATGGTATCTTATGCTTTAAATAAAGCTGCTTTTTTTATTTTTCCTGGTATTTGGCTTTGACAAAACTTTATTGACCTACTTAGGTGTAGATTTCATGTGTTTTTGATGCGTTTCCGCTGCGTAAACGCACTAAAAATGCATGAGCCTTTTTTACCTGCGGATTTTCCGCATCTAATGTAAGTCTATCGGGAAAATCCACACAGAAAACTCAGCGAACCCACAAGAGAAATTGACATGCTGTGGATTTGAAACATGCTCCGCAGGTCATTAAAAAAAAAAAAGTGCAGTGGGCAGGAGATTTCTATAAATCCCATCGACTTTGCTGGAACTGTAAGACGCTGCATTTTTGACGCAGCAAAAATACACAGCGACAAAAACGCACCAGAAGCTCATCAAAGCTTTTCAAAAAAGTGTAAAAAGCTTTGAAAAGTCACACAATTTTGGCAAAATGTGAGACTGCACTAAAATTTTATGACTTTTGGCCTTCTCACGCCATTTTAGCCCAGTTCCAACAAAGTGGGCCTCTTAAACCGGTGGGAAAACCGTCAGTCTTGATGAGCTGGGGCTAAAGGAGGAAGATACTTCAGGATGTGTCTTTTGTCCTGAAGTAATTTTTGTCATTTTTTCATTTGTTTTTTTTTGTGACACCTTTGGTCACTGGCTCTTTTTATAAACTTGTATTGAGCAAACTAGTTGGCGATCTCCAAGCAGAAGCCGTCTGAAGAATGGTCAAGTCACTTTTTCTTTAACCGCTTCTTGTCTTTCGAAACCTGAATTGGTTAAACGCTCAGAAGACTAAACATATGTTCACTCTTTTCAGTATTTATTTAACTCTTTTTTTCTGAAAAATACATTGTGTCTTGTGTGCACATAACCTTAGGCAATTTTGAATCCAACATTTTCACACTTAATTGATAAAGTGAAGACTATCATCTCTCATTCTGGAGAACCTCGCCTCCCCATAGATTACATAGCGAACCCATTGATTTCAGTGTCCTGGGAAATTCTTTTTTCGCCCTGTTGATACATTGAAGGGAAAGTTAACATTTACTGGTGATTTCCATTCCAATTATAGGTGATTATTGGAGGTCCCAAAAGTGGGATAATCTCAGTTTAACACAATGTAGCTCATCTCCCAAAGGTGACTGAAAAAAGTCGTAAGCCCCTTCAAAGTGGTCAAAGATGCAACAAATTTTGCAACTATTTGATTGTAAATGAAACTTATTACACTTATGGTACTAAAATGACCTGGAATATTTTATCAAAATCCTGGTGGGGAAAAAAAATATATAACGTGAAGCACATTGTAGAGTTGGAATAAACTTCCAATATTTTCAGTCATAGTATGGTCTCGTGCGCAAGACCAATTTCTCCACAAACGTGAAAAACGGTCCAATTATTCTGATCAGACTTGAATCAGAGTGACATCAGTTTTTCTTTTTCGTGGAGAGAAAAAAAAAGTTTCTCCATCTTGATCGTTTTGCCACTTCGTGAAAATCGTGAAAATCTGATTATGGTTCAATGTTATTCATGGACCCATAGACTTGCTTTTGTCTGATTTTTTTCCGCGGAACACCGATACCGTTTGTAAGAGAGAATCATTTTCAGGAACCCTTAGAATAATTATTTCTGCAGGATTACTACTTATAGGGCAGGTTGACACGACAGTATTAAAAAAAAACATTCAGTTTCATCCAGAAAAGTGTGACGATTTTTTTCTCACTTGTCATCCGTGTACAATCTTTTTTTTTTTTGCAGCAGCTATTAATCATTTACAGGACCGTTCACGATTTCCTATGTCACAGAATTGTAATGTATCCATTAAAATCAGATGTTTGCATATGGCATATGATTTTTTTCTTGCACCCATAGACTTGAATGGGTGAGTCACATCTTTCCGGAGGAAAATCGTGCATGCTGTGATTTTGTTCTTACGCGGATTCAGTCTGTGAAAAAATGATTAATTTGCGCTGTCCTCATTGATTAACATTGGTCCGAATTCGATCCAATTTTTTGACTGATAGCACTTGGACTGAAAATGTCATAGCTAAACAATCAACACAATATTAGATTTTTTTTAATCATGGTGGCTCCATATTTGGCCACAATTACGTGACCGGCCACCACGCTAACCTTTTTTAAACATAGATGACTGTGTGTGCAAAAGGAATTGAGAAGCCAAATGTAGCATCAAACGTACAACCATTACTT
Organism: Phyllobates terribilis; assembly: GCF_046119375.1. NCBI lineage: Eukaryota > Metazoa > Chordata > Amphibia > Anura > Dendrobatidae > Phyllobates > Phyllobates terribilis. The sequence continues at coordinate 709,536,197 of NW_027362764.1, forward strand.
CACGGACTTTACTGCTTCCAGGAAACATTTTTTTTTTTAGTGGAGAATAGTTTGGACAACTGATACAAACTTTTTTTTTGGCCAATCTTGCTTTATACCTTTGGCACATACAGTAGCTATGTATTAGAGTAATGTGAAGCTCTCTGATGCAAAATCTGTAAGCTTGTGTTCACATATATTAGTTGTATCAGGCTCAGTTTTTTTTAGCCTGATTCCACTCTGCTGGATCAAAACTGTTGCAAAAATGTATGAGCTGCTTAAAGGGAATCTGTCAGCAGGTTTTGCTATGTAATCGAACAGCAGCATGATGTAGGGACAGAGACCCTGATTCCAGCAATGTATCACTTAGTTTACTGGTTGCAGCAGTTTTGATAGAATCAATTTTCTCTGCTGCTGATCTAGCAGTGCTCTGAATGCGGAGCTCTGTATAACCCCGCCCACAACACTGATTGGCAGCTTTCTGTGCTTACTGTATTTTGACAAAGAGCGGCTAATCAGTGCTGGGGGGCATAGTTGGACCAGAAGGCACGAGACACCTAGTCCTGCAGTGATCATCTCCTGCTGATAAAACATTGATTTTATTGAAACAAATTCACAGCCCAGTAAGTGACACGTAACTGGAATCAGGATCTCTGCTCCTACATTGTGTTTCTATCAAATTACATAGCATAAATGTACTGATGGATTTTCTTTAAAGTAACTCCCAGGCAGTGGTCGAGGGCCAGATTCCAATGTTACATGAAACGTTGTGATCTGACTTCCATACTGGCACCTGCACTGGTCCAGTGAAACTAGTGCATCCGGATGAATAGGGACGACTAAACTAAGGTTGCAGATGCTCCTTAAGGCTCCATATGGGATATTTTGTTAATTTACAAATAGAATCGAGAACACAGTCCTGGATATATGAGGACCGAACCTAACAGTGTCGTCAGCTTTCACACATCACATCATGTGCAGAAATCCTTACTAGTGTGTTCCTTGTGTCTACTAATGAAATATCACACACAAAGTGCAGATTACCATATACAGTCCAACCCCCCTAAAAAGATCATCTCTTTAAGAAGACCACCTCTAATCTGACCTTCATCTAGCCTATAGCTATAGTCATGTCTTCTTTTACATGATCACTTTTTGCTGCAATTTCAGCTGATTCTCTCATGACAGTTTTTCTTCCACAACACAAAGAAATGACTGTATTCCCCATGAAATATAAATTACGGTGCTTCCTTTCTTAGCACTTTGTATTGTGCATTCCACTGTTATTTCTCCTGAATATCAAGAAATTGACAATTGGGTGTTACCATTTCCCTTATGAAAGTGATATCTTTGTACACAGTAAAAGGGGTAACATTCTTCTTGTGGAGAGTGACATTCCAGGCCTGGCACGTCAGTGTGAGGAGGCTTATACGCCATGTATGCTCCTATGGAAAATTAAATATGCAAATTGCCGCTTAAAAGAGTAAGAGGACTTAAACGCTTGTGTCACCTATTGGAAGTAGCAATCCTAAAAGTCACTATCGACCCTCTAATGAGCCTTGACATATGACTTAGGATAAAAGCCAAGCAACAATCTTAATTTGCAGACACGTGTTTCAGGGTGTTGTCCCTCCTCAAGTCCTCTTACTTGCTGAAGAGGCAATTTGCATATGTACACAGAATGACATTGTCAGCCCTGATTGGACAGTGTCAGACTGTGTTTGGACACACCTCCAACAGGTAACACCCATTTGTCAGTTTATTCATAAATTTCTAGAAAGAATAACAGGAACGGAGCAATGTAAAAATAAATCCAGATTTTTTTTTTTTACCTAGAGAATGCAAGAATTTACTAAAACAGACATGTCAGGAGAGGTAATTCTTTGAACTCCATTTTATTATGTTATTATTAGGGTCTATGCATGTTGCTGCCATAGATGTTATTTTTATCATTAGGATGAATGGCAATGTTTATAGTCATTTTAAAGCTAATCATAGACTTCAGGTCCTAGTCATCAGATCCTACCCATTTCAGAGGCATCCATTGATATAGTCCTCTATCCAGGCATAGACATAGCTGTCATTGGCCATAAGGCATCATGTCTGACCCCAAGAGAACATGCATGTGTGGATAAAATAATTCCATACACAAAAACTTCAAATAACTGTTCCATAATGAAGCTGGATTAGAAGAAAAGACCTCTAATAGGCAATACTGAAAAAAATGGACATCCCCTTTAAATGTAAAACCATGTGTACCCTTGCCATTAGGATCTGAAGTGTGTGAAGGAGACAATAAAGAAACAGAAGCTAAGCAAAGTGAGAAAGAAAATGGTGGGAGATGAACCATAATAGGGTTTCTTATGGATAATAAAATGAGTCTGTAGCTTTCCCAACATTCCTGTAAGATTATCAGTGTGAAACAGCCCTGGGCACTGAGAAGATCGTAATTACCAGTTAGTGAGATCCTAAGTGTTAGTCTAAAAAAATCTTCAAACAAAGCAATGTATCACATAGATTAAGCTGTAAATACCGCAGAACGTTTCTTTTCAGAGTAGCATCTATGTAAAGCAAAGAGAGATTTGGCCTGTCTACAATATGGCCTGGCAGCTGCTTAGGACTTGATCAGACAGCAATTAATTTTTTTTTTTTTGTATATACTTTTTGGAATCGATTTTCATCAGTGTTTGGTCAGTTTTTACCATCAGTGTTTCATCAGTGATTTTCTTGCATGTAAAAAAAATTCAAAATGCCTCCTTTTCATTGCTATGTAAAAAAATGACCAGTACTGTCCGTGATTTTCATGGATGCATAGACTTGTATGGGTGATTTTGATTCATTCATTCACTTGTCTCTGGTCAAACAAACGTGAACAGCCCCATAGACTCTAATGGGTATGTGAAAAACGAACATCTGAATGAGGCCTAAAAAAATCTATGAAGTCCATTATGATTGGATTGTTGGCTCCGGCCATGGCTCCATTGACATATCCGATCAGTAGCACTTCAGCTGACTTCAGCTCACTGCATTAACTTAGAATGGAATACCAGTGATTTACTTCTCCATGTCTTGATTCTTCTTTCAATATGTGGGTTGATTGCAGTTGTCATGACCAACTTTGGAATATTTCTGCATGTTTTTCTTTGGTTCATACCTTTTTTCTCTTCTTAAAGAGGTTGTCCATGACTTTAATATTGATGGACTATCCTTAGGATTGGTCATCAATGTCTGATCAGTGAGGGTGTGACACCCGGTACCCCACCGATCAGCTGTTCCCAATGTCAGCTGCGTCCATAACTGCTCAGTTGCGGGGCTGCACAGCACAGCTCTGTTGATGGACTAGTGGAAGCGGCTGGCTACTGCACACCTGCCCCCTACTGATTTGAATAGGGGGTGGTTGTGCAATACCCGGCCGTGACCACCATATAGTCGGCGGAACTGTGCCGTGCAGCTCCGTAACTGAGCGGTTCCGTCCGACACGGGAACAGCTGATCGACTGGGGTTTCAGGAGTCGCACCCTCACCGATCCGACATTGATCTATCCTAAAGAGAGGCCATTAAAGTTGTGTAAAACCCCTTAAAGCTGGCATTATTTCTTATAAACAAACAGCAGCACTTCATGACTGCCATGCCCTATCTTTGCTATGGCCAACTGAGAAAACCTAGTGGGGTTGGATTGTTTCACCTCTTCACCCCTTTGTTACGATTGACCTGTAAATATTTATCTAAATGAATGGATCAATAGCAGCGTGTATATATATATATATATATATATATATCAGTATTGGGGATGATCACTGTTCCATGGCTTAGATCATTGAAGTTCACATGTTAAAAGTGAAGTGAAAGTTTTTATATATATTTTCCTTTCTTTTAAATAAGTTAGGACAGAGGGTATAAACAGATCTGCCAAGTCTAGAGACATCGGAAGTCAAAAACTTTATGTCTAAACTGCTAACCTTTCAATCCTGCCTTTACTCTATAGTAGTAGGACCTCCTTCATCTAGAATATATTTATTTGATATTGTTGCTTCTACTGTTAGTAACTTGATTTGGGATTAGGATCACTTTATGAATTTATATATAGGAACGAAACATTAGTTAAAGGAACATTCCAGGTACAATTAATAGTACTCAGTGAAGGGTACGAGGCCTAAGATAGTATATATTGTATGCTGGGTATTTCTTAATTTAAAAGAAACTTGTCATCAAATAGATTTTCCCTAGATAACTGAAATAGTGTTATACATAATAGTAATAGCTTTCTAAAGAAGAATCCCACTGAAATTGCACAAAGAAAAAAATGACTGATAGCACTCGTCCGAGTCATATGGTCGCCTGCACGAGCCCTAACCCTTTACAATTAGCACTCATTAATTTATGACCAATTTTTCCTTTTATGATCTAGGGCAGTTTAGGAAAGATTTAATTGTCGACATTTTCTCCTTAAATTGACATTAAAATTTAGTTAATAACCCATAAAATATTGTCAGCTCAAACTCTATCCCTCCCTGATGCCCGATGAAGTGCACTTGTAAAAAAAAAAGCTGATAATAGACATCATGGTTTAGTTGGCCGACGAAAACAATTTAGTTAGGTTCAGCCAAATAACGGTAAAATTAAGTTGATATATATATATATATATATATATATATATATATATATATATATAGGTGGTTGGAAAAGGTGAAGGATTAAGAGGGTGAGAGTGAAAACAAAGACAAACATTGTTCACTGTGACTTAGTATCCAGTTACCTTCAGTTCACTTCAGGTTCAATTCAGGATTAATTCTTATTTCTCACACTTAAGCAATAGCCACACTTAAAAAATACTTCTAAAAATACATAGATTTTAACAAAAATTATTATTCCTAAGTGCAAAAAATATAAAATATAGCTAGAAAACAATTTAGCAGAATAGATTTGTGAGGCCATTTGTTGACAATTGTTATTGGCGAATATATGGTCTTCATTATTGAGGGTGGAAGTGGTAATGGATCCATGGATACTATTTACTATATCATAGCCAAGGGTGAACTGTCCCGTTATGTCTATTGCCAGATTTAACATATTTAATTTCAGATTTCATTTTCTTGAAACCCCAACTACCATGTCAGTCATGTCCATTGGCCAATTCAAACCTGGTCGCAAACGTTGGTAAATATGCTATAAAATAAAACGGTAAAGGCAATAATGTAAATGCACATATTTTCTATTAATGCACTGTTGTTCTTTACAATGCTGTAAATATTTCTTTATTTAAATAAATTCCTTTAGGCGAAGTGGAAATGAACAACGATGTTTCATTCTAAGAAATACCTTAGTGACGGCCCCCTGTTCAACCCGACAGGGTCCTCGTCTGCTAAAGGGCTATTGTAAATGTATAATAGTTATAAATGATTAAATGATATTATTAATATGCACTCAAACTGTTTAAAAAATTTGTAATATTTTTTTTTTTGCAAAATTATATTTGAATTGTACAGGGTTAAGCATTATTTCTTAGTGTTACGTTTTCAGTAAATAATATAACTTTTATGTTTCCTGTGCCACTTTGGGATTCAAGTGTAACTGTCTACCTCAATATTCTGTATGTCAAGTATAACGTCAAGATGAAAGATTTTCTGAGGTGAATTCATATTCAAAACCATTTTTACGATACATTTTACTGGATTACTCAAAATATTACCATATTATTAAAGTCTTTTTTTTGATGTAATAGAGTTTTCTTTTATTTGACTCACTCTTTGTCCTTTGGAGTCTTTTCTACTTTACATAGCCGTCAGATGTGATCACCTCATGTGTTTCCTATAATGAAGAAGGCGTATCAAACCGAAGGAATGCTTTTTTCTTGAGTGGTTAAATGACTAAATGTAAACTTCATTTTTTTATTTTACATATTCCATTTCCAATGCATAAAAATTAAAAAAATGAAGCAGCTTTGCAAATAGTCTACAGCTCTTGTGCAGACCTATGTGTATCCATGGATACAGACTACAAACAAGCCCTGTGTAGTCTGATCCTGCTGTTATACTACTTTCCTTTTGTCTCCTACCTCTTGCTCACTTATTAAATGTAAGTTACTATAAAGTTGGAACAGATGGAAGAGATTTCTAGATCTGTCCTGGACAACTGCAGGATCAGACGATACAGGATTTTTCTGTAGTCTGGAAGGATGGTCTCCTGTATGCGATAAGCCTAAGCTCCCGAAGTTAGAAGCAGTAATGGTGCCCATACACATTTGCTGTCGACCGAACTAGGAGCTATTTCTCCTGACCCACCTCCCCATTTGAACTAATGCTCGTGAAGAGTACATCTCTGTCAGACCCATTGGTGGTGGATTGCCTCCCATGGAACAAAAGGATCGGGTGATGAAAGTCATCATATGTCAAGAGAGTGTAGCGAGGTCCCACATGCAAGCTAGATGGTGGCAGTGATCAGCTAACATTAATGCATAAGGGGGTCTTAAGATTGATGCTATAATATTATTGACTTCAAAATGCCCTTCAGTAGGGTTATCAATAAGGGAACAACAAAAACATTAAACTTTAGGAGGGCGAAGTTTGATCAGCTGATAGAAAACCTTCAACTTATTGACTGGGACAAAGTTCTTAATCAAAGGAATACGAATAGTAAACGGGAAACCTTCAAAAGAATTCTGAATACTCAGTGCGAGAGGTATATACCGTATGGGAATAAAAGGGCCAGAAATAAGAGGAAACCAATATGGTTGAACAAGAACGTAAAATGGGCGTTAAATAGCAAAAAAGAGGCATTCAAGAGATTAAAACAGGAAAACAGTAAGGAGGCACTAATGTGTTACAAGGAAAAAACGAGAACCTGCAAAAAACAAATAAAAATAGCGAAGGAGGAAACAGAGACGTATTGCTAGGGAAAGTAGATCAAATCCCAAACTGTTCTTTACGTATATAAATAGTAAAAGGATTAAATCGGATAATATTGGACCGATAAAAAGTGAGGAAGGCAAAATCATAGAGAAAGATGAGGATAAATCTAATCTATTAAATAATTTTTTTTCGACAACTTTCACAAAGGAAATCGAACTAACAGGAGAAATGAGAAGTGACAAACTTAATCCTCCACTAAGTATGACAAATCTAACCCAAGCTGGGGTACGGAAACGCCTCAGTAACATTAAAATAAACAAATCACCAGGACCTGATGGCATACACCCACGGGTACTAAGGGAACTAAGTAATGTGATAGACAGACCGTTATATCTTATATTTAAGGACTCTGTTGAGACTGGGTCTATGCCACTTGATTGGCGACAGGCGAATGTAGTGCCAATATTCAAAAAGGGAGCGAAAAGTGACGCCGGAAACTATCGGCCGGTGAGTCTGATGTCCGTTGTGGGCAAAATTTTTGAAAGCTTCATTAAAGAGGCAATTATGGAACATCTTGATGCTAATAATCTTTTAATCCCGAACCAACATGGATTCATGAGGAATCGCTCCTGCCAAACAAACCTGATTGACTTCTACGAGGAGGTTAGCTCTCGAGTAGATCAGGGGGAACCAGTGGATGTCGTGTATCTCGACTTCTCAAAAGCGTTCGATAGCGTGCCACATAATAGGTTGGTATACAAAATGAGAATGATGGGGCTGGGGGAAAATGTCTGCAAGTGGGTAGCTAACTGGCTAAAGGATAGAAGGCAGAGGGTGGTTATAAATGGAATTTACTCAGATTGGGTAAGCGTCACTAGTGGGGTACCACAGGGGTCTGTACTAGGCCCAATGTTATTTAATATCTTTATTAACGACATAGTCAACGGGATAAATAGTAAAATATCAATATTTGCAGATGACACAAAGTTATGTAAAACAATTAATACAAAAGAGGACAGTGCAGACCTACAGAGGGATTTGGATAAGCTGGGTAGGTGGAGCATTAAATGGCAAATGAGGTTTAACGAGGAGAAATGTAAGGTCATACATATGGGAAGGAAAAATGGAAGTCACCAGTACTCACTGAATGGGAAATCATTGGGGAATTCAGAGATGGAGAAGGACTTGGGCATCTTGATTGATAGCAAACTAAATTGGAGTGCCCAAAGTCAGGCCGCTGCTGTAAGGGCAAACAGAGTAATGGGATGTATCAGAAGAGGTATAGCTGCAAAGGATGAGAACATTGTTCTTCCACTGTACAAAGCACTGGTCAGACCACACTTGGAATACTGTGCTCAGTTATGGGCCCCAATATATAGAAAGGATATAAATGAGCTTGAAAAGGTACAAAGGAGGGCAACAAAATTAATAAAGGGAATGGAGGGACTGCAATACCCAGACAGGTTGGCAAAACTAGAACTATTCAGCCTGGAAAAGAGAAGGTTGAGGGGGGACATAATAAATGTGTACAAATATGTTAGGGGACAGTATAGAGATCTTGCCCGGGATTTGTTCAAAAGGAGGGATATTGCGGTAACAAGAGGGCACTCACTAAGACTGGAAGAGAAAAGGTTTCAGCACCAGCATAGGAAGGGTTCTTTACGGTAAGAGCAGTGAGAATATGGAATTCACTGAGGGAGGAGACGGTAATGTCGGATTCACTACACCAGTTCAAGCGGGGACTGGATGTATTTCTAGATACCAGGCAGATTTCAGCATATACTTAAAAATAAAATAAAATAGTAGGTTGATACAGGGATTTATTCTGACTGCTGGTTTCAGAGTCGGGAGGGAATTTTTCCTCAGGTGAAGATTGGCCAAATCATTTGGGGTTTTTGCCCTCCTCTGGATCAACTTTAGCAATTACAGAACTAACAGGTCGAACTTGATGGACGCAAGTCTTTATTCGGCTTTACAAACTATGTTACTATGTTACTATAATTGAGCAGTCTTAAAGCACCACTCCAGCATTTTTTTTTTAATTTTACCACTGGAGTGCTTCTAATTTAAGTTCCCTGCCCCTAGACTTAAGTTTACCCACCACATTCTTCACCTTCTATCCGTTTGGTCTTCAGCAGGTTGTGACCTTAATGCAAGTCTATGAAAGCCCTGTTCTGGCTCAAACTTGCATTGAGTGCTCGTGATTGTCACCTCTGAATTCTGGCCAGTCAAAAGTTGTTGTCATAAGATGGCGCCGTGGGACCGGAGTAGCTCCAAAAAAAGGTGAAGACGCTGGAGAGTAAGTAGAACACTATGGTCAGGGACCTAAGATTAGAAACCCTACAGTGATGAAAAAAAAATGCTGGAGTGATGCTCTTATTTCTAATAAATGTACCACTGTTTTACTGCATTCAGTAGACCATTCGCTTTTTAGAGAAAAAAATGACTTTGAAAATAAATATGTGAAAAATACATTAAAGGGTGTTCTTAAATTGCTTTCATTAGTTAGCATGAAAATAAGCAAGTTTTCAATTGACTTACTTTTTCTACCTGCTGTCATTCTTCTCCAAAGAGAGATTTTGTCTTTTATAGTGTACAGCTTGTTTCCATGGAGCCCGGCCTCTAGTGCCTGCCCAGACCTTGGCTGAGAGTGCTCAGTAGTTACATTCCAGGAGAGGGGTTAACTCCTAACATACCAACCACCTCTCCAGCCCATTGATTTTTATACAGCAGTTAGCTGCTCACCTTCCTCCTCTCCCTCTCATCTTTTTAAGAGATACAGTTATAAATCACCAGCCCAGCAGCTTTCCAGCAGGTCTGCTAATCTCTGCTCTCAGCTCCTGCTGTCCTGAGCTGTGTGCTTGTTCAAATACTCCGTTATCTCTATGTGCAAATACAGTGATAATACTGTCACTCTAGAACAAACCACTGTTATCTGAATGTGTTACAGTAGAACTTGTGCTGAGCTTTATAGCTCTACTAATATTTCAGTTCTACTATTCACCAGAGGCATCACTCAAGGAGGAAGAGCCCGCTCTGCTAAAAACCACAAAGAAAGGAAACTGTAAGGAGACTGCATAGCTCTGAATTTCTCAAGAGACAACTTGAGAATGCCCCTTTAATTTGCATTGATGACTTCTAGTATACTCATAGTCAACTAAATTTGAGTTTTTTTTTTCAGGGAGACATAATTGGAAAAATAACACATATTTTTGCCCCACACTTTACCAGACCTCCAGAGTTCAGCACCTGGAGATTTTACCAGAGTTTAACAAAACTTAATCAAACCCCTAAAGTTTAGCACCCATAGACTTTCCAGACCTCCAAGTCCAGCATTCAGAGACTTTATCAAACCCCGCAGAATTCAACACCCTTGGACTTTACCAGCCCACAGGAGTTCATCACCTATACACTTTACCAGACCTCCAGAGTTCAGCACCCAGAGATTTTACCAGACTCCCAGAGTTCAGAACAGAAATTTTATTAGCCATCTAAACCTGAGAAGATTCTAGCACCCACACTTTGGAAGACTCTTAAAGTGGTTTTCCACTACTTTAACATTGATGGCCTATCCTTACAATGGGTCAACAGTGTTTGATTGGTGGGGGTGCGACACCCGGCACCCCCGCCAATCAGTTGTTCTTGGTATCATCGGCATCAGGAACTGCTCAGTTACGGAGCTGCACAGCACAGCTCCATCAACTCTACATTGGCCTCAGTCGCTGCCCGCTATAGATTTGAATAGGGGGTGGATGTTCAATACCCATCCGTGGCCACTATATAGTTGATGGAGATGAGCTGTGTAGCTCTGTAACTGAGCAGTTCTGGCCGCCGCCGACAATGGGAACAGCTGGTCGGTGGGGGTTTCGGGTGTCGCACCCCCACCGATAAGACATTGATGACCTATCCTAAGGATAGGCCATAAATGTTAAAGTAGTGAACAACCTCTTTAAGTTGTTTCTTTTTGATCCCTGCAGTCTTTAACCCACAAAGTCTGTAAAACAGACTTAGCAAGGAGTAGGTAGCAATCAATGGATGCCTGAGAAGTCTTTTCTCCAATTTGTGATTTCTATGGATCTGTTTCTATTTTTCTTAAGAAAAAAATATTTAAAGATCATTCTTATATGAACCATTAGCATAGGTAACCTAAGGCTATATTCAGACAACCATTTTACAGCCACAAGACTTGGACCCAACTGAAACAAATTTGGATCTACATAGTGTTGTATGAGGATCTAGTGCAATACATGAGAGCTGTGAGGGTCCGGATGTGGCGGCTGTAATAAGTACATTAAAATGTGAATGTCTCTTGATATACACAGCTGTCAATGGCGACTTCAATTGAAACCATATGAAGCTCTCCAGAGTGTTTATTTTTGCAGCTACTATGTATCTTTAACTCAGTCTCTGTTTTGTACTATTGTCCAAGGAGTCTTTGGTGGAAGAAGAAGAAAAAAGAAAAGGTCCCTGGAATTTGTACAACATGGCTGCCTTTGTGACTTCCTGAAAAGGACTATTTTTTCCTGTAGTGTGTATATAGACAAACGACATCATTGTGAGATTCATTGACACTAATTGACTCTATTCAAAGAGCATAATCCTAAGTAACTGTTTGTAGCAATATAACATTCAAGTGCTATGTACCACTCCATTCAGGGGTTGAATGTTCAGCCTCATATTGGTCCTTGGCTTCTACAACCAGCAGAAATCTTTCTGAATCCAGAGGAACTGTAAATGTTCTTCATAAACCATACAATTAACAACTTTAGAAAAAAAAGTATCTCTAGGGGGTGATAAACTGAACACTTTAGAGGCCTGTGGCACATTCTTAGGACCAGCTAACAAGGGCACTGTAACTTCTTCACCACCCAGCCTGTTTTCACCTTTCTGACCAGGCCAATTTCTTTTTAATTCTGACCAGTGTCACTTTATGTGGTAATAACTCTGGAACGATTAAACATATCCCAGTGATTCTAATTTTTCCAACAAAATTTACAAAACTAATTTTTTTAGGGACCACAACTCAGTTGAAGTGACTTTGAGGGTCCTATGTGACAGAAAATACTCAAAAGTGACAACATTCTAAAAACTACACCCCTCAAAGGGCTCAAAACCAACCACATTTAAGAAGTTTATTAACCCTTCAGGTGCTTCACAGGAATTAAAGCAATGTGGAAGAGAAAAATTAAAATGTTACTTTTTCCCAAAAAAAAGTTGCATTTTCAAAAGGTTAACAGGAGAAAATGGACCATACAATTTATTACTTACTTTGGAAAAACGAAGGCTTAGGGGTGATCTTATTACTATGTACAAGTATATGAGGGGACAGTACAAAGACCTTTCTACTGATCTTTTTACTCTGAGGCCTGAGACGGGGACAAGGGGGCATCTTCTACATCCGGAGGAAAGAAGGTTTAATCATAATCACAGACGCGGATTCTTTACTGTAAGAGCAGCGAGACTATGGAACTCTCTGCCGCATGATGTTGTAATGAGTGATTCACTAATAAAATTTAAGAAGGGCCTGGATGCCTTTCTTGAAAAGTATAATATTACAGGTTATATATACTAGATTCATTGATAGGGCATTGATCCAGGGAACTAGTCTGATTGTCGTATGGAGTCGGGAAGGAATTTTTTTCCCCAATGTGGAGCTTAGTATTTGCTACATGGTTTTTTTTTTGCCTTCCTCTGGATCAACATGTTAGGCTATGGGTTGAACTAGATGGACTTAGTCTTCCTTCAACCTTAAAAACGATGTTACTATGTTACTGATACCCCATATGCCTTACTGTGATCTTTGGGAGGCAGAATGAACAAATCAATAGTACCCTAGGTCAAGAATTGGTTTAATTTATTTTTATGCCGTTTCTCTTGCAGTATAAGTGATTAGACAGATTTATTCTTTGGGTAGGTGCGATTACAGCTATACCAGATTTATATATTTTTTTTATGTTTGACTGCTGTTGCACACTAAAAGACACTTTTTTTCACAGAAAAAAAGTTTTTCCATCGCCATATTTTGAGAGCTATAATTTTTCTATATTTCTGCCTACAGAGTCATGTGAAGGCTTGTATTTGCAGGAGTTGTTTTTATTTGTACCATTTTCGGGCACATAACATTATTTAATGGCTTTCTATTCTGATTTTTGCGAGGCAGAATGAACAAAAAAAAGCAATTCAGGAACTTTTTTTTTTTTTTAATGTCGTTCTCTGTCTGGTAAAAGTGAACAAACAGCTTTATTCTTCAGGTCAGTATGATTACAGTGATAATCGTAAACCCCTATCCAACCATGACGTAAACTTACATCAAAGGTCATGATGGGGTTAAAGACTTTTAGTGGGAAACAGCACTCACATTTTTTCTACCCTTTTATTTTAAGTCACATTTTTTACTTTATTGTTAATAGTGAGGTAAACCGCGTGCGGCAGTGGTTAAAGAGCAGCAGCATCCTACAGTATTCAAGGGGGCAAGTAATAAACAAAATAAATAGGGCAAAAAGTGGAGGTAAATGGTTCTATAACGGGGATATATTAAAGTCTATTTAGAAATTTAAATTTATATTTAGACATAGTTTAAATTAAACTTTTAAAATGTAAGTATGTCTAGAAATCTCACCAACTGTATTTCTAGTTTACAAACATTTTAGGAAATATAAAGAAGATATACGGTAAACATTTTTCTTTTGAATTCTAGAAATTGTACGGTTTCACCAAAAAGCATTTTATTTCTCTACTTTTAGATACAATGAGGTATGTTCATCCGTGCTTGTCCTTTATCCAAAACTGGGGCTGAATCCAAAACTATGGAGATGACTAAAATTGGATATAGATATTAGATGAACCTTATTCCAACTTGCTCATTTTACTGTGATGGCATAGGTTTGGGGAAAAAGGATGGGGCATAATCAATTTGAATATGCACAATCCTTTGTCCTTAAATGGTAATATATTAAGACATTAATCTATTTTAGAAAAATCTATTTTATTTCCTGTTTACAAACTTTCTTTTTTAGAAAAGAAACAAGAAACAAATCATTTTTGTTTTTTAGGAATTTTACTTCTTAACCAAAACAGTATTTAATTTCTCTATATTTACATACAATGTAGTAAATTCATCAGTATTTCCCTTTGGATGCAACAATTTGGAGAAAACTAAAGTTGACTTTAAAGAGAAAACCGGGGTCTATGGCACATTCATTTGATTAAAAATATTATTTTTTTAATTTTGCACCTAATGAGTTAACTTTAGCTAAAATGAATCTGTCAGAATATTTTTGCTATGTAATCTGAAAACAGCAGGAGATAGAGGCTGAGACACAGATTTCAGGGATGTTTCACTTGCCAAAGTGCCGTGCTGTAGTTTACTAACTGTGAAGGATTTATCATTAAGAGATTAACACTGCCACACCACATGTCCAGCAACTAAGCAGCTCACTGTCTATGACTTTGTACACTGAGAGCCTGGTGTGGGCGGGGTTAGCTGTGGTGTGGGCGGAGTTAGTGCCACTCCCCCTGGGCCGTGGGGTACTTAGTAGCCGGGCTGGTCGTTGCTAGGGGAGATGTCACAGTGGCGGTGACCCGGTCGGTGACCCAGTGCGGTCAATAAAAGGGGAATTATTGAAAGGGGAAATAGTTTTTATGTATAATGTTCATGACGCCACCTGTGGTATGCGGCTATGTGGAGCCGCCTCTGCGGAGCAGGTCCTCTGGAGCTGATGTTAGTGCAGCAGAGTTGGTTTAGCTCTCCACAGGTAGAGCTTAGCTCCAGGGCGTTGTAGGGATGTTATAGATGAAGTAGGTGTGTAGAGTGGTGCAGGGGATGATGGCGCAGTAATAATTCACAGAGACAGTGGGGTGCAGTCTTCAGGGTTTTACTCACGATTTTTAGACTCCAAGTTACCAGGGCCAGGGTAACTTCCCATGCCGTCCTGTGTTTACTTAGGGAGGAGTTCAGCAAACCCTCAGGCAATTCCAGAGTACTTAGCGGGACCCCGTTCTGTGTGTACCTTCTGGCCGTCTCCCTGCACCTCACACCCAGTGTCCCAAGCCAGTGACCATGGACCATGTCGGGCGACGTTTTCTCTGTCTCCTGGGTCCTCTATGGCCACCTTTTTGGTGAGTTAGATGTGGCTGTTGGCTGTAGCACCTGAAATGCTGCACCCTCCGGTTATCTAGTTGAGACTTGAAGAACTCTGCTAGTTTAGGGGCCGGTCCCCTCTCTGCGGCCTGATCCTTCCACTCCTGGTGGGTTCGGGTGCACGGGTGGCATCCGCCCTGCCAGTGCCCCTGGGATCCTTTCTGTTTTTACTGGAGCCTTTCTTCCTGCTCCTCTCCTCTCCTCAGTCTGTCCTGGGCCTCTCTCACTAAGCCCTCCTCCTGAGCACTCAGACTGTTCTGACTGACTGACTGACTGTTCCCCTCAGACTGGACACACTGAACTGACTGCACTCCCAAGATGGCTTCTCTTTTTATATCCTCCTTCTCAAGTGCTCCCCTGAACTGCTTCCTCCACTCACACCCACTACATGGTTCCCCCTCTCTTGGTTCCCCCCACTCCAGCCAGGGACAGGGCTCAGCAGCGCAGCAATGCATCTTGCCCCTCCTGCTGGTCTGGAGTAGTGTAGTGTTGGATGCAGGTGTTTGGGTCCCAGGCAGTACTGTATCCTTACCTGAGAGTGAGATACCACACCTCTGGGTGAGATGCAGTACCTTTGTGGCGACTGAACCCGCAGGGGCGCCACATACCCCCCTGGTAAAACACAGCACGTCCGCGGGCTGGAACAGAGTAAAAACACAGCAATTTAAAGACATGCAAAATTTTTAGATGCATCACTTAGAATAATTTTCAAACAACTTTTCATCCCTTTATGGGAGGCACATTTCTTAAACGTTACAGGTTACTATATAAAACTTCTTTTTAAATAACATTTTTCCATATAAAACATTTTTAGCAGGCTACAGCACGATCTGTAACCAGGTGTCCATTCCACTGAACAAGGTGCTATCTGGTGAACATGAGGGACCCATCCGAAAGCCCTCAACGTAGGCCCTGGGCGTGGCTGCAGGGCATAGGTGATCCAGGTGTTGGACCACGTCTCCGGCCACGCCAAACAGGTTTTTGTTCAGTGGTCTTTTAATATAAAACCAATAAGGGGCACTTTAAGAAGTGCAAACTATGTACAGTTTTAAAAGTTTTTGGCTGGTCACAGTCCTCAGCCTACATGTTCTGGTACCCTCACCGGGTAATTAAGTAACCACCCCCCCAAAACTTTTCAAACTTGCAGCATTCCTGCTATACCCTACCGAGTAACTATATACAGTACAGTTCAGTTTCACATACTGTGCTTAGTAGTGGTGCACCCTCCGGGGAGATACCTGTCTGCTGTAGGCTGGCCCAGTGGGGTCATCAGCCTCTAATTGCAGGGGCATGTCCTCCTCCACTACCCTGTGTACATTCAGGGCATACCATCCCCGCTCACCTCGGTGCCTGGTGTAGGTGACTCGGTCATCAGGGTATAGGTTCCTGTCAGGATGTCCTTGCTTGAGGTGGGACTCCACGTCCCTCCGGTTTACAAATAGATCTGTCTCGGCCTGTGGCTCTCTGATGAAGCCCCACCCGGTGTCCAGGTCGAACTTCACGACAGTCCCTTCTACGCGGGGACTGGGTGTGGCCGTTTTTGCTTTGCCGGCCCGAGTCTTCTCCTCCATGTTCCTCGCCTCCATCTTCTCCCAGCGCACCCGCCAGATGCGCCGCTCCCTCTCCAACTGCAGGAGCTCCCGCCAACAATGCTCCTCCCGGCGTGCAGCCTCCCTACGGGTCTCCCGGGGAAAACCCATGAGGTCCCCTCCCGGGTTGTCCCACAGGAATAAATCTCCTTTTTTCTGGTGGGCGACTGAGGGCACAGGAGCGGGCAGCAACGGGAGGCTCCGGTCTTCTACCTCTGCGGACCAGTCCCAGGGTGTGCATCCGTACACCCATTCGGGAGTAGGGGCTTGTGGCTCTAGCAGGGGGCCCAGGAGCAGGTCTGCATCACCAGCGCCCGGGGTTGATGGTTCCGGGCCCAGGAGCAACTCTGAGGCGTGAGCGCCCGGGGATGGAGACTCCGGCAGGGGGACCAGGGATGGAGCAGCATCAGCTGCATCCGGGACTGGGGGGTCTCTCCTACCTGCTCCCGCGACTGACAACTCCTGGTCTGTGTGCGGCTCCGCCGGGGCGCTGCCGGTCACTTGCAATGCCGACTCTGCCGGGTCACCAACTTCTCCATCAGCTCCGCGCTCCAGGCAGCAGCTTGCTGGGCCTCTTCCATCCTTCTGCCCAGTTCTTGCATCTCATCTCGGATGAAGCTGGTGTCCTACAGGGACAACTTTGTTAGCATCCCCTCCACGGTGAGGGGCTCTGCCGCGGGCTGCAGACCACAAGACGGAGCGTCAGGCTGACCTCTCTCCATCTTGCCTGCCGGGTGCGGGTTGTCTAGACTGCTGGAGATTCCGCCCTGTCTCCCAGGTTTCTTCTCTCCTCTCCCCTTTCTGGGGCGGTCCCATGGCTGCTTGTTGTTGTCGGCCACACCTGGGGGCGGCTTCCCCAGACTGATGGACAGATCCAGGTATATGGCAACAGGAGCATGGGGCGGGTTGCGCTTTTGGCGCTATTCTGGGACCCGGCCCACGATGAGAGGTTCCTTGTTGTCCTTGATAATGCACATAATGGGGCCTGTTCTTCTGGGGCGGGCGCCACATTTAGTATACAACACAGTCTCTAGGCGCACAATACCTGGTGATAACGGGTGGGTTCATATCCTGTTAGTAACGCCAAAATATGACGCGCCCCTGGGCCATGGGGTACTCGGTAGCCGGGCCGGTCGTTGCTAGGGGAAATGTCACAGTGGCGGTGACCCGGTCCATGACCCAGGGCGGTCAATAAAAGGGGAATTATTAAAAGGGGAAATAGTTTTTATATATAATGTTCGTGACGCCACCTGTGGTATGCGGCAAAAGGGAGCCGCCGCTGCGGAGCAGGTCCTCTGGAGCTGATGTTAGTGCAGTAGAGTTGGTTTAGCTCTCCACAGGTAGAGCTTAGCTCCAGGGCGTTGTAGGGATGTTATAGATGAAGTAGGTGTGTAGAGTTGTGCAGGGGATGATGGCGCAGTAATAATTCGCAGAGACAGTGGGGTGCAGTCTTCAGGGTTTTACTCATGATTTTTAGACTCCAAGCTACCAGGGCTAGGGTAACTTCCCACGCCGTCCTGTGTTTACTCAGGGAGGGGTTCAGCAAACCCTCAGGCAATTCCAGAGTACTTAGCAGGACCCCGTTCTGTGTGTACCTTCTGGCCGTCTCCCTGCACTTCACACCCAGTGTCCCAAGCCAGTGACCATGGACCTTGTCGGGCGACGTTTTCTTTGTCCCCTGGGTCCTCTATGGCCACCTTTTTGGCGAGTTAGATGTGGCTGTTGGCCGCAGCATCTGAAATGCTGCACCCTCCGGTTATCTAGTTGAGACTTGAAGAACTCTGCTAGTCCACAGATCCTTCCACTCCTGGTGGGTTCGGGCGCACGGGTGGCATCCACACTGCCCGTGCCCCTGGGACCCTTTCTGTTCTTACTGGAGCCTTTCTTCCTGCTCCTCTCCTCTCTTCAGTCTGTCCTGGTCCTCTCTCACTAGGCCCTCCTCCTGAGCACTCAGACTGTTCTGACTGAGTGACTGTTCCCCTCAGACTGGACACACTGAACTGACTGCACTCCCAAGATGGCTTCTCTTTTTATATCCTCCTTCTCAAGTGCTCCCCTGAACTGCTTCTGACGCGCCCAGGGATGGGGACGACTCAGTACCCGGGCCTTTGGCTGGTTTTGGGGATGTCGCGGTGGTCGGCTCCCGGGCCCGTACCCTGGGGTCACTCTTGAAAAAGGGGATTGGAACTTGAATAGAGATAAAAATAAAGTAAATAGTTTGTGTCGCCACCTGTGGTACCTGGTAAGGATTACTAGCGCTGCTACAGACCTCTGGGGGGTGATGGGATGGCAGCTGGGATGTTTCTGCTCCCCACAGGCGGAGCGGGCCCCCGGGGCAGTGTGGAGTTCGATGGTGGGTGGTGATGCTGGGGCTTGTAGTGCAGGCGGGATGGCGCTGCAGGAGTAACTGACAGAGGCAGTGCAGTGCAGTCATCCGAGCTTTACTCACAGTTCTTGTACAAGCTTCTCAGGTACACTGTACGGGTGCCCGCCTCCGCGTCGCACTGCGTCTACCAGATCAGGGGTTCAGCTCTTCCTCAGATATGTCAGGAGCGCTTGACGGAACCCCACTTTCTTTATGTTCCTAGCTAGACCGACTTCCCGCACTGGGTCTTCTCCCTCCTGCACTGCGCTTCCCACACACAGTCCCGATCGGGTGCTCTGAAGTCCCTCTGGGCAACCTGGAGTTCCCGGACCTACTTGACCCTCACGGTGACTAGGATGAGACTGTGGCGACTGCACCATGGAAGTGCAGAAGCCTCCGGTTTTCCCAGCCGAGACCTGGAGTAACACGTCTGGTCCAGGGGCCGGTCCCCTTCTTGCGGCCTGATCCCTCTGACACCGGGCAGATTCGGGGCGTACGGGTGCCGTCCTGCACTCGCTGTAACCCCTGGGATCCCTTCTATAGAACGGAGCCTTCCTCCTCTGCTCCCCTCCTGGGCCTCTGTCACTAGGCCCCCCTTGTGGAGCAGAGCTCCTAACGAGACTCTGCTCCCCAACCGACTGTCTTCACTAACTCCTCTTACTGACCTGCCACCCTAAGATGGCTTCCCCTTATATTCCTCCGATCATGGTGCTCCCCTACTCTACATCCTCCACCCACACCCACTACTGGTTCCCCCTCTCTTTGGTTCCCCCCACTCCAGCCAGGGACAGGGCTCAGCAGGAAAAACATTGCATCTTGCATGGAAAAATCATGTGTATGGAGATTATATGGCTGTTCATCAAAGCTAAGGACCCATAGGTACTGTATGTGTATTTGTATGTTTTTTTCGTACACAAAAGTGTTGCAGCACATTGTTTCTGCTGGAGTATGACACAATGCACACCTAGGAGCTTAAACGATCATTCCCATAAAGATCAGCATAATGTGAATATCTTTCATTACAAATAACAATAAAAAAAACGGAAAATGTCAGCGCTGCTAAAAATCAGAAGCAGACTATGTGATCAGAATCATAGACTATATTACATCACTGTATTTCTGTCCCAGACGGTCAGCCTCGGAATATGGAGATAATTACAAGGCATTCATACACTCAGTCACATATAGGCATACTCGCTTCCTCTTTTATAGAGATGTTTAAATGTAGCAATTCAGCTGTCAGCTTTGTAGAAAACACTAATTACACCGCCCTTTAATCAAAGTGAAGAAGATTATTTAACTTGCTGACATCTCCAGCAACATTTCCCTCTAATTATATTTTTCACAAGGTTTCAGTTATTTATTGGGAAGCCAACGGCAACACCATACAGTCAATTACTAGTCAACGAGTCAAACGGCCATTAGTGATGGTTCAGCGGAACTCCCCCATGTTCTCTACCACAGGTATTACCATTATTAGAGATTTACATACTTTTTTTATCCCTCTAAGCTACTCTACTCAGTCAAATTTACATTTTATTTTCCTCATCTCAATATATTTTTACTCATTCTAACCATTATCGATAATTTATTGCTTAACCCTAGAACGCATGACCATAAAAATCTACACTTTCACATACCTGGGGCCTTTTAGGCCCGTGTGCAAATAACATGGAATAACTCAAACAAAAATGACAAACGACTATATACCTGAGGAATACGTAGAGTTTCAAAATTCTAACTAAAGTAATCTTGCAGAAAATAGAAAACAATTAACAGGGCGGGCCTGCGAGGCCCCAGGTATGCGTTCTAGGGTTAAGAGAAAAATACAAAAATTACAGAAGATGACCTAATAAGACTAGAGATGAGAATTTGAACACTTTGAAAGTCAACTCACAGTTTGCACTCCTATAAAGGGTAAGCTCTTATGGTCAGGGGAGTCCTCTCTCTCTCCTATAGAGTGTAAGCTCTTATGGTCAGCGGGGTCCTCTCTCTCCTATAGAGTGTAAGCTCTTATGGTCAGCGGGGTCCTCTCTCTCCTATAGAGTGTAAGCTCTTATGGTCAGCGGGGTCCTCTCTCTCCTATAGAGTGTAAGCTCTTATGGTCAGCGGGGTCCTCTCTCTCCTATAGAGTGTAAGCTCTTATGGTCAGGGGGATCCTCTCTCTCTTTTTCTGAGCAATTACCAGATTTCCAGTATTGAGAGTCATGCAAATTTATCAGCTGCAAATCGAATTTCAGGGGAAACTTTGGCAAATTCGGTGAAATTGAATTTCAACAGATCTGCTTATCTCTACATAAGACTTTTCTCAAATGCATTTAAAGGGGTGGTCCAAAACTAATATTGATTTTTATCTTAAATGTCCCTATTTATTTTAATATTATAATAGCTTTTCTAATATGGTTTCATTAAAAAATCCCTGGCTTTCCCTCTCTAATCAAACTGCTTTTTTTTTTTTTTTTTTAACCTATTTCCGTTTTGATGACGCTTTGTTTGAGAATCTCCAGTGCATGCTTGGATACTCAAATGGAGTGTTATGAGGGCGCAGAGGCTGTGACTGCCGCAACCTCTTCCCCCACCCTGAAAATAAGAGTCATCATTGACATCCATTTATGGGGCTGGGCTAGTCCCTGCTGTATTGAGCATGTGTCAGTGTAAATTTCAACATATGCTCAGTATGAGATCCCGTCTTATTGTTCAATATTCTTCTCAATGCACAGTGACAGTGCGCTTCCTCGCCGGCTCTAATTAGAAACGAGTCACCAGGCAACAGAGCGCATTGTCAGTTGTAAGGAGAGACCCCCGACACAGATGTCATTCTGAGGCCTTGTCACGGCTGGAGGTCCTGGCCTACAGTGAATAGGCTGGAGTTACGATCTCAGAAAAAAGAAGCTCTAAGAGCAGGATGGCAGGTGGCGTGCAACGCCGCCTGACATCCAGTCCTCATCTTTTTGCTTTTGCATCTTCAACCTGTTCAATCTAGTTCAATATAGTCTAGGACTTCTAGCCATGACGAGGCCTCGAAGGTGACTGTGTGTCACATGTCCATGACATCTCAACGAGCGGTACACAGTGACCTCCGAGGCCTGGTCTAGAGGGAACAGACTGGGAGCTGTGGCTTGTGAGGGGAAATGAAGAGTCGGCTCTGAGGACTGGACGGTAGGCTACTCAGGGGCTAGACAGACAAGTGGTGAGGTGAGTATATATTTTTTTAAAAGTTGTGCCGGCTGTCTATGGTTCAGCAACATTGCAGCCAAAAGGCCAGGGCGGACATATCATTGGTGCAACCTGTGCGGCCGCACAGGGGCCCAAGAGGTAAGGGGGCCCATTTATACCTCCAAAGCAGGAGCAATTTTGCATTTTTAGGAACTCTTGGGCTGCAAAGGGCCCATATATAGTGATGGGCGAACCCGTGACTGTTCGGGTTCAGTAAATTGAGCCGAGCGCCGAACAGTTTTTTAAAAGGAACACGGATCCCATTCATTTGAATGGGGGAGCTGAATATCCCTTGTTTCCCACGCTGCCACTTGCGTGACAGTGCAGGAAACACAGACTCTGATCGGCAGTAATAGTATTACCGCGGTCAGAACGCTGTAGCATCATGCTGACAGGTGTCAGCATGATGCCTCAGCTGTGACAGTGATAGGCATCTACTACCACCATCAGCCAGCGCCTCCTGTCATAGGAAACAGATAGCGCATGCACCGCTGGATGGAGCAGTAGTCTCCCATCCGTCAGCGCCTGTGTTCTGCTGAAAGTAAAAAAAAAATGTTAAAATTAATAAAAAAATGTTCAAATAAAATTAAAACATATTATACTTTCCTACACCTGGTCCCTGATGTTCGCGGCCCCAGCAAAAAATAAAAAATAAAAAAAAACATACCTTACTGTTGTAAGCAGTGCTTTGCGTGTGTTACCTTACTGTTCATGTCATTTATTAATAAATGAGTAAATTTCTGGAAAAAAAATGGCGTGTGGTCCCCTATTTTAACAGCTAGCAAAGGCTATGTGTAGCACCCCGAGGGCTCGGCTGCTACAGGGGTATTGCACCTCAAACCAGAGGTGTGATATTCCACTCCCGGGTAAGGATGGAGTATGGACCAGGACTCGGTAGGCTGCAAATGTGGCACCCCAGGGGTCTGGTTTCCACAGTAATAGCAATATTATGTCTGAGAGCAGGTGGGAGGTCTCTTGGTCAGGAATCCTATGCATGCCACACCTCCTGCCCAGTCCTGGGAGGGGAAGAACTTCCCCTATATAAAACTGGGGCTGAGGCAGGGTTAGAGAGAAAAAAAGAGTAGAGAGAGAAGAGGAAAAGCAGCTATAGGAAAGAGAGATCAGGAGCTCTGGGGAAGTCGTGCTAAAAGGAATCAGGGGCTGGCAGCTGTAGAGCTCGCCCTGATTGAAGAGTTACCACCGGACCCGGAGTCCGAGGCTGTGGGGACTAATACTTACCCAGCAGCAGAAACCGACCGGCAGGGGATTTCAGGTCCTCTGGCCAAGAAACCCGAAGGCACGGTCACACGCGTGGGACCAGCACCGCCGTCGTGGAGCGCCACTAGAAGGCCCCGAGTCACCGGCCATACGGGTGAGCACCACACGGTACACTCGGGGACGTGGGCTACTTTTACCCGCCTCTAGCAAGGTAGCCAGTAGAGTACAACTAGTTGGGGAGGCCTACAACTCCGCCTGGCCAGGGGAGATCCCATCTGTTCAAGGACTGACCAGGCCCCGACCGCTAGCCAGTACTCCGGGAGGGTCTATTTTTGTCACCAGTAAAGACCCTGAACTACACCGCATCGTCTCTGAGTGGTTCCTGCTACCCCCATCATCCACGTCGGCTGCCCTGAGGCCATACCCCTCCTGTTGGGGGTTATCCCATCCACGCTGCACAATCCTTCCACCGGCCTCAGCGGTCTGCCCTGCTCCATAGCTGCATTCAACGGGTGGCGTAGTCGTCCAACATCTACTGCTAATACTCAGCCACACAGTTTGACTCCCTGGGCACGGACCGGGTCACCGCCACGAGACTACTACCCCCAACAGGCCCGGCTCCGGGTAGTCCCCGCGTGCGCAACGCTACACCAAGTAGGCCCAGGGGCGCGTCAACTTTGGCGTAGTCGGCAGGATTTCGTGCCCGCAACCACCGGGTACTGCGCGCCTGAAAAAGACTGTTCAAACTTACCAGTGGTGAAGATTCCCGCCATCCGGCGCCATCTTCTACCTTCTTCCCGCCATCCGCGAAGTTTTCCCGCCATCCGGCGCCTTTTTCTGCCTTCTTCCCGCCATCCGTGGAGTTTTCCCGCCGTTGGACGCCATCTTGAAGACGCCGCGCGGGAAGAAGAGGGGCGTGGACTCCGAAAGCACGCGAGAACTGAAGCCCCGCCTCACGTCCGGACGTTGCGTAAGGTCCTGGAAGGAGCCCAGCAGACGCCGACGTCACAGGAGAGCGACGGAAGGTCCTCAACCCTGACGATCCACTGCGGAGCCGCGGCCTACGGAAGAGGATCATCGCAAGGTAGGCCACGGTCCACTAGGGGGGGAGAAAGATGTCGGATACGGAGGAGAGCTTCACTGCCTCAACCCCCGCCAGCGCCACCGCTGCTGCAGTCATGCCTTTCACCATGCCCTATATCCCGGGAGCAGCCTGGCTACCCCAGTACTCAGGGGAGTCACATACCCTGAATGACTTTAAAGAAAAGCTGGATAGCCTCTTCCAGGTGTGCCCCCTCACAGAAGAGCAAAAAGTGAGCATCCTGGTGGCCCAACTAACCGGGGCAGCCCAAAGGGAGGTAAAGTCCTGGCCACCTGGGAGGAGGACTGTCGCAGGGATACTAACCCGGCTGAGGGACACCTTTGATACCCGCACCTCAGCTGAGATTAAGCTTAGATTCTATGGGTGCAAGCAGCGAGCACATGAGAGTATAAGGGACTATGCACTAAACCTACAAGAGGCCCTGAGAGCCATTAAGCAGACCGACCCTGACAGCGTGGGAAACGAGGACAGGCTGTTGACCGAGCAATTTATAGAGGGACTATATTGCAATGTCCACCGAACCCAGTTGCGGGCCATAGCCTTACAGGATCCTCATCTGGACTTTGCACAGTTCAAGGACAGAGCCATCCGGGTGCTCCGAGAACCAACACCGGGTGGCGTTGTGACCCACAGGCGCCCAGCTATCACTTACCACCAGGAGGCGGCGCCCTTGTCGGCAGGGCCTGTGGGGGCTGATGCGCAGGCTTTGAACAATGACCCGGCTCCGGACCTGCACCATCAGGTCCAAGAGCTAGCTAAAAGCGTTGCTGCGCTAACCCGAACTGTGCAGTCTTTACAGGTTTCCACTCCAGGGAAGATCCAGCTGGCATCCGGACCGGAGGACATCCCGTGGCGTCGACCAAGGAGGACCCCACCGGCCAGAGGAAGACCCAGCGACCGGTACAACGAGGACGGACAACCCATCTGCCGCCGCTGCAATCAACCCGGACATATGGCAAGGTACTGTCCTTTAAACTGGCACAACCTGGGGTAGAGGGCCAACCCCCAGGAAAAAGATCACCAGGCCCATCGAACTGGCGCGACAAATATGTGGGAGGACGTCCAGTCTTGCCTGTGGTACTGGATGGCATCCCTATGAGTGCCCTACTGGACACCGGGTCACAGGTCACCACCATCCCGTACGTGCTCTTCAAGCAGTACTGGAATGACTCGGATATAACCCGCTATCCAGACGACGACTTGAGTATCATCGCCAGTAATGGTCAGCCCGTGCCACAGATCGGATTTAAAGAAATGACCATTAAAATCGGTAGAGTCGAACTGGCAGCACAGGGACTGATCATTGTAGACATTGACAAGCGCGAGAGTCACCCAAAGATAACTCTAGGAACTAATGTGATTGAAAATTGTCTTGCAGAGGTGATTTTCATTTTACAGCAGGTTGCCAAGAACGCCAGCTCCGGCCAGCAGCGAGTGCTCCAGAAAGAGATCCGGGCACTGAAGCAACGGCAACAGGTGGAACTCTCCGGTGGTGAGATTGGTAGCGTAAGAATGTGTGACCCTTTCCCTATTGCCATGCCCCCGAAAAGTGAAATGATGATTTGGTGCCGGGCAGCTATTGGTCTGAGAGGTAGAGATTACCAGGCCATGGTAGAACCAGTCTACTCAGACAGTAGGCCCACCATTTTGACAGCACGGGGGGTAGTTGATGTACGCCATGGGAGGGTGCCCGTTCGTATAATAAATATCGGGAAAAGGGAAGTATACCTGCCCCGGTATGCTACGCTAGCCAAATTATATACTATCAACCAAAATTCTATACAGTCTGTGGAACCCTTGCCTCCATCTCACCCGGAGGAAGGTAACGGCTCTACGAAAATAATGGAGGATTGGTGTCAGCAACTACATTTGGGTACTGACTCCACTCCCTCCCACCAGAAACAGGGAGTCTACCGGGTGGTTCGAGAGTACGAGAGAGTGTTTAGTAAACACCCGTTAGACTTCGGGCGAGTCAAGGGGGTAGAACACCACATCCCCACGGGAGACCATCCTCCCATAAAAGAGAGGTATCGACCCGTACCCCCTGCACACTACCAACGCGCCAAGGGGATGCTTAGAGACATGAAGGAGGCTGGGGTAATCAGGGATAGCTGTAGCCCCTGGGCAGCTCCACTAGTCTTGGTCAAAAAGAAAGACAACACCATGAGAATGTGTGTAGATTACCGGAAAATTAACCGTATCACACACAAAGATGCGTACCCCTTACCAAGAATAGAGGAGTCTTTGGCTGCTTTAAAATCTGCTAACTTCTTCTCCACCTTGGATCTCACTAGCGGGTACTGGCAGGTTCCTGTTGCAGAGGCGGACCGGGAGAAGACCGCATTCACCACCCCGATGGGACTTAGCGAGTTTACCTGCATGCCGTTCGGACTCTGCAACGCACCAGGAACCTTCCAGCGATTGATGGAATGCTGTCTGGGACACCGAAACTTTGAGACGGTCCTGTTATACCTGGACGATGTCATCGTCTATTCCAAGACGTACGAGGACCACCTGAAACACCTGGCGGAAGTGTTCGAAGCTCTGGCAAGTTACGGCCTAAAGGTGAAACCCTCCAAGTGTCACCTCCTGAAGCCAAAGGTGCAGTACCTGGGACACGTGGTGAGTGCTGACGGAGTGGCTCCCGACCCTGATAAGATCACCGCAATTAAGGAATGGCCAAGCCCCTCCAGCGTAAAGGAAGTGAGGCAGTTCCTCGGGTTGGTAGGCTACTACCGAAGGTTCATTCCCGGTTTCACCAAAAAGGCAGCTCCTATGCAGGACCTCCTGATAGGCCAGTCCAGGAAGGCCAAGAACCAGAAGCCACCCTTCAGATGGGAGAAGCTGGAAGAAGAGTCCTTTCGCCAGCTGAAGATGGCCCTCACGGGGGATGAAATCCTGGCGTACCCTGATTATAGCCAGCCCTTTATCCTCTACACCGACGCCAGTAACATCGGGCTAGGAGCCGTACTGTCCCAGATCCAGCAGGGGAAGGAACGGGTAATTGCTTACGCCAGCCGAAAACTGCGACCCACCGAAAGAAACCCTGAGAATTACAGCTCATTTAAGCTAGAGTTCCTGGCAGTGGTGTGGGCAGTCACCGAACGCTTTAAGCACTACCTCGCTGCTTCCCGGTTCACCGTGTACACGGATAACAACCCGTTGACACACCTGGACACTGCAAGACTCGGTGCCCTAGAGCAGAGATGGATGGCCCGCTTGTCCAACTATGAGTTTACAATCAAATACCGGGCAGGACGCTCCAATACCAACGCGGACGCCCTGTCCAGGATGCCGAACCTACCGGACGTAGGGGAAGATTCAGAGGAACTGGAAGAAGTTGAACTCCCCGCGTTCCACCGTCATGGGACTATCCAGTATTCCCACCGTGTAAGGAGTAAGCAATCCGCTACGTTCAACCCATTACCTCATTACAACTGGGCGGAGACCCAAGACAGTGATCCTGCTGTCCGACTGGTAAAGGAGATGCTGACTCGGCCAGATGCACGCCTTGACCCAGACGCTCCGGAGGAAGCCAAGCAACTGTGGGCTGAGAAGAGTCGACTGTTCCTTTACAAGGGGAAGTTGTGCCGCAGAATGGTTAACTCCCGGACGCATGAACTAATCTGGCAAGTAGTGGTGCCAAGAAGAGACGCAGCTATGGTGATGGAGGCATACCACGACGGAGCTGGGCACTTCGGATGGAAGAAGCTGGAGTTCCTGCTGCGCGGGCGGTTCCATTGGGTAGGCATGAGAGGAACCATCGAGAGGTGGTGCAGAGACTGTGGCCCATGCAACCTAAGAAGGAGGGACCGTGCCAGCCAGAAGACTCCCCTGCAGTCCATCATCACCAGACAGCCGTTGGAACTGGTAGCCTTGGATCATGTAAAACTGACCCCAAGCAGAAGTGGCTACGTCTACACGTTAACCATCGTGGATCACTACTCCCGGTTCTTGGTTGTCATCCCCGTCAAGGACTTAACGGCTCAAACAGCAGCTAGAGCCTTCCAGCAGCACTTCTGCCGTCCGCACGGATACCCGGAGCAGGTGCTGACGGACCAGGGGCCTGCCTTTGAAGCGGAAGTCTTCCAGGAGTTCTGCACCCTGTATGGCTGCCGGAAGATAAGAACAACACCCTATCACCCGCAAACTAATGGACTTTGTGAGAAAATGAACCAGGTGGTGATAGATCTTCTGAAAACATTGCCCCTGGAAGAACGTAGTCTGTGGCCTGAAAAGCTGCCCGACCTGGTGGACCTATACAACCGCATCCCTGTAGGTTCCACCAACTGTACCCCGGCTTACCTAATGAGGGCAAGACCTGGTAAGCTTCCTGTTGATCTGGAGATGGGAGTCCTGACACCCGAGGACACTTCACCAGAAGCAGACTGGGACACAGAAAGGCAGCAGCAGTACCGGAAAGTACAGGAGAGCGTGGAGCGAAGTCTCTGTCAAGCTAGGGAAAGACAAGAGAAAACTTACAACCAGTATGCTCCCGCTGTTCCCCTGGTGCCCGGAGAGCAGGTCTTGAAGAGGAAAAGACGGCTCCACAAGTTGGACGACCAGTGGGAGAAGGACCCGTACACCGTACTGCCCTCAAGCCACGACAACCCAAAGATCTGTACGATCAGTAAAGACGGAGGGGAAACCACAGCCATTGTATCTCGGGATCACCTGAAGAAGTGTCCCGAACAGCTACGGAACCCTGAAGAGGAACAAGAAGACCCTCGACCCGTGGAAAGGGAAGATATGGTTAGTACTGTGCTCGGAGACTTCTCTCGGTCTTGGACTCAAGTCAATGGTGCTGTTGTGGTACCCGTCCTCACGTTCCTCCAACCAGCATCCCAAGTGCCTACGGAGACACAGGTAGAGCTGGAAGAACAGCCGGTCCTGGAGGCAGAAGACCCCACACAAGCAGACCAGGAGAATCAACCCTCTGCTTATAGTGAGCCTGCCATACCCATAGTGAGCCAAAGAGTCCGTAGACGGCTGCCCAGTTTACCCTTGACAGCTCCTATACCCTGTAGCTCAGGACCAGTCAGCCAGCTCCGTAGGTCCACTAGGGTCACTAGAGGCCAGTTGCCCATACGGTGGAGGATCTAAATGTTCAAGCTATTTTATTAATGTTTACCTGTTTATTGTTGCTTGTGTATAATTATGTGTTTCTAGTTATTTGTAGGAGTCTTTGGTGGATTTACCGGGAATCCTTTGTGCATATAGTTGGAGCGTAACCCAGGACGGACTAAAAGACTGATAAGGACTCGGGGCAGGACAGACCCCTACCTGGTTACGTCTCCCTGTTTTGGTGAAATGGACACCTTTGTTTTCCTCAAAAGTTACACCCGGTTGCGGACACGCCGTGACCACCTTATGTGTTGTCTCTACCAGAACGTTATTGTTTATACCTTGTTATGTTTACAAAAGTATGTTTAGTCCCGGAGTACTAAATTTCACTAGGGGGGAATGTGGCACCCCAGGGGTCTGGTTTCCACAGTAATAGCAATATTATGTCTGAGAGCAGGTGGGAGGTCTCTTGGTCAGGAATCCTATGCATGCCACACCTCCTGCCCAGTCCTGGGAGGGGAAGAACTTCCCCTATATAAAACTGGGGCTGAGGCAGGGTTAGAGAGAAAAAAGAGTAGAGAGAGAAGAGGAAAAGCAGCTATAGGAAAGAGAGATCAGGAGCTCTGGGGAAGTCGTGCTAAAAGGAATCAGGGGCTGGCAGCTGTAGAGCTCGCCCTGATTGAAGAGTTACCACCGGACGCGGAGTCCGAGGCTGTGGGGACTAATCCTTACCCAGCGGCAGAAACCGACCGGCAGGGGATTTCAGGTCCTCTGGCCAAGAAACCCGAAGGCACGGTCACACGCGTGGGATCAGCACCGCCGTCGTGGAGCGGAAGCCACTAGAAGGCCCCGAGTCACCGGCCATACGGGTGAGCACCACACGGTACACTCGGGGACGTGGGCTACTTTTACCCGCCTCTAGCAAGGTAGCCAGTAGAGTACAACTAGTTGGGGAGGCCTACAACTCCGCCTGGCCAGGGGAGATCCCATCTGTTCAAGGACTGACCAGGCCCCGACCGCTAGCCAGTACTCCGGGAGGGTCTATTTTTGTCACCAGTAAAGACCCTGAACTACACCGCATCGTCTCTGAGTGGTTCCTGCTACCCCCATCATCCACGTCGGCTGCCCTGAGGCCATACCCCTCCCGTTGGGGGTTATCCCATCCACGCTGCACAATCCTTCCACCGGCCTCAGCGGTCTGCCCTGCAGCGGCAGCTCCATAGCTGCATTCAACGGGTGGCGTAGTCGTCCAACATCTACTGCTAATACTCAGCCACACAGTTTGACTCCCTGGGCACGGACCGGGTCACCGCCACGAGACTACTACCCCCAACAGGCCCGGCTCCGGGTAGTCCCCGCGTGCGCAACGCTACACCAAGTAGGCCCAGGGGCGCGTCACATGCACCACACACACCCCATTTCCGAGGGACAGCTCAACAGTGCTCCCACTAGACAGAAGTGCAGGCATGACAGCATCTGTCCCTGGCTGGAGTGGGGAGGGGGAGGAAAACCCAGTGGTGTAGGAGCAGATAGGGGTGGGTCTCTGGGCATAGGTAGGAGCCCATTGGTTGCTAGTCACCTGGGCTCACACAGAGAGGGAGGTATATAAGGTGGGCACCATCTTAGTTCTGAGAGCAGAAGAAGACAGGAGTTCAGCCAGAGAGGGCTGACAGGGAGCTGTGGCTCAGTCTGGGCCCAGCTCCACGAGGCAGGCCTGTAGTGGAGGCCAGAAACAGCAGAGGGAACAGGAACAGAAGGGAAAGGAGACAAGGAACAGCACCTTAAGAGAGGCCCAGAGACACGAGAGAAGAAGGAACCCCATAGGCCCAGGAGATTGCGGGCGACGGGTTGGCAGAGCAGGGTACCGGATCCCAAATTGGTGGAGACGACTAATCCTCAGCCAAAGACCGGCGGTCGTGACTATATCTCGGTGCGACCCCTCACTACACCTACCAGGAAGGCACACCACATAGGGTCAGGGACGCAGAGATCAGCGTACCAAGAGAGGGCCCGAGGCAGCCTTACAAACGTAGAGTCACTGGTGGGGCACGGCCAGAGAAGGGAAGAGAAGGGAGCCCTGTGCCACGCTCTGGAATTGCCGGCGAGTTGGTCGAGCCCCTTGCCTGGTGGACGCAGCACGGCTTGGGCAGTCACCACCGGTACCGAGGTGACTAGGACCAGTAAAGAACTGTGAGTAAAGCATTGGAAACCGCAACCACACGTCTCTGTGCTTCTTCGCCGCACCAGCACTACCAGTGCTGGGACGCTCGTGCACCATCACTCCCATCATCCACACTAACTGCCCTGAGGCTATACTTCTCCCGTAGGGAGTCATCCCATTCTTAGCTGCACACATAACACCGGCCTCAGCGGTCTGCCTTGCAGCGGCGGCCCCCACTGACCGCAATCCACGGGTGGCGTAGTCGGACTATTATCTCACTAATAAGACTGCCACTGAATTGACCACCCTGGGCACGGACCGGGTCAGCGCCACGGAGACTACAACCCCCAGCGATCCGGCTCTGGGTATTCCCTGCACAACACAGGCCCAGGGGGTGCGTCAACTTTGGCGTAGTCGGCAGGATCGTTACCAACCCGCCACAAGCGGGTATTGCGCGCCTGAAAAGAGACTGTTTTATTGTGTTAAAGATGGCGCCCGCCCCAGAAGAACAAGCACCATAATGTGCGCACCAAAAGACAACAGGAGGCCACCTCCCATCGTGGGCCAGGTCCCAGAATGGCGCCAAAGAAGGAGCCCGCCCCCACCGGCCATGAATGCGGCTGTGGAAATGTCCATCAGCGTGGGAGGGCTGCCCCTGAAACTGACTGTCACCAAGTTGCCCCAGGACCTCCCCCAATGGGGGCGGGAAGTGAAGAAAACTGTGGGGCAGGGTGCGGTCTGGATCAGTCTAGACAGACCGCACCCGGAAATGGAGGAAGCGCCCAGCAGTCCCAACACCTTGGTCTGGAGCCTGCTGCACGCCGCACCGCCATACAGCCTGGTGGAGATTCTGGCGCAGCTCCCCAAAGACCCGGAGCGAGCGCAGGCTGCGCTGGAGGACTTGGACCGGAGGATGGTCCGGGCGCAGCAGAATGCGCTGGCCGAGTGGAGAAGAGAGATGGCCCGGCAGGCTGGAACCCGCCAGCAGGAGTTGCCACCCGCAACCTGGAGCACGCCTGCCTCTGAGGATGGTGCAGGAGGGACGAAGGCCGGAGACGATGCCGCGGAGGGAGCCACGAGGACTGAGGCAGGTAATGGGGATGTCACCACCCCGAGCCCAGCAGCTGCAAGCCTGCCCCAGCCTCCCGTCGCAGAACCCGAAGCCCTACTCACCACACCCGTTGCCGCGCCGCCACTGCTCCCAACTAGGCCTCAAGCGGCAGGGGCCGCGGTCACGCCCCGTACCGCGCCACGCCCCTCGACCCCGGGCGCGGCAAAAGAGGAAGTACCACCGGCCTGGTCGCAAGGCCTGGTGAACCCGGGCGCCGCTGCCCCTCCAGCGCCCTCTTCCTCAACAGTGCCACCCCCAGGCCCAACCGGAAATTCCCCGGCCTGGTCGCAAGGCCGAGTGCCCCCGGGCGTTTCTCCCCGACCGAGGCCCGTGGTGCCACCCCTGGGCGCAGACCTCTTTGCGCAACATACCAGCCCGGACGGGCTACCCTTCGTGTGGCCACCGGAGTACGTCAACCCCTGTCTCTGGAGAGAACAACCCCTGCGTGAGCCTATGATCCCGGCTCCGGAGCCCGCCAAAATCGCTCCGCTCCCGCTGGAGGACGCTCAATTTGCATGGGATCCCACCGGTGAGAATCTCATGGGGTTCACCCAGGAGACCCGGGCGGACGCAGCCCGGCGCGAGGAGAGCTGCCACCAACAGCTGGAGGTATTTGAGAGGGAACGGCGGGAGAGGCGGATCCGAGAGGAACAGCTGCAGGCCCGGAGCGCGGAGCAGAAGCGCAGGGCCCGACAAGACCCCCGAGTCGCCCGCGGTCCCCGAGTCAATGTGACCGTAATAAAGTTCCAGCTGGAGCATGGCTGGGGCTTTATCAGAGACCATAGAACCCCCGGCGACGTCTTTGTCACCCGCAGGGACGTCGAGAGCCACCTGCCGGAGGGACACCGCAGACGCGATCTCTACCCGGGTGATGTGGTCACCTTCACCCGGCACAAGGGTGCCAAGGGACCGTACGCCCTCCACGTTCACCGGCTCACGGAGGAGGAACTGCAGTACCGCCCAGACACTACCCTGAGGGTGCGGACGGACCTGAAGATTACCCGGAAGAGCAAGGAGCGTCAGGAGGACACCGTTACCAGTGAACGGTAAATTGAACTGTATATAGTTACCCATCAGGGTATAAGAACTGTTACTGAATTGGAGTGTGGTCCCCGTTGGGACTAATGTGGAGCTGTTCCATGCCAAAGTTGCCCTTATAACCTTTACCAGGCTGAGGACTGTGAGCAGCCACTCCCCCTTTTCTACCTGGCCGAGGACTGGGAACGGCCAATCCCCTGTAAATAGTTGCGCTTCTTAAAGCGCCCCCTACTGGTTTTATAAAAAGACTGCAACGTCTACCTCAAGATAAATTAATTGGACTGTTGCACCTTTAAGAAGAAGGAACACCTGGTCGCAAGTTGCACCGCGGCCAGAACTCAAGAATGTGTTTGTGGAAGAACGTTTTACTTGAAAATGTCTTATGTGAAGAAGTTTAATATGCTGCTAAAATAGAAATGCCAAAGTTTTATATAGTGTTTTATAAAAGAGTTCTGGTGGCATTAGCAAGATGGTTTATAATGTTTTATACCAGTAACGTTAAAAAGAGAAGAGTACCTCCCATAAAGGGATGAGTAAATAGTTGATGTCTTATATGCGAATGCATTCTAAAAATTTTGTATGTTTAAATTGTTTTTATTCTTTCCAGCCCGAGGACGTGCTGTGGTTTACCGGGGGGGAATGTAGCACCCCGAGGGCTCGGCTGCTACAGGGGTATTGCACCTCAAACCAGAGGTGTGATATTCCACTCCCGGGTAAGGATGGAGCGTGGACCAGGACTCGGTAGGCTGCATGCACCACACACACCCCATTTCCGAGGGACAGCTCAACGGTGCTCCCACTAGACAGAATTGCAGGCACGACAGCATTTGTCCCTGGCTGGAGTGGGGAGGGGGAGGAAAACCCAGTGGTGTAGGAGCAGATAGGGGTGGGTCTCTGGGCATAGGTAGGAGCCCATTGGTTGCTAGTCACCTGGGCTCACACAGAGAGGGAGGTATATAAGGTGGGCGCCATCTTAGTTCTGAGAGCAGAAGAAGACAGGAGTTCCGCCAGAGAGGGCTGACAGGGAGCTGTGGCTCAGTCTGGGCCCAGCTCCACGAGGCAGGCCTGTAGTGGAGGCCAGAAACAGCAGAGGGAACAGGAACAGAAGAGAAAGGAGACAAGGAACAGCACCTTAAGAGAGGCCCAGAGACACGAGAGAAGAAGGAACCCCATAGGCCCAGGAGATTGCGGGCGACGGGTTGGCAGAGCAGGGTACCGGATCCCAAATTGGTGGAGGCGACTAATCCTCAGCCAAAGACCGGCGGTCGTGACTATATCTCGGTGCGACCCCTCACTACACCTACCAGGAAGGCACACCACATAGGGTCAGGGACGCAGAGATCAGCGTACCAAGAGAGGGCCCGAGGCAGCCGGACAAACGTAGAGTCACTGGTGGGGCACGGCCAGAGAAGGGAAGAGAAGGGAGCCCTGTGCCACGCTCTGGAATTGCCGGGGAGTTGGTCGAGCCCCTTGCCTGGTGGACGCAGCACGGCTTGGGCAGTCACCGCCGGTACCGAGGTGACTAGGACCAGTAAAGAACTGTGAGTAAAGCATTGGAAACCGCAACCACACGTCTCTGTGCTTCTTCGCCGCACCAGCACTACCAGTGCTGGGACGCTCGTGCACCATCACTCCCATCATCCACACTAACTGCCCTGAGGCTATACTTCTCCCGTGGGGAGTCATCCCATTCTTAGCTGCACACATAACACCGGCTTCAGCGGTCTGCCTTGCAGCGGCGGCCCCCTCTGACCGCAATCCACGGGTGGCGTAGTCGGACTATTATCTCACTAATAAGACTGCCACTGAATTGACCACCCTGGGCACGGACCGGGTCAGCGCCACGGAGACTACAACCCCCAGCGATCCGGCTCCGGGTATTCCCTGCACAACACAGGCCCAGGGGGCGCGTCATATGCAGACTGCTGGGGGCTGATATTAATTGCCTAGGAAGGGACCATGAATATTGGCCCCCTCCGAGGCTAGAAACAGGAGCCCACCGCCGCCCCAGAAATGGAGCATCCATAGGATGTGCCAATTCTGGCCTTTAGCCTCACTCTGCCCACTGCCCTGTAGCGGTGACAGTGGGGTTATAGGGTTGGGGTTGATGTCAGCTTATAATGCCAGCTGACATCAAGCCCAGGTTTGTAATGGAGAGGTGACTATA
The DNA here is from genome assembly GCF_046119375.1 of Phyllobates terribilis. NCBI lineage: Eukaryota > Metazoa > Chordata > Amphibia > Anura > Dendrobatidae > Phyllobates > Phyllobates terribilis. The sequence goes on from NW_027362764.1 coordinate 709,572,195, forward strand.
AGATGTCCCCATTACTAACCCCATAGTGAAGGTGAAATGTAAAATAAAAACACCCACACCGAGAATAAAATATTTTATTTTAAATAAATCAGACACCCTTTATTGTTCTAAATTAAACCATACTTACCGTCAAGCCCATTCCAACTGAAGCCAACGATCCCCTGAAATATAAATATAACTCAGTTCAACTTATTGCAAGCGTGGGAAAATACTCACTGCGCATGCGCTGACCTCATTTACCCTGGCTGCTGAACAGAGGGGTCACATTTTACAATGTGGCCCTCTGTTCATGGAATCTTCGTGGGACCCTCGCTATTTGGCTGTGGCGGACAGGTAAGGATGAGGTTTGTTTATTATTTTACTTTTATTACAGGTGATCATGGGTTTCGGGGACTAGGTTTAAGGTGAGTATATGGTGTTTTTTATTTTTTGCAGGGGCGACGAACATCGGGGACAAGGTGTAGGTGAATATAATGTGTTTTATTTTTATTTTTATATTTCTTTTTATTAATTTTAACGTTTTTTTTTTACATTCAGCATAGCACAGGCGTCGGTGGATGGGAGACTACTGCTCCCATCCAGCGGTACCTGCGCTCGCTGTTTCCTATGGCAGCAGACGCTGGCTGATGGTGGTAGCAGTACCATCAGCCGGCGCCTATGACCCGTGGTAAGCTTTTTACCATGGGTCACAGTCACAGCTGTGGCATCATGCTGACACCTGTCAGCATGATGCCACAACGCTCTGACCATGGTAATGCAATTACTGCCGATCTGAGCCTGTGTTTCCTGCATTGTCACACAAGTGGCAGTGCGGGAAACACCCGAACCCGAATACGAGCCTGAACAGTTACACGGACTTCCTGAGGAACTCCGTGTTTGGGGTCCATGACCGAACAGTAGGTGTTCGGTATGGGCGCCGAACTTTACTGTTCGAGTTTGCCCATCACTACCCATATATTGTTCTTGCACAGGGGCCTTTTTATCTCTTTGTTCGCCAGTGCAGCAGGCCATTATTTTTCTGAATCCATATTCTCAAAAATACGAATTTTTTGTATATTCAAGTAGAATTCAATAGCTCTCGAATACATATGATCATCTCTGCTTGGAAGCATATACAGTGGATATCATAAGTCTACACATTCCTTTTTTTAAATTCCAGGCTTTTGTCATGTAAATGTGGCACCCTGCTACCACAGGTACCACAGGACCCAAAAGGGTGCATGGATGGACTTCTCCACAAGAGGCCTACTACAAACAGACACCTACACCCTTCCACCTCAGACCACCAGAGGGAGCCCTGTTAGCGATATATATATGTAGGGTGGAGTTAGGCAGTCAGAGAAAGAGTTAGAGAGAGAATGTGCTGACACTGAGAGCAGTGAAGACGCAGTACGTCTGCTGCTGTGTTGAGGGCCCTGAGTGTGGCCGAGGAAAGAGGAGAGGAGAGAGGAGTTGAGGGGGCAGAGGAGCATCTGAAGCTCACCCCAAGACACAAGCCGGACACCGGGTCCGCGCCTACAGGGTTCTCTACACCCAGTAGGGACAACCGGTATACCAGGAGGCTTCCAGACCCCTGGTCATCCTGAAGCTGCTATTGATTACAGGACTAGGAACCACGAAGGCCCCAGTATCCAGGGATAGTGGTTGCCAGAAAAAAGTCCTACTACCAAGCGGTCAGGTGAGAGAGCAACACGACATAGAAGCTAGGCCAAGTTCCAGGCAGGCCAGAAGCTTAGAGAGGGGAAGAAACGGATCAGGAAGCCTTATACCTGCTCACTGGGGAGAGTCCTAAATTGCACCCTTCCTAGCAAGTACCCTGGACCATACCTGCCGTTACATCAGTAAAGGTACTGAAGCGAATCCCCTGTGTGCGTGTCCGTCATTCCCCCTGACCCGACCGGGCCATCTCTCACCTGCATCCCATCTATCAACTCTGCCCCGGGGGCCCGCTCCACCTGTGGGGAGCAGAAACATCCCAGCTGCCATCCCATCAGCCCCGGAAGTCTGCAGCAGCGCTGGTAACTATTACCATAAACCACAGGTGGCGTCACGAGACAAACTGTTAACAAAAACACTAAAACCCCTTTTAAAGAGTGACCCCAGGGTATGGGCCCGGGAGCCGAATGCGGTGACATCCCACAGAAGGTCAAGGCCCGTGTACCCAGTCTCCCCCAAATCCCCCTGGGCGAGTCATCTCTTCCTGGCGTCACGAACAGGATTTCGTGCCCGTTGCCACTGGGTACTGTGTGCCGTATTTGAACTGTGTTTGAACTGTGGTGAACATCGCTGCCATTACCGTGTCGCCGCGCGGGAAGAAGAAGGGCGTAACCGTGGGAACCAGAGAGGCGTGACCGTTAGTAACACGCGACGCCCAAGCCCCGCCTCGCGCTCTGACGCAGCTCCAGGAAGCGTCAGGTCCTTGAAGGAGACTGTGATCTGCGGAGCTGCAGCCTACCTGATAAAAGTAAAAAAGGTAGGCTACGGTTTACTAGGGGGGCGCAACCATGGCCGACAACCAGCAAAACGCCGGAGCACCGGTTAACGCTCCTGATGCTCAACTCGCGCCCGGCGCTGCTCAGGCCAGAGCGGCCGCCCCACCAGCAGGGGTCGTGGCTCCAGTGATACCCATGGCCCTGCCGTATGTCCACAGGGTGGGGAGGAGAGCAAACCCTCGCCACCTACAGCTGATGACCCGGCTGGGTCAACCTATTGTGGACAGGTGCTTCCCCTGAGGGAGCACCATTATTGAACTGCTGAAAAGTACTGTACATAGTTACCCGTAAGGGTACAGAAGAAAATTTGTTTTTGTGTGAACTGAAAATAATATGTGCATTTAGTTACCCGTGAGGGTATAAAGACTGCAGGTTATGGACGGTGAATAACCAAAGAACTTTCCATTGTACATAGTTGCACTTATCAAAGTGCCCCCTTATTTGTTTCAAAAAAAGACCACAGAACAAATACCCGCTTGGCGTGGCCGAAGACGTGGTCCACCACCTGGATCACTTATGCCCTGTAGCCACACCCAGGGCCTATGTTGAGGGTTTTCAGGCGGGTCCCTCATGCTACTCTTGTTACACCTTCATCAGTTAAATGGACACCTGGTGACGGGATTTATTGTGACATTGTTATATTTATTAATATTGTTACTTTTTGTTACCTGTTTAAAATGCTTCAGTCCAGGAGTACTGAGTTGTACTAGGGGGGAATGTGGCACCCTGCTACCACAGGTACCACAGGACCCAAAAGGGTGCATGGATGGACTTCTCCACAAGAGGCCTACTACAAACAGACACCTCCACCCTTCCACCTCAGACCACCCTGTTAGGGATATATATATGGAGGGTGGAGCTAGGCAGTCAGAGAAAGAGTTAGAGAGAGAGTGTGCTGACACTGAGAGCAGTGAAGACGCAGTACGTCTGCTGCTGTGTTGAGGGCCCTGAGTGTGGCCGAGGCAAGAGGAGAGGAGAGAGGAGTTGAGGGGGCAGAGGAGCGTCTGAAGCTCACCCCAAGACACAAGCCGGACACCGGGTCCGCGCCTACAGGGTTCTCTACACCCAGTTGGGACAATCGGTATACCAGGAGGCTTCCAGACCCCTGGTCATCCTGAAGCTGCTATTGATTACAGGACTAGGAACCACGAAGGCCCCAGTATCCAGGGATAGTGGTTGCCAGAGAAAAGTCCTACTACCAAGCGGTCAGGTGAGAGAGCAATACGACATAGAAGCTAGGCCAAGTTCCAGGCAGGCCAGAAGCTTAGAGAGGGCAAGAAATGGATCAGGAGGCCTTATACCCGCTCACTAGGGAGAGTCCTGAAGTGCACCCTTCCTAGCAAGTACCCT